>NC_047085.1:8576349-9776349 GCF_902459505.1 Geotrypetes seraphini
AGCTGTCTCCACAATTTCAGGGCTGACCCACTGCATGCTGGTACTTGCAGTTCTGAAAGGCAAGACTACAAGTCCCTGCATGCAGTAGGGTAAACCCAGGACTGGATCAGCCTGCCCTGAAATCTGGAGCCCTTCCAATGGTTTTTCAGCAGTGACTGCAAATCCAAAGTAAAAACAACAGAGGTGGCTGGGACCAGCAACTCCAGGCTCTCCGGGGAGAGATGAGCAGGGCGCCAGCCCCAGCCGCTCCTGGTGGGAACGGAAAGCGGGAGCACGGGAACCCTTCCTGCCACATCTGGAGAGGAAGACTGACTCAATCCGTAGGCAGAGGAAATGGGGCTGGAGAGTGAGTCAGCTGTCAGGTACGATAACTGTGGAAGGAAGAGAGGGATTCAAAGTACAAACCGCCAAGGAGCAGAGGGGGCTTGAATGATGGGCTCTTTCAGCATCTCCACCTGTCAGAAAAACTTGTTGTTTACACGAAACAGGGTCAAAGTACTAAAGTCACATAAAAATCTTTGCCCAAACTAGTGAGAAAGAAACAGGCTCAGTTGATTTGGAGGGACAAAAGCTAAAATGCGTGATGCATTCTGCCCTGCTGTGAAGGGTTCGTCATTAAAGCAAAATTACCCGGAACTTGGCCGCTATAGGACTTGGGGGTGAGGCTTCACCCCCTCCTCCTCCTCTCACTGCTTTTCCCTGACTTGAGGAGGGTATTGTGGGGGGGGGGGGAGAAGGCTTCACCCCCTCCTCCTCCTCTCCCTGCTTTTCCCTGACTTGAGGAGGGTATTGTGGGGGGGGGGGGAGAAGGCTTCACCCCCTCCTCCTCCTCTCACTGCTTTTCCCTGACTTGAGGAGGGTATTGTGGGGGGGGGGGAGAAGGCTTCACCCCCTCCACCCCCTCCTCCTCCTCTCACTGCTTTTCCCTGACTTGAGGAGGGTATTGTGGGGGGGGGGGAGAAGGCTTCACCCCCTCCTCCTCCTCTCACTGCTTTTCCCTGACTTGAGGAGGGTATTGTGGGGGGGGGGAGAAGGCTTCACCCCCTCCTCCTCCTCTCACTGCTTTTCCCTGACTTGAGGAGGGTATTGTGGGGGGGGGGGGGAGAAGGCTTCACCCCCTCCTCCTCCTCTCACTGCTTTTCCCTGACTTGAGGAGGGTATTGTGGGGGGGGGGGAGAAGGCTTCACCCCCTCCTCCTCCTCTCACTGCTTTTCCCTGACTTGAGGAGGGTATTGTGGGGGGGGGGGGAGAAGGCTTCACCCCCTCCTCCTCCTCTCACTGCTTTTCCCTGACTTGAGGAGGGTATTGTGGGGGGGGGGGGAGAAGGCTTCACCCCCTCCTCCTCCTCTCACTGCTTTTCCCTGACTTGAGGAGGGTATTGTAGGGGGGGGGGAGAAGGCTTCACCCCCTCCTCCTCCTCTCACTGCTTTTCCCTGACTTGAGGAGGGTATTGTGGGGGGGGAGGGGGAGAAGGCTTCAC
Source organism: Geotrypetes seraphini (assembly GCF_902459505.1). Classification (NCBI taxonomy): domain Eukaryota; kingdom Metazoa; phylum Chordata; class Amphibia; order Gymnophiona; family Dermophiidae; genus Geotrypetes; species Geotrypetes seraphini. Next base: position 8,577,830 of record NC_047085.1, read on the forward strand.
CCCCTCCTCCTCCTCTCACTGCTTTTCCCTGACTTGAGGAGGGTATTGTGGGGGGGGGGAGAAGGCTTCACCCCCTCCTCCTCCTCTCACTGCTTTTCCCTGACTTGAGGAGGGTATTGTGGGGGGGGGGGGAAGAAGGCTTCACCCCCCTCCTCCTCCTCTCAATGTTTTCCCTGACCTAAGGGTATTGGGGGGGGAGGCTTCACCCCTCCTCTCACTGTTTTCCCTGACCTGAGGAGGGTATTGGGGGGGGGGAGGCTTCACCCCTCCTCTCACTGTTTTCTCCTGACCTGAGGAGGGTATTGGGGGAAGGCTTCACCCCTTCCTCATCCTTTCATTGATTTTCCCTGACCTGAGGGTTTGCAGTCTCTTCTCATTCATTCTTGCTCTGCCTGTCTCGGCTTGGTTTGCTCCTCCCTCCCTCCCTCCCTCCCAGCCTGCTCCACAGTCTCACTGAGGAAATCTCCTGCCAGCCATGAAAGAAGCGGGAAAAGAACAGAGTGGAATTTTCCAAAAAGTGTCTGTAATCCTGCGGGCTGGGGGCTTTGGCTGCCTCCAGTCAGGCCCCCACTTCTCCCCTAACCCAGACTGTGAATGTGCCACCCACTCCCTTCACAGGCGAAAGGAAGACCCCCCCCCCCTCTACACCTCCCCTAGCTGAAGGGTTTCACACTAGATGGGGCTTGGAACTGCTGTATATCAGGGCTCCTCGCCAAATCTTCAGAGAGGGATCAAAGCAATGCTCAGGATGCAGTAGTCAGTGGTTGGAAACTGGGTTATTAGCTGCAGTCACGTGAACGAACCACAAATTGGACACAGATGCTGGAGCATTCAGGGCCTCACAAAGGCAAGCTCTCTTCAGTGACCTTCAAAAATCACTTAACCTCCTGTGCATACACTAAAGAGACAAGCTGTTCCACTCCGCTACACACAGCACCGTCTGCACAAATGGTTTTATTTTTAGCACACCCCTCCCCCCTTTCCTTCCCTTTGCTGGTCTTACTCCTAGTTCTCCTTTCCATTATTTCTCTCCATGCCGCAGACAGGAAAGCAGTTTAGTGTTTTAGAACAGAGAGATGGAGCCACAGGTCCACATCAAACATTTAGAAGATCTCTGAAAACTTACTTATATGATAAATTTATTTCAATTATCTCAGTGGTGTATTTCAGGCATGTGTTTGACAGCTTCTCTTGATCTGAACTGCGGATAGCGTAGCTGGTTTTAAGAAAGGTTTGGACAAATTCTTGGAGGAAAAGTCCATAGTCTATTATTAAGACATGAGGGAAGCCTCTGCTTGCCCTGGATGGAAGGTTGCTACTCTTTGGGTTTTGGCTAGTTACTAGGGACCTGGATTGGCTACTGGGCTTGATTCTGATGTTCTTTTGATATAAATACAGATTTTATTATTATCACACCACTGGATAAGTGAGTGTCCTAAGCAAAACCTTGAGAGGCCTATAAAGAAGGATCGTCAGCTGAGCTCCTCCCTGGCAAAGGTTATTGCATCACTTTACGACATCCACCTCTCACTCACATTCCAGGGATCCTTATCACCGTAGGGTGGGGGAATCCAGAGACCGAGGGGGAGAGCACACAGAGAGGCACCCACGCCCCTTCCTCTCAGCAAAGATGTACACTGTTCTACCCTTGCAGGAAGCCAGGTGCTAAGGCCAGAAAGACATTCAGGAGAAAAGAAAGATTAGGGCCTGGAAGGGGGGGGGGAGGGTGGCGGAATCTACAGTAAATCCAGAAAGATCAACACAAAAATATTTCAGTATGAGTCCCTGCCCCTGAGAGCTTACAGCCTACAGCAGCCAATTAGCCAAGACCTTAAGCAGCGTCAGAGGCAGGGTTTCACCCCAATCCCCTGGTTTCCAGAGAGGGACACCAAATCCTCTGCTGGGATCAGGATAGATTCAGGCCCCTCCGGGGTTATAGACACAAGACCCTCACAGCGGAAGCCAGCAGGGCAGAGATCACTGGAATGACTTCATTTCCTGCCATTCTCTGCCCTTTAAAAGCCCCCAGTTAACTGCTAAAGGTGAAGAACTGGGAGTGCAGAAGAGAATGAAATATTGCAGGAGGGTGCGCTCTCCAATTTTTCTTCTCCAATCCTAGCAGGAGTCCAAAGCGCTTACACAGTGGCCAAAAATTCAACGGTAGGAGTCTGTGGGCAGCATTTACAGTCAAGAAAATCAAGAGAGTCCTCAAATTATTCGGACTTTTACAGAAACATTCTTTTGCTAAATTGATTCCACCACTCCAAAGCCAAGTATTTGTGGCGCTTTCCCAATTTATGAAACAGCCAAAAAGTAGATTTTTAGCAGAGTTCCATGTAACTATCGCACAGATACAGGTAGAGCATGAATACAGCACGGATAGCTGAAGAACAGACCTCTACTGGATCCTTGCTTTGACCTAGTAACGCAACGCTAATGAATACAGCACAGACAGTTGGAGAAGAACTTCATCACACTGCTACATGAAGCATGACTACAGCATGGACGGCTGAAGAGAGGTGCTTCATCAGCATCCCATGTGGGCAGCGCCCTGATGTATGAAAAGCAGAAATACAGTTCAGAAAGGAGAAAGAAAAAGTCAGGAAAATGGATTTTTATAAATAGGGGGTGTGGCACTGAAAATAGGTGCCATGTCCTATCAATCCTGGGGCAGTGCGGGATTTGAACCCACAACCCCAGGGTGCTGAGGCTATGAGCTTTAACCACTGCACCACACTCTCCTCCTTCAAAGGAGAGCAAAGTGGAATTAACTCAAAAGCATCGTGCTGGTCTATGCAGCAAGTGAGCTGGCAGAGCCACATTTGACCCTGGTCTTGTGACACCCTCCCAGGCCCAAAGACAATATGACAGGGCCTGAGGGGGTGCTCTAGGCTTCAAAGCACACTGTGGCTGTGCCCCTCTTTTGCCCAAGTCACCTGTTGCCTATCCCTGTGGAGGCTCTCATTCAGTGCTGGGCAGAGCTTCTGAAAGGGCTGTTTTATCCCCCCCAGTACCTTTTTTGCCTTCAGTGGCTCTGAGCACTGCCAGGTAAAGATTATCCTCGGAGTCGGTCCTCTGCCGGAAGGAACCCGTGGCATTGGGCACGGCTGCAGTGCTCCGGTACAGCTGCTGAGCCATTTCTTCCTGTCTCAAGACGCCCTCTCTCTCTCTCGTTTGTGCTGTGCAGCCTGGCACCACTGCTGCCGGGTTTCAGACTTGTGCTAATTGAGCTGGTGTGGCAGGAAAGCCCCTGGTGCCCTCTGCACAGGCCGTCTGGGCACAGCCCTTTCCTCTAGCTCAGAGGCTCTGCTGGCAGCCGGGTCTGTGTGTGAGTGAGTGTGTCTGGTGCCGCACACGCCTCTCGCCTGGCTGTTGCTGCCCACTCCCTCTCAGCAGTCCCAGGCCTGCCTCAGCTGGTTCCTCTGGGCTGCTCCTCCTCCCTCTCCCCAGCTAGGTGTGTCCCCACGCCCAGGGCTTCCCCGGGGCCCCTGCTCTCTCTTGGGGCCCCGTGCCAGACAGGAAACCTCAAAGACACGCGACATGCACTACTGTACTTTCTGATGACTTTACTGGCCTGGCCCTGGTAACTGCTTTAGGAAATACACCCAATAATGCTTGAGTCCCTGAATAATTGGTAAGCCACACAGAACTGTAGGATATGCGGAATAGAAATAAAAAAAACAATAGGTGAATCTGTACACACAGCCACATGCATGGAAGGCTGAAATGCAAATATGCAGAGACAGTGCAACCCAGCCCCAGGGAAGCACCAGAGCATTAACCCTTCGCTGTATGACCAGAGCAAGAGCAGGGATGAAGAACACAAGAATAGCCTCACTGTGTCAGACCAATGGTCCATGAAGCCCAGTAGCCCGTTCTCATGGTGGTCAATCTAGGTCCCTGGTACCTGGCCAAAACCCAAGGTGTAGCAACATTCCATACAGATTCGCAAAGAATAGCAAGATTCCGGAATCCCAGAGAGTAACAAGATTCTAGAATCCCAAAGAGTAGCAATATTCCATACAGAATCTCAAAGAATATCAAGATTCCGGAATCCCAGAGAGTAACAAGATTCTAGAATCCCAAAGAGTAGCAACATTCCATACAGAATCTCAAAGAATAGCAAGATTCCGGAATCCCAGAGAATAACAAGATTCTAGAATCCCAAAGAGTAGCAACATTCCATACAGAATCTCAAAGAATAGCAAGATTCCAGAATTCCAGAGAGTAACAAGATTCTAGAATCCCAAAGAGTAGCAATATTCCATGCAGAATCCCAAGGAATATCAAGATTCCGGAATCCCAGAGAGTAACAAGATTCTAGAATCCCAAAGAGTAGCAACATTCCATACAGAATCTCAAAGAATAGCAAGATTCCGGAATCCAAGAGAGTAACAAGATTCTAGAATCCCAAAGAGTAGCAACATTCCATACAGAATCTCAAAGAATAGCAAGATTCCGGAATCCTAGAGAGTAACAAGATTCTAGAATCCCAAAGAGTAGCAACATTCCATACAGAATCTCAAAGAATAGCAAGATTCCGGAATTCCAGAGAGTAACAAGATTCTAGAATCCCAAAGAGTAGCAACATTCCATACAGAATCTCAAAGAATAGCAAGATTCCGGAATCCAAGAGAGTAACAAGATTCTAGAATCCCAAAGAGTAGCAATATTCCATGCAGAATCCCAAGGAATAGAAAGATTCTGGAATCCCAGAGAGTAACAAGATTCTAGAATCCCAAAGAGAGCAACATTCCATACAGAATCTCAAAGAATAGCAAGATTCCGGAATCCCAGAGAGTAACAAGATTCTAGAATCCCAAAGAGTAGCAACATTCCATACAGAATCTCAAAGAATAGCAAGATTCTGGAATCCTAGAGAGTAACAAGATTCTAGAATCCCAAAGAGTAGCAACATTCCATACAGAATCTCAAAGAATAGCAAGATTCTGGAATTCCAGAGAGTAACAAGATTCTAGAATCCCAAAGAGTAGCAACATTCCATGCTACTGATCCAGGGCAAGTAGTGGCTTCCCCCAGGTCTTTCTCAATAACAGACTATGGACTTTTCCTCCAGTGCAGCCAGGGGACACGACCTCAGGGCTGAGAGCAAAACCTGAAAACAAACGGTGCCTCAGCTCTCTAACAGAACCCTGGTTCTAATTCTTGGAGCTAGACAGATGTTAACAGTGCTAACCTCATCTTAGATTCTCAGCTTCCTTGGAGTATTTCCAACAGGATTCAGCCTGACCCTTACATCCTATGAGATTCCCAGAGGCAGTGCCACATCTGTGAACGTGACAGAAATGCGAGACAGGCACAGTGCACCTCATTCCTGCCCTGCAGCACCCCCTGGGGAACATGCGGGGGAAACCTGTCTATTTAAGTTACATGATGCAATGATTTTGGTCGCCCAAATTCAAAGTGCGCTGTTCTTCTGCTTTTGAGACCCTCACATACAGCTCTGCCAGTGCCGCTCAGTCCTATCTGAGAAGGAGGGGTGGTATTGCTGTGGGCACGTTGGTCATACATGGGTTCAAAGCCCCACTGGTGAGCAGAGACAGGGCATCCCTGGCATCTCGTGAGCAGTACTGAGCCCAGGACGGGCAGTGACCAGCCACTTCCCAATCTTATTTCTCCTTCTCATAGGATCCCTGGCATCAAACGGACCCTAGTGTATATCAGTGATATCAACTGGGGTAACCCGACCACTGTCAGAAAGGATAGGCGAGATCCATGCGCTGCCCTGGCAGCCTCCACTGGATACAAAAACTCTCTTTGATCTTAGCTGTACTCACACTTCCCCAGACTTCAGTGTATGTGTATGGAGGTGGGGGGGGGGGGGGAGCATAGGATATGATGAAGCCGCCCCTCCAGCACACACCCAGGTCCCTACATTCCTCTAACCTGCCCTGACAAAACCAGCCAGTACCTCTGGGCCACACATTCCTCTATCCATACGCCATCCCACTTATTAACCCTCATCAAGCCAGGAGCTCCGACACGGCCTGTCTCTGCTTCTCCCTCCCTCCCTTTGGGCAAGAAGCATTACTGCAACAGGTGGTTGAGGCGGAAAGTTACAACAACATGGGAGGGAAGGGGACCCCCCCCCCCCCAATTCTGAGAAAGCGGCAAACTCAAAAGGAAACACCAACTTCTGAGCAAAAAACTCCCCACTAAGTGACTTATTCAGTGAGTCAGAGATGGGGATTTTTCCCATTTCCAGAACTGTGTCTGGCAAGGGGAGAACGAGGGCAGTGGTAGCATGTACCCCAGAATGGGGGGGGGGGAGAGAGGGGGCAGTCAGCCTCTATCCTGCTACCCACGGTGTCCTTGAATCGTCCTAGGACAATTGAGGGAGGATTTTGTAGAAGGGCTGATTCATAACCCTGTACCCTGAATCACTTCCTGCTCCACAGACACACCCTGCTTCCTTACCTAGGCTTTGTTTGTTAGTGGTGGTGGTGGTGGGGGGGGTATGCTTTAGCTATGCACAGATACACACACTCGACCTCAGTGGTCTCAAACTTACGGCCCACCAGGTACTATATTGAGGCCCTCAGTATGTTTATCATAATCACAAAAATAAAATTAAACAGTTTCTTGATCATATGTCTCTTTAGCTATAAATGACAATATTATTATTAAGACTTAGCCAAAAGGAAAGATTTATAGGCAGAGAATGTAGGACAGAGGGTCAGGGACAGACTGACTGACTGAGAGCTCTGGCAGGAAGCCAGGAGGCTGCTACTGGCCTCTCTTGTTTGTTTTCTGGATCTGAGTCGCAAAAGGGTCGGAAAGAGATTCAGACTGATAATTGTTATCAGCACGACAAAGTCATACCTTAAGAGGGCAATCACCTTATGAATCACCAATGACGCCCACAATGGCACATCAGGGCGGGTCTTAAAAATGCAGAGAAGGACCACAGATAAGGGCAACTGAGTGTACAGCAATACCATACAGTAGAGGTCTGCACGGGAACGGGGATCGCGGGAATCCTGTGAGTCCTGCGGGGGTCCCGCGGTAATCCCCCCTAACCCATGGGACTCCCACAGGGACCCCCCTCTGGCCCACGGGACTCCCACGGGGACCCCCACTCTAGCTAACGGGACTCCCACGGGGGCGGAAGGCTTTGGAAGCAGGGTTCATCCATATAATATAATGGACACATCAGCCTTAGTAAATGAGGGGGTTTATAAGTTAATTACCTGAACAGAAAACAAAAAAAAGAGTTTCACCAAAGAGATTCCACAAGGAAAAGAGCAGCGCAAACACAAAAGAAACTGTGGAATTGATGATCCTGTGAGAAGTAATTGCTGCTTTTTATGGGGACGGGCGGGGATGGAGGTAATTCCTTGCAGGGACGGGTGGGGACGGAGAGGATCCTGGCGGGGATGGATGGGGATGGAGAGGGTCCTGGCGGGGACGGAGAGGATCCTGGTGGGGACGGGTGGGGACAGAGAGGATCCTGGTGGGGATGGAGAGGGTCCTGGCGGGGACGGAGAGGATCCTGGTGGGGACCGGTGGGGACTGAGAGGATCCTGGCGGGGCGGAGAGGATCCTGGCGGGGATGGGTGGGGATGGAGAGGGTCCTGGCGGGGACGGAGAGGATCCTGGTGGGGACAGGTGGGGACAGAGAGGATCCTGGCGGGGATGGGTGGGGATGGAGAGGGTCCTGGCGGGAACGGAGAGGATCCTGGTGGGGACAGGTGGGGACGGGTGGAGACAGAGAGGATCCTGGCGGGGATGGGTGGGGATGGAGAGGGTCCTGGCGGGGACGGAGAGGATCCTGATGGGGACGGGTGGGGACGGAGAGGGTCCTGGCGGGGACGGAGAGGATCCTGGCGGGGATGGGTGGGGATGGAGAGGGTCCTGGCGGGGACGGAGAGGATCCGGGTGGGGACGGAGAGGATCCTGGTGGGGACGGAGAGGGTTCTGGCGGGGACGGGTGGGGACGGAGAGGGTTCTGGCGGGGACGGGTGGGGACGGAGAGGGTCCTGGCGGGAACGGAGAGGATCCTGGTGGGGACGGGTGGGGACGGAGAGGGTTCTGGCAGGAACGGGTGGAGATGGGTGGGATTTCTGTCCCCGTTCAACTCTCTACCATACAGACTTTATTTGTATCCTGCCAATACTAGGGTTACCAGACGTCTGGATTTCTCTGGACCTGTCCGGGAGTCCAGACGGCTTTTCAAAAGCTGGCACTTCGACCGGGTTTTGAAAAGCTTCCTTGAAATCGCGTCGGGCAGGAGGCGTGGAACTGGGCGGGCCTGGGGAATTGTCTAGGGGGGGGGTCCGGATTTTACTAAAGTAAAATCTGGTAACCCTAAGCAATAGCTCTCTGAAGTTCAAAGAGGTTTACAAGAAGTCAAAATGACAAAAGCCTTAAAACATTAAAACCGACTAAGAAGGTATTATTCCTCAAACAAATGGCCTTGAAAGCCTTTTTCAAAGTGACTAATCTGATCAGGTGGGGTTTTCCAAAATTTCACTGCTCGGTAGGCCCAAGCCAAATTAATCATTCTAGTGTATTTTATGCCCTTCATTTCAGGAAATCGAAAGAGATTCTACTCTCAAATTAATAGCACCTTTTTTGAACAACGGAGGCCTATAGTCAGGTATTATTCCTTCATGTATTTTCAACAACATGCAAAAAAATGTATCCATAATCCTGGCTCCGACAGGGAGCCAGTGTAATTTCATCACGGATGGAGAAAGGCTATCTCCTTCCTTCAGACGGCAGAACAACCGAATCCCTCTTCCCCTCCCCCAACAATTTGTATTGATTTTCAAAAGAAGAACCATACTGTAATACATGAACAACTCTCCATACATAACTTGATCTATATTCTATGACAATAAACGTCATAAAACCCCACCCCTTACTCACACAAGGTAGAGCAGGGGTGTCAAAGTCCCTCCTCGAGGGCCGCAATCCAGTCGGGTTTTCAGGATTTCCCCAATGAATATGCATGAGATCTATGTGCATGCACTGCTTTCAATGCATATTCATTGGGGAAATTCTGAAAACCCGACTGGATTGTGGCCCTCAAGGAGGGACTTTGAGATCCCTGCCATAGTGGGACAGTCCGAAGGTCCATCAAGCCCAGTCTCCTGTTTCCAACAGTGGGAAACCCAGGTCCCAAGTACCTGGAAGAAACCCAGAGTAGCAACATTCCAGAGCTGAGATTGTGATGTCATAATGCCTCATTCCACCAATGCCTAAGAGCCAACCTCATCAGTGATGTCACATTGGCTTCATTGTCCTATACTTGGCTCACATAATAGCCATACTGGGACAGACCGAAGGTCCATTAAGCCCAGTGGCCAACCCAGGCCCCAAGTACCTGACAGAAACCCAAAGAGTAGCAACATTCCAGAGCTGAGACTGTGATGTCATAATGCCTCAGAGCCAACCTCATCAGTGATGTCACAATGGCTGGACTGTCTCATACTTGGCTCACATAAGAACATAAGAGTTGGCCTAGTGCAGGGGTCTAAAAGTCTCTCCTTGTCGGGTTTTCAGGATTTCCCCAATGAATATGCATGAGATCTATATGCATGCACTGCTTTCAATGCATATTCAATGGGGAAATCCTGAAAACCCGACTGGATTCCAGCCCTCAAGGAGGGACTTTGAGATCCCGGCGTCTGCACTGACTTGCTTTAGAAAAACTTGAAAAACATATCTTTTTTTTTTTTTTTAAATCTTTATCAATTTTCAGATGTTAACAGTGCCATACAATGAATTTAAACATAAACACTGCACAGAAGGCACTTTAAATACACAAATAATTCAAAAAAACGTATCTGTTTAAGAAATTTCTAACGGAGAACTGAAAGATGATGGATCCAGTTGACGACTGAATGTTGACATGACCTGACTTTCTCCTGTTCGATTGTTGTTCACTAATGTTGCCTTAAGTTAATTTTGTTAAGCGGTTCGACTCCCTCAGGGGAATGACCCGGTAAATAAGACCAAGGGCTCCTTTTACTAAGCCACGGCGCGCTAAACCGCCGTCCGTGCTAGCCGCTACCGCCTCCTCTTGAGCAGGCGGTAGTTTTTCATCCAGCGGGGGTCAGCGCGTGATGAAAAGTCGCGAGCCCTAAGGATTGGATTGGCCTCATAGTACAATCAAAACAATGTGTGGAAGGTGAAGAAAACAGGTCTTAGTCATTCGCGCGCGAGACTTCAGCACGCCGACCTTGCAGCGCCGACAATTCTGCGCAAGACACCAGCGCGCCATCTAACAAGTGACTTTTAAAGAGCTCCGACACGGGGTGTGAGTGGGGAACCCCCCAGTTTATTTCATACTCTTCGCGCTGCCGTTCGGGGAGGGGGGTAAATTATAGAGTAAACTTAACTTTTTCCCGATTTTTTAGGAAAAAGTTAAATTTTCTCTATAATTTGGGGGGTCGCACCCTCCACCCCCCCCCAACGGCAGCGCGAACAGTCTGAAGTAAAGAACACCCCCCGTCAGAGCTGTTTAAAAGTCACTTTTTAGGCGGCGCGCTGGTTTCTTGCGCAGAATTATTGGCGCTGCAATGTCGGCACGCTGAAGTCTCGCGTGCTTTTGTCCCGTCACCGAAGAAAAAACTGTCCCAACCCACGGAATGAGGCACTATCACCCTCCCAGGTGGCAAAGAACAAGAAGAAATCCTCCAGCCCTAACCCTCCCCGACACGTAACATCAGCAAAAGACTCAGAACCCTTCGGACTCTTATAGTCTTCTGAGATACAGCGCTCCCATTTATAAAGCTTAAAAAAACCACAACACCCTCACCCCCCCCCCCCCCCCCCGTTTACAAAAGCGCAGAAGAGGTTTTTAGTGCCGGCCGCGCACGGTGTCAGGTCAAAACCGTGGAAGACAAAGGCGCGCACCGACAACTGAGCGCAGTGTGGAGGCGCGTGCCGAAGAAAATAACTGTTTTTAGGGGCTCCGATGGGGGTGTGTGGGGGGGAACCCCCCCCCACTTTACTTTATATAGATAACGCCGCGTTTTGGGGGGTTGTAACCCCCCACATTTTACTGAAAACTTCACTTTTTCCCTAAAAACAGGGAAAAAGTTAAGTTTACAGTATAATGAGGGGGGTTACAACCCCCCAAACCACCCACAACGCCGTCGCGATCTGTATTAAGTAAAGTGGGGGGGCTCCCCAACAAAACCCCCCTCTTCGGAGCCCCTAAAAACTGTCATTTTCTTTGGCGCACGCCTCCGTCTTGCGCTCAGTTGTCGGTGCGCGCCTTTGTCTTCCGCGGTTTTGTCTATGAACCCTGCGCACCTCCGACAGTCATAGAGTTCCCATGAGTGTCGGAACGGCGCAGACCACGTTTTTGTAAAAGGGGTGGGTATATTTTGTAACGTTTGCTAATAACATTTTAGGACAATCCAGAAATGTGATATTACAATAATCAATTACTGATAGAAACAGAGATTGAACCAATAAGCAAAACTGATGCTGTTCCAAAATATTTCTGAATCCTCAAAAGAATCCAAAGGATGTTCCGATCAATATATTAACTTGAGGCAATAATGACGGCTTCTTATCAAAATGTACTCCCCAAATTCTGATGACAAAACCAATGGATACTCTATGTTATTTACAGACAAAAGGCTTTCCTCTACCACTAACCTGGGCGGGTTTTCATTGTTAAATTTCAATTGAAATGCTACCATCCATTGTTCTACTAAATTTATGCAGGTACCAACATTAAATCTAACCAGCACTTTTTATTATTTCTGTTTAATGGATGCTTTTTGGTAGATGGCCAATGTATTCTGTTACTTATGTAAGTGTCAAAATTCAATAAAGATTATTGAACAACAACAAAAAAATCCAACCAGTTCTAAAGTTCCTGAAAATGGTATTAATAATGTATAGAATACACAGGTACGGGTTCATTTATGTGCGCTGTTCTGTAAGGGATGTGTAAACATAATGAGTCCTGCGTCTCACCCATGTCGCTATGAAATACTATAAATTGCCCACCCCTCGTCACAGTTAAGACAGCTGTACGGTCCATGTAATTGCGGGGCCTAGATTTCAGACAGCCTGCCCCACTGAATGTTTAGGTCTTACTGATGAATTATTCTAGCAGTCTGTTGGCTGTGCGCAGAGAAAGAGAGAGGACTCAAAGATGGCTCCAAGGTTGTGAGCTGAGAAGAGACTTCGTGTTGAGCTTGTTGGAACGGAAGCCCCTCCATCTGCCCATCTTCCATCGTTCCAGGAAGCAAAGAACCTAGTGGGCAGAAACTTTAGCATTCGCTGAAATTGCCACATGAAGTGAGGGTGAGCCCCTTACGAGGGACGAAACCTTTCACTTCATGAGACTTCTGGTAGTCGGTCTGTTCCCAGATCCAGAAGCCGCTGGAATCACGATAACAGGCGTAAGGTTGATTTTGGATAATACGTGATGAAACTCTAGCAGTTTGGCTTCTTTGGGGACGGAGTCCTTGATCAACCAAGGAAAGACAAACTTTCCCTTTCTGTGAAGGTCAGCAGCTACTGTCACTAGCCACTTTGGCCCGGATTCTCTAAACGGCACTGATAGCGTGCCAATGACACGACGGTGCCATTTTGAGAATCACACCTCTGGGAAAGATAGGCGCCAGAAATGCAGGCCAGGGATTTCAAGGCCTACACTTCCAGCACCTATCTCTGCTGTGAATCACCCCTGTGTAGGTGCTTTATGGCGTTAGGCGCCAGTAGGCATCGCCGGAGGCGCGATTCCAACGCCAGTAGGTTCTTTAAATCTAACATTAATTTGCCGAATTAACTTAGGTACCGTTTATAGAAGTTCGCTCTTTGTGAAAACTCTCAGGGCTGCTGAGAATCTGAAAGAGAGGAGACCCTGGACTGAACTAGGAAGCGGAGAAAATCCCTGAGCAGAAGGTTAATTAACATGCGGAGAGTGTACACACCCTGGAGCGCTAGGAAGAATAACTGGCCTTCCACATCTAAGAAACAAGACATGAGCCCTTCTCCCCACCCCAAAAAAAAACAACTCACTGAGGTCTCTCAGGCCCCGTTTCAGTCTCACAGATCTGCAAATATCTGCGACAGAAGCCTTTGATAGAGGTTTATACAATCAATATGAGCGCAGTGGAATGGTTAAAGAGGGAACCGTTGTTTAACCTGTCAAGGAACACAAACCAAGAGGACATTCGTAAAAAGCCTTTTTTCCCCTAACAGCGCATAATGAAGTTGTGAATCTCCTGTCAGAGTCCATGGACAATAAGACTAACGTAGTGGGATACAAAAGAGGATTGGAAAAGTTCCTGGAGGAAAAGTCCATAAAAATGATTAGCCTGGTAGGCTTGGGAGATCCGTTGCTAATCCCTGGAAATGAGCTCCGAGCCCTGGATCCACCTGGTCTGGCACTGCACCTCAGTCTAATGCCGCAAAGCTTTTCTTCTGTTCCACCTCCAGAACCTTTTCCGCTGTTCTGCCTAAGGAAGGAAGTAGCTATAGGCTGATATGGAAGGCCACAGCTCTGATGTATTATTTTCAATACTGAAATCTCTAGTCTTCCTCCACCTAGGCAGACCGTTTACAGCAAATAGTCTGAAAAAGATGAAGTGGTGTTAGGCTGTCCCAATGTCTTGGGTGGTCTTCGTTCACTCTGGTGAGGCCCCGGGGGAGGGGGGGGATTGATGCTGATTTCTGGGTCTATGATACTTGCAATAGGGCTTTCTTCTGTATGAAAACGTCTGCTATATGGCCCATCCCATCTACCCAGGATGCTGTTTCGTGATTGTAACTGCTGCTCCATGCAGGTTATCCCATGAGCCTCTGCCACGCAATTATCCCAGCCGTCTGTGGCCATCATCTTGCCACTAGGGGATCCTTTGATCTGTCCCCCGCCCTTTTTCAATTCTGTTACCAGTAGCCTAGTGGTTAATGCAGGGGCCTGAGAACCAGGGAAACTGGGATGAGTTCCCACGCAGCTACTTGTCACTCTGGGCAAGTCACTTAACCCTTCATTGTCCAGGTACAAAATAAGTACCTGCATATAATGCGTAAACTGCTTTGATGGTAACTGCAGAAAGGCGGTATATCAAATAACCATTTCCTCAGTGGAGTAGTAAAGGTCTTACGATTGTCCACCAGAAGATGTGGTAAGAGCGGATAGTGTAGCTGGTTTAAAGAAAGGTTTGGACAGGTTCCTGGAGGAAAAGTCTTGCCCTGGATCGGTAGCATGGAATGTTGCTACTCTTTGGGGTTCCAGAATCTTTTGTTACTTTTTTGGGATTCTGGAATCTTGCTATTCTGTAGGATTCTGAATGGAATGTTGCTACTCTCTGGGATTCTAGAATCTTGGTTACTCTCTGGGATTCCAGAATCTTGGTTACTCTCTGGGATTCCGGAATCTTGCTATTCTTTGAGATTCTGAATGGAATTTTGCTACTCCTTAGGTTTTGGCCAGGTACTAGTGACCTGGATTAGCCACCATGAGAACAGGCTACTGGGCTTGATGGACCCAGTAAGGCTATTCTTATGCTCTTATGTTTGTATAGGTCGGCCCCAGCATTGTGGGAGATATACAAACCGGGAACATTAAGATCAGAGAGAGGGATGAAATTAGCCGCAATCAGGGAAGTGTCGCTGCTGTACATCTGTGGAAGTGTCTTCCTAGGCATCGGAGATTGTGCACAGAACGGGGCAGCTTTAAGAAACAATGAAAAACTCAATTATTTGTCGAAGCCTCTATGTAAGGGATATAATTGATTCCACGCTGCTTTGGATATGTGGTTGTCACATCTGCGCGGACTGTGAATGATGGTTGCGTTCAAGTACTTATTGGAATGTAGATATCGTGTGATGTCATGTTGGTCTATTTTATGGAATTTTACGACTGTTTTGATACTGGAAACCGCCTAGACATAAGGCAGTATATAAATGGATTTAATTAATTAATTATGGGGGGAGGCGCAGACTGTCCCAGGTGCCGTCTTGGGGGGGGGGTGCTAACACCTCTCCCCCTCTGCTCCTTATCACTCCTCCCCCGCCGTATGCACTTAGATCAAAATCTTTTCGGAACACCCTCACCTCAACAAATTATCTACAATACTAGACGTTCCTCCATATTTTCAGTCACAGCCCCACAATTATGGCACTCCATGCCTTCCCATCTCCATGAAGAATCCTCTTTGGACAGATTTCTATTCAAGGACGCATCACACTCTCTCCATCTTCCCTCCCCCAATGGTTTCACCTTAACTGTCTTCCTCTTCTATTCGGAAACGTAGCTCTCCCCTCCAAGCCCTTGGAATCAAATGTACATGACCCAAGCATTGTTCTGTCTGTTTGACGTCCTGTAAATCTTAATGTTTGTTTGCCATTTATTTATCATTTTATTATTGTAAACTGCCTAGAACAGGCATGGGCGACTCCGGTCCTCGAGGGCCGGAATCCAATCGGCTTTTCAGGATTTCCCCAATGAATATGCATGAGATCTATTTGCATGCACTGCTTTCAATGGGGAAATCCTGAAAACCTGATTGGATTTCGGCCCTCGAGGACCGGAGTCGCCCATGCCTATTCTAGGCAATTTACAATAATAAAATGATAAATAAATGGCAAACAAACATTAAGATTTACAGGACGTCAAACAGACAGAACAATGCTTGGGTCATGTACATTTGATTCCAAGGGCTTGGAGGGGAGAGCTACGTTTCCGAATAGAAGAGGAAGACATTGGGGGAGGGAAGATGGAGAGAGTGTGATGCGTCCTTGAATAGAAATCTGTCCAAAGAGGATTCTTCATGGAGATGGTCTAGAAGTTACTAAAGGCAGTATAACAAATTTTAATAGAACTTGAAACATGAAAACTTCCCCGACTCGTACGACTAGCATTTCGCTGGTGCGAGCAGCAGCTCTTCTTATGATAACTCAATGTTCATGGGCCTTTGGTTGTAATTTATTCGAAGTATTCTTGATAAGCACAATAAAAACTCTGTCCACATATATCATAAGAGGACCCACACGGGCCCTGTTTCGGCTACACACGTCTTCTTCAGGGATCCTAGTGTATGGATACCTTTTGGATACTTATACCTGTCTTTACATCGCCTCAAAACGTATAAGTTCCGTCCAGGAAGTCTCGTAAAACCTTTGATTATCTCTGCAGGACGACTAAATCTAGGTCGGCCCACATCCCACCCTAACCACTCCAAAAATACCCCTTTCAGCTCTGGGTGCACAGTGAGATTCAGAGGCCTAAAATGTCCCTGAAAGCCGTTTCAATTATCGGCACTTGGACAATCTGACTTGGGCAGGTTTTTAGACGTGTTTTAAGTTTTGATTACGAGCCCCTGAGTGTTTACTCAGGCTTTACACTGGGTCTTCCAGCACTGACTTCTTGAGCCTTGTGCATCGGCAGTGCTATCTTGGTCTGAGGATCCCCACACTGACATCTATTTGGGGCTACAGGCTTGCTTTGCTATCTTCATGCTTTGAGGGATATCGCCTATACAATGCTTCCTTCTAAGTGTCTCCTGAGAGAAACCACTTCCTGGAGTTCAGTGATTAAGCCTAGAAAGGAACAGAGTCACTTTTTGCACCGTTTTTCATATATTGTAAATGGCAGAAGTGAATCCGATAGCACTTCCTTCATCTTGAAGTTTCTGACTTCCCCATCTGCAAGAGCGAATCAAAAATTAAAGGCAGTTGATAAATTGTGAATAACGGGACAGAGCTATCGAAATGCAACACATGTACTCGTGCATTGCCTGTTGGATAGTTCGTCCATGCACAGTGCAGCTCTTGGCCTTTAGCCATGTGGCAGCCCTGAGGACAGAAACACGGACGCTCCATTGCAAGATTGCACCATCTTTGGGCAGAGGGAGTGAAGCCTGTGGAAACTCACTATTGACTCAGTCTTGACATAGCACCATGAATCAACAAAAGGTTTATGAGTGGGGAAAAAAGGGTTAAAGCGGGAAGAACAGGGGTAGCCGACGAAGGTCGTTCTGGTCGCCCATCAACATCGTTCACCCAAGAGCACATTGACAGGGCGGATGCCTTGCTTACGGAAGATCGACGGATAACAATTTCTCAATTGCTGCAAATTTGGATATCGGCTACGAATCTGCATTTGCCATAGTGCATGGGATACACTTGGGATACGACTTGGGATGCAACAGCATGTGGAGGTTACGACCCAGTTCCCGAGATGCTACGAAGAAGATACGAGTATTCTGGAGAGAATTGTCACCGATGACCAGACATGGGTGCATCACTGCAACTAGAAGAGCAAAAGACAAAGCATGATGAAGTAAAGGAAGCTTCGGGAGCAGCCACAAAACCTCTCTGCAGGAATGCAGAAGCTACCGGTAGTTGAACAATACAACAAATGCGTCGTCTTGCATGGGGACTATTCAATTGCTCACAGTTCCTTCTATTAAAGCCATTACATGTATTTTGCCTTTACTTTATGATTTAACCTCATTTTATTTGCAATTAGAAATCTCATAGTCCAGCCCCAGATTGCACAAACCCGTCTCTCAGATGTCCAAGGAAGCCATCTTCTACCCACAAGCGCATTTTTTAAGCTCCCCAGCGCATCAAAGCAGCAGCTCGCCACATGAAATCCAAGTTTAACAGAGAGAAGGAAGCATGAGAAAATAATTTTAGCGCAGATGGAATTAGACTGAAGGGTCTCAGGAGGCCGCCGTGGCTGCACATTAAGTCCTGTGCGTGCTCAGAAAATTCTGGATTTAGCTGTGCTCTGTGAGAGCTGGTGGAAGACGTCATCTTGACTGTAAATGGAGAAAAGTCCCTTATTGAATTATTGTAATCTGCCAAAATGCCAATAAAGGTTCGAACAATACTTTAATAAATCAATTAGAGTCTCGGATAAATGCAATGAGGAGGAGTGTCGGGCTGGGTCCACTGGTACATCTAGGGAAGTCACAGTTCACACCCCAGCCCACAATCTACTCCATTGAAATAGCAAAGGAAGTCCATCCTGTTAACCCCGTTTGGGCCTTGCCCAACTGAGTACTAAGCTGACAACCATAGAGGAGTCTTACAGTCACCCCACACAAGTCACACCCTAAAGTGTTACACCTAGAGGCATTGTCCTCCTGTCACAGCCACTCCTGCCAAGTCTGTCTACTCCACTAACACAGTTGGGCAACGCCATCAGAAGAGGAGTGACTGCCCAAGGGGGTGCCACTGTGCCTTGCCAAGAGGTCCCCACAGCAATTGTAGGAAAAGAGTAGGAGCTCCGACATAGCTGCTGGCTTGTGGAGCATCAGCAGGGACCCCCACCATCACCGCAAGCTTTGCCCTTCCTTCCCTAGCTTAACGCACTGATGGGACTGCACCCAGAAGTGCCATCAGCTCATCCCCATCCTGCCACACCCAGTCCGTAAGTTGTCTTATATAGGGGTGTCCAGTCAGCTCCTTTCAAACAACCCCGACTTACCTAGTGGCATCAACCTCCCCCCCCCCAACTCACTTCACTTATTACATTCCCCATCTGCTCCCAGTATTCTCTTAACCCTTTCAGGACCAAGGGACATATTTGTCCCATAACTTTAAAATCCTATCAATTTTGATTGGGATAGTCTACAGTTCTAAATTTGATATGTACGGATTCCATAGGATACTGCCTTTATGTAAACAAACTGGTTCCGACATTCATTCATTAGCGTCGTTGCCAGATTGACGAGAAGATTCACTTGCCACACTGTCCATAAGCCAGAAGTGTGATTTTTTAAATAAAAATAATGATATTTCACAAAAAAAATCAATTTTTTGGCATCTGCAAGCCCTTTTTACCATAAAAATGTCGTCAAAACCACAAAAATTGGCCTACGATCCTTATGGTCCTGAAAGGGTTAAAAGTGCAGGATGAAGGCTTATCACCCAACACATCCCCCTCTCAATGACAGCGTGCCCCTTCCCCAAAATTATGACGTGGGGGTGGAGAAAAAAAACAGATGTACTGCATTAATTTCCAAGACAAGACAGCGTTCAAATTACTCGGAAGGTGCACTCATTTCTAAGTACTAATTAACATCGTTAGAGTTCTGCTCTGTCATTGACCTCAGATTCCCAAGAAAATCTAGTTAAGGACACGGAGATAAACGAATCTCCTCCCTCGCTCTGAAACAGACCTCCCAAACTGGGAATTCTCTCTCTGCTTCTGAGTTTGCTTTTCGTTCGCTGGGCCACGCGTTCTCCTACTGCTTCTTTGGGTTTCAGCTTAGTAAGAACAAAGGCTGAGATCTGGTAGCACGAGTCTGGAGTCCCAACTACCCAGGGAATATTTACCTATTTGATATCTCATTCAGTCCTCCAAGAATAAGTGGCCTGGTCTTTGAAATGGCGGTCCTGGGCTGGGCCAGGCCTCAGAGCTCCTTCTGGGACCTAAATCTGTCCACTGGGGGCTGCTGTTGGACAATGACCACGATTCCCTCTTCTGACCACCAAAGAGGCCACAGGCCAGGCTGTGGTACTGAAGTGGGGACTTTCCGGACGGCAGCAACAGCACACGTGACCCCTAAACTAACCCTTGTGAACTGTTCTAGAACAGAATCACTTTCTCACAGCTAGAAATACATTTTTAGATAATACAGATGGCAGAAAAAATAAAATAAAACGGCCCTGTTTTGATCTGATTTTTATTAAGTTTATAATTGTCGGCACAGCAAACTGTCTTCTTAGAAATGTAGAAATGTATATAGACAAAGCAAGGCGATGATGGCGTGATCACTGCAGAGCCCCATGCAGGCATCAGGGTGATTAATGAACATAAAGCAGGAATACAGCACAGACAGCTGAAGAGAAGATCAGAGCTTCACGAAGATATACAAAGGTAAGAAGGCAGGTGGGGCAGGAAGCCATTGCAGGGATTTATTTATGAAACAAGAGGAAGCTGATTAGCAAACAGCATCCAGTGGCTGGTTCATAACCTGGAGAAACTGGACTGGGAGAGTGTACAAGACACCTGGAAGACTCCTTCCCACCTGAAAGCAGGCTGAGCAAGTGGCGCCCTCTTCTGGGGACTGTGAAGAAGAGAAAAGTCCAGCCCACAGCACATGTTCCTTCTCCCTCACAGCTCCACTCCTACGACACTCTGTGTCTCCTCGTCCCATGAAACCACCCTAGAATCCAGGGCTAAAGGGAAAGGGACTTGCAGACTGCCTTTTTCTAGTTAAACAACCACACTCAAAGCGGCTTACATTCAGGTACTCCAGCATTTTCCCTGTCTGTCCTGGGGAGCTCACAATCTATCAAATGTTCCTGGGGCAATGAGGGATTAAGTGACGTGCCCAGGGTCACAAGGAGCAGCGTGGGTTTGAACCCACAGCCCCAGGGTGCTATCTCTGTAGCTCTAGCCACTACACCACATTCAGAGCGGGGGTGGGGGGGAGGAGGGGGCCCTGTTATTCATTTATGTCTGTGGGCAGGCTGTATGAGGTTCCTAATTGAGAACAGGCAGCTAATCCGACACTGGCTGCTTCCCCTTTTAAGGATTAAGGGGTAAGGGAAGTTCTAGCCCCAGCGACATCATCCTCTGTCATACAGGAAATACCTATAACGTCCCCCCCCCCCCCAAACACACATACATCAGTACTGCTCACCCATCATCCTGCCACCTCAGAACACGGTGTCCACAGCTTCCTCAACAAGGGTATAGCAGCTCTGACAGCCTGATAGCTACAGTGCCCTCCCCCCTCCAGTATAGTAAATGACGGCAGATAAAGACCTACTTGGTCCATCCAATCTGCCCATTCATTACCAAGACAATGTTGAACCAACAATCCAGTATTACATTTTACCGGTTAAAGTTCCACTATAAGATGCCTTCCCCTCCCCCGAGATATGCAAGACCTTTTCTCATATGATATGAATATAGTATAAAATATACGTAGCTACGTGCTCTAGATCCACTCTTTTCATTCTCAGGACTCAGACCATAAAAAGTCGGCCGCGAATAACCGAAGTCACGAGTCCTAAACCCGCAAATCAGGAGGGAGAAGTGTATATTCAGAATACAAAGCGCATAAGAAAAATATATAGATTACTTCATTTGCAAAAGGTTAAAAACAGAAAAAGACAGATACAGACCTTAGCATGGCTTCTACTTCATTGCAAATGGAGGTGAGCAGCTGCACAATGCTGACCTCATTGTGAGATCATCAAGGTGCACCTGGAAGGTAGAATGCCACAATTAAAATATATGTTGGTATTTGAACCTATGATCTCTGGAAGATGGGAACAGGGCTTTTACCCATTGAGCCAAAGCAGCTTCCAAATATGTGTTTCTTCCTCACTTGTGAATGCTTCAAAACATGGTGATCAGCCTAATATTCAAACTAAAAAAATTTGACTGTCTCATCTTACTACAAGTACTTACATTGGCTACCTGTCAAAACTCATATCATCTTCAAACTATCATGTATAATGCTCCAAATTTTATAAGCAAAAACCACCAAACTGCTCATGAAAGTATTCATCAATTTCAGGTCAATGTCAAACCAGAAAACTAAAAATCACTTCATCTACTCCTTTCATCTCCCAAAGGGGTTAAATACAAACGCACATTCGAGTCGCTCTTCACTTACTTTGGCACAAAGACCTGGAACAATCATCAGGATGGAAATATTCTACAACAGATTCTGAAAAAAATTAAAAACTCTCTTCTTTGAAAGCATACCCACCGTAGACCAGTGTTTTTCAACCTTTTTACACCCGTGGATCGCCAGAAATAAAAGAACTATTTTGTGGACCGGCAAAATACTAGGACTAAAATTTTAAAACCCTGTTTCCGCCCCATCTCCGCGAGCTCGGTCACCTCAGTAACTATAGAAAAATAGACAAATATAGTGCAAAATATAAACAGCAGAGATAAATTCTCAAAACCGACACGTTTTGATCACTAAATTGAAAATAAAATCATTTTCCTACCTCTGCTGTCTGGTGATTGATTTCATGAGTCTCTGGTTGCATTTCCTTCTGTGTATCCTTTCTTTCATTTCTTTCTTTCTGCACTCAGGCCCAAGAATTGTCCCTTTCTATTCCCTCCCACTTTCCTTCCTATGTCCTTAGTGCCCCCGGTGCCTCCTTCCCATGTCTTTAGTGCCCCTTTCTGTCTTTAGTGTCCTCAGTGCCTCCTTCCCAAGTCTTTAGTGCCCCTTCCTGTCTTTAGTGTCCCCAGTGCCTCCTTCCCATGTCTTTAGTGCCCCCAGTGCCTCCTTCCTATGTCCTTAGTGCCCCTTCCTGTCTTCAGTGTCCCCAGTGCCTCCTCCCCATGTCTTTAGTGCCCCCAGTGCCTCCTTCCCATGTCTTTAGTGCCCCCAGTGCCTCCTTCCCATGTCCTTAGTGCCCCTTCCTGTCTTCAGTGCCCCATTGCCTCATTCCCATGTCCTTAGTGCCCCTTCTTGTCTTTGGTGCCCCCAGTGCCTCCTTCATATCTCTTTAGTGCCCCCTGTGCCTCCTTCCTATGTCCCTCTCACTGCCTTCCACACTTTGTCCCACCCCCACCCCCGAAGCCAGCCAGCCTGCCTGCCTGTCTACCTTTCTCCCTCCCTCCCTGGCCAAAGCCAGCCTGCTTGCCTGCCTACCTCCTTCCCTCCCTGCCCCGCAAAAAAAAAAAAAAGCGCCTCCCTCCTTCCTTTCTCCTGCTCTTACCGCCCTGCTGCTGCTGCTAAAGCCAACAGGAAGTCTTCTTTCCGACATCAATTCTGACGTCGGAGAGGATGTTCTGGGCCATCCAGGCAGCGATTGGCTGGCCCAGAACGTCCTCTCCGATGTCAGAATTGACGTCGGAAAGAAGACTTCCTGTCAGTTTTAGCAGCAGCGGCAGGGCGGTAAGAGAAGGGGACCCCGGGGAAAGGAAGGAGGGAGGGACAGGAGGTTTGAAAACGGACCTATGGTCACTTTAATCTTGCCGGCCCTGCACAGACCAGCAGAAATTTCCTGTCCGCAGACCGCAGACCGGCGGTTGAAGAACAGTGCGGTAGACATCTAACGTGAAATACCGGACAATAAATCTCATACTCATCCCAAATGTTATAACAGTGAAGCTATAGAACCTCCATTCTCCCTCCCTATTACCCCATACATAATTTGGCCCTCCTCAAATTGTTATAATATATAAGGTGACCATTTTTAGCTCGCCTGTCCCATTGTCCCCACGCACAGCTTCGGGACACCGAAATGTCCCGTTTTCAGAAGGAGCGGGACAGGCGAGCTACAAACGGCCCGCTGCCGCCTATTTCTCCAAGCTACCACCGCACTAACATCATCTTCGTGCAGCAACTGCACAAGCCTTCCCCCCGACATGAATTCTGACATTGGAGAGGAAGTTCCGGGCCAGCTAGGCAGCGATTGGCTGGCCTGGAACTTCCTCTCTAACGTCATAATTGACGTAGTAGGGGGGGGAGGTTTGTGCAGTCTCTGCACAAAGATGATGTTAGTGCGGCGGTGGCTTTGACAAATAGGCAGCAGCGGCTTGGGGGGGGGCCTGGGCAAGGTCAGGAGAGAGAATGATAGAGGGGGCAGGAGAGAGAAATTAAGACAGAAAGAGGGGCTGGGAGAGAGAAAGAAAGACAGAATGGGGGGTGGCGGGATAGAGAAAGAAAGAAGGGGGGCTGGGAGAGCGAAAAAAAGACAGAAAGAAAGAAGGGGGGCCAGGAGAGAGAAAGAAAGACAGAAAGGGTGGGGCGGGAGAGAGAAAGAAAGACAGAAAGAAGGGAGGGCTGGGAGAGAGAAAGAAAGACAGAAAGAAGGGAGGGCTGGGAGAGAGAAAGAAAGACAGAAACGGGGGGGGGGGGGCTGGGAGAGAGAAAGAAAGAAGGGGGGCTGGGAGAGCAAAAAAAAGACAGAAAGAAAGAAGGGGGGCCAGGAGAGAGAAAGAAAGACAGAAAGAAGGGAGGGCTGGGAGAGAGAAAGAAAGACAGAAAGAAGGGAGGGCTGGGAGAGAGAAAGAAAGACAGAAACGGGGGGGGGGTGGGGCTGGGAGAGAGAAAGAAAGGGTGGGGGCAGAGAGAAAGAAATGAAAGAAAGAAAGGATGCACAGTCAGAAGGAAAGTCAACCAGAGACTCGTGAAATCACCAGACAACAAAGGTAGGAAAATTATTTTCTTTTCAATTTAGTGATCAAAATGTGTCAGCTTTGAGAATTTATATCTGTTGTCTATATTTTGCACTATATTTAATGGGTTCCGGGATCCGGGGGAAAGATCTGGTGACGTTGGTAATATATTATATACATTCTGCAATTCCTAACATTGTAAGTCGACTCAGAAATGATTAGATTAGATTTCTGCTGGAATGGAAGAAGATGCCATGGGATTCCTGCAGGAGTGTGGTCAAAATCTATGGTGACTCCAGAATGAGGCTTGAAATACAGTGAGAGGCAATTGGAGCATCATACCGAGGCTTGGTGAGCCATTTTCTGCAGCGGGTCAGCAAATGCGATTGTCGCTAAAGCTGGCTATAGTACATCTGGGACAAAGTTACTCAGAGTTGTTAAATCGCAAGAGGACCTTGTGAGACTGGAAGACTGGACGTCAAAATGGCAGATGGCGTTTACTGTGAGCGTGCAAAGTGATGCATGTGGGAAAGAGGAACCCGAACTATAGCTACGTGATGCTGGGTTCTGTGTTAGGAGTCACTGCCCAGGAAAAGGATCTAGGTGTCATTGGTGAGGGTACGTTGAAACCCTCAGCTCACTATGTGGTGGCAGCTAAGATGGAAATGTTATAATGCCCTTGTATCGCTCTATGGTATGGCCGTAATGTAAATACTATGTGAAGTTCTGGTTGCCTTATCTCAAAAAAGATAAAGAAGAATTAGAAAAAGTACAGAGAAGGGTGACAATAATGATAAAAGGGATGGGACGACGTCCCTATGAGGAAAGGCTAAAGCGGCTAGAGCTCTTCAGCCTGGAGAAGAGGCGCCTCAGGGGTGATATGAAAGAGGTCTATAAAATACTGAGTGGAGTGGAAAGGGGAGATGTGAGTCGCTTGTTCACTCTTTCCAAAAATAATAGGACTAGGGGGCATGCGATGAAGCTACTAAGTAGTAAATTTAAAATAAACTGGAGAAAATATTTCTTCACACAACCTGTAGAATTCATTGCCGGAGAATGTGGTAAAATCAGTTAGCTTAGCGGGGTTTAAAAAAGGTTTGGCTAATTTCCTAAAAGAGAAGTCCATAGGCCATTATTGAGACAATTTGGGGACATTCACTGCTTACTCCGGAGGGCCGCCGTGTGAGCGGACTGCTGGGCATGATGGACCACTGGTCTGACCCAGCAGCAACAACTGTTATGTTTTTATAAGCACCATATGGTCTCTTTTGCTACTTGGGATACTGGGCTTGATGGAACTTCGATCTGTCCAGTATGGCAATTTTTATGGTCTTAAGCGATGAAACACCAGTGGAGGGGAAGCAGGGCTGTGGATTTGGTACACCAAACCTTCAAGACCAGCTCCAGCTCCTACTGCTATTAAGGCTTTACATTTTTTGTGGCCTGGATCGAAAGTACTGGTAAATATAACTTTTATTTTATTTTAGATTCAGGACAATAATATGTCTACAGTATATAGGTATAAAGTGATAAGTATGCCATATGTTAAGTTTTTGTTATTTTTAAACTGGAATCAACTCTGACTGCACCCATAATTGCTTCCAACTCAGCCTCCACAGCCCCGGAGGCAAGGTTCACATTTTGTTGTGATCATAGAGTCATGGTTCTGTGTGGCCATACTGGGTCATTGTCTGTTTAGGAAAAACAGAGCTGGCAGGAAAACGGGAGCAGAAGCTCTTTGTGGAAAAGCAATCGAAGGGTGAGGAAAATGGGGAGGGCTGTGCCCCGTCTCAGAAAGTGACGATGACGTTTCCATCCACGCCTGTGTGGTCTACAGACCTCCAACTCAAATGGAGAAACCGAAGAGCAATCTGGCCTCCGGAAGATGAGAATGGTGGGAGATTTGAACCTGTGGAGTAGAAAGATCCTGGAGTTATAAGAAAGGCAATTGAACCTACCATGGAAGGGGTGATGCCAGTCTTGGAACTCACAAACGGAGACAGTAATTCCAACGTCCCGTTAGGTTTCCACCTGAGCACCAGTAATCTGACAGTACACTCTGATATAACAGCTAGCGAAGGGGGAGGTGTACACAGACGTCGCAAAATGCTGGCTTTGGTAAACTGGGAAAGTACCATAAGGAAACGCTGGCAGGAGAATTGGATTAAACTGAAAAGGGCAACAGCTCGTACGTCAGTAAAGTTAACAGTAGTAAGAGGAAAAGGAAACTGATACAATTCTCCAAAGAGGTGGCTGAAAAAATACAGCTGAAATGATTAGCATTGAAAAGTAAATGGGTCTCGTGAACAAGAGCACAGGAAAGACTATCTGGAAATGCAGAAAGAAATCAGGAGGGCAGACATTTATAGCACCAAAGCGGGGTGACAGGGCTTTTAGAGGGTGCATAAGGGAAAGGTATTAACGTAGAACAAAATCTTTTCCAGAGAAAGGAAAATGGTAAAACTAGAGGACATAATTTGAGGTTGAGGGGTGGTAGATTCAGGGGCAATGTTAGGAAATTCTACTTTACGGAGAGGGCGGTGGATGCCTGGAATGCGCTTCCGAGAGAGGTGGTGGAGAGTAAAACTGTGACTGAGTTCAAAGAAGCGTGGGATGAACACAGAAGATTTAGAATCAGAAAATAATATTAAAGATTGAACTAGGCCAGTTACTGGGCAGACTTGCACGGTCTGTGTCTGTGTATGGCCGTTTGGTGGAGGATGGGCTGGGGAGGGCTTCAATGGCTGGGAGGGTGTAGATGGGCTGGAGTAAGTCTTAACAGAGATTTCGGCAGGTGGAACCTAAGCACAGTACCGGGCAGAGCTTTGAAGTCTTACCCAGAAATAGCTAAGAAAAAGAAGGGAAAAAAAACCAACAAATTTTTAGATTGAATCAGGTTGGGCAGACTGGATGGACCATTTGGGTCTTTATCTGCCGTCATCTACTAGGTTACTATGTTAGAAGGAAAGTCAGAGGTGGAGGTGAGAGCTAAAAGGTGATGAGGGAATTACCGACACCTCCCACCCCCCCAAATGCTGAACTAATACTTTGGTTTAGCAGTTGGAAGAGTTATACATGTGAGTGGGATAGCTATGACAGCCGTTACAGGAGAGCAAAAACTGGAAGCCACTGCTTGCCCTGGATCGGAAGCATGGAATGTTGATACTCTTTGGGATTCTAGAATCTTGTTACTCTCTGGGATTCCGGAATCTTGCTACTCCTTGGGATTCTACATGGAATGTTCTGGCCAGGTACTAGGGACCTGGATTGGCCACCGGGAGAACGGGCTACTGGGCTTGATGGACCATTGGTCTGACCCACTAAGGCTATTCTTAGGTTCTTATTCTTATGGATGTGGACAAATCCTTGTGGCTGGATGAGATACGTCCCGGGATGCTGAGGAAGCTTGGCGAGGTTCTGGAGGATGCATTTAACAGATCTTTGGGGACGGTTCTGTGGATTAGGAGAAAAGGCTGCAATGGAGAACCCCACACGAAAGACTGAAGACAGCCCTGTGGGTAACAAGATCTGAGGCGGATTGTATGAAATGAAGTTGATTGATTGGTTTTATCACCTGGGTGACCGGAGACTTGGAAGAGGAGAATTTTTTTTTCACTCAATGCGTTAATAATTCAAAACAAACAAAAAAAAACTTACCACCCTCTTTTACTAAGGCGTGTTAGCCGATTTAGCCTGCGCTAAACGGTAACGCATCCGCTAAATCCGCTAGCACGCCTTAGTAGAAGGACCCCATATTTTATTAATTTATAAACCGTCTTTCCAGCCCAACTCAGCCACAAAAACGAAAGTAACAGGACAGACGCTTCTAGAAACGTCTTTATTGTTTTGAATGCTAGAATCTTTTGATTATTTTCTTAGGAATAGCGTTAGTGACAGTCAATTTGCTTTAGGTCAGTGTTTCCCAAGTTGGTCCTGGAGTCACCCCCTCACCGGTCAGGTTTTCAGGACATCCACATTGAATATGCATGGAACCGAGTTGTATAGATTGCCTCCATTGTGTGCAAATGAATCTCATGCATATTCATTGTGGATATCCTGAAAACCTGACCGGCGAGGGGTTAGTCCAGGACTGACTTAGGATAAACCGACCAATCAATCACTTCCCTAAAAGAGAAGTCCATAGGCCATTGTTGAGATGAACTGGGGAAATCCTCTGCTCATTCGTAGGATAAGCAGCATCAAATCTGTTTTATTACTTGGGCCCTGGGTTGGCCACTGTTGGAAACGGGATCCTGGGATTGATGGACCTTCGGTCTGTCCCACTATGGCAACTCTTATGTTCTTATGTGAGCCAAGTATGGGACAGTCCAGCCATTGTGACATCACTGGTGAGGTTGGCTCTTCGGCATTGGTGGAATGAGGCCTTATGACATCACAATCTCAGCTCTGGAATGTTGCTACTCTTTGAGTTTCCCACTGTTGGAAACTGGGCTTAATGGACCTTCAGTCTGTCCCAGAATGACATGTTCTTATGCTTCTCCTTCCTCTCCAGGAGGCACTCCAAGCCACATTTTCAGGAATTTCACCATGAATATGCATGAGATTCATTTGCATACAATGGTTGTCCAACACATGCACATTTATCTTAGCGATTCTGAATGAACTGACTGGTTAAGTGTGCCTCTTGGAGAGGATGAGAAACAGAGGAGCCTCCGAGACATTAAAATATTTGAAAAGTATTTGTTCAGCGGAAAGGAAGTTATAGGTCAGGCTGTCAAAATATGAAGCCTAGACTCTGGCCAGCAAGCAGAATTTCATCAAAAAGGATTGTGGATTCTAGGAAGGCCCTCCCTGAGGTAGAGATAAAAATACCCTGCGGTTTTGAATGGATTTGAAGAAAATGCTAAGAACTGAATTATTTCACTTGATCGTCGCCTTCTAGAATTTTTCTGACATCAGTGTATGATTTAAAGCTTGTTTGTACTTCTGAACTGATCAGATTTGTGCTCTATCCCTATTATATCGGGGACGATCAACGATGTTGTCTTGACATGTCTATGTTATATGTGATAATCGGAGGGAAACAAGATTCTATGTATGTGCTATGGAAACCGCATCGTTTTATGCGGTCTATACATTTTTTAATAAATAAATATCAGAATTCCAAAAAGCTTGGGATAAAGATAGAGGACCACTGGGATAAAGGGTGACAGGTCAAAAACGCGCAAGACAATTGCGCGCAGACAAATCAGCACTAAGACAATTCAGCGCAAGACAACTAAGCGCCAAGACAATTCAGCGCATCTTGCGCTCAGTTGTCTTGCGCTCAGTTGTCTTGCGCTCAGTTGCTGGCGCTCAGTTGTCTTGCGCTCAGTTGTCTTGCGCTCAGTTGTCTTTGCGCTCACTTGTCTTAAGGCTCAATTGTCTTCCGCTCATTTGTCTTGCGCTCAGTTGTCTCGCGCCCAGTTGTCTGCGCGATTTTGTCCGCGCGCAATTGTCTTGCGCGCAATTGTCTATGAACCGGGATAAAGTGTGCAGCGCTGAATCAAAGCCAGCCCGAGGCCTGCAAAGCTCTGTAATGAGACAGAGGGGCCTGAGTGGCAGCTTTTAAGCGCTGTCTCTTGCGCTCCCTTGTGGTTCTAGAAGCGTCTGTCCTGTTGCTTTCGTTTTTGTGGCTGAGTTGGACAGGAAAGACGGTTTACAAATTATGATAAATTAATTTAAAAAGTCTCTTTTTTTTACATAAAATTGAACTGTGTATAGATTGTTTTTCTATAAAAGATGGTATATGATATTGTACTTACCAAAATGAACCCCACTTTTACAAAGTTGCATGGCAATGACACTGAAGCCCATTAATTTCCGAAGGGCTTTGGCGCCGTGGAATCGGCTTCGTAAAAGTTGTGAAAATTGTGTTGGAGCTGGAAATATCACAGGGACAGGGTTTGGGGTGCTAGGGATAGATGTGGAGAGGGTTGAGATCAAGGGGGGAGAGAGAAGTTGGGGTGGACATGGGGGTTTCTTTTGGACCATATTCGCCACTACCCGTTCCTTCCCATCCCCCCCCCTGCTGCGCTCGTGCGTCCCGTCCCTTCCCTCTTAAATTTTCCCGGCGCGAGTAGCATCATGAACTTGCTGCCTTTGTCAGTGTCGGCTATTTCTGACGTCACTTCTGGGTCCCGCTCCTGGAAGTGACATCAGAGGAAGAGCCAACATGACGCAGGCAGGGAGGAAGGGCACCTGCAGCAGAGGGGTCAGGAAGCAGCGGAGCAAGGGGGCGGAGAAGAGTATGGGGGAGGGGCGCACCGCCCAGGCACCTCTCACGCTCGCTACGCCACTGCCTCGACTGAAAACAAGAGCTGCGGTAAGTTCATTGGTTCTGCTACTAGTGACTTGTTAAGAACATAAGAACTGGCGTACTGGGACAGACCGAAGGTCCATCAAGCCCAGTCTCCTGTTTCCAACAGTGGCCAACCCAGATCCCAAGAACCTAGCTAGATCCCAAGTAATAAAACAGATTTTATGCTGCTTCTTCCTCTACAATATTACCAAAATCCGTCCTCTTCTCTCTGAATACAAGACCAAAACCCTTTTCCATGCTCTCGTCATCTCGCGCTTAGACTACTGCAACGTACTTCTCTCGGGCCTCCCGCGCGCCCTTCTCTCGTCTCTTCAATCCGTTCAAAATGCTGTTGTGCAACTCATATTTTGTGAGAGCCGCTATTCTTACATTACCCCTCTCCTCAAGTCGCTTCATTGGCTCCCCGTCCATTTCCAAATACAGTTTAAACTCTGCTTACTGACCTACAAGTGCGTTCGCTCTGAAGCCCCCCAATATCTCTCCTCACTCATCTCCCCCCCCCCCCCACCGTGATTTCCACTCATCAAGCAAGCCCCTCTTATCTGTACCCATCTCTTCTACTGCCAACTCCAGACTCCGTCCCTTCTTTCTTGCGATGCAGTATGCCTGGAACAGGTTGCCTGAATCAATACGCCATGCTCCGTCCCAGGCAGTGTTCAAATCCAAGCTAAAGGCCCACTTTTTTGAAACTGCTTTCAACTCTTAACTCTCCCTCACTGCTGTCAGATACCTAGACCCACTATAATCTCCCCAACCCTGAAATGTCCTGAGCAGGGACTGTCTATTGTGTGTTAGAATGTACAGCAGCACTGCGTACGCCTTTCAGCGCCATAGAAATAATACATCGTAGTACTAGGAATAAGCCTATGGACTTCTCGTTTAGGAAATGTTCCAACCCTTTTTTAAACCCTGCTAAGCTAACTCCTTTCACCACATTCTTCAGCAGCGAATTCCAGAGTTTAATTATACATTATGTGAAGAAATATTTTCTCTGGTTTCTTTTAAATCTACAATTTAGTAGCTTCATCGCAAGTCCCCTAGTCCTATTATTTTTGGAAAGAGTGAACAAGCGATTCACATCTACCCTTTCCACTCCACTTGGTATTTTATAGACTTCTATCATATCACCTTTCTACACAAATCCCTTTTCTGCACTGGGTATCCAGAACACTGAGCACAGATAGAAGTGCGCACAGATGTTATGTCAATTGCGCACTTCCATTTGTGCTTGCTTATCCTATGTACAAAATTGTATAACCACATGGGTCTGACTAGTGCACCACTTAGCTAGACTCACATCGCCTGATATTCAAAAGGTAATAAATAGGCAGGAGAGGCTCCTGCTTGTTTAAACCTGGTATGTGATATCTAGAAGCATTTAACTTATTGTTAAATGTATTTTATTGAGCTCAACAAATGAGAAAACAGAAGGATAATGTAAGACAGAACAAGCTCACATTATTATCGTCAGAAAAACAACCCCCCCCCCCCACCAGTTCACCCATATAGCTCCCAACCCCAAGCTCAAATCCCTGACAGGGCCCCAATACCTGGTGCCCCAAAGGAGCAAACCAGACACAAGTAATCGGATATAGTCCAACAGAGAAGACAAGCCCATAAGAAAGGCAAATACTGTACCAACCAATCCCTACCTCCATTACTCATCCCCCAACCACCCCTGGTCCTCCTTCAAGTCCACCCCAAGGTACCAATCAAGATAGAGATACATAAATTTCTAGAGAAAGCAACAAGTGTAAGCTGCAGCCCAGTCAACAGTTCAGTAAGCGACTACGAGCCCTTGGGGTCAAAGTGTTCCAAAAAGGCTCCCAGGTCCGTTGGAATGTGCGCCCAAGTAGGGAAGAAAAGTCCTGAACGTCTCTGCATTCAACTTATAATTTACCGTATTTGCCGGTGTATAGGATGCACTTTTTTCCCCTCACAATATACTTATAATATGGGGTGCGTCTTATGCGCCGGTAATCAAATTTATAAGTTGAAATTTCAATCAGTCTAAATTCTAAAACTTCTGCGCTCTCTCGGATACTTTGAGGTCTCACAAGCACGCACTGTACATGCGCGTCACGTTGTTTCTGGGTTTTGAGGATGAAGATTAAAAGGCACCTAAATACAGTGTTCCCTAGTTATATTTTTTTGCAGACATATAAACTATAAAATTAGGACAGTATATCATTATGGAAATTCATGAAAAAATGTAGAAAACTATGATTTTTTTTTTCTTAAAAATGTGTCTAGTCCCCATCTCCACACTATCAACCGAAACCAGACACTTCGTCTCTTCAATCATCGACCAAATAGAACCATGGTCCACAAATTCCAAACGAAAACTAACCCGGGAAAAACCAAAATATTTATGGCCTCCCCTCCAAACCTTCCATCAGCCTAAATGGAAGAAACTTCCCAATTGATCCTACTATTCAAAAGGGTCCAGAGAAGGGCGATTAAAATGGTTAAGGGGCTGGAGGAGTTGCCATACAGTGAGAGATTAGAGAAACTGGGCCTCTTCTCCCTTGAAAAGAGGAGACTGAGAGGGGACATGATAGAAACATTCAAGGTACTGAAGGGGATAGACTTAGTAGATAAGGACAGGTTGTTCACCCTCTCCAAGGTAGGGAGAACGAGAGGGCACTCTCTAAAGTTGAAAGGGGATAGATTCCGTACGAATGTAAGAAAGTTCTTCTTCACCCAGAGAGTGGTAGAAAACTGGAACGCTCTTGCGGAGGCTGTTATAGGGGAAAACACCCTCCAGGGATTCAAGACAAAGTAGATAAAGACAGGTTGTTCACCCTCTTCAAGGTAGAGAGAACGAGAGGGCATTCTCTAAAGTTGAAAGGGGATAGATTCCGTACGAACGTAAGGAAGTTCTTCTTCACCCAGAGAGTGGTGGAAAATTGGAACACTCTTCTAGAGGCTGTTATAGGGGAAAACACCCTCCAGGGATTCAAGACAAAGTAGATAAAGACAGGTTGTTCACCCTCTCCAAGGTAGGGAGAACGAGAGAGCACTCTCTAAAGTTGAAAGGGGATAGATTCCGTACGAACATAAGAAAGTTCTTCTTCACCCAGAGAGTGGTAGAAAACTGGAACGCTCTTGCGGAGGCTTATAGGGGAAAACACCCTCCAGAGTTTCAAGACAAAGTTGGACAAGTTCATGCTAAACTGGTGAGACTGGACTCATTTGGAGCACTGGTCTTGACCTTGGGGCCACCGGGTGAGCGGACTGCTGGGCCAGCAGCGGCAATTCTTATGTTCTTATGTACCATTAAAATCCTAAGAGTCACCTTAGATCAACAACTGACATTCGAAGCCCACACCAACATCCTAATCCAAAAATGCTTCCACTTGCTATGGAAACTACGCAAACAAACCATTCTTTGATTTCGCATCATTTAAAGTGTTGGTCCAGTCGCTGGTCCTGAGCTCACTGGATTAGTGCAACCTAATCTACCTAGGGTCGGACAAAAAAATCCATCAAGAAACTGAGGCTAATCCAGAACACGGCCGTTCGACTAATCTTTGGCCTGAAAAAATCCGAACACATCACCCCATATTACAAGGAACTTCACTGGCTACCCATCGAGGCCAGAATAATCTCCAAATTCGTCTGCTTCTGCTACAAGACTCTCCTCGGCACCGCTCCCACCTACCTCCTGAAACACTTCATCCTACAGGACAAACTCCGCTTCCCACACAGAACACTCCTGTTTACATTCCCCTCCCCCAAAAGATGCCGATTCAAAAGATTCCTCAACAGGACTCTCGCCTTCCAAGCAGGGATATGGAACAACACTGAGTGACCTAATCCTGAATCACTAACATACCGCATATTCAGAAAATCAGTAAAAACACACTTATTCGACAGATTTGTCTGAACACACCTACCTCTTCTTACACGTTCCCCCTCCCACCCCCTATTCTGCCCAACCGCATAACTGCCCACTTACCCCTTTCCAATTCCAACCGATGTTAACTCGCTATTATCAGCACCTCTTATTGTACACCATCTTGAACTGAAAGGCATGATAGGATATAAATAAAGCTATATATTATTAAAAAGGGGGTGTGTCTTATAGGCTGCTGCGTCCTATATGCCGGCAAATATGGTATTTCATTTTCTATACTGTTAGAAACATAGAAGATGACGGCAGAAAAGGGCTACAGCCCATCAAGTCTGCCCACTCTGCTTACCCACCCCCTGTCTATGCCCTAATGACCCAATTTCCTTATCTTGACCCTCGTAGGGATCCCACATGGGTATCCCATTTATTCTTAAAGTCTGGCACGCTGTCTGCCTCGATCACCTGCACTGGAAGCTTGTTCTAATGATCAACCACTCTCTCTGTGAAGAAATACTTTCTGGTGTCGCCATGAAATTTTCTGCCCCTGAGTTTGAGCTGGTGCCCTCTTGTGGCCGAGGGTCCCCTTCCAGGGGAGCTCACAATGGTTACATGAATATAGTCAGGTACTCAAGCTCACAATCTATCTAATGTGAGCAATGGGGGGATTAAGTGACTTGCCCAGGGTCACAGGGGGCAACTTGGGTTTGAACCCCCAACCTCAGGGTGCCGAGGCTGTACCTTTAACCACTGCACCACTCTAGAAATCAAAATGTAGCAAAAGGGATCCAAGTGTAGGACAAACCAGCCATTGTGACATCACTGATGAGGTTGGCTCTTATTGGTGGAATGAGGCATTATGATGTCACAAAACCAGCTCAGAGGCTGAAACTCTTCTGAGACTAGCTTTAACCCCTGCACCACACTCTTCCCACTGAGAATTGCTGTTAATCTGCCATCTCCTAACTGATTAGTTTAAGGGTGGATGGACTGAAGTGGAGCATCTACTTAGCGGCAATTTTAAGCTCTCCAACCATACAAAGTTAGGACAGCAAAAGAGCTTTTACCTTACACATGCATCCAATTTTCATGTGCAATTATTTCACTAACAATCCAAATACCGCCGATAATTGGTATCAGGGCTAATGGGCCTGAATTAAAATTTAAGTGCACATTTTCAGGTGCCTAGATCCGTACTAGAAATTTTACATGTGGCTCCAAAAAGAACGCAAAGCCATTGGAGGGACACGTGTGCATCGGGGCATTCCTGGAATTTAGGCGCAGTTTTACAGTAAAGGGGCGATCCGCACCTAATCTAGGCGTGAGAATTTGCACCAGGTTTTATTTCGTATAAATTCTAGGAGCAGTGCCCAACTCTGCGTGCCACTTATAGGCTAGGAGCCGAGGGTAAAATTTTATCAGTGCCAATTGCTTGGCATCAAATATAAAAGCTTTGTCTAAATATTATTACTGAGGACCGAAAAGCTTTCCTAGGATGGATGGCACAATGAGTGATGCCAATGTTTGGACTACTGAGAGATGAGTTGACGGGCGCCAAGTACTCCAGCGAGCGCCAACCACGTTGAATGAAAGGGTTGGAGGAGCCAAGAGGAGCAGGCAGTACGTGGCTTCTGGGGTGCTGCGTGGCCTACACTGGGCTCAGTGGCGTAATAAGGGGAGGGGGCTAGACTGCCCCGGTTGCCATCTTGGTGGGGGCGCTGGCACCTCTCTGCTCCCCGTGCCACACTCCTGCCCTCCCTTCCCCCTTATCTTTTTAAATATTCGCCAGCACGAGCAACTTCTCCCGCCTGCTTTCGTGCCAGCCTGGCTCCCCTCTAAAATCACTTCCAGGAAGTGATGTCAGAGGGAAAGCCAATGCCGGTACAAGCAGCAGGCCGGAGAAGCTGCTCGCACTAGTGAAGATTGAGGGGGTCTTTTACTAAGGCGAGCTAGCCGATTTGCCGTGCACTGAATGCTAACACGGCCATTATATTCTAGTATTTATTATTTCTATAGCGCTGAAAGGGGGGGCAAAGAGGGGCACCACCGCAGGTGCCTCCTACCCTCACTACTTCACTGGCTGGGCCACCTGCTTGCTATAGTAACAGCTTCTCAGGTACTTCCGCATTCCGTGATGTTTGCACAGTCAGACCCACGGTCCGTTCCAGGTGGGCTTGCAGACCTCTGCAGGACACTCTTCCCATCCCATCGCCCTCCTGCCCAGAGAGCTAAGTCTCACTCTCCATCTGGAAAACTAAGGAAACAAAGCCTCCGCCTCCGCCCATCACTCTATCTCCCCAGGGGACAGGGACTCAGATGGAGTCTCCTCCTCGGACTTGTCTGAACCTGGTTGCATTCCTTTGTCATGGGGTCCCCTTCTGCTTGACTGAGAGGGATCGGTTTCCTCTCTCTGCCCCCCATGAGGGAGGGGAGCTTATTCAGACGGGATAGACACCTCTCCCCAGACTGCATCTACCCTGAAAGCTGATTGACTCCATCAAGAAAATCAGAATTACATCTCCCTGCATGCAATGGGGCACACTGGGGTGGGGGGTGGGGTGGGATAGGCTTCAACCAAATCAGAATAAACTCTCTTCACTCAGAAGCAGGGGAAAAGCCACAGGGGGAGGGGAGCTTTGTTGCTCCAGGTCCTTCATTGTTGGCTACGGCTCCCCTAGTGGCAGTGCATATACTGTTCGGCATTTCCCACCCCACAAGCTGTGCAGTCTGGTGTCCTTCTCACTTCCTTCCTTCCCGTGGTCCAGCGTGTCTTTTATCCCTGCCACTCAAGCCAAAATCTGCTATTTTGGGGGTGTCCGGCGTCTCCCTACCAAGATGCTACTGCAGTTGTCCGACCTTCTGGCGTCAGCTGTCAAGGCAGCTTCGCTTCTCGACGGCCCCAGAAGCTCTCTCTCTGCAGCGTCCCACCCACCAGGAACAGGTAGCTGAGCAGAGAAAACTTCTGGGGCTGGCAACAGGTGCTTGAGAGCTCACACTGGAAGGTCAGAGAATTGCAGGTGCCTATTTCTACCATGTGTACGTCAGCACGTACGCCCTTGCGTTTAGCCACGCCCTCCTACAGCCGGCGTAAATGCTCCGACATGCAACCCTCCAGTGCGTTAGCTGTAAACGCTGGTCCCAATTAAGCTCCTCCCCCCTGTCAACGCCCCCTTGTATTTGCACGCTCAGCATGCACCCAGCATTCCTTGCACAAGTTCTACGGTTCTATATTCTAAGCGTCCAAACAGCGCTAGAACGAGCGGGTGAAGAAGGCGCTCCCTCCAGTTTGTTGTCTCAAGTAACCGTCTACTGGATCACCCTATTTAGCTGACCTGGGGGACAGTGGGAACCCCGTTTCCAGAGCCGAGGCTTTCCTGCAAATGAAGCAGCCTGTGCCCTCTCCAGATCTAGCAGGTGTATGGCCAGACACCGCCCAGCCTTTGGTTGATGAGTACTTGGAGATCTGTCTCTATGGGAACGACAACCAAACACCCACGCTTTCCCTGCGCTCGGCAGAGCGCATCCAGGTGAGAGACCTTTGACCCTTCCACAGCCTGGGGCAGGAGCGCCAGACCTGAGACCTTCCAGAGCAGGGGTACAGACCCCCCCCTCCCCCCCGGGGCAGATGGTCTCTCACTCCTGTGGGAGGAGAAGACATTCCTTCTGTGACTGCCCTCACCTCTTCTCACACAAACGTTGCTCTGCACTCCCCTCCTCCCCCTCCCCTTTTCCTTGT
This sequence comes from Geotrypetes seraphini, assembly GCF_902459505.1. Classification (NCBI taxonomy): domain Eukaryota; kingdom Metazoa; phylum Chordata; class Amphibia; order Gymnophiona; family Dermophiidae; genus Geotrypetes; species Geotrypetes seraphini. Next base: position 8,615,796 of record NC_047085.1, read on the forward strand.
ACTTCTCTGTTCAGGTCCACTGCCTTTCAACATCTCCCAGTACAACCTCCTGAAACAGGTCTTAGCACTGTAAGCTCTTTGGGGCGGAGACCCTGTTACTGTGTGAATTCTGCCACAGCTTTGCGAATAATAGTCACAGAATGCACCCAATGCATATACCTGGAGCGTGGGGGGGAGGGGGATTTTTTTTTATTGTGGTGTGCCCCTAACCACAACCTTAAGCACAAATAATGAAAAAACAGAGCTTGGGGAGGACAGAGCTCGGCACCCACTGATTCGGTTCTCTGCTCCACGCTGCTAAGGAGCTGGTGTTTTCTAACCTACCCTTCTAGGGAACGGAGGGGGCCCTCTTGGCTTCAGCTGCAGGTAGACAAATGCCTAAGACACACTGGAGCATAACTGTCTCCCAGGACACAGAAAGTCTGTCCCGTTTCCTTCTTCCAGTGTCAGAGGTCTTTCAAACAGACTCACCTCTCTCCCTGCCCCCAAGAGAATGAATGCCGGATGCCAGCCTGCCCCCTGGCATAACCCACTTTATAGAAACAGAAGAGCTGGTGCACACCTGCCTCGCACAGAGCGGCACGGGGGCACCCACAGATGCAGAACTTGGCCTGCCCCCCTCCCACTGACAGCCCATACCCACCTACGCAGCAGAGCTTCTGGTAGAGGAAGGCTTTCCTTTCCTGCTCCGAGGCTCCGCTCAGCCAATCGGACCCCTCCAGCAGCATCTCCCGCTTAAACATGTAATACCAGGTCATGGAAGCAGGGCCACTGCGGGCCCCTGCCATCTCTGGCCTGGGCACGGCGAAAAACCCCGGAGCCTGCTCCCACACTGCTGCCCGGAATTTCAAAAACACAAAAACACTCAGTGAATAAAAGCTCCAGTTACACGGCAAGGACTTTTCCTCTCCCCGCCTCATGCTGCTAACCACATCTCCCCTCCCATTGAGAGCAGAGAGACACCCCGCCCAGACCAGAGGAACCAGGCCGATTACAGCCCAGCCCAGCTCTAGCAGTCCTTCCTCCTGGGACCGGCCCGATAGCAACAGATAGCGCCACTCAGCCACGGAGCCTGGCAGGCCACGGTGTACCCAACCAAAGACCCAGGGAGGCTCCCGGCCAGAATCCAGGGCATCCAAACAAAGAAGCCGCTAGATCCTGGTTGTCTGGATTTTTTTTTTTTTACAGGCTGGGGGCTGCTACAGGGCTCGGCTCTGTCTGACTGCTGACTAATCAGCCGTTGCCCCTGGCATATGTACATGGCTGCTCTCAGCTTCGTTCCCTCATTAGACGGAGAGAGGGGCACTGCACTGTGCTAAATAAGGTTTGGCTAAGAGCAGCTCCAGCCCCGTCCTGAAAAGTGAGGTAGGGTTCCCATAGAGGAGCCGGACGGACCTGCAGCCTTCAAAGGACGCGATGGGTCACGGAGAGTGGCAAAAGCAGCTCTCAGCATCGACTGGCCTAGAAACCCCTGGAATTAGATCCAAAGTCCGCATCCAAGGGCAGCAGCTGCCCCGGCGCTCTCTGCAACATCTGGATCTCAGGCTAATAAATCTCTGCCCCCCCCACACACACTCAGTGCACCACCTAGATATTAATACGACACCCCCAAACACGGGCACAACCTAGGTTTGAGCCCACAGCCCCCCCCCCCAATGCAACATCTGGCTCTAACTACAAGGACCAGCCCTCCTTCTCAGTAATATATACAACATCTGGATTTGAGTAACAGTCGAGTCTGAGCCTTTGGAAAGTAAAGAAGCTCCAGGAATTCTGAACCCGGGCCAGACTCCCCTTCATCTCTTGCTCAGACACAGGGCTCAGCTTTCACCCGCTCGCTTACAATGCCCCCTTTCTCTCCCTCCACGCGCGTGACTATTTTATTTTGCACCCACCCAAACGCTCCGTAGGCTGACATACCCCAGCCTTTGCACGCGCGCACTGGCTGGGGACGGGGAACAGCGTCAGCTTCTCTAATAATGGCAAATCCCTGGCATCAGCGTGTGCGCCCCGCCAGCGCAGAGGAGACCCGAAACTGAGATCGCTTGCACGTGAGCATAACCTACCTAGCACCTTCCTGGAACTTCACAGTCTTTCTCCCGGCACGTGGGATATTGGTTTCAGACTGGTTTTCAATTCAAATGCCATTCACATATACATAAAGATTAAATAGAGCGCAGACAGCTGAAGAGTGGATTGTCACCAGAGCCCCATATAGACATAATTCTAATATATAGAAAGCATGAATACAGCACAGACAACTGAAAAGAAGTGATTCACCCAAGGCGGAATTCAAGAAAAAAGTTATAATGTTGTTAACAGCATAATCAGTAAATTGAAACTTAATAACAGAAGTACCATGAAACAGTTTCAAAAATATACTTAGGACGGAGTGCCCTGGGGTGAATTGCCTGGTGGGAAGTGGGGAGACTGTGTTTGTGGGTGTCACAACTGAGGCCGAAGGGGGTGGGGTTATAACTTATGCTTGGTGTTACCCGGCCAGTGAGGGATCTACTGTGGTACCGAGACTCAAGAGAACCAGGCAAATTGCAGACATAGGGCCATGCTGGCCAAACTGAATAGCATCGGTGCCAGAGCCTCCCCCCTTTTGTGGCTCTCGGAGAGGGCCGGGGCCTCCTGCTTCCTTTTCCTGTGAGTCAGCAGAGAAACATCCCCTAGTGGAACTTTGTGACTAAGATACTCCTGAGCGGAAAGAGCTATTCCACTCCTGGGGGAAGAGCGCTGCACCTCCTACATCGCTCTGAGCCCACCACTACCTCCCTTCCCCTTTTCCTTCTTAACTACAGCAGAACCAGGGCCGGGATCTAACAGAATAAATCTTTGCCAGCAACTGCCCTCAGGATTTTTCCCTGTTCACTCCCAATTCAGCAGGGCCAACATTAGGACATTTCTTGGCCACGAGCCTAGGCCACAAGCCACAGCTCCATCTGGAATGTGTATTAGTCTGCCCACTAGGTGTCACCACTGAGCACTCTCTCTCCCCCCTCCTCACCACCAAGCTTCTCCAGCACGTTATCTTTGGCACCCCAGACCCCCTTGAAAGGACCCAGAAACCAAAGCCAGCCCTAGGAATGAAAAGCACAGGAGGCACCTGGAACTGATGATGGCAAGCTCCTTCCATTTCTCCCCTGTAACCCAGCTCACATGCCACAGAGGGGCATGGCGCTCTTACCCCCACTACCAGCTCTGTACTAGACAGACTGTAGTAAAGTCCTAGAAAATAAGTTTCCTCCTCCCCCCTCTCCCCCACCACCTCAGAAACCACACCAAATAATCCGAGAAGTGTGAGGTGGCTCAGAGTGAAACTTTCCCCTGGAACACAGACATGTGAGCTTCCTCACAGCGGTGCCCTGTCAATTCTGGTTCTTATCCGGCAGCATGAGATTCCTCACACCAGTGCCCTAGCAGTGCTGATTCTGATCCGATACTGTGACCTTCCTCATAGCAGTGTCGTCAGCGCTGGCTCTGATACAGCAGTGTGAGCTTCCTCACAGCAGTGCCTTAGCAGATAAAGACTCGAACGGTCCATTCAGTCTGCCTGTGACTTATTTGAGGCCATTTTAGAGGGTCCTTTTCAGTTTGGAAAGGTAGGTTAGAAGTTAAACAGAAAGAGATCAGGTCCAGGAATGAATAGGATAATCTAAATGGGCCACATGCAGTGGCATGCGGTCAGGGCCTTTGGGGATCCACAGCTAAATGCTCCCAGCTTTTGCTCTTTACTTCATCCTTAGCATGGCTGTAGGGCTGGGATTCTATACCACCTCCTGAATCCCCTAGGGCAGGGGTCTCAAAGTCCCTCCTTGAGAGCCGCAATCCAGTCGGGTTTTCAGGATTTCCTCAATGAATATGCATTGAAAGCAGTGCATGCACATAGATCTCATGCATATTCATTGGGGAAATCCTGAAAACCCGACTGGATTGCATCCCTCAAGGAGGGACTTTGAGACCCCTGCCCTAGGGCGTGTCACTTCTGCTTCAAGCAATTTGACTGGTGGAGCAGGCAGCTGCTCAACCAATCAAACAGCATGATGCTAACGTGGCACACCCTCAAGGGTGTCAGGGGCTTTAGAAAATCCAAGCCCTACAGCCATTATGGGCCTCCAGTGGAGTAATGGAATCCCACTCCCCCTTCATCTGATGCTTGTTCCCCAACTGTTCAGGCTCGTTCAAGCTGCTTTGAAAGCAAAGTGAGCCATGGTGGGACTGGGAGTGAAAAAAATGAGAGGAAGCCGCGGTGGCACTGCACCTGCAAAGGAGGAGGGGTGCTGGTGCAATTAGATAAGGGATGGGAAAGATGCTAGGCATGAAGGGAACATAGGGACAGGGATTTAGGGGTACAATGCTGGACAGAGGGAGAGACAGGAACAGGGACTCTGGAAGAGCAGACGGTGAACACTGGGATCACAGAGGGGAAATGTTGGACTGATGGGGAAAGGACGGACGGTGGACATGGAGAGAGGTGAAATGGACAGGAGATCCAGGCAAGAGAAAACCAGAAAAGAGACACTGGGAGCCAAGCAAACGGAAAAAGAAAATTCTCAGACAACACAGGTGAAAAAAAACAATGTCAGTGTTGGCAAATGCATAGACATTTCTTTGATTTCTTGAATTTCAGTTTCTCTTCCTTTACTATTGTTGTATAAGCAAGTATGACTTTGAGGGTTCCAGTTCAGTTTTTTTCGCTTTTATATCTCTTATTGATGTGTGGTTCCTCGTTTCAGCTTTTTTTCATAGTGTGGCCAAGATGTACAGGAAATGGGAGTTGATTTATGGCTTTTTCTGTGTGGTTACAATCAAAGCAGGTCCTTCTTTTGTATCCGGGACAATGGAGGGTAAAGTGAGTTGCCCAGAGTCAGAAGGAGCTGCAGTGGGAATTGAACTGACAACCGCTCTAGCCGCTAGGCTGGTATTCTCCTAGCAGGTGGCTTCTGTGAGGTATTCTGTTAGTGTTTAGTTTCGATGTAGGGATCTGTAACAGTCTGACAGTAAATATTCTGGTGTTCTGGGGCAGTGGTTCTCAAGTCGGTCCTGGAGTCCCCCCTTACCAGTCAGGTTTTCAGGAGAGCCACAATGAATATGCATAAACTTGATTTGCATACACTGCCTCCATTATATATATTATATATCCTGAAACACTGATTGGGAAAGGGGTACTTCAGAACTGACTAAAATGGTTAGGGCTCTTCGGCTTGGAAAAGAAACGACTGAGGGGGGAGATAGGATTGAAGTCTACAAAAACCTGAGTGGAGAAGAACGGGTACAAGTGGATCGATTTTTCACTCCATCAAAAATTACAAAGACTAGGGGACACTTGAAGTTACAGGGAAATACTTTTAAAACCAATAGGAGGAAATATTTTTTTCACTCAGAGAATAGTTAAGCTCTGGAACACGTTGCCAGAGGATGAGGTAAGAGCGAATAGTGTAGTTGGTTTTAAGAAAGGTTTGGACAAGTTCCTGGAGGAAAAGTCCATAGTCTATTATTGAGAAAGACATGGGGGAAGCCACTGCTTGGCCTGTATCGGTAGCATGGAATGTTGCTACTCTGGGGATTCCGGAATCTTGCTACTCTATAGGATTCTAGAATCTTGTTACTCCTGAGATTCCGGAATCTTGCTAATCCTTGGGTTTTGGCCAGGTACTAGGGACCTGGATTGGCCACCGTGAGAACGGGCTACTGGACTAGATGGACCATTAGTCTGACCCAGTATGGCTACTTTTGCCACACACACACTAACTCAGGTCCTTGTACCTTGTCTAAATGTATAAACAACTTGCCTTGAGTCTAGCCTCCCATCTGTCGATCCCAACACACTCTGTGGCATCCATCTTGTCCCCATCTAATATTGGCATTTGACCCCCTTGGCTATAGGATAAGCTGTAATATAGAAAAGCATTCGCATCATATTTATGGTGTTTGAATGTTCTGATTTGCGCTGATTAGATGCTTCATAAATATTTTGTCTCTTTTAGTAGTACTGACTGATTCACGATTCAAATTGATTCACTGATTCAGTTTGGCACCGATTCAGGCACCACGGGGGGCAGTCTGCCCTGGGCTCAGCATCCAAACTTCTTCCCCTTCTGACAGCAGCGGTGGTGCCAGCCTTCACCTGGCGTCTGCTGGGTTCTGCCTTGGCGGAAACAGGAAGTAGGCGGGGCCAGCGGAGAGGAAGGCCTGACACTGGCAGAGCAGTGAGTTGAGAAGACTGCCACCGATGAGGAGAGAAGTACCTGACATGCACTCCCCACTCTTCACCACTGCTTGAGTGCCCCCTGCCCCCCACATACCTCTTGTCATGTTCACCAGTAGAAGCAGCATCTTCCACCTGCTGCGCATGCCGGCCTCAGCAACTGACGTCACGTCCTGGTCCCGCGATCTGGAAAGGATGTCAGAAGGGAGCCAAAGCCAGTGCGAGCAGCAAGTGGAAGATGCTGCCAGCAAACATTTAATGCGGGGGGACTATCCACCCCCCTCCCCCCGCTTACTACAACACTGATGCCAGAGCATGGAGAGGGAGGGAGAAGGAGAGATAGAAGGGAAGGAGAGGAGAAAGATGCCAGGGCATGGGGTGGGCTGGAGGGAAGGGAAGAGAGAGAGGATGCTGACTACATAGGGTGTAGGGGGTTCTGGAGGGAAGGGAGAGAGGATGCTGGGCCTTGGGGGTGGGGGAAGCTGAATCTACAGGGAGGTGGAGAGAAAAGGGAAGGGAAAGTACAGAGATGGAAGATGGATGATGAGTATGGAGAAAGAAGAAAATGTCAAATGGACAGGAGACCCTGGAGAGTGAGTTAACAGAAGGCAAACGGAAACCAGAGCCTGGGACCAACATGATTTGAAGAATAAAATGACAAAAGAATTGTATTTTCTAGTTTGTGATTACAGTATGTCAGATTTGAAAGGTGTATCCTGCCAGAGCTGGTGTTAAGACAGTGAGCATGAGTGAGGACTTAACAGTGTTTTGTTTATACATGACAGCGCCAGCGTGGGGTTGGAGAGAGCAAAAGGGGGTGGGGTGGGTGAAGAGGCCACAAAATAAACCCGCCAGCTAATTTTAAACTATATCACAGAAAGTGAATCAAATTGAAAAATCAATTCAATTAACAAAATCAAATCGAATCAAAAATGTTTTCCCTGAATTGGACAGTTCTCCCTTTCAGTATATATTCTATCTCTCTCATTTGAATTTCAGTGCTGTTACTAAATATATTTTTGAAACTTTCATAAAAATTAAGTCTCAATTTACTGATTTTACTTTTACCTCATTCATTATATTTATGTTTCTATCTGGTCTTTTTACTACCGTTATGCTGGTAACAACATTGTACATTTTATGAATTATACTCGCTGTCCACCGCCTTGGGTGAATCTCTTCATAAAGGCGGTTAATAAAACCCCAATAAATATATAAATGAAATATTTTATGTTCTAGGATCATGTTAGGAAGCAGATGAGCTTCTTCACAGCAGTGCTCTGTCAGTGCTGGTTCTGATCCGGCAGCGTGAGCTTCCTCAGAGCAGTGCCCTTGTCAGTGCTGGTTCTGATCCGGCAGCGTGAGCTTCCTCACAGCAGTGCCCTGTTAGTGCTGGTTCTGATCCGGCAGTGTGAGCTTCCTCAGAGCAGTGCCCTTGTCAGTGCTGGTTCTGATCCGGCAGCGTGAGCTTCCTCACAGCAGTGCCCTTGTCAGTGCTGGTTCTGATCCGGCAGCGTGAGCTTCCTCAGAGCAGTGCCCTTGTCAGTGCTGGTTCTGATCCGGCAGCGTGAGCTTCCTCAGAGCAGTGCCCTTGTCAGTGCTGGTTCTGATCCGGCAGCGTGAGCTTCCTCACAGCAGTGCCCTTGTCAGTGCTGGTTCTGATCTGGCAGCGTGAGCTTCCTCACAGCAGTGCCCTGTCAGTGCTGGTTCTGATCCGGCAGCGTGAGCTTCCTCACAGCAGTGCCCTGTCAGTGCTGGTTCTAATCCAACAGTGTGAGCTTCCTCAGAGCAGTGCCCTTGTCAGTGCTGGTTCTGATCCGGCAGCGTGAGCTTCCTCACAGCAGTGCCCTGTCAGTGCTGGTTCTGATCCAGCAGCGTGAGCTTCCTCAGAGCAGTGCCCTTATCAGTGCTGGTTCTGATCCGGCAGCGTGAGCTTCCTCACAGCAGTGCCCTTGTCAGTGCTGGTTCTGATCTGGCAGCGTGAGCTTCCTCACAGCAGTGCCCTGTCAGTGCTGGTTCTGATCCGGCAGCGTGAGCTTCCTCACAGCAGTGCCCTGCCAGTGCTGGTTCTGATCCGGCAGTGTGAGCTTCCTCACAGCAGTGCCCTGTCAGTGCTGGTTCTGATTTGACAGTGTGAGCTTCCTCAGAGCAGTGCCCTTGTCAGTGCTGGTTCTGATCCGGCAGCGTGAGCTTCCTCACAGCAGTGCCCTGTCAGTGCTGGTTCTGATCCGGCAGCGTGAGCTTCCTCAGAGCAGTGCCCTTGTCAGTGCTGGTTCTTATCCGGCAGCGTGAGCTTCCTCACAGCAGTGCCCTGTCAGTGCTGGTTCTGATCCGGCAGTGTGAGCTTCCTCACAGCAGTGCCCTGTCAGTGCTGGTTCTGATTTGGCAGTGTGAGCTTCCTCAGAGCAGTGCCCTTGTCAGTGCTGGTTCTGATCCGGCAGCATGAGCTTCCTCGAGCAGTGCCCTGTCAGTGCTGGTTCTGATCTGGCAGCGTGAGCTTCCTCGAGCAGTGCCCTGTCAGTGCTGGTTCTGATTCGGCAGCGTGAGCTTCCTCACAGCAGTGCCCTGTCAGTGCTTGTTCTGATTTGGCAGCGTGAGCTTCCTCACAGCAGTGCCCTGTCAGTGCTGGTTCTGATCCGGCAGTGTGAGCTTCCTCACAGCAGTGCCCTGTCAGTGCTGGTTCTGATTTGGCAGTGTGAGCTTCCTCAGAGCAGTGCCCTTGTCAGTGCTGGTTCTGATCCGGCAGCATGAGCTTCCTCGCAGCAGTGCGCTGTCAGTGCTGGTTCTGATCTGGCAGTGTGAGCTTCCTCACAGCAGTGCCCTGTCAGTGCTGGCTCTGATCCGGCAGCGTGAGCTTCCTCGCAGCGGTCCCCATCCCCTTCAGTTTGTTTATCTCTATATGCAATGATGAAACCATGGTGACAACCGCAGCCCGGCCTGGTGATCAGGTTTCCTCTCTGCTTTGCTTTAGCGCAGCCGGCAGGAAAACTGTGTGACGAGCTTATCACAACCTCAGTCATCAAAGCTCCCAGTGTGGGCAGGTGCCAGTCACAGGATTACATCAAGAACACCCCCGGTGCCCTCTCAAAGCCTTACAATACACGTATATAAACGTAGAACATGTGTATAAGAAGCAGCAGCAGAAAACCCCAAATGAACACCATCAACAGCAGTACAGAAAGCTGAGACATTCCCAAAAGCACAGTAAACTGTCTAACGCCAGAGTAATTCAGACCCCAGGAGTGTCACCGAGTTTAGCGCACTACACCGTATTCATCGGTCTTTAAGTTTTTTAAATATATATACAAAATGCATACTTATTAAATATATTTTATCTCTTTTAAATTTATCATTTTTTGACCACAATTATTTTCCTTAACCCTTAAAAGCTCCATCACCTGTAGAATTCCTATGAGCGTCAAAGCTAGGGCCACAAAAAAGCCTAACGCAGCTTCATAAAAGGGGGCCTTAGTTTCATGTTGGCGGGGACTTCATCCAACATGTTTCGCCGTCAGGCTTTTTCAAGGAACTCACCTGTTATTCAGACTGACGGCGAAATATGTCGGAAGGAGTCCCTGCCTAGAGAATGACACAGGGACAAATTTTTCCCCATACCCACAGGAACTCATTCTCCCATCACGTCGAGTTCTTTTCCTGCATTGCCCCATTCCTCCAAGCTCCATCCTCACAAGCCTCGAACCCTTTAAAATCCTAAGTAGCAACATTCTAGAACTCAGACTGTGATGTCATAATGCTTCATTCCACCAATGCCTAAGCTCCGTCTTCATCTGCACAAGCCTCAAACACTTTAAAATCCTAAGTAGCAACATTCTAGAGCTGAGACTGTGATGTCATAATGCCTCATGATGATGGTGATGGCGGAGCTTAGGCATTGGTGGAATGAGGCATTATGACATCACAATCTCAGCTCTAGAATGTTGCTACTTAGGATTTTAAAGTGTTTGAGGCTTGTGCAGGTGATGGCGGAGCTTAGGCATTGGTGGAATGAGGCATTATGACATCACAATCTGAGCTCTAGAATGTTGCTACTTAGGATTTTAAAGCATTTGAGGCTTGTGCAGATGAGGACGGAGCTTAGGCATTGGTGGAATGAGGCATTATGACATCACAATCTGAGCTCTAGAATGTTGCTACTTAGGATTTTAAAGTGTTCGAGGCTTGTGCGGATGAGGACGGAGCTTAGGCATTGGTGGAATGAGGCATTATGACATCACAATCTCAGCTCTAGAATGTTGCTACTTAGGATTTTAAAGTGTTTGAGGCTTGTGCAGGTGATGGCGGAGCTTAGGCATTGGTGGAATGAGGCATTATGACATCACAATCTGAGCTCTAGAATGTTGCTACTTAGGATTTTAAAGCATTTGAGGCTTGTGCAGATGAGGACGGAGCTTAGGCATTGGTGGAATGAGGCATTATGACATCACAATCTCAGCTCTAGAATGTTGCTACTTAGGATTTTAAAGCATTTGAGGCTTGTGCAGATGAGGACGGAGCTTGCAGGAATGGTGCAGGGGCAAGAGAAGAACTCGACGGGATGGAAAATGAGTTCCTGCGGGCATGGGAAAAGATTTGTCCCTATGTCATTCTCTACATGGAACAGTTCAGCTGGAGACACAAACACACTTATTCATGGCCTGACATGGCTATTCTTACATCCATGTGCCCCAATGCTAGTGTCCATTCAACCAGGAAAGCTACTCAAAACATTTTCTGATGTGCTCTGGCCTCCAGATACAGAGGGCCGCAGAAGCAGGCAAATCTCTACGGGGCACCACAGGAAGACAGGCGCCAACCTAAGTACCAGAGCCCGACGGATTCCTCCCAATGCATGCCACTGGCAGCAAATTCCAGGAAGGGCAGGCCGTGATGGAGCAGCATTGATCTACCAGGGCGAAGAGGAGGGTACATCAGACATCTCTGAATGCAGCATAGCCTGCCAGATGTCAGGGAGCTGTGCCAAGGATTTCTATAAACCGATCCAACCCTGTGTCCCCCCCTTTCCTGCATCTCTCCTGGGGCCCTGCTTCTCACCCTAGACACTCAACTACCTTTCCCTCCTGCCCCCTGCTCTCTTAACTCCCCTTACACTTCAGAGGAAAGCCAAACAAGAAGAGGCAGCTGCATTGGGGCAGGAGGCAAAATCCAGGCCAGGATACCCAGCTCAGCCTAAGAAGGACACAGAAAAGCCATGCATATATTTCCACCCACCCTTCCCCTCTCACATTAGGGCAATCCACATACAACCCAGCAAAAACCTCACTCCTGCCCTGCGACACCTTCTTATGTCCCAGGAGGATTCACCTTAGGTCCTCATAGAGGTTAATGGCTTTCTGTCCAGTATTGCAGGCATTTCAAGCATAGAGGTAAGAATGCTGTGTGACAGGGCGAGCGGGTGGGAGGCTTCTGCTTTATCGCAAACCACATCTTTCGGTCACACCTCTGGAATGCTGCATCCCTCCCATTCCTCCAAGCCTAGTCTTGAGCTGTTCTCTGGGTAACCTTCAGAAAACCTGAGATTCGGTGAATGCATTAAAGTGAAATCCAGAGAATTCTGAGGCAGCGGAAGGGTCCCAGGGTTGGTGGTGCCTGAACTCCCAAGACAGGAGGGCAAAGGTTAAAGTGAAGCTGGGATCTCCCGTCAGATCCCTCTCTTTCCTCGAGACTTCTTGCTGACTGCTTAACTACATGACCTTGAGCAACCACCGCCCCCCCTATAAGTGAATGATTACATGACTTTCACTAAGTCACTTAACCTCTCCCATACCTACAAGATTCCAAATGACCCTAAGCAAGTCACTTAAGCTCTCCCATACCTACAAGATTCCAAATGACCCTAAGCAAGTCACTTAAGCTTTCCCATACCTACAAGATTCCAAATGACTCTATGCAAGTCACTTAACATCTCCCATACCTACAAGATTCCAAATGACCCTAAGCAAGTCACTTAAGCTTTCCCATACCTACAAGATTCCAAATGACTCTATGCAAGTCACTTAACCTCTCCCATACCTACAAGATTCCAAATGACCATAAGCAAGTCACTTAAGCTCTCCCATACCTACAAGATTCCAAATGACCCTATGCAAGTCACTTAACCTCTCCCATACCTACAAGATTCCAAATGACCCTAAGAAAGCCACTTAACCTCTCCCATACCTACAAGATTCCAAATGACCCTAAGCAAGTCACTTAAGCTCTCCCATACCTACAAGATTCCAAATGACCCTAAGCAAGTCACTTAAGCACTCCCATACCTACAAGATTCCAAATGACCCTAAGCAAGTCACTTAAGCTCTCCCATACCTACAAGATTCCAAATGACCCTAAGCAAGTCACTTAACCTCTCCCATACCTACAAGATTCCAAATGATCCTAAGCAAGTTACTTAACCTCTCCCATACCTACAAGATTCCAAATGACCATAAGCAAGTCACTTAAGCTCTCCCATACCTACAAGATTCCAAATGACCCTATGCAAGTCACTTAACCTCTCCCATACCTACAAGATTCCAAATGGCCCTAAGCAAGTCACTTAACCTCTCCCATACCTACAAGATTCCAAATGACCCTAAGCAAGTCACTTAACCTCTCCCATACCTACAAGATTCCAAATGATCCTAAGCAAGTTACTTAACCTCTCCCATACCTACAAGATTCCAAATGACCCTAAGCAAGTCACTTAAGCTCTCCCATACCTACAAGATTCCAAATGACCCTAAGCAAGTCACTTAAGCTCTCCCATACCTACAAGATTCCAAATGACCCTAAGCAAGTCACTTAAGCTCTCCCATACCTACAAGATTCCAAATGACCCTAAGCAAGTCACTTAACCTCTCCCATACCTACAAGATTCCAAATGACCCTAAGCAAGTCACTTAAGCTCTCCCATACCTACAAGATTCCAAATGACCCTAAGCAAGTCACTTAACCTCTCCCATACCTACAAGATTCCAAATGATCCTAAGCAAGTCACTTAAGCTCTCCCATACCTACAAGATTCCAAATGACCCTAAGCAAGTCACTTAAGCTCTCCCATACCTACAAGATTCCAAATGACCCTAAGCAAGTCACTTAAGCTCTCCCATACCTACAAGATTCCAAATGACCCTAAGCAAGTCACTTAACCTCTCCCATACCTACAAGATTCCAAATGATCCTAAGCAAGTTACTTAACCTCTCCCATACCTACAAGATTCCAAATGACCCTAAGCAAGTCACTTAAGCTCTCCCATACCTACAAGATTCCAAATGACCCTAAGCAAGTCACTTAACCTCTCCCATACCTACAAGATTCCAAATGACCCTAAGCAAGTCACTTAACCTCTCCCATACCTACAAGATTCCAAATGATCCTAAGCAAGTTACTTAACCTCTCCCATACCTACAAGATTCCAAATGACCCTAAGCAAGTACTTAGACCCCTCTCCCCATGATTCCCATTCTTTTGCCTTAGAGCTGACATCCAATATCTGTCTCACACTACTTAGACCGCTTCAGGAAACTGCCTCAGTGAGAGGCCCTCGGGGAACTCAAACCACTTTCCTGAGCAGTGCAGCTCCACAACCGGTTGGGCAACTCTTGTGCCAAACACAGACAGTAATTACCTGGAAAACAGTGTAAGAGGGACAGGGCAGGGCTCTAAGAGAGGTGGAGGACCAAATAATACAGCCACCCACCCGTATCAGAGCCAGCAGCATGGGGGGGGGGGGGAGGGTCTTGATCTTATCAGGAAGGCATCCTAGAAATTCTTTCCCTTATTCAACCCCATCCTGCTCTCATCAGGGAATCATCTCTCCTTACTCACCCATGGCTTATTTGCCCCTTTACATCTAGCTCTTATCAGGAGGCCATCATGCATGGCATTGCTTAGTTATTTAAGACTAGAAAAAGGATTACAATTCCCCGGATGGGTCCAGGCTGCTATTTCTGACCTGTTTCATTTCCTTTTTTGGAACTTTATTTAGTTTTTAATGCCAACAAAAAGTGCAATATAATTAATATACAAATAATGATAATCAACCAAGCACTTATAATCAATCAGTATCTATACAAAAGATAAAAATCCCTCCCCCATCCATCAGGAATAATACCAAAACAAAAGATATACCCCCCCCGCTCCCCCCCACCCCCACCAGATGTGTGGATGAAAAACAATGGAAAATAAAGATCAAGATAAAGGACAGCTATAGCAAATCTACAAAAGACGTCAATGGACCCCAAAATAATTTTAATATCTTATTATGCCCGAGACTTAAAGAATAAATGGGATACCCATGTGGGATCCCTACGAGGGTCAAGATAAGAAAATTGGGTCATTAGGGCATAGACAGGGGGTGGGTAAGCAGAGTGGGCAGACTTGATGGGCAGTGGCCCTTTTCTGCCGTCATCTTCTATGTTCTATGTTCATGTCAGCATTCATTTTCTCATATTTATAAGTTCAACCTAAGCTCGCCCACCAAATCACCAGAAATCTTTGGAAAGTACAGAGCAAGTGTGTCAAAGTCCGACTTTGGACGTTTCCTGCAAGATCCAAAAGTTGGGGAGGGAAAACATCCCTTTTCGAAATTGTTTTGGGGGAAATTGACCTGTTTGGATGTTTTGGTCCTTAGGACGTCAAACATTTTTGGCCATTTTCAAATACAAAAATATCCGAATCGAGCCCATTTGGACTTGGCAGGAACCAGCATCTTAATGGTCTGGTCACACAGACACCCCAAGAGGGCAGTGAGGCACCTTAGAGGGCACTGCTGTGAACTTCACATAAAAGGTGCCAGGTTAGGTTACCAGACGTGCGGATTTCCCCTTTTGAGGACATGTCCGGGAGTCCTGATGGCTTTTCAAAACCCGGTGCTTTGTCCGGGTTTTGAAAAGCCTCCTTAAATCATATCGGGCACGGAGGAAGTCCACGCATGCGCCGTTGCCGTGTGATGATGTAATCGCGTGGCATCTGCACATGCGTGGACTTCCTAGTTTCCGACAAAAGCAGGTGCGGGAGCGGGAATGGGCAGGCCTGGGGGACGGTCTATGGGGCTGGATTTTCCGACTGGAAAATGCCAGGTACATATTTCACCAGAACCCCCTCCAAAACTCCCGCAAACCCTACTGTAGCCGCTTGTCCTCCACCCCAATAGCCCTCATGGCAGCAGATGTCGCCTATATGGCAGTACGGTGACGGGACCAAACCGCGCGAGACTTCGGCACGCCGACATTGCAGCGCAGACAAATTGGCGCTAGACCCCAGCGCGCCGCCTAAAAAGTGACTTTTAAAGAGTTCCGACTGGGGGTGTGGGGGGGAAACCCCCCCACACTTTACTTCATACTCTTCGTGCTGCCGTTGGGGAGGGTGTGTGGGGGGGCGACCCCCCACATTATAGAGAAAACTTAACTTTTTCCTAACAAATCTGGAAAAAGTTAAGTTTACTCTATAATGGAGGGTTCCAACCCCCCCCAACGGCAGCGCAAAGAGTATGAAGTAAGTTGGGGGGGTTCCCCACTCTCACCCCGCGTCGGAGCTCTTTAAAAGTCACTTTTTAGGCGGCGCGCTAGGGTCTTGCGCCGATTTGTCTGCGCTGCAATGTCAGCGCGCCGAAGTCCCGCGCGCGAATGACTATGAACCTGCCAGTACAGTAGGTTTTGGGTGCGATTTGGGGGGCTCACACTTTCCACCATAAATGTAGTACGCTTCTCCCTCCGGATTCGCGGGGGATAGGGGCAGAGCCGGACCGCGAATGGCGAAAAACCGTGAATATCCGGCTCTGACCCACCCCACCTCCCTCCCGCCTTCCCGGCCTTACCTGGTGGTCTAGCGGGCTTTCGGGGCAGGAGCAATCTTCCTACGCTCCTGCCCCATGCAGATCGCCATTAGGAAATGGCTGCTGTGAGTTCCTGTAGTCTCTCGAGACTGTGACGGGAACTCCCTACAGCTATTTCCTAATGGCGATCTGCACGGGGCAGGAGCGTAGGAAGATCGCTCCTGCCCCGAAAGCACGCTAGACCACCAGCTAAGGCCAGGATGCCGGGGGGAAGACTTAAGGATGTTTTTTTTTTCTTTTTTCCCCCTCCCCAAAAAATCACGAATATGTGAAATCGCGATTACTGAAACCACGAATGGGGAGGGGGAAGTGTAGTTAGAGTGTTTTATGGGACTGGCTACTCCTCTCTATGGTTCACTAGCCCACTCACCAGGCTACTTAAGGCCCCTGTGTGTAGGTCTACTAGGCTTTCCTATTCCAGATGCTGCCGTTCTGGAGACAGGTACGATCTTTCCGAGATGTGAGGGGGTCTGGGGAAATCTGTGCGTGGGGTCTTTATCTCTGTAGTAGTTATGTGGTCCCTTTGGGTACCTTTTTAACCCTTTTAAAACAGGTCTAACTTTAAACGTATAAGTTCCGTCCAGGACATCTGCCAAACATCCCTGCAGGTCATCCAAGTCTAAGCGTGACTAGAGCCCGCCCATATCCCTCCTCCCAACAAGCCCTTTGAGTTCTGAACGCACAACAGCTTAGACGTCTTTCTTAACGTGATTGTTTATTTTTTTCCTCAAAACGGGGCATCTACAGATTTTCAGTCCCTCCCCCAATCCCGCCCTAGCCCCGCCTCCAATTTCTTCCATTCATTTTTCATGTACACACAATATCTTATTAATTTATAATGGTAACCATAAAAAAATTTTTAAAACACAAATCACACTGTATGCAGAAAAATGTTAATTGTCATTTATTTTCGGGGGGGTTTCAAAGAGGTCAAGACAGATGACTTTAAAATATGCAGCGTCACCTCAGGAACAACTATAGAAAAATAGACAAATATAGTGCAAAATATAGGCAGCAGATGTAAATTCTCAAAACTGACACATTTTCATCACTAAATTGAAAATAAAATCATTTTTTCTACCTTTGTTGTCAAAATTATTAATACAAGGCGACAATTTATTTTTTCTATTACGGCTCCCCAAGCCTGGAATTCTCTTCCTATTTACTTGAGGGAAGAATATAATTTGGAAAAATTTAAGAGTAAATTGAAGTTTTCTTTTTAAAGATGCCTTTGAAAATTAGTTATCCAGTCAATTTTAATCTGACTCTATTATTTTATTGAAGCTTTTTAACTTCACCCCCCCTCCCCCATGTTTTTTCCCTGAATGTCTCGCTTTCTGTCAAATAACTTGTAGTTCTTTTCCTTTTCCCTCCTGTTTTTAGTTTTGTCAAGTTTGTTAATAGTCCTGTAGGACTTAGTTTTTGTCATGCATTGTTTTGTTTACCCAACACTGTATTTTTTATTATGTACATCGCTTAGAATCAAGATTAAGCGATTAATCAAAATCTTATTAAACTTGAAACTTGGCGAGTCTCTGGTTGCACTTCCTTCTGACTGTGCATCCTTCCTTTCTTTCTTTCTCTCTCCCTGCCCCCCTTTCTTTCTTTCTTTCTCTCTCCCTGGCTCCCCCATGCGCTGCCGCTGTCGATTTCTCCAAACCACCACCACAGGAACAGGCCAGGTGCGTGCAACGACTACACAAGCCTCCCCCTGATGTCGGAGAGGAAGTTCTGGACCAGCCAGGCAGCGATTGGCTGGCCCGGAACTTCCTCTCTGATGTCAGAATTGATGTCGTGGAGGGGAGAAGGCTTGTGCAGTTGCTGCACACACTTGATCTGTTCCTGCCTCGACATTGTTCCCGAGCGATCGCCTTTGTTTTGGGCACCCCTGCGCTAGGGAGAACACTGTAGTGGGTTGCTTAAAAACGGGCAGGACAACAGGACAAGCTAATTAAAAACAGGATGGTCCCTTTCAAAACGGGACATAGGGTCAGAATATTGGTTTCAAAAATTGGTACTTTTACGTCCTTTCATTAGACATCTAACTGCAGACTTAGGCGGGTTTTTGGACATCTGGATGTTTTGATTATGAGCCTCTTAACCTCTATGCACTTAACCTCACTCTCTGCTGAAACCACCCTCTACTCGTCAAAGGTTGGGGAGGGGGGTTAGATTTCCACAAAACAAAATAGGACAGTGGGAATTATTTTTTACATAATTTCCTCCTCAGCTCCAGAGCAAAGAAATTTTAGTGAATAAAAAGACAACTTCATCTGAGAGTGGAGAGCAGAAGAGAAGGGGAGGGGGGAGGAGGACGGAGATATGGAGAGAGAGAATTAGAGACAGGAGCAAGGAAGAGACAGACAAGAGTAAAAGAGACAAATGCAGAAACAAAACAGAGAAGGAAAAAAAATGAACACGGAAGAAAACTGAGACCAATAAAAAAAGAACAAAGAACAGAGGTAAGAAGAGAAAAAGAGTGGCAAATAGAGAGTGAAAGAACACATAGCCAAACCCCAAAATAAAGAGGACTGCAGCTTAATAAGCCAGAGAGCGAGGGAGTGAAAAGTACATGTCCCCATAATAGAAACTGTTTTCACCTTACATAAATTTAAAAACAGAGTTCCGCCTGTGGCATTTTCCTTCTTGACACACACACACCAAAAAGGAATCCCTCCAAGACTTTCACAAGAATACTGAGGAGTCCCAAATGTCCTGGCATCACAAGATCATTTTATTAATTGGCCCTATTAAAAAAATGATAATTTATTCTGAGACCAAGAGCAATACTTGAGCCCAGGGGTAGGGAACTCCGGTCCTCAAGAGCCGTATTCCAGTCGGGTTTTCAGGGTTTCCCCAATGAATATGCATTGAAAGCAGCGCATGCAAATAGATCTCATGCATATTAATTGGGGAACTCCTGAAAACCCGACTGGAATACGGCTCTCGAGGACCGGAGTTCCCTACCCCTGCTATAGCCGTATTCATAAGCAGAAGTCAAACTTATCACTGAATCAGTCTGGTGTTACTGCTCTGTTCATCATCCACAAACTGATAATTACAGCCAACACACAACTACAGCACAAACATCTGTATATAGACCTCAGAGGATAAAAGAGCCGAATCAACACATCCAAAATATGAATCAACAAGTAGAACAGAAGAGAAACCTTCTGAGAGTGGAAAAAAGTCAACCAGTAACATTTCCAAATATTTTCTCTGTACAATGCTGTCTCTGCTACCGGTGCTGTAAAAATAATCCCCCTACTCTCTGATTGTACAGTGCTGGGTACGCTGATGTGCTGTATAAATAATTCCCTTGGTTCTGGGACTGTACAGTGCTGTATAAATAATCCCCCTGACTCTGGGATTGTACAGTGCTGTGTACACTGATGGTGCTGTATAAATAATCCCCCTGACTCTGGGATTGTACAGTGCTGTGTACACTGATGGTGCTGTATAAATAATTCCCTTGGTTCTGGGACTGTACAGTGCTGTATAAATAATCCCCCTGACTCTGGGAGTGTACAGTGCTGTGTACACTGATGGTGCTGTATAAATAATCCCCCTGACTCTGGGATTGTACAGTGCTGTGTACACTGATGGTGCTGTATAAATAATTCCCTTGGTTCTGGGACTGTACAGTGCTGTATAAATAATCCCCCTGACTCTGGGATTGTACAGTGCTGTGTACACTGATGGTGCTGTATAAATAATTCCCTTGGTTCTGGGACTGTACAATGCTGTATAAATAATCCCCCTGACTCTGGGATTGTACAGTGCTGTGTACACTGATGGTGCTGTATAAATAATCCCCTGGGCTCTGGGACTGTACAGTGTTGTGTACCCTGATGGTGCTACTCTGGAACTGTACAGAGCTGTGTACACTGCCAGTGTCTGAATCTGGGACTGTACAATGCTATGCATACCGATGATGTTATATAAATAATCCCCCGGGTTTGGGACTGTACAGTGCTGTGTACATTGTTAATGCTGTATAAATAATCTCCCTGATTCTGGGATTGTACAGTGCTATGTACATTGATGGTGCTGTTTAAAACCCACCCTGACTGTTGGAACTGTACAATGCTGTGTACACAGATGACACAGATAATCCTCCCATCTCTTTGAACAGTGCTGTGTACGTTGAAGGTGCTGTATAAATAACCCCTCTCACCCCATTCTGTAACTGTACAGTGCTGTGTACAGGGCCGGTGCTGTATAAACTATCTCCCAGGCTCTTTGACTTTCCAGTCCAATTTCCTGCTAGTACTCTTTGTTCCTATGCAGTTGTCGCAGCCCCGGCCAAGAGAGGAGGCACCGCCTGCACAGACGCACCAGAAACAGAGCAAAGCAAAAAGCAAACTCATGGAGAGACGGCCGGCAACAAGGGGGTTAATGTGGTTGCACGTGTGTGAGTGTGTATGTCAGAGACAGTGACTGCTTCCCCTCCACACGCCCCGTTTAAAGCGCCCACATGTATGTAACTCTCAGAGAGACAGCCGGCCGGCGTTGTGCCTCCGCAGTCCCGTCCACAGACATGTAACACAGAGAGAATGGCCAGCTGGTGTTTGCCTTCCCTGCCTGGCACTGCCACGTTTAAAGTGCCATCCTGCAGGTTCCACTTACCTTCTGCCTCCTCCCGTGCCCTCCTGCGTTTCCTCCAGTGCCACACCACTGCCAGAGTCACCACATGCCCCAGCACCACCAGCGAGGGGAAGAGGCTGTTGTCCGACGGGTTCATGGGGGACAGCCGGAGAAGGGCTGTGGGCACAAGGCATGTACCGCCTTGGGGGTGAGTGTGCAGAAGACAATACTGCCTTCCTCCCTCCCTCTTCAATGACAGGCAGTTCTCAGTCTCTCTCACTCACTGCCCTCAGCCCTCACACCCCCTCCCCGTTCGATCTCAGAAACACACCGCCCTCAGCCCCTCACTCAGTGGCACCCTGCCTCCCTGCTCAGTGACAAGCTACTCTCTCTCTCTCTCTCTCACACTCACTCCTGGGCCCCAGGCTGGGTGGCACCCTGCCTCCCAGGCTGTCCCCACACCGCTCCGGAGGGCGGATTCTCCTCTGCACTGCAGGCTCGGAGCACACTCAACTGGCACTCTTCCTCACACACTCCCTCCCCCCCTCTCCCTCCTGACTCCCCTTCTCTCCACTCTCCTTCCTGGCCCCCTCTCGCTCCTCCCTGACCGAGCTCAGCCCAAGGTTTCAGTTCGCAGGGCCCTGCCCTGCCCTTTTGGTAAAGCTGTTTTGCCTTCGTTAGGTTTGCAAAGTCACTCTGCAGCACGACTTTTAGCAAAACACGAGATGGCTCTGAAATTTTTGTGCAGTAACCCCAGCCCCTTCCTTCTCAGAATCATCCAGGTTCCGAGCGCCCAAGGTCATCTTGAATCCTGATGCCACCCCAGATACAGCCTTGGAACATATCCTGCCCTTCACTGAGTCACTCTGGGAGAGTTTCCATTGTGCGTCCTCAACCTTGCCGTTCCCCCTCCTTCCTGAGACCCTAATAAAGAGCAGCTGTTACCACTCAAGGCAGGCTGCCAGGCCTCTAACTCTTGACTTTACACAGGGTACCATCACTGTCGCACTCGCCACAGCCTCTACCTTTAATCCTGTGACAGCTCTGTAAATGTCACACCCATCCCAACCTCTACCTGTAACTTGAAAACAGTCCTGTACCTGTCACACCCGTCCCAACAACTACCTGTAACTTGCAAACGGCCTTGTCACTGTCACACCTGCCCCAGCATCTACCTGTAATCCTGTGACACCTCTGTAAATGTCAGACCCGTTCAAACCTCTACATGTAACTTGCAAACAGCCCTGACCCTGTCACACCCGCCACACCTGACCCTGCCACCTGCCCCAGCGTCTACCTGTGACAGCTCTGAAAATGTCACACCCGTCTTAACCACTACCTGT
Organism: Geotrypetes seraphini; assembly: GCF_902459505.1. Taxonomy (NCBI): domain Eukaryota; kingdom Metazoa; phylum Chordata; class Amphibia; order Gymnophiona; family Dermophiidae; genus Geotrypetes; species Geotrypetes seraphini. Next base: position 8,637,773 of record NC_047085.1, read on the forward strand.
AACTTGCAAACAGCTCTGTCACTGTTACACTCATCTTAACCTCTACTTGTAATCCTGTAAACAGCCCTGTCTCTGTCACACCCGCCACAGCCTCTACCTTTAATTATGTGACAGCTCTGTAAATGTCACACCCGTCCCAACCTCTACCTGTAACTTGCAAACAGTCCTGTCCCTGTCACACCCGTCCCAACCTCTACCTGTAATCCTGTGACAGCCCTGGCACTGTCACACCCATCTTAACCTCTACCTGTAATCTTGAAAACAGCTCTGTTACTGTCATACGCGTTTAATTTCAACCTGTAATTCTGTGACAGCTCTGTCACACTCGTCTTAACCTCTACCTATAATCTTGCAGCTTTGTCACTGTCACACCCGTCCCAACCTCTACCTGTAACTTGCAAACAGCCTTGTCACTGTCACACCTGCCCCAGTGTCTGCCTGTAAGCCTGTGACAGCTCTGTCACTGTCACACCCGTCTTAACCTCCACCTGTAATCCTGCAAACAGCCCTGGCACTTTCACACCCTCTCCCAGCCTCTCTCTCTAACCCTACAAACAACCATTTCACTATCTTCTGTCTAACCTCAACTGGGAAAAAGCCTGGGATTAGCACAGAGCAGCTGTTCTCAACTTTTTTTTCAGTCAAGGCACACCAAAGGACGGACGTTGCTCTCCCCTCACACAGACTTTTGGTCTGTCACAGTCTAGCAGTTCTTATGAATTCAATGTACATATGTTCTGTATCCACAAAAATTCAACCTCCCCTGCCCCCCCCCCCCCTTTCACACACACACACACACACACACACACACACACACAATAACAGATGCAGATCAAAACTAGGGCATTTAGGGAAAGGGACTTGTATACCGCCTTTTTACATACAGGTCTTTCAAGCATTTTCCCCTGTCTGTCCAAGTGGGCTCACAATCTATCCAATGTAACTGGGGCAATGGGGGGATTAAGTGATTTGACCAGGGTCACAAGGAGCAGCATGGGATTTGAACCCACAACCTCAGGGTGCTGAGGCTGGAGCTCTAACTACTACACCACACTCTCCTCCAATACAATATCTGAAGTGAGCCAAGTATAGAACAATGAAGCCATTGTGACATCACTGATGAGGTTGGCTCTTATTGGTGGAATGAGGCATTATGACATCAGGGAAAGGGGTTGGGACTTGTATACCGCCTTTTTGTAGTTTTACCACCACACTCAAAGCAGTTTACACACAGGTCCTTCAAGCGTTTTCCCTGTCTGTCCCGGTGGGCTCACAATCTATCTAATGTACCTGGGGTAGCGGAGGATTAAGTGACTTGCCCAGGGTCACAAGGAGCAGCATAGGATTTGAACCCACAACCTGAGGGTGCTGAGGCTGGAGCTCTAACCACTACACCACACTCTCCTCCAATACAATATTATAAGTGAGCCAAGTATAGAACAATGAAGCCGTTGTGACATCACTGATGAGGTTGGCTCTTATTGGTGGAATGAGGCATTATGACATCAGGGAAAGGGGTTGGGTTGGGACTTGTATACCGCCTTTTTGTAGTTTTACCACCACACTCAAAGCGGTTTACACACAGGTCCTTCAAGCGTTTTCCTTGTCTGTCCCGGTGGGCTCACAATCTATCTAATGTACCTGGGGTAGTGGAGGATTAAGTGACTTGCCCAGGGTCACAAGGAGCAGCATGGGATTTGAACCCACAACCTCAGGGTGCTGAGGCTGGAGCTCTAACCACTACACCACACTCTCCTCCAATACAATATTATAAGTGAGCCAAGTATAGAACAATGAAGCCATTGTGACATCACTGATGAGCTTAGCTCTTATTGGTGGAATGAGGCATTATGACATCAGGGAAAGGGGTTGGGACTTGCATACTGCCTTTTTACGTACAAGCATTTTCCCTGTCTGTCCCAGTGGAAGTCAAAATTCAAACCCATATTCTGTTTCTCATATTATCTGAGCAAAAGCAACATAAATCTCTCCAATATCTGGCACAGCGTGAAACAATTTAAAACCTGAGGGGAAGAAAAAAAATCATAACTCCGTATTCAGGCGATGGCGTAGCAAGAGTAGATGGCACCCCCTCTGCGAACGCACCTTCCTTTTTTCCCGTACTTCTTGAACTCTTTGCCAGCACGAGAAGTATCTCCAACCTGCTGCCCACACCAGCCTCGCCTCTCCCTCTGACGTCACTTCCTGGTCCCTGGAAGTGATGTCAGAGGGAGAGAGCCCAGGTCAGTGCAAACAGCAGGTTGGAGATGCTGCTCAACCCTCAAAAGGCCAAAGTGATATGGGGGGAGGGGGAGACGGAGAGTTACCGGTGCCCCCACCAAGATGACGTTTTTCTACCCTCACTTACTACGCCGCTGCATTCAGGTACCAAACCCACCACCATACAACAGTAGCAAAAATCCTATGATTCGGGCATCCAGAACCCTAGCACTACAAACACTAAAATATTACTACACCTAGTACAGGTAAAACAGAACAAGCGAGGCTGCTACGGATTTTCACTCAGAAACTACACGCAAAAGGAATCCAGCATCTCCGCGACACACGAAACAGCAGCAGATCCTCACCAAACACAGAACAAGGGTCAGAGGAGGGTCTTCTGCCGTCATTTACTGTGTTACTGTGAAAGCACATGTATGTAACGTGTACATCACCCTGCTGAAGCAGAGAAAGGCAGTATATCAAGAATCTATTACTAAGAGATCAGAAATTCGAAAGAGAAATATGACGTCAAAGATTGAACTGGAAATCCCAAGAAATCAAATTCAGCATGCAAAGACATCTGTAACACGCGTTTCCCAGAACTAACATGTTTCAGGTCATAAATTCAAATGAGCACACTCTTGTCCAATAACGTTAGACAGTTTGGGAGACTCTCACAGGAAGAAAAAGTATGGAAAAATCTCACACAAATGCGGAAAAAGAGTTGTGCATGGGGACATAATCTGGTCCCCACCCCCACCATCTAGAAACATAGAAACATAGAAATAGACGGCAGATAAGGGCCACGGCCCATCTAGTCTGCCCACCCCAATGACCCTCCCCTACCTTTCTCTGTGAATAGATCCCACGTGTCTATCCCATTTGGCCTTAAAATCAGGCACGCTGCTGGCCTCAATAACCTGAAGTGGAAGACTATTCCAGTGATCAACCACCCTTTCAGTGAAAAAGAATTTCCTGGTGTCCCCATGCAGTTTCCCGCCCCTAATTTTCCACGGATGCCCCCATGTTGCCGCGGGACCCTTGAAAAAGAAGATATCTTCTTCCACCTCGATGCGGCCCGTGAGATACTTGATATTCCAATCGGGTTTTCAGGATTTCCCCAATGAATATGCATTGAAAGCAGTGCATGCAAATAGATCTCCTGCATTTTCATTGGGGAAATCCTGAAAACCCGACTGGAATACGACTCTCGAGGACCGGAGTTCCCTACCCCTGATCTAGAATGACTCTAGTAGTCTATTGGAAGCCTCACCACACTCCATTGCACTCCCATCCTCACCTTATTCCTCTTCCAGCGCCACCCTGTTCCGCCTCAAGCCCCGCCCCCTCAAAGCCTCATCTTCTTCCCCGACGAGCTTCGGCCACACATGGAGGTTTCTCGAGCATGCGCGAACGTGTGTGTGACGTCATCCGTGCATGCTCAGGGGCCCACCAGATGCGGCCGGAGCTCGTCGGGGCTTTCTAAAACCCGGACAAGCCTCTGGGTTTTGGAAAGTCCGTCCTGGAACCTGGACGGTCCTCTAAAAAGAGAACGTGTCCGGGTTTCCCTGGACGTCTGGTAACCTATACCATCCCCGCAGATTTCCCATTCTCCCTGTCCCCATGCCCATCTCTTTGTATAGTATGTGGGGGGCAAAGAGTCAGAGAAAACCTCTGTCCATCCAGTCGGCCAAGTTCCATTCCCACCGCAGATCCTACATAAGCTCATGTTTCATTAGGGTAAAGTCCATAGTCTGTTATTAAGAAAGACACGGGGGAAGCCACTGGTTGCCCTGGATCGATAGCTTGGAATATTACTACACCTTGGGTTTTGGTCAGATCCTACTGACCCGGATTGGCCAACGTGAGAACGGGCTACTGAGCTTGATGGACCATTAGTCTGACCCAGGAAGGCTATTCTTATGTTCTTATATGAGCCAAGTATAGGACAATTAAGCCATTGTATCATCATTGATGAGGTTGCTCTTAGGCATTGGTGGAGAGGCATTATGACATCACAGTCTCAGCTCTGGAAAGTTGCTCTCATTGGGGTTCCGGAATCTTGCTGTTCTTTGAGATGCTGGAATGTTGTTACTCTTTGGGTTTTGGCCAGGTACTAGTGACCTGGATTGGCCACCGTGAGAATGGGCTACTGGGCTTGAAGGACCATTAGTCTGACCCAGTACGGCTATTCTTATGTTCTTATGTGAGCCAAGTATAGGACAATGAAGCCATTGTAACATCACTGATGAGGTTGGCTCTTAGGTATTGATGGAATGAGGCATTATGACATCACACTCTCAGGTCTGGAATGTTGCTCTCATTGGGGTTCTGGAATCTTGCTATTCTTTGAGATGCTGGAATGTTGCTACTCTTTGGGTTTTGGCCAGGTACTAGGGACCTGGATTGGCCACCATGAGAATGGGCTACTGGGCTTGAAGGACCATTAGTCTGACCCAGTACGGCTATTCTTATGTTCTTATGTGAGCCAAGTATAGGACAATGAAGCCATTGTAACATCACTGATGAGGTTGGCTCTTAGGTATTGATGGAATGAGGCATTATGACATCACAATCTCAGCTCTGGAATGTTGCTCTCACTGGGGTTCCGGAATCTTGCTATTATTTGAGATGCTGGAATGTTGCTACTCTTTAGGTTTTGGCCAGGTACTAGGGACCTGGATTGGCCACCATGAGAATGGGCTACTGGGCTTCATGGACCATTGGTTTGACCCAGTAAGGCTATTCTTATGTTACTAGAAGCCCTTACTCTGAGTCCGTGAGATATTATATATCTGAAATAGGAATAATTTCATTAAAATAGCTCAAGTCAGAGACCCCCCCCCCCCACCAGGCTGTATAGGGTACACGAAACAAGAAAATGTACCTATTTTTTGCATATACAATCCACACGAGCGAAAAACAAAATGGCTAAGCGAGAGAGAACGAATACACCCCAACTCAATAAAATTGCTCCCATAAACACCAGCCTATCTCCTAATCCCCCATCAAAACCCTTCCCCTACAGTCTCCTAAATATAGCCACAAATTGCACTGCCCCCAGCCTCTTCCAAGCAGATATCAATAAGCCACATTGGAAGCGCCAAACACAAAAGAAATTGCTCCCCCCCTGGCTAAATATTTGGGGCGCTCAGAGCTCACTGGCCTATGTATATCACCTGCATTTGAAGCAGCAGAGGGAGGGATACAGTAGACTCTCTGTTAACTGGAACTCAAGCAAAAGAAAAATCAAAGAAATACTGGAATACTGGAAATTTAAGTAAATTTGGCACGCCACACCCGAGTACGCCCACGCTTTATCTAACGCAGTTCCGGTAGTTTGTCTGGAACAGTTTATGTTGCGGTATAGTATTAGTTAGGCCTATTTTAATATTAACTCTCAAGCAACCAGAAACTACGTTTATCTGGCATCTTATCAGTCCCCATGGGTGCCGGTTAACTGAGAGTCTACTATAATTAGTAACACAGGGGATAGACTTAGTAGATAAGGACAGGTTGTTCACCCTCTCCAAGGTACAGAGAACGAGAGGACACTCTCTAAAGTTGAAAGGGGATAGATTTTATACAAACGCAAGGAAGTTCTTCTTCACCCAGAGAGTGGTAGAAAACTGGAACGCTCTTCTGGAGGCTGTTATAGGGGGAAACACCCTCCAGGGATTCAAGACAAAGTTAGGCAAGTTCCTGCTGAACCAGAATGTACAATGGTAGGGCTAGTCTCAGTCAGGGCGCTGGGCATGATGAACCACTGGTCTGACCCAGCAGAGGCAATTCTTATGCTCTTATAGGGTTGTACCTGGTACCAGGTCATCACCAGCCCAATATAACAGGATAAGCCGAGGGGGAACCAGAGGACCATCCTGTGCTCTTCTCTCACCAGGTGGGCATCCAAAGACTGGCCGACAGACAGACAGACAGAAAGTCGCTGCAGGGATTGGCTCCCAGGAAAATAAGCACCTTCCTATGCCCCAAATCAGCATCTCAAAGCTCAGTAGAACCTCATTATATCCCATGAAGAGATCTAGCTTCCTACATACATCAACCTCTTCTAGAAACATATCTGTTCCAGAAACATCCCCCTTCCCTACCCAGTCTTATCCAAAAACACCTACCCATATACATTGGTCTCCCATAGAAACACAGTAACCCATAATCCCACTCCAGAAACCCAAATATCCCTCCAAATACAACTGAAACCTCTAAAGGCACATCTCGTCTCCCTCAACCCCACAACCCCTTTCCAAAACACAGCTAGCATCTTCTCCTGTCTCCTCACTCTTCCAGAATAATCTCTCATCCCATGCATGCTAAATTAAAGCCCATCTCTTCCAGAAACACTCACTTCCCTATGTTTGTGCTCCTCTAGAAACACCCCCACCTCCACCCCCGGCAACTATCCTCATGCCAGATCTCCTCCAGAAAAAAAAAATCTCTAGCAATATCCCAAATATCCCTTCAGAAACATCCCTCAGTCTCCTCCAGAAATCCTCACACTGGCCTTCTCTGGAAATGTGCCAACACATGTCCAACATCCCTCCAGAAACACCCTTCTCCACAGTTAAACCCCCCCTCCCCCTCCCCCAACGTACAAATACACCCATCTCTACAGAAACAACCTCCACCTCCTAGGGGAGGAGTGGCTTAGTGGTCGGAGCTGCTGTCTCAGCGCCGTGAGCTTGCGAGTTCAATCCCAGCCTGTTCCCTCTGCCTCTGGGCCAGTCACTTAACCCTTCATTGGCCCAGGTACCACAGTTATATTGCGAGGGAAAATGCTTAAGAGGGTGAATCTCTTACGATAAGGCAGTTAATATATCCAAATAAATAAAGATACTCAACTTCTAGAAATATACTCCCCTCCTTCACCAAAATCTTTCTTTCTCTTGAAACATACCTGAACTCCTTGAACCTCTTTTGAAATACCCCAATGACTCCCTCTAAAGCCTCGATGAAGGGTGTTCCCCCCGCCCAGAGTCCTGTGTTGCTCACACCTGACTCTTAACGCCACGGAGCAACTTTATAACCAGGAAGGCTTTATAGAAGGGACTGACCGTGCACAGGGTCCTTCTGGGTTAAAGAGAGGGAAGCATTCCTATCCACAATAATCCCAGCTCCAGGGAGAAAGGGTGGTCTCTTGTCCAGACTCACTTCTAAACTTTACAGAGCTGGGAGTGACAGAGGAACAGAACGAGGAGGTGGGACACATAGATCAGGACAGGACCACGCACACAGAGCCGCCATCTGCGGCTACCCCGCGTCCAGACAGACCCGGCGGGCGTCAGAGCTCTTTAGCTATAAACAGAACATGGAATAGCAGGAGCAGATTGGATATCCCTCCCAAAAAAGCAAGGCTGAATATACACACAAGCCGGGAGGAGCGTGCCGGCAGCATGAGGGTCACGCGTGACCTACCCGGTACGATCTTCATGGGCCAAAACGATCCTCGTCCCCTATGGAAGGACCCAAAGCGAGGAGAAGCGAGGGGCTCAGGGAGTCGGGCACTGCTGAGGGCTGCGTGGCACTCACTGGGAGGGTTTCAGGGGTTGCGTTATCAGGCTGCTGAAATGTCAAACCTTCCCCTCTGTCCAGGGCTGGCAGAAGGGGGGGGGAGGGGGAGAGGGTATTTAATGAGATAAAAATATCAAGTGAGAAGAGCCATCATTCTTCCACAGTTAGAACATTACTCGGTAAGAGAGAAAGAAAACACTGCACTCTGCTAGAGACATTAACAGCCCAAAGAAAAACAGGGCAGTAACACCCTGTCCTCCCTCCCCGCCACCCCTCCCCTGTAGCCAGAGAGCTCCATGGAAAAAAAGTGCATAGTGGACAAAAAGCCCACTTTCAACTCCTAACTCCCACTCACCGTAAAATGATCTGTGTCTTTCCTACCGTTCTCTCTGCAAGGAATTCCCCTCACTCAGAGAATAGTTAAGCTCAGAGGTTGTGCTAAGTGCGGATAGCGTAGCTGGTTTTAAGAAAGGTTTGGACAAGTTCCTGGAGGAAAAGTCCATAGTCTTGTTATTGAGAAAGACATGGGGAAGCCACTACTTGCCCTGGATCAGTAGCATGGAATGTTGCTACTCTTTGGGATTCTGGAATCTTGTAACTTTCTGGGATTCTGGAATTTTGTTACTCTGGGATTCCGGAATCTTGCTATTCTTTGAGATTCTGAATGGAATGTTGCTACACTTTGGGTTTTGGCCACCGTGAGAACAGGCTACTGGGTTTGATGGACCATTGGTCTGACCCAGTAAAGCTATTCTTATATTCTTACCCCTATATGTCCAGTCTGTCTGTCCAAAGCAGACTGTAAGCTCTTCAGAGCAGGGACCATCTATTACATGTCAAATGCTGCGTATGCCTTTCAGCACTATAGAAATGTTACATAGCAGCGGTAATATATTGAACGATGCCTTCTAAGTGGCGTACGATCGAATCAGAAAAAGCGATTATAGTTACAGACACTGACAAGATAGCGAGGTAAGGGGAGAGAACTGCAATATATAATAGGATAGTGGGGGAGGGGTAAAACATGAGGGCACACCTGAGTTTTCGCACGCTCAACTCTAAAGCTGTCAAAAGAAAACTGGAAAACAGAAAGTTCTGTCTACGCTTTGGCAGAGAGAAAAGTTTTTTAAAAATCAGATTTTAAAAGTTAGGGAAGGTGGGAGTGAGTTCCAGAGCACGAACTGAAAAAAATGGACTCACGGGTGCGTTCCAGTATGGTATCTCGGTATGTCAGTTTTGATGAGCGGATCGGAGTGATCGAGAGGGCACATTTTGAATACGGTGCTGGGACAGACGGAGCGCTTCTCCCGAGCACAGGACTTTTTATACGGGACTCAGGGCCAGATTCTCAAAACTTGCTGTGCCTTTAATGATGAGTCGCTAAACCGGCCCCAGCCGGGTCAGCGTGGCAGTACTTTACCGCGCGATTCTCAGAATGGCTCACCGTGGTCTTTTCTGAGCTTCCTGACAGACTCCGACTCTGCCGTGCAAATAGATTACAAATATTAAAATGGTAGTAAAATGGACTCATTAATATTTAACTAAGCACTCGGGGTGATTCTCCAAGAACGGTGTTGGCTTTTGTTGACCAGAAATTACTGGCTGGTCCGGAGGTGCCGGAACTGTGAAAATCATGTCTCAAGCGTGTGTTTCTGGATGTGGCTCATGATAAAATACAAAATCAAAATACATCAATAAATTATAAACATAAATTATAGTGGTATAGTTGTATAATCGTTTTGTGGGGGAAAAAAATCTCAAATGCACGTGTCTCAGGCGTGTGCACTAAAGCCTTGTGTTGTGTGCACATGTCGAAAGCTGACGTTTGCACCTTCCCTTCATCCAATAGCGCTGGCACGCCTATGATTGACACAACGGACGCATGTGATGCACGCTTATGACGTCTGCATATACAGGGTGCCCACCCTTGGTTTTAAACGGTTAACAAAGCCAAAATTTATTGGAATATTCTTTCACCTTTGAGGCAAAAGCAAAAAAAAATGATATCCAGATGAATTGCAGTTAAAAGTCGAAAGACCAAAACAGAAGAAAAAACTGAAGATATGATGTACGAGGTGTAAAACTAATCTTTATTAGAAAAGATTCAGTGTAGCATTCAGAAAAATAAATAAAACCAAAGAAAAGTATGAAAAATGGTCCTCAGGACCCAACACGGTCCGTGTTTCGGAAAACACTCCTTCCTCAGGGGTCCGGAATGTGACGTGACTACCCCAAATGAAGCCTCTAATCCAGCCGCTTGTTTTGGTCTTTCACCTTTGAGGCTACAGTTTCATCAACTCATAAAGTTTCATATGGGATTGCATCCACTCGATGTGCACCCCACCTGTTACTTGGCAAACATCGATGCGACAACCGAGCTCGGACCAAACTCTCCAAAGCACATCCGGCGTGATCGCGTTTATAGCCTCAGCGATGCGTTCCTGCAGATCATCCATAAGAACATAAGAATTACCGCTGCTGGGTCAGACCAGTGGTCCATCATGCCCATCAGTCTGCTCCCGCAGTGGCCCTTAGGCCAAAGACCAATGCCCTAACTGAGTCTAGCTCTACCTGCGTACATTCTGATTCAGCAAGAACTTGTCCAACTTTGTCTTGAATCCCTGGAGGGTGTTTCCCCCTATAAGCCTCCGGAAGAGCGTTCCGGTTTTCCACCACTCTCTGGGTGAAGAAGAACTTCCTTACGTTCGTACGGAATCTATCCCCTTTCAACTTTAAAGAGTGCCCTCTCGTTCTCCCTACCTTGGAGAGGGTGAACAACCTGTCTTTATCTACTTTGTCTTGAATCCCTGGAGGGTGTTTTCCCCTATAACAGCCTCCAGAAGAGCGTTCCAGTTTTCCACCACTCTCTGGGTGAAGAAGAACTTCCTTACGTTCGTACGGAATCTGTCCCCTTTCAACTTCAGAGAGTGCCCTCTTGTTCTCCCTACCTTGGAGAGGGTGAACAACCTGTCTTTATCTACTTTGTCTTGAATCCCTGGAGGGTGTTTTCCCCTATAACAGCCTCCAGAAGAGCGTTCCAGTTTTCCACCATTCTCTGGGTGAAGAAGAACTTCCTTATGTTCGTACGGAATCTGTCCCCTTTCAACTTCAGAGAGTGCCCTCTCGTTCTCCCTACCTTGGAGAGAACATAAGAATTGCCGCTGCTGGGTCAGACCAGTAGTCCATCGAGCTAGCAGTCCGTTCATGCGGTGGCCCTCTGGTCAAAGACCAGGGCCCTAACTGAGACTAGCCTAGCCTGCGTAGTTAAGGGTAGTGGAGGAATGTACCCTCAAAGGAAAAAGTCTCAAACAGTAATGGCCGGTGATCTCGGGGGCCACTTAAGGAACATTTTGTCGTATTGCATTGTCTGAAGGTTGAAAATTGCAGCTTATAAGGGTGAAAGTGCAAACGATTGTGCTTTTCGGGACTTGTATTTGCTGTCATCTCATCGATAAACATAGTCCAATAAGTTTTGATTTTGTAACCATTCCAAATGAAGGAGTGGTTTTGTGGGCACCCAGTATTGAACTCCAATAAGGCACGCCTACGATAAGTGGGCCTACGGCGCAGCTTTTCTCCGGCACATGCGCACATTTACACCTCTCTCCCGTGAACTATTCTGCGCATGTGCTAGTCGCTATCACCAGCGACTCATTTCACGCAAATTTGGTACCCTCCGTGAACCTCATTTGCATGCGTGGTTCTCTGAGAACGACTCGTCTTTTTGAAATCGTTACATTTACGGCCGCGACAGCGGCCCGTCAGATTTTACCGGTGATATTAGAGAATCCAGCCCTCGCTGTTTTATCGAGCAGAGAAGTAGCGCGATCAAATCGCTGTGCATTATGCGTGAGTTCAATGGCAGTGTTTTGAATATTTTGAAGACGGCGGATTTCTTTGGCTCTTAAACCTATGCTTAGTGAATTGCAATAGTCCAGGCGCTGAATGACTAAGGAGTGGACTAGTATATTTAATGCTGAGGGAAGGAGGAGAATGCAAATCAAAGAAATGAAATGAAGCTTAAAAAAAGAAGCATTTTATAAGCTGCGATATTTATGGGGTAACAGAGATTTGTGAAGCTAAGGTTTTACCTAATACTTTAACCGTGCTTGTTAGAGGGGCCGCAGTAGGTGCTGGTAAGTCAGGTAGTCCTTTGGCGTTGAAAATAATGGAACTAGATTTACCCGGATTGAGATTAAATTGTGTTGACGAAGCCAGGTTATAACACCCTGTCCCTTCTCTCCTCCTCCTCCCCCCGTACATAGAGACCCTAACAGCCTAAAGCAGGGGTAGGCAATTCCGGTCCTCGAGAGCCGGAGCCAGGTCAGGTTTTCAGGATCTCCACAATAAATATGCATGAGGTCGATTTGCATCTCAAGGAGGCAGTGCATGCAAACCCATCTCATATATATTCATGGTGGAGATCCTGAAAACCTGACCTGGTTCCGGCTCTCGAGGACCGGAATTGCCTACCCCTGGCCTAAAGGAAAACAGTGCAGTAACACCCTATCCTCCCCTCCAGAAATGTGAACAGCCCATAGGAGGGCGAAGTGGGAAAAGGATCACACTGCAATACCCCCTTCCTGTCAGCGTGTGAGCCGGGGCTGGCTGGACTCCCTGTCCACCCCACCTGCCAAAATGTTATGGCCCAGGTAACTGTTAATGGTCAAGGGCCTCCCTGTGCTGAGGGCGGGGACCGGGCATGCCCCAGTCAGCAAAGTCTCAGGGTGGGTGTGGCTATTGGGTCCACTTGCTGCACATCACCTCATCTAACTTTGCTCAAGGCTACACTGAAGGGAACGTTTAAAAAAGGAAAGGCCAAAAGTTATGACATTTTTTACATAGGGCGTAATTCCAAATTTAGGCGGTTTACATACAATTTCCATGCCACCAACCGCACTCTCTTTTAGCACCATGGCTTAACCCTGGAATTTTGCATTTTTAAACCTTTACTGCTTCTGGAGTGCACTATAGTTCACGTGGAAAAATGAAAAATAACTGTTGCAGTTTCCTGGGTCTCCCCGCGTCTGCGTAGGTAGATCCGACGTTTCAGCCATCGCGCTGTGGCTTTCTTCTGGGTGTGCTGTGAGGTCTGCGGTTTGTCTTTCCTGACAAAATTCAAATTGGTGACCAACGGACTTTCCTGCCTCAATCATCTCAAGGTCCAGCCAATCAGGTTTGAGGCCAAATTGCAGACCTCACAACACACCCTGAAGAAAGCCACAGCACGATGGCTGAAACGTCGGATCTACCTACCCAGACACGACGAGACTCAAAAAGCTGCAACAATCATGACGCCAGCCACGGAAGCCTAAGAGAAAAAAAGCAAAAGTAAATCACTGCACTAAAAGATGACCTCAACTGGGTCCTCGCAGGGTTATCGGCCGGCTTGGTTGGACGGCAAACAGAGGCACGTCAGCTGTTAACGAAAGGCTCAAAAGTCCGCAACTCTTTCGCTGCAGCGAGGATCAACTTCCATTTCAGACAGGTAGTTCACCGCCGACATTACAGAGGATGTTGGGCTTGAGCTGTGGGCTCATGGTGTTGGAGGGTTGCACATCCTGCCCTAAGAATCAAGAGAGCTTAACGTTCTTGTGGGGGGTGTAAGGGGAGCTTAAGGGGTCTTATTAGCATAATAAGCTTTCTCTGTGTCAAGGATAGAGAATGGTCAAGCTCTGGAACGTGTTGCCAGAGGTTGTGCTAAGAGAGGATAGCGTAGCTGGTTTTAAGATAGATTTGGACAAGTTCCTGGAGGAAAAGTCCATAGTCTGCTATTGAGAAAGATATGGGGGAAGCCACTGCTTGCCCTGGATTGGTAACTTGGAATGTTGCTACTTTTTGGGATTCTGGAATCTTGCTACTCCTTGGGTTTCCGTCAGGTACTAGTGATTGGCAATCGTGAGAACGGTCTACTGGGCTTGATGGATCATTGTTCTTATGTTCTTATCTTGAACCAAACTCTAATGAATGGAGAGAAACCGCACAGCGACTTGAGTGGGACAGCCATAGAGCTATTAAGTTACCCAGTTCCATAAGGGAGATTCCAGGCCAGTCCTGGATTTATGCCAACTTTTTGTAAGAGAACAACTTCCCACTTTGCAGGCAAGCTTCAGCCCCTAAAGGCCACATTGAAAGCTGGGGCAAGTATAAGAAGTCGTACTTTGCAGCCCCCATTCAGCCACAGTCCCTCAGCATCTACTGCCCCCCCCCCCCCATAAGCTCTGTTGAGCAAGGATGGCCTACATATGTCTAATGGCGCTATGGAAGTGGTAAATAGTGGTGGAGCTTCTAATTCCAGTTTAATCTCAGCAACACAAACCCTTCAGAACCAGGCAGCAAATCTACCAGGCCAGCATTATGAGACCTTATCTGCCCTGAATATCAGTGAGCAGTGATTTGCTCAGAGAAACAAGACTGTGGATAAACAGGGAACACCTGGCATTCCTTCTGGGCAGAAATTCCTAAAAGTTTGGCCAGTTGCATGTAGGTTTTTTGTTATTGGGTTTGGTGCTCTTTGTGGCATTACCTGGATTCTTATGTACTTGCTATTGGGTTGTTATCTTACCCTGTTTTCTGCCTTTTATTGAACCTCAATAATCATTTATTTAAAAACGAGTTGATGATTAAAACAACGGAACGAAAAAAAGTGGAAAATCAGTGAACTAAGTGTAAAGGCCTCGATGAAGAGTGCCCCAACTTTGTTGCCTAGGCTGAGAACTTGTCAGCGGCCCCTCGGATTTGGCTGATCTGTTGCTACTGAATGTTTGGAAATGGCTCTAGGTAGGAATTCAAACAACTTTTTCTGTCATACTTGTAATTTATTTATTTATTGGGATTTAATAACTGGTAGAGCGTTTTAGCACCGGCCGATGAAGTAAATGTTTGGACAAGTTCCTGGAGGAACAGTCCATAGTCTGTTATTGAGAAAGACATGGGGGAAGCCACTGCTTGCCCTGGATCGGTAGTATGGAATGTTGCTCCTCTTTGGGATTCTAGAATCTTGTTATTCTCTGGGATTCCGGAATCTTGATATTCTTTGAGATTCTGTATGGAATGTTGCTACTCTCTGGGATTCTAGAATCTTCTTACTCCTGGGATTCCGGAATCTTGCTATTCTTTGAGATTCTGTATAGAATGTTGCTACTCTTTGGGATTCTAGAATCTTGTTACTCCTGGGATTCCGGAATCTTGCTACTCCTTCGGATTTTGTATGGAATGTTGCTACTCCTTGGGTTTTGGCCAGCTAATATTGACCTGGATTGGCCACCGTGAGAACGGGCTACTGGGCTTGATGGACCATTGGTCTGCCCCAGTAAGGTTATTCTTAAGAACATAAGAACATAATGTTCTTATGACTTATGAGTTGATGCTAAGCCAACTAAACCCTCCCCCCCCCTTTTTTTTGACCATCGGAGCAGTGCATCGGCAGGTGCTAAAAACCTCTTGCACGGTTTTGTAAAAGGGGGGAGAGGAGATGGAGTAAATGAACCAAAGGTAAGATCAATTGATGAGCAGGTTACAGGTTGGCTTATACGGGACTAATAATTTTGTCAAATAATCAGGTTGACAAAGCTAAAGTTAAAGCCTTATGCATCAAATGATATTTCACAGGAAGCCAATGACACTCTTTAGAAACTGGAGCAATATGATCATATCTGCGAGCATTGACAAAACTTCTAATATCTCGTAGGAATTGATTGAGCGTTGGAGCATTTATCTCGCCAGCCTCGCGGCTTGATAAGAGGCCCAAGGTCAGAAGGACCAACGCTGGAGTTGAACCCACAACCTCAGGGTGTTGAGGCAGAAGCTCTAATCACTAGGCCACGCCTCCACTTGCTGTGCATTTTATGGCTTTGGTATAAAAGCACAACCTAATGTTGTGAATAATGCAATGGTTCATCTCAAGGTTTTTTCCTCCATTTGCAACTCGATCCTTGCCGCAGCTGTTGCCATCAAGTTGCTGCCTGTGTTTGTGGAATGGCGACATGAGCAGTGTCAGCTCTAAAGAAGGCGACTCTTTCCAGTTTCACCTGCCAACTCCCCTCAATCTACACTCGTACAACACAGGCTAAGGCTCTTAACATTTGCATCTCCTCTTCCTATAGGCTAAGGCTTTTTGCACCTGCATTGTGATGTCATAGAGCTTTATGGTTAGAGAAACCTGATGACAGATAAAGACCAAATTGCCCATCTGCAGCATCCACTATCTCCTCCTCTCCCTATTGGCTAAGGCTCTTAACATTTGCATCTCCTCTTCCTATAGGCTAAGGCTCTTTACACCTGCATTGTGAGGTCATAGAGCTTTATGGTTATAGAAGCATGATGGCAGATAAAGGCCAAATGGCCCATCCAGAGCATCCACTATCTCCTCCTCTCCCTATTGGCTAAGGCTCTTAACATTTGCATCTCCTCTTCCTATAGGCTAAGGCTCTTTCCACCTGCATTATGAGGTCATAGAGCTTTATGGTTATAGAAACATGATGGCAGATAAAGGCCAAATGGCCCATCCGCAGCAGCCACTATCTCCTCCTCTCCCTATTGGCTAAGGCTCTTAACATTTGCATCTCCTCTTCCTATAGGCTAAGGCTTTTTGCACCTGCATTGTGATGTCATAGAGCTTTATGGTTAGAGAAACCTGATGACAGATAAAGACCAAATTGCCCATCTGCAGCATCCACTATCTCCTCCTCTCCTTATTGGCTAAGGCTCTTAACATTTGCATCTCCTCTTCCTATAGGCTAAGGCTAATATTGCTGGGTTTAAAACTTTAAGCTAACACAAAGTTTTGCTCTTTATAGTGTTCTCCTTCCCCGACCCTGATGAAAAAATGAAACGCGTCGGTGGGGATTGAGCCAGACCCAGTTTACAAAAAAGCTAAGTAACAGCTACATTGGCTACTAATATAGTATTAAGCACGAGCACTTCTATAATTTAAAAGAAAACTGAGCACTTTTATAATTTAAAAGAAAACTATAAAATAATATATTGAAAAATCGCATAATATAAAAGTTCCTGTGAGGACAGCTACCATGCGTTAAAATCGTGTGGCACTCTGAGGAACTTTAAGCGAACAATATGGTGGCTATCTTTAATTAAGTTTTATAGGAATTTAAACATCTCTATCATATCTCCCCTCTCCCGTCTTTCTTTCAGCATATACGTATTTAGGTCTCTAAGTCTGGCCTCATAGCTTTATGATAAAGGCCGGAGCGACTCCTTCCTCTTTATATCTTTTTGAAGGTGGGGGTCTCCAAAATTGCACCCAGTATTCCAAATGGGGCCTCACCAGAGACTTATATAATGGCAATAGTGGTCATTCCTCTCCCTATGTTTTCAAGTTTCATTTCAAATTTGACTGATCGTTTAATCAAAATTCTAAGCGATTAACGTCAATATTAAAAAAATATTTACGATATTCAAAGGGAACCAACTGGCAGACTTCCAAAAGATGTACAGGACATAGGGTGCCCAATGGGAGATGAGGGTAAGAAATTCAATAATGGATAGGAAAGAAAGACAGTGAAGGGAAAAACATCAGGATGGGTATGCCGAAGACGAGCCTTTTCTACCTTGAGATCACAATCACCCCCCTGTCCTGCTCTCCTTTCCTACACAGAAGTACTTTGTCCCCTCCGCTATACACTTTTCCCTCCGTATTCGCTGTGATAGGGGATTAACAGACCCGCGAATACAGAAAAACCGTGAATACATTTTTCACATGCTATTCCCTGTTTTCTATTAAAAACCATCGTGAATAGGGTGAAACCGCGAATAACAGGGTGGGAGACCTGGCCTGTTCCTGAAGGAGAGGCAAAACACGGTGAAGAAAGGGCTGGGAATTGGCGATTTTTCTTTGTAAACGCTTGGAATTGGCGATTTCTCTGTGCAAGCTGACGTAATGGGGGGGAGAGAAGCTAGCAAGCTAAAAACCGGGAATAATCGAAGCTGCGAATGCTGAAAACGCAAATACGGAGGAAGAAGTGTACTGTTCTCTTGGATTTGCATGGCCCTGTATTTTTTTCTATTAAATCTTCATTGCCAATTACTTTGGCAGTGTCTATCCAATTACAGAGTTTGGTATCATTTGCAAAAAGACACACTTTACCAGACAGGGTTGGGATTGGACATTTTCAGCTACTGGCCCCTCCCTCTACTGACCACTGACAATACAATTACAGCACAGGGAAGAAAGGCTCAAACACTGAATACTATGTTGAACAGGGAAAAGATCACAGGAGAGACTCAAAACCAGGGCTGGCCTCACCATGAAGCAAGATCAGGGCAGCAAGGAGCAGCTGCAGGGAAAACAAAACAAGAGATCCTCACAGTAGGCGTAGAGAATGACACGGGGACAAATTTTCCCCCGTTCCCGCGGGAACTCATTTTCCCCATCCCGGTAAGTTCTTTTCCTGTCCCTGCCCCATTCCTGCAAACTCCGTCCTCATCTGCACAAGCCTGAAATACTTTCAAATCCTAAGTAGCAACATTCTAGAGCTCAGATTGTGATGTCATAATGCCTCATTCCACCAATGCCTAAGCTCCGTCTTCATCTGCACAAGCCTCGAACACTTTAAAATCCTAAGTAGCAACATTCTAGAGCTCAGATTGTGATGTCATAATGCCTCATTCCACCAATGCCTAAGCTCCGTCCTCTTCTGCACAAGCCTCAAACACTTTCAAATCCTAAGTAGCAACATTCTAGAGCTCAGATTGTGATGTCATAATGCCTCATTCCACCAATGCCTAAGCTCCGTCTTCATCTGCACAAGCCTCGAACACTTTAAAATCCTAAGTAGCAACATTCTAGAGCTCAGATTGTGATGTCATAATGCCTCATTCCACCAATGCCTAAGCTCCGTCCTCTTCTGCACAAGCCTCAAACACTTTCAAATCCTAAGTAGCAACATTCTAGAGCTCAGATTGTGATGTCATAATGCCTCATTCCACCAATGCCTAAGCTCCGTCTTCATCTGCACAAGCCTCGAACACTTTAAAATCCTAAGTAGCAACATTCTAGAGCTCAGATTGTGATGTCATAATGCCTCATTCCACCAATGCCTAAGCTCCGTCTTCATCTGCACAAGCCTCAAATGGTTTAAAATCCTAAGTGTTGGAGGCTTGTGCAGTTAAGGCAGAGCTTATAGGAATGGGGCAGGGACAGTGACAAAACCAGTGGGGACGAGGAAAAAAAATCATCCAGTACTTTTATCAGCAAGTAGGGTGGACAGTCTTCAACCTGCCCATCTACCTGAGTAAATGACCTTGAAAAACTGCCCTCATTATTTGTGTAAAGTTTAGAATGCAATCTTAGAGGAACAGACTTCAGCTAATCCAGGATCTCATCTGCCTTGAGAACAAGATGTCAAATGGTGAGTTCAAAAAAGTCTTTTTGAGGGGGGGGGGGGTCCATCGTGTCCTAAGTAAGTTAATGCTGGGGGTTCTTATGCTCCCCCCCCCAACTCCCATCCCAGCTGCACTTGTGGAGGCCGATGGATGAATCGGGGTACAGGGTGCGAGGAACCAGCTGCTCAGCTGAAGGGAAAAGATCTCCCTCTGCCTCCCCTCCCACGCTTAGGAAAGGCCCAGACCCCTAGAATGGACTCTGCACACAGGGCTCCGGGTTCTCCACAGCCGATCGTGGCATCGAAGTCTCCCGTGGCATGACAGTGCCCAGAGCCCCTGGCAAAGCAAACAGTTGCCCAAATCGGAACCCTGGCACCACCCCCCAGAGAGAATGCCTGGGAAGAATGTCCCATCCCCGAGACGGGAATGCGGAGAGTGTGGCGTAGTGGTTAGAGCCACAGCCTCAGCAACCTGAGGTGGTGGGTTCAAATCCTGTGCCGCTCCTTGTGATCCTGGGCAAGTCACTTAACCCCCCATTGCCCCAAATACATGAAATAGATAGTGAGCCCACCGGGGACAGATAGGGAAAACGCTTGAAGTACCTGTACGTAAACCGTTTTGAGTGTGGTGGTAAAACCTCAAAAAAGGCGATATACAGGTCCCAATCCCTTTCCCCTTGCTAGGGAACGCCCAGAGCCTCAGAGGTTGAAGGGGATAATTACAGACCTCATGTCTTCCAATGAACGCAGGGAACAGCCTGGGACAAAACAAGAAGCACTGCCACGTCCTGCCCCAAACGGGCCTGAGAGACCTTTATGCTATACTGGAGCCAAAATGCGGACCTTTAGAGTCTCAGTAAATATTATATCAGGCCCTTGAACTCCACTGTTCACACAGACTGACCCTCACCAGATACCCGACTAAAACCAGACACACAGAGAAACTGAATTGCAAACTCCAAGAAGCCAATGAAGACGGAGAAATATGAGAGTTCACTCTGTACAGGGAGGAAAGCTCTGCAGAGCTGGTACCTATGGCTCACTATAGCAACCTGAATAAATACGGAGGCCACTCAGTTGAGAAATAGCAGTTGTGTCCCTCCCCCTTCACAGATTTTTAGGAACCCAACACAGGGGGGGGAAAAAAGCTTTCCAACTGGATCCTCTTTTCCTCTGCATAAGGAGGTGTGAAGGAGGAAGGCACAGATCGATTTTCCTCTGCAAGATTAACTCTGCAGTATCCCGTGCGACTCGTAAACTGCAGACACAGACTATCAAAGTTTCGTTTCTAAATAAGCAATGTTTTACGGTAAAAGCGTGACATTTTAGCCAGGAATTACACCCTCGTGTATTAGACGAACCAGCAAAAAAATGCTACTGCCTTCTGTCCCCAGAGGAAGACATACATCAGACACACAAAGGGTTCAAGGTTTATCATAAACACACAGCGACAGTAATACCAGAACCAAAATGCTTTGAGGAGCTCGGCCTCAAGCCTAGGGGAAATGAATCCCTTCAGCATACACTTCTCCTAGGGAAAGCGATGGCTCCAAACAGCTGCCCTCCCTCTCTGTGACAAACATGGTGACACCGTGCCACTGTGGATGCCGTACAAATGCTCTAAAGTTGGATTTATGACAGGTGGTAGTGGGATGGCTGTGCCCTTTGATGGCAGAGGAGGACTTGCTCCCTGGGGTGGGAGGTAGTTCTGTGGTGACAGGAGCGAGATTGCCTTAGGGGTTGGCAGTGTGACAACTGCATCGCATAGTGACAAGAATGGGATTTTTCACAGGGTTTGGAAGTGTAGCAGAGTGTCTCTTAATGGCAGGAGTGGGATTTTTCTCTGGCATTGGAGGTGTGACATTGGTATCTGGTGTGGCAGTGGTAGGATTTCTCCCTGGGGTTGGAGGTGTGACAGCAGTCTCCCATAGTGGCAGGAGTGGGATTTCTCCCTGGAGTTGGAGGTGAAGTGACAGGAACAAGATTTCTCCCTGGGGTTGGAGATGTGGGAGCAGTGTCTCATAGTGGCAGGTGTGGAATTTTTCCCTGGTGTTGGAGGTGTGGCATCAGTACCCACTGTGACAGTGGTGGGATTTAGAAACATAGAAATAGACGGCAGATAAGGGCCACGGCCCATCTAGTCTGCCCACCCTAATGACCCTCCTCTACCTTTCTCTGTGAATAGATCCCACGTGTCTATCCCATTTGGCCTTAAAATCAGGCACGTTGCTGGCCTCAATCATCTGTAGTGGAAGACTGTTCCAGCGATCAACCACTCTTTCAGTGAAAAAGAATTTCCTGGTGTCACCTCGCAGTTTCCCGCCCCTGATTTTCCACGGATGCCCTCTTGTTGTCGTGGGACCCTTGAAAAAGAAGATATCTTCCTCCGCCTCGATGCGGCCCGTAAGATACTTGAACGTCTCGATCATGTCTCCCCTCTCTCTGCGCTCCTCGAGCAAGTATAGCTGTAATTTGTCAAGCCGTTCTTCATATGGAAGATCCTTGAGTCCCGAGACCATCCGGGTGGCCATTCTCTGCACCGACTCCAGTCTCAGCACATCCTTGCGATAAGGTGGCCTCCAAAATTGCACACAGTATTCCAGGTGGGGCCTCACCATGGATCTATACAATGGCATAATGACTTCCTCCTTACGGCTGACGAAACCCCTTCGTATGCAACCCATTATTTGTCTTGCCTTGGATGAAGCCTGCTCCACTTGATTGGCAGACGACACAAAGCTTAAGTTTGCAGACGACACAAAGCTATGCCGGGCAATCAGATCGCAGGAGGATAGCGAGGAACTCCAGAGCGACTTGTATCAGTTAGAGAAATGGGCAGAGCAATGGCAGATGAAGTTCAACGTGGAGAAATGCAAAGTAATGCATTTAGGTAGTAAGAATAAGGAATACGAGTATAGAATGTCAGGCGCAACTCTGGGTAAGAGCGAACAAGAAAAGGACCTGGGTGTACTGATAGATAGGACCCTGAAGCCGTCGGCACAATGCGTGGCAGCGGCAAAGAAAGCAAACAGAATGTTAGGCATGATAAAGAAAGGAATCACGAGTAGATCGGAGAAAGTCATAATGCCGCTTTATAGAGCAATGGTCAGACCACACTTGGAATACTGTGTCCAACATTGGTCTCCCAACCTAAAGAAGGATATAAAACTGTTGGAGAGGGTGCAGAGACGAGCAACGAAGTTAATAAGAGGTATGGAGAACTTGGAATATGAGGAACGACTCAAGAAACTGGGACTGTTCTCCCTTGAGAAGAGGAGGCTGCGAGGGGACATGATCGAGACGTTCAAAATGCTGAAAGGCATCGATAAAATAGAGCAGGAAAATAAATTATTTACATTGTCCAATGCGACACGGACAAGAGGACATGGTTTGAAGCTAAGGGGGGACAAGTCCAGGACAAATGCCAGGAAGTTCTGCTTTACACAGCGAGTGGTAGACACCTGGAATGCTCTCCCAAAGGAGGTTATCAAGGAATCCACTGTGCTGGGATTCAAAGGCAAATTAGATGCACATCTCCTTACGAGAGGCATAGAGGGATATGGGTGACTAAAACTACATCAGGTGTATACCTGACTGGGCCTCCGCGTGTGCGGATCGCCGGACTCGATGGACCATGGGTCTGATCCGGAGATGGCAGTTCTTATGTTCTTATGGCAGACATCATGTCCTCACTGACGATTACCCCCAAGTCTCATTCTGCTACCGTTTTTGCTAGGATCTCGCCATTAAGGGTATAAGACTTGCATGGATTTTGGCTGCCCAGGTGCATAACTTTGCATTTTTTGGCATTGAAGTTGAGTTGCCATGTCCTAGACCAGCGCTCCAGCAGGAGTAGGTCGTGCATCATGTTGTCGGGCATTGAATCTTCGTCTGTTGTGCATTTGCCCACTACATTACTTAGTTTGGCGTCATCGGGAGGGAGATGTGAGAGCAGTATCTCATAGTGGCAGAAGTGGGATTTCTCCCTGAAGTTGGAGGTGCAGAAACAGTGTCTCATAGTAACAGGAACAAGATTTCTCCCTGGGGTTGGAGATATGGGAGCAGTGTCTCATAGTGGCAGGAGTGGGATTTCTCCCTGGAGTCAGAGGTGCAGAGACAGTGTCTCATAGTTACAGGAACAAGATTCTCCCTAGGGATGGAGATGTGGGAGCAGTGTCTCATAGTGGCAGGAGTGGGATTTCTCCCTGGAGTCGGAGGTGTGGCATCAGTACCCACTGTGACAGCAGTGGGATTTCTCCCTAGGGATGGAGATGTGGGAGCAGTGTCTCATAGTGACAGAAGTGGGATTTATCCCTGGTGTTGGAGGTGTGGCATTAGTACCCACTGTGACAGTGGTGGGATTTCTCCCTAGGGATGGAGATGTGGGAGCAGTGTCTCATAGTTGCAGAAGTGGGATTTCTCCCTGGTGTTGGAGGTGTAGCATCAATACCCACTGTGACAGTGGTGGGATTTCTCCCTAGGGATGGAGATGTGGGAGCAGTGTCTCATAGTTGCAGAAGTGGGATTTCTCCCTGGTATTGGAGGTGTAGCATCAATACCCACTGTGACAGTGGTGGGATTTCTCCCTAGGGATGGAGATGTGGGAGCAGTGTCTCATAGTTGCAGAAGTGGGATTTCTCCCTCGTCGGAGGTGCAGTGACAGGAACAAGATTTCTCCCTGGGGTTGGAGGTGTGACAGCAGTCTCCCATAGTGGCAGGAGTGGGATTTCTCCCTGGAGTCGGAGGTGCAGTGACAGGAACAAGATTTCTCCCTGGGGTTGGAGATGTGGGAGCAGTGTCTCATAGTGGCAGAAGTGGGATTTTTCCCTGGTGTTGGAGGTGTGGCATCAGTTCCCACTGTGACAGTGGTGGGATTTCTCCCTAGGGAGGGAGATGTGGGAGCAGTATCTCATAGTGGCAAAAGTGGGATTTCTCCCTGGAGTCGGAGGTGTGGCATCAGTACCCACTGTGACAGCGGTGTGATTTCTCCCTAGGGATGGAGATGTGGGAGCAGTGTCTCATAGTGACAGAAGTGGGATTTATCCCTGGTGTTGGAGGTGTGGCATTAGTACCCACTGTGACAGTGGTGGGATTTCTCCCTAGGGATGGAGATGTGGGAGCAGTGTCTCATAGTTGCAGAAGTGGGATTTCTCCCTGGTGTTGAAGGTGTAGCATCAATACCCACTGTGACAGTGGTGGGATTTCTCCCTAGGGAGGGAGATGTGGGAGCAGTATCTCATAGTGGCAGAAGTGGGATTTCTCCCTGGAGTCGGAGGTGTGGCATCAGTACCCACTGTGACAGCGGTGGGATTTCTCCCTAGGGATGGAGATGTGGGAGCAGTGTCTCATAGTGACAGAAGTGGGATTTATCCCTGGTGTTGGAGGTGTGGCATTAGTACCCACTGTGACAGTGGTGGGATTTCTCCCTAGGGATGGAGATGTGGGAGCAGTGTCTCATAGCTGCAGAAGTGGGATTTCTCCCTGGTGTTGGAGGTGTAGCATCAATACCCACTGTGACAGTGGTGGGATTTCTCCCTAGGGAGGGAGATGTGGGAGCAGTATCTCATAGTGGCAGAAGTGGGATTTCTCCCTGAAGTTGGAGGTGCAGAAACAGTGTCTCATAGTAACAGGAACAAGATTTCTCCCTGGGGTTGGAGATATGGGAGCAGTGTCTCATAGTGGCAGGAGTGGGATTTCTCCCTGGAGTCAGAGGTGCAGAGACAGTGTCTCATAGTGACAGGAACAAGATTCTCCCTAGGGATGGAGATGTGGGAGCAGTGTCTCATAGTGGCAGGAGTGGGATTTCTCCCTGGAGTCGGAGGTGTGGCATCAGTACCCACTGTGACAGCGGTAGGATTTCTCCCTAAGGATGGAGATGTGGGAGCAGTGTCTCATAGTGACAGAAGTGGGATTTATCCCTGGTGTTGGAGGTGTGGCATTAGTACCCACTGTGACAGTGGTGGGATTTCTCCCTAGGGATGGAGATGTGGGAGCAGTGTCTCATAGTGGCAGGAGTGGGTTTTTTCCCTGGTGTTGGAGGTGTGACATCAGTACCCACTGTGACAGTGGTGGGATTTCTCCTTAGGGATTGAGATGTGGGAGCAGTATCTCATAGTGGCAGAAGTGGGATTTCTCCCTGAAGTTGGAGGTGCAGAAACAGTGTCTCATAATAACAGGAACAAGATTTCTCCCTGGGGTTGGAGATATGGGAGCAGTGTCTCATAGTGGCAGGAGTGGGATTTCTCCCTGGAGTCAGAGGTGCAGAGACAGTGTCTCATAGTGACAGGAACAAGATTCTCCCTAGGGATGGAGATGTGGGAGCAGTGTCTCATAGTGGCAGGAGTGAGATTTCTCCCTGGAGTCGGAGGTGTGGCATCAGTACCCACTGTGACAGCGGTGGGATTTCTCCCTAGGGATGGAGATGTGGGAGCAGTGTCTCATAGTGGCAGAGTGGGATTTCTCCCTGGTGTTGGAGGTGTGGCATCAGTACCCTCTGTGACAGTGGTGGGATTTCTCCCTAGGGATGGAGATGTGGGAGCAGTGTCTCATAGTGGCAGAAGTGGGATTTCTCCCTGGTGTTGGAGGTGTGGCATCAGTACCCACTATGACAGTGGTGGGATTTCTCCCTAGGGATGGAGATGTAGGAGCAGTGTCTCATAGTGGCAGGAGTGGGATTTCTCCCTGGTGTTGGAGGCGTGGCATCAGTACCCACTATGACAGTGGTGGGATTTCTCCCTAGAGATGGAGATGTGGGAGCAGTGTCTCATAGTGGCAGGAGTGGGATTTCTACCTGGAGTTGGAGAAGTGGAATTTCTTCCTGGAATTGAAGGTGTGGCAGCAGTCTCTCAAAGCAGGAGTGAGATTTCTCTCTGAGGTTGGTGGTGTGACAGTAGCACCTCATAGTAAAAGTAGTGGAATTTCTCCCTGGAGTTGGTGGTGTACCCAATGTGGCAGGGTTGGAGGTGTGGAAAAGGTATCTCATAGTGGCAGCAGTGGGATTTCCCTTTGGAGTTGGAGGTGTGGCAGCAGTGTCTCACAGTCACAGGAGTGGGATTTCTCCTTGGGTTTAGAGGTATGGAGACAGAATCGCATATTAAAAGGAGTGGGGTTTTTCCCTGGGGATGGAGGTGTGGAGACAATATCTTGTAGTGGCAGCTGTGGGATTTTCCCTTTGGAGTCGGAGGTGTGGCAGCAGTGGGAATTTTCCCTAGGATTGGAATGTGGAGACAATATCTCATAGTGGCAGCAGTGGGATTTCCCTTTGGAGTTGGAGGTGTATCAGCACTGTCTCACAGTGGCAGGTGTGGGATTCTTTCTCTGGGATTGGAGGTGTGTGGAGTCTCTGTAGATGAAACAGGAATGTTCCCTGCAGAGTTGGCTGCCTTTGAAAGCTTCAGTTCAGGCAGCCCACAGGTAAACTCAGCCCCTGGCAGCAATGCAAGAAATACTTTCAGAAGGGAGATGTAGGTAAGGGATTTATTTTTAGAGTGACTTGTGCTCAGGGAGACAAAGAACAACCAAATGAGTTCCAAGAAAAGCAACCCAGTAGCCAGGGAGGGCTCTCATCCAATAGCAGAGGGGATTTGAGGGGCCAGAGGTCACTTCCTTGAACCAGTTGCCACAACCCCCTGGCCATTTCTTTACACCAGCCTCTTTTAGGTGGGAAGGGGGGGGGGGGGTTAAAATGCTACCTCTCTATCCTGAGAGTGAAGGGAGAAGAGAGACGGTCAAGCAGAAACACACATAATGACAGAGAGACACCAACCGACACACAGAGAAAAAGAAGTGCACAGACAGAGGAAAGCAGAAAAGAAAAAAAGAGAACGAAACAGAAAGAACTGTAGCCACAGCAAGAGCAGGCAGGAGAAAGTGATTTTCCCTCTCACATTTTTCGGCAGTCATTTATTATTTATTTAGATGCATTAACCGCCTTTTCATGAAGAGAGTCACCCAAAGTGGTTAGTAATCCTAAGAGCGGCAGTGTGCGTGCTGGTAGCTTCCCCACCCCCGCCCCTGCCCTCCCTGTACCTTTCTCTCTACGGAGATCCCATCGGCTCCGCACACACTCACAGACAGCAGCGCTACTGGTGAAGTTACTAGGTCCCTGGAAAGAGACAGTCTCTGGGACTGCAAATGCCGGGTGGTACGTGGGGGGGGGGGGGTTCACTCTGCTTCCTACCTTGTCCTTGCTGAATTAGGTCTTCCATAAAGTACCTTCCATCATCGTCCAGCTCCATGCTTGGTACGAGCTGGACACAGCTGCGGGGTCTCTACCTGGGGGAACGCCGAGCGCAGACACGGTCACACGCTCCCGTCTGCTCCCGAGCACGGCTCTCAGCCTACGACACACACACTCAGACACACACCTTCTTGTTCTCCGCTGCAGTATCCACCCGGCCCCCTCCTGCCTCTCAGCCAGGCCCACAAGACAAGTCAGAGCAGGGTGTGCAGGAGCTGCAGCCCGGCTCTGCCCTGCCGCAGGGTGAGCGCAGGGTTAATAACCAGAAGAGCAACCCCCCCCCCCTCCCCTGTACACACTGGAAAAGAGCCTCCAAAAATAGCCAAATCTTTCTTCAATTAGCATTCCAAGCCATAATACCCTGGCCGCTGCGAGACAGCCCCCACCTCCTCTACCAAATTCACTCCATGTGTGCCGCCGGCAGTCTGAAGAAACTTTAGCAAATGCCTTCTGAGGTGAAAAACTGGGGGAACAGAGCTCTCTCCTCCTCCCCCCAGGCCCTAATTCACTGGGCCTCTGCCAGACCTAAAATGAAAAATGGGAGTGAGAAGGAGGAATGCTACTGTAGGCCTTTCGTTCCCAGCCCCCCTCACGGGTACCAAGCAGCCCCATCCACACAGAGAAGTCGGGACTGTCCAATAGGAGAAGAGGTGGGGCAAGGCTGGTCTCATTCCTCCTACTCCCAAATCCCCTTGGGAAGGGCTACCATATGGCTCCAGAGAAAGGAGGCCAGATTGACACATATGGGTTTTACTTCCATCGAAACCAACGGAAATAAAACCCGGATGGGTCAATCCGTCCCCCTTTTTCTGGAGCCACATGGTAACCCTACCCATGGGTACCAAGGAGCCCCACTGCATGGAGACATCCCCCCTCCAGAGGGAAGGGGACAGGCTAGTCTCCCAGTATTTTTTCCCCCCTCCCCAGTTCAAGGGGTCCCTAACCACTGTCCAAAGCTAGTCTCAGTCACTCCCAGTAGACCCACCCCAAGCTTGACCCACTGGAGAGAGGAAAATGGAGGTTGTTTCTGTCCTGCCACATGCACCCCTCCCCCCCACCCTCAGGCGACTGCAGGTCTAGTCCATTGGAACAGGGGAGAGGGAAGAATAGGCTACTAACTTCAATCCTACCACATGTTCAACCCGCCGCCCCCTCTCCTCCCCGGTAGCAAGGAATCCCATCTCAGGCCTGGCTAACAGGAGAGGGAGACCTTATTCTCAGTCCTGCTATCTCCCCTCCCCTACTTGTGGTGGTCTGAGGCACTAGAAACGGTACCAGGAACTTGCATCGTGTCCACCTTTCCAACTGCACAAGATGGGGCACAGTGCAATAAAATATGACAGTAGAACTCCTATGCACTGCTATGGAAGGGATCTGGGTTCAATTCCCTCTCCCTGAGCCTGACAATAAAGAAGAGGCAGTGCCTACAGTTCCAGAGCTAGAGAATTTGATCACCTGTAGATCAGAGTGCAGAGACACTCTGAGAAAGCCCATTTTGAGAGCCACCCTAACAGCGCCCCCTATGGGAATTAAAAACATCCTGATAGGAACCAGTGTTGGGTCAGAAAGCAATGACATGCGACCATAGGTTCAAGGCCCATTATTGCAGGGTTCTGGAAGGAGGCCCAGTGCATAGATTTGGTAGCTGCAAGGGAAAATTCACCGGGAGGGGGGCAGGGGCGGGGGTTTCTAAGTGAGAGACTCCTGGTGGCAGATCCAAACCTTCATCGTGGGATGTTCTAATCTGCAGATAGCATAGCTGGTTTTAAGAAAGGTTTGGACAAGTTCCTGGAGGAAAAGTCCATAGTCTGTTATTAAGAAAGACATGGGGGATGCCACTGCTTGCCCTGGATCGGTAGCATGGAATGTTGCTACTCCTTGGGATTCTAGAATCTTGTTACTCTGGGATTCCGGAATCTTGCTATTCTTTGAGATTCTGTATGGAATGTTGCTACTCTTTGGGATTCTGGAATCTTGCTATTCTTTAGGATTCTGAATGGAATGTTGCTACTCTTTGGGATTCTAGAATCTTGTTACTCTCTGGGATTCCGGAACCTTGCTATTCTTTGGGATTCTATATGGAATATTGCTACACCTTGGGTTTTGGCCAGGTACTAGGGAACGGGCTACTGGGCTTGATGGACCATTGGTCTGACCCAGTGAGGCTATTCTTATGTTCTGCCAACAAAAAATTCCACAGAGAAAGGAGACGTGATCTGGCGCTGCCAAGTGTCAAGTGAATGCCCTGAATCTATCCAACATTCACTCCTGCTAAGACCTGCATATGGCACACAAGAGCTGCAATTTGGGCTAAATCTACTCACTACTTATTAGGGTGTGTCAGTTTTGGAGATGTCATAATTGAAAAAGCACGAGTGAAAAAATGCTACAAGTTCATGTGGAAAATCAACAACTCGCTTTCCATTTTGTATGATGAGCTATTTACCAACCTGAAATTTCTAAGAAATTATGCAAAAATATACAAATGACTGCCCATTGGTTACCAATCAAAGAATCCTCTATAATAAAACCCCTAAGCGCGTATGTGCACTTACGTCTTGTTCCCTGACAGCGTGATGTGTGCCTCTGTGACAAATTTGATTGAATGCGGGCTTGCAGCGCATGGGGTGGCTTCAGGTGGCTTGTGACGCGTGCAGCTTAGAATTCAGCGACGGTTGTGTCAGCAACGACTGTGAGGTGTCCCACTGCACTGCGAGTTGGTAAGAAGCGGCGGTTTGTGTCATGCTGGTAAGAAGTGGAGGGGGAAAGGAAAAGGGGGCTGCTTTGGGGGGATGCTGGACAGGGGGAGCAGGGAAAGGAGAAGGCCTACTGCTGGACATGGGATCAGGTAAGAGATGCTGCTGGACAGGGGGAGTAAAAGGAAGGGAGAAGGCCTACTGCTGGACAGGAGGAGCAGGGAAGAGGTGCTGCTGGACAGGGGGGGGAGGTAAAAGGAAGGGAGAAAGCCTACTGCTGTACAGGGGGAGCAGGGAAGAGGTGCTGCTGGATAGGGAGGAGGTAAAACTAAGGGAGACGGGCTGCTGCTAGACAGGGGGAGCAGGGAAGGGGTGCTGGTGGACAGCCAAGGAAAGAGAGACAGAAAGAAAGACACATAGACAGCGGCCAAGGAGAGAGACAGACAGACAGAAAGCGGCCAAGGAGAGAGAGAGAAAGAAAGAAAGACACACACACACATCTATTCTAGCACCCGTTAATGTAACGGGCTTAAAGACTAGTTTCTTATAAAATTTCATTAATAACGTTTAAAACAATACATTCCAAATCACCTCAATTCATCGATAAATATCTTATTCCATATGAGCCATCCCGGATTCTTAGATCGTCCGACCGTAAATTGCTTACAGTCCCCATCCTCCGAATAATAGGAACAAAAAGGCATGAGATTTTTTCAGTGATGGCCCCACAATTTTGGAATACCCTCCTAGCTCCCGTAAGGGAGGAGAACAACCTTGACCGTTTCAAAGGCCTACTTAAGAGCCATCTATTCAAAGAAGCTTTCAACATTTGATTTTTTCTCTCTTTTCATTTTTCTAATTCCTCTAAAGAAACATGTTCCCCTTCCTTTTGTTTTGTTCCTTATTCGTCTTTCTTTCCTATATAACTTGTAGCTGCAACCCAGCTTCCTTTCTGTCTCATGTTTGTTGTTCAATCTATCAACCATTAGTACGCCATTTATTTGATGTTTCATTTAAATTCCTTTAATTGTCCTGTTATTGGCGTTGTTTTTATTTTAGTTATGTTTTTGTTTTCAATCAAATTTTAATAAAAACTTAAAACTTTTGACTTGAAATATGTTTAAGAGTTTTCACGTGTTTGCATCGCATATTACCATAATGCTTTTTGTGCCTCAATTATCAATTAATCTTATTTATTTACCCGCTATTGACACTAAGGGCTCCTTTTATCAAGCCGCACTAGTGGTTTAATGTGCGTAATAGCGCACGTTAAACCGCCAGCCGCGCTAGCCGCTAATGCCTGCCTTGAGCAGGCAGTAGTTTTTTGGCTAGCACGAGGGTTAGCGTGTGATTAAAAGTTGCATGCGCTAACCCCGCTAGCGTGGCTTGATAAAAGGAGCCCTAACATTTTAGCTTCATTTTCTCATTGACAAGTTTTCAACATAGCGATAATCTAATATTGTAAATGTCTAAAAGAAAAACAAGTTTGGACTCATTTCCATTATCTGGTGGGATCAGACAGGGACCTGTCAACGGCAACCTCATTGGATATAGGTTGTGTTCGAGAGACATCAGAGATCAAGACAGACAAAATTACAGCACTTCACTGCCCCAATGAATCCAAGGGCCGTCAATGACATGGAGCAAGTTGGGGGCTGGCGTGGGAGAGTTGCTCCACCCCTGATGTACTTCTGATGTAACGCCCTTGCAGTAGGAAACCCTGTGGCCTTCAGGGCCGTAGGAGCTGCCCCAACGAATTCAAGGGCCAGAGGAGGGGAGCAAGTTGGGGCCTTCGTGGGAGAGTCGTTCCACCCCCAACTTGCCGCCATTTAAGGCAGCACACCACCACTCAGCACATCACCTAAGGCGCGCTTCTTAGCGTACTTCTTGGTGCAGTTCCCGGCGCAACTCAAGAACAGAAACTCGATCATCAATAAAGGTATCCTTCATTTACAGCCTATGAGTATCTCTTCCACACTCCCTAAATCCTGGTTCTTGTGCACAGTCTTGCTACCTGCTGTACGTCAATCTCTCCAGCAATTGGAAAGTGCCTTAACAGGTAAAACCAGAGAAACAAACTCAAGCGGAGAGTGTGGCACAGTGGTTAAAGCTACAGCCTTGGCACCCTGAGGCTTTGGGTTCATTGCCTCCACACCACCCATTTTCCCCGGTCAGACCATTATCTCCTTTCATTCAACCTACATCTCCACTTGGCAACTACAACCAGCCATTCCTCCTACTATAATAAACCAGTAAGTGGCAGAATATATCCTACCCAATTCTGGAACAAAATTGCTGTCTCACGAACCAACAGAACCGACTCGGCCAATGCAATGCTGTCAAATAGGAGCAAATCACAAACACCCTAGATTCTCGTGCCCCCTTACACCACCACATAATAACACAAGAATAGCCTTACTGGGTCAGTCCATCAAGCCCAGTAGCCCGTTCTCACAGTGGTCAATCCAGGTCTCTATTACCTGGCCAAAACCCAAGGAGTAGCAACATTCCATATAGAATCTCAAAGAATAGCAAGATTCCAGAATCCCCGAGTAACAAGATTATAGAATCCCCAGAGAGTAACAAAAGCTTCTGGAACCCCAAGGAGCAGCAATATTCCATGCTACCGATTCAGGGCAAGCAGTTGCTTTCCCCATGTCTTTCTCAGTATCAGACTATGGACTTTTCCTCCAGGAACTTGTCCAAACCTTTCATTAAACCAACTATGCTATCCAGAGCTTAATTATTCTCTGAGTGAAGAAGCCCCCCCAAAAACAAATTTAATATTGCTGAGGCTTAAAAAAAACTGTTATGCCCAAAGAATAGAAAATAAAACTGTTGAGAACATGAAATTAATCCGCCTTGTACGCAACCTTACAGCACCACCGGAAAAGGGCACCTATGGATATAACACCCAACCGACAGCCCAAGACCTCACAGACTTCTTCCACAATATGATCAGAACAATATAAACAGAAGTCGAAAAAACATACCTCACTCCAGAACTCTGATGACGCCTGCACAGCGGATCAGATATGAAACACCCTCAACTCCACTAACAACATGCGAGTCTTCAACAGAAACTACCCGCCCACAGCAATGCTCTCAACAACTGCCCCTCATGCCTCTTAGCTACCGCATCTGAAGTAATCGTCACCTGGATCACCAAATTCCTAAACAACCTTCTACTGTAAATCAAGGCCAACTAGCTCTCACGCCCATACCAACATATCGAAATGCTGACCTATCCATCCCCTCAAACTACAGACCCATAGCAGGTATCCCCATACCTAGCAAACTCCTAGAAACTCATGTATGTAAGCAAGGAGGTATAGATGCCCCTGTATAAGACTCTGCTGAGACCTCATTTAGAATATTGTGTACAATTCTGGAGATATGAAGAAGATGGAGTTGGTCCAGAGGAAGGCTGCTAAAATGGTGGGTGGTCTTCGTGATAAGGCGTATGGGGACAGACTTAAAGATCTCAACCTGTATACTTTGGAGGAAAAGTGGGAGAGGGGAGATATGATAGAGACGTTTAAACACCTACGTAATGTAAATGCACACGAGTCAAATCTCATTTAAAAGGAAGCTCTGGAATGAGAGGGCAGAGGATGAAGTTAAGAGGTGATGGGCTCCGGAGAAATCTAAGGAAATACTTTTTTACAGAAAGGGTAGTAGATGCATGGAAGAAGTGGTGGAGACAGAGACTGTCTGAATTCACGAGGGCCTGGGATAGGCACGTGGGATCTCTCGGAGAGAGAAAGAGATAAAATGGTTAATGTGGATGGGCTCTTTGGCCTTTATCTGCCATCATGTTTCTATGAACGTCTACTTCGAAAAAATGCGAGCCATGGAATCGAGGGTGATATACTCACGTGGATTAAAAACTGGTTGGCGGATAGCTAACAGAGAGTGGGGGTAAATGGACAATGCTTGGACTGGAAAAGCATCACGAGTGGAGTGCCGCAGGGTTCGGTGCTTGGGCCTGTGCTCTTCAACATATTTATAAACGACCTAGAAACTTACTGAAATTGGAATCAAAGGCACTGTGCCTAGTTGGTTTAACGACTTCCCAGAAAAGAGAGAATACCTTGTCCGGAAAGATGGAGTCTTCTCCAACAGCTGGAGAGCCTTCTGTGGAGTTTCCCAGGGTTCTCCCCTCTCCCCAGTAATATTCAACCTATTCATGAGCGTTCTCGGTAACACTGTATTCGTCAATCATGAATGCCTGTTATCACACGCGGATGACGTTCTCTTCATTCCCATTACGATCACCTTCGCTATATTCAAACCAAGTTATCCATTGACCAGTGACTAACGAATGTGTAATTTGGTTATCTATATATTATGGAAAAATATTTGAACAATACTGGGGTCCAGTATCCAACATATTGTCCATTGTCCATTAGTGTGCCTTTTTGCAGATGATACCAAGATTTGTAACAGAGTAGACACCGAAGAGGGAGTGGAAAAGATGAAAGAGGATCTGCAAAAGTTAGAGGAATGGTCTAATGTCTGGCAACTAAAATTCAATGCAAAGAAATGCAGAGTAATGCATTTGGGGATTAATAATAGGAAGGAACCGTATATGCTGGGAGGAGAGAAGCTGATATGCACGGACGGGGAGAGGGACCTTGGGTGATAGTGTCCGAAGATTTAAAGGCGAAAAAACAGTGTGACAAGGCAGTGGCTGCTGCCAGAAGGATGCTGGGCTGTATAAAGAGAGGCGTAGTCAGTAGAAGGAAGAAGGTGTTGATGCCCCTGTACAGGTCATTGGTAAGGCCCCACTTGGAATATTGTGTTCAATTTTGGAGACCGTATCTGGCGAAGGACGTAAGAAGACTTGAGGCGGTCCAGAGGAGGGCGACGAAAATGATAGGAGGCTTGCGCCAGAAGACGTATGAGGAGAGACTGGAAGCCCTGAATATGTATACCCTAGAGGAAAGGAGAGACAGGGGAGATATGATTCAGACGTTCAAATACTTGAAGGGTATTAACGTAGAACAAAATCTTTTTCAGAGAAAGGAAAATGGTAAAACCAGAGGACATAATTTGAGGTTGAGGGGTGGTAGATTCAAGAACAATGTTAGGAAATTCTACTTTACGGAGAGGGTGGTGGATGCCTGGAATGCGCTCCCGAGAGAGGTGGTGGAGAGTAAAACTGTGACTGAGTTCAAAGAAGCGTGGGATGAACACAAAGAGTCTAGAATCAAAAAATAAGATTAAATATTGAACTAAGGCCAGTACTGGGCAGACTTGCACGGTCTGTGTCTGTATATGGCCGTTTGGTAGAGGATGGGCTGGGGAGGGCTTCAATGGCTGGGAGGGTGTAGATGGGCTGGAGTAAGTCTTAACAGAGATTTCGGCAGTTGGAACCCAAGCACAGTACAGGGTAAAGCTTTGGATTCTTGCCCAGAAATAGCTAAGAAGAAAAAATTAAAAAAATTTAAATTGAATCAGGTTGGGCAGACTGGATGGACCATTCAGGTCTTTATCTGCCGTCATCTACTATGTTACTATGTTACTATTATTTTTGGAATAGAGGATATCTGGACAGCGCCGACATTCAACCACTGCCTGGATGTTTGGTTTAGGCCTTCTGTGCCAGCACAATTCTGGTGAATGTAAATGAAAGTTAAGATAAACCAGTCACTGTACCAACTATATGAATGATCGTGGGGTCTGCTATGTGAATAGCCACACACTTCAAGGGGCTGCCTATTTAAACCCCTGCGAATTTATGACAGAGAATTGGGTAGAGGGAGGGCGCTGGATGTGGTGTATTTAGATTTTAGCAAAGCCTTTGGCAGTGTTCCACACAGACGTCTGATAAATAAACTTAGTGCCCTCGGGATGGGTCCCAAAGTGATGGACTGGGTCAAGAACCGATTGAGTGGAAGGCGACAGAGGGTAGCGGTCAATGGCGATCGCTCTGAAGAAAGGGATGTTACCAATGGTGTGCCTGTTCTTTTTAGCATGTTTCTAAGAGATATTGCTGAAGGGCTGTCAAGAAGGTGTGGGATAGGCATGTGGGACCTCTCAGAGACAGGAAGAGATAATGGTTACTGCGGATGGGCAGACTGGATGGGCCATTTGGCCTTTATCTGCCATCATGTTTCTACTCAATTCATCTCTGGCATTATTACTGACATTCTCCTTCACCGACGGGAACCCTGGATCTCTCCCAGGGCAGGATATGACTAGAAGGGGCAGATTCTGCAGGGCTTCGAAGTAATGGCCAGCTATACCCCCTGGTATAATATAATACCACTTATCACTTTCACACCACGGCCAGACCCAGAGTTCCTGGAAGAACCGTTCCTAAAATCACTGGAGCCCTTTTCTGCTCCCAACCCCCTCCATCCCTGAATGATGCCTGATGGGAAATGGGCAGGGGGGGGGGGGAGAGGTTGCAGGCTGTAGACACACACCGCCTCCAGCAGTCAGACTGTGCAAACAACACATCTGTTAGCTTGTCTGTTTGTGGCAGTCAGTATTTCATGCGTGAATTTCAAGTAACTCGCTAGTCATGTGATGTATGCATACTATAAGGCTCACATGAGCGTACTGACCCATTTTGGAAGGCTGTTACAGTAACAATTGGATTTCTAGTCTCAAGAACTGGCAGAAGGGCCGAGGTGTCAGCAGGGGATGGCAGGGCTGAGGGCTGAGGAGGAAGCTGGCCTCCTTCGGCTGGAATCAACCCCACCCTGCCCCACCCTTTTCTTTTTGCCTATTTTTAAAGTTTCCTGTTGGAAAATCTGCACTGTGCATGGAATGAGTCACAGCCAGAGCTCAAGGCAGGCAAGGAAAGGGGGGCTGCCCCCCCCCTTCACTCTGGAGACGACAAAACCTAAACCTGAAATCCACCAACTTGCGAGTAGATCAGCCAGTGCTCTGTGCAAATGGGCAAATAAGACATAAAAAGTCCCTACTGCATAAATTATCCAAATGCACAAAAGCGCTGCCCACGCCAAAACACAAAGAAATGCCTCCAGGCTCAGCCCTTCCTGTTCGAAAACCACATATCCTACATCTCTGGTTTCCTTTATTACCCCACAGCTAAGGATCCCAGGCTTTACCCCTCCCCAAACACTAAGGATCCTCTGTGTTTCTCCCAGGCTTTACCCCTCACTCCCCCCCCACAGCTAAGGACCCTCTGTGTTTCTCCCAGGCTTTATCCCTCACTCCCCCCACGGCTAAGGATCCTCTGTGTTTCTCCCAGGCTTTACCCCTCACTACCCCCCCACAGCTAAGGACCCTCTGTGCTTCTCTTAGGCTTTATCCTTCACTCCCCCCACGCCTAAGGACCCTCTGTGATTCGCCCAGGCTTTACCCCTCACTCCCCACCCCCCACCCCCAGCTAAGGATCTTCTGTGTTTATCCCAGACTTTACCCCTCACTCTAAGGATCTCCTATGCTTATCACAGGCTTTACCCCTCACTCTCCCCCCAGCTAAGGATCCTCTGTGCTTCTCCCAGGCTTTACCCCTCACTCCCTCCCAGCTAAGGATCCTCTGTGCTTCTCCCAGGCTTTACCCCTCACTCCCTCCCAGCTAAGGACCCTCTGTGTTTCCCCCAGGCTTTACCCCTCACTCCCCCCACAGCTAAGGATCCTCTTGTCAAACTCTGTAAGAGCTTACACCTGGGATCTATCATTTCCTCCTGATGCTGACATTCCCTTAATATCTTGTCTCCAGGTAATTGATTTGATACATCACCTTAAATGGTGCAGTCAGCAGAAGAAAGCAGGATTCGGGATTACACCATAAAAGGAATCCCCTCTGGTCCTTTCTGACTGACGGAGGTATATGTGTGTGCGTGGATGTTTCATCACTTTTCTATACTGTTCTCCCAGGGGAACTCAGAATGGCTTACATGAATTAATTCAGGTACTCGAGCATTTACCCCGGTCCCTATATGTGTCAGTGTGTACGTTGAGGCAGTGTGCATGCACGCAGGTGTCTGTCTGTCTGTCTGTCTGTCACTCTCATTTTTGGAACTTGTAAATCAGCCAACATGTTTGACACAACCTTTCACAGACATCAAAGCTATTAAAGAAATTCAGTGCAGACACTAAAAGTCCCAGAAGAGAAAAGCAGCACAAACTGTCAGCAATCTCATTTCTGAGAACAGGTATGAACTCCCCCCCCCCTCCCCACTAACACGCACACGCTGGGCACAGGGCAGTCTGGCTGTACACTTCCAAAAGTCCAGAGCACTTTCATGACACAAGTGAGATCTGATCTAAAGTTTTTAAATACACAGAAGTGCTATATCTGAAACTTAGAGTAGATTGAAGTCAGAGACTGCAGAGATCCCCTGAGAGGACCCAGGGTGGGAGAGGGACTGCAGAGACCCCCCCCACAAAGGACCCAGGGTGGGAGAGGGACTGCAGAGACCCCCCCACAAAGGACCCAGGGTGGGAGAGGGACTGCAGAGACCCCCCCACAAAGGACCCAGGGTGGGAGAGGGACTACAGAGACCCCCCCCCACAAAGGACCAAGGGTGGGAGAGGGACTGCAGAGACCCCCCCCAAGAGGATCCAAGGTGGGAGAGACCTCTCCCCCCCCCGACAGGATGCAAGGTGGGACAGTCCCCCTCCCCGAAAGGACCCAATGTGGGACAGAGACTGCAGAGACCCCCTGAGAGGACCCAGGTGGGAGAGGGACTGCAGAGACCTCCCCCCACCACAAAGGACCCAGGGTGGGAGAGGGACTGCAGAGACCCCCCCCCCCCACAAAGGACCAAGGGTGGGAGAGGGACTGCAGAGACCCCCCCACAAAGGACCAAGGGTGGGAGAGGGACTGCAGAACCCCCCCCCCAAGAGGATCCAAGGTGGGAGAGACCTCTCCCCCCCAGAGAGGATGCAAGGAGGGACAGTCCCCCTCCCCGAAAGGACCCAATGTGGGACAGAGACTGCAGAGACCCCCTGAGAGGACCCAGAGTGGGAGAGGGACTGCAGAGACCCCCCCCACAAAGGACCCAGGGTGGGAGAGGGACTGCAGAGACCCCCCCACAAAGGACCAAGGGTGGGAGAGGGACTGCAGAGACCCCCCCCCAAGAGGATCCAAGGTGGGAGAGACCTCTCCCCCCCCAGAGAGGATGCAAGGTGGGACAGTCCCCCTCCCCGAAAGGACCCAATGTGGGGCAGAGACTGCAGAGACCCCCTGAGAGGACCCAGGGTGGGAGAGGGACTGCAGAGACCTCCCCCCACCACAAAGGACCCAGGGTGGGAGAGGGACTGCAGAGACCCCCCCCCCACAAAGGACCCAATGTGGGAGAGAGACTGCAGAGACCCCCTGAGAGGACCCAGGGTGGGAGATGGACTGCAGAGACCCTCCCCCCACAAAGGACCCAGGGTTGGAGAGAGACTGCAGAGACCCTTCCCCCCAAGGTGCCGGGTTTTGAAAAGCCATCTGGATCCCCCGGACATGTCCTCAAAAGGTGGACATGTCTGGTGAAATCCGGACGTCTGTTAACCCTAGTATAGATTATCTCTCTCTTGAATTTCAGTGCTGTTAATAAGTATATTTTTGAAACTGTTTCATAAAAATCCTATTATTAAGTCTCAATTTACTGATTTTAACTTTACCTCATTCATTATATTTATTTTTCTATTTGGTCTTTTTACTACCGTTATGCTGGTAACAACACTGTACGTTTTATGTTATGGTAAAGGGGCTGGAACTCCTCTCGTATGAGGAAAGACTAAAACGGTTAGGGCTCTTCAGCTTGGAAAAGAGACGGCTGATGGGAGATAGGATTGAAGTCTACAAAATCCTAAATGGAGCAGAACGGGTACAAGTGGATCGATCTTTCACTCCGTCAAAAATTACAAAGACTAGGGGACACTCGATGAAGTTACAGGGAAATACTTTTAAAACCAATAGGAAGAAATAGTTTTTCACTCAGAGAATAGTTAAGCTCTGGAATGCATTGCCAGAGGTTTTGGTGAGAGCGGATAGCGTAACTGGTTTTAAGAAAGGTTTGGACAAGTTCCTGGAGGAAAAGTCCATAGTCTGTTATTCAGGAAGACAAGGGGGAAGCCACTGCTTGCCCTGGATCGGTAGCTTGGAATGTTGCTACTCCTTGGATTTTGGCCAGGTACTAGGGACCTGGATTGGCCACCGTGAGAACAGGCCACTGGGCTTGATGGACCATTGGTCTGACCCAGTAAGGCTATTCTTATGTTGAATTATACTTGCTGTCCACCACCTTGGGTGAATCTCTTCATAAAGGCAGTTAATAAAATTCCAATAAATAAATAATGAAACATTCCTCAAGATAAGACGCAGTCTAGCAATAGAAAGGGACTATTTCTTCATGCGTGGGGTGAGGGGTGGGGGGAGGTAGAGGACAGAGGTTTAGCCATGCCTCCCAGAAGGCCTTGAGTACTAAAGGCCGAATTCTAGAAACGTCGCAGGTATCGGCATCTGCCTAAAAAAGGGGACGCCAACGGCACATCAGTCACGCGATGGCGCCGTTTGTACAATCACAGCTACCTCAAACGTAAGGCGCTGAAAATGTAGGCCAGGGTTTTCGAGGCCTACATTTCCGCTGCCTATATCTGGCGTGAATCACGCCAATGGAGATGCCTAAGTTTGTCTCAGCTTTAGCTTGCGTGTTCTAAGGTGCCCTTGTAAACGCTGTCAAGGCCCCAGTTTTGTAGGCGCCTATATTTTCTTTTTTTTTTTTTTAATCTTAGGTGTGGCTTTGTAAAGTCTGATGAACGGAATTTAGTCTAATGATCTTGTGAGCTGCTTAGTTGAGGAAGCGGATTATAAATAAAATTCATTTTTAAATGGCTTTGCCTCTTCCAGTAGGATGCCCACCAGCCCCGTTTATAGAACAAGCCACAGACTCAACGATCCCTGGTGGTCTCTCTGCACGTGGCCCATTAGTAACTATTATTGCGGCCAGGCCTAATGCCACGGCATAGATATGTTTAGCTCATACGTAACCACAGCTGAAGAATACAGCATAGTTCAGGCAGGAGGAGGACAGAGGGCCGAGGGATAGGAAAGCCGTGGGGAGAACAGGCAGAACTGCGAATCGAAGCAAGGAAAGAGGGGTGGGGAACACTGGCAGTAAAGGGGTTAACGCAAGCCAGGAATGGGAGGGAGCAAGGGAGGAGGGCAGGACTGGGAATACAGGGGCAGAAGGAGAGAGGGGAGGAATTAGTCTCAGAGAGGCAGGTGACAGGAAGAGAGAAACCCATGTGCTTGAAGTCAGGCTGCAGTAAACAAACACCCTGCCCTCCCCCCCCCCCCCCCCCACTACCCTCACTTTAAAAGCAAATGGAAGATTCACTATCACCACATTGGATTTACTACAGCAGAAACCTTAAAGCCCACTAAGAGGTAGAAGTCCTTTCCCCTGCTTCCTGCCCCACCCCTCCTTCCTCCTCTTCTGCAAACAGGGCACAATGGACACACGGTGCTGAAGACAGGCAGAGAGGGGTAAAAATGTCCCAGACCGGCTTGGCACCCACAAGAGCTTCCCCGTCTCTCTCCCTCTCGCTCCTCCTCCCTTCCTGCCTCCGTTCCCCTCATCGAGGCTCTGAAGTACACGTCAGTCTAACAGAAAAGTCATAGCAACACAAAGAGACAAACACACCAAAGCTCCCCTTCACCCCCTGCCACCAAAAGGATCATCCAAGGACGCGGCCTGCCTACAAGCAACATAGCAAACTTAAACAGTTAGAATGCTAACCTTCGGCAGGGGTGGGCTCTTCCATTTCAGACACTCCCACCACAGGTACCGTCTCCA
The DNA here is from genome assembly GCF_902459505.1 of Geotrypetes seraphini. Taxonomy (NCBI): domain Eukaryota; kingdom Metazoa; phylum Chordata; class Amphibia; order Gymnophiona; family Dermophiidae; genus Geotrypetes; species Geotrypetes seraphini. The sequence goes on from NC_047085.1 coordinate 8,679,570, forward strand.
TGCCAGTCTCTGCCACTTCCTCTGTCCTCAAGGGATCCTTATCTTCCAGCTCAGACATTTCCACTACGGGTATAACCATGCCCTTGTCCACCACTTCTTGTGCCCCTAGGACCTCCTCACTTTCTTGCTTGGACCCCTGTCCGTCACACCTTATTGGGTCCTCTGGAGCTAGCTTGGATGTTTCCACTGCAGATACTGTACTACTTAGGATCTGTGTCACCTCTTTCGTCTGGCATTCTTGGTACTCTGGTATATGGATATTATCCCCTACTGGGAACTCTGGAACAGGCTTGGACACTTCTAACATAGCCATCACTTCCACATGCTCCTCTGCCACATTCTCATTGTCCTTATGCTCTGGTTTGGAGCCTTGACTTGTCTGGGGCTCTGGAATGGGCAAGGACATTCCTATTTTAGAGTGTGTCTCCGCGAGGATTTCAATTGTCTCCTCTGCCTCCTTGATCTCCTGATGCTCTGGCCTGGTCTTCAAACTCTCATCCTTCATCGGGTGCTCTGGAGATGCTTTAGTCAGTCCCACTCTGGAAACGGTCTCCATGTGCATCTTGTTGACTTTCATAGTTTTCAGGATCTCCCGCGGTTCTTCCTTGGACTCCTGGTTCTTATTTCTTATCACGGACTCTGGAGTCACCACAGATACTTCTACTATGGAAACAATCTCTATATGGCTCTCTGCTACCTTCTCTCTCTTTGTGCATTCTAGGCTTTCTTGCTTGGGTCCTTGCTTCTCACTCTTTGCTGGATGTTCCTGAGATGGCTTGGGAGTCAATGTTTTCTCCTTCATCTCTGGTATCTCCTCTGTCTCCAGTTTATGCGCCTGACTCCTTTCCCTTGTTGGGTTCTCTGAAGCTGGCTTGAACACATTCATCGTGTACAGTGGCTCCTTATGGCTCATTGCATCCTCTTCCTCCTTTCCAAGTCCCTTCAGTTCTTTCTTGGACCCTTTCTTCTCACTCCTTGGGCAATCTGAAGCTGGCTTAGACACTCCCACAATAGTTGTCTCTTTATGGCTCTCAACTACATTCTCTTTTCTCTGGAAACCCTGATGCTCCTCCTTGGACCCTTGGTTCTGGCTCTTTGTTGAAATTTCTAGACTAGGTTTGGACACTCTCACAGTAGATAGTGTCTCCTTATATCTCTCTGTCACCATCTCTTTCCTCTGGAACTCCTGGCGCCCTTCCTTGGACCCTTGGTTCTCACTCCTTGTTGGACGCACTAGAGTTGGCTTGGACATACTTGTTGGAAACAGCATATCCATATGGCTCTCTTTCACCTCCTCATTCCTCTGGAATCCTTGGTACTCTTCCTTGGACCCTTGATTCTTGCTCATTATTGGGCGCTCTTGAGTTGGTTTGGACTGGCCTGTTGAGTACAGCATTTCCTTACGGTTTTCTTCCATCAACTCTTTCCTCCGGTACTCCTGCCGTTCCTGGTTAGATGCCCACCTCTCCTCCCTTATGGAAGGCTTGGGTACATAACTAGTTGGACCTGGCACAGTTTGGACATGAGGCCCTATGGCCCGTCGAGCAGGGATCACCATGGCCACTGGACGCCGTACTCTCTGCAAGGAACCTGGGACAATCTCCGGTGGCAAGTGAAGATACTGGCGGAGATACACAATGCCTTCATTGTTCAGGTACCAGTAGAAGTGACGCCAGACGAAGGTTTCCCGTACATATCCACGTGACTTGAGCGATCCCAAGGCTCGGATCACCTGCAGGTTGGAGACTCCCTTGATTTCAGGATGTAGGCTCTGTGGTCGCTTGTCCTTTTTGGCAATCATCACCCCTTCTCGGAAGAGGAGTTCGTAAATCGCTCGGAGCTGGTCCAGCGGCATCAGCATGCCTGCCACCATCTTGCAAACCTATTTGTTGGCACCAAGAAGGAAGTGAGGGGAAGGAATGTGGCAGATATGGGTCCCGGAAAGCTAAGGTCCCTGAAGCAAAAACCTGGCAGATCCGGCTGCCAGTGAGTGCCACTTGCTGGGCTTCCCTGTATGAAAAGGTTGCAGCTGGCTGCAGGGCTCTCTTCTGCCTCTCAGCAGTGTCTAAAATAAGAAATGGATAGAGTGTCTCTCTTTCCCTCCCTCTTCGGAAGCTCACAGCTCTGGAGAATGTGGTGGCTCCACCTACGTTGGGCACAGATGAGGGAGGAGAAGTCGCCCCAAGCTGCAAGAGAAGAGAGCTGGCGAAGTCAGCCACCAGGACCGGGAGGAAGAGAAGCAGTGCATGGAAGAAATCCAGTCCGAAAGAGAAACAGGCACACACCCACAGCACACGGAAACATGCGCCGTGAGGCTCGGGGCTCACTCAGTCACTGACTCAACCGTCCAGGACTGGCTCCTCCCTCGCATTCATTCATTCCAGGATATAACTGAGTACGAGAGTAGTATCTGCCCCTGTCACTCAACGTCTCCCCCTCCCCAAAGAAAGGACAGATTGACTTACAAGCCTTTGGTCAGTTTCCACTCCTCAGGAGAACTATTATTAAAACCATCTGAAAGCACCATTCAGCCACCTTATTACACGGGAGGGAGGTCTGGAGTCTGTCATTGTCCAGAAAGTATTTAGAATGGCCCAGAACCCGAGTATCATCCTGCACCTACTCAAAAGCAGGGCCGTAGGGTAACTGCTTAAGTTGGTGGTAGTGCAAAAAATAAAAATAAAAAAGCTCTGCCCTCCAAAGCACAGAAGCAAGAAATTTGAGGAACTCCTCTTCCAACTTCTGGGGCACTTCATTACCTCCCCTACATAGAAACAACCCTGACAATATATGCAGCAACTGGTGCCCCCACACTGACAGTGACAGAAACTCCCTTCACTACCAGACACTCCGTGAAATAGCACAAAATCCGAACCCCAAAAAAACCCAACCACAAAGCAAACTTGGGTTGTGCAAACAGCAACAGCCCCGCCCGTGAGAAAGGCACTGAAAATATTCTCACCTTATTTGGCTTTTGGAGAGGGGGGGAGGGATGTCAGTTCGTTTCAGACATAAATTTTAATGGAACATTTTTAACATGTGCTATGACTTCCAGAACAGTGGGCATTAATTTGTCATTTATTTATTCAGTTTCCTATAACAGCATTCTACGAGAGGAGCTCAGATCAGTTTATTCAGGTAATCAAAGCGTTTTTCCCTCCCTGTTCCAGTGGGCTCACACTCTATCTAATGTACCTGGGACAATGGGAGGGATTAAGTGACTTGCCCAGGGTCACAAGGAGCAGTGCGGATTTGAACCCACAACCTCAGGGTGCCGAGGCTGTAGCTTTAACCACTGCACCACTCTAGAAATCAAAATGTAGCAAAAGTGATCCAAGTGTAGGACAATCCAGCCATTGTGACATCACTAATGAGGTTGGCTCATATTGGTGGAATGAGGCTTTATGACATCACAATACCAGAAACTTTTCACACTACTTATTTATTCAATTTTCTATACTTTTCTCCCAGGAGAGCTCAGAGAATTTATTCAGGCACTCAAGCATTTTCCCTGTTTTTTTGGGCTCCCAATCTATCTAATGTACCTGGTGCAATGGGGGATTAAGTGACTTGCTCAGGGTCACAAGGCGCAGCATGGGGGTGTTGAGGCTGTAGCTCTAACCACTGCACCACTCTAGAAATCCAAATGTGATCCAAGCTGTGACATCACTGATGAGGTTGGCTCTTATTGGTGGAATGAGGTATTATGATGTCACAATACCAGCTCTGGCTATCAGAGGCTGAAACTTTTCACATTATTTATTTATTCTTGTCTACTCTATACTTTTCATGAATTTATTCAGGTACTCCAGCATTTTCCCTGTCTGTCCTGGTGGGTTCACAATCTATCTAATGTACCTGGGGCAATGGGGGGATTAAGTGACTTGCCCAAGGTCACAAGGAGCAGCAGGGGCTAGTAGTTAATTTTTAAGGTGTGGGGAAGGAGCCTAAAGGTTAGAGCAGCAATCTGAGAACCAGATGAATATAGGGTTCAAATCCCACTGCTGCTCCTTGTGACCTTGGGCAAGTCACTTAACCCTGCATTGCTTCAGATACAGACTTCCATTATGAGCTCTCCTCCTGTACCTGAATGCTTATCTTTATTAAGAACTTTCTATACCGTATAACAGCGTAACAGGATCCAAGTTCATATTTATCAAGAAAAGAACTCCATTAAAAATTGAACATAAGAACTGCCATCTCCGGATCAGACCTTCGAGCAGAGAAGTAGCACGTGCATTATGCGTGAGTTCAATGGCAGTGTTTTGAATATTTTGAAGACGGCGGATTTCTTTGGCTCTTAAACCTATGTTTAGTGAATTGCAAAAGTCCATAAGAAGCGCCATCTCCGGATCAGACCTTCGGTCCATCAAGTCCGGCAATCCGCACACGCCAGGTATACACCTGGCGTAATTTTAGTCACCCATATCCCTCTATGCCTCTCGTAAGGAAATGTGCATCTAGTTTGCTTTTAAATCCTAGAACGGTGGATTCCACAATAACCTCCTCTGGGAGAGCATTCCAGGTGTCCACCACTTGTTGTGTGAAGCAGAACTTCCTGATATTTGTCCTGGACTTGTCCCCCCTTAGCTTCAGTCCAAAGATTAAGAGCAAAAGTTTTTTTTTTTTTTTTAATTTTTTTTCATAAAATATCATAGCAAACATCTCAACAATAACAGTTCTAATAATAAAACAATCAAATCTCAATGAGCCATAATTAATACCTACAGCTAAAAATGATCCTGAAGACGAGCTGAGCGACATTCAAATGCATTCCTGAACTGAATGTGCCCCTAGTGGACCTGCTTTGCTGGTGTCTCAAAAGGAGGTGAAGAAAAGACTGCAAAATCAATCCTGAATGCACGTCCTTAACATTGGGCCCCAGAACGCCAACACACCTCCTGTGGGGAAAACTGAACACGCTGGCACAGAAATTACACACGAGCAAAACGAAATCACCTCAGTTGCGCAGGACACGGACACAAGAGTCTAGAACTGTGTCCCGCAAACTTTGTCGACCCGAGGCACAGTGGCCGCAACTCGAGGCATCCGGAAGTGCGCCGATATCGACATGAGGATGTCACGCGCCTGCGTGATGTCATCGTCGACGCGAGCAAGAAAGCACTCCAGACGGGCCCTGAACCGCCAGTGGTGGGGTGCCGGCAGGAAAGACGCGCCGAGAGAAGGGCGTGCCTCTCGCCGCTGTCAGCCAGCGCCGGCACCTCTCCTCCTCGCCAGCGTCTCGCGGTACACCTCAAATCTCAGGAGGCTCTGGCCTAGAAACAGAAACACCTAAATACTGAACTGGGAACGCCAAGAAGCCCGACGCTACCTAGTGCAACACTGGAGAAATAGGAACAGAGGAATGCATTTGAACTGCACTATGCACAGTATAAGGATATAGAGACAACCATTCCCAAAACTGACAGAGAGTGGGGGGGGCGGGGGGAATCAAAGAACAAGCAGGAAAAACTCTATATAGGTCTCAGGGGAGCCTCAGCTCCAACAGCTTCATGTTTCATCCTGCTACCAGGCAAGAAATGTGACCGGATCAGGAACAATACGGACCAGTGCCAGGACCTGAGAATTGTCCTTTCGGTACCCTGGCGTTCTTTAGTTATTTTTTAAATGATTTCTGACAGCACAAGGACACGTAATCAGATGAACAATCGGGGAGAGTGAAAAGAACGGATTTTTTTTTTTGTGTGTGTGTAACGCACAAGAATCGTTTGTCAGGAGAGGGATAAGAAACGGTTCTGCTTTCTAGGATCATAGGGAGGGGTCCAGCTCCTGCTTCCGGCTCCGCAGCCTCTCTCCATTTCACCCACCACCAGTAGCCAAGCTCTTCCCAAATGTTCCCTCTCTTCCTCCTAGCAACAGCACAGAAATGGAAGACTATAGGAGATCCTTTTATGGGGCAAAATGCAACACCAGGGGCTTCTGCTGTCCCAGGAGTGGATTATGAAGGCAGCTGGAGCACTAACAACCCTCCCCCCCCAAAAATACAACTCATTTTCAAGACTCTCTTTAGCTGTGAGCAACAGAGAGGGTTACGCATGAGGTAATGGCTGACACTCCCCTGTCCAGAGCAGCTGCACCAGAAACATGGTCTCCACTACCAGCCACCTCCATTTTTCACGGAGCAGACAATCTCCCACTCACTGTTCCTTGGTACTGGCCACCCCACCTCATTCTACAAAACTCCAGGCTTTGGCAATTAGTCATGAGCTGACCAACCTCCTCCCCTCACATGCCACGTTCTGCATCCTGCAGTACCACATGTCTTCGGAAAAGCCCGCGTAGCAGGCAGCTCAGAAGATGCCATCATGAGTCAGGCTGCACATGAAAACCCTCATTTCCTGCAATGCTGCAGCCAGGGAAGCCGTAGCCATCAGCAGCTGGCACTGCCCGGCCACAAACTAACGGCTGAAACCCAGACGCCAGCCCATCTCACCAGCGGGTGCTCTCTACTTGGCATACAACGGGGAAGGAAGGGGCCTGGGCAGAGGGGGCAGCCTGCTATATTTTGCCCAGCTAGTGGGGGCTCAAAGGAGAGTCCATACCTCTATTGCTGGCAACAGACACCAATGCCAGAAAACACTTTTGATACTAAAGGGGCGCTCACAGCCATCACTACTGAACAAAAACACCAGGGGGCACTATCACAGTCACTACTAAGCTGAGATATATTAGAGGGGGGGGGGGGGGGAGAGGGATTTGACAGACACTACAGAGCCTGGACAGGAGAAATTTTTTCAGAGACGGTAATCAAACACAGAAGGCAACAATCATCTCTCAACCACAGACATGCAGGAACGCAGCAAAAGCAGTCAGGGAGGCAAAATATTCCTCCATCACCAAGGAGACAGTTCAATTACCAAGCACACAGCACTGAGAGACCGCTCGCCACAGCCCAGACTGCACAACACCAAGAGACCAACTCACCACAGCACAACTAACCACAAAACATTCCAGACTGCGCAGCTGGTGAAACCCCTCATCATAGCCCGGACTGGGCTGCACTAAGAGACTGCTCACCACAGCACAATCACCAAGCACACAGCACTGAGAGACTGCTCGCCACAGCACAATCACCAAGCACACAGCACTGAGAGACTGCTCGCCACAGCACAATCACCAAGCACACAGCACTGAGAGACTGCTCGCCACAGCACAATTACCAACCACAGCGTACTGAGAGACTGCTCGCCACAGCCCAGACTGCACACCAAGAGACCATGCGACAGTCCTGACAACACAGCACTGAGAGACCGTTCACTACCGCACAAACTGCACCACTGAGACCGCTCGCCACAGGACAACTATCGACCACAAAGTACTGAGAGACCACTCAACAGCACTGAGGGCCAGATTCTCAAAACTTTAATGCCATCGCCAAACTGTTTACCGACGGTTTAGCCGGTACGCATTTTAGCGGCGGATTATCAAAAGAGATTATCTCTGTCAATAGCGAGCTTTTTAGCAGTCTCCGACAATGACATGTAAATGGGCTCTTTAGCATTGAAATGAGCCCTCTGGTGGATTCTTAAAAAAATGCCACACCATTTTCTATAAGCGGCATCGGTGTTTGGCGACAAAAATAAGTGACTGGTCAAGGGGTGCCGGCCAGTGTCAGACTGCTAGAAAGCCTGTATTGTGATGCAGCGGGAGAGATGCTCACACTCTCCTGCTGCCAAGAAATCCCGGCCGCACCCCCTCCGCTGGCAAGTGAATCCCTCCCATAGAACATCTTCCCCTCCCCACCTCTGATGCCCCCTCCCCCTTACCTCCAAACTGATGCACGGAGGGACGCGGACTCCCTCTTCCCAGAAGTCCCACGTTATCGAAAATGAGTCTTCCCCTCCCCGGTGCATCTTGGGATGCACCAGGGAGGAGCCTGAGGCTCTGATTGGCCCAAGTTGCTTAAGGCCCATGGGAGAGGCCTTATACAACCTGGGCCAATCAGAGCCTCAGGCCCCTCACTGGTGTATCCCAACATGCACAAGGGAGGGAAAGGGCCATTTTCAATGACGCAGAACTTCTGGGAGTAGAGAGTCCATGTCCCTCCATGCATCAATTTAGAGGGAAGTGGAAGGGGGCATCGGAGGTGGGGGGGGAGGTGTTCTATGGCAGGGTGGGTCATTTGCCAGTGGGGGAGAGTAGGCATCTCTCCCGCTGCAGGGGGTGGGTGCGGCCGGGATTTCTTGGCAGTGGGAGAGTGTGGGCATCTCGCCTGCTGCAGGGGGTGTGGGGGTGTGGTGCGTGGCTGGGATTTCAGGGCAGCAGGAGAGTGTGGGCTATCTATCACCAGGGTTGGGCACATGCAAATTCAGCAAATCTTCACTGCTGTCCGCCGACCTCATTTGCATGCGTGATTTTTTAAAGAATGTCTTGCTTTTTTCAATTCGCTTTACAAATGGCTGCACTGCACTGAGATAGTGTTCATCACAGATCAGTCTACGAGGCACAGTACAATTACTGCTCCCAGGATTGATATCTAGTGGGACCCAACCCAATCCGCTTAGAGATAACTCGATTTTAAATTAATTCCAGTATATGTATTCCGCCTGTACCAAGACTGTTCCAAAGAGATCACAATGAGATAGATAATGCTGATACAATTAAATTGCCAATAGTACAACACTAGTTTTGAGACAAACATGCCCAAAGAATTTATAGTACAAACATGACTCCAGATTTCATCAAAACCTCAAACAGTCCTTCTTTACCTGTAAAGGCCAAGGTTACGCATTTCCACTCAACTTCTACCCTTAAAAAAACCAAAACAACTACCTACAGCAAGGAGATATATTTACTAGAACTCTGAACTGATGAAAAGAGAGCTGGGACCAAAAATCTAAAGCCACAACGTAAATGCATTACAAATGGCTGCCCTCTCGCTTTCCCGTCCTTCCAAAATCCAGTTAAGTTGCCACATTTTATATGACCTGCAGGTGACGTAGTAATTTTGCAAGTAAGAATAGCCTTACTGGGTCAAACCAATGGTCCATCTAGTCCAGTAGCCCGTCCTCATGGTGGCCAATATAGGTCACAAATTCTTGACAAAAACCTAGAGTAGCATCATTCCAGAATCTCAAAGAGTATCAAGATTCTGGAACCCCAAATAGTAGCAACATTCCATGTGGAATCCCCAAAGAATAGCAAGATTCCATACAGAATCCCTAATAGTAGCAGCATTCCATGCCACCGATCCAGGGGCAAGCAGTGGCTTCTCCCATGTCTGTCTCAACAGCAGTTTATGGACTTTTCCTCCAGGAACTTGTTCAAACCTTTTTTAAAACCACCTACATTAACCACTCTTACCACATCCTCTGGCAATGCGTTCCAGAGCTTAACTATTGTATGAGTGAAAAAAAATTCCTCCTATTGTTTTTAAAAGTATTTCTCTGTAACTTTGAGTGTAATTTTTGACAGAGTGAAAAATCGATCCACTTGTACCCATTCTACTCCACTCAGGATTTTGTAGACTTTAATCCTATCTCCCCTCAGCCGTCTCTTTTCCAAGCTGAAGAGCCCTAATTGTTTTAGTCTTTCCTCATACGAGAGGAGTTCCATCCCCTTTACCATCTTGGTCGCTCTTCTTTAAACCTTTTCCAGAGCTATACAATAAATGTAATAATCACTGATATATAGGTTTGTGAAACCAGCATAGCATTTGGAATCCTGATGCAGGCCTTAGGGGTCGAAACACGAATCATAGCGAGTCTTTTTTAATGGCATCCATTGGTTACTGTAATAAAGGCATTCAAATGTGACCATTGCCGTTCCGACTGTTCGTGTCCACCGCTGTTATTCCTGATATTATCCAGCATACTCTTGAAAATCAGCCTCTATGTCTTTGTGTAAGCGTGTCATTAAATTGGACAGCAGTGCGAGTTTAGTTAAAAAGGACCGAGGACAGGAGACGGGGTAAAGGGCTGAGTCCAAAAGGTTAAACAGGCAGCTGGTGCCAGAAACTGACTTTACTGGGGTAAAGCACATGCAGCAAAAGTAGGGCAGGCACAGGTCTTTTGTAGATTACAGAGAAGTGAGGAGAAAGGTTTTGACATCCGAGCAGAAAACTGAAGGAAGGGTCAGATGCAACACCCTGCAAACTGAAGGGCAAAAGAGTTTACACTTCCCCCTCCATATTTGTGTTGGTTAGGGGCAGAGCCGGCCCGCAAATATTAAAAAAATCACAAATAATATTCGGGCCGGTTCTGCCCTTAACTACTGCTTCCCCCGGCTATTTTAAGCCTTGAAAGCCCCCCCCCTTAAGCCTTACCTGGTGGTCTAGCGGGTTTTCAGGCAGGAGCAATCTTCGCTCACAGGAAATGGCTCGAGAGACTACGGGAGCTCAAGGCAGCCATTTCCTGTGAGCGATCAGCACAGGGCAGGAGCGTGGGAAGATCGCTCCTGCCCCGAAAACCCGCTAGACCACTAGGTAAGGCTTAAGGGGGGGGGGCCTTACAGGGCTTAAAACAGCCTGAAAAACGAAAAAGCATTTTTTGTTTTAAAACCGTGAATAATCGAATCCGTAGATACGGAAACCGCAAATCCGGAGGGGGAAGTGTATAAGAAACCCCCACACACACACACAAAACCCAAGACGGGGGAGAGGAGGAGACAGAAAACACTGCGCAACAAATTTTAACTTTTTTTATGGGGCAAGAAGAAAATAAGGTTCACTTTATGGAATTTGACCTCCTGTGTATGAAAATAGCCTGAGTTTTCTCCCGTCATGTCTAGTTTTTGAGCAAATCGCACATATTTATAGCATGAGAAATCATAATGTAACGCACTGCGCTGATTTAAGAGTTCCTAGAAATATTATTTTCTAGAATCGTTTTGCTGTTGGAAGTGCGTTTATAAACAATAGTCGGCCAGCGTTGATGAATTCCATCTGCCCCGATATCGTTTCTCCATCGTAGCAATGTCCTGCTGAAACCTTTCCCCGTGCTCATCACCAACACTACCGAGATTATCGGAGGGAAAATCCAGATGCAAGTAGAGAAAATGAATTTTTAGTGACAAATTAGATTTGTAAGCTAAAGTATTAATTTTAATGATAGCATTGAAGAATGTAATTGAGAATTTTCTGGGCAGTAGGAAGGCACCAAACTACGTCCAAATGGTGGAGACGATGCTTAAAGCTTTCTGTGATCTCAAATGCAACATGAGGCAAACTGCTTGAATATTTCAGAGATTGTTATAACATTTACTCCAAGCGTTAGAAAATATAGCAAAAATGTTAATTTTTGCATTATAATGCTCTTTTGCCAAAAATCAGAGGGTTTTACTAAAAAATTAAGGTCAGATTGAATTCAGCAAACCCAAATCACTATTTATGCCCTCAAAACCTCTGTTGCACAGTGAAATTACAGCATGGCAGAGAAGGGAGCAAAGTGGGTCAACAGCAATCCCAGGATTCTCTTCCCTCCCCGAGCCCATCACACGCCACTGCACGGGGCCCTTCAGCACAGGTGCTGGTGATTTAGGTATGTCTGCGTCCATTTATGGCTCCCTCTGACCCTGATGTGCAATCGTCTTTGAGTAACGGGCTCTGTCTACAGCGATGCAGCATCTGATTACCAGCCAGCCCACACACAGAATCCCTCACAGAAGACTGGGGAGGGGGCCCCCAGGAATCAGGCTGGAAGTGTAACAAGTTATGGCATATGCAATGAATCCATCTGGTTCTGGGGTCGGAGGGTGCTCAGGGGTACTGAGTACTGGCATCTTTTTCAACAACGGCTAAACATAAGAACATAAGAAGCGCCATCTCCGGAACAGACCCTAGGTCCATCAAGTCCGGCGATCCACACACGCGGAGGCCCCGCCAGGTGTACCCTGGCATAGTTTTGGTCCCCATATCGCTCCAAGTTTCTCGTAAATAATTGATTCATGGCCCCCACGCACTAATGAAACAGCCCAGATTCCACATACCAATTCTGCTTTTTCATAAATCCTCTGGTTGGTTGCAGGGGGCCTGGCTATTGTAGGAAGACACTCGTTGAAGTTACAGGGAAATACTTTTAAAACTAATAGGAGAAAATTTTTTTCCACTCAGAGAATAGTTAAGCTCTGGAACGCGTTGCCAGAGGATGTGGTAAGAGCGGATAGCGTAGCTGGTTTTAAGAAAGGTTTGGACAAGTTCCTGGAGGAAAAGTCCATAGTCTGTTATTGAGAAAGACACGGGGGAAGCCACTGCTTGCCCTGGATCAGTAGCATGGAATATTGCTACTCCTTGGGTTTTGGCCAGGATTGGCCACCGTGAGAAAGGGCTATCAGGCTTGATGACCATTGGTCATCAGTAAGGCTATTCTTATGTTCTGTATGTGCCTGCCCCACTCACAGATTTCAGAGATAAAATGATGTAACAAGACAATTACTCCTCTGAACACAACAGAGCCTTGGTATATGGCAGGACTACTGCTCAACACAGCACAGGCTTCCCACCATGGCACAGGATAGGTTGCCCATAGAGGCATAGTCTGAATACAAAATTCTGAGAGAGCCCCCCTCTCTCTGACACACTGGAATAGTCTTCAAAAGGAGGGAGCCAAGTCTCCCGGTCTTTCTTTTTATTTTCTGCCTTCTCCTCCTCCCCTCACATTCCCTTTCTCTCTCCCTCTGTACGGCAGCTGCTGGGTCTTTTCTTGTCCTTTCTCCGCCCTTCATAACTAGGGCTGGGATTATGGGGTGAGCTCATCACCCAGAACATCATCTTACAGCTAAGAAAAGATGTCTCGTGACCTGGCCTTGTGCACTTATGTCAGCCACACAGAAAAGGGTTTCTTAATTCTAGATGGAAGCAGAGACTGAGACAGGACAATCGTCGGTGTATAACCTCAGGAGACCTCTTCAAATGTGATGTTAGATAAGAGAATATCTCTAGCACCGTGCTGGGGAGCTGCAGCATGTCCTAGTTATGGAAGACGGTACCACCAGGAACGCATCTTCCTTAAGACCATATTGGTATGCGGGGGATGTGAGCGAGTTCTTGCTCTGAAGGCCAACTCCTCCAACAGGTTGCCGAGAGTAAAGAACGTCCCAATTATAAAAAGCAGCACAGTGTCTCTAACACCTGCTGGATACACAAGATTAATGAACTGTACCCAAATAAACATATGAAGAAAAAACCCAAAGAGATTGAGCCAGATGTAACCCAACCCAAGGAGACAGAACCCAAAGAGACTGAGCCAGATATAACCCACCCCAAGGACAGAGAACCCAAAGAGACTGAGCCAAATGTAACCCAACCCAACCCAAAGAGAGAGAACCCAAAAAGACTGAGCCCAATGTAACAGAACCCAAGGAGACAGAACCTAAAGAGATTGAGCCAGATGTAACCTAACCCAAGGACAGAGAACCCAAAGAGACTGAGCCAAATGTAACACAACCCAACTCAAAGAGAGAGAACCCAAAGAGACTGAGTCAAATGTAACGCAACCCAACTCAAAGAGAGAGAACCCAAAGAGACTGAGCCCGATGTAACCCAACCCAACCCAGAGAGAGAGAATCCAAAAAGACTTAGCCCAATGTAACCCAACCCAACCCAAAGAGAGAGAACCCAAAAAGACTGAGCTTGATGTAACACAACCCAAGGAGACAGAACCCAAAGAGACTGAGCCAGATGTAACCTAACCCAACCCAAGGAGAGAGAACCCAAAGAGACTGAGCCTGATGTAACCCAACCCAACCCAGAGAGAGAGAATCCAAAAAGACTGAGCCCAATGTAACCCAACCCAACCCAAAGAGAGAGAACCCAAAGAGACTGAGCCAGATGTAACCTAACCCAACTCAAAGAGAGAGAACCCAAAGAGACTGAGTCAAGAGACTGAGCCCAATGTAACCCAACCCAACCCAGAGAGAGAGAATCCAAAAAGACTGAGCCCAATGTAACCCAACCCAACCCAAAGAGAGAGAACCCAAAGAGACTGAGCCAGATGTAACCTAACCCAAGGAGACAGAACCCAAAGAGTCTAAACCACATATGACTTCTGTTTTCCGGCAAAACTTGTGAAAAAGTTGGTACAACAACGTATTCATCATGTGGAGATCACCAAGCAGGGCAGGCCACGGTACTGAGACAGTGGCATTCATTAATGAGGTCCCTGCATATGGCATTGGCAGTCTCAGCTATCTAGTTTACACTCAATAGGAATTCCAGGGAAGGTACTGAAACGATTTCTTTTTGGACTGATCGATTTTTCTAGCTGTTGGATAGCAGTAGGATGTCATCAGCCTGTCCTATGATATGCGAAGTGCCGCTAGGTTCTGCTTTGTTCAAGTTCAATCCTCAAATATAAAACCAGGGTTAAAATCTAACTAGTTTACAAACTTGTATAAAAGGAGGGTTAAGAAACAAACTAATACCAATTATATCTTGGTGCTGTATCAATGTGGCTTATGGAATATGGTCTAACCCTTAATGTAGACGACAGGTTTCAGGTTTTATTAAAAGTTGATAAAAACGCTTATAAAAAATTTCTAAGCGATCTACAATGGAAATAAAATATTTTTGAGACATATAAATTTGAGGTGTTTTGCCCTTATTCTGTAAGCTTTGTATAGGGAACGTTCTGCTTTATTTGGCTGCTTTGATTGGTCCGTACATGCCTGGAAAATCTCTTAGATCTCTGGCTGCCTGTAGGTAGCAATTCTTGCCACCTACAGCTCGCCTGGTAGCAGCCGGAGACAACGCTTTCTTTTGGCATGCCCAGTGCTTTGGAATTAGCGTCCATTTTTTATTTGGGCAGAAATTCCTTGCAAACAAGTTAGAACACTGTTGAAAACTCATCTGTTCAGTAAGGCTTTTGGAGATGCAGCTTTGGGTCCCTGAGACTTGAAGGAGCCTTCGAGTGACTGAGAAAGAACGGGTCAAATTCTGGCGGATTTTTTTTATGCTTTCCGATTGACTCTGGAGTTCTTTTCTGTTTACTCTCTTTTGTTCTTAACTGCCTGGACCTACTGTAGATTTGGCACTATATCAAAATTAAATAAATGATAAAGTCAAGCCAACACAAGAAGAGAGGTTCCAAAGAGACTGAGCCACACAGCACCCAACACAATGCAAGAAGAGAGAGATTTCAAGGACACAGGGATTGATTCTGCACTGGGACCGGTGCTATTTAACTTATTTAGAAATGATCTGGAAATTGGTACGATGAGTGAGGTGATTCAATCTGCAGATGACACTAAACTGTTCAAAGTTGTTGAAACGCATGCAGATTGTAAAAATTTGCAGGTGGACCTTAGGAAATTGGAAGACTGGACGTCCAAGTGGCAGATGAAATTTAATGTGGACAAATGCAAAGTGATGCATATTGGGAAGAATAACCTGAATCACAGTTACTGGATGCTAGGGTCTGATGATACCCAGATCCTTTTCTTGGGTATCATCGTAGACAATATAATGAAATCTTCCGCCTAATGTGTGGTGGCGGCCAAAAAGGCAAACAGGATGCTAGGAATTATTTTAAAAGGGATGGTTAACAAGACTAAGAATGTTATAAAGCCCCTGTATCGCTCCATGGTGCAACCTCATCTGGAGTATTGCGTTCAATTCTGGTCTCCTTATCTCAAGAAAGATATATGGTGCTGGAAAAGGTTCAAAGAAGAGCGACCAAGATGGTAAAGGGGATGGAACTCCTCTCGTATGAGGAAAGACTAAAACGGTTAGGGCTCTTTAGCTTGGAAAAGAGACGGCTGAGGGGAGATTTGATTGAAGTCTACAAAATCCTGAGTGGAGCAGAACGGGCACAAGTGGATCGATTTTTCACTGTCAAAAATTACAAAGACTAGGGGACACTCGATGAAGTTACAGGGAAATACTTTTAAAACCAAGAGGAGGAAATATTTTGTCACTTGGAGAATAGTTGAGCTCTGGAATGCAGTTGCCAGAGGTTGTGGTAAGAGCGGATAGCGTAGCTGGTTTTAAGAAAGGTTTGGACAAGTTCCTGGAGGAAAAGTCCATAGTCTGTTATTGAGAAAGACATGAGGGAAACCACTGCTTGTCCTGGAACAGTAGCATGGAATATTGCTACTCCTTGGGTTTTGGCCAGGTACTAGGGATCTGGATTGGCCACCATGAAAATGGACTACTGGGCTTGTATGTTAAAATGTTTCAGCGCTATAGAAATAATAAATAGTGGTCTGACCCAGTAAGGCTATTCTTATGTTCTTAACGTGAACAGCCATTTTACAAACTGAAATGTCCACATTATAACGCCAAATATAGATGGACAAAACATTTTGACAGAAATGGGCACACAGACGTCCTTGCAGAGCAAGCGGGCACCTTCACGTTCAGTGCAGTGGGTTGTAAACCAAGGCACCCAGGTTCATAGTCCCCTAGTCTTATTGAACTAGGAAGAGGGAAGTGCCTTTTCTACCTGACTGCACACCACTAGCACCAAAGCTAAGGAATGATCTAGAGAATGACATAGGGACAAATTTCTCCCTGTAGGAACTCAATTTCCCCATCTCGGCACTACGAGTTTTGTCGCTGTATCTGCCCCATTCCTGTAAGCTCTGCCTTAACCGCAGAAGCCTCGAACACTTAGGATTTGAAAGTGTTTGAGGCTTATTCAGATGAGGACGGAGCTTAGGCATTGGTGGAATGAGGCATTATGACATCACAGTCTCAGCTCTAGAATGTTGCTACTTAGGATTTGAAAGTGTTTGAGGCTTGTGCGGATGATGACGGAACTTAGGCATTGGTGGAATGAGGCATTATGACATCACAATCTGAGCCCTAGAATGTTGCTACTTAGGATTTGAAAGTGTTTGAGGCTTGTGCAGGTGAGGACGGAGCTTAGGCATTGGTGGAATGAGGGATTATGACATCACAATCTCAGCTCTAGAATGTTGCTACTTAGTATTTTTAAAGTGAGGCTTGTGCGGCTGAGGACGGAGCATAGGCATTGGTGGAATGAGGCATTATGACATCACAATCTGAGCTCTAGAATGTTGCTACTTAGGATTTGAAAGTGTTTGAGGCTTGTGCAGGTGAGGACGGAGCTTAGGCATTGGTGGAATGAGGCATTATGACATCACAATCTGAGCTCTAGAATGTTGCTACTTAGGATTTGAAAGCATTTGAGGCTTGTGCAGATGAGGATGGAGCTTAGGTATTGGTGGAATGAGGCATTATGACATCACAATCTGACCTCTAAAATGTTGCTACTTAGGATTTGAAAGCATTTGAGGCTTGTGCAGATGAGGGTGGAGCTTAGGTATTGGTGGAATGAGGCATTATGACATCACAATCTGACCTCTAGAATGTTGCTACTTAGGATTTGAAAGCATTTGAGGCTTGTGCAGATGAGGGTGGAGCTTAGGTATTGGTGGAATGAGGCATTATGACATCACAATCTGACCTCTAGAATGTTGCTACTTAGGATTTGAAAGTGTTTGAGGCTTGTGCAGGTGAGGACGGAGCTTAGGCATTGGTGGAATGAGGCATTATGACATCACAATCTGAGCTCTAAAATGTTGCTACTTAGGATTTGAAAGCATTTGAGGCTTGTGCAGATGAGGGTGGAGCTTAGGTATTGGTGGAATGAGGCATTATGACATCACAATCTGACCTCTAGAATGTTGCTACTTAGGATTTGAAAGTGTTTGAGGCTTGTGCAGGTGAGGACGGAGCTTAGGCATTGGTGGAATGAGGCATTATGACATCACAATCTGAGCTCTAGAATGTTGCTACTTAGGATTTTAAAGCATTTGAGGCTTGTGCAGATGAGGACGGAGCTTAGGCATTGGTGGAATGAGGCATTATGACATCACAATCTCAGCTCTAGAATGTTGCTACTTAGGATTTAAAAGGGCAGATGAGGATGGAGCTTGCAGGAACAGGGAAAAACTCATCGGGACAGGATGGGAAAATTTTGTCCCCCATGTCATTCTCTATAATGATCTTCCTCTGTTTTTTCACTTAGAACCAATATTGCCGGTTCAAAGTTCAACTGAAACCTTACAAGGCGCAGCAAGACCCGGAAACTTGCAACAAGCATGATACCAGCTGAGAGAACGTGCAATCTCACTTCTTTTGCAATGTGCTCAATTTAGAATCCACTTGATCAACTTTGCTAGGAAGTAGAAACCAAAAGACAGCATTAACCAACACTTGGTTGTCTTACTAGTCAAAACGTCCGAGTGGCCATTTTTGAA
This sequence comes from Geotrypetes seraphini, assembly GCF_902459505.1. Taxonomy (NCBI): domain Eukaryota; kingdom Metazoa; phylum Chordata; class Amphibia; order Gymnophiona; family Dermophiidae; genus Geotrypetes; species Geotrypetes seraphini. The sequence goes on from NC_047085.1 coordinate 8,697,750, forward strand.
ACTGACTTTCGAGACCTCATTATGGTCGTTTTGTCTCCAATACATCTAAAGGGGACATGTTAGAGGCGTATTTTGGGGCTGGGTTAGGACTTGGACATTCAACAAGGATAATCAAATCTTTAACAGAACATCCAGGACATCATTTAGATCAAAAAGACCAGATGACCACTGGAGGGATTAAGACCTGACCCCCGCCCCCTACTTCCCCAGCAGTCACCGACCCCCTCCAAAGATGTGAAAGAAACAGTATGTTCCAGGTTCAGATGGCCACCCAGACATAGCTCGGCAGTTCAGAGGGGCACTCTTAGGGGTACTGCAGGGATCGTCACATTAAAAAGTCCCAGGTACACGTGGTGAGCCCTCCCAAACCCACTGCAGCTGCAGGCATAAGTATTATTGTGGGTACAGTAAGTTTGGGGTGGATTTGGGAGGACTCACCACACAATATAAGCAGGTTAAAGTGCCATAATGTGACGTCCACCACAGTACCCCCTAGAGTGCCCCTCTGCAAAGCTATCTGTATGATCAGTTTGCTAAGAATGCTGGTTGCTTAAACGTCCCAATGGCTTGTTTTTTGTGCGTTTTTCATTTGGACATTTTCGTATTCAAAAATGACCCAAAAAAGGTAATAAAAAAACAATAAAAAGACGTTTTGCAGTTTCAAAAATGGACATTTTCTCTACTGGATTTCTGGACTTTCCCAAAACATCCAAACTCAGACTATCAAAAATGCCCGTCTATCTCTGTCTTCCTAATATGTTTTAATGGAATTCCTTTCTTTTATATATAAGAACATAAGAAGTTGCCTCTGCTGGGTCAGACCAGAGGTCCATCGCACCCGCGGCGGCCCATGACCTGTACGGTGATCTTTGTCTGAACCCCTAAATCCCCCTTGGTCTCTATCTATACTTTTTTTAGATCCAGGTTTTGGAGAATGCGGTATATCAAGAGCAAATAAACCATAATCCTCAATAGCCTTCAGGTTTGCAGGTAACAAATATTGAGGAGAATGTCTGTTTCTGGAGGGGGTCCTGGTTTACAGTCCGCTAAGCTACTCCTCAGACCTGCTTTTATCAGAATGTTCAGTCTGATGGCTTCTATGTCAGTGTGTTTCTTGAAAAGGCTACAGGCATTAGCACCCATGACTGTCCAACCTGGGTGTGCGGTCAGGGACCACCGATCCATGCCTCCTTTACCTACCAGCCTTGGGGGTCTTTTTAAAAAGCTGCAGTAATCACTGATCCTGCTTCCTGCAGCTTAAATTGCCTTACCGCGGGGTGCGCTCAGGCGTCACATGGTCATTTTGGTATCGGCGTACACTGCCCATGTGATAAAAAATAGCGGGCATGCATCACTGGTCCCTGACCGCACACAGAGGTTGGAAGGTCTTGTGTACTAATGCCCGTAGCCTTTCCAAAAAAAATACACTGACCTAGAAGCCACATGGCTTTGAAGTGGGAACAGCCAATTACTCATTCATGGTTCAGTGCTAATCAGAACTGAAAAATAAATATACCAGGATATGCTTAGAACTAAAGCAAACAGGGAGGAGGAGTAAGTTTGGATCTCATTTTATCTATGAGTTCCTTGCTTTTCACCCTATGAACTGTCTTGCTATCCATCTGTTTTCATGCCCTGGAGGTCCCACTCCCTCTCCCCTATCCATTCTTTCATTCTGATGCTCCTGGAGAACTTCCTGGAAGAAAAGTCCATAGTCTGCTATTGAAACAGACATGAGAGAAACCACTGTTTGCCCTGAATCGGTAGCATGGAATGTTGCTACCCTTTGGGTTTTGGCCAGATACTAGTGACCTGGATTAGCCACCGTGAGAACGGGCTACTGGGCTTCATGAAGCATTGGTCTGACCCAATATGGCTATTTTTATGACAGCCAAGTATAAGACAATTGAGCCATTGTGACATCACTGATGAGGTTGGCTGTTAGGCATTGGTGGAATGAGGCATTATGACATCAGAAGCTCAGCTCTGGAATGTCGCTACTCTTTGGGTTTCTGTCTGGTACTTGGGACCTGGTTTGGCCACTGGGCTTGATGGACCTTCGGTCTGACCCAGTAAGGCTATTCTTATGTTTTTATGCTCCTCATCACCTCTCCTTGCATCTACCAATACTTCTCTCCTTGTGATATTAAAACAGTGTAAAGCCTGTAACAAATACCCTACAAAGAAAACGCAAAAGAACTCACTGAATCAAGGAAGGAATAGAGGCAACCAGATAACATTCTTAAATATATGAAAAGCTTTAAGAAAAGCAGGAGGCGAGATCTTCCTTACACAAGGACAAGAGGCTTCTTTGTCTCCACTGGGCTGGAGTCTCGGACTGGACAGGACCTAGGATCTGCTGGAAATTAATTTTATTTAATTTATCTAATTTTTTAAATTAATTTTAATTTCTTAATCTTTTAATTTTATAATGAACTGGTATTTTTATTTTTAATGCAATCTTAGTTTTCATCCTCACTGAATGCTTGTTAGGATTTACGTATTTTATCTCTATCTCTATTTTCAATGGAGTTCCCTTCTTAAATCAATTGTTGCATTGTAAACCGCTTAGGTCGGTGACATGCAGGAGCGGTTTATCAAATCTTAATAAAGATAAACAGGTCAGGATATGATGTCAAAGGGAGGAAGATTCTTTACGGAAAAGACGAGGAAATAGTCATCGCTGAAAGGGTGGTAAATTCTTGGAAAAGCCTACTGGGAAAGGTCTGACACAGAGGACACTGGGAAGGGCAGGAAACAGGCAACACGGGGGGGGGGGGGGCTGACAGGTAGAAAAATGGAGAGAGGAGGCTTGAGTGTTTGCTCAGGCATATGAAACCTGGAGAGTCAAAAGAAGGAAAATATAGATAGGCTTGATCAAATACTCAGAGCAATAACAGAGTTGCACGGGGTGATCTGTGGTGCAGTGGTTACAGCTACAGCCTCAGTATCCTGAGGTTGTGGGTTCAAGCCCCACAATGTTCCCTGTGACCCTGGGCAAGTCACTTAATCCCCCCATTGCCCCAGGTACATTAGACAGACTGTGAGCCCACCAGGACAGACAGGGAAAAATGCTCCCCTGGGAGAATGGTACAGACAATTGAAAAATAAGTAGTGTGACAAGTTTCAGCCTCTGATAGCCAGAGCTGAGATTGTGACGTCATAATGCCTCATTCCACCAATAAGAGCCAACCTCATCAGTGATGTCACAATGGCTGGATTGTCCTACGCTTGGATCACTTTTGCTACATTTTGATTTCTAGAGTGATGCAGTGGTTGGAGCTCCAGCCTCAGCATACTGAGGTTGTGGATTCAAACCCACGCTGCTCCTTGTGACCCTGGGAAAGTCACTTAATCCCCCCTTTGCCCCAGATAGAGTGTGAGCCTGCTGGGACAGAAAGGGAAAAATGCTTCAGGACCTGAACAATTTGTAATCCACATAGAGTTGTAAGATATGTGGAATGAAAAAGGAACTGGCTAAATTAGAAGACGCTACTGCGTTCCCAGTACTACAAAGCACAGAGATACAGAATGGGGAAGTCAACAGCAAACCTACTAACAGTCTGCCCCCCCCCCCCTTTCCCAATCATCAGCTGCACTTAAGATCCCTGAGACTCAGATACATGGTCTGTGTGATATAACCAGTGAGTGAATTAAGTTACGAAAAGGTCTGAGTAGTTCTTGAGGGGGGGGGGGGTTTCCAGGCTAAAAGCCCACTTTTTCAAGGCTACTATTAAGTCCTAACCCCCACTCACTTATAAAGCACCCAAGCCTGAGAAACTCCCTAATCCTAACTCGTCCCGTTTGTCTATTCGATTAGATTGTAAGCTCTACTGGGCAGGGACCGTGCACTATAGAAATTATAAGTAGCAGCAGAGTCACAGATTCCTTGGAGATGCCAGGAGTGGATTTGGGAGATTCGGAACATCTCTGGTTCCTTACAGGCTAAATGGATGCATGCAATAAATCGGTTAAAATGCCTTAATAAAAGGACCCCATAGTTTGCTTTTTGTTTTAAGCTTGCAAATAATTTATTTTATTTTGAAGGGCAATGGTTCTGGTTTTTCAAGTGTTTGTATCTCCTAACTTGCTTCGATTTTGTGATCTAAGCCATCGCGTCACATCCGTGCATGCTCAGAGGCTCTCCAGCTGCAGCCTGGACTCAGAAGAGATGAGGTTTGCGTGTGGCCAGGAGCACGTGGCCTCTTTTTTTTGCACGAACAAATCTGCAAACCCTAATTTAAACAGGAAACACATGCCTTCAAAAGTTGGTGGTTTGGGGGGGGGGGTTTCACTGTAATATCATGAAAATGTCTCAAGGGCGAAAGCAAACGCTGCTCCTCGATTCCTAGAGAATGCCAGCAGCCGCCACTATCACTGGCGCCCAGATCCTGCCATCTGAGCATTTTCAGTAAACAAGCCTCCTTATCAGAACAGGTGCAGAAAGGCTGAGCCCCCCCTCACCCCCCTCCCCGCACAGCACGCTGGGCTGCCATCGGCTCTCCTGGCTGCAGTCGTCCACAGGGAGGGAGAAAACCTCCAGAGCCTCCCGCAAAGTCCTTGGATAAACTCTCTGAAGAAGTTTGGAAAACTTTGGAAGCGAGCCCTACCCTAAGGGCTTCTTTTACTAAGCTGCGCTAGACGCTAACGCCTCCATTGAGCTGGCGTTACTTTCTCCGCGTGGCTCTGCAGCGTGTGCTAAAAACGCTACCTCAGCTTAGTAAAAGTCCCTTCTCCACGTACCTCCCTTTATTTTTATTTCGATCTATTTACAAACCTCCCTGCTCCTATTTCCCTCTCGTCTCATGCACATTGGTGCGTAAACGATCCCGTACTTTCAACTTTTCATATGATATTTCTTTTACTTTCGACGTTTTATAGCTGTCTGATAAACGGTATTTGAAAAATACAGAAAACGTGAAACTTACATCAGCTCCCATCAAGCAGAGCCTCACCCAGCCTTCTACTGGCACCTCCAGCTCTGATTGTTTCCTCAAGTGAAAACCTAAAAACCTGGGCAAGACTCAGGGGCTGGTGCCAGGAGGGAAACGATAAGCCCTGAGACCCAATCCCCAGACATAAGGGAGAACAAGAGGCCTGGATTTGAGGGGTTTCGCCCAACTTTCCAAAAGGATTCTCAGCTCCAGGGTTTGGCCAAAGTTTTCATCATCGCTGGCTCGGATTTTAACATTTTACAAACATCTGGTGTCAGCATGAATTATGGACAGGGTGTCAGCTCCTCAGGTTGGGGACGAAGCATTTGGTCAGTGGGGAAATGTCAGCTGCTTATATTAGGAGAGCTAATCCCTTTTTGGATTTGGGGGCTTTAGTCCAACTTTCCATAAGATTCTCAGGGTGATTTACAGCCTTTTTAGAATTGAGGCACAATAGGTACCTTCCTCAGAGAGCTTACACCCTAAGCGAGGAGCTGAGGTCCTGCCAAGAATTATTTATTTATTTTAAAATTTATAGTCTGCATATCCGACAATTCTATGCGGATTACAAAATAACATATATAATAAAATCAAATTAACAAACCCCAAAACCCACCCTTTCCCCGAAAACATCACCTTCGACACTGAAGAAGGAAAAAACTACGACAGAGACTGAAAAAAACAGCATCTAAACGAGCCGCTTCAAACCTTAAAAGTGCGCGCCAGAGGTTGTAGTAAAAGCGGACAGCGTAACTGGTTTTAAGAAAGGTTTGGACAAATTCCTGGAGGAAAAGTCCATAGTCTGTTATTCAGACATGGGGGAAGCCTCTGCTTGCCCTGGATCGGTAGCATGGAATGTTGCTACTCTGGGGATTATAGAATCTTGTTACTCTCTGGGATTCCGGAATGTTGCTACTCTTTGGGATTCTAGAATCTTGTTACTCTCTGGGATTCCGGAATCTTGCTATTCCTTGGGTTCTGTTTGGAATGTTGCTACTCTTTGGGATTCTAGAATCTTGTTACTCTCTGGGATTCCGGAATCTAATGTTGCTACTCTTTGGGATTCTAGAATCTTGTTACTCTCTGGGATTCTGGAATCTTGCTACTCCTTGGGTTCTGTATGGAATGTTGCTACTCCTTGGGTTTTGGCCAGGTACTAGGGACCTGGATTAGCCACCATGAGAACGGGCTACTGAGCTTGATGGACCATTGGTCTGACCCAGTAAGACTATTCTTATGTTCTTAAGATGAGAAGAAAGAGATGGCACGTTGATCCCGACAGGGCAGAGCTCTAATCCCCACTGCAAGGAGGAGGACATAGAACCAATCCCCACGCCTGCTTTGATTACATGGGATGCATGAGAACCTGGCAACTGTTTTTCCTCCCAACCACAGCACTGGCCCAGAGCTCCCCTACCCTCTTCTCCCTGGTTTATGGAGTTCTCTCCCACGCTCTCTGTAGCTTTGCTCGTAAATCTCGACAGTCTCGTAAATGTCGACACAGTCTGGCATCTTCGCAGGCAGCCTGTGCCTGCCAGCATTACACAGTGTGCCTCCTGGCATGATGAAAGGCACTGAGCCCTAGAACAGGGGGCATGGGAAGCGGGTGGAGTAGCCGAGAAGATGTGGTCAAGGGAGCGTTCACAGAGCACAGGATGTCCCCCCCCCCCCCCCCCGGACAGCATCACTTCTTTTTCCAACAGGTCAGAAGCTTCATCTGTACACATCCCTTCAACAGCCACTTTCTGGAGGCCACGGGCCCACCTCTCACGAAGAGGAAAGAATGGGGTTCCACACTGGGGGACAGGAGCAGAGTTCAGTGACCCCCATGACCCCAACACTAGGCTAGACAAAGACTGAGAAACATTCAGTCTTGGAAGAGGCGGGCGGGCAGTGATCTGTGATTATTTCCAGCTCATCAGTGGCAGGTTCCACGAACGGATGACCACAATCACTGCTGAAAACTGATCCCAAGTCCCAGGCCTCAAGCCACAAGAACCCTTCTCAGCTGGGAGGGCTGATCATGGCTGGCCTTGCTCTTACACTGAGTACCCTGAGGTTTGTACAGCCACGTCAAATTCCAGCATGCCACATACTGTAATGTAGAGTCATGATAACCAGTTTTTCTGAGCTTGAAGTGTATCCAGTATAACTCAATATGGCGATTCACAGAGCACAAAGAGCCAAGATGCTTCAGGAGAGACAATGGAGTCTGATTAATAACCACAACTCTTCTCACCAAGAAACAGCAAATTTACTGACTGAGAATCACCCCCACGGCAAGCTCTAAGAAAATCTCATGAAACGAATAATTCTTTTCATCACCCTTCACCTCCTCGAGCACTAAACATTAGCGCTAGAGGAAAGCGGGTTTGAATCGCCAAGGGGGAAGCGGAGGGCAAGGCCTAGGGATGGGCTGGGTACATACAATAAATCTTTGGCCTAACCCACACTTGTGTGCCTGGAATACTGAATAAAAAAGGATCTGGAGACCTGCAGAAAACAAGACTGGTCTCTGGGAGAAGAGCAATAGACATCCGGTCAATAATACACCTGAAAACGAGAATCCTGTGCTTCAAATTCATAGGGTCCAGCAAAGCAAGAGCAACCAATTCAAATACAGTAGACTCTCAGGGGCAAATTCTATAAACAGCGTCCCACTTGTAGGCAGCCTACTGCTGCCTAGCCAGCCAATTGGCTATAATCCCTTATAGGCACCTGGGCCAAACGGAATCTTAGACCCCTCTCGCACTGCATTGTGGGATGCACTGGGAGTGGCCCAAGATTCCGATTGGCCAGTTCCCTTAGGGAGGGGCCCTAAGCACCAGGGCTAATCAGGGTCTATGGTCCCTCCCCGGTGCATCCCATGATGCACCGGGAAGGGGCAGGCCCACCATTTGAGAGAAGGCGAGCCAGCTGGCTGGGTGCAGGAAGGATGCCTCCAGCTGGCCATCAGCATAAGGTAGTGGGGGAGGTTCTTGGGGGGAGATGAGGGGAAGTCCAGGGAGTAAGATAGAAGGGTCTGGCAGGGGGTGGAGGAGGGGGGTCTGGAAGGCTACCTTACTGGGGGGGGGTCCGACGGAGGGACTGGGCATCCATCCTGCTGGTAGGATTGCTGCTAAACTTATCATGGCAGGGAGATCCCTTGGCGCGATAAGCTCAGCGGCAACCCGAATCTCTTACCGGCACCTGTGACATGGACGCCAGTTAGAGAATCGTGGTGTTAGGCTGGTTTGGCATCTGTCCATGAGGACAGACGCGATTCTATATAGGACTCCTGTGTGCAATTCTCAAAAGCTGAGACTGGGTATCCTGTACAGAATCCGGCCCCGAGTTAAATGGCACTCTCAACCAACCAGAAAAAAAATTGTCTCCCACGCTCCTCAGACAAATGTGCAAATTCACGCTCCTGACCCAACACCTCCCCTCCCTCCAGCAGCAGAGGAAAGGGCCTGCCAGGGCTGGCCAGATGTTGCCTGTTTACTGGCACTTCCGCTGCTCACTGGCTGATGCTACTGCTTCAGGTGAGTGGGGGGGAGGGGGGGTCAGGACCAGCTCTGCTGCTTCGGGAACGGAAGGAGGGATGGAGGGGGTTGTCAGGACCAGCTCTGCTGCTTCAGGTAAGGCAGGGAGTGGGGAGAGAAGGGGGAGAGAAAGTGGCCCAGAAAGAAGGGAAGAACAGATCCTGGAGCTACATGTGGGGGTGGGGGGGAGATGGGAAGGGAGACAAAACTATTTTTACAGTAACTCTCAAGCAACCAGAAACTACAGTTATCCAGCATGAGTGCCGGATAGCTGAGAGTCTACTATATTACTCTTCTGGTAGCCTGACGGTGCAGAGGCCTTCCCTGAACAAGCTCCTTGCACCCTATGCCAATCTCTTCCTACCACCGACTCCCCCGTCCCCAGATCAGCACATTCCCTGCTCTCGAAAACCCAGACACTGGCACAGCTCCTCCTAGTGGCTCCCGAGACTAGGACACTCCTGTCTGCCAGCAGCTGAACTCCTAATACCTGGGCACTGGAGCATGAAGACAAATGCTTACAGATCTCCAGTTGTTGAAAAATTATGCAATTATCTAAAAATACTAATACAAAGAGTGAGAAAGAAAACCACCTTCGGGAGTCCTCCACCCTCTCTCCCTCTGACACTTCAACCTTATTTTCCTTGGCACGTCTAGATTTCAAGGCCAACGCCTGCCATTCTTCTGAAGTCCTTTCCTCAAACTGGTACCGCAACTCTCAACCGTCCATCCGTGTCAGCTTCTTACTCTCTTTCACAGTTATGACATGTGATGGCTCTTCATTTCTCCAAAACCGGAGGATGACTTTCCCCATTAAGCTCGACCTTCCTTGGTGCATTTTTTTTTCTAGGTAAAGAGGTGCCCCATTCTTGGGGTGATCATTGAGGAGCCCCCTGCAACCAGCCACAGAATTCGTGAAAAGGCAGCACTGAGGCCCAAATTCTCTAACCAGAGTCGTTGTCGGAGTCCGCCGGGCACATGTCAAACACGTGATGGTGCCCTTTAGAGAATTACGCCTCTGGTGCCTGCGATGTAGGCCAAGGTTTTCCAGGTCTGCATTTCCAGCGCCTACCTCTGACAAGAATCGCGAGACTCAGTAGGCGCTTTACGGCACCTAACGCCACTTCCAGCATTAGACCCGCCTAGAGTGGCGTTAGATAACAAAGTGCCTAGGGAGGCGCATTTCCAGTGCCATTTCTTTAGGCGCCTTGAAAATCAATTTAAAATGTCATTTAAACAGCATTTTTCACTTGGCGCCAAAAAAATCAGCGCCATTTAGAGAATCCGGGCCTGAGTGGGCAGAACCTGAGCTCTTTCATTAACACTTGCGTCACTTTTTTCAAGCAATGGAAAGAACATAACATAAGAACAGCCTTCCTGAGTCAGACCAACGGTCCACCAAGCTCAGTAGCCCGTTCTCACGGTGGCCAATCCAGGTCCCTAGTACCTGGCCAAAACCAAGGAGTAGCAACATTCCATACAGAATCTCAAAGAATAGCAAGATTCTGGAATTCCAGAGAGTAACAAGATTCTAGAATCTCAAAGAGTAACAACATTCCATGCTTCCAATCCAGGGCAAGCAGTGGCTTCCCCCATGTCTTTCTCATTAACAGACTATGGACTTTTCCTCCAGGAACTTGTCCAAACCTTTCTTAAAACCAGCTACGCTATCCACTCTTACCACATCCTCTGGCAACACATTCCAGAGCTTAACTATTTTCTGAGTGAAAAACTATTGGTTTTAAAAGTATTTTCCTGTAACTTCATCAAGTCCCCCCATGTACCCCCTCAAAAAAAGAGGGTCTTCATCATAAGACATATCGGGACAGACTTAAAGACCTCAATATGGAGGAAAGGCGGGAGAGGGGAGATATGATAGAGACGTTTAAATACCTACGTGGCATAAATGCACTTGAGTCGAGTCTCTTTCTTTTGAAAGGAAGCTCCAGAAATGTAGGCCAGGGTTTTCCAGGCCTATTGGTAGGTTGGAATGCCCTACCTTTGGAATTAAGACAGGTTTCTACCTTTCTGCAGTTTGGAGAAGGTCTGAACATGGCCTCGTTTGAGTGTTGCTTTGTCAGGTGAGACGCAAGGGCGGGGAAGAGGGATATGACTTTTCTTGTGTTTTTATTCAAAAGGGTTGGTGGACATGTTTTTGGAAGATTTTATCTTGATGATCTTATTATGTATGTCATGTTGTTACCCGCCTAGAATTGTTGGATACGCAGGCTATAAACATTTAAAGAAATAAATATTGGCTCTCTAAGAGAGAGTAAAGGATAGTGGATGGCGTAGATCAGTGTCTCGCAAACTTTATTTAGCCACGGCACAGTAAACTGAGGGCTGTGTCGAGAGGGCCTCCGTTGACCAATGACATCACACGCATGTGCTTGACATCATCACATCAACGTCCGAGCATACTTGGAGGCCCTACAGATGCGGCCCTGAGCTCCGGGGGGAGGGGGGCTTCCAAAACCCGGTCAAACTGCTAGGTTTTGGAAATCTCTCCACCTGATAACCCTAAAATTCTGGTATACTGGGGGGGGGGGGGGGGAAGACTCCGGCAGTGACAGACACTTAACTCTCACGGAAAACAGGTTGCAATACACTGGCATAGATAGACTAGCCGCCTATATGGTTTTTATCAGCCTTTATTTTTCTCTCTTTCAATGTAATTTTTGACCTCGCCCCGGATTGCCATCAGCACCACCTTGGCCACCACGTCAGAATGCTGGTCAGTCCGACGCTTCTACAGGGAGAGCTTGGGGCGGCGATGGGGGACGTCGGGGAGAGGAAGGCTGATCGACTCGCGTTGCCTTCCCGATCTACCGGTCGATTGCGATTGACGTATTGGGCACCCCTGCCTTAGAGGGAACACTTGACCCTTTGGTCAGCTGGGAGCAGAGGGAAGCAGCAAGAATCTTAAAATCTACAAGTTCTGACTTAAGAACAGCTTTAAAAACATAACTTGTTCTTAACCCAGGAACTGCCTGTATAGGAATAATCAAGCCATTGTGACATCACTGCTGAGATTGGCTCTTAGGCATTGGTGGAATGAGGCATTATGACATCACAATATGAGCTCTGGAATGTTGCTACTTAAGAACGCGGTTGTGGCTTCATTTGATTTCACTGAGCAGAATGTCCAATGGCAGAGACTCCTACGCTTCTCCTGCCACTTTAAGAAAAGTGTGCGGTTGTGCAAATGCTGTACCTGCAGGGATCTCAAAGTCCCTCCTTGAGGGCCGCAATCCAGTCGGGTTTTCAGGATTTCCCCCAATGAATATGCATTAAAGCAGTGCATGCACATAGACCTCATGCATATTCATTGGGGAAATCCTGAAAACCCGACTGGATTGCGGCCCTCAAGGAGGGACTTTGAGACCCCTGCCTTAGAGGGTCAATTTACCCTTTTGTCAGCCGGGAGCAGAATCTTAAAATCTACAAGTTCTGAGTTACATCCAAATCCGACTTAAGAACAGCTTTAAACGGTAACTCGTTCTTAACCCGGGGACTGCCTGTATATGTGCAGCTCACTTCTTATTAAAGACCTTTTCCATACGAGCAAATACAGTTGAACAAAGTCTGCTAAATTATATATAGTTAAAAAAAAAATAAAAAAAGCTAAGAACTCCTTGTACCACCATCACAGATAAAAAGGGTTCAGTTTCTGCAGCATCCCCACATCAGGACATTCCCTGCCTCCCTTCCAACAGCTGGATCTACAGATCAGGACGTTCCTTTCCTGTCAACAGCTGGGCAAGGATACTGTACAATCTTTCTTGGACAAGATCTCAAGATAAGCAAGAGCTAGTCACTGTTAAGGCCACTGAGATAAGGAGAAAAAAGGGCTGTTCATGAAATCAGTTCATCAAATATTTAGCAACAGGGAGGGACTGTAGAGCCATTTTTATGGCAAAGCTAAACTAGGAACAGGGTTGGCAGCAACCCTGGAGAGCCTGAATCCCTCAGCACAGAGACAGCAACGGGGAGGGTCTTTTGTTTTTTTATTTTTCGCTGTGCTACAAAATATTTTCATCCTTTCCAGCACAGAAAAACATCCTGAATCACAGGAAGGGAGAAAGAGGCAAGAGGGTGGTAGAAATGGAATTCCCTCGGACCAGAGACGGGGCCTTAGAGCAGGGTCTCAAGCGTCAGTCCTGTTAAATCCTTTATCACTGACCCTGCAGACACAAAGTGTGGAGGCCCGTGAGGCGCGCTGGGAAGACGGGATGGGCCATTTCAGTCTTTATCTGCGTTATTAGATAGAATAAAGTGTGATGCTGAACAGAAGCGGTGAGCACAGCCATCCTGCCTTAGCATGCTGGGGAATTTTCTCTAGCTGCTCTTAAGGACAGCCGACAGTAGATGGAGCCAGTGAGACTGCACTGCAGGGAAAAGATGTCAAGTACAGTGAGTGCCACGCCCCAGACCATCCAGAGAATCTGCAATGACAGCACCAGACACATGCACAACAGCACAGAAAATTATCGCCTGGGACATGCCACAAACCCCCGAGGCGGCACGCAAAGCGTGAACTGACCGAAGGAAAAAGCAAAGGCACAGCATTTCACGGGATTCGAGGATTATTTTCAGAGGGAAGCACTGCTGCTGAGCTCAGTGTGTGGATCCGGAGAAAAGTCCACATGGACAACCCAATGCGGGGAGGACAAGCATTTCCCCTCTGATATTTGCATGAGTTAGGGACCCTCTTTGCAAAAAGAACCAGAGGCAGGCTGCATAAGGGCAAGTTGAAGCCACACCGGGCAGGTTACTTTTCCCCTGCTTGTGGTGTTGGGATTGCAGCTGTCATGCACTTTAGGTTACTGTCTTGTCTCCATACCTTTCTTGGGGGGGGACACTGTATCTGCCATGTAGTGCAGGTTATCTCCTCAATTTTTATTTTTATTTTTATTTTAGAAGAATCATAAAAAGTCATGCTCATATGTTTGGTTTCCATCCTTTTGTCCTCTGGGTATATCCCATATATTTTTTTAATTCCAGCACTAACTCCACCGCCTCTTTCGAGAGGCATCCCAGGCATCCACCACTCCTCCTGTGAAGAAATATTTCCTTTCCATCCCAACCTCCTTGTAGTTTCAAACCATGTCCTCCAGGTCTGGAGTGCCCTTCATTTCAAATTGTCGTGCTCCGCCATGCGGAAAGTTCCTAATTTGACATCTGGGTTTGGTTTTCCCCTCCTTAAGTCATCAGGAGCTGAGAGCACTGCGAGGGGGGTGGGGGTGGGGCAGGCTCTCAAGGGTCCCAGAAAGAAGACAGCCTTGCTCACTGTGCAACAGTGACATCTTGTGGTGAGATTTATGACTCCCGAGGAGAAAAGTTTCAGAATCAAATTTCAACATCTGAAATCCTAGATAATTTATCCTGTCTTAGGTCAGGGGTAGGCAATTCCAGTCCTCGAGAGCTGGAGCCAGGTCAGGTTTTCAGGATCTCCACAATGAATATGTATGAGATGGATTTGCATGCACCGCCTCCTTGAGATGCAAATCTATCTCATGCATATTCATTGTGGAGATCCTGAAAACCTGACCTGGCTCCGGCTCTCGAGGACCGGAATTGCCTACCCCTGTCTTAGAAGAATCATTTATTCCTGTTATTGCTTATACATGGCAAATCCATATGGAGACAGCGCCCAAGGGAACAGGTCACAGCGCTCCAATGGCAGCAGGGCAAGTAATGCCATGAATCTTAAAAGTCACCCCTACAGTACCCAATTAATTCTGTCACCCGGACAGCCAGGGTCACACACCAAGCAAGTTTTCAGGTTACCCCTAAAGAAGATACATGATAGATTTACATACTATTGAGGCAGTGTCTATGCAAATGAATGCCACGCATATTCCTTAGGGACAGTGCAGCGATGTGTGGATCCTGACCATTGAATGGCTCGCCAACCCTGCCACAACACATCTGGTGTCTGGTTTATGCCCCCCCCCCCCCTCTGGGAAGGAGTTGGACCACTAGCCTTCCCAGATACAGGGAGGGCTGCAGCTACCAGGAAAAGAGTCACAGGATACAGCGTCATCCAGGGAGACAGGAAGGGGCTACCCATTCTCTCCTACCATGGCCAACTAGAATCACAGTCGGAAAGTGGGCATCAGGCTGAACAGGATAAAAAAAGTCAGTCAAGCGTGACAGTTTGAAGGGCCCGAACATCTACCAAGGTCATTCACCACCACCGCCTGGAGCTTGAACCTGGATAGACGACAGGGTGGCAGGTGTGATTCTGTCCATCTTGCTGGCACCCTAAGAGATCAGGGAGGAAGGTCTGAACTCCAGGACTGTCTGAACGTTTTATCTGGGCACTTGGCAAGTCTGACACCCACTCTGCCCTCCCCCATGAGTTTCTGCCCACCCGTAGAGCTACGATGGGTACAGAGGTAGCAACTGTAGCACCCAGGGGAAAGATTTAGTGAGCCGGGCCAGGAAAGTCCTCACTACAGAGAGCCTCCCCCCCTTTGAATTTTAGGAAAGACCTTTCTCCATGAGACTGCAAGTGGCAGGGAGGGGCTCTAGCACGGAGGTTTGGGAGAGGGGAAGGGAAAGGGGGTTCTAGGTATTGTAATAGGGTTACCATATGGCTCCAGAAAAAGGAGGACAGACTGAGACATCCGGATTTTATTTCCAGTGTTTTCACCCTCCTTTGTCCAGAGCCAAATGGCAATCCCATAGTGTGAGTATCTGAAGGTACAGTAGCAAAGGGTTAAATACATTCTCTGATCATGTAAACTTTGAGGGGGGGGAGGTGAATTACAAGTTAGAAGCCTATCACCAGTATTTGTAGCTCCCTGAGCATAAGAACAGCCTTACTGGGTCATACCAATGGTCCATCTAACCCATTTTCACGGTGGTCAATCCAGGTCACAAGTACCAGGCAAAAACCAAAATAGTAGCAGCATTCCATGCCACCGATCCAGGACAAGCAGTGACTTACGCCATGTCTGTCTCAACAGTAGACTATGGACTTTTCCTCCAGGAACTTGTGCAAACTTTTTTTAAAACCAGCTACATTAACCGCTCTTAACTATTCTCTGAGTGAAAAAATATTTCCTCCTAATGGTTTTAAAAGTATTTCCCTGTAATTTCATCAAGTGTCCCCTAGACTTTGTCATTTTTAATGGAGTAAAATAAATAAATAAATAAAAATTGATCCACTTGTACCCATTTCTGCCAAGAAATGGCCCCGCTTACAGTAGAACCTGCTCTCTCTCTCTGCTCAGAGCAGCATAATCAAAGAAAGATAGACACATGATGACAGATAAAAGCCAAATGGCCCATCTAGTCTGCCCATCCGCAGTAACCATTATCTCTTTCTCTCTCCAAGAGATCTCACGTGCCTATCCCAGGCCCTTTTGAATGCAAAATCTAGAATGCAAGCTTGAGCATGAGTAGTGGCGTCTTCTGAGTGAATTACTGCTTCACGATAAGCTGTCCAAGACAGGAACCTGAGGTGCACCTGCACTTCATCAGGCTGGTAGAACTGTGTGTGGGGTCCCAGCTCCAGAGAGAAGGGGTGCTGCAGGGTAGGAGTGAGGTGGACTATCTTAATTCCACAGAGCTGGCTTCTAATGTAAACAGCAGCATCTCTTCCCATAAACCTTTAATCGAGAAAGAAACCAAAAACCTACTGTAGACAATCTCACGTTAAATTCTCAATCCCGTAAGACCCCTCCCTGCAGGGCCTCCTACCCTGTGTCCTCTGCACCCCTTCTGCCATGAAGCGGTCACGTCTCCCGTTTCTTACCTTTATCAACGTGAAACATTTCTCATATCTGGAGCTTTTCAAATTCAATCCGTGGACTGAGAGGAAGGCCGCAAGCTCCTCTCTCCCATTTCTCTTTTTCACCAGAGCCAGCCCCCCCCCTCCCTATCAGGTGTGCACAGGGGGTGAGCTCCTCCCTATCACACCCCTGAGAGCAAAGAAAGATTATCCAAAAGGAATAGCTGGGAGAGAGAATTCTGCAAAGAGACGTGAACTTTGAACTCTGCTTTCGATTACAGCCTTGGAGAATTTAAGAGCTCACAACACCTGTAAGCGCCCCCTGTCCCAGTAGGAGCCACTATAAGGAATGGCGCAGAAGCCCTGGCTGTGAAAGGGAAACACAGCTCCTGCAGTCCCAGCCTTTCCCAGCAGGAGTCACTGAAGAGAATGGTTCGGCAGTGGTCAGTGTGGGGGAGTTCACAGCTCCTGCAGTCTCAGCCTCTCCCAGGAGTCACTGAAGGGCAGTCCAGTCAGGTTTTCAGGATATCCCCAATGAATGTGCATGAAAGAAATTTGCATATAATGGAGGCAGTGAATGCAAATCAAGGTTCATTGGGGATATGCTGAAAACCTGACTGGCATGGGGGGGGGACTTCAGGACTGAGTTGAGAAACACTGCTGTAGGGAATGGTGCAAGAGTGCTATATTTGGGAGGGGGGAGCTCACAGTTTCTGCAATCCCAGTTTAATTAAAATTTGATCTACCACCATTAGAAACCTTTCTGAGCTGTTCAAAGTTAGGGTCCGATTTACCTGGACATGTCCTCGTTTTAGAGAACTGTTTGGATAACTGGACCGCTTGGTAACTTTGGCTCAACTGTCTCCCACCTACCTCCTCTGCTGAAATTTTCAATCTTCGGGCAGGCCAGCAGCGCCAGCGAGGTGAAGCCACTGCTGTCGGCCTGCCTCAGAAGCCTTCATTCTGTACCTGTCCCGCCTACGCAGGAACAGGAAGTCACTGCAGGATGAAGGCTTCTGGGGCTGGCCGACGGTAGCAGGCTCACCTCGCTGATGTTGCTGGCCTGCCGCAAGATTGAAAACTCTAGCAGAGGAGGTAGGTGGGGGGCAGGAGAGAGCCATGGCTAGAGAGAGAGAGAAAGCCCCACATCCTGCTGGAGAGGGGGGGGAGAGTTGGAGGGAGGGAGAGAGAAGCACACACAAGGGGGTTAGAGGGTGGGGGATAGAGAAAGAGAGAAGTAGGCACCCACAAGAAAGGGGTGTTGGAGGAAGGGAGGGAAAGAGGGGGCTGGAAGGAGGGAGACAGAAAGAAAGAGAGAAGCACCTACAATGGTTAGAGAAAGAGACAAAAAGCAATAAAGGGTTCAGAGGGTGGGAAGGGGGACTAAAGAAATGGATGAAGAGTGGGGGTAGGACAGGGCAGGAGCAAGACTGGTGGAGGCAGGGGCAGGGCCATGTGTCCATTTTTTTGACTTCCAAATATGATAACCCTATTTACTGTCAATAAATCTAATTATTCTATCATAAGAAAATGAAATATAATCTTTGAAAGGACATGGAGAGAAAGAGTAATTGTGTTAAACCAGTTCAAAAGCCACAGCTCTCACGTAGCTGTTGAATTGACAGCAAAGAACGGACAGGCAGCTGAGGTGAGATGGTAGCCAAATGCATCCTGAAAAAGGGATGCCCGTCGTCCATTTTTTAATTTCTCAGAAAATCTTTCCAGGCAGAGATGGAAAAATGTTCCATAACAGGGGGCCGGCGATACTTAATATCTTTGACCTAATGAAATCTAGACAGATGTGCCTAAATTAAAGAACTTGTAGGGAAGTCTTGAGGAGAGGATCACAGAACTGGAGGCTAGGGGATGAACCAACAGGGAAAACACAGAGATCCTGAATTGTGAATTTTGTGTACCAGTATCACAATACAAGCTGAATATCTTCAAAAATATAACTCCACCAAAATGATATTCATATAATTCTACTATCAGAAAAGAAGTGCTATAAATTCTTCAATTTATAAAAGCGGAAGAGACCTCAGTGTTTCTCAGGAAAATTCCTTTGAAACTATCTATGGCAACTATGATATTGTCATAGTGAAATACATCCTTGGTCTCATATAGCACCGCTGGCAACCAGTTCATCTCGTAATGGTGGGCTAAATGGTAGAATTCTTCAATCAAGTCATTAGTTTCTTAGCCATATTTTGAACAATTGGCAGCCATCTGATGTGATTAACCCAAAGTCATTAAGATGAGAATTGCAGTAGTCTAAATTGCTACAGTTGAGTGACTGTGTAAGGACACGAAGAGCAATTTTAGTAAAGAGGTTATCTACAAATAGATCCTTCTCAGGCTCTGATGCTCAAAAGCTTTCCAGGTGGTAAGACTTGTAAAATCAGTCTTACTAGCACAGAAAGTTCCCCTGCTGATGCACCAAAGGGTCCTCTGTGGCCGCTAATAGCTTTGTTTCTTCTGCGCAGTCTGGTTTCTTGGGATTTGCAGTCCAGTTTTAGTCTCGGTGTTTCTGTTTCTATCTTCGGTGAGGGTCTGTCAGTGTTTTGCATGTATGATCGAGGTCAGGTGTTCTGCCAGTGTATAGATTTTGAGGAATTAAAGGAATTAAGTATTTTAGTCTTTCTTTGGTTTTAAAATTTTCTCAACTGTGAAATGAACTTCCTTTAACCTTGTGTTGTCCTAGTCCTTTCCAAGTTTTCCGCAAATCTTTAAAAACTTTTCTATTGGCAAAATATTTTAAAAATTAATTCTCTTGCTATTTTGGTATATTTTTATTAACTGTTGTTAACCGTGTCGAGCTTCTTTTGATGATGACCCGGTATACAAAGCTAAGTTTTTACTGCCATCTTTCTATAGGTACTGATTCCTCTCGCTCTGATTTGCTAATTTACCAGTTTCCGGCAGAGTTATCTTTGCTGCGGTGACACATAGCAGGGGAGAGCGGAGGGAAGGGGCAGAGCCGCATGGGACAGAGGAGCAAACAATTGTCATAGGCTGCGGGAGGGGTGAGAGAGGGGGGCTGGGCTGGGAGAGGAAGGGATAATTAGAGGTCTAGCCTGGAAAAAGGAGAAAGCTGCAACAGTGCTGCCAGAGCCATGGGGGAAGGGCCTGTGGCTCCAGGAAGAGCTGTCTGCTGGTTCCAGCTGTGGGAGCAACTATTCCAGTCTAGTGTTTCGGCTGCAGCACTAGGGCCGAGACAGCAGGTGGCATATGAGCTTGCCAGTGTGCTTTGGGCTCGTTAGGCCTGTGGCAGGGCTGGCTCTGGAGACTCACTCAGGATTGATTGCAGGCTGGGGGTAGCCATACTGGGCCAGCTAAGGGTGATGGTGTTGATGGATTTTGGAGAGGATGCAGGCCTCTTTTGCAGGGATCCTTGAGGATGTAGAGGCCATTGAGAATCCTATGCTACTGCATTACAAGGAGCTCAATAGTATTCTAATGGGCTTTCCCTATAATCAGTGGCGTACCTAGGGGGGGGCGGGGGGGGCGGGCCGCCCCGGGTACCAGCCCTAAGGGGGTGTTCCCGGCCTTGCCGTTCAGTCCCCCGCCACCCCCGAAGGACCGCTCGCCCCACTGACCTTCCTGCACCACCTGTGAAGCAGCCCGCAGCAGGATCGCGAAGTCAGCGTCAGCATCCCTGCGCTGCTTCCTGCGCCGCGATCCCGCCCCTCCTCTGACGTCAGAGGAGGGGCGGGACCGTGGCGCAGGAAGCAGCGCAGGGATCGCTGACGCTGACTTCGCGATCCTGCTGCGGCTGTTCATAGGTGGTGCGGGGAGGCCAGAGGGGCGAGCGGTCCTTCGGGGTGGGTCGGGGCATCAGGCCTTCAGGGTGGGGCGGGCGGGCAGGCAAGCAGGCTTTCAAGGGGGAGGGGGTGACAGGCAGGCAGGCAGGCCTTCAAGGGGGGACAGGCCTTCGGGGGGGGTGCAGACCTTCAAGGGGTGCAGGCCTTCAAGGGGGGCAGGCAGGCCTTCAGGGGGGTGCAGGCCTTCGGGGGGGGTGTAGGCCTTTGGGGGGGTGCAGGCCTTCAAGGGGGGAAAGGCAGGCAGGCCTTCAAGGGGGGGACAGGCCTACAAGGGGGGGGACAGGCCTACAAGGGGGGGGGACAGGCCTACAAGGGGGGGGGACAGGCCTTCAAGGTGGGGTGCAGGCCTTCAAGGGGGAGACAGGCCTTCAAGGGGGGGAAAGGCAGGCAGGCAGGCCTTAAAGGGGGGACAGGCCTACAAGGGGGGGACAGGCCTACAAGGGGGTGGGACAGGCCTTCAAGGGGGGGACAGGCCTTCGGGGGGGTGCAGACCTTCAAGGGAGTGCAGGCCTTCGGGGGGGGGGGGCAGTCCTTCAAGGGGGTGCAGGCCTTCAAGGGGGGGAAAGGCAGGCAGGCAGGCCTTCAAGGGGGGGACAGGCCTACAAGGGGGGGGGGGAGCTACAAGGGGGTGGTACAAGCCTTCAAGTGGGGGACAGGCCTTCGGAGGGGGGTGCAGACCTTCGAGGGGGGTGGTGCAGGCCTTCAAGGGGGTGCAGGCCTTCAAGGGGGGACAGGCCTTCAAGGGGGGAAAGGCAGGCAGGCAGGCCTTCAAGGGGGGACAGGCCTACAAGGGGGGGAGAAGCTACAAGGGGGTGGGACAGGCCTTCAAGTGGGGGACAGGCCTTCGGGGGGGTGCAGGCCTTCGGGGGGTGCAGACCTTCAAGGGGGGGACAGGCAGGCAGGCCTTCAAGGGGGGGACAGGCCTACAAGGGGAAGGGACAGGCCTTCAAGGGGGGTGCAGGCCTTCAAGGTGGGACAGGCAGACCTTTAAGGGTGGACAGGCCTTTGGGGGGGGACCATGATTTAGAAGTACACGGAGGGAAGGGGGTGTTCAAAGAGACATGCATATGCCAAACTTTGGGGGGGGGGGAAGAAATAATGGGTCTGAAAATAGAGGAGAGGGAGAGAGATGATGGACCATGGGATTTAGGGAGGGAAGGAACAGAAAGGGAGAGAAATTGGACACAAGGGATGGTGTGGAGGAGGGATAGAGATACTGGATAGGAGGGTAATTAGGAAAAGAAAGGGAGAGATGGTGGACTCTGGGGTGGTGGGGAAGGAGGGAGAGATGCCGGATGAAAGGGTATTTAAGAAAAGGTGGATCTGTGGAGGGAGATGAAAAAAAGGAAAGATACCAGACTTCCTGGGAAGGGAAGGGAAATGGAAAGGGAGGACAGAGTTGGCAGATGGATGGTTAGCATGCAGAAAGAAGGAGACCCTGGCAAGCAAGTTATCAGAAGAAAACCAGAGCCTTGGACCAACAAGATTTGAAATATAACCAGACAACAAAAGGTAGAAAAATTAATTTTATTTTCTGTTTTGTGATTATAACATGTCAGATTTGAAATGTGTATCCTGCCAGAGCTGGTGTTGGACTGCAAACGTGAGCTAGGATTTAACAGAAAGAGGAAAAGTCCTTTTTGTTTCTTTATTTTATTTACACCACAGCGCCAGTGTGGTTAGGAGAAGCCAAAGGGGGTGAAAAAGCTATAAAACCCACCAGGAGTTTTGAAAAAAATCACCCAACTGGGCAGGAAAATCGAATTGAAAAACCAATTCAATAGGGCTGAATCGAATCAAAATTTTTTTTTCCTGTATCTGGCAGCATTAGTTTGCGCTACTGTCTTAGACTTTAGGACCTGGGATTGGGGAGAGATGGCATCCTCAGTACTTTATAATGCAAGTGAAACGAGGATTTGGTCAGACTTTTGAAGGGTCTGCAGAAAAAAAATATTGTATAGGCCGGGGACATGAGACAGCAGGAAATGGGAACTTTTCTTCCTTCTATTTTTGTGAATGGAAAGGCTGAGGATGTCAGAGAGGTCAGTTAAAATATGTGCTTTATAAGAAAATATAATAATGTGTTTTATAAAGTTTATAGCATAGCTGGCCTACCCAGTGAGGTGTTCCTAGTGGTGATGGTGGCAGCGTGTCAATGTGTTGAGAGGAAGAGGTGGTCTGGGAAATTCTGCTGAGCAAACTCCGGGCCCATTTCCACCCCCCAGTTAGTCCACTCCACTCAACTGATTCACACACTGAGTGGGTCTTTGGGTGTTGTTTTGGGATCTCTTCCAGTGGTTTATCTCCTTCTGGTCCAAGGAAGGAAACTTTGTTATCCTTAGCATTGACCTACAGAATATGTTTGTAACAGCGCTGCTTGTGTGGCATTAGGCTATGTAGTGATCGAAAGAAAAAAACAGACCTTTGCACATTTTTGCACTATATGGTGGGTGTATGAGGAGATTCACATTTCCTGCACAGCTAAGTCCATGTGAAGTTACCTTGTGCTGTATTTGACATCTAGCAAGGTCTCTGTTTGAAAGGAAAGATCTAAACTTAAAAATGAAGTGGCCAGAAGTTATGGTAAAAGCAGATAGTGTAGCTGGTTTTAAGAAAGATTTGGACAAATTCCTGGAGGAAAAGTCCATAATCTGTTATTAAGACATGGGGGAAGTGTCTGCTTGCCCTGGATCGGTAGCATGGAATGTTGCTACTTTTTGGGTTTTGACCAGGTATTAGTGTCCTGGATTGGCTACCATGAGAATGGGCTACTGGGCATGATGGACCATTGGTCTGACCCAGTTAGGCTATTCTTATGTTATGTTCTCATCTGTAGGGGCCTTTGTTTTCACTTCTTATTTTAATGTATTTTTTTTCTGGGAACTTATCAGTGTTTTTTATAATGGGAACAAAAATGGAAGAGAATTAATGTGTGTGGAATGGGGGGTAACTAATTTCTTCAGCTAAATAATTCAATCCACTTCAAACAGACATAGGAGAACTTGTGCACCATTCACACACCCTCCAACCAAAAACGTCAAAAGAAAAAAACTGTTCGACAACCTCCTAGCCATTCGAGCTGCAACACTCGACCCCCAACTCTACAACCAATTGATATCAACCACAGACTGCAAAACCTTCAAAAAGAAATAAAAACCCTTCTATTCAAAAAACACATAAAACCGAACTAACACAATCAGAACTGTCCCAAGCATCACCTGCAACTACTCCATATGTACTTCTGATGTCATGACAATTCAGACATAATTTATGTTATGTTATGTTTGGAATAATGGTTACATATATGAGGTTCAATAAAAGAAAATTTTCACTGCCTGTTTCTATTCTGACCATTTATTCCATTTCATGATTATTGCAAAAAAAAAAAAAAAAATTTTTTTACATGGGGGGGGGGGGGGGGGGTGTCAAAAAATGATGGGCCCCGGGTGCCACATACCCTAGGTACGCCACTGCCTATAATGCACTAATGGGAATGCCCCCCTTCCCCACCATCAAATGGTGCAGAAAATTTCCAGCAGCTCTGGAACTGCCGGTAACTGCTGTGTGTGTGTTGTGTTCTCAAACACACTCACAACTGCTGTGTCTATTTATTTTTTTTTTTTTAAGTCCACAGCTCGCCACTATCAGCTGATGGATCAACTGAGACAGCAGGATTCCCCAAAGCTGCCTTTCAGCGACTTTGGGGAGTCCTGCCAGCTCAGCTGATGGGGGATTCCCCTGCTGTGATCAACTGAGCCAGCAGGGAAAGCAAGGAGTGCCCCCCACCAATTCATCCCTCTCTTTCACCAATCTCTCTCTGAGCCGAAGCACAAAGATAGGCTTTGGGGAGTCCTACCAACTCAACTGATCAGGGATTTCCCTGCCGCGATCAGATGAGCCAACAGGGAGAGCAGCAGTGGGGCAGAAGAAAATCTTCACAGGAGGGATGTGGGAGAGGAGCTGGGCCCAGCGATCGCTCTTCTGAGCATGCTATTCTGGTGAATGTCACCCAGTCAAGAAACATCGCCCCCAACAGTATTTTTTTACCATGGTTTTGGAGCTTTGTGCATCCTGCCCTCAGTTTGAAAAAAAGAGCTAATTACATTAGACACATGTGGTGAAAATCCAGGGACTGGCCAAGGATCCCAACTGAGACCTTTAGTAAGGGGGGAGTGAGGTGCAGTGATTAGAGCTACAGCCTCAGCACCCTGAGGTTGTGGGTTCAAACCCACGCTGCTCCTTGTGACCCTGGCCAAGTCACTCAACCTCCCCCCCCCCCCATTGCCCCAGGTGCATTAGATAGATTGTGAGCCCACCAGAAGAGACAGGAAAAAATGCTTGAGTACCTGAATAAATTCATGTAACAAATTCATGTAATAAATTCTGAACTCCTCTGGGAGAACGGTATAAAAAACAGAATAAATAAACTATGGAAACAGAAAAAGATATGCTATGAGAACGGGAGAAGCAAGTGAGACCAGGTCTTGAGAAAAAATTAAAAAGACCATACAATTTTTCTGGGTTCAACGTAAATTTGTGATTTTTGAGCCATTTGGCTGTTTTTACAAATTTATCATTGAGGATATGGCTATGTTGTGGGCTGGTATCCAGATATTATGGAAGAGGTTAGGTCGAGTGACTAAGGCTCTCTTTTACTAAGCCGCGGTAGAGGTTTCTACTAGACAGTTGCACGGGACAGAAATCCCACCCATCCCCGCCCGTCCCCGCCAGGATCCTCTCCGTCCCCACCCGTCCCCGCCAGGACCCTCTCCGTCCCCACCCGTCCCCGCCAGGACCCTCTCCGTCCCCACCCGTCCCCGCCAGGACCCTCTCCGTCCCCACCCGTCCCCGCCAGGACCCTCTCCATCCCCACCCGTCCCCGCCAGGATCCTCTCCGTCCCCACCAGGATCCTCTCCATCCCCACCCATCCCCGCCAGGACCCTCTCCATCCCCACCCGTCCCCACCAGGACCCTCTCCGTCCCCGCCAGGACCCTCTCCGTCCCCACCCGTCCCCGCCAGAATCCTCTCCGTCCCCGCCAGGATCCTCTCCGTCCCCACCAGGATCCTCTCCGTCCCCACCCATCCCTGCCAGGACCCTCTCCGTCCCCGCCAGGATCCTCTCCGTCCCCACCCATCCCCGCCAGGATCCTCTCCGTCCCCACCCATCCCCGCCAGGACCCTCTCCATCCCCACCCATCCCCGCCAGGATCCTCTCCGTCCCCACTCATCCCCGCCAGGACCCTCTCCATCCCCACCCGTCCCCGCCAGGACCCTCTCCATCCCCACCCGTCCCCGCCAGGACCCTCTCCATCCCCACCCATCCCCGCAAGGAATTACCTCCATCCCCGCCCATCCCCATAAAAAGCAGCAATTACTTCTGACAGGATCATCAATTCCACAGTTTCTTTTGCTGTTTTCCTTGTGGAATCTCTTTGGTGGAATCCTTTTTTTGTTTTCTGTTCAGGTAATTAACTTATAAACCCCCTCTTTTACTAAGGCTGACGTGTCCATTATATTATATGGACGAACCCTGCTTCCAAAGCCTTCCATCCCCATGGAAGTCCAGTGGGTTAGGGGGGGATTCCCGCAGGACCCGCGGGATTCCCGTGATCCCCGTTCAGACCTCTAGTTTCTACCACGGGCCGAGGCACTAAGTGCTCCAACTCTGCTCTGACGCTCTTAGGAATTCCTATGAGCGTACGAGCATTAAGTACCCCCGGGCCATGGTAGAAACCTCTGTCGCAGCTCAGCAGGGCCTGAAAGAATTAAATGACAGCTATATCCTGGGAGGATGAAATTCAGGACTATATTTCAAGTTTATTTAAAATATTTGATTTGATCGCAAAATCCAAATCCAAAGCTATTTACATTTATTTATAAAATTGAGTTTAAAAAAAACCCCAAAATAGTCATAATAATTAAACTATACAATTAGTACTATTTACCAAACAAGACATATGAAAAAGGGAGGGAAAAAAAAATGAAAGGATTAAATACAATTCGTAAACAAATAAAAAGGGTTAGGTAATGAAACCAAAGGCTGGGGGGAGGTTACCCACTTAATTTTTGCTAGTCCTCTGTAAAGTATCCTTAGAAATGATTCAGTTAAAAGCCAGCTTTTTAGAAGACTTTTAAACTTATTTAGTAATTTTTCTTCTCTTATATTAATCAGGAGCGAGTTCCAAATTTGAGGGGCTGTAACAGAAAAAGTCGCGTCCCTCCTTAAATAAATGAATTTTAATGAAGGGACTAACAGTCAAGATTTATCTTCGGATCTTGGAGATTTCGTGGGAGTAAAAGGGATTAGAAATCTTTCTAAGAATGCAGAGCTTTGTTTATTAGTATTTTGTGGGTGAGTAATGCTATTTTATATGTAAGAACATAAGAACATAAGCAGTGCCTCCGCCGGGTCAGACCACAGGTCCATCCTGCCCAGCAGTCCGCTCCCGCGGCGGCCCAAACAGGTCAAGACCTGTCTAATCATCAGAAGGGGCTCCCTTGCCACCTTGGTTTCCCATTTAAGTCCTGCCTTCCTATCGAAGTCCTAGCCCTCCGGTCTTGCACATGCACGACCTGGTTGGTTTAATTCTCATTACCTGGTTAACTTCCTATACTTGTGTTACATCCCAGCTCCTCCCTCAGTATCCCACGATCCCTTTATCCCTCAGGAAACCATCCAATCCCTGTTTGAATCCTTGTACCGTACTCTGCCTGATCACTTCCTCCGGTAGCGCATTCCAAGTGTCCACGTAATTCTGTGGTTTACAGGTAACCTTTAAGAGGGGAGTTACGTGATCAAACTTTTTTCTATTAGTAATTATTTTTATTGCAGTATTTTGAAGAATTTGCAGTCTACGTATTTCTTTTAAGGTAGATCCCTTGTACAAAGCATTGCAGTAGTCAATTTTTGATATGACTAACGAATGTATTAGAATATTCAACAATGATTCCTCAAGGAATGCGGATAATGATCTGATCAGACTTAACTTATAGAAATGTTCTCACAAGTGAACTTATTTGATCGTGGTAGCTCAGTTTTTGGTCCAATATGACCCCCAGTAGTAAAAAAATGTTTCCTGACACTGTGGAAATTAAGGTCCATCAAAAAATATTTTGACCCCCCCTATCATTTAGACTACTAGTGCAATCACTAGTGCTTTCAACGCTGGACTACTGCAATATTGTTTTTATGGGTATACCCAAAAAAACCGTAAGGAAACTTAGGATTGTCCAAAACACAGCGGTCCGCTTGATATTTGGATTAAAAAAGAGCGACCATGTTAGCCCCTACTACAAACTACTTCACTGGCTGCCAATGGAGGCACGAATTATATTCAAGTTCTCATGCATATGTTGCAAGCTGGTTTGGGGACTAGCTCCTACCCATCTGCTACCTCACTTCACTCTATACAGCCCTATGAGACAAACCAGAAACAGCAACCTCTTTGCATACCCAAGCATCACCGGCTGCAAATACAAAACCTTCCTGGATAGAACCTTTATGTACCAAACTAACAAACAACAACACTGGTTAGACAGCTACATCAATGGAGCAAGACTGACATATAAGGCCTTTAGAAAAGCCATAAAAACGGCCTTATTCAACAAAATCGCCACCTAAAAAAGTATCTACACCTAACACTACATATGTCCACTCCTGCTTTCAAATCTGAAATGTCTAACATTTTATTCTGCTACCTTTTTAAGTCTCTGTTTGCTGTATTTTCACTGCCTGTTGTAAGATTCCATATGCTGCATCTCTCTGCCTTTTTGTAAGACTCTATATGCTCTTTGTAAGATCCTCCATGCTGTATCCTGGACCTTTTGTAAGATTCTATATGCTTTTTGTAAGTTTCTGTATACTGTATCCTGGACTTCAACACATTGTAATTCGCTGATTGTCCAGCTCTCTTCGGTGTGAACCGCCTAGAAGTCTCACGACGATGGCGGTATAGAAGAATAAAGTTATTATTATTATTTACCTCAGTGACTGCCTTAAGTGTAGTTTTATTTATGTTTATGTGTGCTCCGGAGTAATTTCTGACCCTCCCTGCGTGGAAATAGTATCATCTCTGTTTTAGATGTATAAAAATGTCTGACTATTAATCCCCTTTCTATGTTAGCCTTGTACTGAGCTGATTTGGTGCTGTTCGCATATGGAATTTAAGATGATTTGTTTGTAATTTTGTAAACCACATAGCTAATATGTGGTATAGAAATTTTTAAATAAATAAATGACAAAAATATTAACGAGGACAGGGGTCAATACAGAGGCTACTGCTGAGAACTGGGAGATCTGGTTTTGTATCTCACCAAATGACGGTATTCATTCTACTACCGAGATAAGACTGGAGCAAACTGTAAGAGCAATACCATGCAATCTACGGAAAAGATCATGGCCAATGAAGTGAAAGGCTGCCGAGAGGTCGAAGGAGTACAATTTTCTCCTGGTCACTGAGCAAAATAAAATGTAACGCCAATGAGCGCAGTCTCTGTATTATTTTGATTTTCTAAAATCCATCTAGTTGGGATGTTGGATTTGGCAAGACAGCCATTTTGTTACACTCTGAAAGTTTGGAGACAAAAGGAAAGTGGACAACTGGGCGAGAATCAGATTTAAGAGAAGATCTTGAATCCTCGGATGAAGATAAGCAGATTGCCAGAAAGAAGGACCTAGACCCTGGTGGTAAAACATCGAACAACATGGAAGGGGTCATGTGGTGGTTTCTTTGCTTTTAATGACTGCACAGAAGCAAGAGAGAGACTGGTCACACCCAAGGTAGTCAAAGTCACAGTCGCCCCGCATTTTTTAAAATGTTATGACATTGCGTACATAACAAAATTTAATAAAACTTGAAACTAGAACACCAGTGTGGTAAAAGGCGACTTTATCGATGAAAGACTCAATGTGGCCATCTTTCAATGTCAACCTGCATCATAAGAACCTAAGAATAGCCTTACTGGGTCAGACCAATGGTCCATGAAGCCCAGTAGCCTGTTCTCACGGTGGCCAACCCAGGTCACAAGTACCTGGCCAAAACCCAAAGAGTAGCAACATTCCATGATACCAATACAACGCAAGCAGTGACTTCCCCCATGTCTTTCTCAATAACAGACTATGGACTTTTCCTCCAGGAACTTGTCCAAACCTTTCTTAAAACCAGCTACATTATCTGCTCTCACCACATCCTCTGGCAACACATTCCAGAGCTTAACTATTCTCTGAGTGAAAAAAATGTTCTCCTATTGGTTTTAAAAGTATTTCCCTCTAACTTCATCGAGTGTCTCCTAGTCTTTGTAATTTTTGACAGAGTGAAAAATTGATCCACTTGTACCCGGGAGAGGAGTCATTGTAAGGAATGGTGCAGAAACACTGGATGTAGGGAAAACTCACAGCTGCTGCAGTTCCAGCCTTTCCCAGCAGGAGTCAGTATAGAGTAGGGTCCTCAAATCCAGGCCTCGAGGTCCACAACCCAGTCTGGTTTTCAGGATTTCCATAATAAATATGTATGAGATCTATTTGCATACAATGGAAGTAGTGAATGCAAAAAGATCTCATGAATATTCATTGAGGAAATCCTGAAAACCAGGCTGGGTTATGGACCTTGAAGACTATATTTGAGGACCCCCTCCTGTAGGGAATGATGCGGGAGCGCAGGATGTGCGAGGAGCTCACAGCTTCTGCAGACCCAGCCTCTCCCAGCCTCTCCCAGCAGGAGGCACTGAAAGGATCAGTTTATGTCTCTGGAAACAGAGACCGCTGTAAAAGTTTTTAGTTAAACCCTGGGAGAGAAGCAACCTGGGACAGCCAAAAAGCCTGGCAGCGGAAGGGGATGAAAAGGGTTAATGGTGGGAAGCAAGCTGTGGCATGAAGAAGATTGACCCGACAGGGTGGAGTTTGAGGGGTTCCGACAGAACAAAGAGCCTGGGAGGACAGTGTGTCTGTCTCTCTGTCTGTCCAGACAGGAAAGTGTTTCTCTCTGTCTCTGGATGTCCAGGGAAGACCTTGAAAGAGCTTGAAATGGAAGAGACTCTGAGGAATGAGACAGACTCCAAAAACTGTCAGCACCTCACCATAGTCAACCTAGGTGACCCGTCAAAAGCATGCCGGACAAATGTTGTCGCGGGATTGTCGTTGCGCCTTTCTCCGGCGCACTTTGGTTTCGGTACCACCTCACAGGGAACAGTCACAGCTCCCCCCTCCCTCTGTTACAGGTCCCCCCCCCAGGTAACTGCACAGACACAGGATCTCACACACAGACACAGTATAACCCCTGCACCCCATCCCTGCGCAAAATAACCCAGGCAGACCCATTCAGAGCAAATTCCCTCCCTCAGACAGGACCTTCCACACAAACATAGTGTAACCCCAACACTATACAGGACATCCCATGTCATACATAGGACACGCCTCCTCCTCCAGACACACTAAGCATCTAAGCATGACGTCCCACCCTGAACAGAACCCAGAAACCCAGAAAACACAGGGGTCCAGCCCTGAACACAACCATCCAAAGGGAGACCCAGTAAACCCAGGGGTCCATCCTTGCATAGAACCATCCAATTGGAGACCCAGTAAACACAGTGGTCCAGCCCTGTACAGAACCATCCAAAGTGAGACCCAGTAAACACAGGGGTCCATCCTTGCATAGAACCATCCAATTGGAGACCCAGTAAACCCAGGGGTCCAGCCCTGAACAGAACCATCCAAAGGGAGACCCAGTAAACACAGTGGTCCAGCCCTGTACAGAACCATCCAAAGGGAGACCCAGTAAACACAGGGGTCCATCCTTGCATAGAACCATCCAATTGGAGACCCAGTAAACACAGGTGTCCATCCTTGCATAGAACTATCCAATTGGAGACCCAGTAAACACAGGTGTCCATCCTTGCATAGAACCATCCAAAGAGAGACCCAGTAAACACAGAGGTCCATCCTTGCATAGAACCATCCAATTGGAGACCCAGTAAACACAGGGGTCCATCCTTGCATAGAACCATCCAAAGAGAGACCCAGTAAACACAGAGGTCCATCCTTGCATAGAACCATCCAATTGGAGACCCAGTAAACACAGGTGTCCATCCTTGCATAGAACCATCCAAAGAGAGACCCAGTAAACACAGAGGTCCATCCTTGCATAGAACCATCCAATTGGAGACCCAGTAAACACAGGGGTCCATCCTTGCATAGAACCATCCAAAGAGAGACCCAGTAAACACAGAGGTCCATCCTTGCATAGAACCATCCAATTGGAGACCCAGTAAACCCAGGGGTCCAGCCCTGAACAGAACCATCCAAAGGGAGACCCAGTAAACACAGTGGTCCAGCCCTGTACAGAACCATCCAAAGGGAGACCCAGTAAACACAGGGGTCCATCCTTGCATAGAACCATCCAATTGGAGACCCAGTAAACACAGGTGTCCATCCTTGCATAGAACTATCCAATTGGAGACCCAGTAAACACAGGTGTCCATCCTTGCATAGAACCATCCAAAGAGAGACCCAGTAAACACAGAGGTCCATCCTTGCATAGAACCATCCAATTGGAGACCCAGTAAACACAGGGGTCCATCCTTGCATAGAACCATCCAAAGAGAGACCCAGTAAACACAGAGGTCCATCCTTGCATAGAACCATCCAATTGGAGACCCAGTAAACACAGGTGTCCATCCTTGCATAGAACCATCCAAAGAGAGACCCAGTAAACACAGAGGTCCATCCTTGCATAGAACCATCCAATTGGAGACCCAGTAAACACAGGGGTCCATCCTTGCATAGAACCATCCAAAGAGAGACCCAGTAAACACAGAGGTCCATCCTTGCATAGAACCATCCAATTGGAGACCCAGTAAACACAGGTGTCCATCCTTGCATAGAACCATCCAAAGAGAGACCCAGTAAACACAGAGGTCCATCCTTGCATAGAACCATCCAATTGGAGACCCAGTAAACACAGGGGTCCATCCTTGCATAGAACCATCCAATTGGAGACCCAGTAAACACAGGTGTCCATCCTTGCATAGAACCATCCAAAGAGAGACCCAGTAAACACAGAGGTCCATCCTTGCATAGAACCATCCAATTGGAGACCCAGTAAACACAGGGGTCCAGCCCTGTACAGAACCATCCAAAAGGAGACCCAGTAAACACAGGGCTCCATCCTTGCATAGAACCATCCAATTGGAGACCCAGTAAACAGAGGGCTCCATCCCTGCGTGTGACTGTCTCATGCAGGTCTCCAAAGCATTGTTCCCTGTCCTTAGCCAGAATTGTTCCATGCAGACAGAGCAAACACAGGTCCACATACCAGCGCAGAGGAGGGTCCCAGGTAAACACAGAGCCCAGATCCAAGAAAACTGCAGCTGCTCATCCCCACCCACGAGCCTTGCAGTCAGACATGCCAAGCACCGCTCCCTGCCTCTGTGTGGGAGTGCTAGAGACATACCGAGAGAGAGCCCAGGCTTCACACAATCAAGCCAAAAAAAGCATGAGTAGAGAATGCGCAGCAGAAAAGCTCCAGGAAGGGGTCACCCTCATGTACCTGAAGAACCGGTCTTATATCTCTCTTTCCTGATAAGATAAACTGGATCGGAGATTGTTCCGGAAGGTTGATATAACCTGTCCTTCCTTTAAAGCTGTGTTGAGGACTCTTTCTTTTTTGTAATTGTTTATTTATAACAAAGAACCTCATACCGACACATCAGTACGATACAAAAACAGTACAGTCAGTCCATTTGCAGAACAGCAAGACCCACTGAGGTCATCCCCATCTCCCCCCCGGTAGCAGCATACAACAACCGTCATCCCCCTTAAACCAGATATCCCCCCCAATGGGCGTCAAAGCACCCTAAGAAAAGGAAGGAGAAAAAGAACAGAATCGAAGAAACAGAAGCACATAAGCAGAATAAGACAAACCCCAAAGCCCAAGTCCATTCCAGGTCCAACTCCCCACATCCAATCCCTCCACTTCCAGGTGTCTCCCCCAAATATCGTAATAGTGCTGCCATCGTCCAGTCAACAGGGCCAAAAGCCTGTATCTTTCACATACCCATCCCAATTTTTCTCTCATTAGAGTTAGCGTGGGTATAGTCATGCTTCGCCAATGGTGAGCCAGTCAGCCTAGCCGCTGTGAACGCCAACCGTACCAGTCTATCTTGGGCATCATCTTCCTCTCCCATGGGAAACCCCAATAAGGCCACCTCCGCTCTTTCTTGGAGGGACACCTGAAGAAGAGCCCCCACATACTTAAACACCTGTCTCCAAAAGGCAGCTCCACCACATATGAAAAAAGGTCCCCTACTCCCCACAGCCCCTCCAGCAGAAGGCTATGCCCTGAACAGACATCTTACTCAGGTGAACCGGGGTCATGTATCAGCGAGCATTCTCCACCAGCACAGGAGCCACTGCTAGATGGTGTATCCTAAGCGAGATATTTTCCCATAAGGCCTCATCAAACACCTGCCCCAAGTCCCGTTCCCAAGCCACGAGATACAAAGGTTTCCGGGCCCTGTCCTGATGCACCCATTTATACAACAGTGAAATGCATCCTCTGCGCACTGGGGACCCCCAACAACGGCTCAAATTCAGAACAGTTATAAACCGCGGCATTAGCCTGTTTAGCCCTTTGCAAATAACTTTTCACTTGGAGAAAAGGGAAAAGGTCCCTAGAATCTAACTTATAAAGGGCCTGGAGCTCAGGAAAAGCAAGGATAGTCTCCCCCTCCAGAAATTGGCCAAAGTACTGCAACCCTTTCCGTGCCCACCTCACTCTTTTTCTTAAGAAAGCGACAGCTATTTGGAATCTTCTCCCAACTAAGCTTAGAATTATCGGTTCTTGTGTTCTGTTTCGCCCCATCCCAAAGTCATTTGGGCCCGGATTCTGTATACGGTGCCGATATTGGCGGCCGCCAACTCCATGTCAATCACGCCACGGCGCCTCTGTGAAAGACAGACCCTGGAAACACAGACTAGGCGTTTCTGAGCCTACATGTCTGGCGCCTATCCTTGCTGTGAATCGCACGTAAATAGGTGCTTTAGGGCCACCTAATGCCACTTCCGGCGTTAGCCACATCCATGGTGGCATTTGGTGACCTAAAGCGCCTACATAGGTGCGATTCCAGCTATCATTTAGGTTCCGGTAGGTGCTTTTTTTAAACGACATTTGATAATTAACTTAGGCGGCCTAAATTTTTCAAGAATTTTTTCCCCCCTTTATTCTGGCAGGTCTTTGTCCTGAATTAGTTCTTCTATTTTTTTACTGAGCTGTTTTGTAATTTAACATCCCCCCCCCCCTTTTTACGAAACCGCGAAAGCTGTTTTTCGCAGCGCCTGGATCGCTGAACTGCTCCCGCCACTCACAGAGCTCCGGCCTGCGGTAAAAACCAGTTTTGTAAAAGGGGGTGTGGGGTGTGGCTTTGTAAACCGCTTCAGGACCTAATTCTAGGGAAGAACATAGTAAATTAAGTGCAATGAACAGAATATTTCAGTGGTCTCAAGTTCAAAGCCTTTGCAAGGCCACATTTTGGATTTGTTGGTACTTGGAGGGCCGCAGAAAAAAAATAGTTAATGTCTTATTAAAGAAATGACAACTTTGCATGAGGTAAAACTCGTTGCCATGGTATTACCAAAAAAGAGTTAAAACATCTACAAATAATCCAGAATACAGCAGTAAAAGTCATCTATAAGGCCAAAAAATTCGACCACGTAACTCCTCTTCGGATAAAAGCCCATTGGCTTCCCATCCACCACCGTGTCATCTATAAAACTCTATTATTGACTTTTAAAATAAGAAATACTGGACAGCCAGAATTCTTTAATAAATTTTTGATGCCGTATGCTACATCGCGTTTTCTTCGTTCCTTGGAGCAAAATTTATCAGCAATCCCATATTAACACTAGAAGAAACACTATCTTTTCAGTAGTTGCCCCAACCCTCTGGAATTCGGCACTAAATGCTCTAAGAGAGATAACTGATCTTGAGAAATTTAAATCTTTTCTTAAAACATTCCTTTTCAAAGATGCATTTCAAGTGTAAATGTCCTTTTTTAAGGATTTTAAATTTTTTTATCTTTTATAAGTCCATTCGTATTGGACTTACTTGTTTTTTAATCCCTCCCTTTTGTTTATATCTTTATATCTTACTTTTCTTTAATCATTGTAGTTCTTCCCTTTTTTCCACTCGTACCTGTTTGTCTAATCGTGAATGTCATTGTTTTATCTAATTTTGTATGTTTTATTTTGTTAAAGTTATGTTAAATTGTATTATCTGTTTTTACCCTATTTTAAAATGTATAACCACCTTGAAATAAATGATAAGGTGGTAGATCAAATTTTTAATAAACTTGAAAGTTATAGTAACTATAACAAGTTTTACCTCATGCAAAGTTGTCATATAGTTTATAAATCTTTCCTTAATTGCTTCTGATAATTTCAGCTCTATACGGCTGAAAGTGGAAAAACTATCAACTGCAAGAGACAAGATTTTGGACCAACTATTTTGAGGCCCTCGGTATTATAAAGAATGATTCTTTATGGAAAACCTGTGCCTTAAGTGTCCGGCGGTCGCGTCCGCAACCGCCTTCAGCTCTCACCTCCTCCAGCACTGGACGCACGCACAAGCTGCACTTCCTCCAATGGTTACCTTACATTCTGGAACATTGCCCACCTCACTGCTGTAAGCTCACGCAAGTGCTTTCCTGCATCTGTACTCGATTGTCCTCTCCACCTCACAATCACATACAGACACAGGAAAGCGCTTGCGTGAGCTTACAGCAACTGCTGGCGTGAGCGCCGGACACATAGGCACAAATTTTCCATAAAGAATCATTCTTTATAATACCAAGGGCCTCAAAATAGTACCTGGTGGGCCACATATGGCCCGTGGGCTGCGAGTTTGAGACCACTGGAATAGATGTACCTAAGGCATGAACACAGCACGGACAGTTGAAGAGTAAAGATGTTTAAGATGGAGCCTAAAAAAAAAAAAAATCAGCTTGAAAAATTTCCAATTGATAAAGAAGTTTCTGAGGAGAAGTAGGTGGACAGCACAGAGGTCGGAACTGTATAATGTGGAAAGTCATAGTGGGTTGTGAAGATTATTCTAAATTCTGTGTTTTCTTCTTGATTTCTTAGGTTGTATTGCTGTTATTCCCACTGATGTGGCCTTTCTTATTCTGATATTTTCTTTAGGGAATTATTAGGAAAAGAATGGAAACAAAGACGAGACGGTTATAATAGCTTTTGTCCGAAGAAGAGATGGCTCAAGGGAGATATGATAGAGGTCTATAAAATTCTGACTGGAGTGGAAAGAGTAGATGTGAAATTGCTTGTTTACTCAGGGGGGGGGGGGGAGGGAGGGCATGGAGTGAAGCTACTAAGCTACTGCATATTATGTATATTGATATTAGATCCCTAGTATGTGTCAAGTTAAGGAAAAAACTTGTCCTTTAACGATGGTACATTCTAACCCATTAATTGTATTTTTATGTATGTTTAACCTGTAACCCGTTCTGAGCTCTTTCAGAAGAACGGGATAGAAAACAAATAAATAAAGTAGTAGATTTAAAACAATCAATGCGAAATTAAACTCTGGAATTCCTTGCCAGAAAATGTGGTAAAAGCAATTAGCTTAACAGGGTTTAAAAGAGGTTTGGATCATTTCCTAAAAGTCCATAAGCCGTTATTAAGCTGGTCTTGGGAAAATCCACTGCTTATTTCTAGGCTAAGCAGCATAAAATCTGTTTTACTCTTTTGGGATCTTGCCTGGTATTTGTTACCTGGGTTTGCCACTGTTGGAAACCGGGCTTGATGGACCTTTGCTCTGCCCCTTATGTAGAAAATAAAGGTTTGAAAATTTAAAACAAAAAACTCCATAAACCAGTAAATAGTTTTACAGATATAACCAGAGGCTAGAGAGTGGTGGGCACGGTTGTCACAAACGGTGGGAAAGCAGGGGGCGAGGTGGTGCTAGGCCGCCATTATGAGTTAACCTGTGAATCTCCGGACCCATAACGGGAAGGAAGCCAGGGAAAGTGACCCTCTGCCTGAGCAAAACATCTAATATTCTCTAGAAGCCTGAGAGGATGAGGAGAGGGAGACGTTGCTCTTCCAGGTCACTTCTCCACCACCGAGCTGAATGTCTGGCAGGTTTCAATGTGGCTGTGTGACAGAAGAGCCCTGTGTCCTCTCCAAAACCCATCAGCACCAATGGCTAACCCTTTGCTGGCCCAATATGGCTGCCCCCAGCCTGCAATCAATCCTGAGTGAGTCTCCAGCACCAGTACAAATACCAGAGCCCTGCCACAGGCCTAACGAGCCCAAGCTTCTATACCACCTGCTGCCTCGGCCCTAGTGCTGCAGCCGAAGCACTAGAGCAGCTGATCCCACAGCTGGAACCAGCTGGAGCCGCAGGTCCCTCCCCCATGGCTCTGGCAGCACCTTACAGCACTTAGACCTCTAATTATCCCTTCTACGCCCAGTCCCCACCCCCCCCCCAGCAGCCTATGACACTGTTTGCTCCTCTGTCCCATGCGGCTCTGCCCCTTCCCTCCGCTCTCCCCCGCTATGTGTCACTGCAGCACAGACAACTCTGCAGGAAACTGGGTAAATTAGCGAATCAGAGCGAGAGGAACCAGTTCCTATAGAAAGATGGTGATAAAAGCATTGCAGAGGGGCCAGTGTTACACCCTCCTATGGGGAAAACAGATCCAAATGCAAAACCTGCACACTGGCAGAACACCTGACCTCAATCATACATGCAAAACACTGACAGACCCTCACCAGATACAGAAACACCAAGACCAAAACTGGACAGCGAATCCCAAGAAACCAGACCACGCAGAAGAAACAAAGCTGTTCATGATTTATGTCGCTCCATTGCTACAGGCTGGTCCAAGTGATCTACAACTATACACACAGTAACAGAATGAAGGACAATGCCAAAAGACGGGAGCCCTACCTGGTTCCCCCTGACCCCAGGTACCGAAGATGCGCCTACACTCTGAAGGCAAGACAGGGACATCACAGGACCCCTGCAGGGAGCAGACTAAGGGTTAGAACTGAAGGCCCAGGGGAGCTAGGTTCAAATCTCACCACAGCCCCTGGTGATCTTGGGTAACTCGCTTAACTCTCGGCTACAAGCGTTGGCTGTCAGCCTTCCAGGGACAGAAAAACACCTGCTGTACCTGAATGTAACTTAAGTGCTCTGAATAGCGACAGCAGTCCGGCACTGCAGGGGTTAACCAGGCAGGAACCTCTTTGAATATCATGCATTAAATTGCCAAGTCTCTTACTGTCCAGCTTGGAAAAGAGACAGCTAAGGGAAGATATCATTGAAGTCCACAAAATCCTGAGTGGAGTAGAACGGGTACAATTGGATCGATGTTTTACTGCATCAAGATTTACAAAGACTAGGGGACACTCAATGAAGATACATAGCCTTACTGGGTCAGACCAATGGTCATCAAGCCCAGTAGCCCGTTCTCACGGTGGCCAATCCAGGTCACTGATACCTGGCCAAAACCCAAAGAGCAGCAACATTCCATGCTACCGATCCAAGACAAGCAGTGGCTTCCCCATGTCTTTTTCAATAACAGACTATGGACTTTTCCTCCAGGAACTTGTCCAAACCTTTCTTAAAACCAGCTATGCTATCCGCTCTTACCACATCCTTTGGCAATGCGTTCCAGAGCTTAGCTACTCTCTGAATGAAAAAATATTTCCTCCTATTGGTTTTAAAAGTATTTCCCTGTAACTTCATCGAGTGTCCTCTAGTCTGTAATTTTTGATGGAGTGAAAAATCGATCCACTTGTACCCGTTCTTCTCCACTCAGGATTTTGTAGTCTTCAATCCTATCTCCCCTCAGCCGTCTATTTTCCAAGCTGAAGAGCCCTAGCCGTTTTAATCTTTCCTCATACAAGAGGAGTTCCATCCGCTTTATCATCTTGGTTGCTCTTCTTAAACCTTTTCTAGCGCCGCTACATCTTTCTTGAGATAAGAAGACCAGAACTGAACACAATACTGCAGATGAGATCGCACCATGGAGCGATACAGGGGCATTATAACATTCTTACTCGAAAGGGTCCAGAGAAGTGCGACTAAGATGGTTAAGGGGCTGGAGGAGTTGCCATACAGCGAAAGATTAGAGAAACTGGGCCTCTTCTCCCTCGAACAGAGAAGATTGAGAGGGGACATGACTGAAACATTCAAGATACTAAAAGAGATAGACTTAGTAGACAAATTGTTCACCCTCTCGAAGGTAGAGAGAACGAGAGGGCACTCTCTAAAGTTGAAAGGGGATAGATTCCGTACAAACGTAAGGAAGTTCTTCTTCACCCAGAGAGTGGTGGAAAACTGGAACGCTCTTCTGGAGTCTGTCATAGGGGAAAACACCCTCCAGGAATTCAAGACAAAGTTAGACAAGTTCCTGCTGAACCAGAACGTACGCAGGTAGGGCCAGTCTCAGTTAGGACGCTGGTCTTTGACCAAGGGCCGTCGCGTGAGTGGACTGATGGGCACGATGGACCACTGGTCTGACCCAACAGCGGCAAGTCTTATCTTCTTATGTTCCCTTTTTTTAAATAATTCCTAGCATCCTTTTTGCTTTTTTGGCCACTACCGCACATTGGGTGGAAGATTTCATCGTATTGTCTACGATGATACCCAGATCCTTTTCTTGGGCCTTAATCCCCAAAGTGGACCCTAGCATCCGGTAACTGTGATTCGGGTTATTCTTCCCAATGTGCATCACTTTGCATTTGCCCACATTAAATTTCATCTGCCATTTGGATACCGTCTTCCAATTTCCTAAGGTCCGTCTGCAATTTTTCACAATACGCCTGCGTTTCAACAACTTTTAGGAAATATTTTTTCACTCAGAGAATAGTTACGCTCTGGAACGCATTGCCAAAGGATGTGGTAACAGCAGAGAGTGTAGCTGGTTTTAAGAAAGGTTTGGACAAATTCCTGGAGGAAAAGTCCATAGTCTGCTTTTGACGGTAACATAGAATGCTACTACTCTTTGGGTTTATGCCAGGTACTTGTGACTTGGATTGGCCTCCGCGAAGATAGACCATTGCTCTGACTCAGTACAAGGCTATTCTTATGTTCTTAGACTGTAAGCTCTACAGGAAAGGTACTGATCTACTATGTGTTTGCACAGTGCTGTGTATGTCTGGTAGGAAATCTCTTGGATTTATAAATCTGCCTGTCTAGTGAACGGTTTATGTCTTGTATTCCCCCCCCCACACACACACACACCCATCGTCACCAGGTATCCTCCTCTTAGGCTCTGCATGGTACACCTGCTCAGAGTTCACACCACACTAATGCAGAATTGATATGTAGTATGACCCCGTATTACAAGACAAAACCTCACCACATCGTCATTTCGAGATAGATGCTACTGTAATGGGTCCTCCTGCTTTCAAAGCACCAAATCACACACATACACCAAAAGTCACCCAAGAGACCAGCCTGAAGCTGACAAACAGCTGGATAACGACAGAGGTCAAGGGGCTTCACAAAATCCATAATGCATCCATGAAATCACGCTCTCCTACCGTTAATGATTATTTCCTGTGTTAGCCGTGATCCAACATAAATACTTTTGTATAAATTGGTGGAATCCACCTTTTCGAGTCAATATTCTGCTTCCTTTAAGTAGCCAGCTAAATATTCAGCACCAGGACTCATCTGAGGAACAACATTTAATATCCAAGTCTTTGGCGACACCTGGAAATTATGCAGGCACAGACGATGGCCAGTACCGTACCAGGGTAGATAACCGGACAAAGCTAGGACTGCCTCTTGTGTGGCCCAGTTTGCAAGATTAGCTGTTCAGGCCCCAGCACTTGATGTCACTGGTGTCCACAAAGACCCTCAGTTGCTCCCCGAGACTCCTCAGACTGCCCTGGTACCAACTGGTAAGTGGTAATACTTAGCAGCATCGTTTAGTTAGGTCAGCTCTAGGGCTGCCCAGTACGATTTAACTAGGCAGGAGCCTCCCTGGCCTAGTTAAATCATTTTGAACATCGACCCACACTGACCCCTTCCTAGATAAATGAATTAATATTTTAATTCTGCCATCTGATGCCTACCACATTAGATCGACAAGGATGAGAAGCGGGATGCTTTTGAGAGGAATCCATGCAATGTTCCTTTTTTGTGTGTGTATCCCCTCCACAGAAAAATTTCGGGAGATTTCAGAGAACAAGTTGGACACAGACAGCCCAGAAAGAGCTCTGTAGGGAACCTCTAGTTCAAACCTATATCTTAACCTTTCTGACATTAACCCCCCCCCCCCCCCCCCACTGTATATGAAGCATCACAGTAAATCAGGGATACATCTGTGCTGTTTGCCATCAGGGATACATCTGTGCTGTTTGCCATCAGAACTCCCTCTC
This sequence comes from Geotrypetes seraphini, assembly GCF_902459505.1. Taxonomy (NCBI): domain Eukaryota; kingdom Metazoa; phylum Chordata; class Amphibia; order Gymnophiona; family Dermophiidae; genus Geotrypetes; species Geotrypetes seraphini. Next base: position 8,739,175 of record NC_047085.1, read on the forward strand.
CCCCCACCCAATGCAGGTTTCATACAGATAAATGTGAAGTGTGAACACAACATGGGCAGCTGAATGGGAGACTCTGGAAAGAACACCGTAGAAAAGAAAGAGCACAGCTTTAATTATTAAAAAGAAAAGTTACAAGTTACGCTTCTTCCATGGAGGAGTGGCCTAGTGGTTACAGCAGCTGCCTCAGGTACGCAGGTGAGGCTGGACTCATTTAGAGCACTGGTCTTTGACCTGAGGGCCACGGCGTGAGCTGACTACTGGGCAGGATGGACCACCGGTCTGACCCAGCAGCAGCAATTCTTATGTTCTTATCCTGAGGTTGCGAGTTTAATTCCCACTGCAGCAACTTGTGGCTCCGGGCAAGTCACTTAACACTTCATCGCCCCATGTAAATTGTAAACCACACAGAAAGCATCCCCCACCCACCCCCACCCCCCACTTTAACCTCCTTTATTCCCAGTAAATGTGAAATACAAGAATTCATAAATTAGCCCTGAAAAAGGAAAGGAGACCCAATGGTGACAGAGAAACACAGGACGGCGGCATTGTGAACGCTGCGGGAAGAAATGAAGCGTGAACGCTGCTCTCCTTCCCCTGAAGGGACCCCCCCAGCGCCAGGTGCACAGCCGAGTGTGGGAGAGAATTAATACCCCACTCAAGCAGAAACCCTTAACCCTTTGTTGGCACAGCGGTGAGAAGGCAGCACCCTGTAGGTGCTGCATGGGTTTGGAGGACACATTTTCTTCAGTTTTGCAGTCTTCCCCTGCTCCCTTCCCAAGAGGCCACCCCTGGATCGCTCTCACCAGGTGGAGCCAGCATCTGAAGGAATGCACAGCATCCCCCCCCCCCTCTCCTCCATCAAGCACGCCAACAACAATTATATCTTTTTCTGCAGTGTCGAAACCAAAGCCCTGGCAGCCAACCACCCGATAACATCACTGTCTGCTTCACCATGACATCACCGGCCGACAGAGTCCAGTGCCACAGTTCACCTGCGGTAAGAGGAAAAAGCCTCAGACTGCAGCGTGTACGCACTCGCTCACACACCTGAAGCCGAGGACGGGGCGGGCAGGTGCCGACAGGCTTCACCACGGCCAGGGAAGGTGGGCGCAGGGAGGCTGCCGCGCTAGGCCCGCTCTATTCCAAAACACCCCTATTGCGGGGTTGTCCCTCCCCCTGCTAAACCATAACCCCTCTAAAGTTTTGACAAACTAGTAAGACGATAAACACTTGAACAAGCAAAAGCTCCGGTGGCAGAGGAAGAGCAGGGGGGGGGGGTCTGACAGAGACAGTGCCAGTACCCAGACAGCCCAGGTTAAGAGTCGTACCTTTAACGAAGAGCCACCGAACTACCACCGTTCAATGTGTAAGTGCCGGTTGCACCTTTGTCCCATCCAATACTGGCCTCTTCTGTGGATAAAACGTGGCCATTTCGTGCGAAAACAGCCTCATTTTAACCCATATAAATGCCACATAACTTGTTTCACCCATCAAGACCACCATTTCCCAGTTTGTGGGAAGCAGACTGTGGTATAATCTGACAGAAAAAGGCCGCAGGACTCTGGGGAAAGGAGGTGGGAGGTGGGAGAAAGGGGGGGTCTAAGCCTCTGAAGCCACTCTGGCGTCTTTAACAGGGAGAAAGAGAGGGTGCGGGGTGAGACCACTCTGTCAGAGCTCCCCTCTCCTGATCAGACAGATGAAAATCCTCAGAGGGCGGATAAGAAGAGCGGTGAGCTCTTTCTCATTAGTCCATTCCATGAGCATCTGATGAGAAAATTCACCCCAGCCAAGGGAAGGGAACCCATCACCTTTATTTCTGTTTACGTAGCATGGGGATTAGCTTTTATTTAATTCAGAGGTTTTATCCCTGAGGAAGTGTCACTGTAAAGGTGAGGGGTGGGAGATTTGTACCCTACCCCACTGCACTCTTTCATCAAAGCTGGGTTTCTCTTGGGCAGAATTAACCTCCAGGTCAATGCTGTCCTGTTACTGTAGCAATGACCAAAAAGACTGGGTTTGGTCTCACAAGCACACATAGCTGTGAATGCACTGAGTGTCCCGTGGATCTCTGATCCCTGCCACACGTGTGAGCCAAATGTCCCGTGACTATCCGGACCCCTGCCACACATGTGAACTAGGTGCCCCATGGATCTCAGATTCATTACACGTGAGCTGAATGTCTCATGGATCCACGATCCCTGCCACAGTGTGAGCCAAATGTCCCATGGCTATCCGGACCCTGCCACACATATGAACTAGGTGCCCCATGGATCTCAGATCCATTACACGTGAGCTGAGTGTCCCATGGATCCACGATCCCTACCACATGCGTGAGCCGAGTGTCCCATGGATCTCAGGTCCATTACACGTGAGCTGAGTGTCCCATGCATCCACGATCCCTGCCACACACATGAGTAGAGTGTCCCATGAATCTCCGATCCCTGCCACATGCGTGAGCCAAGTGTCCCGTGGATCTCCAATCCCTGCCACAGTGTGAGCCAAATGTCCCATGGATGTCCGGACCCTGCCACACATATGAACTAGGTGCCCCATGGATCTCAGATCCATTACACATGAGCTAAGTGTCCCATGGATCCACGATCCCTACCACATGCGTGAGCCAAGTGTCCCATGGATCTCAGGTCCATTACACGTGAGCTGAGTGTCCCATACATCCACGATCCCTGCCACACACATGAGTAGAGTGTCCCATGAATCTCCGATCCCTGCCACATGCGTGAGCCAAGTGTCCCGTGGATCTCCAATCCCTGCCACAGTGTGAGCCAAATGTCCCATGGGTGTCCAGATCCCTGCCACACATGTGAACTGAGTTTCCTGTGGATCTCCGATCCCTGCCACATGCATGAGCCGAGTATCTCGTGGATCTCCGGTCCCTGCCACACGTGTGAGCTGAGTCTCTCGTGGATCTCCGATATCTGCCACATGTGTGAACCATGTGTCCTGTGGATGTTTGGATCCTTGCCACACATGTGAACTAGGTGTCCCATGGATCTCAGATCCATTACACGGTGACGGGACTAAAGCGCACCAGACAATCGTGCACAAACAAAGGAGCTCAGACAAATGCGCGCTGGATGTCAGCGTGCCAGATTAGAAGTTAAATTTAAAGCCCTCCAAGGGGGGGTGGAACCTCCTCACCCCACTTTACTTAGAAGTTGGCACTGCCCCCCCACATACACACAGAGGAAACTAATTTTTCCCTAAAACAGGGAAAAATTACTCTTTCCTCTGTAATGGGGAGGGGGTTCCCCCCTCCGACAGCGCCAACACTTCTAAGTAAACTGAGTGGGTTCCAGCCCCACGCACCCCCTCGGAGCGCTTTAAATTAAACTTTTAATCCAGCGCGCTGACTTCCTGCGTGCATTTCTCTCTGCTCCTTTGTCTTTGTGAGCTGATTGTCCCGTGGATCTCCGATCCCTGCCACACACGTGAGCTTAGTGTCTCGTGGATTCCCTAGTCATGACACAGGTGGAGCCCCAGATCCTAAATAACCCTGGTTCTTGCCAGGCGCTCCTGCCTCTTTGGTCAAAGGGGTCTCCGAATTAAACAGGTTCCCCTAACACTGCCTTACAGCCTCTGCTTCCATCCCCCAGTTTCAGGAGCTGCCACAGGCGGACAGTTGAGGTCCAGGCACTAAACTTCATGAGAAGAAAACATCAATCCCAAAAGCAGCCCAAATTTTCCAAATGCTTACAAAGTTCTCTTCCCTCTTCCCTGACAGAGAAGGGGGATCTCATTCCCCTGCTGGTTCTCACTGGGTCAGGGGTACACCCCTGCCCCATCCTCCTCCAGGACTTCTGGCACTGGACCTGCCTGGGAGAGGATCCAGCAGGCACCAATGTCAGAGCTCCTAAATCTTAACAGCTCCTCTGCAGCAACCCTGGACTTTTCTGCAGCCAAACACCTCTTCCCAATCCCCGAGCCAGTGCAGGCTTTGACCAATTCCCATGCTATCAGCTCCAGCCCCACGCCCTCTCCCTCCCTCCGAGCAAACACCAGGAAGCACAAAAGCAGCTCTCTGCTCCCTTAATGTCACTGTTCCAAAGCAGACGATGGACCCCCCACTCGGGACCACTGAGGACCCCTGGACCCGGTGCGACACAACAGATTGGGAGTAGGGGGAAGAGGTGTGGGGAAGGCAGAGTCCCCACTTCAAACTTTGGTTGATCCTTTCAGGACAAGATTATGTTGCTTCCAGCTGTTCTGTTCTCAGACCCACCTCTGCTCTCCTCTCAGCAGATAGGGAGCCTAGAAGGACCCCCTCCCACCTTCCAGAGCAGAAGAATGCCCACCCAGCATACACTAAAATAATGCAGAACCCCAACATCCTGACAAATGCACCCCAGAAACACAGCTCCAAATCCCAGAACCATGAGAAACTGCAGTGCTGACCCCGGAAAGACTGGCAGCCCCCTCCAGCCTCACCCCGTGTCCTCTGGCTAGGGCATCACTTTCCTTCTGCCTCTCCCTTCACTTTCTAAAGCTACCAGGACCCCACAGCTCCCAGAATCTCCCTGTGCCAGCCCTGCCATGCATGGTACCTTTAAGAGAGATGATCTCGTGCTGGATGGACCTGGAGGTATCCATGGTAAGCTGCAGGCTGCTGTCCCCTCTCGGTCCTGCTGCTGGAATTCACGCCGGGGTCCCTCCCTTCCCTTCCTCCTTCTCCAGGGCTGTGCATTGCAGAGGCAGCAGCCAATCAGGGCTGGGAGGGAGGGGGTCCCGGGCTTGGCCCGTTCATTGATCTGCGAGAGCCCTGCACTGGATTGCGGCAGAGCCAGGAAGGCTCTCTCCACACCTCCAGACCCGGTGCCCAGGGGAAGGCACCTGCCACCTTTCCCGCTGGCCAGGCCCACTCCCCCAAAAGAAAGGCTGAGCCCCAGCTGCTGGAAATCTCATTCAGCACAAACAGCTACAGCCAATGTGCTCTCCGCATGTTATGACTCTTTTTCAGCTGCTTCCATCCCTTCACTTCTGCAGTTTGCTGGATTACCTTTAGCATTTTCAGTCCTTGCCTCATCAGCTACCTGTGCACGCATACAGCACAGAGAACGGAAGAGCAGATCTTCAGCAGAACCTCATGCAAGCATCTAATACATACAGGGCGTGAATACAGCACGGAGAACTGAACAGGGTTTCATCAGAACCCCAGGCAGGCATCAGACTGGTGGCATATAAATAAATTATTATTATTATACATACAGAGTGTGAATACAGCACGGAGAACTGAACAGGGCTTTCTCAGAACCCCAGGCAGGCATCAGACTAATGCAAATACAGCATGCATACAGCACAAGAGATCTCTACTAGAACACCATGTAGCACATGTAAAGCATGAATACAGCACGGACAGCTGAAGAGTGAAATTTGGTCAGTCCATTTGGATGTTTCCTTCCAGCTGTTCATGTTGTATTCATATAGTCTGGGTGTCTGACTGCTGCTCTCTTGCTTCAGTTGTCTGTGATGTATTCATAATCCAGGCGCTATCTGAAGAGACATTCTCTACTCCATCCACCTGGATCTCACTGCAGTTTCCTGTCCTGTTCAGGGAATAAACCTGTGGCTCAGAGGCCCCCCCCCTATAGAATTTAGGAGAGTCGAATACCCCCCCCCCCACTCCATCACAATATGTGTGACCCATCCCTAGATGCAGAGTGGGCTCACGATATCAGAGACAAGACCACGAAAGAAAGGCCACGAAGCCTGTCAGCTCTAGGAAGAGAAGACACCTGGGCTTGAGAAATTCTCCCTCGGCTGTTCCCAATGAACTTGAAACACAGACTGCAATACAGTTATGAAAGAGGTCAGGTCTCTGCTCCAATAACTCAGCTCTGAATCCCTGGCATATCGGGGGGGATAGCATTGAAGGCTAGCAGTGCTCATATCCAGACATCCTAGAACTATAGCGGGTGACGTGGGGGGGAAGCAAGGAGGGGTGGGTGGGGGGAATCACTAACTGCAAAGACTGAAACCCCGTCTGAGCAGGAGCCAATGCAAATCCCGCAATGTGCCTAGTATTATATATTTAATGGATACGTTACATCATTAATAGAGAAAACAGCATGCACCATGGGTGTCCCTAGAGCTACCAATGGTGCCCCCCTCCCATACCTCACTTCATGCCAGCTCCATACGTCACATCACATCCTCACTCCCACTTCCACCTTGACTCTTCTCTCCCCTTTCCCACACCCCATCTCACTTCAGCTTCCTTCCCCTCCACATCACTGACCTCCTGTGCCCCCAGCTGGGCTCAAGTCCTTAGTACCCCTCTTCTCAGTAGTGGGCAGCAGGTAAATTAACCCCCTCCCTCCAACAGTATCTCCACCCCTCCTCCTCATGAAATGAGGGCAGGGGCCCCGGGTGCTGGTTCTGGCTCTTAAGCTCAAGGAGCAGAGCGTCTGTTGCCCTAGGAGAGGCCAGTGGCTTTAAGGGTCCCCATGTTACCCCTCTTCAGGCAGCAGTCTGGCAGGGCTAGAAACACCATGCTGGAAAGGTCTGCACTTCTGTGGTTGTCTGCCAACCTTAAAGCTGTCTGTATCCCTGGGGAGGTACCCCCCCAAACCCTCCAAAACCAGACACAATAATCCAGGCAGGCTGGGGGGGGGCAGCTTTCACTTTTCTTTTATGCAACCAGTCAGAAACATTGCCAAGCTTCCCTCCTGCAGCAGAGTACTGGGAACTAGGGCAGATTTCAGGACAGTTGCAGCTCCCTATTACTCCTGGCAGAATTCTGCACTCCGTTCTGCCCCTGTTCCCGTCCCCTCTTCTTCTCCTGCCCGTTTTTTCACTCTCTCCAAAAATACTAGGACTAGAGGGCATGCAATGAAGCTACAAAGAAGTAGATTTAAAACAAACCAGAGGAAATATTTCTTCACACACATGTAATTAAACGCTGGAATTTGTTGCCAGAGAATGTGGTGAAATCAATTAGCTTAGCGGGGTTTAAAGAAGGTTTGGGGAAATCCACTGCTTATTCCTAGGATAAGCAGCATAAAATCTGTTTTACTTCTTGGAATCTAGTTAGGTACCTGGGATGGCCACTGTTGGAAACAGGAGACTGGGCTTGATGGACCTTCGGTCTTTCCCAGTACATCAATTCTTATGTTCTTAATGCATGCGTTATATCGCACCATGATTCAAGTTTATTAGGTTTTCAATAAACGACTTATCTAAGAAAATCTAGGTGGGGTAGAATAAAAACCCAGATATAATTACATAAGAAATATAACATTGGGACATGAGAGAAATGGGGAGAGGGGGAGGAATTGGAATATTGTTTATTTGGGCGCACCAAAGAAAGTCGTGAGAAAATTGAGAATAGTGCAGAATACGGCTTTTCACCTGATATCAGCCCCTCTTATCGGTTATTACACTGGTCAGTGGAGGCACGAGTAATGTTCAAATTCGCATGTCTCTGTTTTAAGTTGGTTTGGGGATTGGCCCCTACCTATCTGTTATCTCATTCCGTGCTATACGACCCCATGAGGGTTACCAGGAATTGTAACTTATTTGCATATCCGAAAATTTTAGACGGTAAAGTTAGGTCTCTTTTAGACAGGATGTTGCATTTCAAGCAAGTAAACAACAGTCTTGGATGGGTAATTATATTAGCGGAGCCATGTTATCTTACGGCGCCTTCCGAAAAGAAATTAAGACGGTATTATTTGCTAAATTTATTTCTTAATTCGATGTTTTTATTCCTAATATAACCATTTTACCGCTTTCACTTACATTTTTATTGTCTTTTTAATTAATAGGCTGTATTCTCACTTTTAACATTGTATTTCGCTGATCGTCCACTTTTTCTCTCTTGTGTGAACCGCCTAGAATTCTTTTGATTGTGGCGGGACGCCAAAATAAAGTTATGTTATGTTATGAAAGAGGCAGAGTTTTGAACGTTAGCCGGTGTGAGACTGGTATCCAGTGAGCATGTTTCAACAAAGGGGTTACAAGATCACATTTTTTTGGCATGGTAGATGATTCCAATGGCCCTATTTTGAATGATTTGGAGCCTTCTAACCGCTTCCTGAGTAATGCCGTGCTAATGCCCTCGGGCTACGAGTTTATCCTGTTGAGCAGAGTGGACGGACCTCGCAGGTCTTCGTTTGCCATCATCTGCTATATGCTTCCCCGTGGGTCGTCAGTGTCCTCCACAGCCTCTGGTGGCAAGCTTTGCCCTGTAATAAACATTGTATGTGAATGCCAGAGTTTTCCGCATTGCTTCCTACGGAGTCGGGGTGTATAAATACTTCTGAGACACAACAGTAGAGATTTCTCATGGACGTAAGAGATTGACAGATGGCAAACGTGATGAAGAAATGGCACAAGACTCCCAGGCAAATAAAGCCCAGATAATGTGTCCCTACTGGAAACCACTACCAGATGTGGGAACATAGGCAAATCATTTTAAATTCCCAGAAAGTTGGAAGATTCACCCCCTTCCCCTTCTTATTAGTCAGGAAAGTTTAACAAGCCAGGAGCCCTCAAAATACTTATGAGGCCTGAGTCCACTGCAGGACCCAGCGCCTGGGAACCTTCCCACCCCTCCCTCTTTTTCAGCCTGGGACCCCTGTTCCCTGACAGTCCAGTATCCTTTATCCAAGCAGGACTCCATGCTGAAAGAACCAGTGATTTGTGCCCTGGAAAACTAAGGAGCTGTCAATAATTGAATAGGGTAGGCCTTAGCAGGGAAGTAATTAAGCTTCTAAATCACTAGAGATTTATAATGCCGTCACTAGTGCTTCAGGATTTCAGCATGCTCAGGGTGGAATGGGAGGATTCAACGCGGGACGTTTCAACACAGACGCAATGAAAGGCCTGCGACAAATTGTCCAAGACCCTGCTCAAGGGTGCAAGAACTGGCAAAAGCGTTTGGGCACCCAGTCTGCACAAATACACACATTGGGGTAGAAAGACAAAACTTATTATTAACAATATCTCAGTACAGCTGGTAATTCAAGACAGCTGGAAGGCACCCAAAACTTCGGGGGGGGGGGGGGGGGAGGCTGAGAACAGGACAAAAAAGTAACACACCCACAGTCACACTTAGGGATCACTGCCAGGATTAGAACCGAGGCAGAGGGAGATAAAGTGACTCATCCAAGGTCACTCAGAGCTGGGATTAGAACTGGGGCAGAGGGAGATAAAGTGACTCAACCAAGGTCACTCAGAGGAGGGATTAGAACTAGGGGAGAGGGAGATAAAGTGACTCATCCTAGGTCACTCAGAGCCGGGATTAGAACTGGGGCAGAGGGAGATAAAGTGACTCATCCTTGGTCACTCAGAGCCGGGATTAGAACTAGGGCAGAGGGAGATAAAGTGACTCATCCATGGTCACTCAGAGCCTGGATTAGAACTAGGGGAGAGGGAGATAAAGTGACTCACCCAAGGTCACTCAGAGCCGGGATTAGAACTGAAGCAACGAAAGATAAACTGACTCATCCAAGGTCACTCAGAACCGGGATAGAACTGAGGCAGGTGGAGATAAAGTGACTCACCCAAGGTCACTCAGAGCCGGGATTAGAATTGAGGGAAAGAAAGATAAAGTGACTCACCCAAGGTCACTCTGAGCTGGGATTAGAACTGGGGCAGAGGGAGATAAAGTGACTCATCCAAGGTCACTCAGAGCTGGGATTAGAACTGGGGCAGAGGGAGATAAAGTGACTCATCCAAGGTCACTCAGAGCCGGGATTAGAACTGAAGCAAAGATAAAGTGACTCATCCAAGGTCACTCAGAACTGGGATTAGAACTGAGGCAGAGGGAGATAAAGTGACTCATCTAAGGTCACACAGAGCCGGGATTAGAACTGAAGCAAAGATAAAGTGACTCATCCAAGGTCACTCAGAACCGGGATTAGAACTGAGGCAGAGGGAGATAAAGTGACTCATCTTAGGTCACACAGAGCCGGGATTAGAACTGAGGCAAAGAAAGATAAAGTGACTCATCCAAGGTCACTCAGAACCGGGATTAGAACTGAGGCACAGGGTCAAACTAGTGCATATTATCACAAAGGCCATTGGTCAGATCAGATCTGTAAATTAGCTTCTGACACAAAGTCTTCTGCAGCCACAGACTGCCAGAGCCTGGACGAGGGGTACAGCTGTGCCATATTCAAAAGGTTTCAGCTTCCAGATGTGCCCTTTCTGCCTGACACCAAACCTGCCCCTCATACAGGCAGCAGAGCTGCTTCCTCTTGAACAGAGGGATCTGGCACCCCTCAGGGGCCCAAATTTTCTCTTTGGCAGTTACATGTGCAGTCTCTCCCTGAGGCCCTAGTGTCTGATAGTCACTTTATTTTCATTTGAGGACACACCTCAGCAAAAACTTGGAGGAGATTAAAAGCAAACCAATTACAACACTATATAAAATAAATGCAAAAGTGCAATAATAAATGGAATAGCAGGAAGTCAGCAGGAAATGGAGCTAGTCCAGACACACAGACAGAGGGAGCCAGAGACTGACTGAAACCAGTTACACAAAATCAAGAAATTACCAGAAAGTGACCAAACCAGATACTGTACACCAAGAAAGAGAGAGAGAGAGAGACCAAACCCAGATCATAAAGAGAAAAGGCGTTTAGGAACTAAACCCAGAGAGAGAGCAAGTCAGAGACCCACCCCAGACTCACGAAAGAGAGAGATTCAGAGAAAGGCCCTAATCAGAGACACCAAGTGCAGCACCAAAGCGAGACTCAACAGAGACAGAGGAGGAAGAAGTGACAAACCTAAGACAGAGACCAAACCCAGATACAGAGCAAGAGAGAGAGAAAGGGGGGAAGGGTTAGAACTCAAGAGATACAGCTGAGATAGAGACCCAACCCAGACACACAGAAAGAGAAGATAAGAGACATTCCCAAATCAGTTGTACCAAAAAGTGACCCAACCCAGACACCTAGAGAGAGGGATTTGGAGAGAAGACAGAATGTAGGGCGAGATCAAGGACGGAGGGTGCAAGGATCAGCCTTATAGGAGAGTTTTTTTTAATGATACGGCTCTAAGACATATTTGGGCTTACCATATGGCTCCAGAAAAAGGAGGATGGATTCCTTTCAAAGGAAGTAAAACCCGGATGTCTTAATCCACCTTCTTTTTTCTGGAGCCATATGGTAACCCTATGTATTAATGCTATTCTCACTTCAGTCCTGCAGTCATTTCCTGCCGTGATATATGGACAATGCATTGTGCGTAATGTAGTCTCATGGATGCTGCAACCACTCTTGCTTACCCATATAAGCTTCCCTGGTAGTCTCAACCGAGCTTGAATCCTTTGTCTGCCTGGTGTTATTTCCTGGTCACTTCTACTCTCTTTGCCCTGATGGGTCAGCAAAGGCATGACCTCTCTCTGTAACCTGTTGTCAAGCCTTGTTCCTACTGGTCCCTTCACTTCCCCCCTGGCCTTGTGGGCATTCCTTTTGGACCCTTTGTCCCTGTGGGTCAGACACGCGTCACCTTGCATTAGAAGCAAATCTCTAACACCTCCTGAGAATACTTACGAATAATTCAGCCTCTCATCTCTGGAACTTGGAATACTTTAATCTAGCTAATCACTCCTTCTTCTCAAATTTCTACCTTCATCTTCTGCGGCAACATTCAGAACTACAGAATCTCTTGCCTTCAGGCAGTGAACTTCTGAGAATCTGAATTGTGACTAAATCAGCGACATTTAAACAAGAAAGTAAATTTCTGAAAGTTAAGAGAGACTGCCTGTGTATGTTGGTGTGTTCAGGTTATACTCTCTGGGATCAGGACAGCACGCTATATGAGACCAGAACAGGATCTGCCGTAGGGTTGCCAACTGGATCCAGATTCACCTGACAGGTCTGATCCAGTCCTGGTTTTACCCCACTGCATGCAGGGACTTGTAGTTCTGATTTCCTATGAAAAACAAGATTAGAAGTCCCTGCATGCAATGGGGTAAACCCAGGACTGGATCAACTCTGTAGGGCAAATCTGGATCTGGTTGGCAACCTTATGCAACAGAAGCATTTAATGATGTCAATGTCAGCTCATCACAGGAAAAAGACATGTCAACTCTCCCCTCACAGGACCCAGCCCCTGAGCTCTTCCTCCAGTGCATTATTTTTCTGTTGGTGAAATCTCTCCTATAAGTTTGTGTTGAAGTCTCTTGGAGCTTGGTTCAGACCCTGACAACTGCAGGGCACCCTGGACCTCAGCCAGCAGTAAGCTCTGGTGCAAAGCCTCTCTCCGCAGAGATCCATGTGTAAATCAGAGACTGCAGCAAGATAGACTATGCAAGTGAGGCCAGACAACAGTGAGTTTGATTGATTGATTCAATTTTCTATACTGTTCTCCCAAAACAGTTTACATTCATTTATTCAGGTACTCAAGCATTTTCCCTGTCTCTTTGGGCTCACACTCTATCTAATGTACCTGGGGGCAATGGGGGGATTAAATGACTTGCATACTCTCTTTGGCTTGGAATTATATGACTGACTTATCCTGCTGTCCACGGAGAACCTACGTTACAGGTAAGTAACTATTCTATTCGGGTCCCGCACTGTATTTCCCCCCTCCCCCTTTCTCTGTGCTATGTGTGGAGGAGTGGCCTAGTGGTTAGGGCTGCAGATTCAAGCCCAGTGCTGCTCCTTGTGACCCTGGGCAAGTCACTTAATCCCCCCATTATCCCAGGTAGATAGATTGTGAGTCCACCAAGACAGATAGGTAGAAATACTTGAGTACCTGTATGTAAACCACTTACGCATTAAGTGGTCTATAACAATGCATTCCCCCCTCTCCCAGTGACCATGAGAATACTCTAACTCAGTGTTTTTCAACCTTTTTATACCTATGGACCGGCAGAAATAAAAGAATTATTCTGTGGACCGGCATCGGTCCGTGGACCGGAGGTTGAAGAACACTGGGCTAAGTCGTTGGCCAGACCCCGCCCATCTCTACCCGATGTCCACCCCAGACCCCGCCCCCATAATAGTATTAATTGCACCTTGCACATCCCTTGCCTCATCTGGAAGCCCTCCCTCTGACGTTGCAACGTCAGAGAGAAGGCTTCCGGTTCAGGCGCAGGATGCTTGTAGGAGCCGCTGCCCGTGGCTTTTTCCACTGAATCAGTTAGGAAGAAGGAGCTGGCTCGAAGATAATGCCGCATCGATCGCATCGTGGACCGGTGGTTGAAGAACACTGTTTTGGGCCTGATGCACGTGCTGGCCCTGTGGACCAGCAGGAAATTTTCTGTGGACCGGCACTGGTCCATGGACCGGTGGTTGAAGAACACTGCTCTAACTCATTCCAAAGCAGCAGGAGAGACAAGGCCCTTCAGCTACAGAGACACAAACCCAGGACTGACGTGACAAAATGAACTAAAACTCAGGACTGCACTGACAGGGGTTCACAACCTGCCCTTGGCGAGCAAGAGCCAGGCCGGGTTTCAGGATATCCCCACCGAGAGATAAATCCGCCTGCGATTGCAGCGCTGAATTCAAATGACTCCCACGCATGTTCACTGAGGCCTGATGCGACTCAAGAGCTGGGGGCAGAATTTGAACCACTTTCTGACACCCTGTCTGGGAACCTGCAGGCTCTATGGTGATAAAGCAGGACTCCAGATCCCATAATGCAATGGGAGACTGGTGCTAAATGTGGGACCAGCCAAGAGCTCCTTGCCTGGGCCCTGCCTGTCAGCAGTTCTCCAGGGAGGCAGATTAATCCTCCCAGATTCCCTCAGCATGAATCACAGGAGAATTCACGGGGAGCTGCCTCTGATGCTGGATCACACATTCCTGCAGAGTAACGGAGGCTTCTTACAAACTTACTACTGTAGCATCCAGGGAGGGGTCATTGCCACCCACTGAGAAAATGCAGCCCCCAGCCCTGTCACCCCTCAGTCCAGAAGGCCATACTGGGGACCCCAGAGATGTATGAAAACACAGATTTAGGTTGGGATTGTAGATTTAACTAGTTGCCTTTCTGAATCCAAACTCAAGGTAAATGAAAATTAGTTCCTGTCCCGGAGGGCTTGTAACCAAAGCCTCATACCTTAAGCACAAAAGAGGGTGAAGTGACTTGCTCAAGGTCACAAGAATGTCAGATGGAGAGGCAGGATTTGAACCCAGACTTCCCATCTCCATGATCTAACCCAGGGGTGGTGCAAGAATACTGAGAATCCTGGGCAAACCTTCAGCCTGATACCCCTCCCCAATGAATTTCAGGCCCCCACCCCACAATTTTACCAATTAAATTCAAGGATTATATAATCCTCTAATACCAGTCCTCTGAAGATACTTGATAGATGTCACTACATGGGCCTATTTCCAAGCAGAAAATTGCTTCCCCTCCTTACAGGTGGTTAGGTTTTCATACTGTTGGGCCCACTGGTGTATACTGACTGCAGCTGCTCTTGGAAGTCGTTCCCCCCCCCCCCCCTCCCGAAACTGCTGTCATAGCCAAAAGACTAATTAATCAGTCAGCCCTGAGATAAACATTAGGCCAGTGGGACAGCAATATACACAAATTTATCTCATACATATTCTCTGAAAACCTGACTATATTACTAGAGCGCTCCTATGAAAACACAGAAGAGAGAGTCCCTGCTCCAAAGAGCTTACAATCTAGTCAACAAGGTGTATCAATACTCTGTGCTCAGGTGGGGGAATTACAGAGGGAACAATAAGACAGATATTGGCGCTTAGCAGGTGAGCTAGAGTTTTAGAACTGAAGACTGCTAGAGGCGGAATCTGATGTACCGAGTCAGGCAGTTTGTTCCAGGCATAGGGTGCAGCAAAGCAGAAGGGACGGAGTCTGGAATTGGCCGTAGAGGAGAAGGGTACAGATAAAGACAGTACAAATATCCTAGACGAAATTGCCCCCTTAAAAACACGCAGAACTAGATCTCCAATCCAGGACGGATGGTTTGATTCGGAGCTATTACAGGCAAAAAGGGACCTAAGAAGATCAGAAAGGCAATGGATTAAATCTGGTGCCCAAGAACACAGAACTACATGGAGACTCAAACTAAAAAACTACAAAAACCTTACCAAGAACAAACGAAAAAATTTCTATGCCCATAAAATTGGAAATGTTTCAAACAACAGCAGCAACCTTTTCAAACTGGTCAACGACCTCTACAACCTCGAAACTCTCGCCAACACCTGCGTTAACGAATCCACTTTAACCGCTAACACCCTTGCAGACTTCTTTAACACTAAGATACAAAAATTAAGATCATCGATATCTGCCCCAGCCAACCCCCACGGGGACTTCCCAATCCTTCTCAACTCAGACAGGCCCAAACTAGACCCAGGATCCAGAACAGACCTAAGCTAGAATCAATTCACAAATATCGACTGGCCAACCTTCAACACATATTTTAACAAATATTCAAATTCCTTCTGCAGACTGGATACCTGCCCCCCCAACATTATGAAAACTGCTCCAATCCATTTTAAAGCCAATATGTTAGCATGGGTAAACCTATTACTAACCACTGGCAGTTTCCCAGCAGAACAAGGCCACATTTCAATAACTCCTATCATAAAAAACAAGAAAGAACCATCTAGCTCCCCATCCAACTACAGACCTATCGCTAGTATCCCGCTATTCACCAAAATAGCAGAAGGAGGTGGTAAACGCCGAACTTACCACATACCTAGAAAATTTTGATATCCTAAATGACAACCAATCAGGCTTTCGCTCCAACCACAGCACCGAAACCATCATAGCCTCCCTCCTAGACCACATACACACACTCTTCAGCCGGGGAACCAGTGCCCTGATTATACAACTGGACCTGAGCAGTGCTTTCGATCTAGTCGACCACGACATTCTCCTAGACTGCCTTGCCTACATTGGCATCTCCGGCCAGGTCCTTAACTGGTTCAATGGGTTCCTACGGAACAGATCTTACAGGGTATTCAAAAACGACTCTCTCTCCTACCCATGGGAAAACTCCTGTGGTGTGCCACAGGGCTCCCCCCTGTCCCCCACCCTGTTCAACATCTACCTCACCTTCCTAGGAAACCTCCTGCAAAGCCTCAAGCTAAAATTCTTTATATACGCAGACAACATTACCATAGTCATCCCTCTAACCAGTTTCACGCAAGAACTCCTCAACTCCCTCACTAGCATAATTAGTCAGATAGAACTCTGGATGCTATCCTTTAGACTAAAACTAAACCCAGACAAAACAAAATTCTTCCTAGCAACCCCCAATGACAAAATCAAAGACACCACAATTCAAGTGAAAGGATCCACATTCCCCCTTGAACAAACCTTAAAAGTTCTGGGAGTAACACTAGATAAACATCTATCCCTCGAGAAACACACCGATATCACAGTCAGGAAAAGTATCTCGATACTATGGAAACTCCGCACCATAAAAAAATACTTCGACGACTCTTCATTCCGCCTCTTAGTACAATCCTCCATCCTCAGCATACTGGACTACTGCAACATCATCTACTTAAGCTCCACAAAGAAAACCTTCAGGAGACTAAGGATGATCCAGAACACCGCTGTCCGCCTCATATTTGGCCTGAAAAAATGGGACCATATCACCCCTTTCTACCATAAACTCCACTGGCTCCCACTAGAATCCAGAATCATATTCAAATTCGCCTGTTTTTGTTACAAAACTATATCTGGTTTATCCCCAAGCTACATCACCCCTCACTTCACCCTTAACCACAACTACAAGAAGTCCCGTAAAATTCAACTCTTCGCCTTCCCCTCCCTAAAACTATGCCACTCAAAAAAATTCCTAGACAAAACCTACGCCTTCCAAGCTGCCAAACTAAACCCTTGGCTAGCCCAAATGGTCCTCAAGTCCCACAACTACCTCGACTTCAGAAAATTACTCAAAACTCACCTATTCCGAGACCAAGACCCTTAATGCCCCTTTCCAATCCTCTTCCCCCCCCCCTTCTGATCCTCGCCCCTCCCCCGTTCTCCCTCCTCTTCCCACTACTTCTCTCCTTGCTGTTCGCAACTCTATGATCAATTTGATATGTAATCACTTGTAAATACTCTCTCCTTGCTGTCTGCTACTCTATGATCAATTTGATATGTAACCACTTGTAATCTCTGTTTAACTACTCTATGATCAATTTGATATGTAACCACTTGTAATCTCTGTTTAACTAATGTGAACCGCCTAGAACTCTTCGGGGTATGGCGGTATACAAAAATAAAGTTATTATTATTATTATAAGAGAGATTTACCTGATTCCCCCCCCCCCGGCACTGATAGTGCCTGGGGGGGAGGGAGTGTGGGCAGAGATGAGAGAGGAGGGATACTGAGGAGCATGCACACGCCAATGACAGTATTCTGTATACTTATGAACTTACCCCCAAATTCTATAAATGTTGCTAAATAGTGCACGCAAATTTGGGAACTACACCTCCACTCTATGTCCTACTTATGAAGGACAGTGCCTAAAACAGCACAAAATCCCTCACACTACGCTGGAATCAGGGAGATGGAGGAAGTCCCACTTATGAAGGACAGTACAGCACAGCATCACTCATTCTATGCTGGGGAGTGGGAGATGGAGAAAGCCCTGCATATGTAGGACAGGACAGCACAGCACCCCTCACAATGGGGACTAAGAGCTGGAAGATGTCCTGCATATGAGAGATAGAGCCTCTCTACCTCTATGCCAGACTGGGAGATGAAGATATCCTGCTTATGAAGGACAGCACTTACAGCAGGACAGTGCTCTCCTAACCCTCATGCCTAGGCAATGTGCCCTGGGGGTGTCCGGTATCCTCTGTGCAGCTGGCTATGTCAATCCCTGGTGATGGTGTCACTTTTTCCTGCTGTGTGCGGGCGGTGAATAATTGATCAGCCCCTAACACTGAGCAATCTCGTTTCTGCTTAATACCCCTGACATTTTCAAAAGCTGGCATCCAGGATTGGCTGGGTGTAGGTCCCTGGGGAAAAAAAAGTCTCTTTGGAATCGAGGAAACCAGCCCCACCCAGCCCCTGCAGGGGACCCACATCTCTCAACACAGAAGCTCCACAGAGGCCTTGGTGCACCACCTGATCTGTCTACATGACAGCGATTCAGGCTCAGGGCTAAGAGAAACCAGTTGGGCACCAATACGACGAGATAAGTGGGAAGCATGTGCAAACCTATGAAACCCCCTAATTATCACCTTAAACCATCACTTCCAGCAGCTGACTGATTAAAGCTTCAAAATGCTTCTCTGACAACAGCTCCTGAGCCGTACTATATAAAGTGGGAGGAGGAAGGATTACTGGGTCGAGTGGGGGATTATTAGTGCTGTGTGCCCCTCAATGCAGTTGTGTAACATGATAGGAGAAGACCGAAGTGTTATATATTGGTCGCGGAAAGAATTTGGCTTTGTGTCCTTCAGATATTTCTCTTGCTGGTGAGGTTGTCCCAGTGCGAAGGCAGCGCAGGTGTCTTGGAGTTTGGTTCGATTCCACTCTGTCTTTCAAGGTGCAAGGGATGGTTAACAAGACTAAGAGTGTTATAATGTCCCTGTATTGCTCCATGGTGTGACCTCATCTGGAGTATTGCATTCAAGTCTGGTCTTCTTATCTCAAGAAAGATATAGTGGTGCTAGAAAAGGTTCAAAGAAGAGCAACCAAGATGGTAAAGGGGATGGAACTCCTCTCGTGTGAGGAAAGACTAAAACGGTTAGGGCTCTTCAGCTTGGAAAAGAGACGGCTAAGGGGAGATAGGATTGAAGTCTACAAAATCCTAAATGGAGCAGAACGGGTGCAAGTGGATCGATCTTTCACTCCATCAAAAATTACAAAGACTAGGGGACACTCGATAAAGTTACAGGGAAATACTTTTAAAACCAATAGAACATTTTTTCACTCAGAGAATAGTTAAACTCTGGAATGCATTGCCAGAGGTTGTGGTAAGAACGGATAGCATAGCTGGTTTTAAGAAAGGTTTGGACAAGTTCCTGGAGGAAAAGTCCATAGTCTATTATTGAGAAAGACTATGGACTGCTTGTCCTGAATCGGTAAGCATGGAATGTTGCTACTCTGTGGATTCTAGAATCTTGTTACTCTCTGGGATTCCGGAATCTTGCTATTCTTTGAGATTCTGTATGGAATGTTGCTACTCTCTGGGATTCTAGAATCTTGTTACTCTCTGGGATTCCGGAATCTTGCTATTCTTTGAGATTCTGTATGGAATGTTGCTACTCTCTGGGATTCTAGAATCTTGTTACTCTCTGGGATTCCGGAATCTTGCTATTCTTTGAGATTCTGTATGGAATGTTGCTACTCTCTGGGATTCTAGAATCTTGTTACTCTCTGGGATTCCGGAATCTTGATATTCTTTGAGATTCTGTATGGAATGTTGCTACTCTCTGGGATTCTAGAATCTTGTTACTCTCTGGGATTCCGGAATCTTGCTATTCTTTGAGATTCTGTATGGAATGTTGCTACTCTCTGGGGATTCTAGAATCTTGTTACTCTCTGGGATTCCGGAATCTTGCGATTCTTTGAGATTCTATATGGAATGTTGCTGCTCTTTGGGATTCTAGAATCTTGTTACTCTCTGGGATTCTAGAATCTTGTTACTCTCTGGGATTCTGGAATCTTGATATTCTTTGAGATTCTGTATGGAATGTTGCTACTCTCTGGGATTCTAGAATCTTGTTACTCTCTGGGATTCCGGAATCTTGATATTCTTTGAGATTCTGTATGGAATGCTGCTACTCTCTGGGATTCTAGAATCTTGTTACTCTCTGGGATTCCGGAATCTTGCGATTCTTTGAGATTCTATATGGAATCTTGCTACTCCTTGAGATTGTGAATGGAATGTTGCTACTCTTTGGGTTTTGGCCAGGTACTAGGGACCTGGATTGGCCACCGTGACAACAGGCTACTGGGCGTGATGTACCTTTGGTCTGACCCAGTAAGGCTATTCTTATGTTCTTATATTAAGGCAGTAATATCTGGCTTTTTTTTAAAGTTGTGTCTATTGCGGAGGCTACACGATTATCTATCTGATGACAATTTTCAAACAGTTATCACATCGATGATCACGCTGTTATTGCACGATTGTCATTCCATTTATCTAGGCTTGCCTAAATGTGTCTTGCACACACTGAAGTTGGCACAAAATGCTGCCACACGCATTATGGTTCATGCTTCAAAATTTGACCACATTACTCCGATATTTTGTGAGCTTCATTGGCTACCTGTTGGCCCGCGGGTCGAATTCAAAGTTTAAGCTGCTTCGGCATAATGGCCCGTCCAGCGTTCGTTCTCCTTGGCAGTGGTATTGCCCTTCATGGGAGCTACGGTCGTCAGATAGTTTGAAACTGGAAATTCCGTCTTTAGTTGCCGTGCGTCTTACAGGGAACCATAAATCTATGTTTTCAGTGCAGGGTCCGGCGTTGTGGAATGCCTTGCCGCTGTCATTGCAATGCCAATCGAATATCCTTTTGCAGTTTAGAAAGGGGGTGAAAACTGTATTGTTTGAGGGGAAAGGGGTAAAACGCGGACCTCGCGGATCTAAACCCGCACGTCCTTAAAAATCTGAGGTCCATGCCCCTTGTAGTTACTTTCTGGCTCTGACAGACCTCGATGACAATTTAGCTCTGACGGATCCTAATACTTTTCCCTCCCTATGCTGAGACGGATCCGTCAGAGCTAAATTGTCACCGAGGTCTGTCAGAGCCAGAAAGTAACTACAAGTGGCACAGGCCTCAGATTTTTAAGGATTTTTAAGATTTTTTAGATCTGCGAGGTCCGTCAGGTCCGCGTTTTACCCCTTCCCTTGTTTGAGCGCTTTTTGGGTGCTAGTCATGTGGCAGTTTGAGCCAAAGCAGCTTCCTGCTATTACATTCTGTTTTGTATTTGTCTGTATTTTAAATTATGACTTTGTATGTGATTTTGTTCTCCACCTATATTTGTAGATAGGTGGGAAACACTGCTGGGGCTCCTCAGTGTTGCAGAATAGCATGAGATAGGAGGAGGAAGAGGGATCATTGTGGAAAGGATGAAGATTATCCGTGCTGTATGCTTCTCAGTACTGCTATATAACAAGAGAGGAAGAGAGATTATTGTGAAGGGGATGAAGGTCAACACTGCTGGAGCTCCTCAGTGCTGCAGAATAGCATGAGATAGGAGGAGGAGGGGGGATCACTGTGGAAAGGATGAAGATTATCAGTGCAGACAAACTAAATTCCTTCTTTGCGTCCGTCTTTACGAAGGAGGACACCTCAACAATACCTGAAGCGGAGAAACTGTTTACAGGAGAAATAGAGGACAGCCTCACCACAGTTGAAGTGAACTTAGATCAGATATACTATCAGATCGACAAACTTAAAAGTGACAAATCCCCTGGACCGGATGAAATTCACCCAAGAGTCTTGAAGGAATTGAAGGTTGAAATCGGAGAGTTATTGCAAAAACTTGCAAACCTGTCAATCAGAACTGGTCAGATACCAGACGACTGGAAGAAAGCAAACGTCACGCCAATTTTCAAAAAAGGATCGAGAGGAGAACCGGGCAACTATAGACCTGTGAGTCTTACGTCTGTCCCCGGCAAGATGATTGAATCACTGATCAAGGATAGCATAGTTCAGCACTTGGACACACACGACTTGATGAAACCCAGTCAACATGGATTCAGGAAAGGGAAATCGTGTTTGACGAATTTACTCCAATTCTTTGAGACCGTGAACGAGCAAATTGATAGTGGAAAGCCGGTGGACATAATATACTTGGACTTCCAGAAAGCGTTCGACAAAGTTCCACACGAAAGACTTCTCAGGAAACTACAAAGCCATGGCATAGAGGGAGATATACAAAGATGGATAGGCAAATGGCTGGAAAATAGGAAGCAGAGAGTGGGCATAAATGGGAAGTTCTCCGACTGGGAGAAAGTGACTAGTGGTGTACCCCAGGGCTCGGTACTTGGGCCGATCCTTTTTAATATTTATATCAATGACCTGGAAAACGGAACATCCAGTGAGATCATCAAGTTTGCAGACGACACAAAACTCTGCCGGGAAATCAGATCGCAGGAGGACAGTGAGGAACTCCAGAGCGATTTGTGTCGGTTAGAAAACTGGGCGGAGAAATGGCAGATGAAGTTCAATGTGGAGAAATGAAAGGTAATGCATTTAGGCAGTAAAAATAAGGAATACGAGTACAGAATGTCAGGTGCAACTCTGGGAAAAAGTGAACAAGAAAGGGATCTGGGTGTACTGATAGATAGGACCCTGAAGCCGTCGGCACAATGCGCGGCAGCGGCAAAGAAGGCAAATAGAATGTTGGGCATGATAAAGAAAGGAATCTCGAGTAGATCGGAGAAAGTTATAATGCCGCTTTATAGGGCAATGGTCAGACCACACTTGGAATACTGCGTCCAACATTGGTCTCCCTACCTAAAGAAGGATATAAAACTGCTGGAGAGGGTGCAGAGACGAGCAACAAAACTGGTGAAGGGTATGGAGAAACTGGAATACGAGGACAGACTTATAACACTAGGATTGTTCTCCCTTGAGAAAAGGAGACTGCGTGGGGATATGATCGAGACCTTCAAAATACTGAAAGGAATCGACAAAATAGAGCAGAGAAGATTATTTACATTGTCCAATTTGACACGGACAAGAGGACATAAAATGAAGCTAAGGGGGGGCAAGTTCAGGACTAATGTCAGAAAGTTCTGCTTCACACAGAGAGTGGTTGACATCTGGAATACTCTCCCAGGGGAGATTATTGTGGAATCGACCGTCCTAGGCTTCAAAAGCAAACTAGATGCATATCTCCTTGAGAGAGGCATATAAAGATATGGTTGGCTATAAAATAAGCCAGGTGTATACCTGGCAGGGCCTCCGCGTGTGCGAATCGCCGGACTTGATGGACCGAAGGTCTGATCCGGAGATGGCGCTTCTTATGTTCTTATGTTCTGTATGCTCCTCAGTGCTGCTATATAACGTAAGATCCTTTCTCCCAGATACGTGATTATTCTTATCAGCTCCTTAGTGGTCACTTATGAGATTTGTAGGCCTCACACATGAGAAATCCGTCTCTAGCGTGATACAAAGTTTGCCTGTATTGAGTTACTGGGATTATTATAGCATTCAGCTCCCAGCTCGAAAAACCTCCGCCGCTCCTTTCCCCTTACACAGCTTTCGAAACATGAAGAATGATTTCTAAGAGGGTGGGATTAGAACCCACAACCTTCCATCTCCAGCTCAGGTACTGGGCTCTTGGGCATTTTTAGCATGTAATTGCACCGAGCTGGGAGTTGACCAGCCCGCAGTGTTGTTATCTACAGATCTGGAGCCCGCCGCTCTGTGCTAAGTTCTTGGCTGGAGGGCACTTTCACAGACAGACGGCGCTGCTGGCACTGCACATTTTTATTATTATTATTAGGGGATTAAAACATTCCAGCCCCCACCCTGTGGTCAGGCTTTACTTTTCCTGTGAGTTCAGCATTATTTATAGGCCTGGTCTTGCCTGGACAGGAGTAGAGAGCAGGGTACAGCCTACCCTGCTAGGTCAGCGTTGCAGAAAGGAGAAGAGACTGGTTCAGGTACCTGCATTGTATGTGGGTGAGCCCCCCTGCTGTTAGAGGGTGGGAGAGACAGTCACATCCCACAGTGACACCCTGTGATCTGGCAGTTTGGGAAATCACCTATAAAGGGCATTTCACCGTGTCCTTTCCCAGTTACTTTCTACACAACTCAGAGCTGCCCCTATTAAACCCTTTTCCAGCTGAAGGCCCAGGCCCAGGAGGGAGACTCTTGGCCAATCCTGCTTTCTGAACATGCATCCCATGGCATCATGGTATTTGTAGTCCCTGCCTGCACTATTTGCAACCAGACCTGCCAATCAGAATCCTGGGGCTGGCTGAAAATTTCCCTCATGCAGTTGGGTCATTTGGCAGTTCTGGAGCAAGAGTGCATAGGGCGCTCCGACAACCTGATCTGGGACAGCTGGGACTCTCAGATAGCCAGCCTGAATCTGGGAAGCTGGGGATCTCTGACAGGCTGAATCAGGGAAAGTGGAGATTGCTGAAAAGCTGAGTGAGGAGAGTCTGAGCTCTCAGACAGGCTGAGTGTGGGTAGGCTGGCATCAAGGAATTTTCTCTTCTGTTTTAACACATAGAGCAGGGGTGCCCAATACGTTGATCGCGATCGACCGGTAGCTTGGGGAGGTAACCCCAGTCGATCGCAGAGCGGGTTCCCTTTTTCCCTTCTCTTTTTTCCCCTCTGACTGGCCCGCCTCTTGAAGAACGCCGGCCAATCAGAGTGCTGGCAGGGCGGGGTGAAGGTCGGTGGGGGATGGAGCTCAGCGCACCACAAGAAATAGAAGCGCCTGTTGATTGAGGTAAGAGCTGAGGCCTAGTGCTGCCCGATATACAATTATAAAAACCCAAAAATCGGCCTCGCAATCAGTGGCGTACTGGGGGGGGAGGTCCGCCCCAGGTGCACAGCTTGGAGGGGTGCACAGCCGTCCGGGTCCTCCTGCCCTTCCTTTCCCCCGGTCCGTGCTCGGGGCTCGCGCCTGCCTGGTCCTGTTGGTTATTGCGAGACTCGCAGGAGTTGACGGCACCATTCGAGCGGCAGCGCGGGACCAAGCAGGCGCAAGCCCCGAGCGCGGACCAGGGAAAAAGAAAGGGCAGGATGACCCGGACCTGGCCGGCTGTGCACCCCTCCAAGCTGTGCACCTGGGGTGGACCGCCACCTCCTTCTAAATCCATTGTGTTTGTCTAGGTTCCACTAGAACTTTTTTCCTTTTGGCCCCCTTCCCCTTGAACTATGACCCATCTTCCCCTCTACACTGAAGTATCTTTTATTCGATTCCACTAATGAGCATTGTGACACATGGGGCAGTTCTTGGAGGTATGTCTCTTCTGTATTTAACTTCCTTGTTCCTGCGGGGATCTCCAAAGGGGACGAATGAGTACTTTAGCAATTCTTGCAGGTTGTCATAGGCCTCAGGAGCTGTCTTCCCTCTGCCGTGGTCCTGCCCCTCCTCTGAGTCAGAGACAGGATTGGGGCAGAGGGAAGACAGCTCCTGAGGCCTATGGCAACCTGCAAGGATCTCTAAAGTACCAGCTATCCTCTCTGCAGACTGTTCCCTGCTGGAATTAGGTAAATGGATGTGGGGAGGGCAGGCCTTCGGGGGTGGGGTGGGGGGTGGTATCTCTCCAGTTTCCTTTGGCTGGGAGTACCTTTGCATTTATCATGGGTTGCCAACGGTACTGTTAATCTTTTGAAAGGGGGGGTCCTGGGGGTTGGGTGGGTTGGTATGAGTAGGGGAGGTTGTCTTTTTCTCTGTGCTACTTGTGTTTCTTGTTTATTGTTGGCTTTGTATTTTTGTATTCTGTATTTGCTGTATAATAAAAAAACAGATTTGAACATAAATACAAAATACCCTCGGTGTGTATATATATACATATAAATAAAATAAAATAAAATAAATAAATAAATAAATATATGTTTAGCATTTTTATTGTTGGTAGATCATTTGACTTGGTCATTTTAAAAGTAGCTCGCAAGCCCAAAAAGTGGGAGCACTCCTGACATAGAGTATCATCTGATGCTCCTATTAAAGCAGAAGGTTAAATCAGTTGCTAATATTCGCAGTATAACTACATTATTCTAGAGTCTTGACTTCTAGAGAAAAAAATGATTCTTTCTTGCATCAGCAGATTTCTTCAGATCACCTTTCAGCATTCAACTTGAATGAACCAAAATTGTTTCTGAAGTAAACGGGCCTTAAGTAAAGGAGGTGAAATCGTTTTGCAGCAGCATCTGATCAAGTTCCTCACGCTTTGCTTTTGCTAAGAGTAGGTGAGGTTGGAATTACTGGAGGGCTCCTGAATTTTTGCTAAACGGATGACGTGGGAACCTTTTGCTAAGCCACGCTAACAATTGGCCTCTAGCACGTTGGTTTCCCTCACGCTGAGGCTTCTTTTAGCACGGCTGTAAAATGCTGCATTTTCGATTTCCTCAACTAATGGCCATGCAGTAATTCCCCAATTAGCCTGTGGCCATAAGTGAGGGCTCCAATGCTATCCACATTTTACCTGGTTAGCATCTGGTGATATAGTTGCACTAATCCATTAGCACTGGGCACGCCCACTCTCCATTCCCAAACATGCCCCCAGCGCTAAAAATAAATAATTATCTTTAAGAAAGTGCGGAACAGATGCTGCGGATCGGCCATTTGGCCTTTATCTGTCATCATGTTTCTATGTTTCTATAACCATAAAGCTCTATGACCTCACAATGCAGGTGCAAAGAGCCTTAGCCTATAGGAAGAGGAGATGCAAATGTTAAGAGCCTTAGCCAATAGAGAGAGGAGGAGATAGTGGATGCTGTGGATGGGTCATTTGGCCTTTATCTGCCATCATGTTTCTATGACCTCACAATGCAGATGTAAAGAGCCTTAGCCTATAGGAAGAGGAGATGCAAATGTTAAGAGCCTTAGCCAATAGGGAGAGGAGGAGATAGTGGATGCTGCGGATGGGCCATTTGGCCTTTATCTGCCATGTTTCTATGTTTCTCTAACCATAAAGCTCTATGACCTCACAATGCAGGTGTAAAGAGCCTTAGCCAATTGGAAGAGGAGATGCAAATGTTAAGAGTCTTAGCCAATAGGGAGAGGAGGAGATAGTGGATGCTCTGGATGGGCCATTTGGCCTTTAGCTGCCATGTTTCTACGACATGACAATCTCAGCTACTCTTTGGGTTTCTGCCAGGTACTTGGGACCTGGGTTGGCCACTGTTGGAAACAGGATACTGGTTTGATGGACCTTCGATTTGTCCCAGTATGGCAACTCTTATATTAATATGTGATATCTGTTGTTTTGGTCTGTCACTTCAGTTTGTTTCTCTCTCCGAGAGATCCCACTTGCCTATCCCAGGCCCTTTTGAATTCAGTCTAAGTCTCCACCACCTCTTCCAGGAGACTGTTCCATGCAACTACCACCCTTTCTCTAAAAAAGTATTTCCTTCGATTACTCCTGAGCCTATCACCTCTTAACTTCATCCTATGCCCTCTCCTTCCAGAGTTTCCTTTCAAATGAAAGAGACTCAACTCATGTGCATTTACATTACCTAGATATTCATATGTTTCTATCATATCTCCCCTCTCTCGCCTTTCCTTCAAAGTACACAG
The DNA here is from genome assembly GCF_902459505.1 of Geotrypetes seraphini. NCBI lineage: Eukaryota > Metazoa > Chordata > Amphibia > Gymnophiona > Dermophiidae > Geotrypetes > Geotrypetes seraphini. The sequence continues at coordinate 8,766,305 of NC_047085.1, forward strand.
ATTGAGATCTTTAATAGAGAATGACACGAGGAAAAAAATTTATCACCGTTCCTGTCCCATCCCTATGAGCTCATCCCCGTTCCTGCCCTGTCCCCGCGAGCTCAGTCCCCATCCTGCAAACTGTCACATCCCTTTCACATAAGCCTCAAATAGTTATGATTTTATACTGAACTTATTCTATTAAAGTATAAAAAGAGACAATATTCTGTACAGTTGTCATTTTATAAACACAAATAATACAGAGCAAGGATCAACAAAACCTCTGTCTCCCCTCCCTTACACAAATATCCCCTCCACTAATGTTAAAACTGAACAAACCAAATTACTACAGAATGCTACATAGAAAAATCAAGCTAATAGAATACTTCAGTCCCACATGGAAGGAATAGTGTTAAGGGAGAGCAACTAGGGCAACTGCCCCCTGGTCAGAGAGAGAGACCTAAGCCAGCTGGAAGCACCTGGACTTTGCGGTACCCAGTTATGTCTAATACCAGCTCTAGCAGGATACATATTTCAAATCTGAAATATTCTAATCACAAAATATAAAATAAATTTATTTTTTTCTACCTTTTGTTGTCTGGTAATTTTATTCTTCAAATCACATTGGTCTCAGGCTTTGGTTTTGGGTTTCTTCTGTCTTCATCGTGGCATGGCTGGCTCCTGAAGGTAAAATAGGCCCAAGAAGAGCTGGGGAGGAGATGCCGAGTCTGACACGGACGCAGTATTTTTACCACAGGAGCAAGACGTTTCACCGCTCCCACAGGGCGGTGAAAGGTCTTGTCCCCATTCCTGCGGTAAACCAGTTGCACGTCTCCATTCCTGCAGATTTACTGCGGTGACTTGGGGTTTACCGCTGTAAATGATCCCCGTGTCATTCTCTAATCTTTAAGTCAGTCCCCATATGCCTTATGACGAAGACCACACACCATTTTAGTAGCCTTCCTCTGGACCGACTCCATCCTTTTTATATCTTTTTGAAGGTGTGGCCTCCAGAATTGTACACAATATTCTAAATGAGGTCTCACCAAAGTCTTATACAGGGGCATCAATACCTCCTTTTTCCTACTGGTAATACCTCTCCCTATGCAATCCAGCATCCTTCTAGCTTTCAACGTCACCTTTTCAACCTGTTTGGCCACCTTAAGATCATCACATACAATCACACCCAAGTCCCGCTCTTCTGTCGTGCACAAAAGTTCTTAAACCTTAAACTATACTGTTCCCTCTGGTTTTTGCAGCCCAAATGCATGTCCTTGCATTTCTTAGCCTTAAATTTTAGCTGCCAAATTTCCGACCATTCTTCAAGCTTCGCCAGGTCTTTCTTCATATTATTCACACCATCCAGCGTGTCTACTCTATTGCAGATTTTGGTATCATCCGCAAAGAGGCAAATCTTACCCTACAACCCTTCAGCAATATCAGTTATAAAAAATGTTAAAAAGAACAGGCCCAAGAACAGAAGCTTGAGGCACACCACTTGTTGCATCCCTTTCTTCAGAGAGATCTCCATTGATCACTACCCTCTGTCGCCTTCCATTCAACCAGTTCTTGACCCAGCCCTCCCTACATGGTAAACTGGGAAAATCACTTCTATTCAAAATCACAGGTCTCTGGAATGACCTTACCATCCCGCTGCGGAACCTGAGCTCCCTCCATTTATTCCGCAAGCAACTAAAAACCTGGCTCTTCTCTAACATGTCATTACTTTTTTCCCTTACTTTTCCACTCGACTTATAAACTTATTTAAACCTTTTCCTACCCTTTCTCATTTTTAAGTTCCTGTAAACCGTGCCCAGCTCTACTTCCGTGGAGATGATGCGGTATATAAACTTAAGGTTTAGTTTAGTTTAATTAAGTTTAGCCCTCACTTTAGGGCCCATCCCGAGGGCACTCAGTTTATTTATTAGGCATTTGTGTGGTAAAGGCTTTGCTAAAACCTAAATCTAGAGCACATCCTCTATCCTGTTCTCTGGTCACTCAGTCATAATGCCTCATTCCACCAATGCCGAAGAGCCGGCCTCATCAGTGATGTCACAATGGCTGGATTGTCCTATACTTGGCTCACATAAAAACAAAAGAGTTGCCATAGTGGGACAGACCGAAGGTCCATCAATCCCAGGATCCCGTTTCCAACAGTGGGAAACCCAAAGAGTAGCAACATTCCAGAGCTGAGATTGTGATGTCATAATGCCTCATTCCACCAATGCCTAAGAGCCGGCCTCATCAGTGATGTCACAATGGCTGGATTGTCCTATACTTGGCTCACATAAAAACAAAAGAGTTGCCATAGTGGGACAGACCGAAGGTCCATCAATCCCAGGATCCCGTTTCCAACAGTGGGAAACCCAAAGAGTAGCAACATTCCAGAGCTGAGATTGTGATGTCATAATGCCTCATTCCACCAATGCCTAAGAGCCGGCCTCATCAGTGATGTCACAATGGCTGGATTGTCCTATACTTGGCTCACATAAAAACAAAAGAGTTGCCATAGTGGGACAGACCGAAGGTCCATCAATCCCAGGATCCTGTTTCCAACAGTGGGAAACCCAAAGAGTAGCAACATTCCAGAGCTGAGATTGTGATGTCATAATGCCTCATTCCACCAATGCCTAAGGGCCGGGCCTCATCAGTGATGTCACAATGGCTGGATTGTCCTATACTTGGCTCACATAAAAACAAAAGAGTTGCCATAGTGGGACAGACCGAAGGTCCATCAATCCCAGGATCCCGTTTCCAACAGTGGGAAACCCAAAGAGTAGCAACATTCCAGAGCTGAGATTGTGATGTCATAATGCCTCATTCCACCAATGCCTAAGGGCTGGCCTCATCAGTGATGTCACAATGGTTGGATTGTCCAATACTTGGCTCACATAAAAACAAAAGAGTTGCCATAGTGGGACAGACCGAAGGTCCATCAATCCCAGGATCCCGTTTCCAACAGTGGGAAACCCAAAGAGTAGCAACATTCCAGAGCTGAGATTGTGATGTCATAATGCCTCATTCCACCAATGCCTAAGAGCCGGCCTCATCAGTGATGTCACAATGGTTGGATTGTCCTATACTTGGCTCACATAAAAACAAAAGAGTTGCCATAGTGGGACAGACCGAAGGTCCATCAATCCCAGGATCCCGTTTCCAACAGTGGGAAACCCAAAGAGTAGCAACATTCCAGAGCTGAGATTGTGATGTCATAATGCCTCATTCCACCAATGCCTAAGAGCCGGCCTCATCAGTGATGTCACAATGGCTGGATTGTCCTATACTTGGCTCACATAAAAACAAAAGAGTTGCCATAGTGGGACAGACCGAAGGTCCATCAATCCCAGGATCCCGTTTCCAACAGTGGGAAACCCAAAGAGTAGCAACATTCCAGAGCTGAGATTGTGATGTCATAATGCCTCATTCCACCAATGCCTAAGAGCCGGCCTCATCAGTGATGTCACAATGGCTGGATTGTCCTATACTTGGCTCACATAAAAACAAAAGAGTTGCCATAGTGGGACAGACCGAAGGTCCATCAATCCCAGGATCCCGTTTCCAACAGTGGGAAACCCAAAGAGTAGCAACATTCCAGAGCTGAGATTGTGATGTCATAATGCCTCATTCCACCAATGCCTAAGAGCCGGCCTCATCAGTGATGTCACAATGGCTGGATTGTCCTATACTTGGCTCACATAAAAACAAAAGAGTTGCCATAGTGGGACAGACCGAAGGTCCATCAATCCCAGGATCCCGTTTCCAACAGTGGGAAACCCAAAGAGTAGCAACATTCCAGAGCTGAGATTGTGATGTCATAATGCCTCATTCCACCAATGCCTAAGGGCCGGCCTCATCAGTGATGTCACAATGGCTGGATTGTCCTATACTTGGCTCACATAAAAACAAAAGAGTTGCCATAGTGGGACAGACCGAAGGTCCATCAATCCCAGGATCCCGTTTCCAACAGTGGGAAACCCAAAGAGTAGCAACATTCCAGAGCTGAGATTGTGATGTCATAATGCCTCATTCCACCAATGCCTAAGGGCCGGCCTCATCAGTGATGTCACAATGGCTGGATTGTCCTATACTTGGCTCACATAAAAACAAAAGAGTTGCCATAGTGGGACAGACCGAAGGTCCATCAATCCCAGGATCCCGTTTCCAACAGTGGGAAACCCAAAGAGTAGCAACATTCCAGAGCTGAGATTGTGATGTCATAATGCCTCATTCCACCAATGCCTAAGGGCCGGCCTCATCAGTGATGTCACAATGGTTGGATTGTCCTATACTTGGCTCACATAAAAACAAAAGAGTTGCCATAGTGGGACAGACCGAAGGTCCATCAATCCCAGGATCCCGTTTCCAACAGTGGGAAACCCAAAGAGTAGCAACATTCCAGAGCTGAGATTGTGATGTCATAATGCCTCATTCCACCAATGCCTAAGAGCCGGCCTCATCAGTGATGTCACAATGGTTGGATTGTCCTATACTTGGCTCACATAAAAACAAAAGAGTTGCCATAGTGGGACAGACCGAAAGTCCATCAATCCCAGGATCCCGTTTCCAACAGTGGGAAACCCAAAGAGTAGCAACATTCCAGAGCTGAGATTGTGATGTCATAATGCCTCATTCCACCAATGCCTAAGAGCCGGCCTCATCAGTGATGTCACAATGGCTGGATTGTCCTATACTTGGCTCACATAAAAACAAAAGAGTTGCCATAGTGGGACAGACCGAAGGTCCATCAATCCCAGGATCCCGTTTCCAACAGTGGGAAACCCAAAGAGTAGCAACATTCCAGAGCTGAGATTGTGATGTCATAATGCCTCATTCCACCAATGCCTAAGAGCCGGCCTCATCAGTGATGTCACAATGGCTGGATTGTCCTATACTTGGCTCACATAAAAACAAAAGAGTTGCCATAGTGGGACAGACCGAAGGTCCATCAATCCCAGGATCCCGTTTCCAACAGTGGGAAACCCAAAGAGTAGCAACATTCCAGAGCTGAGATTGTGATGTCATAATGCCTCATTCCACCAATGCCTAAGAGCCGGCCTCATCAGTGATGTCACAATGGCTGGATTGTCCTATACTTGGCTCACATAAAAACAAAAGAGTTGCCATAGTGGGACAGACCGAAGGTTCATCAATCCCAGGATCCCGTTTCCAACAGTGGGAAACCCAAAGAGTAGCAACATTCCAGAGCTGAGATTGTGATGTCATAATGCCTCATTCCACCAATGCCTAAGAGCCGGCCTCATCAGTGATGTCACAATGGCTGGATTGTCCTATACTTGGCTCACATAAAAACAAAAGAGTTGCCATAGTGGGACAGACCGAAGGTCCATCAATCCCAGGATCCCGTTTCCAACAGTGGGAAACCCAAAGAGTAGCAACATTCCAGAGCTGAGATTGTGATGTCATAATGCCTCATTCCACCAATGCCTAAGAGCCGGCCTCATCAGTGATGTCACAATGGCTGGATTGTCCTATACTTGGCTCACATAAAAACAAAAGAGTTGCCATAGTGGGACAGACCGAAGGTCCATCAATCCCAGGATCCCGTTTCCAACAGTGGGAAACCCAAAGAGTAGCAACATTCCAGAGCTGAGATTGTGATGTCATAATGCCTCATTCCACCAATGCCTAAGAGCCGGCCTCATCAGTGATGTCACAATGGTTGGATTGTCCTATACTTGGCTCACATAAAAACAAAAGAGTTGCCATAGTGGGACAGACCGAAGGTCCATCAATCCCAGGATCCCGTTTCCAACAGTGGGAAACCCAAAGAGTAGCAACATTCCAGAGCTGAGATTGTGATGTCATAATGCCTCATTCCACCAATGCCTAAGAGCCGGCCTCATCAGTGATGTCACAATGGCTGGATTGTCCTATACTTGGCTCACATAAAAACAAAAGAGTTGCCATAGTGGGACAGACCGAAGGTCCATCAATCCCAGGATCCCGTTTCCAACAGTGGGAAACCCAAAGAGTAGCAACATTCCAGAGCTGAGATTGTGATGTCATAATGCCTCATTCCACCAATGCCTAAGAGCCGGCCTCATCAGTGATGTCACAATGGCTGGATTGTCCTATACTTGGCTCACATAAAAACAAAAGAGTTGCCATAGTGGGACAGACCGAAGGTCCATCAATCCCAGGATCCCGTTTCCAACAGTGGGAAACCCAAAGAGTAGCAACATTCCAGAGCTGAGATTGTGATGTCATAATGCCTCATTCCACCAATGCCTAAGAGCCGGCCTCATCAGTGATGTCACAATGGCTGGATTGTCCTATACTTGGCTCACATAAAAACAAAAGAGTTGCCATAGTGGGACAGACCGAAGGTCCATCAATCCCAGGATCCCGTTTCCAACAGTGGGAAACCCAAAGAGTAGCAACATTCCAGAGCTGAGATTGTGATGTCATAATGCCTCATTCCACCAATGCCTAAGAGCCGGCCTCATCAGTGATGTCACAATGGCTGGATTGTCCTATACTTGGCTCACATAAAAACAAAAGAGTTGCCATAGTGGGACAGACCGAAGGTTCATCAATCCCAGGATCCCGTTTCCAACAGTGGGAAACCCAAAGAGTAGCAACATTCCAGAGCTGAGATTGTGATGTCATAATGCCTCATTCCACCAATGCCTAAGAGCCGGCCTCATCAGTGATGTCACAATGGCTGGATTGTCCTATACTTGGCTCACATAAAAACAAAAGAGTTGCCATAGTGGGACAGACCGAAGGTCCATCAATCCCAGGATCCCGTTTCCAACAGTGGGAAACCCAAAGAGTAGCAACATTCCAGAGCTGAGATTGTGATGTCATAATGCCTCATTCCACCAATGCCTAAGAGCCGGCCTCATCAGTGATGTCACAATGGCTGGATTGTCCTATACTTGGCTCACATAAAAACAAAAGAGTTGCCATAGTGGGACAGACCGAAGGTCCATCAATCCCAGGATCCCGTTTCCAACAGTGGGAAACCCAAAGAGTAGCAACATTCCAGAGCTGAGATTGTGATGTCATAATGCCTCATTCCACCAATGCCTAAGAGCCGGCCTCATCAGTGATGTCACAATGGTTGGATTGTCCTATACTTGGCTCACATAAAAACAAAAGAGTTGCCATAGTGGGACAGACCGAAGGTCCATCAATCCCAGGATCCCGTTTCCAACAGTGGGAAACCCAAAGAGTAGCAACATTCCAGAGCTGAGATTGTGATTTCATAATGCCTCATTCCACCAATGCCTAAGAGCCGGCCTCATCAGTGATGTCACAATGGTTGGATTGTCCTATACTTGGCTCACATAAAAACAAAAGAGTTGCCATAGTGGGACAGACCGAAGGTCCATCAATCCCAGGATCCCGTTTCCAACAGTGGGAAACCCAAAGAGTAGCAACATTCCAGAGCTGAGATTGTGATGTCATAATGCCTCATTCCACCAATGCCTAAGAGCCGGCCTCATCAGTGATGTCACAATGGCTGGATTGTCCTATACTTGGCTCACATAAAAACAAAAGAGTTGCCATAGTGGGACAGACCGAAGGTCCATCAATCCCAGGATCCCGTTTCCAACAGTGGGAAACCCAAAGAGTAGCAACATTCCAGAGCTGAGATTGTGATGTCATAATGCCTCATTCCACCAATGCCTAAGAGCCGGCCTCATCAGTGATGTCACAATGGCTGGATTGTCCTATACTTGGCTCACATAAAAACAAAAGAGTTGCCATAGTGGGACAGACCGAAGGTCCATCAATCCCAGGATCCCGTTTCCAACAGTGGGAAACCCAAAGAGTAGCAACATTCCAGAGCTGAGATTGTGATGTCATAATGCCTCATTCCACCAATGCCTAAGAGCCGGCCTCATCAGTGATGTCACAATGGCTGGATTGTCCTATACTTGGCTCACATAAAAACAAAAGAGTTGCCATAGTGGGACAGACCGAAGGTCCATCAATCCCAGGATCCCGTTTCCAACAGTGGGAAACCCAAAGAGTAGCAACATTCCAGAGCTGAGATTGTGATGTCATAATGCCTCATTCCACCAATGCCTAAGAGCCGGCCTCATCAGTGATGTCACAATGGCTGGATTGTCCTATACTTGGCTCACATAAAAACAAAAGAGTTGCCATAGTGGGACAGACCGAAGGTCCATCAATCCCAGGATCCCATTTCCAACAGTGGGAAACCCAAAGAGTAGCAACATTCCAGAGCTGAGATTGTGATGTCATAATGCCTCATTCCACCAATGCCTAAGAGCCGGCCTCATTAGTGATGTCACAATGGCTGGATTGTCCTATACTTGGCTCACATAAAAACAAAAGAGTTGCCATAGTGGGACAGACCGAAGGTCCATCAATCCCAGGATCCCGTTTCCAACAGTGGGAAACCCAAAGAGTAGCAACATTCCAGAGCTGAGATTGTGATGTCATAATGCCTCATTCCACCAATGCCTAAGAGCCGGCCTCATCAGTGATGTCACAATGGCTGGATTGTCCTATACTTGGCTCACATAAAAACAAAAGAGTTGCCATAGTGGGACAGACCGAAGGTTCATCAATCCCAGGATCCCGTTTCCAACAGTGGGAAACCCAAAGAGTAGCAACATTCCAGAGCTGAGATTGTGATGTCATAATGCCTCATTCCACCAATGCCTAAGAGCCGGCCTCATCAGTGATGTCACAATGGCTGGATTGTCCTATACTTGGCTCACATAAAAACAAAAGAGTTGCCATAGTGGGACAGACCGAAGGTCCATCAATCCCAGGATCCCGTTTCCAACAGTGGGAAACCCAAAGAGTAGCAACATTCCAGAGCTGAGATTGTGATGTCATAATGCCTCATTCCACCAATGCCTAAGAGCCGGCCTCATCAGTGATGTCACAATGGCTGGATTGTCCTATACTTGGCTCACATAAAAACAAAAGAGTTGCCATAGTGGGACAGACCGAAGGTCCATCAATCCCAGGATCCCGTTTCCAACAGTGGGAAACCCAAAGAGTAGCAACATTCCAGAGCTGAGATTGTGATGTCATAATGCCTCATTCCACCAATGCCTAAGAGCCGGCCTCATCAGTGATGTCACAATGGTTGGATTGTCCTATACTTGGCTCACATAAAAACAAAAGAGTTGCCATAGTGGGACAGACCGAAGGTCCATCAATCCCAGGATCCCGTTTCCAACAGTGGGAAACCCAAAGAGTAGCAACATTCCAGAGCTGAGATTGTGATTTCATAATGCCTCATTCCACCAATGCCTAAGAGCCGGCCTCATCAGTGATGTCACAATGGTTGGATTGTCCTATACTTGGCTCACATAAAAACAAAAGAGTTGCCATAGTGGGACAGACCGAAGGTCCATCAATCCCAGGATCCCGTTTCCAACAGTGGGAAACCCAAAGAGTAGCAACATTCCAGAGCTGAGATTGTGATGTCATAATGCCTCATTCCACCAATGCCTAAGAGCCGGCCTCATCAGTGATGTCACAATGGCTGGATTGTCCTATACTTGGCTCACATAAAAACAAAAGAGTTGCCATAGTGGGACAGACCGAAGGTCCATCAATCCCAGGATCCCGTTTCCAACAGTGGGAAACCCAAAGAGTAGCAACATTCCAGAGCTGAGATTGTGATGTCATAATGCCTCATTCCACCAATGCCTAAGAGCCGGCCTCATCAGTGATGTCACAATGGCTGGATTGTCCTATACTTGGCTCACATAAAAACAAAAGAGTTGCCATAGTGGGACAGACCGAAGGTCCATCAATCCCAGGATCCCGTTTCCAACAGTGGGAAACCCAAAGAGTAGCAACATTCCAGAGCTGAGATTGTGATGTCATAATGCCTCATTCCACCAATGCCTAAGAGCCGGCCTCATCAGTGATGTCACAATGGCTGGATTGTCCTATACTTGGCTCACATAAAAACAAAAGAGTTGCCATAGTGGGACAGACCGAAGGTCCATCAATCCCAGGATCCCATTTCCAACAGTGGGAAACCCAAAGAGTAGCAACATTCCAGAGCTGAGATTGTGATGTCATAATGCCTCATTCCACCAATGCCTAAGAGCCGGCCTCATTAGTGATGTCACAATGGCTGGATTGTCCTATACTTGGCTCACATAAAAACAAAAGAGTTGCCATAGTGGGACAGACCGAAGGTCCATCAATCCCAGGATCCCGTTTCCAACAGTGGGAAACCCAAAGAGTAGCAACATTCCAGAGCTGAGATTGTGATGTCATAATGCCTCATTCCACCAATGCCTAAGAGCCGGCCTCATCAGTGATGTCACAATGGTTGGATTGTCCTATACTTGGCTCACATAAAAACAAAAGAGTTGCCATAGTGGGACAGACCGAAGGTCCATCAATCCCAGGATCCCGTTTCCAACAGTGGGAAACCCAAAGAGTAGCAACATTCCAGAGCTGAGATTGTGATGTCATAATGCCTCATTCCACCAATGCCTAAGAGCCGGCCTCATCAGTGATGTCACAATGGTTGGATTGTCCTATACTTGGCTCACATAAAAACAAAAGAGTTGCCATAGTGGGACAGACCGAAGGTCCATCAATCCCAGGATCCCGTTTCCAACAGTGGGAAACCCAAAGAGTAGCAACATTCCAGAGCTGAGATTGTGATGTCATAATGCCTCATTCCACCAATGCCTAAGAGCCGGCCTCATCAGTGATGTCACAATGGCTGGATTGTCCTATACTTGGCTCACATAAAAACAAAAGAGTTGCCATAGTGGGACAGACCGAAGGTCCATCAATCCCAGGATCCCGTTTCCAACAGTGGGAAACCCAAAGAGTAGCAACATTCCAGAGCTGAGATTGTGATGTCATAATGCCTCATTCCACCAATGCCTAAGAGCCGGCCTCATCAGTGATGTCACAATGGCTGGATTGTCCTATACTTGGCTCACATAAAAACAAAAGAGTTGCCATAGTGGGACAGACCGAAGGTCCATCAATCCCAGGATCCCGTTTCCAACAGTGGGAAACCCAAAGAGTAGCAACATTCCAGAGCTGAGATTGTGATGTCATAATGCCTCATTCCACCAATGCCTAAGAGCCGGCCTCATCAGTGATGTCACAATGGCTGGATTGTCCTATACTTGGCTCACATAAAAACAAAAGAGTTGCCATAGTGGGACAGACCGAAGGTCCATCAATCCCAGGATCCCGTTTCCAACAGTGGGAAACCCAAAGAGTAGCAACATTCCAGAGCTGAGATTGTGATGTCATAATGCCTCATTCCACCAATGCCTAAGAGCCGGCCTCATCAGTGATGTCACAATGGTTGGATTGTCCTATACTTGGCTCACATAAAAACAAAAGAGTTGCCATAGTGGGACAGACCAAAGGTCCATCAATCCCAGGATCCCGTTTCCAACAGTGGGAAACCCAAAGAGTAGCAACATTCCAGAGCTGAGATTGTGATGTCATAATGCCTCATTCCACCAATGCCGAAGAGCCAGCCTCATCAGTGATGTCACAATGGCTGGATTGTCCTATACTTGGCTCACATAAAAACAAAAGAGTTGCCATAGTGGGACAGACCGAAGGTCCATCAATCCCAGGATCCCGTTTCCAACAGTGGCCAACCCAGGGCCCAAATAATAAAATAGATTTTATGCTGCTTATCCTAGGATTAAACAGTGGATTTCATCTCAATAATGGCCTATGGATTTCTCTTTTTAGGAAATTATCCAAGCCTTTTTTAAACCCTGCTACGCTAACTAATTTCACCACATTCTCCGGCAACACTTTCCAGAGTTTAATTACATGTTGTGTGAAGAAATATTTTCTCCGGTTTCTTTTAAATCTACTACTTAGTAGCTTCATCGCATGCCCCCAAGTCCTACCGTGTTTCCCCCAAAATAAGACACTGTCTTATATTAATTTTGGGCCCAAAAAAGGCACTAGGGGGCTCATAATAATAATTTTTTTAAAAAAAAGTCCAAAAAGTGGCCTAAATTGGTACTTGGACGATCAAAAAGCCAGATCGCGGGGGTGGGGTGGGGGTGGGATTGCGATTGTGGCAGGGGAGATGAGGCATCCCTCCTGCCGCGATTTTTGCCAGGGGGGGGGGAGATTCTGTAACCGGTGTTATTTTTGACGGACGCTGGTTACAGAATCCAGCTTTTAGGCGAAGGACTGACCCCTCCTTCACCTAAAATGTCTTGTTTTGGGCGTTTGGGACTTGAGCAATTTTGGGATTGATAATGTGTTCTAAGGTTAGACGTAGTGGTGGTCTGGGCGATTGAACTGCTGAACATAGAGGCAGGCCATTCTCAAAAAAAAAAAAAAAACTCATTTTGGATGTTTTTTGTTGAGAATAGACATTTTCCCTGCTGCTACTTTCAGTGTTTAGGGCCTTAGGCCAAAAGGGGACTTAAACAGGGGGGGGGGGGGGTTATTATGCCCCTCCACGTCTTATTTTTGGGGTAGGTCTTATTTATTTTTCATGCACATTGATCATCTCTCCCTTCCTCTCCTCCACCCCAATTCTTCCTATTTCCTTTCTCTCCCCCCACATGTGCAGCATCTTTCCTCCCCTCACCCATTCCCTTGTATAGTATCTTTCTATCCCTCCCTTCCTCCCATCCCCCCTGTGCAGCATCTTTCTATCCCTCCCATCCCTCCTCCCGCCGCTGCCACAGCTCACCCCCTTGCTGAGCCTTTCATCTCCCCCTCCCATCTGAACCCTGACCGTGAGATCGAAATGCCTGGCAACAAACGGCAGCATGAGCAGCACAGGCTGAATTGCGGCCTTCTCACACCCGGGCATTCCTCTGCCGCATCACTGATGATGTCATCAACAACGCTGCCGTTTGTTACCAGGTATTTCGGCCTTGCAGTCAAGGTTCGGATGGGAGGGAGAGATGGAGGGTCAGCGGGGGCAGAGGGAAGCGCTGCTGCCAGCAATTAGGTCTTATTTTCAGGGAAACATAAAAACATAAGAACATAAGAAGTTGCCTCCGCTGGGGCAGACCAGAGGTCCATCCTGCCCAGCGGTCCGCTCCCGCGGCGGCCCATCAGGCCACTGCCTGAACAGTGGTTTCTGACTAATTTTGTAATTTACCTCTAATCCTGTCCCTATAACCTTACCTCTACTCCTATCTGTACCCCTCAATCCCTTTGTCCTCCAGGTACCTGTCCTGACCTTCTTTGAAGCCCTGTAGCGTACTTCTGCTTATCACATCCTCCGGCAGCGCGTTCCATGTATCCACCACCCTCTGGGTGAAAAAGAACTTCCTGGCGTTTGTTCTAAACCTTTCCCCTTTCAATTTCTCCGAGTGCCCCCTTGTACTTGTGGTTCCCCTTAGTTTGAAAAATCTGTCCCTATCCACTTTTTCTATGCCCTTCATGATCTTGAAGGTTTCTTTCATGTCTCCCCTGAGTCGTCGCTTTTCCAGGGAGAAAAGCCCCAGCTTTTTCAGTCTGTCAGTATATGAGAGGTCCCTCATACCTTTTATTAGCTTAGTTGCTCTTCTCTGGACTCTCTCAAGTACCGCCATGTCTTTCTTGAGGTACGGCGACCAGTACTGGACACAGTACTCCAGGTGTGGGCGCACCAATGCACGATACAGTGGCAGGATGACTTCCTTCGTCCTGGTCGTGATACCTTTCTTAATGATACCCAACATTTTGTTCGCTTTCCTTGAGGCTGCGGCGCACTGCGCCGACGCCTTCAATGTTGCGTCCACCATCACTCCCAGGTCTCTTTCAAGGTTGCTCACCCCTAGCGGTGATCCCCCCATCTTGTAAGTGAATATCGAGTTCTTTTTCCCAACATGCATGACCTTGCATTTCCCTATGTTGAAGCTCATTTGCCACTTTTTGGCCCACTCTTCCAGCGTTGTCAGATCTTTTTGGAGGTCTTCGCAGTCCTCCATGGTTATGACCCTGCTGTATAATTTAGTGTCATCCGCAAATTTAATAACCTCACATTTTGTTCCCGCCTCCAGGTTGTTAATAAATATATTGAACAGGAGCGGTCCCAGCATCGACCCCTGTGGAACTCCGCTCGTGACCCTTTGCCAATCTGAGTAATGGCCCTTTACTCCAACCCTCTGTTTCCTGTCCGCCAGCCAGTTTTTGATCCATCGGTGGACCTCCCCTTGCACCCCGTGGTTCCATAGCTTCCTTAGCAGTCTTTCGTGTGGTACCTTGTCAAAGGCTTTTTGGAAGTCAAGGTAAATGATGTCTATGGATTCCCCTCTATCCACCTGGCTGTTCACCCCCTCAAAGAAGTATAATAAGTTTGTGAGGCATGATCTGCCCTTGCAGAAGCCATGTTGGCTCGACTTTAGTTGCCCATTGTTTTCGATGTGCTCCTAAATGCTGTCTTTAATCAGCGCTTCCATCATCTTTCCAGGGACCGAGGTCAAGCTCACCGGCCTGTAGTTTCCAGGGTCTCCCCTTGAGCCTTTCTTGAAGATGGGCGTGACATTTGCTATTTTCCAGTCCTCTGGGATCTCTCCAGTTTTTAGGGATAGGTTGCATATTTGTCGAAGTGGCTCAGCTATTTCGTTCCTTAGTTCCTTGAGTACCCTTGGGTGAATGCCGTCCGGACCTGGCGATTTGTCGCACTTTAGCCTGTCTATCTGCCTGAGGACATCCACCTTGCTCACCTCTAGTTGGACCAGATTTTCATCCTGATCTCCTTTTCCGATCTCCTCGGGTTCCGGAATGTTGGTTGTGTCCTCCATTGTGAAAACTGACGTGAAGAACTCATTTAACCTGTCCGCTATCTCCTTTTCCTCTTTTACCACTCCCTTTCTGTCTCCATCATCCAAGGGTCCTACTTCCTCCCTAGCTGGTTGCTTCCCCTTGACATACCTGAAGAATGATTTGAAGTTTGTTGCTTTCCCTGCCAGTCTTTCTTCATATTCTCTTTTTGCTTTCCTAACCTCTCGGTGACACTCCTTTTGGTGTCTTTTATGCTCCTTTTGGTTGTCTTCTGTCTGGTCCTTTTTCCATTTTTTGAATGATGCCTTTTTATCGCTTATGGCCTTTTTCACTGCATTTGTTATCCACACTGGGTTTTTTGTTCTATTTTTCTTGCACCCTTTCCTGAACTTGGGGATGCACAGGTTCTGTGCTTCGTGCACCGTGCCCTTGAGTAGGGTCCAGGCCTTTTCTACGGACTCTATCTTCCTTGTGGTATCGATGAGTTTCTTTCCCACCATTTTCCTCATGGCATCATAATTCCCTTTTTTGAAGTTGAGTGCTGCCGTTGTGGTTCTTTTCACCTTTGATGGTCCAATTTCTAGCCTGTACTGGATCGTGTTGTGATCGCTGTTTCCTAGTGGGGCTAGTACCACCACCTCCTTAGCGGGTCCCCCTAGTCCGTTGAAGATTAGGTCAAGAGTGGCATCTTCCCGTGTTGGTTCCGTGACCAGCTGTTCCATGAAACAGTCCCTCGTGACTTCCATGAATTTGGTCTCTCTCGTACAGCTTGAGTGCCCGATGCTCCAGTCTATTCCCGGGTAGTTGAAGTCCCCCATCACCACAACGCTTCCGCTTTTGCAGAACTGCCTCAGTTCGGCCTCCAGGTACTGGTCGATTTCTTCCGATTGTCCAGGTGGGCAATAGTACAGACCCAATTTTATGTCTGTTCCTGCTCCTCCTGGTAGTTTAACCCATAGTGATTCCAAGTCGTCCACCCTTACTGTTGTTTCCATCCTGGTTGAAGGTATGGAATCTTTTATATATAGCGCTATTCCTCCACCTTTTTTGTGTGACCTATCTCTCCTGTAGAGTTTGAACCCTGGTAAGGCCACATCCCATTTATTGTCATCAGTCCACCACATTTCTGTGACTCCGATTTTGTCTAGGCCCTTTTTGCAGGCTAATACTTCCAGCTCTCCCATTTTAGCCCCTAGGCTCCTAGCGTTAGTGTACAAGCAATGTAACTCCCGGTTGTTCTCCTTTCTTGCTGGTGTTCCTCGTGGTTTGGCACTCCTGGCGTCCCCCTCGTAAGTTGCTAGTCTCCAAGCCTCGTCTCGGTCATCCTCCTCGTGTGGTGTATCTGTTTCCTCCTCAGCTTGTTTCCCCATTATTGGTTGTCTTTCTGGGATCCGTTGTTCTCTTTTAGTCCTGCTTACCCAGGACATTTGTGCCCTAGACTCCTGCGATCTATCCTTAGGTCCTTTTTCAAAAAATTCCAACTCAGTCCTGAGCCCTCTTTTACAGTGCCCTTGTTCAATATCCTTGGCCCTGGTCCTCTGCATTGCGTCCTTAGGTCCTTTTCCCGAAAATTCCCACTCAGCCCCGGTCCCTTTTTCATAATGTCCTTGCTCAATGTCCCTGGCCCTAGGCCCTTGTATTGTTTCCTTAGGTCCTTTTCCCAAAAGTTCCCACTCAGTCCCATACCCTCTTTTACAATGTCCATGCCCTCTTGTACAATGTCCTTGCTCAGTATCCTTTTTTGATACATTTGTCCGATGTGTCAGATTGACTGTTGGCTTTCCCCCTTTCCTTAGTTTAAAGCCAAGTCTATGACGCTCTGGACGTTGCGTGCCAGCATCCTCGTCCCAGTCGGGCTCAGGTACAGTCCGTCTCTCCTGTAGAGTTTATTTTTTCCCAAGAAAGTTGTCCAGTTCCGAACAAAAAGGAAATCCTCCTCCTCGCACCATCTCCTGAGCCAACCGTTTATTGCTTATAGCTCACTCTGCCTCCGTGCGTCCGCTCTCGGTACTGGCAGGATCTCCGAGAAGGCTATCTTGCATGCCCTCAGTTTCAGTTTCCTCCCCAGGATCCTGAACTGATCAGTTAGTGCAGTCCTGTTGTAGTCCCTTCTGCTGATGTCGTTGGTTCCAACATGGATTACTACAGCTGTCTCCTCTGTCTCGGCCCCTTCCAGGATCCTCTCGATTCTGTTGATGACGTCCTTCGTTCTTGCCCCGGGGAGACATGTCACTAGTCGGTCGTCTCTCCCTCCGGCTATGTGACTGTCCACTCCTCTGAGGATTGAGTCTTCTACTACAATAGCAGATCTCCCCTTCCTCAAATGTCTCTCCGGTCTCAGGTCTGTGTCAGTGGCGCAGTCACCTAGTTCTTCCTCCGGGTTCTGTTGGGTCACCTCCTCATCGGCCTGTCCAGTTTCCCTGCAAGGCCCTACTTCCATGGTGTCTGGTGGATTTTGTCGTCCGATTCTGTCTGGTGGATTTTGTCGTCAGTGATTCTCTCCTGATGAGTTGGTCGTCCTGTGCCTCCACCATCCTGCAAGCCTCCTCGATGAACTTCTCGAGCTCTCTGACTTGCTCCGTGATGTGGTTCTCCCTGGTGATGTCTTCATTTTCCCAGCACTGCTCCTCTATGGTGCACAGTCCCTCCAGTTCCTGTACTCGAATCTGCAGTCTCACGACCTCCTTCTTCAGGCTATCCAGTTCCTGACATCGACTGCATATGTATGCCCGCCTCCCGGAGGGGAGGTAGTCATACATATGACATTCGACGCAGTAAACTGGGTAGCTCCGCTGGGTTCCTGTAGCCTCCATTTCTTTCTCCTTGCTCCTATGGTCCCTCGGTGGTAATATTTTTGGTAAGAGTGACCAAGCGATTCACATCTACCCTTTCCACTCCACTCAGAATTTTATAGACCTCTATCATATCATATCATCTCCTGGCCGCGTTCCATAAAAAGACGGAGAAACCAAAGAAAGAGCAAAGCCATGGAACCGATGCTCTTGATGCAAAGGCTTGATAAAAGTCTTTTGCCTGTTGACATTGTTTGGCTTCTTCCCCGGAGCAAGATTTTCAGCACAATCCGAGCAAGGGCTTTCGAGAGCTATCTGTGAGTTGTACAGTTTACACAGCCTTCCCCTGGCTTCACCCTTACGCCATGTTGTGATATGACTTTCTCTAGGTCTACCTTAATAACAGTGTGTGGACTTTTCCTCCAGAAACATGCTCACCAACTGCTTTTACTGCATTGCCCAGCAAAGAAGTCCAGAACCCAAGAGTTCCCAGTTTCTCGTGTGCTTTGTGGCACATTCAAGCGTTGGAGGGACCCCAGAAGAAGGTTTTTATTAACCGAAACGCGGAGCGTGTCAGGTCCATACCACGCTCATTGCTGGGTTTCACGTGCATTGTTTCATTGGTGAAGGCTTTTATTGCGTTGCATTATCTGTGAAGATGAACGGTGTTGTTTTTATTATGAAGACTTTTATTAAACCTTTGCATCAAGAGCATCCGTTCCACGGCTTTGCTCTTTGTTTCGAGTACAGAAGTGAAGCACACCGTAGAAGGCCAGGGTTACAATCAAACAATTAAAATAATCTATCAGCTATAATTAAGTTGAAAACTATAGCCTGAAGGGCTGTCTTTATCTAGGGTACAATAGAGGGAGGTAATGTTGTCGGTTAATAGGACATGGAAAACAAATACAGCTGGGTCGGCTGGGAACGCAGCAAAAAAAGTCACAATAATGGATGGAAAAATCCAGCTAAGATAATGGAGTGTCATAATCCCATAGACAGAAAAATAATAACTTTCCAGTGCTTTTCTCTAATGTTTTAAGTGAAGTCTCAGCACAGATACTCAGATACAACCCAAGATGTTTGGGCCCAAATATGGAGATCTTGGTTTATATTTGAGTCCCCAACCGATGACAAGCACTTTGGCCCTCCCCTTCCAACTCCATAACTGGCCCTACTGACCTTCCTGCCTTCCCTCCCTTCCCTGAGGTGTCCTGCCCCAGTCAGCTGGCTCTGCACCCAGCCTTCCCCTCAGACCCACTGCAGGCCCCTCCCGGGCCTACCTCACAACCCTGGCGGTCCAGCGTGGAGCTGGGGCAGGAGCGATCCTCAAACGCTCCTGCTTGTGCAGTCTCTGAAAAAAAATGGCTGCCGCAGGAAAGCACCGGAACTTCTCCAGAGAGGGGCAGTATTCAGTCTGCTATACAGAGAACCTCCCCTCTAACTTTGCAGAGATGATAAGTTATCTGAATTGCATTCTGAATATCGCCACTACCCAGGTAAGTTCTGGGACAGGCCTGATGGTACTATCCTCCTAGTGAATTATTTCGTTTTCTATACCGTTCTCCCAGGGGAGCATTTTCCCCCGTCTGTCCTGGTGGGCTCACTATCTATCTAACGTACCTGGGGCAATGGGGGGATTAAGTAACTTGCCCAGGGTCACAAGGATTAGCGTGGGATTGAACCCACAACCTCAGGGTGCGGAGACTGTAGCTTTAACCACTGCTCCACACTCTCCAACCTAGCCGGATAGTGACTCTGAATATCCTGGTCAGCAGCTCTTATCCAGACAGGTACTGTTATTCAGACAAACGCTCTTGAACACTGACCCAATGGACGCATTGTGCCCCTTAGTCGTGTGCGCATGGTTTGCACTTGTTTCTATTTTAAAGGGCTAACGTGTATTCAGTGCTGATGTCACTTCTGATCGCCCTTACAATTTCTGCTCTGATAGGTCAGCCACTGCGCATGTGACCCTCTCCCTCCAATCGCTGAAGTCCTGCCAGGTGCTGCCTTCCGTGCCCTTAAGTGACACGCCCAGTGCCCTAGTCTCATCCTATTGGTCCCCTTCCTTGCCCTCTAGCATTGTGGGCCTTTTTCTTGCCCGCCCCCGCTCCCTGCAAGGGTCTCCATCTTGGCCCACAGCTTGCTGCTCTGCCTACCCTGTCCCTCCCCTCCTTGAAAGCAGACTCTCTTTTTCACCACCTCCTTCTTAACAATCAGACTTTTCTCTGTCCATCTCTTTCAACATCCTGTGCCATAAATCAACCCATTCTTCTGACACTCCACAGCCACATTTCTCCAATGTGGGCAGCCTGTCAGCAGCTGCGAATATCCAGTACAAACACATTTGCCCTGGATAATAATGCGAGAGGCCTTCCACACGAGCCATGCCCCAACTCTGCTCTGCAATTACCCGTATACCTCTGGATTATATAAATGGTGCCCACATTTCAGCACCCACAATTATGCATGATCCTGCCATCCACCTAAAAGTAAATGAGTTAATGAGCCGTTAACAGTCGATAATTGACATTAATTGGCTCTAATTTGCATTTCATTGCAGATCTGTAAAGATCCGCAGCTGAATCTTCTTGTGTGCAACCCAAAAGGAAGCGCAGCTATAAGAGGGTTACCATATAGCTCCAGAAAAAGGAAGGCAGATTTAGACATCCAGGTTTTACTTCCTTTGAAAGCAATGGATGTAAATAGGACACCTTAATCACAAAAACCAAACAACTGCTCAGCAATACTCCTCCAATTCGATATTTCAGCAGCCTTAGACTCAGTCGACCACCATTTACTACTAATAAAACTATCAGAAATAGGCATAACAGGCACAGTGCTAAAATGGTTCTCAGATTTCCTAAAAAACAGAGAATATATCATCAATAAGAGTGGAGAGACCTCCAACCCCTGGAAAGCCTTCTGTGGTGTGCCACAAGGCTCCCCACTCTCCCTCATCCTATTCAATCTCTTCATGAGCTCTCTAGGTAACATCAAATTCGAAGACGAAAGCATAATGTCATACGCAAATGACATTTTCCGCCTCATTCCCACAACCAAAAAAAAAAGAAATGAATTTGTCATTTTGAATAAAGTACAAAACTCACCTGGGGTAGCGCAAAAAAGGATGGGGGAGGGGGCGCTATGGAGGGCAAGTCGCAGAGGGCGCAATTATAGCTTGCACACAGCTGACAGCTAGGGTGGGGTGGGGTTTGAGGTGTGGCCAGGGTGGGGCTGGGGGGCGGGGCCGAGTCTCATCTTTTTTTTTGTCTTCCTACCAGACCTTCTGGCTTTCTTACTTTTAACCTGCCTTTTTTTTTTTCTTTCTTATCTCTTTTCTGTTTGTCCCAATTTCTTTTTCGTCATGGTTGGTATTGCTGTCCTCGTTCCTTTCAGTACTTTAATTAGTTGGTAAACCGCTTGGGTTCTAGGAGTCGGTAAGGGGGTATAGAAAAGTTTTAAGAAACTATAAAGTTTGTACATTGAGTAGCGGCCGGTCCCTTTGCACGCCAGGCCCATAGTTTTGGAAGAGGATCAAAACATGGTTTGTATTGGTCATCTTTTGGTTATTTATGTCTCTGGACTTTAATGAAAGTTTACTGAGGCTGAAATTCAGTGTTATTTATCCGGTGGAAGGGCCGCTCACCGGGGTCATTCTCAGGGGCACAGAGAGGAAGGCCTTGGGGGGGGGGGGGCGCCTCCTACCCTTACTGCGCCAATGAAGACAGCTCTCCTAACTTCCCCAGCATCGATCTCTACCCAGATTTTCACTGCCGATGTCCTGGTATTAGCAGGCATTGACTATTCAGCAATTATGGCCTCGGCCGGTACTTATAAGCCAGCACTCACTGCAGTGTTTAAATAACAGGGGATTAGCTTTTTGGAAACTGCTCAAAATGTTGCTCCATCAGGGCTTCATTGTCTAGAGGCTGTGCATTTTCCTCTTGCGGGTTGGTCTCCCTTGTGTGGTTTTATTTATTTAGATTTTTATCCCGTCCTCCCAGTAGCTCAGAACGGTTTACAAGTAAACATTCACAATGGAGTGAATTGGACATACAAGATTATACAGTAGATTTAAATACTTGGACATACGAGACTGTGTAGCAGTGTAAATATAGGGACTATACAGCAAATTAAGAACAGTTTATAAATAGTTTAGTTTAGATTCAAGTTATTTGAGTATAGGCTGAGAGTGGACTATACAGAAATTTAGGCAGAAGATTAGAATGGAGAAAGAAGGGTAGAGGTGGGGTTTAAGGGGTTGGGCGTAGACTGAGGGTGACCTTTAGTTGAAGAGGAGGGTCTTTACCATTTTCCGGAATGTCATTAGTGAGTTCTGGAGTCTGAGTTGAGGGGGGAGTTGGTTCCAGAGTTGGGGAATGAAGTGGCTGTAGGAGCGTTTGCGGGCGGTTTCTGAGAGGAGAATGTAGATGGGGAGTTTGGATTTTATGTAGGAGGGGGTGGTGGCATACTCCATCTCACGTTCTTTCCGAACCCTGCGGCATGATTAGTTCCGTTATCAAGAGGGTTGTAATTGATGTTTTTACTATGCCTAGCAGACAAGTGAAAATAAAGAAATGGGGTCGTGATTTGGGGGTCACTGATCGAGGAGTACTTGGGAGGGAGGGAATAAGGCGTCACGGGGGCATCATCACACTTATGAAATCAGAAATAAAGATGACAGAGAGGGTGTAACGTGCATAGATTTGGCAGGTATGATTTCAGCCACTTTGGCACCTCAGGAGCGATGAATGGCATGAAGTTGGCATGAATATTGGTCGCCGTACCTCAAAAAGGACATGGCGGTACTTGAGAGAGTCCAAAGGAGAGCAACGAAACTGGTAAGAGGGCTGGAACACTGCCCATACGCCGAGAGGTTGGATAGGCTGGGGCTCTTCTCTCTGGAAAAAAGGAGGCTCAGGGGAGATATGATAGAGACCTTCAAGATCATGAGGGGCATAGAGAAGGTGGAAAGGGACAGATTCTTCAGATTGAAGGGGTCAACGGGCACGAGGGGGCATTCGGAGAAACTGAAGGGAGATAGGTTCAGAACAAATGCAAGGAAGTTTTTTTTCACCCAAAGGGTTGTGGACACTTGGAATGCGCTACCGGAGGAAGTGATCAGGCAGAGTACGGTACAAGGATTCAAACAGGGATTGGACGGATTCCTGAGGGATAGGGGGATCGTGGGATACTGAGAGAGGTGCTGGGATGTAACACAGGTATAGAAAGCTAACCAGGTAATAAGTATAGAAATCCAACCAGGTCGTGCATGTGCAAGACCGGAGGGTTAGGACTTCGATGGGAAGATAGGACTCAATGGGAAACCAAGGTGGCAAGGGGGCCCCTTCTGGTGACTCAGACAGGCCGTGACCTGTTCGTGCCGCCGCGGGAGCGGACTGCTGGGCGGGATGGACCTATGGTCTGACCCGGCGGAGGCACTGCTTATGTTTATGTTCTTATGTTTATGTTTTAAGTTCTAGATGGGCCTTCACAGTCTGGGGCTGGCAATTACAAACACCCCCCGGCGAAGTCCTGGGGGAGAAGTGAGTGTGGTCACCGCAAGGCCTATATGTGCCGGTGCTGCAGAGTTCCTAGGCTTGCTTTGGCTTTTCTGGAACCTAGAGGTCTTTGGAATGGGGGTCATTCCATGTCAAGTGGGCCAGAATTTTCCTCTCGACAATCCCAGACATTGCTGAAATGTTTTTAGGGGATACATTGGGACCTCTAATGAAGATATCCACAGTATTGGGGCATGATCTTAACCAGGTCCAGAGATAGGGGTCCCTTTATTTGGACCACTTTTTGTATCCATGGACCCTCCTTAAAAATGAACCATGGAATTACCCACAGGCCTGCTGGTCCCGCAGCAGCAGAAGGGAAAGGGAAAGAGGGTGGTAGCTGCTGCTAGGGTGGGGGGAGAAAGACAGAGCAGTGTGCTGCAGCTGCCCCTCAGTAGCAAATCACCTGGACCAGATGGTATACATCCCAGAGTGCTGATAGAATTGAAAAATGAACTTGCAGAGCTATTGTTAGTAATTTGTAATTTTTCTCTAAAATCCAGCTTAGTACTGGGGGGGGGGGGGGGGCCAACATGATAGCAATTTTTATGTTCAATCAAAGGGGAAGGGGGCACATAATTCTGTATACCTGTGCCAGGTGCAGAAAAAGTCAGTCCCAGCACTTACCATCCCTCTTTCATCTTCAGGTATGGAGCCCACTGAGTGATTTGTCCTGAGCCCTCCACCCTTGGTCCCTTGGGGCTGGCTCTGCTCCCCACCCCCACCCCCACCCACATGCTCCCTGATCTACCTTCAGTACTGTGTGCAGCTGTGGAAACAGCTCCAGAGGTTGTAGAAAAAAAAGGCCACCTAAATGGTGTCCGAACTGTACTATAAGCCAGAATGGAGAGCCTGAAGCTGTTATGGAATCGTTCCAGGGTTGCTTGCTAGATTTGGATTCTCACGACAGGTAAATCCAGTCCTGATTTTACTCCACTGACTCCATAGATTCCGTTTTGCTTTTCTTAGGAAACTCAAGAGACAGACTGAAAATACAAGCCCCTTCACATAATCTTGACGATATTCAGAGTGAGTGAAACTGGCTAACTCATGTCTCATAAGAATAGCCTTACTGGGTCAGACCAATGGTCCATCAAGCCCAGTAGCCCATTCTCACGGTGGCTAATCCATAGTAACATAACATAGTAACACAGTAGATGACGCCAGTCTGCCCAACCTGATTTAATTTACATTTTTTTAATTTTTTCTTAGCTATTTCTGGACAAGAATCCAAAGCTCTACCCGGTACTGTGCTTGGGTTTCTACTGCTGAAATCTCCGTTAAAACCTACTCCAGCCCATCTACACCGTCCCAGCCATTGAAGCCCTCCCCAGCCCATCCTCCACCAAACGGCCATATACAGACACAGACCGTGCAAGTCTGCCCAATACTGGCCTTAGTTCAATATTTAACATTATTTTCTGATTCTAGATCCTTTGTATTCATCCCACGCTTCTTTGAACTCAGTCACAGTTTTAATCTCCACCACCTCTCTCGGGAGCGCATTCCAGGCATCCACTACCCTCTCCGTAAAGTAGAATTTCCTAACATTGCCCCTGAATCTACCACCCCTCAACCTCAAATTATGTCCTCTGGTTTTACCATTTTCCTTTCTCTGGAAAAGATTTTGTTCTACGTTAATACCCTTCAAGTATTTGAACGTCTGAATCATATCTCCCCTGTCTCTCCTTTCCTCTAGGGTATACATATTCAGGGCTTCCAGTCTCTCCTCATACGTCTTCTGGCGCAAGCCTCCTATCATTTTCGTCACCCTCCTCTGGACCGCCTCAAGTCTTCTTACGTCTTTCGCCAGATACGGTCTCCAAAACTGAACACAGTACTCCAAGTGGGGCCTTACCAATGACCTGTACAGGGGCATCAACACCTTCTTCCTTTTACTGACTACGCCTCTCTTTACACAGCCCAGAATCCTTCTGGCAGCAGCCACTGCCTTGTCACACTGTTTTTTCGCCTTTAGATCTTCGGACACTATCACCCCAAGGTCCCTCTCCCCGTCCGTGCATATCAGCTTCTCTCCTCCCAGCATATACGGTTCTTTCCTATTATTAATCCCCAAATGCATTACTCTGCATTTCTTTGCATTGAATTTTAGTTGCCAGGCATTAGACCATTCCTCTAACTTTTGCAGATCCTTTTTCATATTTTCCACTCCCTCTTCGGTGTCTACTTGGTTACAAATCTTGGTAGTACCTGGCCAAAACCCAAGGTGTAGCAATATTCCATGCTATCAATCCAGGGCAAGCAGTGGCTTCCCCCATGTCTTTCTCAATAACAAACTATGGACTTTTCCTCCAGGAACTTGTCCAAACCTTCCTTAAAACCAGCTATACCATCTCGGTGGCTAATCAGGCATTTTCAGTTATTAACCTTGAAAAAAAATCCAGAGAAGTTGGGGGTGTTCTGGAGCAGGACCACTTAAGTCCTGATCTCCTATTCAAAGAAATGCCCACCACTGGATGAATATCAGGCAGAATGTGGTAACACCAGGACTCCATTAACCTGCTCAGGGATCTGGGGCCAGAAGAACGAAGGGAAAAGGTGATGCGAACATTCAGATCTCGGCTTTATTTTTCAATAAAGTTCCAGAAGGAAATGTTCTCCAGAGAATGAGAAGCTTGAGGATGAAAGGTTCTCCTATGAAGCTAAACGGGAGAACAGCTCACAAGAAATGTAAGCAAATATTGTTCCATATGGAGAGTGGTGAGGACCTGGGACAGACTTCCATGGGCAGAGTACAAGCATTGCACAGGACTCAGGTACAGGGTACAGGTTGAGAAATGGAGTTTTTCCACTGCACAATTAAAGCCTCTCCATTAATTTATAAGCTGGCACTGGCTGCCATGATGGCTGCTCAGATATTTAAGATGATAATTTTTATATTTTAGTACAGAAGGGAGATGTCTATAGTCTGTTATTGAGAAAGACATGGGGGAAGCCACTGCTTGCCCTGGATCAGTAGCATGGAATGTTGCTACTCTCTGGGTTTCCGGAATCTTGCTATTCTTTGAGATTCTATATGGAATGTTGCTACTGTCTGGGGATTCTAGAATCTTGTTATTCTCTGGGATTCCGGAATCTTGCTATTCTTTAAGATTCTGTATGGAATGTTGCTACTCTTTGGGATTCTAGAATCTTGTCTTGTTACTCTCTGGGATTCCGGAATGTTGCTATTCTTTGAGATTCTGTATGGAATGTTGCTACTCTCTGGGGATTCTAGAATCTTGTTGCTCTCTGGGATTCCGGAATCTTGCTATTCTTTGAGATTCTATATGGAATGTTGCTACTCTCTGGGGATTCTAGAATCTTGTTGCTCTCTGGGTTTCCGGAATCTTGCTATTCTTTGAGATTCTATATGGAATGTTGCTACTCTCTGGGGATTCTAGAATCTTGTTGCTCTCTGGGTTTCCGGAATCTTGCTATTCTTTGAGATTCTATATGGAATGTTGCTACTGTCTGGGGATTCTAGAATCTTGTTATTCTCTGGGATTCCGGAATCTTGCTATTCTTTAAGATTCTGTATGGAATGTTGCTACTCTTTGGGATTCTAGAATCTTGTCTTGTTACTCTCTGGGATTCCGGAATCTTGCTATTCTTTGAGATTCTGTATGGAATGTTGCTACTCTCTGGGGATTCTATAATCTTGTTGCTCTCTGGGATTCCGGAATCTTGCTATTCTTTGAGATTCTGTATGGAATGTTGCTACTCCTTGGGTTTTGGCCAGATACTAGGGACCTGGATTGGCCAACGTGAGAACGGGCTACTGGGCCTGATGGACCATTGGTCTGACCCAGTAAGGCTGTTCTTATGACCCCCAAGTAGCTTTGATAAAAATCTCAATGCCATGGTTGTGGTTGGGCTCTACCATCACCAAGGACGTCCACCAGAGGCTAACTGGCACCAGAGGTCTCTTCAATAACAGCTCGACATTAGGGAAAGGCTTACCAGGACCTATGAATTTTCTGCCCTTCCCTCCCTGAAAGAAACCTTATAGCAGCAGCATGTGGTAGGAAGAAAAACCTTATAGCAGCAGCATGTGGTAGGAAGAAAAACCTTATAGCAGCAGCATGTGGTAGGAAGAAAAGGCGGGGGGTGGGATTTCACAGTAGATTCGTCAGGGGTGGGTGGAAAAGTTACTGAAGCACTCATTGGAAGTCAGTGCTTATTTATTGGAAGCTTAATTGCTTTTTTTGTGTGAGTCTCTCTGGCTCCTAGAAATGTGGTATTAGAAGCTATGAAATGGATGGAAAAGGGCTTATAGCGACCACAAACGGAGCAGGAGTTGCGACATCCCAGCAGATACACCAATGGGCAGACTGGGTTCACCAGTAAACCCACAGCAGCTGTTCACAAGCTCTTGGGGGCAGAGACTGCTTTTGCCACGGATCTATAAACAGGGGATCCTAGATCATGAAACTATTTATACCATGTAACTGGATAACCCAAGTCGGCCTGCAGTGCTGACAGACTTGGACAGATGCAGCTGGGAAGGGGAGGGGGGGAGGGGGTCCGTGCTTTCATGATATCCATGAGAGCCTGGACAAATAGCCTAGAGAGGGGTCCCAGGAGATGCTTCAGTGGCCATTCCAGAGAGTAACTCAGGAAGCCGCCCCAGCTGTTCACCAGGCTCGAGAGAGATGTGCCGCCCCCCCCCCCCTTACGCATTACAGGACACAGGAAGACATGGTAAAGGGGCAGGAAGGGGCCACTGTGAACACGCTAGTGACACACGAGGAACCCTCATTTCACGCTCACACCCCTCTCAGACTACAAAGTGTAATGGCTACAGGCGGACAATTTGCATATGAAGGAGGCGGGGCTTGCAGCTCTATCTCATGTATATCCATGAAGTGCATGGGTTGCCAGTCGAGGCTCGTGTGAAATTTAAATTTGGTCGCGTTTGTTTTGACGTATTGATCGGCCTTGCAACTAATTATCTTGTGAATTCGTTCCCATTTGTAAATTCACAGCCCTCTGGACGCGCGCCGTATTTCTCTTTCCTTCAGTCAAAGATTGTCAATATAAAAAAAATATCGTCATCGTCTCCTGTCGTTTCAAGCTGCAAATGGGATAAAGCTCTGAATTCTCTAATAGCGACCTCTTGCTCATATCAGCATTTCAGGAGACAATTGAAAACGTATTTGTTTACCAGTTTTTTAGGACATTAATGTATTATATTCAACTGTATATGTGCAGCTTTTTAATTCTATTTTGTACACCGAATAGAATGGTATTGCGATATAGAAATAAATTTTTATGTTATGTTATATATGTGCATATTCTGAAAAGCAGACTGACTGTGGGGTCCCGGGACAGCCTGGGAAACCCCGATGTCAAGTACCGAGCAGGGAATTCTAAAAGATCAACGAGAGGGGTTGGGATCGGTGTTGAGCTGACTGCCCCCAGTATTATGGCCGGAAATTCAATGCCAGGTCATATTTGGGCTCCAGCATTGAACATCTGCGTTTCCAGAGCCAGCTAAACCACAGCTGGTTACATGCAATATTCAGTATTTAACCGCCTGTGGGGCATTACATAAAGATAGGGCCCATGTTTTGGTGGTCAACCAGGCCAATTAAAGGAAAAAAATATCAGCAATTAAATGGCCGACTCTGCCCCCTGGAACACCCCCAATTATCTGGCTAGCCCCACACAAGTGATTTAACTGTCCAGGAGCCATTTCTGACTATTAAATCATTTTGCATTAAAACAGTTTGCAAGGGCCTCCTGCTAATGCACGCCCACAGCTATGAATCTACGTAAATCAGGGGTGCTGCTATGCTGCTCATCATCACAGCCCTCACCCACACATGCAGGCACCACACGGACAAACAAAATACATAAATTCAGCACAGAGAACTGCAGGACAGACTCAGAAGAGGGCAGGATCTCGTCTTGGCTGCTATTCATAAGAACATAAGAGTTGCCATTCTGGGACAGACCAAAGGTCCATCGAGCCCAGTTTCCTGTTTCCAACCCAGGTCCCAAGTACGTGGCAGAAACCCAAAGAGTGGCAACATTCCAGAGCTGAGATTGTGATGTCATAATGCCTCATTCCACCAATGCCTAAGAGCCAAACTCAGCAGTGATGTCACAATGGCTTGATTGTCCTATACTTGGCTCACATAATAGCCATACTGGGACAGACCGAAGGTCCATCAAGCCCAGTGGCCAACCCAGGCCCCAAGTACCTGACAGAAACCCAAAGAGTAGCAACATTCCAGATCTGAGACTGTGATGTCATAATGCCTCAGAGCCAACCTCAGCAGTGATGTCACAATGGCTGGACTGTCTCATACTTGGCTCACATAAGAACATAAGAGTTGGCCTAGTGCAGGGGTCTCAAAGTCTCTCCTTGTCGGGTTTTCAGGATTTCCCCAATGAATATGCATGAGATCTATGTGCATGCACTGCTTTCAATGCATATTCATTGGGGAAATCCTGAAAACCCGACTGGATTGTGGCCCTCAAGGAGGGACTTTGAGATCTCTGCCATAGTGGGACAAACCGAAGGTCCATCAAGCCCAGTATCCTGTTTCTAACAGTAGCCAACCCAGATCCCAACCTAGCTAAATCCCAGATTTTAGCCTCCCAGACCACACAGATCTCATTTTCAGAGGACATTTTTTAAAACCCCAAGTTTAAGACTATTTCAGAATTAGTGGGTGTCTCCGGTCACCCAATAATAACGTGCAAAACAGCTGTTCACCTCTAGAATCAGATCTCCCTTGAGGCAAACGTGAAAGAAGCCATGCAGTTATTTGCCAAAAATAGTGATTGGGGAGAGGGGTTGCCATGGGCCCTCGGGTGTCCCTGTGGTAAGTGCACAGCCCCGTGTCATGAGTCACCGTGTTATTTCTGGCAGCGGTTCTGAGGTCTCTCCCACCCAGTGGGGCTAAATTTAAACAGAGCTGGGAGCTCCTCCATCTCGCTCCACAGTTCCCAGTGAAGGAGGGGGAGAATCTTTCCTTGCTGCCTCTCAGGCTCCTTTACAGAGGGGGAAGCATAGTTCACACACATAAGAGTATATTCTCTTTGCTCAGACTCTTCTTAAAGAGGGATCTGGATACTGCAGAGGTAGGAGCGGTGGAGAAAGTGCAGAACTGGACTGGTGGGGCTGCAACACTGGGACTCTCCATGCCTGTTCCTGGTTTCATAAGAGCAGTCCCACTGGGCATTCCACAGCGTGAGACGCTTGCAACTGTAAGAGACTCAGAGAAAGCCCGAAGACCGCATAACAACGTGTCACTGCAAGGTGCAAGCTTACACTGAAAGAAGGGGGTGGGCTTACAACCCCTACAGAGAGCAGAGACACATAACCCCTACGATGGGGAGGGGGGGAAGGACTACCAATAAGTCATTTCTATAGCTCTACAAGACACATTACATGTAAAAGATAATCCCTGCTCCAGAGAGCTTACAATCTAATCATACAAACAGGACAGCTGGGGTGCGGAATTACAGAGCGAGTGGCAAAATAGACCTGGGTACTTTGCAGGCGGGGGGGGGGGGGAGTTAGGACTTAGAAGGAGGGAGATTTCAGAGAGAGGAGTGAGCAGGTGGGTTGTAGGAAGCCTGAGTTTTATATAGCCGGAAAAGGAGGAAGGCGAAGGTTGCAGGAAGCCTGAGACCCACACCCACAAAATTGGGAGGGGAACTTCAGAGAGCTTGAAACACATACCCCCAAAATGGGGGAGGAGGGAGAACGGGCGTTTCAAGGAGCCTAAGATTACTATCCCCAAAAGAAGGGGACTACACAGTGGCTGAGAGTAGAGTACGGCTTAGTGGTTAGAGCTCCAGCCTCAGCACCCTGAGGTTGTGGGTTCAAATCCCACGCTGCTCCTTGTGACCCTGGGCAAGCCACTTAATCCCCCCATTGCCCCAGGTACATTGGATAGATTGTGAGCCCACCGGGACAAACAGGGAAAATGCTTGAAGTACTTGTATGTTTTCAGTGTGGTTTTATAACTACAAAAAGGTGGTATACAAGTCCCAATCCCTTTCCCTTACTCCCCAAAATGTGTGTGTGTGTGGGGGGGGAGCAGCTTACATAGAACTTAAGACTTATACCTTGAGAGAAAGCAGATTATACGGTCTCTAACGCATACCCAGAGACCCACAGCCTAAGGGATGGGGTAGAGAGGTACAAAAAGCTTCAGTTGAAACAGTCCTGAGACCCCCCCCAGCCCAAAGAGAGGGAGGATTATTCAGAGTCTGAGATATACATCCCAAGGGGCCTTACAGGAGGTCTCGGACACAGCCTTAAGGCAGGGGTTTTCAAGTGGTTTCACAGGCAGGAAGTTTGTGGCTTCTGTGTGGAGAGAGCTGGGAACCAGTCAGGTACTGGAAATCTCCTTAACTGCTTCTGTCCTCAGCCCCAACTGGATGTGTTGCAGGCCTCTGGCCCCGCACCTAGAGTTTCCAGAGTTTGTTAAGCTGAAACTTGGACACATGGCCCCACCCACAGCCCCGCCCCATTCCACCCAAGTCATGTCCCCAAACCTCTACTCCTCTCTCTTCTGAGCATGCGCAGATGTGATACAATGACATCATACCCACGCATGCTCGGAAGCCCTCAAGACGCGGCCTCAAACTTGAAAACCCGGATGAACTGCTGCTTTTTAAAAATCCGGCTGGACACCCAAACAGGCCTCTACAAAGAGAACATATCCGGATAAATTAGGACACCTGGTAACCCCACCTGTACCACTAGCAAGATTGAAATGATATGAGGGTTTTCTGATTTGTTCAGCTGTGAATTGTATAAACTGTCCCTCAAGTGTGTCACTACAGAAGAAAGGCTGAGAATTGCTCATGGTTATAGAGAGTCTGAGACACCCCCTGACAGGGACCCTGAGACACATCTCTACGGGGTTGCATAGAGACAGCCAGGGAGACACACCTTGGAGAGGCAGGGGGTTACTTAGAGAGAGTCTGAGAGACACATCCTGAGAGGAAGGTGAAGGGGGTGCTTAGAGAGTCAGAGGAAGTATAGCGGCCAGGGGAGGTGGGGGTTTATATAGTATCTGACATATACATCCCAGGAGGTGTGAAGTCGCAGGAAGCCGGAGACAGCGCAAGTCCTGACTAATCATTACCTGGGTGCTCTGGACAGGCCACAGAGTGACAAACTGTAGCAGGAAGAGGAATTTGTCTAGAATTTCTGATGCAAAATGTACTGCACCGAAAGGTACACTTTAAACCCCCAACCCCCTCTCCCAATGAATGGATGTGTGCGAGAGAAAAACACAATTACATCATGAGAAGGACAGAGTTCCAAGGGCGCTTGTGAGAGAGTGTATGCTTTAAGTCACATCCTGGGGGGTAGGGGGTGAGAGACAGTGTCGCGTCAGTACAATTTGTGAGAGTGAGCATGTGTATTAGTTCTGGGGGGAGTGTCTGTTGTGAGGTGAACGTATATACATGTGTGTTTGTGTAAGAGAGATACAGTTTTAACTGTGTGTGTGTGTGTGTGTGTGTAAGAGAGATACAGTTCTGTGTGTGTGTGAGAGAGATACAGTTTTAACTGTGTGTGTGTAAGAAAGATACAGTTCTAACTCTGTGTGTGTGTGAGTGTAAGAGATATAGTAACTGTGTGTGTAAGAGAGATACAGTTTTAACTATGTGTGCGTAAGAGGGATACAGTTGTAACTCTGTGTGTGTAAGAGGGATACAGTTGTAACTGTGTGTAAGAGGGATACAGTTATAACTGTGTGTGTGTAACATGGATACAGTTGTAACTGTGTGTAAGAGGGATACAGTTATAACTGTGTGTGTGTAAGAGGGATACAGTTGTAACTGTGTGTGTAAGAGAGATAGTTGTAACTGTGTGTGTGTAAGAGGGATAAAGTTGTAACTGTGTGTGTGTAAGAGGGATACAGTTGTAACTGTGTGTGTGCAAGAGATACAGTTGTAACTGTGTGTAAGAGGGATACAGTTATAACTGTGTATGTGTAAAAGATAAAGTTGTAACTGTGTGTGTGTAAGAGATACAGTTGTAACTGTGTGTGTAAGAGATACAGTTGTAACTGTGTGTGTAAGAGATACAGTTGTAACTGTTTGTGTGCGTAAGAGAGATACAGTTGTAACTGTGTGTGTGTAAGAGATACAGTTGTAACTGTGTGTGTAAGAGATACAGTTGTAACTGTGTGTGTGTAAGAGATACAGTTGTAACTGCGTGTGTAAGAGATACAGTTGTAACTGTGTGTGTAAGAGATACAGTTGTAACTGTGTGTGTAAGAGATACAGTTGTAACTGTGTGTGTAAGAGATACAGTTGTAACTGTTTGTGTGCGTAAGAGAGATACAGTTGTAACTGTGTGTGTGTAAGAGATACAGTTGTAACTGTGTGTGTAAGAGATACAGTTGTAACTGTGTGTGTGTAAGAGATACAGTTGTAACTGCGTGTGTAAGAGATACAGTTGTAACTGTGTGTGTAAGAGATACAGTTGTAACTGTGTGTGTAAGAGATACAGTTGTAACTGTTTGTGTGCGTAAGAGAGATACAGTTGTAACTGTGTGTGTGGAAGAGATACAATTTTAACTGTGTTTCTGTTTTCGAAAGCTGCTCTGAATGTGGATATGGATGTGGTCACTGTAAATACGTGTAACATAGCTTTATGTGAAACGGGCACAAGTGAATACATGTGTTTGTGTAACAGTGTACGTGTGTGAGAGCAAGCGTGTAGGAATGGGTATGAATATTTGAGAGTCAGTGTTACAGCTACGGGTGTGAGACTCGAGTGTGAAGTGTTTGTGAAGTCGCTGTGAGTGTGTACGTGTTCATCCAGTACGCACTGGTGGGTGAACACACTCTGCACAGGTGCGATCCAGGTAGTTCAGATACAAAGCCATCGGGACTGGGGGGGAGGGGAGGGCAGCTGAGGATGAACACACACCTGTGCCACTCTCACTTCAATCGCGTGATAACACGACGCTCAAATATCACAGGACACAGACTATGGCACTAACGCCTCACCCGCAACGGCTCTCCTTAACACTCCAGGGCACACGACAACACTTCACCCTAGGGCATCATGACCTATCTTCCTCAGGACATCCAGACTCCCTAGGGCATCGTGAAAAGCCATTCTCCCTACAGAACCATAACACCCCAGCCATGGCGTCATCCCAGGATCAATTTCATTTCGTACACAGCAGACATGTGCACAAATAGCCGTCCTTTACATGTTACACAGAGCTGAGAAGAGAAACAGGCTTCAAAGCAGAGGGGGAAGGGTAGAGCGCTGAGACAAACGCACCATTGCAAGCAGAACCACGAGTCTTTCCACGCCAGCACCAAAACACCATCTGGCAGCGCTACGTACACCCTTTCCGCCACCTTTCCCGGGGCACTTTCACTCTCTCTGCACCTCTAAAGTCAAATCTTTCCCCTGCTGAGCTCCTGATATTCCTCAGACTTGGGCCAGCCCCGCCAGCCTCTGGCCCTGTCCTGCCGGAGTCTCCTATTATGGGAAAGTCGGGAAGCCGAACTCCTCCGTGACTCTTTACTTGTTTCTGCTGTCAGAAGCATCCCTGAGAGCAGCGGCTGCGGACAGGACTCCAGGGGTTGGGGGGAGGGGCAGAGAGAGCTGCTGGTGTCACAGGTGCACACACCTGTCACAAGGCACAATCACAGATAATCTCGTGCAAGAGCACCAATGGCTCTGCGCTAAGCATTTCCCCAAACTGGTCCCGAGTATGAGGTCTCCCTGCCCTTGCCCAGGGGCTCTCCATTCTGGTGGGCTGGCAGGGGGGATCCCAGCCGGAAAGGAGAATTAGGAAGGGTACCTTTGTACTTTTCTCGCACGTCCTCATAAGCCTGGATAAAGTCCTTCTCCTCTGGGTTTGGAGGCAGATTCTTGAAGCTGAAGGCTGCCATGGCAATGTGTCTGGGACGCGGGGGTCCGTGTCTAGCTGGGGCACTCAGAGTAGGGACACAGAGCCCCTCTCAGCACAGCCCAGCCTGAGTGCTCAGAGCTGGGACATTCCAGCAGCCGGGCTCGGCCTCTTAAAGTCACAGGAGGTAGAGGGCACAGTACAGGCAGAGAGGGAGGGGGGGGGGGGGGAGAGGGCCAGAGACAGAGAGGAGGGAAGAGGAGGAGAGGGAGTGTGATGCAGGAACAAGAATAGAGAGGGAATATGAGACAGCCGGGAGGGGGGGTTAAGGAATGAGGGCTAGAGACAAAGAGACAAAATATGCTAGGCAGAAGAAGGGACAGAGACAGTCAGAGAGGCATAGAGATGGGAGAAATAAGACATCTAATCTGGCCAGACAACCCCCTTCCCCAACCACCACCCGAACTTGGAAACTGTCCTTGTTCATGTCCTTTCTACACTCTGCAGTGACCCTATCATACTGGTCTAATGGGGTCTTTTCTGCCACAGGAGATACATGGCACACAGAGCCGTCTCCACAAGCGACAGCGCCAGGCGGACCTGGAAAAGATCTCATGTCAGGGGTCGGCACAGTCCAATCCGGGTGTCAATGAGGAGCAGAAGAACAGTCTCCGGTTAGCAGCAGAACTCCTGCATTTGGGGAGTAAAGGCAAAGTCGTAAATATGAACGTGAATCCTGGCAATGGAGTGGGGGGAGGGGTGGTTGATAGCCTATAGTTGTTCTCGTGGGTAAAGCCTGTTCCATAGGTAGCAAAGGGTTTTCCAGCGTAGTATTTTAAGAGTGTCTGGTCTTATGTGGCCCGCATGTTGGCCTTCCCGGGACCAAGGTTTGGGCGGAACGGAAGGGGGAGGGGGAGGGGTGCTCATGTGCGCTCTTGGGGCTGGTGTTTGGATGCTATGTTGCCCATCAAACTGGACCAACCCAGGCGTCTTTTTGGACTTCTGCCCTAGGTGACCTGTTCTGAAACGGCCAAAGAGATCACCTTCATTTGTAACATGAGACTACGGGAGAATTCTGAAGGTTAGCTAGAGGAAGGAGATCCCGCGTGAAAGGGGAAATGAAATGGGGAGGTGAAGATCCCCTTGTTGAAGACAACATGAGATGCAACGGGCGGGTAACCCTTTTCACATTCTCGTAGGTTGCTCACGTTCTACTGGCTTGAATACAATTCAAAATACGTTAAAGCAGAGGTTGATCCACTCTTAATTTGAAAGAGCAATATGAATAAGAAACCCAAAATTCTGATTGCACAGGTCTTTACACAACCTGCCATAGAGCAAACCCAAATTAACTCCAAAAACTGCCTTAATGAGGCCTATAACCAGCTGAATAGAGGAGGCCACTTGTGTCCAAGCACAGTGGCTGAGCCCTTCCGAATTCTCTTACAAGATGAATCAAGGGTACAAAGCGAATTCGTAGTGGAGGAGTGTCCAAAAGGTTAGAATGGCTCAGAACCAGGAAAGCCAGGGTTGAAATCCTAATGATGCTCGTTTGATCTGGGGCAAGGCATTTAATCTTTCACTGCCTCAGGTGCACATTTAGATTATAAGCCTTAACTACTTCAGAAAGAGGCATGAACCAAATCAAAACAAAAAATGAAGCAAAGGTCTAAACACACTGAACATATGGCTGCCAAAAACGACTTTAGCATTAAGGTGGGGGGATGGCTACAAGAAAATTTTAGTATGTCTGAACATCTCCTGGAGCAGTGTCAGGCCCATCTCTATAAAACTGCCTGATTGAGGCAACGTCAAGACATAGGAACCTAAGAATTGTCATACTGAGGCAGACTGATGGTCCATCAAGCCCAGAATCCTGTTTCCAACAGTGGCTAATCCAAGTCACAGGTAGTTGGCAAGTTCCTAAGCAGTAGAGTTACCATATGGCTCCAGAAAAAGGAGGACGGATTGTCTCAATCCATCCTCCTTTTTCTGGAGTTATGTGGTAACCCTGCTAAGGAGTAAAACAGATTTTATGTTGCTTATCCTAGGAATAAGCAGTGGATTTCCCCAAGCCATCTCAATAACGGCTTACAAAAAGATAACAATAAAGGTAAAGGAAGCTGACGAACCTGCTCAGGGAGTGCACTCCACAATCGTGGACCTTCAACATTAAAAACTCGCGCTTGAGTTGTAGCCTTCGTAATATCTCGTAAAGAAGGCACTTCCAACAAATACTGAGATCCTGACCTCAATAGGCAAGAAGGCACATTACACTGATGTCTTCTTTCCCGCCAATACCTTTCAGTTCTAGACGGTTTACAACAAGAAATTAGCCTGGGCATTCTCAGTGAGATAACAAGGTTGATAGCTTTAGTATGCGTCAGGATCTGGGAATGGTCGATACGGTCTGGTTAGATCATTTGACAAATTTTTTGAATATTATGGTTTTCAGTTCTTCCCTGAATGTTTTTTAGTTGGGCGTCGTAGTCAGCAGATTTGAGAGGTGGCGGTCTATTTTCGCTGCTCTGGTGGCTAGTAGACCGTCATATACTTTTTTTTTGCTTTGCATGCCTTTGATTGTGGGGTGGGTAATGTGTGCTTGAGTTCTCCTTGATCTGGAACAATTAAAGCAGCCACCGCAGCCAATTCAAAACTTAATCAAAACAAAAAAAATTAGGCAACCCTAGGCATCCACCATCGCCTATTGATGTTGACGTCTGGAGATGGATGCCTCACTAGACGACACTAGCTTTTAGCTGTATTTTGTTCCAGGTTAGAAAAAAATTGAAGTCTAGAATAGACTTCAGCTAATCCAGAACGCCGCGGCCAAGCTTATTTTCGCTAAAGGCAAGTTCGACCACATCTCCCCACTCCTGTCCAAACTTCACTGGCTCCCAGTTCACTCCAGAGTCCTCTTTAAATGTGCCTGTTTAGCCTTCAAGATCCTACATGGCATCCTCCCTCCCGTTATCCCACTCTTCTGGAACTCCTCTAACCCTAATTCCACTAGATCCTCCCCAAAACTGAAACTATCATTCCCCTCTGCAAAAGGTATATCCCGCGTAGGAAAACTAGGAACATCCCTCCCCTTTAGAACCACAGAACTCTGGAACAACCTTACATCCCGCACAGAATTTCAAGCTCCCTCCAATCCTTCCGCAAACACCTGAAAACTTGGCTCTTTTCAAAAATCTAACACCTCCCGCTCTTTGGTTCTTTATCTTCCTAGCTCCTTTCCTATAACCCTTCATTGTAGCTCCTTTTCAACCTAACCCTGTAAACCGTGCCGAGCTCTACGCTTGTGGAGATGGCGCGGTATACAAACCTAAGGTTTAGTTTAGTTTAGTTTAGAATTCCAACATTCTTTATCCCTACAAGACAAAAGAGAAGATGAGAAGAGCTTGCGTATTTTATGGATTTTCAGTGTGTAAGAAATGGTTCTACATGACACGGCAGTGAAGTGCCTGGTGTCATAGTCATGTTCCTTCCTGCAAACGTCATTAACAATTTAGGTGCCGGAGTACACTGAGCACTTGGGCGTGAAAGATAGTGAAGCCGAGCAATGCAGGGACTGTGTTTGAAGGTAGTAATATGGTACGGGAAGGTCATGACGGCAGATAATGGTTACTGTGTAAAATCCTTCCAGTATCAGATGGGTGAATGTTTAATCTGAGCATTTGCATACAGGTATTTGCTTACAGGAAAACAGAAGCGAGATGCGTCCTAGGCGCTTGTTCGTGCTTTGGTTTTCAAAGGTTCCAGAACAGCGCCTCTCAAACTTTTTTTTAGCTCCGGCACACTAAATGGAGCAAATGTTTTTCGCGGCACATTATAACTGAAATTATAAAATCGCAAAATCAACAAAAAAATAAAATTTGAGAGTTATTTACAGTACGTAACCCCCTGCAAATCTTGAAAAACAGCGAATACGGTTTTCAGCGGGGGAGACAGGAGAGAGCAGCCGGAGCACCGGCAAGTGAAGGAAATCACTCGTGATATGCTCAGACTGTCTCTTCCTGCTTTGACACACAGATCCTGATTGGTGAAGCCCGACTTTAGTGCAGAAAGAGGTGGTCAAAGCATACCGCGAGTGATTTCCTTCATTCGCTGGCGCTCCTGCTACTCTTTCCTGCCTCTCCGGCTGCCCTCTCCTGCCCAGTCATTCGCGGTCAGAAAATACCGTGAATGACTGGGACTGTGAATCACCGACCGCGAATGACCGGGGGAGCACTTTACTTTAAAGTTCTTCAAGCTATGTATGGGTAATTGCAACAACAGTGCAAAACCCTGAAAGCGTTTTTTTAGTGCAGGTTGGCATGCTGAATGTTCTGCGCTGCTCCTGACGCTCAAAGATGCTCTATGAGCGTCAGAAGCAATGCAGAGCATTCAGTGTGCCGGCCTGGCTAAAAACCGCTTTTGTGGTTTTGTAAAATGGGGTGGGGAGGGAGGTAAACTAGATAGACTAGAATTGCTAATCAATGCGGTGGATGTGCTTGTTTTTTTAGTGCAAATTAACTCAAAACGCAGCTCGATAGTTGACAAGCAAACACGCCTTTCAGCATCCACCATCTGCTGTCGTTCTCTTTTTTTTTTTTTTTTTTTTTTTTCAATTTAATTTCTGTCAGAGCTGAAAATTCAAGTTTGCAAAGATAAGAAGATCCAAACGGTGACAAAGCCTCGATTGCTTTGTTGCTCAAGTTCGGATAACTATTGCATAAAAAATAGAATGACTTGCTGTTAGTTTTCAAGAACCAATCGCGTCAAGGAACGATGCTTGTCTGGGCGATTGTATCCTTACGCACACAGATGCCGATAACATTGACAGACTCTTGCATACATGACGTAAACGTCATCTTTTCTAGTGTATACTTATGAAGGGAATTTAAAAAAAAAAAAAGTCAAATTCTGGAATCTCTACGGAGCACACAGTTTGAAAGATACTGATCCAGAAGGAGTATATTATTCCGAGATACTTACAACAGCACCAAATGCGATTACTAACCATTTGCCAATATTCACCTGTGGAGTGGAGCCTGTCTGTGCTAAGGGACCACCAGGAACACAAATAGGCAGACAATACTCTCCAAGAAACACGCAACTTCTGTGATAACTGCCAAGTGTCCTACATAGGAACGTAAGAATAGCCTTACTGGATCTTCAGAGAAGAACAATACAAGAAATTACAATAAACCAAAATGAAGGATTAAAATAACCTGAGCAGGGTTTTAGAGAACTTAGACGACACAAGCTGATTGAGTTGAGGTTCAAAAGACACATTTGAATCCAAAAGGACACCCCAAAGCCCTCCATCCAGTCCCAGACACAGGAGGTAATTTGCACAACAGGGTGGCTGTGTGTGCACGAATTCTCGGTGTATACCTGGATATTTCATGGAATCCACAGCCACGCGCCTGCCATCTGCCTGAACTAGGCCTTCGGGAGGTACGGACACCCAGACGACATAAAAGGAGCCTCAGTGTGAAATTACCCCCCAGAAGCTGGTGGCCAGGGCTGTGTCTGTGCCAGAAAGCGGGCAGAACTCCCACCTGGGGCATTCTTCCCTCTCTACACGTTCGGAGACCAGAATTTCAGGGGGGTAACCTGAGAAGAGACCTCAGTACACAGAAACCCCTCTGTGTGTTTGTAAAATATTGATGTACGGAGGGTACATGGGGATTCATGACCATCTGTGTGTATTCAAGTAGTGCATTTTAAGCAGACAAACGGATATGTCCCCCTAAGTATCAGGTTTTCCAACTGGAATCAGCTGAACTACTGCCTCTTGGCTTCAGCAGAAACTTTGAGGGGTCCCTTTCATTTATGTAGGACCTTGATCGCCCTCTAAGTGAGCTGGGAGTCACAGGGGAGCATCCATTAGCGGAGGAGAGCATCCATTAGTGGAAAATGCAATCTCTGGAGGGGCAGAGTGCACATTTGGGATCTGAAACTGGAGAGTGAGGAGGGGAAGAGATGCCTGGTCTCCTAGGGCAGACAGAGAATCTCCAGCAGAGACGGTGTGCTCTCTGAGGGAGCGTCACCCACCACCGGGGATGGGAGGAAGAAAGCAATGAGAGCTTTTCCCGGGGTAAGAGCCACAAGAAAACATCCCCAGTGCTGAGGAAGTCCTCAAAAAGTACCAGGGGCGCTAAATGTATCCTACGGAAGCTGCGTTTAAGAGATAGAAAGTGATGAATGACCACTCCCCCTCCCCTCCCGCATAGCAAACAATTCTGAAAGGGATGGGGGGAAGGGGGGGCAGGATGTGGAGAAACAGACAGACACCATGTAGCAATGGATGGATTCTGAAGAGAGTGGATGCGGAGAAATGCCCTGTCTGTATACACAGATGCTATTACATGTGTAAAAAACATACACTGTTTAAATACTGGCAAGTACAAGTGAAAATGTCATTTATTTTATTTATTCAATTTTCTATACTGTTCTCCCAGGGCTGCTCAGGATGGTTTACATGAATTTATTCAGGTACTCAAGCATTTTTCCGTTTTTCCCGGAGGGATCACAATCTATCTACTGTATCTGGGGTAATGGGGGTAATGGGGGGGATTAAGTGACTTGCCCAGGGTCACAAGGAACAGCGTGAGTTTGAACTAGAGGTCTGCACGGGAACAGGGATTGTAGGAATCCTGTGGGTCCCACGGGGACCCCCCCCAGGTCTATGGGACTCCCACGAGGATCCCCTCCCCCAATCCATGGGACTCCCACGGGGAAACCCCCGATCCACGGGACTCCCACAGGGATCCCTCCAATCCACGGGACTCCCACAGGGATCCCCCCGATCCATGGGACTCCCACGGGAAAACCCCCGATCCATGGGACTCCCACAGGGATCCCCCGATCCATGGGACTCCCACAGGGAAACCCCCCGATCCACGGGACTCCCACAGGGATCCCCCCGATCCATGGGACTCCCATGGGGAAACCCCCGATCCACAGGACTCCCATGGGGAAACCCCCGATCCACAGGACTCCCACAGGGATACCCCCGATCCATGGTACTCCCATGGGGAAACCCCCGATCCACAGGACTCCCACAGGGATCCCCCAATCCATGGAACTCCCACAGGGATCCCCCGATCCATGGGATTCCCACAGGGATCCCCCCTAGGCTCAAGGGATTCCCAAAGGGATGGAACTGGGGTTCCTGAGGTCTACCTAATGTTCCATCGATCCAGTTGCCGATTGCCATACATCCACCAGTGGGGAAATAGAGCTGGCCAATCAGCTTCCTTGCAGAGATGCTCCTGACTGGCCATTGGGCTCCAGCTCTTTCTGTCAGATTGGTGGAGTGAGCCGGAGCCGGACTATCTTGCAGCAGGTATCACCAACGTTAAAAAAAAAATTTTTTTGAAGCGAAAAATTCT
Organism: Geotrypetes seraphini; assembly: GCF_902459505.1. Classification (NCBI taxonomy): domain Eukaryota; kingdom Metazoa; phylum Chordata; class Amphibia; order Gymnophiona; family Dermophiidae; genus Geotrypetes; species Geotrypetes seraphini. The sequence continues at coordinate 8,808,586 of NC_047085.1, forward strand.
GAAGTCGTGAAAGCCATTCCAAGAACCTTTTGGAGTGTGTCCGGGAGGAGGGCATTGTTTGCTCCCCTGTCGGCTCTGCTCTGACCTTCCTCTCTGCTGGTAAATCATGGTCTGGCCATGGAATGGGACTGGGTTTCTGCAGCTCTAAATAAGAGAGTATATTACCTTACACTGCTGGAACAAACAATAAATCTAATCGTATGCCCTTTACGGTGTGTTGGAAAGTGGATCCTCTGTCCTCCTGTACAAAGCTTGGTAAAAATGTACTTACAAACCACACCATTGAGGCCAAGTCCTCCCGAACATTAAAATCCCCCATAAAAAGATGATATATTAAGTGATGTTAAAGTATAATATGATTGTATTTTATGTTACATTTACTGTGAGTTTTAAAAATAATAATAATAATAATAACAACTTTATTTTTGTATACCGCCATACCCCGAAGAGTTCTAGGCGGTTCACATTGGTTAGACAGAGATTACAAGTGGTTACATGTCCAGATGGTCATAGAGTTGCAAACAACATGGAGATAGTAGTTACAAGTGGTTGCATATCAAATTGATCGTAGAGTTGCGAATAGCAAGGAGAGAAGAAGGGGGGAGGGAGGGAGACAGGGGAGGGGAGAGGGTCAGAAGGGGGGGAGAACATAAGAGCTGCCATCTCCGGCTCAGACCTCGGTCCATCAAGTCTGGCGAACCGCACATGCGGAGGCCCCGCCAGGTGTACATCTGGGCTAATATAGTTTTACTAAGGTCAGCAGAACATTCACATTCATTCAAAAAGAGAAAAATGACCTTAGAATACCATCTTTATATAAAGCTTGATAGACCTCAGTGGTGTATTAAAAAAAAGAAAATAGATATTTCAATTCTCGACATTAAAAGACATTCAATAAATGTTCGAATATCATCGGCAACACCTGAGCTACACAAAGTCCCCACTGTCAATTACGCACGCATTATTATCCGCAGCTCAGAGGCCAGGGGCTGTTCTGCCTTGCGTCAAACTCGATGTTGGCTATAACCTTTGAGACTACACGGGGCATTTTCAGATGTGACGAGAGATAACAGCCAGATATAAAAATAGCTTTCACTTATTTATTTATTTTCTATACTGTTCTCCCAGGGGAACTTAGAACGGTTTACATGCATTTATTCAGGGACTCAGTTTTCCCTCTCTGTCCCGGCAGGCTCACAATCTATCTAATGTCCCTGGGGCAATGGGGGGATTGAGTGACTTGCCCAGGGTCACAAGGAGCCAGCGTGGGTTTGAACCCCCAACCTCAGGGTGCTGAGGCTGGAGCTCTAACCACTGCACCACTCTAAAAATCAGAATGTAGTAAAAGTGAGCCAAGTATAAGACAGTCAAGCCATTGTGACATCACTGATGAGGTTGGCTCTTATTGGTAGAATGAGCCATTATGATGTCACAATCCCAGCTCTGGTTATCAGAGGCTGAAACTTTTCACACTGTTTATTTATTCAACTTTCTATACTGTTCTCCCAGGGGAACTTAGAACGGTTTACATGCATTTATTCAGGCACTCAGTTTTCCCTCTCTGTCCCGGCGGGCTCACAATCTATCTAATGTACCTGGGGCAATGGGGGGATTGAGTGACTTGCCCAGGGTCACGAGGAGCAGTGTGGGTTTGAACCCACAACCTCAGGGTGCCGAGACTGGAGCTTTAACCACTGCGCCACACTCTCCCTGATATACAGCTCTCCTAATGAAGCATTTTGTACAATTCAGTTGGGGGGGGAGTTATTATGAACAAAATGGGTTGAAATTCAGTCAGGCTCCCCCAAAACTGGCCATCTGGCTATACTACTGTTTCTTTCCAGTTTCCACTATAAAAGTGTGGGGGGGGGGGGATGGGGGGACTTTCATACATAAAACATTAAGGATAAAAAAAAACCCTGAAAACTCTTATCTTTTCATGTAAAAAAAATGAAAACGACAATCACCCTAGATTTTCTGCACACTTCAGCTTTCTCTTTTGGTTGCCCTCCCCCCCCCCCCCCAAGTCAGGTAACTTTTAAGGGGGGATGGAGGAGATTCCTCACGGGGACGGAGGGGATTCCTTGTGGGGTCAAGCGGGGACGGAGGAGGTTCCTCGGGGGGACGGGCGGGATACTGGTGGGAACAGACAGGATTTCTGTCCCCACGCCACTCTCTAGTTTGGACCCACAACCTCAGTAAATGACGGCACATAAAGACCTGAATGGTCCTTCCAGTCTGCCCTGTAATCACAATTTCGTGACTAAATTAAAATGTCTTTCCCCTTTGTTATTTCTACAGACCTTAGAAGTCCGCCCGATACTGACCTTAGTTTCCAACTACTGGAGCTGCCGTTGAAACTGACTCTCGCCTATTCAAACCATCTCATAGTATGGTAGAAGATAGCATGGCAAGCACTGTCCGATAGAGATGGTAAAACATAATATGACACAGCATGGTGTGGCGAGACATAGCACAGCAAACATGGTATTACAAAGTATACTCGTACATGCTGCCATGTACGTATGTAAACAACATACACTGTTTAAGTTCTGGCAAATAAAAATGTAAACAACCATCTTGTAAAGAAAGTAAGCAAAGGTAAGAGGAAAAGAAGGCCACTTTGGTTCTCAAAAGTAGTTGCTGCAAAGGTAAGGAATAGGAGGTTAGCTTCATAAACTACAAAAGATCGCAGAAAGAGGAAGACAGGCAAAAATATCTGGAAAGGTTAAGAGATGCTGGTTGAGTAGTCAGGAAAGCAAAGAGGCAAATGAAAGAGAAAAAAAAAATAGCCGACACGGTAAATTGAGGGGGGACAAGACATTTTTAAGATATATTAGTGACAGGAAAAAGTGTCATTGTGAGACTCAAAAGTGAAGGGGAGAAATATGTTCTGTGTTTACGGCTGAAGCACCGGGAGCGGGACCGTAGAAGACTAATACGAATCGGGATGGAGTAGTGGTAGACTCTGTTCAATTTTCAGAGAGTTGTGTTCTTGAGGAGCTAGCTAAAAGAAAGGTAGACAAAGCGATGGGGCCGGATGGTGCACATCCAAGGGTAGTCAAGGAACTTAGAGAAGTTTTGGAGGCTCTGCTGGCTGACCTTTTCAACGAGTCTCTAGAGTCAAGAGTGATGAAGGGCAGATGTGGTCCCTCTCCACAAAAGTGGAAGTAAGGAAGTGGTAGAGAACTACAGGCTGGAAAGTCTGACTACTCTGGTAAGAATATAAGAACAGCCCAGTAACCCATCTTCACAGTGGTCAATCCAGGTCACAAATACCTGGAAAAATCCCAAATAGTAGCAGCATTCCATGCTACTGATCCAGGGCAAACAGGGCAGACTATGGGCTTTTCCTCCAGGAACTTGTCCAAACCTTTTTTTAAACCCATCTACATTAATAATAATAATAATAATTTATTTTTTTGGGATACCACCCGACCAATACTTCTGGCCAGTTCACATCAAGAGAACTGAGACATTTCAGTAAAAATACAATTTCAATTAAAAAAAGCACAATAGTAAAAATTACCAATTTTTCAAACAAATGAGTTTTCATTAACTTCCTAAAAACATAATAAGAATGTGAGTGAGCAGTCAAGGAACACATCCAAGAATTCATTCTTCCAGCTTGAAAAACCAGGGTCTTATTCCAAAAACTTTTCAAACGACAGGCTTTTGGAGTAGGATACATGAACATAACCGCTGTTAGCACATCCTCTAGCAATGCGTTCCAGAGCTTAAAAAGATTTCCTCCTATTGGTTTTAAAAGTATTTCCCCATAACTTCATCGAGTGTCCCCTAATCTTTGTCATATTTTTTTTTTATTTTAAATATCTTTATTCATTTTAAAACCAAAAATAAGTGCAACATATTTTACAGACATTTTACACTTTAACAGCACTTAAAATTCTATCAAATTATATTTTATGACAAATACATATATCCTCCCCCCCCCTTTCTAAATATCCAACAATTGCACTCAAATTAAAAGTATCTCCATCCACCCTGGACGTGTATGATCAAAGGGAAAAATCAACAATCACTCCTTACAGAATTTACTATAATGTCCCTGGTGTGGCATAGAGATTCCCACCAGAAATTTTACCAATCCCAGTTTTTCCAATTCCTCAAAATAAGTTGTATGGCAACCCCTGTCATAATGAAGAGAAGTTTATTATTATGGGAAGATATTTGGGAAGGGGTAAAACGCGGACCTCACGGACCTTGCGGATCTAAAACCGCACGTCCTTAAAAATCCGAGGTCCGTGCCACTTTTAGTCTCTGGCTCTGACAGAGCTCTATGACAATTTAATTCTGACGGATCCTAGCATAGGGAGGGAAAAGGATTAGGATCCGTCAGAGTTAAATTGTCATAGAGCTCTGTCAGAGCCAGAGACTAAAAGTGGTGCGGACCTCAGATTTTTAAGGACGTGACGTGCAGTTCAGATCCGTGAGGTCCGCGAGGGAGTCGGGGGCCTGAGCTGAGCTGCAGGGAAAGCGAAGGCGGACTTGTCAATGCACGGACCTCAGATTTTTAAAGACATGCGGTTTTAGATCCGCGAGGTCTGTAAGGTCCGTGAGGTCCGCGTTTTACCCCTTCCCAAGATATTTGGCTTTTTGCCCTCATTAAAGCACGGTGTCATACGTTAATGCTACTGGATTTTCCAACAATTCATTCACTTGACCCCAAATGGATCTCCAAAATTTAAGTATCAATGGACAATAGATCAGTAAATGATCCAATGTCCCGACATCGAGATGACAGTGCCAGCATCTATTAGACTTAGAACTATCCAATTTCTGTAAAGGAACAGGGGTCCAAAAAACTCTATGTAACAAGAAAAAACATGTTTGTCTCATAGATGCAGACGCTGTATATCTTATCCTCCAAGTAACAAATTCGTGGCCATTGAGTCTTTGCAATTTATGACGGAGTGAAAAATCAATCTATTTGTACCCGTTCTACTCCACTCAGGATATTGTAGATTTCAATCCTATCTCCCCTCAGCCGTCTCTTTTCCAAGCTGAAGAGCCCTAACCGTTTTAGTCTTTCCTCATACGAGAGGAGTTCTATCCCCTTTATCATCCTGGTCACTCTTCTATTTTTTTTTAATATATGACTTATAACCTAAGTCACGATCCGCTACCGCCACGCTGGAAAGTCCGCCGGCCTCGGCAGCGACTCGGTAATGCTGTTCGTGGCTCCCCCTCCTGCCCTCTGTCCACCACGGTCCACCCGGGCGGAAACAGGAAGTTGCACGTCATTGGAGACAGACCGCGGCAGGCAAAAAGGAGGAGGACCCACGCATAGCACTCCCAAATCGCCGAGGCCGGCAGATTCCCCGGCCCAGCAGTGACATCGAACCAGCGCCAGAGGGAAAGGAATGGCGGGTTGTGAAGAGAGCGAGATGAAGGGAGAGAGGTTGGACCTGGGGTAGTGTGGAGAAAGAGGGAGAACCATTGGGAAGAGAAAGGGAGAAATGGTGGACCTGGGGGGAGGGAGGCAGGCAGACAGGGGGAGAGATGGGATGGGGGGCAGTTGGGAATAGAAAGGGAGAGAAGTTGAATCTCGAGATGGAAGGGGATGGAGAAATGTTAGGCCTGGGGGTAGAAGGGAGATAGAGATGCAGCATCTCTTGTTTTTATTTTTTCCGTTCAATCTCATTGTTCAGCATCAAGGGGGGAGGGAAGAAGAACAACAGAAAAGAGACGGAGCAAAATGTTGGACCAAGAGGAGAGAAGAGGAGAGATAGAAGGAAATAGAAGGCTGGGAAAGGAGTGAAATGGGAAATGGGAGTGCTACAGAATAAGAGAAGATGGAAAATTGATATATTAAATAAACTGAACTTGAAGAATCCTTGTCACCCTATCCTACTCCAAAGGGGACATGTCTCAAGGACATTCTATTCTGTGCCAACGTGTCTGGATTCTGTCTCTCCTGGTTCGTTGGACTAGTTCTAAGGTGGCTCTGCTCTGGACACACTGCAGACCTCCTCGAGCTGTAATAAAGCTGTCAAAAGCCGCAAAGATTCCCAGAAATGTTCCGAAACTCCCCTCCCAAAACACCACAACCCCCATCTACCAAACGGAGGAAATCTGAGTCGGCTCCGCCCAAAATATTGCTAGGAGCTTATACAAACTTTCTCATATGCTCAATAATGATAACTTATCAAAACCCAAGCATATTTGTTCAAATAATAATTTAAAAAAAAAAGTGTGGGGATAAAAATGATTTTATCATTGGTGAAAAGTGCTCCGTGCTCTTTTCTCCTGCAACCAGAGCCGCTAAGAGGACAATTGTGGGACCATCATTTCACTTTTCTGTCCCTATGTTATCGCTTTTAATAGAAAGCCCGAGAGCCCGTCTCAACAGGCGCATTTAACGCGGAGTTGGAGGCCCGCAACATCGCCCGTTGGGGCGGGGGAAGGGCGGGGTTTGGAGAGGGATTAGAGTAGGGGGAAGGATCGGGTCTTCCTGCCGTGGTGAAGACTCAGGATTGGGGGAGGCCGCGGTGAGGGGGACGACGGGAGGGTGATAAATAGGGGGGGAGCTGGGAGGACCCAAACGGTCACCGGGTCCTCCGAGATTGCTCCCCCACCCGCCTGCCCGCGATGCTGAGTCAAGGAGGGAAGGGGTAGTTCGGGAGGCGGTATCCTGAGCTACTGGCTGCTGGGCTCATCAAGGGATGAGCGGTGGGCCGGCGCGGAGCCGGGCCTGGTGGGCCGGATGGCCCTGGACAATGGGGCATGTGGAGACATGCCGCCCCTCAGACCTTTGCTAGCACGGCGGGGTCGGGGGGCCATTTAATGCCCATAGTAGCTCCGGTTCAAGATGTGTTTGTTTACAATGCCTGTTTGTTAAACATGGTTATAATTTATTTAAGTTATATGTTTATTTCGGTTCATAGATAACCCCGCGAAAGACAAAGGCACGCGCCGACAACTGAGCGCAAGATGGAGGTGTGCGCCGAAGAAAATTACAGTTTTTAGGGGCTCTGACGGGGAGTTTTGTTGGGGAACCCCCCCCCCAGTTTACTTAATAGAGATCGCGCTGGCGTTGTGGGGGGTTTGAGGGGTTGTAACCCTCCACATTTTACTGTAAACTTAACTTTTTCCCTAAAAACAGGGAAAAAGTAAAGATTTCAGTAAAATGTGGGGGGTTACAACCCCCCCACCCCCCACAACGCCCCCAAAACGCGGCACGATCTCTATTAAGTAAAGTGGGGGGGTTCCCCCACACACACACCCCCATCGCAGCCGTAAAAACAGTAATTTTCTGTGGCGCGCATCTCCGCGCTGCGCTCAATTGTCTGGGCGCGCCTTTGTCCTGGCGCGCTTTTGACCTGACACCGTTTATTTCAATAAACAGGGCTGCGGCCAGGTTTCACCAATGACGGTTTGGGGTGTGTTACTGGGACCCAGGAATGGGTGGGTCGGGGTGAGAGGAGCCGCTCCAGGTTCCGCTGTTATAAATTGTATATTTCTACATTATAACAGTTCCAATAAGATTTTAAACTTAGTTGCACTTTTCTCCACTTCATAGAAGTAACAAAGTTGTCTTTGAAAGATGGAGCTGCAAAGTGGCCCGGCAGGATTTTTTCTTTTTTCTTTTTTCTTTTGCCTTCTTTAAAGTGAATCGTGCTCCATCTTTCAAAAAGACAACTTTGTTACTTCTATGAACTGGAGAAAAGTGCAACTAAGTTTAAAATCTTATTGGAACTGTTATAGTGTAGAAGTTTACAATTTATTAAAAGCGATAACATAGGGACAGAAAAGTAATGTAATGTAATGTAATTTATTTCTTGAAAAGTGAAATGATGGTCGCACAATTGTCCTTTTAGCGGCTCTGGTTGCAGGAGAAAAGGGCACGGAGCACTTTCCACCAATGATAAAATCATTTTTATGGTTTTTTTTCACACATTAGTTTTTGAACCACTATGCTTGGGTTTTGATAAGTAAATAAGAACCTCACACAGTGCCTTTACGACACACAGACTGAACCAAAAAATTCATGTTAGTTATGAGCAGGGCTGGGGCCTCAACCAGGTCAACCTGAAGAGACCGAGTCCTGCTTTTGTGCCACTAATGAGGGGTAGCTTAGTGGCGAAAACTGCAGCTTGAGAACAAGGGTTCAAATTCCACTCCTCTCACTAATCCTAGGGCAAGCCACTTCAACTTAGACATGTGGACCACAAAATCTGAAGGGAACAGTATGGTCGAGAGGACAAATTCTTTTCTGAAAAATCAAACATGGGATCCAGGGGTGATCAGCTGTGACAAACTTAGGTGACCTGCCAGGTAGATAAGGAGTTGGCAAAATGCACAAAGATTCGTGGCTGATTAAGGAAGAAGAATACAAGAGCACAGAACAGCGTCTCACGGGCTTGGGTAGTCACTCGTAAAACTGACTGTGTTAGGTACATGGGGGTTATTTTCTGCTAACAGAATGTGTAAATGATCAGAACTCCAGCATAAAGGAGTGGTCTAGAGCTTAGAGCTGCTTTCTCAGCACCCTGAGGTTGCGAGTTCCATCACTTAACCCTCTTAGATTGCAAGCCTGCTGAGACAGATAAGGAAAATACTTAAGAGCACCTGATTATTCCATGTAATGCAAACCACTCGGGGTGAATACCTTCATGAGCAGGAAGTTAAGGGCTTAAGTGCTATTCTGTAAATATGAGCATCTTCCATAGGGCGGAGCCTGTATGGGACACATTTGTATGCGTGTGACTTACAGTTCGGCACCTATTTCTGGACTACTCGCACTTACATCCAGTTACACTAGGGTCCTATACACAAAAAAGCAGGCACCCCAGTGGTGTAGTAAGGGAAGGGGGGGAAGGACTGCCCCCCCAGGCGCCGGGGCCTCTCTGCCATGCCATGCTCACACCATTCCTCCCCCCTCCCCCCACCCCGTACCTCTATAGATCTTTGCTTCCGGGTCACAGGGTCAGGAAGTGACATCAGAGGGAAATCCAATGCTAGTGTGAGGGGCACACTAGAGAAAATTCGCATGTACTGAAGATTTATAGGTATGGGGGGGGGGGAGGGGGAGAGTGCAAATGGAGAGCAGGGGTGCCACCATCCTGGCCATCTCCAACCCTTACTACCCCCACAAAGATTACTAATGCGATACCTGTACTGGCATTCCTGGGGGCAGAGAACGGTGAAGCAAGCAGGATGGACGCTGGCGAGCAAATTTCATAACATATACACATACATGATAGGTTTCTCCAGCACGCAGTCACACATGGTTACTTGCGTTTCAGAGCAACAGGTTGTGCGCGCACGCTTTCACTGAGCTCGGTCTTGAAAACAAGGGACACATCTGCACCTGCTGTACACCCCATGAAAGACTGAAACTCTCCGTTTTGAAAATCCGGGTCTAAGGGGCCGATTCTGTAAATGGCGCCTAGAAAAATGGCGCTTGCCACATGTCAGTCACACTTAGCGCAGAGACTCCATGAACAGAGATATGCCACCCTACAAACTGAGGGATATGTTACACGAGAGACACTCTCTCCGTGCACAGAGACTCCATGAACAGAGATATGCCATCCTACATACCAATGGACATGTTATAAACGAGAGACATTCCCTTCCTACACAGAGATATTCCATCCCACATACTGAGAGACATTCCCTCCATACATTTCCATCCTACCTGCTATCCTGATGACGGCTCTCTCTGCTGCATCCAGGACGGTTCCGTTCCCTGAGACGGACTTGGATCTCCTGGTCCTTTGATTCTTGGACAGGTTCCATGGCAGAGTGTCACCGGGAGTGGGAGATCCGCTGCTGCCACTGGAGCTCTCCTCCACCATCCTCAGCCTCTCCTTCCTGTCCATCGACATTATGTCCTGAGGAAACAAGTGAGAACCCAGGTTATCATAACATCCAGCACAGGGAAATACTTTGAAAACCAATAGAAGGAGTAGTTAAGCTCTGGAACGCATTGCAAGAGGTTGTGGTAAGAGCAGATAGCGTATCTGGTTTTAAGAAAGGTTTAGACAAATTCTTGGAGGAAAAGTCCATAGTCTGATACTGAGAAAAGACATGAGGGAAGCCACTGCTTGCCCTGCATCAGTAGCATGGAATGGAGCTACTCTTTAGGGTTCCGGAATGTTGGAACTCTTTGGGGATTCCACATGGAATGTTGCTACTATTTGGGGTTCCGGAATCTTACTTACTCTGAGATAACAGAATGTTGCTACTCTTTGGGTTCCAGAATCCTGTTACTCTTTGGGATTCCGGAATCTAGCTACTCTTTGGGAGTTCTGTATGGAATGTTGCTACTCTTTGGGATTCCGGAATCTTGCTACTCCTTGGGAGTTCTGTATGGAATGTTGCTACTCTTTGGGATTCTAGAATCTTGTTACTCTCTGGGATTCCGGAATCTTGGGTTCTGTTTGGAATGTTGCTACTCCTTGGGTTTGGCCAGGTACTAGGGACCTGGATTGGCCACCGTGAGAACGGGCTACTGGACCATTGGTCTGACCCAGGAAGGCTATTCTTATGTTCTACTATGGTAATACAATGCTGAAAGGGGAACAGGGTCTGGAAAACTCAAGGGACCTCCTCTAAAGTTAGAGTGAGAGGGTTGCAGGGCTGGGAAAGTAACAGAGGACTTCCCCTAGGGCTAAAGTACAAAGATGGACATCAATGAAATTTACTTGGAAGAAGTGGAGAGTCTCGGCCATCAGTCCAGTCCTAGGACCGATTCTGCTGAATGTCTTTATCAGTAATATTACTAAAGGGTCAGAAGGAAAAGTTTGCCTTTTTGTGGATGATGCGAAGACTTAAGTCGAGGAAGTTTGGGCAAACACTGAATGGTTAAACTTTATTGAGAAGAAATATAGAATGGCAAATTAGGGTACAGAAATCCAAAGGAGCTGTGTGCAGTAGGAAGGGAGAACTGATATACACAGAAACCAGGAAAGAGACCTCGGGGTGATGGTGTCTGAGGATCTCAAAGTGGCTACGCTATGTGACAAGACCAGGAAGACGCTTGGCTGCAGAGAGAGGAGCTAGTGCCCCAGACAAATGGCTGTACTGGGTTCAGTGAAAGGGAGCATAAGCGTTATAGGGGTCAGTGCCAAAAGATGCAAGAGCGGGGCAGTTGTCATGGCAGCTGCATTCATGGTGAAGGGAATGGGGACTTTATACTGCCTTTTTGTGGCTTTGGCATTTCAAAACAGTGGCCACTAGAGGATTGAGCAACTTGCCCAGGGTCATAAGGAGCAGCACCAGGATTTGATCTCACAACCTCTGGGTGCAGGGGCAGCAGCTCTAACAGTGAGCCACATCTTCAGTCTGTCCCAGTATGGCAACTCTTATGTTCTTATGTGAGCCAAGTATGAGACAGTCCAGCCATTGTGACATCACTGCTGAGGTTGGCTCTTAGGCATTGGTAGAATGATGCATTATGACATCACAATCTCAGCTCTGGGATGTTGCTACTCTTTGGGTTTCTGTCTGGTACTTGGGACCTGGTTTGGCCACTGGGCTTGATGGACCTTCAGTCTGTCCTAGTATGGCAACTCTTATTTTCTTATTTATAAAGGCATTTTCACTTATAAAATTACAGTATAAGCACATAAATGCTGCTTCTGCAATTACTCTCCATGAACAAGAACACATGAAGTCAGGGACAAATGCTCTTGTATGCGACAGACATGTTCAGGGGCAAGCTATGGGTGCACGGTGGGTCTAGTCACAATTTATGTGTGTTCACAAGTAACTTTGTACGCAGATCTTTCCCTGCTCCTGGGCACATGGAAACATCTAGAGCTAGATTTTAGTTGCGATTGGTGCAGCTTACTGAGGGTATTTGATAAAAACACACCTGCACCTTGGTGGCCTCATCAAATGGGCCACAAATCGATGCCTACTTGACCTCTCCATCTGGGTGACTTCTTTATAATTACTGCAATAGTCTAATACATCTTCTTAATAAAATGTTAGCGCTCAGAGCTTGGGAAGAGAAGGATAGTGGTTAATTAAGATTCAGTATGACTTGTGCTGAATCGGACTCTTGAAGGCATTGACACCAACTGAGCACATCGGTGGAGTGCAGAATACTTACTGTGCACAGGACACAGCCAAACACAGGTGCGTGGACATTGTCCTAAAGACCGCGGTACGTTTATCCGATGTCGAACGTCACCAGCAGGCAGGCAGGGTAACATGAATCGGTCTCTAGCCCTAAGGGAGCTTTTCCAAAAGTAAAGGCAACTGCTCAGCACTCTGAGATTGTGGGATCAAATCCCAGTGCTGCTCCCTGTGACCCTGGGCAAATCACTTAATCCACCCATTGCCCCAGGTACATTAGATGGATTGTAAGCCCACCAGGACAGACAGAGAAAAATGCTTGAGTACCTGAATAAATTCATGTAAACCATTCTGAGCTCCCCTGGGAGAACAACATAGAAAATTGAATGAATAAATAGTGTGAAAAGTTTCAGCCTCTGATAGCCAGAGCTGGAATTGTGACATCACAATGCCTCAATCCACCAATAAGAGTCAACCTCATCAGTGATGTCACAATGGCTTCATTGTCCTATACTTGGCTCACTTTTACTACATTTTGATTTCTAGAGTGGTGCACTGGTTAAAGCTACAGCTTCAGCACCCTGGGGTTGTGGGTTCAAATCCATACTGCTCCTTGTGACCCTGAGAAAGTCACTTAATCCCTCCATCGCCCCAGGTACATTAGATAGAGTGTAAGCCCACCAGGACAGACAGGGAAAATGCTTGAAGTACCTGTATGTAAACCGCTTTGAGTATGGTGGTAAAACTACAAAAAGGCAGTATACAAGTCCCAACCCCTTTCCCTGATGTCATAATGCCTCATTCCACCAATAAGAGCCAAAGTTATCAGTGATGTCACAATGGCTGGATTGTCCTTCACTTGGCTCACTTTTGCTACCTTTTGGTTTCTAGAGTGGTGCAGTGGTTAAAGCCACAGCCTCAGCACCCTGAGGTTGTGGATTCAAACCCCACACTGCTCTTTGTGACCTTGGGCAAGTCACTTAATCCCCCCATTGCCCCAGGTACATTAGATAGATTGTGAGTGACAGACAGGGAAAACTACTTGAGTACCTTCACAAAAACCATTCTGAGCTCCCCTGGGAGAACAATATAGAAAATTGAATAAATAAATAATGTTTGTTTAATAGAAATGTACAAAAATAATAATAATAATGCCCATGGGGCTGCTTTGAATCACCCCATAACCAGGAGATCCACAGCACAGTCTTGCACCAACTGAGCCCCAGCGATGGAGAGTCCAGTTTTACTGCTAAAATACACAGATCACTACGAAGGCCGACAGGGCACATTTTGTGAAGTAAAGGGAATGGGACTTGATTATATCGCCTTTCAGAACAGCTCAATGGAGACATCTAAAGACCAGAGGGAGGATTTCAAGTTGGATTCGAGGAGTAGGTTCTGTGGTTGGAGCACCAGACTAGACGTTCAGGCATCCCTGATTCCAGCCCCACATCAGCTCTTGTGACCTTGGCAAGTCACTTAACCCACTATGACCTCAGGTACAAACTCAGATCGTGAACCCTCTGGGAACGGGAAAATGCCTACTGTGCCTGACTGGACACCATGTTGAGGGCTTGCAGAGAATAGACACAAAATTAAAATAAAAAGCACACCCTTTCTACAGATTGCCATACTCTGGTTGGAAGTATTTCGCGTTCTATAACCGCAGCTCTCAGTTTCCTCTGGCAGCTCAGGACCAGAGGCTGTGACAAGATGTAGCACATTTGGTTCCATAATTCTTAATGTTTCTGCTTATTAAATAATGCGCTTATTGATGTGCTTTATCACTTTTTCAGTATTTACACCCAAACAGGCGGTTCACAAAATGATAATAACTAGGAACAGAGAGGATGAAAGAAAGAAATCACCCCAGAACACAACATGAGAAGAGACAAACCCTAAAACAAGGGCGAGGACTTGCATACTGCCTTTTTGAGAGTTTTATAACCACACTCAAAGCAGTTTACATACAGGTCCTTCAAGCATTTTCCCCTGTCTGTCCCGGTGGGCTCACAATCTATCCAATGTACCTGGGGTAGTGGAGGATTAAGTGACTTGCCCAGGGTCATAGGGAGCAGTGCGGGGTTTGAACCCACAACCTCAGGGTGCCGAGGCTGGACCTCTAACCACTACACCACACTCTCCTCCAATACAATATTATAAGTGAGCCAAGTATAGAACAATGAAGCCATTGTGACATCACTGATGCGGTTGGCTCTTATTGGTGGAATGAGGCATTATGACATCAGGGAAAGGGGTTGAGACTTGCATACCACCTTTTTGTAGTTTTACCACCACAGTCAAAGCGGTTTACATACAGGTCTTTCAAGCATTTTCCCCTGTCTGTCCTAGTGGGCTCACAATCTATCCAATGTAACTGGGGCAATGGGGGGATTAAGTGATTTGACCAGGGTCACAAGGAGCAGCGTGGGATTTGAACCCACAACCTCAGGGTGCTGAGGCTGGAGCTCTAACCACTACACCACACTCTCCTCCAATACAATATCATAAGTGAGCCAAGTATAGAACAATGAAGCCATTGTGACATCACTGATGAGGTTGGCTCTTATTGGTGGAATGAGGCATTATGACATCAGGGAAAGGGGTTGGGACTTGTATACCGCCTTTTTACATACAAGTACTTCAAGCATTTTCCCTGTCTGTCCTGGTGGGGTCACTGTCTATCTAATGTACTAGGCAGAGTGGGAGCAGCATGGGGTTTGAACTCACAACCTCTAACCACTGTGCCACACTCCCCAAAGATATCAAGTTACCTCTTTTGTTTGATCCATAATAGTTTGGAAATTTTGTAGGATCATCCTGGGTTTCTGTTGCTCTAAGCAGACCCCCTTCACTTGTAAACATTCCCCCAAATTGGGAACTGCTTTTGTCTTATCATAGGTGTTTGATTGTGGGTGTGATTTTCTCCTCCCTGAAAACAGACTATTATTTTTATTAGTTTATTTATTTAATTTTCTCTACTGTTCTTCCAGGGGAGCTCAGAATGGTTTACATGGATTTATTCAGGTACTCAAGCGTTTCTGTCCTGGCGGACCCACAATCTATCTAATGTACCTGGGGGGATTAATAATAATAATAATAATAATTTTATTCTTATATACCGCCATGCCCATCGAGTTCTAGGCGGTTCACAATAATTACATTAGGATCCGCATTGACATGCCGATTTACAAACAATGTTTTGGGTTTACAGGCAATGTATTGGGTATACAAACAATGTATTGGATTTAGAACACCTTCTGCCGAACATGGCTGAAGAAGAGGGAGTGAGAAGTAGAGAAGGAGGAAAGCGGTCAATAAAGGGGGGGGGGAAGGGCCGAACGGGCCGATTTACCATGATTTATTGGATTTACAACAACTTTAGCCGAACTTGGCTGATGAAGAAGGAGGAGGGTAAGTGAGCTGGAAGACAGCGATCAATGAAGGGGGAAAGGGGCGGGCATGTGGCCAGGTAATTCCGGAGAGGGGGCGTTAGGGGGCTTGTTTGTTGAATAGGTAAGTTTTGAGTGTTTTTCTGAAGTCGAGGTAAGTGGGAGCCTCGAGAATCATTTGGGCGATCCATGGGTTCATCTTGGCTGCTTGGAAGGCGAAGGTTTTGTCTAGGAATCTTTTAAGATGACAGAGCTTAAGCGAGGGGTAGGCGAACAGTTGAATTCTACGGGATTAAGTGACTTGCCCAGAGTCACAAGGAGCAGCATGGGTTTGAACCCACAACCTTAGGATGCTGAGCCTGTAGCTTTAACCCCTGCATCACACTTTCTTTTACTACAGAAGATTGGACTTCTGAGGAAGGCATTACATGCCGAAACACAGACCCTGTTGGGTCCTATCTACACTACACTTCTCCCTTCAAATTTGCGGTTTCAGTATCCACAGATTCAGTTATTCATGATTCTTTTTTCATACAGGAAACGCTGCATTACGGACCTCCCCAGACCTTACCTAGTGGGCTAGCGGGCTTTCGGGGCAAGAGCGATCTTCCTATGCTCCTGCCCCATGCAGATCACTGAGACAAAATGGCTGCGGGGAGTTCCCATCATAGTCTCGAGAGACTACAGGATCTCCCCGCAGCCATTTTGTCTCAGTGATCTGCACGGGGCAGGAGCTTAGGAAGATCGCTCCTGCCCTGAAAGCCCCCTAGACCACCAGGTAAGGTCTGGGATGCTGGGGGGAAGGCGGGAGGGAGGCGGGGATGGGTCAGAGCTGGCCAAAAAGTTATTCGCAATTTTTCAACATTTGCGGGCCGGCTCTGCCCATAACCCCCGCGAATATTGAGGGCGAAGTGTAACTGCTTACATCACAGCTGAGATTGTATATACCGTATATTGTCTGCTGGAATCAAGGTTGACAACTGATAATAAAGGCCATCTGGATACTGACCTTTGCCTGACCCTCTCCCACTCCCTTCATGTGGGCATTTTGTCCCCCACTCCTTTTTTTTGTCTCATCAGAAGTGCCAGCAGCTGTAAACTGGCTGCAAATAACTGAAAATTTGCCTCAGGCCTCAGATGATCTCCAGAATAGGGATAAGACCGAAGTTATAACGCCAACCCTCGCAGTCCGCCAAACTCCACGGCATGCGAAGCAGAGTGAACCCTATTTCACTGAGGACCAGAGACGCTGGCAAGGAGGAGAAGCCGATGACTCTCCTCCTCTCCCCCACTGTATGCAGGTTCAGGGTCCGGCCTTAGGGCCTCTGCGCATACGTGGATGTTGACATGATGATGTCATGCATGCATGTGATGTCATCGCGTCAATGGCTGTGCACTTCTGGGTGCCTTCTGGCTGCAGCACTGGGTTTAGTGTGCCCTGGTGCCGAAAAGTTTGCAGGACACTGCTCTAAATTCATTATGCATTTAACGATGGCATTAAACCATCGCTAAATGGATGTATTTTATCTCCCAATTCTCAAAATGGCTCACCGCGGTCTTCTCTGTGCCTTTTAGCAGCCTCCGATTGTACTATGCAAATGTAGCCCAACAAGGTCATTAATATTCAAATAGTAGTACAACAAGGTCATTAATATAAAAAATGACCTCTGTGCAATTCTCAAAAAGGAACGCCCCTCCATTTACGAGGAATCAGTGTCGATATTTTCCGGCAGGGTCTGAGCTTTCATAGCTTTACTTTCTTATCAGTGCCTGAGCGTTGATTGGCTCAGGCTCTGACAGGAGAATAAAGCAGCTCAGACCCACCAGCGAAAACAAATGGCCCCGATTCCCTCCTCTTCTGCAGAGCCCACAAACAAGTCTGGTGGTCTAGTGGCCCCATATTGATCCCCCCCCCCCAAACCTCATGCAGATTGGCAGGAGGAATGCCCAGTCCCTCCTGCTGGCATGCCCCACACCCCCTACTGAAGATCGGCAGGAAGGATGCCCACTCCCTCCTTCCAAAAGGTTCTCCCACCCTGGTGGTCTAATGCAGCCCGTCTCTCAATACCTTGTTAAGAAGGCAAGCAGAAAGAATGCACAAGTGTTCTATCAAGTCCATCGTCACTGAAATGGATGATGGTGGACAACGTCAAAAGCAATGGACAGATCCAGTTCAAAGCAATGCATATTTGAATACAATTGACCACAGATGACAAGGCCAACTCTATACCGTGCCCAGTTTAAGAGCAAAAAGAGACTCTGCAGCATCTGTGTATTCCGATATTTGCTGGTATACAACTTTTTCAAGCACTTTGCTCAGAAATAGCAAGTTCAAAACCAGATAACGATTAATCAGAACCTTAGAATCATGACTTTTGCTTTTTTTGATCAAGGTCCTCCTGACCACAGCTTCTTCTGTTGGCCCTGCAACATTACTAGTGAAAGAGAAAAGCCCTGAGCTTTAAGGCAGAGGATCCAAGCAACTTCTTTCATTTCCATCATATTCACAGTGGGGAAGCGGCGGGATGGGGGGATCAACGACTCCGAACTCTTCCTGAACATCAACTGGCCTAGCATCAGAATTGCTGGTCTCTCTCGTTCGGTAGCCTCGATGCATCTGCTAACTCTCCATCAGAATCTAAGAGCATCTGCTTCCCTGTTCTCTGGTCCAAACTAGTCCTGATAGAAACAAATCCTCAAACGACAACATTCCTGTTTCTGGAACATCTTTCAAAGTAACAGAATTCGACAAATCGTTTACAAGCTGAAACAACCAAGCCGATCGATTTCCCACTGCGGTCAGTTCACCTGATACTACCATATATCTCCTCTAGTCATCTTTCACGGACTTCTAATGTAACCTGGCTGTGATCTACATAGCTTCAAGCTCTGGGGAATGTTATATCTGTACCACCTGGGCTGTAACTGGGCCACTTGTTTTTCATAAGTGTGGTCCATCACGATTCCACACAGAATGTGTTCAGGGGCTGACACATAAGAGTTAAGAATTTCTCAGGGGCTCAATTATCAAATGCTCCAGTTCTCCACTTATTCACTTTCTGATCCAATGAGGTTTTCGTCAAAGCTTTTGATATTATTTCACACAAGGGGCTTATTAACAAAACTGAGCAGTCTGGAGGTGAGTCCAGGATGGTGAACTGGATAAGAGACAGATTGAGAGTGGTGGCAAAGGGTGTTTACTTTGAGGAAGGAGAGGCGACTAGTGGGTACCATGACCAGCCCTAGAACGGTTATGCCTAATATCTTTGTCACCAATGTTGCTGAGGGGTAAGGAAGAAAGATTTTTGTCTTTTTGCAGATCATACTAAGATCTGCGACATCCCTGAGGAACCAAAGATTTTCAGTCTTTGTCATCTCGCACACACTTACAAAGTGCTAAAATTGTCAAGGCACATTCCCACATACAGGCCAACATTTCACTTTCTTCCACCCAACCCCTACCCCCACACATGGTCCAGCATTTACCTTCTCCCCCCACAAATAATCTAGCATTTACCTTCTCCCCCCACCCCACACACAAATAATCCAGTATTTTCCTTCTCCATCCCCCACAAATAATCCAGCATTTATCTTCTCCCCTCCCCACAAATAGTCCAGCATTTACTGTCTCTTCCTCCCTCACCCTCACAATAGTCCAGCATTTACCTTCTCCCTCCCCACCCCCACAAATAATCCAGCATCTCTCTGTCGTGTCCCCTCTCCAGCAGATAACCCGGCATTGCCCCTTGTCTCTCTTGCCACCCCTCCCCCCACTCCCCATGTGTCTAGCGGTGGGTGGAAGTGACCAGTGACTCAAACAGCCTGCTGACACCAACTCCAAGAAGAGGATCTGGCTGTCATGGCAGACAATACGATGAAACCTTCCGCCCAAAGTGTGGCGGCGGCCAAAAAAGCAAACATGATGCTAGGAATTATTTTAAAAGGGATGGTTAACAAGACTAAGGCCAGGATTCTCAAAAACCGCGTTAAAAAGCAACGGTCTTCTAACGTAGCCGTTTTGATAGGGAATTTTAAAAAGCGAGTCATTCTTAAAAAATCACGCATGCAAATGAGGTTGGTGGACAGCAGCGAAGATTCGCTAAATTTGTATGTGCCCATGGCTGGTGATAGCGATGAACACATGCGCAGAAAAAAATGCAAAAAGAACCCCCCCCTCTAAAAACACAACAGCAGGAGAGGTGTTCAATCTCTCCCGCTGCCAACCAATAACCCCCCCCCCCCAAAGCAGTGGTGACCCCCGCCTTGCAGCAGGAGAGATGCTGATTCTGCCAACCAATAACCCCCACCCCCCTCGTTAACATGGGTATGTTTAGCACACGCAGGGAGGGGGGGAAGAGGAGGAGGAAACAAAGTGTTGCCCCCCAGTCCACCCCTGGGCACCACCAAAATTGGAGGGCTGGCTACACCCCTGGTGTATACGTGAACAGAATAAATCATTACATAACCAAAATTATCCATCTTACAGTAATGGAAGGCCACAAGTTGTGCTCCAACCCCTCCCCCCCCCCAATATGTTACAAATTGTAGGGTTACTAGATGTCCGGATTTCCCCGGGCATGGCCTCCCTTTCGAGGGGTCCGGACGGCTTTTCAAAACCCGGCACTTTGTGCAGGTTTTGAAAAGCTTCCTTGACATCACGTCAGGCAGGTGGGCTTCCGCGCATGCTCGGATGCCTCGCAATGACATCACACGCACGTGACATCATTATGTTGCATCCGCCCATGTGCTGATGCTCTCCTGCCCCATGAGAGCAGACAGCGGGGTGGGGGGGGGGGGCTAGAGCGGGATTGGGTGTAGGATTTTACTAAAGTAAAGGCTTCAAATTCTCTTCCATCCTGCCTCCAGATAGAAAACTCAGCCTGCTGAATCGGGGGTTTCCTACCCGGCTTGTAAGTGACACTTTTGAGTGGCTCACAGAATTTCCTTCTCCTCTTCTAGAAGCTACGCTGAAAGACATCTGAAAAGTGGGTACGATTCGGGGACATTCCAGGCGTGGTGCCACTCTGACAACATACAAAGCTGTGTACGCCACCCATCTCAACTTCTAATGGACTCAAACCGAGCATTAAAATCCATAAAACAACTAAGACAAATACTGACCACATAAAGTGAAATATGAAACTTAACCTGTTTTGAATCCTGTTGTAAACCTCTCTTAAGTATTTTTTATTACCCTTACGCTGCAAATATCAACTGCCTTACAATAACAACAGCCTCTCCTTATTCTGATGTCCACCCCTGAAATGCCTGTTGGAACAAATGGGCTTTTGTCTGAGCAATGACATTCCACCACTGACCAAGCGGGCGGGGGGGGGGGGGGGGTGTAGCCCTGTCATGTGCCAAACATACCTTTGACGGCGGTGATGCCGAAGCCCCACCAGTGAAAGACACGCGGTGCCCGAGCTGATCCCCCCACTCCTTGCGCTGCTTCCGTAACGCAGATCTCTACTGCGTGCCTCCAGCTGCCGGCTCTAGGACTCCCCAAGCGTGCTCAGTTTTTGTGCAAATTAAGCACGGAGGAGACGTTAGAGTTGTCCAGAAAAACCTAAAGTTTGAAAAACTGTGCGAATGAAAGTTTTTTCCCCATGAATTTGATTGCGCTTGATCCAAAAATAAGGCCGATCCTGGGGTCTCTCAAAGCCACTGATTACATAAAGCTCCATTTTTCTTAAAATTTGCTATTGATTTTGCTTAATGGAGCAAATTTCTTGGTATTATAGTTAGAACTTTTATGTTTTCACACTTAGCAATGATACATTGATGAAAAGACATTTTAAGTAAAATAATCTAGCAGGTTTTTGTGGGGTGTTTGTTGTTTTTTTTTAAAATAAATTTCAATCATTTACATTGTCATATTAAACAATAGAAAAAAAGGCCTTCCTTAAACATAACATTACATAATCATTCCATCATAATTCCTTTCTAAGCCCACATTAATGAGGAGACATGGCACATTTTCAAAAACAAGTTAATAAGTAAGAGAAAAGGAATAATTTCACGATTCCACGATTCGCCCTCGTGAATCGCGAACCCTTCCGTACTCAAAAGGGATTATTAATTTCCTCTTCTTAAATCTCAGTAGTGAAACAAAAACCTCTTAAGTACTAACTTATTTCCGTTCTGGAGCAATTAAAAATTGTTGTAATTGTATGGAATCCCAAAATACAAATTCATTGTCCTGTATCTTGACAAGACATTTACATGGAAATTTCAAGTAAAACGATGCCTCTGGAGCTAAAACTCTAGCATTTTTTTTTTTTTTTAATTAAATGAACCTTCAGAATCTGCACTTTACTGCGGAAAATAACAGAAATTTAACATACTTCTCTAATAGCTAGATACATACACTTTGGTGTAGTCATCTACCAATGGCGTTCCAAACACTCGGCATTCAGGGCCAGATTCTAATCTAATCTAATCTTCATTTTATATACTGAATCTACTCCCTAAGGAGCTCGACTCGGTTTACAGTTCGTTAAAAAATGAAACATAACAAGTAAAAACTGTGGGATAAAATCAGAAATTGGTTAGATTAGATGGATGGAAAAAGTTAGAAAAAAAGTATGTTGAATTGCTTAAATTAACTCTACGACAGCTAAAATCAAATTAGCTATTGTGAAAACAACCAGGTTTTTAAACTTTTTCAAAATTGAAATAATTGATCTACCAGTCTTAGAGAATCTGGAAGTCCAGTCCAAATTCTCACCAATTTAAAAGTAAAAGATTTACTAAGCTTCCCAGTGCATTGAATACCTTTCAGAGAAGGAAATGCCAATTTGTGAATTGTTGTAATTCTTGAATAGCAGGATCTAAAGGAATTCCCACTGAGGGGAATCAAAGAGTCAAATATTCCATAAAGGAGTTTGAAAACTACACATGCCCACTTGAACTGGATCCTAAGATGGACTGGAAGCCAATGGAGTTTTCTCAGCAGTGGGGAAACATGGTCGTACTTTCTCTTTCCAAAAATAAGTTAATAAATGGGGCCTAAAATAATGTTAATAAATTGGGGCCTAAAATAAGTTATAAATGGGGCCTAAAATAATGTTAATAAATTAGGGCCTAAAATAAGTTAATAAATGGGGCCTAAAATAAGTTAAAAATGGGGACTAAAAAAAGTTAATAAATGGGGCTTAAAATAAGTTAAAAATGGGGCCTAACTTAGGCCCTCTTTTACTAAGCCACGGTAGAGGTTTCTACTGCAGCCCAGGGCACTAAATGTTCCGACACTGAGGCAGGCCTGTTGGCCGACACATGTACATGTCGAGTCATAGAGGAATAAAGATCTTCACAATATCAGATGAGTTGGAGGTCGCTTTTTTAGTGCACATCATTCTGATTTGGATAATTCCATTTTGGTTTTTTTTGCCGACACTGCTATGAACATTGGAGTAATATTTAGTGCTCCGGGTCACTATCTGGAGGGGGGAGGGGGTTAATTGGCAAAATACCCTTAATATCCTGAATAATTGGAAAAAACCCAATTTGGCGCTAATGGCATGGACCTTAGTGGCGCCTGACGCCTAAGTGGGCGGAGTGTGACTTAGGTGCCGCTAAGCACGATTCCCCCAAACTTAGGCGCAAGAAATGCTGGCCTTTAAAACTCTTGCCCACATTTCTGGCGCCTAAGATTTTACATAGGCGCCGCTGGGCGCAATTCTGTAAACGGCGCCGTTTTTCTGGGTGACGGCCGATTTAGGCGCCGTTTGCCGAACCTGGGGCGGGTCAATGACTTCTTGAGACAGTCGGGATGGTGTTCAGGCCTCACGCTGCACTGTGGGGCCCTTTTGCTAAGGCGCGCTAGCCGTTTCAGCACACGCTAAATAGCACCAACGCGTCCATAGATTATAACGGACGCGTTAGCGTTTAGCGGGCACTAATATTTAGCACGTGCAAAAACGGTAGTGTGCCTTAGTAAAAGGACCCCTGGGTGTCTGTGGTAATGCCAGCAGCAAAGTCAATTATCAGTTCAGCATGACATAACATAACATTCCGCTCATGTACCGCTCTATGCGGTTTACAAAAGAGAACTACGTCTATTACAATTGAATAGCGTAACCTAGCTGCCTATATACTTGGTACACAGATATGTTTTCAAATGCCTCCTGAAATCTAAGTACGTGCCAGAAGTTATAATTAAGAAATTTAAGTGTGTTTATTGAGGGAAGGTTTCAAGTTTCAAGTTTATTATTTCTCTTGATTAATCGCTTAATCAAATTCTAAGCGATGAACAATTTAAAATACATTCAATGGGAGACAAAACAATACAAACTTTAAATAATAACATCGGGTAAATGACAAATACATTATTCTCATTACACAAGGTAAGATAGGGGTTTGAAATACAATTGATTAAAGAAGAGCAAAAGCAAAGGAAAAGCACAATAGGGAAACAAACAACAATAAAACATAAAATAATAAAATCACTGGCCTTAAAATTGTTGAATTAAATATTAAAAGCATCATTAAAAAGAAATGTTTTTAGATCTCTTTCATCACTAACATTTTTCCACATTAGTTCAGTCAATTATATTATCTTGTCTCGATTATTGCAATGTTATCTACCTCAGTATCACAAAATCTTGTCTTCATAGATTGCAACTGATTCAACACTGCTGCGAAATTGATTTTGGGGAAACGTAAATTTGACCACGTGACTCCGTTGCTCCAGAGTCTCCATTGGCTCCCGGTTTATTTTAGAGTTCAATTCTTTTGGGGGGTTTTTTTAATACGTTTTTTATTAGAGTCAACCAGAGAAACAGGCATGATACAGTAAAACCAGATGCAAAAAGAAACGGCTGGTAACAGTGCCATACAATCAATAACAGCAGATAAAACAGTGAACGACACAAAGGCCAATGTATCGCAGAAAGGGGAGGAGGGATCCACTACCCCCCACCGAGGACAAACCAGAAACAAGTGCATCGGCCAAAAAGAGTGTGGGGTACTGAGCAGAGCGAGTACCACCCGCCTAGAAAAGAAAACAGCAAGAGGCAGAGAACTCCAAACCCCCCCTCTCAGGACAATTCACCAGCAAGAATATTCCATTTCCTCCAGCGACCCCCATACATTTTTCAACGTATATTACCCACCCCAAAGAATCCCCAACTCAAGGGGCAACATCCACACCTGGCAACACTGATAGACATACAATCATTCATTCATCCACCACGCATGCTCCCCAGTCAAACACCCCCACCCACCCCACCCCCATGCCGGGAGACTAGAGGTAACCGCTGGAACATTCTCCACAAAGCCAGGTATGTTCTGACCTCCAGATTGGTAGAGCGTTTATGATAGCAAAGCTCAAACCGTGCCAGCTCAGACATCTGACTGAGCCAACATTCCAGAGGTATGGTCCCCTCCTGAGTCCAATACTGTAAAATCGTTCGTTTAAGTGTCAATAAGGTCAGATAAATAAATCACCGCTGAGGTACAGTGAGGCCTTGTGCTTCCAACAGGGTCTGATCACCAAGAAGCAGCATTTTGTAACTCCTCTGTGGGAACTGTGGAATGGGGACCTCGCAACGTCCTATACTTCTGATACATTCCAGGAGCTCTTTCACACCTTGTACGCTTTTGTGAAATCCGTGGCTTGGCAGGAGACCCAATTTAAGATCCTCCCCCAACCCATCCTCCACCAAACGGCCATATACAGACACAGGCCGTGCAAGTCTGCCCAGTACTGACCTTAGTTCAATTTTTATTATTATTTTCTGATTCTAGATCCTCTGTGTTCATCCCACGCTTCTTTGAACTCAGTCACAGTTTTACTCTCCACCACCTCTCTCGGGAGCGCATTCCAGGCATCCACCACCCTCTCAGTAAAGTAGAATTTCCTAACATTGCCCCTGAATCTACCACCCCTCAACCTCAAATTATGTCCTCTGGTTTTACCATTTTCCTTTCTCTGGAAAAGATTTTGTTCTCCATTAATACCTTTCAAGGAGTCGTGAGGATAAGATGTCAGTAATTCAGCCACGGGTATCAAAGTAAGCTTTATTGGTAGTAGCACTGCCTACTTTGCACTGTATACCCGTGGCTGAAATTTTGGCCTCTCATCCTCACGACTCCTCCGTTGTGCTGGGCTTCTGTCGTCGTCGAGGCTTTTTTGGGCTTTCTCTCCAGTGTCTTCGCGTCGCTGGCTTTGCCAACTATTTCTTGGTAATACCTACAGCGTAAAACAGAAAATGTGATACGGGTCCAGCCAAGTCTCCCAGTGACGTGCTTCAGTTAACCTGCTTGAAAACTGTTTGCTGAAGTGTAGGCGTTTAGCTATTAGCAAAGTATGCCAAATTTCTGTTATTTTCCACAGAAAAGTGCAGATATTGATGGTTCAAATCCATTCTCCACTAGATCCACGCAAAGATTAAAATTATCCTTCCCCTCCCCAAAAGGTATCTCCCTCGTCGGTAAACTCGGTTCCTCCCTCCACTTCAGAATCGCTCAGCTCTGGAATAGTCTCCCCTCCCCTCTCCGCGACTCGAGCCCCCTTCTACCATTCCGTAAGACTCTGAAGACTTGGCTCTTCTCCAAAAAGTAACCCGTTCCCCCTAGTACCATCACGCCTACCTCTCTCTTACCTCTTCTATAAATCCACTGGAGTTCCGTTCCTTCCCTAACCATGTAAACCGTGTCGAGCTCCACCTGTGGAGATGATGCGGTATATAAACCCAAGATTTAGTTTAGTTTAGTTTAGTTCATTTAATAAAATAAGGATAGATTTCTTTTGCATAAAATGTCTTTTTATCAATGTATCATTACCGTGTGTGAAAACATAAAAGATACAACTATAATATCAAGAAATTTGCTCCATAAGCAAAAATAATAGTAAATTTTAAGAAAAAAGGAGCTTTGAGAGACCCCAGGATAGGCTTTAAATTTTTATTTTAATTATTTTCTGATCAAGCACAATCAGATTCATAGGAAAAATTTCAATTCGCACAGTTTTTCCAATCTTAGGTTTTTCTGGACAACCCCGCGATGTCCATCTCCAAACCCAACGGTACTCCTCTCTCCCTTCTCCCCTAGGTCCAATAGCACATCTCCTCTCCCTCCCCTAGACTAGCAGCAACTCTCTCACTCAGCGCCAGCCACCCAGATCCAACAGCACCTTTCCCTCTAATCCCCAGGTCCAAAAGTGCTCCCCCTTTCACCCCTCCCAGATACAGATCGCCTCACTCTCCCCCTCCAGCAGTATCCTTCTCTCTCATCACTGCCAACACACATCCCGAGTTTAGAAGACACCCTCTCTGGTCCAACAACCTCCATCCCTCTCCTATCCCCAGGGAAGCAGCACCTCTTTCTAATCGCAACCCAGAGTCACCTGGATCTCCGCCGAGCAACCCTCATTCCTTCTCCCCCCGAGCCAGCAGCACTTCTCCCATTCTGTTCTCTCACTGTCCCGAATCACTGCAGATAAGAATATAAGAACATAAGAAAATCCTTACTGGGTCAGACCAATGGTCCATCAAGCCCAGTAGCCCATTGTTATGGTGGCCAATCCAGGTCCCTAGTACCTGGCCAGAACCCAAGGTGTAGCAACATTCCATGTTACCAATCCAGGGCAAGCAGAGGCTCCCCCCATGTCTTTCTCAATAACAGACTATGGACTTTTCCTCCAGGAACTTGTCCAAACCTTTCTTAAAACCAGTTACGCTATCTGCTCTTACCACATCCTCTGGCACCGCGTTCCAGAGCTCAACTATTCTCCGAGTGAAAAAAATTTTCCTCCTATTGGTTTTAAAAGTATTTCCCTGTAACTTCATCGAGTGTCCCCTAGTTTTTGTAATTTTTGATGGAGTGAAAAATTGATCCACTTGTACCCGTTCTACTCCACTCAGGATTTTGTAGATTTCAATCCTATCTCCCCTCAACCGTCTCTTTTCCAAGCTGAAGAGCCCTAACCGTTTTAGTCTTTCCTCATATGAGAGGAGTTCCATCCCCTTTACCATCTTGGTCGCTCTTCTTTGAACCTTTTCTAGCGCCATTATATCTTTCTTGAGATAAGGAGACCAGAATTGAATGCAACACTCCATTTGAGGTCGCACCATGGAGCGATACAGGGGCATTATAACGTTCTTAGTCTTGTTAATCATCCCAGCAATTCCTACAGGCAGACTTGCAAACTTTGATAGGCCACACTGTGCCTCTAAGGAAACAGGAAGTTGCATCACGGAGGCGGGGCAAAGCCTAGTGAAAGGTCTCGAGGCTCCCTGTACGAATTGCTGGGCTGCTGCTATCTGTAGTGATTCAAGAAACATAGAAACATAGAAGATGACGGCAGAAAAGGGCTACAGCCCATCAAGTCTGCCCACTCTGCTTACCCACCCCCTGTCTATGCCCTAATGACCCAATTTCCTTATCTTGACCCTCGTAGGGATCCCACATGGGTATCCCATTTATTCTTAAATTATGGCACGCTGTCTGCCTCGATCACCTGCACTGGAAGCTTGTTCCAATGATCAACCACTCTCTCTGTGAAGAAATACTTTCTGGTGTCGCCATGAAATTTTCCGCCCCTGAGTTTGAGCGGGTGCCCTCTTGTGGCCGAGGGTCCCTTGAGAAAGAAAATATCATCTTCCACTTAAGAACATAAGAACTGCCATCTCCGGATCAGACCCATGGTCCATCGAGTCCGGCGATCCGCACACGCGGAGGCCCAGTCAGGTATACACCTGATGTAGTTTTAGTCACCCATATCCCTCTATGCCTCTCGTAAGGAGATGTGCATCTAATTTGCCTTTGAATCCCAGCACAGTGGATTCCTTAATAACCTCCTTTGGGAGAGCATTCCAGGCGTCCACCACTCGCTGCGTAAAGCAGAACTTCCTGACATTTGTCCTGGACTTGTCCCCCCTTAGCTTCAAACCATGTCCTCTTGTCCGTGTTGCATTGGACAATGTAAATAATTTATTTTCCTGCTCTATTTTATCGATGCCTTTCAGCATTTTGAACGTCTCGATCATGTCCCCTCGCAGCCTCCTCTTCTCAAGGGAGAACAGTCCCAGTTTCTTGAGTCGTTCCTCATATTCCAAGTTCTCCATACCTCTTATTAGCTTCGTTGTGAGGTACTTAAATGTTTCGATCATGTCTCCCCTCTCCCTACGTTCCTCGAGAGTGTGAGAGAACAGTGAGAGAACAGAATGGGAAAGGTGGTACTGGCTCAGGGGGGAGAAAGAAGGGCTGCATGGCGCCTATGAAGACGTCATCGGATCAGTACTATGGAATTTTCTACTCCTTGGAGTTCTAGAATCTTGTTACTCTCTAGGATTCTGGAATCTTACTATTCTTTGAGATTCTGTATGGAAAGTTGCTACTCTCTGGGGATTCTAGAATCTTGTTACTCCTGGGATTCCGGAATCTTGCTACTCCTTGGGATTCTGTATGAATGTTGCTACTCTTTGGGTTTTGGCCAGGTACTAGGGACCTGGATTGGCCACCGTGAGAACGGGCTACTGAGCTTGATGGACCATTGGTCTGACCCAGTAAGGCTTTTCTTATGTTCTTATGATTTTAAGAATACTCCTGGCTAATAAAACCAGCCCAGGACACACCGATGAAAAGCAAACTTATCTGAGGTCTGAAATGGACAAAAAGAAAAAAATGTGGAAGTGGATGTTTTGAAAGATTATTTATTATTCGCTCTTCGCAATAAAAACATAAAAATACAAATAAAAGTCTGAGTTTGTAGTACACGTGTGATTGTCCTACCGGAGCCTATATGGTCTGTGTTTCGGTGAAACTGACTTCCTCAGGGGTCCAGATGATGTAGGGTTCACAGATAAAAGCATGAACTAAAAGCTATGTACGTGTCTTTGAGCAGAAAAGTGAAAATGGCTTGAAACAAGCAGAGTGTAACTTTAGAAAAGCAGATGTAGCCACTTTTCACAACAGTTTTTTCCCCCAAATTAAGGTGGAATGTCATATCACCCCCTAATCTCTTGCCTTTACTTCTTAATGGAAGAGACACTCCATCAAAAATTCAACCAGTTCTCATCCTGCTCACACGTAACACAACCTCACTTCCCTCTGCATTTACTCGTTAACCTATTCTCAATCACCCTGTACAAAATACCGTCTAAATACAAATTAATCTGTTAATTAAAGGGGCCTGGCTCATGTCACCTACCACAAAGGGGTTTCAAGGTTGGGAGGAAGATAGGAGTGGATATTGTTTAGAAGCTGTAAACTAAAGATTCTCAAACATTGTTTTATATTTTTTGAATGTATGTTTATTGACTTCATCAATTAAAAGATTTCAAATAGATATAAATTAATCACCATGCCTGCTTCAGACCAAAGCTCAAAACAGATATGAATCATTCACATAAAAACATAATCCTAATAGGTTTAATTACGTATATCAATGAGAAGATCACACAGATGTAAAAAAAACAAACAAAAAAAAACCTTCCAAAGGAGACGAAACAGATCCCTTTGGAACTCAAAGCCCAACAGAGATGGGGACGAAGCCAATTAGCAATTTGCTCTCCAAGACTTAATTCTGCCGCGTCCTTGATATAGCAGGATATCATTAAGCTCCAGGCAAAGCAAGAGTGTAGATCCACCCAAATTTCAAGCTACTCTCATCTCATCCAAAAGCAATATTCAGAGTTTCATAAATACAGCTTGGATAACAACAGACTGGCGTTTCTCCAACTTTAACAAGTTGGGAGAGCATTGCACAGGACAGCTTTTCAACCCTCTGAACATGTATATACATGGGTGGTGTGGTTGGTATGTATGTGAATAAGGACATGGTACTACTCGAAAGGGTCCAGAGAAGAGCGACTAAGATGGTTAAGGGGCTGGAAGAGTTGCCGTACAGCGAAAGATTAGAGAAACTGGGCCTCTTCTCCCTCGAACAGATGAGATTGAGAGGGGACATGATTGAAACATTCAAGGTACTGAAGGGAATAGACTTAGTAGATAGAGATAGGTTGTTTACCCTCTCCAAGGTAGGGAGAACGAGAGGGCGCACTCTAAAGTTAAAAGGGGATAGATTCCGTACGAACGATAGATAAACATCTCACCTGAATTCCCTTATGGTGAGCCCCCCAAAGCACCCCCAAAAACTATTGTACCTACCTATCTACAACCCCAATAGCTGCAGGTGGCACCTATATAGCAGCAGAGTAGGGTTTGGGAGGGTTTTGGTGGGTGCACATGTTCCATCATAAATGAAGTGGTTAGGGTGGCTTATGGGCCTGGGTCCTCCTCTCTATAGTTCACTAGCCCACCCCCAGGCTATAGGCTTTCCTATACCAGGTGCTGATGCTCTGGAGACAGATATGCACGTTTTTATTCTGATCTTTGTGGGGGGGGGGGGGGCGACAGAGTCAGTGAAAACTGGGAGAGTGTGTGGGGGTCTTTACTTTGGTCACTTTGGATAACTTCTTGGCATTTATACCTGTTTTTACATCATTCAACTCAACGTTTAATTTCTATCCAGGATGTCTAGTATGTGCCGAACAGGTCCTTCCGCTCTCAGGATGAAATAGGCCTCAAAATGGCCTCTCGTCGTGCCTTTCAACTGTAAACCGCTAAACGACGTTCCTACTCCTACTTCATACTGAGCCACTGGAATCGACTGCCCCCTTGAAGGGCTCCTCAACTGTAGGAAAGCAATAAAAACCTAACTCCCCTACTCATGACTGATGGATTACAAAGAAATGTATATTGGTACTAGATCTCAGTATATGCCACATTAGGAAAAAAATCTTATATTGATAAAACTTGTACTGTAGCTGTGGCAAATTGTAACCCATTAACTGTATATTATGTATATTAACCCATAACCCACTCTGAATTTGTTGGGGAAAATGAATTAAATAAATACATACATATATATTTAGGCGCAGGATTCGCGCCTAAAATTTTTACACGGTGTCAAAAAGGGGACCCAGAAATGGGAGGGTCATAGGCAGATTGAGGATGTTCCTAACGTTACATAGGTAATTATAGAACAAGGGACATCCACGCCTAATTTGAGGTATGAGGTTTTGTACCACGCTTACATTGGTGCAAATTTTAGGCGTGGCTCCCAGGTGTAAGCGCAATTCTATAAACCGCGCCTAATTTAGGTCCTGCTTACAGAATAGTACATAGCTAGGGTTTTTTCAGTGCAGAATTTTTAGGCACAATATATAGAATTCAGTCCTTTACCTTCTAAGTTGTCCTGCTTTTACCCTATTCCTTTCTCATCACTTGGATTTACTCTTCATTTTTTGAAAGGTGTTTTTTAGGCTTTATTAGCCTCTTTCCCTCCACCCTTTAAGCGTGTCAATATTGGTTTTGGCCCTTTTTTTTTTACCTTTTCTGAATGCGTGGAATACATTTAATCTGTGCTTCCAATACAGTATTTTTAAATAGAATCCACACTTCTTGTAAACTTTTAGCCTTTGAAATCACTCCTTTGAGGGGTTTTTGTGATTTCCTCATTTCATCTTAGGCTTCCTTTTTAAAATTACATTGCTACAGGTTCAGTTTTCTTCAGTGTCCAATCCATCTAGACACTTACATTTCACCAAATCACCTAAATAGAGTTCGAAGCAGATTACAGAGAGCAGTACATTAGCCATACAAGAAGATTAAGAAAAATTACCACCAAGTACACCATCCAATCGTGAAAAACAGCAAACAGAATAGTTTAGAGAACAACGAAAGGAGCTATAAGAATTCAATAGCCTTAATATAGAAACATAGAAGATGACGGCAGAAAAGGGCTACAGCCCATCAAGTCTGCCCACTCTGCTTACCCACCCCCTGTCTATGCCCTAATGACCCAATTTCCTTATCTTGACCCTCGTAGGGATCCCACATGGGTATCCCATTTATTCTTAAAGTCTGGCACGCTGTCTGCCTCGATCACCTGCACTGGAAGCTTGTTCCAATGATCAACCACTCTCTCTGTGAAGAAATACTTTCTAGTGTCGCCGTGAAATTTTCCGCCCCTGAGTTTGAGCAGGTGCTCTCTTGTGGCTTGAGAAAGAAAATATCATCTTCCACTTCGACACGTCCCGTGAGATACTTAAATGTTTCGATCATGTCTCCCCTCTCCCTACGTTCCTCGAGAGTGTAGAGCTGCAATTTGTTCAGTCTCTCTTCGTACGAGAGACCCTTGAGCCCCGAGATCATCCTGGTGGCCATCCGCTGAACCGATTCAATTCTGCGCACATCTTTACTGTAATGTGGCCTCCAGAATTGCACACAGTACTCCAGATGAGGTCTCACCATGGCCCTGTACAACGGCATTATGACTTCAGGCTTTCGGCTGACGAAACTTCTATTGATACAACCCAATATCTGCCTTGCCTTAGATGAAGCCTTCTCCACTTGATTGGCAGTTTTCATGTCTGCACTGATGATTACTCCTAAATCTCGTTCTGCTGAAGTCCTAGTTAAAGTTTCTCCATTCAAGAAGTACGTCCTGCATGGATTTCCTCTTCCGAGGTGCATGACCTTACATTTCTTAGCATTGAAGCCTAGCTGCCAGGTTGAGGACCAACTTTCCAATGTAAGCAGGTCCTGTGCCATATAATTTTGTAAACTGCATTCACTTACTATATTACATAGTTTGGCGTCAGAAGATTGTTCCAGGTTCTCGCAGCCTGAAAATTAAAAGAGCTTATAAAGTATTTCTTATAACACAAACCGCCTACAGATGGAAAGTAAAGAAGCAATACATCGTTAGCTCTTGTAATTCCTTTAAGCTTAGATAATACCTGAAAATTAACCAAATATTCTGGAGCTTCCCCGTGGAGGCAATTATAAAGTAAACAGGCTAATTTAAAAGTGACCCTGGCTTGATCTGAAGCCAGTGAAGACAACTTAATAAAGGAGT
Organism: Geotrypetes seraphini; assembly: GCF_902459505.1. Lineage (NCBI taxonomy): Eukaryota > Metazoa > Chordata > Amphibia > Gymnophiona > Dermophiidae > Geotrypetes > Geotrypetes seraphini. The sequence goes on from NC_047085.1 coordinate 8,841,895, forward strand.
AACACTATTTATTTATTCAATTTTCTCTACTGTTCTCCCAGGGGAGCTCAAAACGGTTTACATGAATTTATTCAGGTCCTCAAGCATTTTCCCCTGTCTGTCCTGATGGGCTCCCAATCTATCTAATGTACCTGGAGCAATGGGGGGATTAAGTGACTTGTGCAGGGTCACAAGGAGCAGCGTGGGCTGCAGCTTTAACCACTGTGCCACCCTAGAAATCAAAATAAAGTAAGCCAGATCTAAGACAATCCAGCCATTGTGACATCACTGATGAGGTGGGCTCTTATTGGTGGAATGAGGCATTATGACGTCACAATACCAGCTCTGGTTATCAGAGACTCAAACTTTTCACACTATTTATTCAATTTTCTATACCGCTCTCCCAGCATTTTTCCCTGTCTGTCCTGGTGAGCTCACAATTTATCTAATGTACTTGAGGCAATGGGGGTGGGGATTAAGTGACTTGCCCAAGGTCACAAGGAGCAGCATGAGTTTGAACCCAAAACTTCAGGCTGCTGAGGCTGCAGCTTTAACCACTGTGCCACACTCTCTCCTCCTCCTCCATCAGGTCTTCTTGCTTTGAGTAGGTACCATTCTGTCAGCAGTGGTCTACAACAGTTGAGGTTTTTCTAATGTTACATTTTTACAGTTCTTATAACCCAGCTAACACGCAAGAAGATCTGGACAATAAAGAGAAACAGGAAAATGAAGGCAGATAAAGACCATATGGCTTATCTAGTCTGCCCAACCACGGCCACCATTATCCTTTCCTCTCCCTTAGAGATCCAACATACTTAGCCCAAGCTGCCTTAAATTCAGATACGCTCTTTGGGCTCCTTTTACTAAGGTGCGCTAGCGTTTTTAGCGCACGCACAAAATTACCACGCGCTAAACCGCTCAATGCTAGCGCCTGCGGCAATTTAGCGCGTGCTATTCCGCGCGTTAAGGCCCTAACGCACCTTTGTCTCCACCATCTCTACTGGGATGGTGATCCAAGCATTCAGCACTCTTTCCGTGAAAAAGTGTTTTTTTGAGGTTATTTCTGGATCTATCCTATTTCACCTTCATCCCATATCCCGTTATTGCAGAGCTTCCTATCAATTGAAAGAGACTCATTTTGGTCACATTTATGCCACGTAGGTATTTAAATGTCTCTGTCACGTCTCTCCTCCAGAAGCAAACATCCTTCATCATCCCAGAAGACAGTTTCCATGACTGTGCCTGCAGATTTCTTCCATAGTATTGAGATCTTTAAGTCTGTCCCCATAAGTCTTATGACAATTTTAGTAGCCTTTTTCTGGACTGACTCCATCCCATTTATATCATACTAACTGATCACCCAGCGTTACCCGGATATCTCAATCCCAGATATCCCAATCTCAGCAGCAAGAATGGCCCTCTCTATGTCTCAGTGAGCCCAAAAACTATGGATTAGACCCTTATCTTTCATATCCTGTAGTCGAGCCTCACACTGTTGTACTGTCTCTGAAGCTCTAGATGCAGCAGCTTTCTTTTTCATATCCTGTAGTCAGGCCTTATGCTGCTGGACTGTCTCTGAAGCTCTAGATCAGTGGTCTCAAACTCGTGGCCCGCCAGGTACTATTTTGAGGCCCTCGGTATGTTTATCATAAAAGTAAAATAAAACAGTTTCTTGATCATGTGTCTCTTTAGCAATAAATTACAATATTACAAAGGCACGCTAGTGGTTTAACGCGCACTAAACCACCGGACGCACTAGCCGCTACCGCCTCCTCTTCAGCAGGCGGTAGTTTTTGGCCAGCGCGGGGGTTGGCGCGTGATGAAAAGTCGCTTGCGTTAACCCCTCTAGCGCGGCTTTGTAAAAGGAGCCCCTAGCTAAAAGGAAAGATTTATAAACTATAAAGGAGTTTTACCTCATGCAAAATTGTCATTTCTTTAATAAGACATTAACTATTTTTTCTGAGGCCCTCCAAGTACCTACAAATCCAAAAGGTGGCCCTACAAAGGGTTTGAGTTTGAGACCACTGCTCTAGATGTAGCTTTCAATGTACTTGGTCAATTACAATACGTTTCCTTGAAGACATTGTTACAGCAATGACAGCACAGCACAGTGTGACATCATTCCCCAAGCTTCATACAATTGGTCAAAGCAATATCTGTCTTTTTTGATGATTCTTTACATGTCACCCGCTTCCCACCCCCACAGTGTTTGTTCCCAGATAGTAAGTGTTTTGGAGTTATGCTGGAACATATATACATACCTACAATTTTATATATATAAAGATGAAGGTGCAGTCTCCAGAACTGTACACAGGTTGGGGGATAATTTGTACCCTTGTATTACAATGTCTCATTCCACCAGGTCTCCTGCCTATTTTGTCAACATCTTTAGTGCCAAACACTCTAATTCTCCAATCTTATTTTTTTAGATTTCTGGCATTCAATCTAGACAATTTAATGTATGCTTTTTATTTGTATTCAAAGCTGACATAGCAGTTGATTAGATAATTTGAAACCATTTAGCTCTGTCTATTGTTTATTTGAATGCACTTGCTGACACTTGACTGCATCTACTACAGCTTCTCTACTGAGATAGTCTATGTTTGTTTGTTTTTTCTTAATATCGTGCTTATTGAAAGGATGTCAAATAATAACACTACAAAGATCTGTGAAAGCAACAAAAGGTAAATGAACATCTCTGGCCATAAAAATAATAGTAAAGTTCCATATGTAGACTAGAATTTATAAAATCAGTGTAACACCATTTTGTAAGTACGTATGAACGCCAAAACTTCATTCATTCTCAATGATATCAACATTCGTTCCTCATTCATCCTTCCATTGTCTGCATCATCTATTTGATGTTCATTCATAGTGTGAGTCATGGAGGGGCATTTTCAATAGGACGTCTAAGTCTGAGTTTGGACATTTTGAGAAAGACGTCCAGAAATCCAGTAGAGAAAATGTTCATTTTCAAAAGTGCAAGACATCTATCTTTTTTTTTTTTTTTTAAATGACTTATATAGACGTTTTGGCCCTTAGTACATAAGAACCTAAGAATTGCTATACTGGGGCAGACTGAAGTTCCATCAAGCCCAGTGTCCTCTTTCCAACAGTGGCCAACCCAGGTGACTTATGTAGACGTTTTGGCTCTTAGTACGTCTATCTTGTTTGGTCATTCTCGAATATAAAGACTTCCACATGAAAAATGCACAAAAGCAAGCTTTTCGGTCTTTCAAGTAGCCAGCTGCTTGTTGAGGTTTTGTACGACTCACAAGTGGAAGATGAGATTAGATTAGCAAACTGTTCACAGACAGCTGAGCACAGCAGAGGCGCACTCGGAGAGATACTGTCATGAATGTCACATAAAAATTTCAAGGTATAACCTGCTTATATTGTATGGTGAACCCTGCAAATCCCACCCAAAACTTATTGAACCCACCTGTACACCCAACAATAGCCCTTATGCCTACAGGTGTCATCTCTATGTAGGTACAGTAGATTTTGGAAGGTTCACCATGCAATATAAACAAGTTATAGTGTATACATGGAACTTTTAATGTGACATTCACTGCAGTAACCTTTAGAATGCCCCTCTGCTCTGCTGTGGAGATGTACGAGGGGTGTTCAATAATTTATATATCTCAGTAGGAAAGAGTTTTCAAAAAATGTTTGTTTTATTTTTCAATGTAGTCTCCTGATAGCTCCATACACTTCATCCACTTTTCCTGCAATTACTTTATTCCCTTTGAAAGAATTATTTTGTTTGACCGTCAACAGGCTCCTTGACGCCTTCATCACTTGAAAACCACCATCCACGGAGATTTCTTCAAAACTTGGAACAGGAAAAGATCCGAGGGAGCCCGGTCTGGACTGTAGGGTGGATGGTTCAGCTGCTGAAACCCACCTTCTCAGATGGCAGCCTGTGATTTTCGTGACATGTGCACCGGCGCTTTGTCGTGAAGAAGCAGCACGCCTGCTGTGAGTTTTTCTTGTCTTTTCTCCTTGATTGACTCCTGCAAAGCGATCGTTGTCTTGGCGTAACTCTCCCCAGTTAGGGTTGTCTTGTGCGGCATGATCTCCAGAAACAAAAGCCCTTCGTCATCCCAGAAGACAATTGCCATGACTTTGCCTGCAGATTTTTCTGTCTTAAACTTTTTTGGGGTGGGAGATGACTTGTGCTTCCACTGCATTGACTCCATTTTGGTTTCAGGATCTCTGTGACAGACCCAAGTCTTATCTCCAGTCATAAAACAATGAAAAAAATTATCTTGGTCTTCATGGAGCATCTCCAAGTTCTCCTGACAGCACTGGAGCCTTCTGGCCTTCTGACATGACATCAGTATTCTTGGAACCCATCTTGTACTAACCTTGGACATGCCCAACTTTTCATGAATTATTTTCCAAACTGTAGCTGCCAAGATGCCCATTTCTTCAGCTATTTGGGAAACTTTAATTCATCTGTCTGACAAAATTAAATCCTCGACTTTCTTGCACATTTCTAAGGAAGTTGCTTCCACAGGCCGTACAGTTTGAGGGTCATCTTCCATAGACTCCCTACCTCACTTAAACTGCTTGCTCCAAAATGTTACTTTATGACCCATCACAAACTCCAGTCATGCGTTCATGGATCTCCTTTGGCTTTTCCCCTTCTTTTGTGAGAAATTTTAACACTGAACGGTGCTCCTGACATCCTGTCTCTTGGAATGTTAGACTCACACTGAGCTGCAGCTGTGCATGAGTAACCTTGAGACAGACTTCTTTCAACTTGCTTGCTACTTTCGTTCATACTCAGGTAAATAAATTATTGAATTCCCCTCATAGATGAGCCATGTGAATCTGTAAGACAGGTTGGAATGTACAGTTTTTTTCACATATTTGGATGGTGGGAGGGGGTCGGTGACCCCTGTGGGAGCAAGGGCAGGGATTATGCCTTAATCCCTCCATCTGGTCAGTTTGGGCACCTTTGTGATCCTTATTCATTTTAAAAACAGGTATAGCCCCAAATGTCTAAATGGTGCCCCGGACATTTTGTTAAAAGTTTGATTATTTCCGCAGAATGTCTATGTCCTAAGCCCGCCCAAACAGGCCTCTAACACCCCCCCCCTTAAGATTTAGACACACAACATTAAAGGCGTCGGCACAGTGCGCCACAGCCTCAAGGAAAGCAAACAAAATGTTGGGTATCATTAAGAAGGGTATCACGACCAGGACGAAGGAAGTTATCCTGCCACTGTATCGTGCAATGATGCGACCACACCTGGAGTACTGTGTTCAGTACTGGTCGCCGCACCTCAAGAAGGACATGGCAGTACTTGAGAAAGTCCAGAGAAGAGCAACTAAACTAATAAAGGGCATGGAGGACCTCTCATATACTGACAGACTGAAAAAGTTGGGGCTTAGACTTAGAGGCGGAGACTTAGAGGAGACATGATAGAAACTTTCAAGATCATGAAAGGTATAGAAAAGATAGACAGGGACAGACTTTTCAAATTAAGGGGAACCACACGTACAAGGGGGCACTCAGAGAAATTGAAAGGGGAGAGGTTTAAATCAAACGCCAGGAAGTTCTTCTTCACACAGAGGGTGGTGGATACATGGAATGCGCTGCCGGAGGATGTAGTAAGCAGGAGCACGCTACAGGGCTTCAAAGAAGCTTTGGATAGGTATTTGGAGGACAAAGGGATAGAAGGGTACAGATAAGAATAGAGGCAGAGGTAAGTTATAAAATTAGTCAGGGACCACTGTTTCAGGCAATAGGCCTGATGGGCCGCCGCTGGGCAAGATGGACCTATGGTCTGCCTCAGCGGAGGCAACTCTTATGTTCTTATGTTAAAGTGACCAGAAAGATGTCGAAAAAGTTTGTTTTGAGAATGCCCACTTGGACGTTTTGTCTAGTAAGACATCCAAGTGCTGGTTTATGCTGTCTTTTGGACATCTATCTTTTTTGAAAATGAGCTCCATAGTGTCAAAGATGGTCATCTCTGGTCATCTCTGAGGTCTCCCAAATATAGCAAGGAGTGAGGAGAGAATAATTTCCACTCAATAGCAGACATATTGAAAGCCTTCCCACAACTTGTATCATACCCATTCCAGATTTGTTTTAGGCTTTTGCATATGTAATTCAAATGAGGCCAAGTCATGCTCATCACAGTTCCAAACGTAACATTAAAAATTCTAAAAAAATTTTTTTAGCTAGCAGGATGGCTCTATAAATAGTAGAAACTATTATAAAAACTGTAATTATGGTACACATAGACAACCATGGTTTAATGAGACAGTCAGCATGGGTTCAGCCAAGGGAAGTCTTGCCTCACCAATTTGCTTCGTTTCTTTGAAGGCATGACATGTGGATAAAGATGAACTGGTTAATATAGTGTACGGTATTTAGATTTCCAGACAGCTTTTGACAAAGTTCCTCATGAGAGACTCCTGAGAAGATTAAAAAGTCATAGTATATGAGGCAATGTTTTGTTATGGATTGGGAGTTGTTTATTGACAGAAAACAGAGAGAAGGGTTAAATGGCCATTTTTCTCAATGGAGAAGAGTAGTGGAGTGCCACAGGGTTCTGTACTGGGATCGGTGCATTTTAACATATTTATAAATGATCTGGAATTCAGAATGTCAAGTGAGGTAATTACATTTGCAGGTGACAGAAAACTATTCAAAATTTTCTGAACATAAGAGGACTGTGAAAAATTGCAGGCAGATCTTAGGAAATTGGAAGACTCCCAGAAGAGGTGGTAGAGACAGAGACTGTGTCTGAATTCAAGAAAGCCTGTGATAGGTACATGGGATCTCTCAGAGAGTGAAAGAGATAATGGTTGCTGTGGATGGGCAGACTAGATGGGCCATTTGGCCTTTAGTTGCCACCATGTTAGAAACATAGAATGTTTCTATAACCATAAAGCTCCATGAAATCACAATGCAGGTGTAAAGAGCCTTAGCCTATAGGAAGAGGAGATGCAAATGTTAAGAGCCTTAGCCAATAGGCAATGCGACAGAGGAACGCTTGGGCATTAGAAAGCCGCGATGGGGGCCTGTGCTGCCGATTATGCGGTTTGTTATAAGGTACTCTATTTCAGTTTCACAGTCGGGGATCAGATGGGTGGGAGAAATGAAAGGGTCAGCAGGGAGAAGGGGGATGCGCAGCGGTGGTGGGGGGATGGGAGGGACTAAAAAATATTCCACGGGGGGATGGGAGGAAGGGAGGGATATAAGCTGCAAGGGTTCTGCTGCACATGGGATGGGAAGGAGGGAGGGATAGAAGCTACAAGAGTTCTGCTGCACAAGGGGAGGGAGGGATATAGGCTGCACAGGGGGATGAGAAGGAGGGGGGAGGGATATAAAGATACTGCACAGGGGGATGGGAGGGAGGAGGAAGGGAGGAAAGATGCTTCACATGTGGGGGAGAGAAAGGAAATATGAAGAATTAGGGTGGAGGAGAGGAAGGGAGAGATAATCATTGTACGTGGAAAAAAAATAAAGACCTCCCCAAAAATAAGACCTAGTGCCTTTTTTGGACCCAAAATTAATATATTTTCGGGGAAACACGGTATGTTTCAAATGGCAGATGAATTTTAATGTGGACAAATGCAAAGGGATTCACATTGGGAAGAATAATCCGAATCATAGTCACCTTAGGAGTCAACGCCCAAGAAAAAGATCTGGGTATCGCTGTGGACACTACGCTGAAATCTTCTGGTGGCCAAAATGCAAATAGGATGCTAAGAATTATTAGGAAAGGGATTGTAAATAAGCTCAAGAATATTATAATGCCTCTGTGTCACGCCATGGTGTGTCTTCACCTTGAGTAATGCGTTCAGTTCTGGTTGTCATATCTCAAAAAGATATTATAACCACAGAAAAGTCTCAAAGAAGAGCAACCAAAATGACAAAGGGGATAGAACTCCTCTCGTAGGAGGAAAGACTGAAGAGAGACGGCTGAGGGGGATATGACTGAAGTCTACAAAATCCTGAGTGGTATGAAAGGGGTAAAAGTGAATCAATTTTTAATAATAATAATAATAATAACAGTTTATATACAGCAATACCGTGAAGTTCTATGCGGTTTACAAAAGATTAAGAGAAGGTACAAAATGATTGAACATAAGAGAGGTGAACGAGAGAGGTAAAAGGTCTAGAAAACCGATATTGAGGAGAGGGAGATGTATGGGTCAGTTGTCTAGATACAACAGGAACAGGTATGTTTTTCACTCTCAAAGAGTATAAAGTCTAGGCGACACTCAATGAAATTACATGGAAATACTTTTAAAACAAATAGGAGGAAATTTTTTTCTCTCTCAAAGAATAGTTAAGCTCTGGAATGCTTTTAAAACAAAGACTAGTAAAGTTTCTGAAATCCAATGGATACAGATCCTGAGGCAACATGGATTCACTAGAGGTAGGCCTTGTCAGACAAATCGGATCAATTTCTTTGACTGGGTGACCAGAGAATTGGATAGAGCAAGAGCGCTAGATTTGGTGTCTTTAGATTTTAGCAAAGCCTTTGAAAATGTTCTACCACACAGGTGTCACATAAATAAATTGAGTTCCCTCGGTATGAGCCCAAAGTGACTAACTAGGTCAAGAACTGGCTGAGTGGAAAGTGGCAGAGAATAGTGGTCAGTAGAGATCACTCTGAGAAATAAAATGTTACCAGTGGTGTACCTCAAGGTCCGGTTCTTTGGCCTGTAAGCAAGATTACTGAAGGGTTGTCTGATAAGATTTGCCGTTGTGGACGATATCAAAATCCTGATGGTGCGGATAACACGAGGAATGGTCTGAAATATGGCAGCTAAAATTTAATGCTAAGAAATGCAAGGTCATGCATTTGGGCTGAAAAAACCAGAGAAGGAAAAGTACAGTTAGGGGGTGAAGAACTTATGTGCATGACAGAAGAGCGGGATTTGGGTGTGATTGTATGTGATGATCTTAAGGTGGCCAAACAGGTTGAAAAGGTGATAGCGAGAGCTAGAAGGATGCTAAGTTGCATAGGGAGAGGTTTAGCCAATAGGAAAAAGGAGGAATTGATGCCCCTGGTGAAACCTCATTTAGAATATTGTGTACAATTTTGGAGGCCGCACATTCAAAAAGATATAAAAAGGATGGAGTCGGTCCAGAGGAAGATTACTAAAATGGTGCGTGGTCTTCATCATAAGGCATATGGGGATAGACTTAAAGATCTCACTATGTATACTTTGGAGTTTGGAAGAAAGGCGGGAGAGGGGAGATATGGTAGAGATGTTTAAATACTTACATAGCATAACTGTGCATGAGACAAGTCTCTTTCGATTGAAAGAAAACTCTAGGTATGTGATGAAAGTGAAAGGGGATAGATTCAGAATTAAGCTCACTACACTAGGGAAATACTTTTAAAACCAATAAGAGGAAATTTTTTTTGCACTCAGAGAATAGTTAAGCTCTGGAACGCATTGCCAGAGGTTGTGGTAAGAACAGATAGCACAGATGGTTTTAAGAAAGGTTTGGACAAGTTGCTGGAGGAAAAGTCCATAGTCTGTTATTGAGAAAGACATGGAGGAAGCCACTGGTTGCCCTGGATCGGAAGCATGGAACGTTGCTACTCTTTGGGATTCTAGAATCTTGTTACTCTGAGATTCCGGAATCTTGCTATTCTTTGAGATTCTGAATGGAATGTTGTTATACTTTGGGGTTCCAGAATCTTGCTATTCTTTGAGATTCTGAATGGAATGTTGCTATACTTTGGGGTTCCAGAATCTTGCTATTCTTTGAGATTCTGCATGGAATCTTGTTACTCTTTGGGAGTCTGGAATGCTGATACTCCTTGGGTTTTGGCCAGGAACTAGTGACCTGGATTGACCACCGTGAGAACGGGCTACTGGGCTTGATGGACCATTGGACTGACTCAGTTAAGGGTATTCTTTTGTTCTTATGACAGAGTACAAATAGCAGCTGGATCGTTCTGCAAGTGGAAGAACTGAGAGGAGAGGTGGCGAGGCAGAGAAGCATCCTTGCCAACGAGAAATACGTTGGATGAAATGTTTCTTAAGGCATCGATTATCTCTAGCAGAAGGGAAGAAGAAGCTATAAGTAGATATAAATCAGCAGAACCTGCAGAATCAACATCCCAACGCTACTTTCCATAAAATTAGAAGTGAAGGAAGCAAGACCATCCCAACTAAAGAAGAAACGAAAGCTTTTAACTAGAATCGTTGGCACTGGGTGAAGTTCTAAATACCTCTACATAGATGGACCAAAGGGGAATCATTTGGAAAGCAGTATATACTAATACCCCTAGTGTGCAAAATCAGATTCTGGATCTCGAGGCTAACTTGCATTTAGTAACAATTACAGAGACGTGGTCACACTGGATTGGACTCTAAACACATACGAAACAGTTCCTGCTCAATAGAACAGTCTAGTCAAGACTTGAGGGATTACGGAATTACTTATTGTGGGAATGATTAAAATAGAGCTGGATTTCCTCTGCCTCAGGTACAAAGTTAGACTGTAAACCTTCTAGGAAATACCCTGTAGAAAACTTTCTGAAAAGCCATGAGCTAAATCCTTCCTTCAGATAGTAAATATTTCTCTTTTGAAGAGTTCATCTCTACTTTGGGACTCCGCTGTGCTCTGGTTTGGCACTGACCTCCCTAGAAAGCAGGACAGGAGCATTTGAAATCAGCTGGATTCAGCTAACCCAATTTGCTTCCTGACAGCTTGAGTCATCCTGGTCCTCCCTACCCCATAAACACATGCTCTGATTTCCTTCATTTCCAAGCATAGAATGCAGATAAACCCACATTGGTCCAGCCTAGACCCTCAGGGAGTCAAATGTTAACCCGATACTGCAATGCTCCCACTCAGAGCTTTCCAGCATAAATTAAAATCTGGGTAACAGCTTAGCTCCTACAAAGTCCCCCTGCCAGTTCTGCTTTCCTCTGGCATGGCATGCGTGTCTTTCTTCTGTCAAAGGCAGTTTTTGTTCTGAAGGTCTTTGAGAGCATAAACTGAGAGGGAAGTCGGGATGGGACAGACGCATCCACTTTCCAGAAGCTTCCATTGACGCTACTAGTTGCTTTCCCTCACGCAAGGAAAGGAAGGAGACAAGAATACAACTGTCAAACTATCCTTTCTTTCTCTTTAAAATGAAAACCATCAGTGCTAACTCCTACTACACATGTGCTCACACGGAGAGTTTTACGCATGTCTGTAAGCAAACAGTTGTATCGTTTCCACAGAAAGCCATTAGCTAAGTACACTTGGCCACAGAAACACATCGACACATACACACGCTGGCATCATGCTATTCACAGTCACATGTGCACACAAACGCACGCTATCACTGTATTATTCAGTCACACGCATGTTCACATGCTAGGCCTACAAACTCCTACGCCAAGGTCTGTGTACTGAAGCAGGGAGGATGGGCTCCTATAGACAGGCAGAAAAGTACCAACGTCAGTAAACTAATCAAATGGGGGGTTGGAGGGGAGCATGCATGTATTGTACACCTATATAGAACCACAGGAAACAATGATGGCAGATAAAGGCCAAATGGCCCATCCAGAGCATCCACTATCTCCTCCTCTCCCTATTGGCTAAGGCTCTTAACATTTGCATCTCCTCTTCCTATAGGCTAAGGCTCTTTACACCTGCATTGTGAGGTCATAGAGCTTTATGGTTATAGAAACATGATGGCAGATAAAGGCCAAATGGCCCATCCAGAGCATCCACTATCTCCTCCTCTCCCTATTGGCTAAGGCTCTTAACATTTGCATCTCCTCTTCCTATAGGCTAAGGCTCTTTACACCTGCATTGTGAGGTCATAGAGCTTTATGGTTATAGAAACATGATGGCAGATAAAGGCCAAATGGCCCATCCAGAGCATCCACTATCTCCTCCTCTCCCTATTGGCTAAGGCTCTTAACATTTGCATCTCCTCTTCCTATAGGCTAAGGCTCTTTACACCTGCATTGTGAGGTCATAGAGCTTTATGGTTATAGAAACATGATGGCAGATAAAGGCCAAATGGCCCATCCAGAGCATCCACTATCTCCTCCTCTCCCTATTGGCTAAGGCTCTTAACATTTGCATCTCCTCTTCCTATAGGCTAAGTCTCTTTACACCTGCATTGTGAGGTCATAGAGCTTTATGGTTAGAGAAACATAGAAACATGATGGCAGATAAAGGCCAAATGGCCACTTCAGAGCATCCACTATCTCCTCCTCTCCCTATTGGCTAAGGCTCTTAACATTTGCATCTCCTCTTTCTATTGGCTAAAGTTCTTTACACCTGCATTGTGAGGTCATAGAGCTTTATGGTTATAGAAAAATAGAAACAATGATGGCAGATAAAGGCCAAATGGCCCATCCAGAGCATCCACTATCTCCTCCTGTCCCTAAGAGATTCCGCATGCCTGTCCCATACTTTCTTGAATTCAGACAGTCTTTGTCTCTATTACTATTCCACGCATCTACCACCCTTTCCGTAAAAAAGTATTTCCTTAGATTACTCCTGAGTCTAGATTCATCCGATGCCCTCTAATACCAGAGCTTCCTTTCAAACGAAAGACTCGACTCATGCGCATTACGCACTTGATCTCCGATTTCACCTTGCTGCTTCTATGATTTGTTCTGTTAAAGCTCAATGCCCATTATTCGTATTCGGTAGTTATAGTCCGCCAAATAGTAAAACATGGTCATACGGCTACGCGGATAGGTGCTTCTGCATAAGTCCGTGTATGACATCATATCCATAGGAAAAAGGCTGCGGTTAGGGAGTGGCTCAGAAACGATCCAGAAGTGACAAAATTCAGTCAAGCAGAGCTGCACGTCTAACCTCTGTGTGCGAGCAGTTAAATGGCAGTACACAGAGGCTTTGTGACAGAGAAACAGACAGAAACCACAAGTCTTGCCACGGAAAAATGCAGATCGGTAGATACGTGGCTGCCGCAGGCAATATATCTAAAAATTCAATGCTGGGAATTGAATCTGTGCTGTGCTATACTGTAAAAGCAGACCGTACAGAACTTTGCGCAGTCTGGGAAGGTGGTGAATTCTGCATTGCATAGAACAGTATAGCCTCGCGAATTTGCGGTTCCGAATTCACGGACTCAGTAATTCGCGGGGGTTGGTTTTTCTTTAAAACCCTCCTCCCTGCGCTCGTCTCCAGCCGCTCCTCCTTCCATGACACAGGCTGGGAGACTTGCACACATATCAGTTGCTGAAGACGGATTTTCTGGTAAGAGGAACGACTGCTTAAATGAATTACCCCAGACATGCCGTAGCAGATGACTGCAGAAGGACAGGTAGCCCATTGGCTTGTCCAGTTAATCTCGTCATGCAGGTTTTGAGCATCCAGGGGCTTGCGCGGTTCCAACAACGTTTCACTAAACTGCGCAGGTGTGAAGGAAGAGGCGGGACACGTGCGCTGTGGAAAGAGGAGCTGGTGCGGGGAGGAGGGAGGCGAGAGGGCTGGGGCGGAACGGCTATTGCTTCTGTGACCTGAGGGAGCCATTGGGTCTGTGTTCTGTCTGGTGCCAGTGAGAGGGCGGGGCTGGAGCAAGAGAGGAGGAGGTGGGGGAGTGCCAATTACACTACTCTTCCGGTATTTGCGGGTTTTCAACATTCGCGGTCACTCAGAGAACGTAACCTCTGCGAATTTTGGGGGAGTACTATAGTGCAGAAATTCCCCAGGAGTAGTACCTATAGGAAAAAGTGTCAGTTAAGATTAAGAACATACAAATAGCCAGGCTGGTTCAGCCCAATATCCTGTTTCCACTGGAAGTGGCCAATCCAGGTCACAAGTACCCCAAACAGTTGCAACATCCCAGAACCCCAAAGAGCAACATCATCCTAGAATCTCAAAGAGGAAGCAAGATTCCGGAACCCCAAATAGGAGCAACATTCTTTACAAGATTCCATATAGAATCTCAAATAGTAGCAACATTCCACGCTACCGATCCATGGCAAGCAATGGCTTCTCCCATGTCTGTCTCAATAGCAGACTATGGACTTTTCCTCCAGGAACTTGTCCACTTGTCCACCCAGGTGCTTTAAACGCTATTCCATACGGGTACGTGTGAGCGGCTTCGTGTGCAACTGCAAGGGATGTACACTTGAATGAAGCGTGGACAGGACACTGGCGTTTCTCCTACTTAAGCAGGCAACTGCTTGCCACTCTTAGGCACCCGCTGTAAGTGGGTGTGCCTACGTACTTAGATGCACTGATGTGGGTTAGATACCGTTCTATTATAAGGTGCACTCCGCACTGCATTGGGCCACCCAGAGGCACCTAATTAGAGAATTCCCCCCAGTACCCCACACCGCCAGCACCTGGTCCCCAATCAAGGATTCTACAGCTGAACTATCAGAGCAGCTCCAGAAGCTACGCCAACAGGAAAACCCTCCAGGTCAGCCCACTTGCTCAGACCCATCCGTTCTTGACACCACCCTCCACCCATCTACAACTCAAGCGGTGATACTGTATCAATCAGCATTTTTCTCTGTCTGGCTCACAATCTATGTAACGTCCCTGGGGCAATGGAGGAGTCAGTGGCTTGCCCAAGGTAACAAGGAACAGAGTAGGATTTGAACCCATAATATATTTAGGGGCTTATAAAAAAAATACTCAAAAAATTAAGACTAATCCAGAACACTGCGGTTCGCCTTATCTTTGGTCTAAAGAAATGGGAACACATTACCCCTTACTATCAAAAACTTCACCGGTTGCCAATGGAGTCTAGAATTCTGTTCAAGTTGTTCATTGTCTTTATTTTCTTTTGTTACGTCTTTACTGGAAACTTCAATAAAAATTTTGAACTGGAAGTTTTCCTGCATGAGCTACAAAGCAGTTTTTGGGATGCTCCTTGATTATCTTGCCTCCCAGTTTTCCATGAATAGTTCCAACAGGAGAACTCGTAGAATAAACCTATTTAATTATCCTTCTTTTAAATCATGCCAATTCAAGAAGTTCTTTGACAGATTTTTATCATTCCAGGCCGCCAAACTGAATCCATGGCTTGGAAGATGAATCCTTGAGGCTACTTCCTATCTCGACTTTAGAAAATCACTAAAAACACGCCTGTCGTGTTACTATCAAATCTATTATGATTCTTTTTACTTGATAATTGAGCAATTGTCTTAACTTTTATTGATTTTACCTGATGTATCCTTTTTACTGATTGTTTTTATCTTGTATTAGAAACTAATTTTAATATTTGTGTTTCTAATTATTTCCCAACACCTACGACACTTCTGTTGCAGCAGATTCTCAAAGAAGTACGGAGGCAGAGAGCTAAACCTACGGTTCGAAAAAATCTATCACCGCTGAGCGTCTAAATATACTGTACGAACCTAGATTAGGTGACGATATTTGGCCATTCATAAAGTGGGTGTTTCTGGAAGCATGGTTCAGTTAGGGTGGGGAACAGAGAGCCAACTGGTGCTAACCTCTGTGCCTCTGCTTCTGCGTTGGCCAGCAGGATTCAATGGATAGCTGCCAAGTTATAAACCAGGGCTTCCCAAAACTCTCTTGGGGGACCTCAGAGCCAATCAGATTTCCAGGAAGCCACAATGAATATACATTATATCAATTTGCATACAAAGAAGCCTGATGCAGATAAAGGCCAAATGGCCCATCCACAATCTCCTCCTCTCCCTATTGGCTAAGGCTCTTAACATTTGCATCTCCTCTTCCTATAGGCTAAGGCTCTTTACACCTGCATTGTGAGGTCATAGAGCTTAATGGCTATAGAAGCATGATGGCAGATAAAAGCCAAATGGCCCATCCGCAGCATCCACTATCTCCTCCTCTCCCTATTGGCTAAGGCTCTTAACATTTGCATCTCCTCTTCCTATAGGCTAAGGCTCCTTACACCTGCATTGTGAGGTCATAGAGCTTTATGGTTATAGAAACATTGTATATAGCCACCAAAAAGATATTCTTACAAATAACAATACCAGAGATTAATCAACAGATAGTCTCCAAATGAAAAATTCAAAACGATAATGGAGAAAAGACCTCAGTATTTCCAGGGATAGTCGTCGCCTGGAAAACTCTATGACAGCTAAACATCAACCATAGGAAAATACATCCCCGGTCTAGAAAAATTCCATATCTTATTTTAATTTTTCCAAACTAAAAGTTTATCATTCAAATTCAAATATGTTGTCTTGCAAAAATAGGAAACTGGCCCTTATCTTGTGAGAATGTTCTCTTCTCTGGCATTGGTAAATTGCCCGACTCCTAGTGTTACTGCTACTGTGAAGCACTGGATGAAAATATCCCAAAATAGATTTCTCGACAAGGCCCTGTTTCGCGTTACCGCTGCATCAGGGGAAACTATTGAAACCTGATGGCAAATAAAGGCCAAATGGCCCATCCACAATCTCCTCCTCTCCCTAAAAGATCCCATGTGCCTGTCCCAGGCTTTCTCGAATTCAGGCACAGTCTCTGCCTCCACCACCTCTACAAGGAGACTATTCCAAATACCTACCACTTTCTGTAAAAAAGTATTTCCTCAGATTACTCCTGAGCCTATCACCTCTTAACTTCATCCTATGCCTCTCATTTTGGAGCTTCCTTTCAAATGAAAGAGACTCAACTCATGCGCATTTACACCATGTAGGTATTTAAACATCTTCTATCATATCTCCCCTCTCCCGCCTTTCCTACAAAGTATACAAATTGAAATTTTTAAATCTGTCCCCATACGCCTTATCACATAAGAACATAAGAACTGCCATCTCCGGATCAGACCTTCGGTCCATCAAGTCCGGCGATCCGCACACGCGGAGGCCCTGCCAGGTGTACACCTGGCGTAATTTATAGTCCACCATATCTTTATATGCCTCTCTTAAGGAGATATGCATCTAGTTTGCTCTTGAAGCCTAGGACGGTCGATTCCGTCATAATCTCCTCTGGGAGGGCATTCCAGGTGTCAACCACTCTCTGAGTGAAGCAGAACTTCCTGACATTAGTCCTGAACCTGTCCCCCCTTAGCTTCATTACATGTCCTCTAGTCCGTGTCAAATTGGACAGTGTAAATAATCTTCTCTGCTCTATTTTGTCGATTCCTTTCAGTATTTTGAAGGTCTCGATCATATCCCCACGCAGTCTCCTTTTCTCAAGGGAGAACAATCCTAGTGTTATAAGTCTATCCTCATATTCCAGTCTCTCCATACCCTTCACCAGTTTTGTTGGTTCACGAAGACCACGCTCCATTTTAGTAGCCTTCCTCTGGACCG
Source organism: Geotrypetes seraphini (assembly GCF_902459505.1). Taxonomy (NCBI): domain Eukaryota; kingdom Metazoa; phylum Chordata; class Amphibia; order Gymnophiona; family Dermophiidae; genus Geotrypetes; species Geotrypetes seraphini. Next base: position 8,859,106 of record NC_047085.1, read on the forward strand.
ACTCCATCCTTTTTATATTTTTTTGAAGGTGGGGCCTCCAGAATTGTACACAATATTCTCAATGAGATCTCACAAGAGTCATCAATACCTCCTTTTTCCTACTGGCCAGACCTCTCCCCATGCATCCTTATAGCTTTCACCCTCAGCTTTTCAATCTGTTTGGCCACGTTAAGATCATCACATACCATTGACACCCATCACATACCATTGACCCCGCTCTTCTGTCGTGCACATGAGTTCCTCACCCCCTAAACTGTACCATTCCCTTGGGTTTTTGTAGTAGAAATGCATGACCTTACATTTCTTAGCCTTAAATTTTAGCTGCCAAATTTCAGACCAAGTTTTGCCAGGTCTTTCTTCATGTTATTCATACCATCCTGGGTATCTGCTCTATTACAGATTTTGGTATCATCCAAAAAGAGGCAAATGTTACCCAATGGCCCTTCAGCAGTGGTTAAAGCTACAGCCTCAGCACCCTGAGGTTGTGGGTTCAAATCCCACGCTGCTCCTTGTGACCCTGGGCAAGTCACTTAATCCTCCCATTGCCCCAGGTACATTAGATAGATTGTGAGCACATCCCCCCCCCCCCCCCCGCCGGACAGACAGGGAAAAATGCTGGAGTAGTAGAGGCCAACAATGTGCTCGATTTTAAGAATAAATGGGATAAACATGTGGGTTCACTTCGAGGAAGTGCTTAGGGGGGTGGGTTATTCGAGTGGACAGACTTGTTGGGCCAACAGCCCTTTTCTGCCGTCATACTCTATGTTTCTATGTTTAAAATTCATGTAAACCGTTCTGAGCTCCCCTGGGAGAACAGTATAGAAAATTGAATAAATAAATAAATATTAAAAAGTACAGGTCCAAGAACTGAACCTTGAGGCACACCACTGGTAAAACATGTTTACTTTTGGCTATGCGTACCTGACACCTTTGGCTTGCAATAGATCACAGGCTTTTTAATTATTCATCAAGGATATCAATAAAAAGGCACTTTGCAATTCTCTTTATAAGATTACTATTCCGAAGCAGACCCTTTGGCCAAAACCATATGTGTCGAATCTCAAAATATACAGTAAAGAGATTGAGCCCTTCAGGTCACCTTTGCTGCTTTTCTTATCAATTTCCATGCAGCAGATCTCTAGGCATCTGATAAATAAAGTGACTGCCCTCGGGATAGACCCCCTGCCTGGGTCAAGAACTGATTGTGTGGAAGGCGGCAGAGGGTATTCGTCAGTGGAAAGGGATGTTCCTTGCCTTTCGACCTGGGAGGGAAGCATCTCCTGTTCTCTTATGGCATGCAAATTGATTTCATGCCTATTCCTTGTGGGTATCCTGAAAATTTGACAATTTATGGACTCTCCAGGACAGGTTTGGGAAAACTTGTTATAAACAGTAAGAATCATAAGACTGACTCTTTGGTATCCCATTTTGTACATCTGTCTTGTGAAGAGAAGGGGGTCAATGAAGGAAGGAGGAAAGGAGAAAAGGAATGTGAAAAGTATTCATCCATTAAGATACTGGTAGACACCAAAATAGATTTCCACAGTGGCGTAGCGAGGGTAGGAGGTGCCTCCCTCCACTCCTCCTTCAAACCTCACTCTTCACACTCCTGCTCTCCCTTCACCACATGTACTTCTATATATCTTCACCTGCATGCTGCTTGCGCCAGGGTTGGGTTTCCATCTGAAGTCACTTCCTGACCCCGTGACCCGGAAGTGGTTCAGAGGGGAACCAGGCCGGCGCGAGAAGTTGCTCACACTGGTGAAGTTCTACAGAGGTAGGGGGTGGGGGGAAGGGATGGCATGAGCATGGCTTGGAGGAGAGGTGCCAGCATCCCCCATCGAGGCAGTGCCTGGGGCGGTCCACACCCCCTGCCCCCTCCTTACAACACCACTGGATTTCCAGCTGAGGTTACTGGATAAGAGACATCTGGGTTTTACTTCCAATGAAAGGTGTCTCTTTCTTGTGGAGCCATTACTCCTTCGTTACTGACCTTACCTAATCTCTCCCCTGAGAAAGACATGGGGGAAGTCACTGCTTGCCCTGGATCGGTAGCATGGAATGTTGCTACTCTTTGGGATTCTAGAATCTTGTTACTCCCTGGATTCCGGAATCTTGCTATTCTTTGAGATTCTGAATGGAATGTTGCTACTCTTTGGGTGTTTGCCAGGTACTAGGGACCTGGATTGGCCATTGTGAGAACGGGCTACTGGGCTTGATGGACCCTTGGTCTGACCCAGTGAGGCTATTCTTATGTTCTTATATTGCTCAAATGCTCCCACATCCCAGCCAAAACAAGCACGGGTGCAGAAAATTCACTCTCTGCCAAGGAGCCCCTCCCCTCCCTGCCCCCGGCTCAGCACAACTACACTCCAGTTCATTAAGCGCATTCTGCCTTCTCATCAAAAAGCTGCTTTTAATGGCATCTGTGCAGCTCGTTCAGACTGACCCGGGATCGATGGGCTGAAGGAAGCGCCTGCTATCAAGGGACCCTCAGCACAGAAATCCCAATACTCATTCACTAATGTGTTTACACTTGTGCCCCCCCAGCCCCCAGTCCATGACCCCTGCCTAGCTCCCATCACTGGAAATGCAGTGGCTGGGGAGGCAGGAGCTCACACTTACCCTGGACCTGAAAAGTAAAGGGGGGGGGGCATTAACAGCAATTTAGTTAATTTATGCAGATTACAAATTATTCAGGTACTCAAGCATTATCCCTAACTGTCTCAGTGGGCTCACACTCTATCTAATGCAGTGTTCTTCAACCTTTTTACACCCGTGGACCGGCAGAAATAAAAGAATTATTTTGTGGACCGGCAAACTACTAGGACTAAAATTTAAAAACCCCGTTTCCGCCCCATCTCCGCGAGCTCGGTCCCCACAAACCATCTGATCCCATCCGCAAAAGCCTCAGTTATGATTTTATATTGAACGTATTTTATTAAAGTATAAAAAGAAACAATATTCTGTACAATTGTCATTTTATAAATACAAATATACAGAGCAAGGACCAACAAAACCCCTGTCTCCCCTCCTCTTCACATATAGTTTTCAAGTTTCAAGTTTTATTGAATATTTGATGAATCGCCTATTACAAAATTTCTAGGCGATGTACATTAACAAAATAAAAGTATTCAAGAGGCTAAAATATAACAAATATTGACAAATTACACATTACACTTTATATAAAACCTACATGAGGGGTAAGGAGTAGCATAAAGTTACACTGTGGGTTCGGAAAAAAAGGGAAAAAACAAGAGGATAGGTTTAACTATATCAGAACACAAGCTAAGCTGTCTTTAAAGGAAGTGAACGCTTTGAAATTCAAAAGACTCTTTAAGTAAGTAATTTAAAAAAGATAAAACAATAAGTTTCAAGCCTATATTAAAAAGCGTTTATAGGTCAGTCAGAAGTAAAAGCGTCTTTAAATAAATAAGTTTTTAGCAATTTTTTAAAAGTTGTAATGTCCTGTTCCATTCTGATATATTGGGGAATTGAATTCCACCATTGTGGTCCCATTACTGTAAACATGTCAGCTCTTCGTGTACCTATGATTTTCAATGACGGTACTGTTAACAGGTTTTGTTCCGATGATCGTAATGGGCGTTGGGTTGTGTAAGGGATTAATGATTTTGAAATAAATTGTGGTTCATTGTATAATAAAGTCTTAAAGATGAGAAGCATTGTTTTGAATAGAGTTCTGTGACTTATAGGTAACCAGTGAGCGTCTTTAAGTAGTGGGGAGACATGATCGTATTTTTTTTGCATTATATATTATTTTTATAGCAGTATTTTGGATGGTCTGTAATCTCCTTTTTTCTTTTTGTGTAATATTAAGAAATAAGGCATTACAATAATCAATTTTCGATATAACGAAAGAATGTATTAGAATCTTTAATGATGGTAAATTTAGAAATTTGGTAATTGATCTGATCTGCCGTAGTTTAAAGAAACAATTTTTGACTATGTGGGAGATGTGTTCATGATAAGTCAGATTATCATCTAAAAAAACTCCAAGTATTTTCACAGTGGATACTAGATTAAGAGTAATATTGTTAAGTACAAACGGTTTTGATAATAGTATGTCTTTTTTCCAATTAAATAACATAGTTTTGGTCTTGTTAATATTTAATGATAATTTATTTGAGGTAAGCCAGTCTTGTATTTGTTCAAGTTTGTAATTGATAGAAGAAACTTCAGTGGTATTATTTGGATCAAGAGGATGAATTAATTGTATGTCGTCAGCATATGAAAATGGAATAAAGCCTATGGATTGGCAAATTTCTAATAGCGGTGAAAGAAAAATATTAAAGAGTAACGGGGACTAGCAAGAAAACTGAACAAGCCAAATTATTACAGAATGCTATACAGAAATATCATGCTAACAGAATACTGTAGTCACATATGACAGGAATAGTGTTAGGGGAGTGCAACTAGGGCAACTGCCCCCTGGTCAGAGAGAGCCCTAAGCCAGCTGGAAGCTAAAGAATCACTCCCTGGGCTTTGCAGTCCCCAGCTATGTCTCTAGCAGGATATATAGTTCAAATCTGATTTATTCTAATGACAAAATAGGAATAAAATTATTTTTTTTCTACCTTTTCTTGTCTCTGGTTTCTGCTTTCATCTTCTTTTCCTTCCAGCGTCTGCCCTGTCTCTTCAATCCAGCATCTGCCTGTTCCATCCTCTGTCTGCCCCTTCCAGAAACTGTCTATCTCCCCCTGCCATCTCTCATCTAGGCCCCCCCCCTTTAGTCTGGCATCCATCATCTTCCCTCTGTTCCCTCATGGGCTGGAATCTTTCTCCTTTCATATCTCTTTCCTGTGGTTTTTAGCATCTCTCTCTTCTCATTTCCTCCACTCAAATCTGATGTCTCTGTCTCCTTCCCCGTTCTCTGGCATCTGTCTCTCCTCCCTTTCCTTTTCTTCTCTGTTTTTCTTTCTTTATTTTCTGCCTTCGTCTAAATCAAATTCTTACTATGCAGTCCTCAGTTTCCCTCTTTTCACTGTGTCTACCCACAGCATGCCACCCCTTTCCTTCACCCCTCCAGTATCTCACTAACTCTATCTTCTTCCCCCATCCAGCATATGTCTTTTTTCTTTATCCCTCCTTCCATCCAGTATATGTTCTTTTTCTCCACTTCCATTCAGCATTTGCTCTGCCTTCTCCCCCACGTCCCTCATCTGCCCTCTTTTCTCTCCCCCTTCTCCCCACTTCCATCATCTCCCCCTTCTCCCCACTTCCATCATCTGCCTTCTTCTCTCTCCTCCTCCTCCCCACTTCCATCATCTCCAACTTCTCCCCACTTACATCATCTGCTCCTGCTCCCCACTTCCATCATCTGCCCTCTTCTCTCTCCCCCTTCTCTCTACTTTCATCATCTGCTCTTTCTTCCCACTTCCATCATCTGCCCTCTTCTCTCTCCCACTTCCCCTCACTTCCATCATCTTCCCCCTTCTCTCAATCTCTCCATCCACCACAGGCCCATCTCTCTCCCTTCCTCTCACCTTTCTTTCCGATTTTGGCAACAAGATGGGCAATGCCGCCCACCCCCCTCACCCCCCCGGCACTCAAGAGGGCCTCCTCTTCCCCGGGCATCAACAGCACTTCAGATCGACAACATAGTGCTCAGCCCAAAGCTTCCCTCTGACTCGAACTGCCTGGGCGGAAACAGGAAGCTGCGTCAGAGGGGAAGCTTTGGGCTGAGCACCGCGTTGAAGTGCTGTTGATGCCCGGGGAAGAGGAGGCCCTTTGCCAAACTTGAATTGCATCGCGGGGGGGGGAGATGCCGATGCCGCCCATCGCTGTTGCAGCCCAGATGCTGATGTCCCCAATCCGATCTCGCCAGCTCTGTGCGGACTGGCAGTTGAAGAACACTGATCTAATGTACCTGGGTAATTGGGGGATTAAGTACCTTGCCCAGGATCAAAAGGAGCAGTGCGGGATTTGAACCCACAATCAAGGCCACTTCTGTCAGCTCTCTCCAGTCCAGGATGGGCAATAGAAAAGAACATATAGCTCCCAGACGCACCTCAGCACAGCAAGCATGATGTGCCAGCAAGGGGGAGAGAGTTTTCAGAAAAATCCCCCCCCCCAAAAAAAAAAAAAAGCAACCAACCCCATTCCCAAGTCACCTGCACTCCACCCTCCTCACACCCGGTCATCCAGCTGGGCCGGGTTGGTTGGGATGGCCCTGGGATCCATGACAGTGCACGCCGGTTCCCTCACAGCCCCCATGCTCTACCACTGGGTGTCAGGTCAAAAGCGCGCCGGGACAAAGGCGCGCCCAGACAATTGAGCGCAGCGCGCGCTGCCGCGCCGCTCTAAATTACTGTTTTTGGCGCTCCGACGGGGGGCATGGGAGGGAACCACTTTACTTAATAGAGATCGCGCCGCATTGTGGGGGTGGTGTGGGGGGTTGTAACCCCCCACATTTTACTGAAAACTTAACTTTTTCCCTGTTTTTAGGGAAAAAGTTCAGTTTACAGTAAAATGTGGAGGGTTACAACCCCCCAAACCCCCCACAACGCCGGCGCGATCTCTATTAAGTAAACTGGGGGGGTTCCCCAACAAAACCCCCCGTCGGAGCCCCTAAAAACTGTAATTTAGAGTAGCGCGGCGGCACGCGCTGCGCTCAATTGTCGGCGCGCGCTTTTGTCTTTTGCGCCATTGTCTATGAACCCTACCACTGTGCTTAAAATCGGCATTAATCATTTGTCCTATCAAAGAGCTTTCTATTCCATCAACAATTCCTTGGCTCTGTTTTATTTGCTTCAGGTGCTGAAGCGTTTAGAATGGGGCGTGTCTGATCGTGTTTGATATTCAGCCGAATTCCCCTTTTCTCCCGTAGAGTTCTAACTGGTCAATATTCAAAATGATTTGCCTGGCCGGAATCAGCCACTGACCAGTGAAATCACTCATTCAGGGCTCTATCCGCTAAAGATCAGCGGCACTCAACCGGTTTTCGCCACTGAAAATTAGCGGCGAGTGCCTAAGTGAACGAGGGTATTCTGGGGGCAGAGTTGGCAATTGGCTGGTGAAGGGCCGATATAAAGCACTTAACCAGCCAGGGTAACCGCATAAAGGGACTGCATAAAAGTCAGTCCTAACTTTGGGGACCTTTTACTAAGGCGCACTAGTAAAAGGACCCCTTTATGTGGTAACCCCTGGCCAATTCAGGGGTGAATATCAACTGAACCTGCTCAGCGTTAGCCAGGACTCCAAACACTAGATTTTCAGTTCCAAAGCCCGAACATGACCCGGCAATGAATATCTGGGAGTAAAGTTTCAAATTTCAAGTTTTTATTAAAATTTGATGTGCACGCATTGTCAAATATTTCAAAGCGTATTACAAATTTTAAAAAGGGGGGGAAACAATATAGAAACATAGAAACATAGAAATAGACGGCAGATAAGGGCCACGGCCCATCTAGTCTGCCCACCCCAATGACCCTCCCCTACCTATCTCTTTGAATAGATCCCACATGTCTATCCCATTTGGCCTTAAAATAGTACATTAAAGTGGGCAGACATCAGGAAAACGCTCACTGCGGCTGGCTAAATATGTACCCCAAAATTTCTGCCAGCCACCAGTCTTCCCCTGTAGAAACCAGACCAAACTCATGGCCCAGGGGCCACATGCGGCCCGTCAGGTATTATGTTTCTCATAATCACAAAAGTAAAACAAAACAGTTCCTTGATCATATGTCTCCTTAGCTATAAATGACGTTATTATTAAGACTTAGCCAAATGTTATACTTGAGTCATCAATTCCATTGACTTATGAAGCGGTCATATGTGGAACATTATTACATATTAAGCCCCCTCATGGACCGATATAAATGCCGTCTTTTCCTAATTATGGGATAGCCATGCAGATGATAACCCGTGATTGGAAAAGTTACGATCGCCTGAATTTTCCTTTTGGGTGGGCGAACCTATGCTCTAGTTATAGGTATGAAAAAATGAATGCTGACATGCTGGGGCATAGGAACGTATTGAAACTGACATCTTATGTTACTTCTCTGTAGTTGCTTTTTGTCTTTAATTCTGTGCCATCTCCTTCCACATCCATCCAATGAGGACTACAATTTTCTCCGTTAGCGCCCCTTCGCTTTGGAAGAGTATTCCAAACCACTTACGCGTAACAACTAGTCTTGCCAATTTTAAAACAAAGTTAAAGACATTCTTATTTCTCGATGCATTTGACACCTAAACTGCCCTTTTAAGGGCGATCCAGTTTCCGGAAAGGCGTTTTACCTTTAGTTTCCCTTCCTTTTGTTCTTCCCATAAATGTTCTTTTTCTCTCTATGAATTGTAGTTCCAACCCTCCTTTCTTTTATTCCAGTTTATCCATCTTACTAAAAATTGTCTATCTCCCAGTTTCATATTTAATTGTTTTGTTAACTTACTGTGATACATCGTTTTTTGTACACCGCCTTGAAGGTATGATAAGGCGGTATAAGAAATTTTAAATAAACTTGAAAACTTGTGTTATTGTATTATTTTAAATAAGTGTAGATTATTGAAAGAGTTTATACATAGTGATTAATCAATGGGTGAGTGGGATAAAATGATTGATTTTGAATATCTGTAAGTTGAATGTACTTTTCTTGACTTCTTATAATAATAATAATAATAATAACTTTATTTTATATACTGCCATACCACAAACAGTTCTAAGCGGTTTACAAGGGAAGGGACTGTATACAGACAGTGACATTACAGTGAACATTTGAATTTACATTGGCTTGTTAAGTTTAGGTTTATCTGGTTGTGTAGTGAGAGTACATCATTCTTATACCTGTGTATTGCACTGTTAATATTTAAAAATTAATAAAGATTTATTTAAAAAAAAAAAAAAAAAGACTTAGCCAAAAGAAAAGATTTATAAACTATAAAGAGTTTTATCTCATGCAAAATGGTCATTTCTTTAATAAGACATTAGCTATTTTTTCTGCGGCCCTCCAAGTACCTACAAATCCAAAATGTGGCCCTGCAAAGGGTTGGAGTTTGAGACCACTGCTGTAGAGCAACCAAGAGGTAATCGGAGGTCCCTGGCAATGAGGTAAAGGAAAAAGCCAAATATTCTGCTCAGTTAGCTTACAAGGGGGCAGAACAGATGAAGAAACTGAGAACCATATGGGAGGCTGGATCCCACTGCCCCGGTCTCCTGCAAGGTCCAGAGACCCAGAGAAGACAACATGTGAGGACTTGAAAACACAGAGGCCCAGAACTCCACTGCCTGGGTCACATGAGGACCTTCAGAGGCCCCAGAGCCCCACTACCTGAGCCAGACACACAAGACAACCCCAGTGCCTGAGTTACATGAAGGCCTAAAGACATAGATGACCCAGAACTCCACTGCCTGAGTCATGTGAGGATCTTCAGAGGCCCCAGAGCCCCACTACCTGAGCCAGGTGGGGGCCTGAAGACACAGAGGACCCAAAAACCCAGCGCCTAGTTGTTGTGTTTTTTTTATTTTTTATTTTATTGAGGTTATTATGTGTAATAATACATATAAAGACAATAAAGCAGCTCTAATCATAGTGTCAACTTGAGATGACGCCAACAGACCAGTGAGATCCAAATCTCCTGGTTCTATGTCCCCTTTCTCTTTATCTTCTTTAGGAAGGTTCAGGTAATATAACTTTTGTAAAGGTGGCATATTATTTTCCAGATATTTCAAAACTGAAGTTAGAAATGATTAGAGCTACTTTATTGGTAACTGTTTTTTCTCCAAGATAAAGAAGCAATTCTTCGTCTATTCTATAGGACTGATATTGTTGAATTTCATGGATTCAAACTTTCTGTTTTTCTTGATGTATCGAAGTGGACACAAGCCAGGCATAAGAAATTCCTGGCTTATCGTCAATCTGTTTTGAATTTAGGAGCGACCTTTCAGTTACGTTTTCCCTGTAAATGTTGCATTACGTATCAAACTAACAGATATATTTTTTATGAACCTGATCAGTTGCAATTTTTCCTTGAAGGTAAAACAACTACAAGAATTCCAGAGACTTCCATGGAAATTGTTAATCAGGCCAATAATTGATTTCAACTGTGCTCTGTAATTTGGTTTAATTTAGAATAATTTCTTAAAATCCAACTTCCCTTGGAAGTGATTGATCAACTCTCTCTTCAATGTGGACTTTAGTAATAGTCACTAGTTTGGAATAAAGTGTTACTTATTTCCTTTTGAAATTTTAATATTTCCTCTCAAGTGATGTTCATTCAACTTGTATAAGAATTAATAAATTAAAAAATAAATTTAAAAGACAAATGTTACATCCTTAAAAACATTCAACATATCTATGACAGTAGAACATTGAAGAACCATCTCACCGCTAATGATAAACTCACATCATACGTCCCACCGCCATCTAAATCAAACGTCCAAGATTGAGCTTCTTATCTTTCCTCCTAAACCCACCTCTTCTCTTCCTCCATTCTCTATTTCTGTGTCTCGTCAGCTCGTAACCTCGAGATCCTCTTTGACTCATCTCTCTCCTTCTCTTCATATAGCCAACACCGCCCACCAAACATTTCTTTCTCTACAACATCGATAATCCAGCCTCTTCTTTCCAAACACATTGGTAAGACCCTCATCCACACTCCTCTCGTCTAGACTGCCATCTCTCTCCCCTTCAGTCAGTTCAGAATTCTGCTGCATGCCTCATATTCTACCAGAGGCATTATGCTCACAATTACCCCTCTCTCCCATGTCACGTCATTGGTTCCCTGTCCGTTTCCGCATACAGTTCAAATTCCTCTTATTGACCTCAAGTGTATTCCCTTTGAAGCTCTTCAAGTCTCAAGTTTAATTAATTTTAATATACCGACCATCGACGTGCACCTGGCTGGTTTACAAATGGTTAAAATAAATTTTTGTAGAGGGGGGGGGAAATGTGAACATTAAATAGACAAATTACAAATACGAACATGAGCTTGAGGAGAAAGGGGGATGGGAAGTTAACAATTACATCATTAAAAACAAATTAATTAAAGGGAAGAGGGGGGAGGATAAAACACCAGGAATGGGGGTTGCTTCTTAAAAGCAGTTCGTGTTTATTTTGCAGACTGTTGGAAAGGAAATATTTAGACGTTATGGTATGCGTCTTAGAATAAGAACGTTTTTAGTTTAATCTTGAATTTGTCGAGTGAATTTTTGAGGCGGAGTTGAGGTGACATGGCGTTCCATAAAGTTGGAGCTACAACGGAAAAGTTAGTTTTTCTAGTGTAGTAGAATTCTTGGTCAGTAAATTCTGATCAGCCGATCTAAGGGTCCGGGGAGGGCAAGAGGGGATGATGAGTTTATCAAGAAAAGATGGGAGATGCGAAAGTTCACTATCTCTCCTTTCTTCTAGGATTTAAGGGAAAATTGGACGCACATCTTTTTGCAGGACACATTGAGGGATACGAGTGACTAATGTATTCGCCAGGGTATGCCTGGCTGAGCCTCCGCGTGTGTGGATCACCGGACTGGATGGACCCCAGGTCTGATCCGGTGCAGGCATTTCTTATGTTCTTATGTTTTCTCTTCCTATACTCCTCCCCGGGAACTCCGTTCATCAGGAAAGTCTACTGCCAACTCCCGACTACTTGCTGCCCCGTATGCCTGGAACAAACTGCCAGACTCGGTAGGCCAGGCTCCGTCTCTAGCGGTATTCAAATCCATGATAAACGCCCACCTTTTGAAGCTGCTTTGAAATCCCAACTCCAACCCACTTGCAAAGCCCCCCTATGTGTTTATCATTCCCTCTGTAATTCCCTACCTGAGTAGGATGTCTAGATTTACCCTTTTGTCCCGTCAAATTAGATTGTAAGCTTTTTGAGCAGGGACTGTCTCTTGTGTGTTTAATGTACGGCGCTGTATGCCTCTGGTAGCATTACAAGAATGATAAGTACCGTGTTTCCCCGAAAATAAGACCTAACCTGAAAATAAGCCCTAGCATGATTTTTAAAGATGCTCCTAATATAAGCCCTACCCCAAAAATAAGCCCTAGTTTAGATCAACCTTGAAGCCCCCCTGAATGTCCTTGACACTCCCCGACTCCATCCCTAGTTAAAAAAAAAAAAATTCAGGCTTCCACTATTTCTGGGTTCCCATCCCCCTGTGCAGCAGAACCCCACCGACCCTCCCACCGTGAGACCAACATACCTCCAAGGCCTTCCAAAACAGCGGCAGCGCTCTGAACGGGCCGCTTTGTGGCCTTCCCCGCCGGGGTCTTCCCTCTGCTGCGTCACTGATGACATCATCAGGGATGCAGCAGAGAGAAAGCCCCGGCGGCGAAGGCCACGAAGCAGCCCAATCAGAGCGCTGCCACCGCCGCTGTTTTTGGAGGCCTCCTAGCAGAGGTATGTCACTCTCATGGTGGGAGGGTCAGTGGGGTTCTGCTGCACAGGGGGGATGGAGGGATAGAAAGATGCTGCACAAGGGGATGGATGAGAGGGGAGGAAAGATGTTACACATGGGGGGAGAAAGGAAGAATTGGGGTGGAGGAGAGGAAGGGAGAGATGATTGTTGTACATGAAAAAAATGTCATCCCCTGAAAATAAGCCCTAATGTATTTTTTGAGAGCTAAAATTAATATAAGACCCTGTCTTATTTTCGGGGAAACATGGTAGTCATCCTCTATAATAAAACCCTAAGCGCGCATGCATGCGTGCTGTGTCCTTCCATGGTCGTATTCTATTTGTGGCTCGCAGCGGCTTGAGGTGCATGCGTCGCCTTGCGATGGCTGTCGGCGCATGCAGGAATTTGAGCGGCGGTGGCGGTTTCACTACTGATAGCTGGCGCCTTGAAGAACAGCTGGAGGGTGTTGTGCGGCTGCTGTGAGGTGTCCCATGCTGGCTGGTAAAAATTCCCTGCTGGAAGGGGTGCTGCTAGATTCGGGGGGAGCAGAGAAGGGGTACTGCTGGACACGAGGGAGGTATAAGGAAGGGAGAAGGCATACTGCTGGACAGGGGGATCAGGTAAGGGGTGCTGCTGGACAGGGGGGAGGTAAAACAAAAGGAGAAGGGCTTCAGCTGGACAGGGGGAGCAGGGAAGGGGTGCTGCTGAACAGGGGGGAGGTAAAACAAAGGGAGAAGGGCTTCAGCTGGACAGGGGGAGCAGGGAAGGGGTACTGCTGTATAGGGAGGAGGTAAAATGAAGGGAGAAGGGCTGCTGCTGGATAGGGGGAGGTAAAATGAAGGGAGAAGGGCTACTGCTGGATAGGGGGAGCAGGGAAGGGGTGGTGGTGGACAGCCGAGGATAGAGAGAGACAGAAAGAAAGACAGACAGACAGAAAGCGGCCAAGGAGAAAGAGAAAGAAAGACAGACACACACATCTATTTTAGCACCCGTTAATGTAACGGGCTTAAAGACTAGTAGTATATATATATATATATATAGATAGATAGATATATATATGCCTTTGGATTAAAATAAGGTTCCTTTCTTTTTTGGTGTAGGTTAGTTCCTCCCCCTCCCCCCCCAATCATGTGCCCTTGGATTTCTTCACCTTTTCACACTGAATCTTACCTGTCGAACTTCCTCGGATCACTTTCCCACTGCAGATCTTAGCGCCATCTGCAAACAAGCAAATCTTCCCTTCCACCCAACACCGAACCTTCCTTGTCCTCTGCTAAAGTCCACCACCTTCCACACACTGTGGCCCGCACTTCCTGCCGCGGTGCACAAGGAGTTCTCGTGAGGGCCCAGGAAAGTGAGTTTGGGGCCAGCTAATGAAAAGTTGTCATTCTTGTTTAGTTTCCAAGACTAAAAGTCTTGTTTTTCTGGAGATGCAGCAGTTGCTTGAATGAGTTCCTACTGACAGACTTTCGGACTTCGCACAGAGACCTGCAGATTCATTAGGTCAGCTAGGCCAAGCTTGGGTAGTGACTTGGCCAGCCCTGCACCTGACCTCCCTCCGTGCCCTTTATCTCTCTCACTGACTGGCATAACTTGGCCAGCTGCCATTGGGCGGGTTCCCTGGCACTGCATGATTCCAGTGCTTTCACACAGAATTTGCATGTAAGAATATCTAACATAATAAAACGCTAAGCGCGCATGCGCACTCCTACCTGCGTGATCCATGATCCGTAGGTCCGTGGCCGGCAGGAGTGCGCATGCGCGCTTTCAAGGCCCCACACTCGCGGACACCAAGATAATGTTGTGGTCTGGCCAGCTCCCTTAAGTTTATTTTTAAGTTCGAAGCCGCTGCCACAGCTCCTCTCACAAGCTGTACCTGCATCAGAGAAGGCTTCCGATGCAAGCGGGGATCGTGAGTGGAGCCGCCGCAACACCTTTAAACTTAATAATAACTCTGGCAAGGGACTAAGGGAGCCATCCAGACCGCGGGAAGGGAAGGGGAGGAGGGGGGAAATGCTGCTGCGGCCGCATAGGGGGCAGGGAGAGACACATAAAAAAAAGACAGACAGACAGACAGCGGAGGGAGGGAGAAAAGATAGACAGCGGGAGGGAGACAGAAAGAAAGGAAGAAAGGCACAGAGACAGGGAGAGAGACAGAAAGACAGACAGACATAAGGGGCCAGGGAGAGAGACAGACAGAAAGAAAGACAGGGGGAGGGAGAGAGACAGAAAGAAAGAAACAGGGGTAGGGAGAGAGACAGAAAGACAGAGAGACATATATTCTAGCACCCATTAATGTAACGGGCTTAAAGACTAGTAATATAAGAATTGGCATACTGGGACAGAGCAAAGGTCCATCAAGGCAAGTGTCCTGTTTCCAACAGTGGCCACACCAGGTCCAAAGTACCAGGCAGGAACCCAAAGAGTAGCAACATTCCAGAACTGAGACTGTGATGTCATAATGCCTCAGAGCCAACCTCATCAGTGATGTCACAGTGGCTCAATTGTCCTACACTTGGCTCACATAAGAACTGGGACAGACTGAAGGTCCATCAAGCCCAGGATCCTGTTTCCAACAGTGGCCAAACCAAGTCCCAAGTACCTGACAGAAACCCAAAGAGTAGCAACATTCCAGAGCTGAGATTGTGATGTCCTAATGCCTCATTCCACCAATGCCTAAGAGCCAACCTCAGCATTGATGTCACAATGACAACATACTCAGGTCCCAAGTATCCAACTAGATCCCGAGTAGTAAAACAGATTCTATGCTGCTTATCCTAGGAAAAAGCAGTGGATGTCCCCAAGCCATCTCAATAATGGCCTATGGACTTCTATTTTAGGAAACTATCCTAGCGCTAAGCTAACTGATTTCACCACATTCTCTGGCAACAAATTACACGTTGTGTGCAGAAATATTTTCTGTACCCAGTAAGACCAAATCCCTAAAGTGGCACAGTTCTGCCCAGAGAACAGCCCTGTCTATTCAAAAAGTATTCTGATACTAGGCACCCTGAGGGGCCCTAGGTTCATGTTTTGCCTTTTCTCCCTCCTACCGCACTTTCCTTGCAGTGCATAAAGTTGGCAAGAGTTCTGGTGTTTTTCTGCACCTGCATTTTGCTGTTATTCCCCTCTCTGCACCTAATGTACGCAGGTGTCCTTTAAAATCAAACCCTTAAACAGGAACATCCCCCAAAACCTTAAACACAGCTTGAAAAAATAAAAATCTTGAGAGCTTCTAGAAATCAGTCCAGCACATTCTGCAAATGCAGCTGAAGTAGCACTCACAGGCATCAGGGAAAATGCCACCAGCCAGTTAGAAAAGCAGATGGTCTCTAAGGTGTATGACAATATGGGACAGGATAAGGCAGGAAAGGGGGAAAAAAACCCTGGAGATCACTGACAGCTTCCTGATGAGAACCAGAGGGAAAGGAAGGAGAGAAGCCAGGCAGAAAAGACACAAACTTAACAGAGGCAAGAAGCAGAATCTTCTGATTATGAACAGCACAGTCACACCTCGATCTACTTAGATCAGTGTTCTCAAACCCGTGGCCTGGGGACCACATGCGGCCCGCCAGGTCCTATTTTGAGGCCCTCGGTATATTTATCATAATCACAAAAGTAAAATAAAACAGTTTCTTGATCATATGTCTCTTTAGCTATAAATGACAAAATTATTATTAAGACTTAGCCAAAAGGAAAGATTTATAAACTATAAAGAGTTTTACCTCATTTCTTTAATAAGATATTAACTATTTTTTTCTGAGGCCTTCCAAGTACCTACAAATCCAAAATGGGGCCCTGCAAAGGGTTTGAGTTTGAGACCATTGACTTAGATCCATAACGGTATTAATCATTAAAGTGGGACAACATTCCTTAGAAGAGGGGTCCCAAAGTCCCTCCTTGAGGGTCGCAATCCAGTCGGGTTTTCAGGATTTCCCTAATGAATATGCACTGAAAGCAGTGCATGCACATAGATCTCATGCAGATTCATTGGGGAAATCCTGAAAACCCGACTGGATTGCGGCCCTCGAGGAGGGACTTTGGGGACCCCTGTCTTAGAACCTCATGGGTCACAAACTTCAGCTGGTGTGCTGAGCAGTATAAATAAAAACCATGAAGCTGATATTCAAAAGGGCTTATCCAGAAACAGATCCCGCTACAGGGATAAATGCCAACGAGCCCAATATTCAAAGGTACTATTTCAATAATGCCACTGAATATTTCATGACTGCCACAGCACTGTCTGGATACTATCATTGAATAGTTCCTCTGGAGCCCAACTGAAACTGTTTTTGTTTTTTAGGGGGGAGGGAGGGGTTCCAGCTTTGGCAGAAACTGAAACCACCACGGAAACTTTCGGCTGAAACGGCAGCCAAAACCCATCACCTAAAAACATAAGAACATAAGCAGTGCCTCTGCTGGGTCAGACCAGAGGTCCATCATGCCCAGCAGTCCGCTCACGCGGCGGTCCATCAGGTCCAGGACCTGTATAGTGATCCTCTTATCTATGCCTTTCTATCCCCTTTTCCTTCAGGAAATTATCTAATCTCTTATTGAACCCCAATACCGTACTCTGTCCTATCACACCCTCTGGGAATGCATTCCAGGTGTCCACCACCCTTTGGGTGAAGAAGAACTTTCTAGCATTGGTTCTGAAACTGTCCCCTCTCAATTTTTCCGAATGCCCTCTCGTTCTTGTAGTTTTCGAGAGTTTGAAGAATCTGTCCCTCTCCACTTTCTCTATGCCCTTCATGATCTTGTAGGCCGCTATCATGACCCCTCTAAGTCTCCACTTCTCTAGGGAAAAGAGCCCCAGTTTCGGCCAAACCTGAAACCGAAACCTCATTATGTTGTGTGACTGTGAACCAGTGAGAGCTGCTGGGGATCCTCAGAGCTTGCGATCTGCGTCCCTCTGCTAAACCCACAGGCCAGAATATAATCATTTAAATAAGGAAAGTCCCTATTTCACCTCCAAACAAAATTGCCTGTATACGATAGAGGTAAACCACTTTTGTTTAAAAGCGGTATATCAAATCCCTGACCCTTTACGTGGACTGCAGCTAATGAAAACCCACGGTGCTTGTCAAGCGGCAAACTTTGCGTTACAGTCAGAGTGAAGTTGACATCATAACTCCACAGAAAAGCTCATTCCCAAGAAGCTTATATCATCCAATTGCCTGCTAAAATTTTGTATCAAAAGCATTTATTTGGAGCAGTCTATGTTCCTTATATAAACTACACTTATCCCTCCATATTTGCGGTTTCGATTATTTGTGGGTTTTAGCTTGCTGGCTCCTCCCCCCAAATTGCATCAGCTTGCATAGAGAAATCGCCGATTCCCAGCCCTTTCTTCACCGTGTTTTGCCTCTCCTTCAGGAACAGGCCAGGTCTCCCACCATGTTATTCGCGGTTTCACCCTATTCACGATGGTTTTTAATAGAAAACAGGGAATAGCATGTGAAAAATGTATTCACATTTTTTCTGTTAATCCCGTCACAGCGAATACGGAGGGAAAATGGAAAAATGTCTCATGCAAGACCATAACTGCATTACTCGTAAGCGCAATGTAATAACAAAACACAAAAATAATATAAGGCGTAGCCCCCTCCCTCAGGACTACCTGTTGGTCTAGTGGTGTAGTCGGGGCAGGAGTGATGCCCCAGTGTTTTGAGAGCAAAGCCAGAATGGGCAGGGGTAACTGAGGATCCCTCCTGCCTCATCGACAGCCCTAGACCATCAGGGATTATAAAGCAGGCCTAGGGTAGCCTACGGGCTGGGGGAGAGGCATTTGAGGGGAGTTCGCGAGGAGGGACGGCTCTTGTATGGGGAGGGGGGGAAGGAGAAAAATGGAACAACGCACAAATTTTGGGCTTCCGCCAAAAATACGCGGTCATTTCCAGCCAAAATCAAAATCAGCGCTGAAAATTAAAATAACCTTTCTGCTGAACCTGGGCAGAAAACAGATTTGGGGCTGGTTTCAGTGCTACAACCACAACAGAAAACAAAATTCAGTCGACCTCTAAGGTTCCTCAGATCGCCACCGCGCCATCCGAATAGTGCCACTTAGAGGGGGTTGTCAGTACTGTTTGTATTTGGCTCAATAAAAATTATTTGATTATACAGTGTTTGAGGCTTGTGCAGCTGAGGACGGAGCTCGCAGGAATGGGGCAGGAAAAGAACTCACCGGGACGGGAAAATGAGTTCCCGCGGGGACGGGGAAAAATGTGTCCCCGTGTCATTCTCTAGCGCCACTGACTATGTCCTACACAGAAAATGCCGGGGAGGGGATGAGGCTTATCCCGGCAGTCATCATTTTCAGTGCCGCTGTCTAGGTCAGGGGTAGGCAATTCCGGTCCTCGAGAGCCGGAGCCAGGTCAGGTTTTCAGGATAGCCACAATGAAAATGTACGAGATGGATCTGCATGCACCGCCTCCTTGAGATGCAAATCGATCTCATGCATATTGATTGTGGAGATCCTGAAAACCTGACCTGGCTCCGGCTCTCGAGGACCGGAATTGCCTACCCCTGGTCTAGGTTAAGTATTTGCATAACTAAATGTACCTTGATGGGCTTTCATGGCATCCATTATGTAGGCAACTGCCACTGAATATCCAGGGGTTTTTTTTTACATATACATCACCCCATGCTGCCTATCCATATATTGAATGGTCTGAACACTGGTATAAGGCTAGTCTGCTTTCTCTCCTAAATGAAGCCACACATAGACCATCAATCTAGGGGGATCCCTCCCACTGCACCCCGTCACTATCTGTAGACTGGAAAATCCTCTAGGGATGTGTTTTTCAGTCTTTCTTTTTTCTGCTCACACGGCAGCACAAAGCATTCCGGAGCCTGGAGATGGTGGCAAAAGCCTGGGGTCCGCGTTTCTGCAGCCTGGTGCAGAGCGAGATGCCCGCCCAGTTCTGAAAATCGCCCCAAGCCCAGCCTCAGCCCTACCTGGCTCCGTGCCGCCGGCCCTGCTCATGGATCCGGCTGGGCTTCACGCTCGCCTCTTTCCTCCTTTGCCCGGATCGGCCCCTCCCCTGCAGGAGGCTGGATTTCTCTGCCCGTGCATCGCCAACCCTCCCCTCCTGGCAAAGGCAGCCTAATGCATTATTAAGCGGGGATCTGCCTCTGGGAGGACGAACTAGACACAGCTCAAAGCCCAAGGTGAGCGCAGGACCGGGCTGGCAGAGGGGGAGGGGAGGAAGGAAGATCAGACCATTCACCCACCACCGCATTTGCCCACTGTTCTCCACCCATTCACCTGCCATCCAATGGTATACCCACAGGGGAGGGGGGGGCTTTGGCACACCCAGAACTCCAGCACCCCATTTTACCCTGCTGGTGAGAAGGCTGAGCCCCTCCCAGCTGTTTCCTGCCTGCATGTTTGGAGCAGACAGGAAGCAGCTGGGAGGGGTGGCCCTGTAGTCATTTGGCTGGTGGGGCTCAGCATCCCTGCTAGCAAAGAAACTATTAGCACAGCTGCGGGGGGGGGGGGGGGGGGGAGGGGATATGAGAGCATAAGAATTGCCATACTGGGTCAGACCCAAGGTCCATCGATCCCAGTCTCCTGTTCCCAACAGTGGGAAACCCAGGTCCCAAGTACCTGGCAGAAACCCAAAGAGTAGCAACATTCCAGAGCTGAGATTGTGATGTCATAATGCCTCATTCCACCAATGCCTAAGAGCCAAACTCAGCAGTGATGTCACAGTGGCTTCATTGTCCTAGACTTGGCTCACATAAGATCATAAGAGTTGACGTACTGGGACAGACCGAAGGTCCATCGATCCCAGTATCCTGTTCCCAACAGTGGGAAACCCAGGTCCCAAGTACCTGGCAAAAACCCAAAGAGTAGCAACATTCCAGAGCTGAAATTGTGATGTCATAATGCCTCATTCCACCAATGCCTAAGAGCCAAACTCAGCAGTGATGTCACAATGGCTTGATTGTCCTATAGTTGGCTCACATAAGAGTTGGCACACTGGGACAGACCGAAGGTCCATCAGGACCAGTATCCTGTTTCCAACAGTGGCCAAGCCAGGCCCCAAGTATCTAGCTGGATCCCAAGTAGTAAAACACATTTTATGCTGCTTATCCTAGGAATAAGCAGTGATTTTCTCCAAGTCCATCTCAATAACGGCTTATGGACTTCTCCTTTAGGAAATCATCCAAGCCTTTTTTAAACCCCGCTAAGCTAACTGATTTCACCGTATTCTCTGGCAACAAATTCCAGAGTTTAATTACACATTGTGTGAAGAAATATTTTCTTGGGTTTGTTTTAAATCTGTTGCTTAGTGGTAAGGAGAGAGAGGAATGTGTTGTCCCCCAGTCGACTCCTGGGCCCCACCTAAATTGCAGGGCTGTTTATGCTACTGCTACCACCACCATCCAAAAACAATTCACCCACTAGCAACCTGTTTGCCTCTCATCCCATCAAGCCACTCACTATCCCATTTGCCAACCATCCATCAAGCTGTTCATTCCGCCAAGTCATTCACTTCCCATTCATCAACCCATGACAAAAAAACAGAGAACAATGAAGGCAGATAAGGGCCACATGGCCTATCCAGACCATCAACTATTCATTCCACTCCCTTAGAAATCCAACGTACTTCTCCCAAGCTTTCTTGACTTCATCTCCACCACCTCCGTTGGGAGGCCGTTCCATGCATTCACCACCATTTCCGGGAAAAAGTATTCTCTGGATCTGTCCCTTTCATCTTCATCCTATGCCGTCTCATTCCAGAGTTTCCTTTCAATTGATAAAGACTCACCTCATGTACATCCGTTCTCCTACTGTCTACCAAACCATCAACCAATTTGCCCATTAGGTATCACCTCATTCACCCATCTGTCACCAACCATCAACCCATTCATTTACCATCCACCAAGGCATTTGTATTTCTATGGGGGTTGTCTACAATATATGTGCATCTGGGGGGGGGGGGTGTCATGAGGTATGGACTGGGTGGGACTTATGCTTTGGATGTGGGATTTTGTTTATTTTTATTGTTGCAATAATTGAACATTTGGGGCTAGACCTGTTTCCACAATGAATAAGTGCCAACACATTGCCCAAATTGATCAAATAATAACTTTATAATAATAATAACTTTATTTTTCTATACCGCCGTAATCTTGCGACTGGAGGGATGAAGACATGACCCCCAACACACACACACATGCTCCTGCAGTAGTCACTGACTCCCCCCTATCCCCCAATGATGGGAATGAAATAGTACAGTACATACCTGCCTGTATGATAACTTCAGGTGTTATGGCAGCAAGCAGGTGTCTGGAATAGCCTGGTGGGTGGTGTAGTCAACCATGGAGACAGGGACTCAGGCCCATCCCCCATTCTAACTACTACACGTATGGTGGAACATGTGAGTCTTCCAAAACCCATCAAAATCCCACTGAACGTACATCTAGGTGACACCTGGGAAGTGTGTTAGATCAGAAAGCCCCATTATGTCCCATAAAGAATTAGGGTAAGGGTAATACTGGGTGGATTAATCAGGAATTAATGGAACTAAAGTGGAAACTTCAAGGTTTACAGAGGTGCTGGCAGAAGTCGAAGGTCATAGTGGAGAGACTCAAGGAATTATATGTGCCAGTCTCTACTGAGGTGTAAGGGAGATACCCATACCAGAAGTGGTATTTCATTATTTCTAGAGCGCTACCAGATGTACAGAGTCACAAAGGAGACAGTCCCTGCTCGAATGAGCTTACAGTCTAAACAATCAAGACGCCAGGGTAGGGGTTACAGTTAGAGGGAAAGGTTAAACCGCTGGCTAGGGTAGTGAGCAGAGGGCAGAGGGGAGTAAGGTTATGAGTTGAAGGCTGTCTCAAAAAGGTTTTCAGCCTACTTTTGAACAAGGGAAGGGGTGGGGCATGACGCACGGACAGTTTATTCCAGCCATACAAGGAAGCGAGATGAAAGGAATGAAGTCTGGAATTGGAAATGGAGGAGAGAAGCAATTTGGCGGAGGAGCAGAATTATCGGGGAGGAGTTTAAGGAGAGAGGAGAGATCCTGAGGTAGCAGACCAAACACACTTGTCCATTAGCAATAGGAGTTTGAACGGTATGCAAAGGTGGATAGGAAACCAGTCAAGTGATTTGAGGAGAGGGGTGAGGTGAGGGCAGCGAAGTTGGCAGATGATACGTCGTGCTGCAGCGTTTTGTACAGATCGCCCAAGTTCCAAGTATATTAACATTTTCTATCCCACGCCAAGGGTCATAGCCTTTTGGGTGGCTTACAGTCTAAACGGTATAGAAATTTTTTAAATAAATAAAATAAAAACCAACAGCTAATTTACATAGATAAAAATAAGATAAATACAATAATCAAAATAAAATTAACAAAAAAATTCAATCAAACAGCAAAACATGAAAACTGCCTAATATTTCTTTAGTCTGTTATCTCCAGGGTTGTCTCCATGCCAAACCCCTCTTAATCGTACAGATATGCATCAGAAAAAAATTAATGTTTTTAAATCTGTTTGAAATTTATCCAAATTCCTCAGTAATCTAGTGGTTAATGGTAAAACATTCCAGAGTTGAGGGCCCTTCACGGAAAAAGTTGTGGCTCTATTTCACGGTACGATGGCGTTTTTGATTTTCTGATCTGAGGGATCTTGAAGGCATTTATAAATTCAAAAGACATGCCAGATAAGGGGGTTCTTCTGTGTGGAGAACATTAAACGTTAGTAGTAGGATTTTGGAAGCAATTGGCAGCCAGTGTGCTATTTTCAAGCACTGAGTAATGTGATCAAATTCAACGAATTGCCTTATTTTGGATGTTTTGCAGTCTACGAATTTCTTTTTATCTGATACCTGCATAAAGAGCATTACAATAGTCTAGTTGTTGGATAACGAGAGTGGACTGGTATATTTAAAGCTTCAGGGTATAATAGATCTCGGATGGATTTTATTAATCTCAGTTTGAAAAATTAGCGTTTTACCACACTTTAAATCTGTAGCTGGTAAGTTCATTTTGGATCGAAAATAATCCCTACAATAGGTACTTCTATGTTTGTTATTGATGTGATAAACTAGCCTTATCAATAGGTGAGAATGTCATGGTTGATGACTTATCTGGATTCAGTTTAAGTCGATGTTCTGTAAGCCATGTAGAGATTGCAAGGGGGAGAAGTGGTTTGTAGTAGTCTGAGGTTACAAGAGTGTGGACAAGGGTCCAGATAGTGTGCTCAGAGAGGAAGGGGCAAATGTTGGTGATGTTGTAGAGACAGGCTTTAGTAGTCTGTTGGATAGGGGTAGAAAATGAGAGGTCAGAGTCGAAGACGACTCCAAGGTTACGAGCAGAGAAGACAGGAACGATAATAGCATCATTTACAGAGACGGAGGAGCAGGTCAGTCTTGGACATGTTTAGTTTCAGGTGGCGACGGGACATCCAGGCAGCAAAATCAGACAGACAGGCTGAGACTTTTTCTTGGTGAAATCTCGGATGTAGATAGGTAGATCTGGGAATCTAATGAATAGTAAATCTCCTGGACCAGATGGTACTTAACAGTGCTGAAAGAACTCAAAAATTTCAGACCAACCAGGCTTGAGATCTCGTTGCGGATAGGGTTACATAATTCTGGGAGTGGCAGGAATGAGATTAGCCTTCCCCTCCCGTCTTCTAGTCAAGTAGGCCTTTTCGAGGTTGCTTTTAGCTCTTAACTCCCACTCATTTTTTTAAAGCACCTATGCCTGAGAAACTCCCTAACCCCTTACTTTTCTTGTTTGTTTGATTAGATTATAAGCTCTACTGAACAGGGGCTGTCTGTTGAATGTCTAGCAGTGCTATAGAAATGATTAGTAGTAGTAGTGATTTGTTATCTAACATTACGATTAGCTATGGTAAAACATTCAAGATAAAATGAAGCTCTGGCTTTCACTGACAAAGGGTATGATAAAAGCAGTTAGCATAGCTTGGTTTAAAAAGGTTCCTGGCGAAAAAGTTCATAAACCAGGGGTGAACTGACCATACTAGAAACCAGGCAATGCTCGAGAGCCCAGAGACGATAGGCAGCTCAACATCTCCCACCAGCAGTCTGCTCTAAACGCGTTCCACCTAGAGAATGGTACGGGGGAGAAAGTTTGTCGCCATTCCTGCCCTGTCCCCGGCCAAAGATTCAGGGACTTGGGGGTAATAGTGGACATGACAATGAAGCCGTCGACACAATGCGCAGCGGCTGCTAAGAAGGCGAATAGAGTGCTGGGAATAATCAAGAAGGGTATTACAAGCAGAACGAAAGAAGTTATCCTGCCGTTGTATCGATCGATGGTGCGCCCCCAACTGGAGTACTGCGTCCAATATTGGTCGCCGTACCTAAAGAAGGATATGGCGATACTCGAGAGGGTTCAGAAGAGAACGACACGTTTGATAAAAGGTAAGGAAAACCTTTCATACACTGAAAGATTAGAGAGACTGGGGCTTTTTTCGCTGGAGAAGCGGAGACTTAGAGGGGATATGATAGAGACTTACAAGATCACGAAGGGCATAGAGAAAGTGGAGAGGGACAGATTCTTCAAACTTTCGACAACTACAAGAACGAGAGGGCATTCGGCAAAATTGAAAGGGGACAGATTCAGAACCAATGCTAGGAAGTTCTTCTTCACCCAACGTGGACACCTGGAATGCACTTCCAGATGGTGTGATAGGACAGGGTACGGTATTGGAGTTCAAGAAGAGATTGGACAATTTTCTGAAGGAAAAGGGGATAGAAGGGTATAGATAGAGGGTTACGTAACAGGTCTGGACCTGATGGGATGCCGTGTGAGTGGACTACTGGGCATGATGGACCTCTGGTCTGACCCAGCAGAGGCACGGCTTATGTTCTTATGTTTTTACATCATCTAGGAAGGTAATTGGATTGTCTTTCAGACATGGTTCTAAGAAAACCTAAACTGTGTACTGGATAATCATGAAAATAAGTGTCTATTAAATGCTGGAAATGTTCCTTGATGCCAGCAAAGATGGACGAATCTGTTGCCTGAATTGCTGAATTCTACTTTATCTCCATATTTTTTTTATAATCAGAGGTACCCGGCAAGGTTGCCCCCTGTACTCCTCTCTTTTATTTGGACATATTCTTGGAGGAAAAGTCCTTAGCCTCAGAAGCCCTGTAACTTGCCATCATACAATCTCAGAAATTAAAGATTTTGAAGCCTCTGGACAACAGATCAAACTCTCTGCATATACTACTTTATTTAACTTATCCAGAGGCCTCTATTCCTGCCCCTTTTCAGCTGATAGAACAAATGTATCTGGATACATAATCAGTTGGTCTAAAGCTGAAGTAATTTCCCATTCCTACCTATCTGCTGGTGCAAAGATGGATTAAAAATATTTAGGTATTGCCTTCAAGCTTTCTGTTAAAGGCATAATCCTCAATTCTACTTGTATCATAAACCAAGTTAAATCTTGTGAAACCTGGTCCCTAAAGAATCTATCACGGTGGGGATCAGACCAATGGTCCATTAAGCCCAGTAGCCTGTTCTCATGGTGGCCAATCCAAATCACTAGTACCTGGCCAAAACCCAAAGAGTAGCAACATTCTAAGGCTTCCCCCATGTCTTAATAACAGACTATGGACTTTTCCTCCAGGAATTTGTCCAAACCTTTCTTAAAACCAGCTACGCTATGGGGCTCATGACTGAAACAGAAATAGGTCTAAAAACCAGCCTAAATCAGCACTTAGACGATCAGTGAGACAAGTTGTCCAAGTGCCAATAATCAAACCAGGTTTTAGACGTATTTAAAAACGACTTAGGCCTTCACAGTGCTGCTGAACGACCAGAGCGAAAAGGGGCGTGTCAGGAGGAGTGTCGAGGGCAGGATTTGGGTGGGACGTGGGCCATCCTAGACTTAGTCGTACTGCATGTATAATCGAAAGTTTTGCAACACTGCCTAGACGGAACCTGGACGTTGAGACTTAGGCCATCTAAAACCAGGTCTAGGTCACAAGAAGGTATCCAAAGTGGCCACATAAGTACTGCAGACACAAAGTACCGACCCCCACACACTGCCCCAGGGAAGCATAGTAACACAGTAACATAGTAGATGACGGCAGATAAAGACCCGAATGGTCCATCCAGTCTGCCCAACCTGATTCAATTTAAATTTTTTTTTTTTTTCTTCTTAGCTATTTCTGGGCAAGAATCCAAAGCTTTACCCTGTACTATGCTTGGGTTCCACCTGCCGAAATCTCTGTTAAGACTTACTCCAGCCCATCTACACCCTCCCAGCCATTGAAGCCCTCCCATGCCCATCCTCCACCAAACGGCCATACACAGACACAGACCATGCAAGTCTGCCCAGTAACTGGCCTAGTTCAATCTTTAATATTATTTTCTGATTCTAAATCTTCTGTGTTCATCCCACGCTTCTTTGAACTCAGTCACAGTTTTACTCTCCACCACCTCTCTCGGGAGCGCATTCCAGGCATCCACTACCCTCTCCGTAAAGTAGAATTTCCTAACATTGCCCCTGAATCTACCACCCCTCAACCTCAAATTATGTCCTCTGGTTTTACCATTTTCCTTTCTCTGGAAAAGATTTTGTTCTACGTTAATACCCTTCAAGTATTTGAACGTCAGAATCATATCTCCCCTGTCTCTCCTTTCCTCTAGGGTATACATATTCAGGGCTTCCAGTCTCTCCTCATATGTCTTCTGGCGCAAGCCTCCTATCATTTTCATCGCCCTCCTCTGCACCGCTTCAAGTCTTCTTACGTCCTTCGCCAGATACGGTCTCTAAAACTGAACACAATACTCCAAGTGGGGCCTCACCAATGACCTGTACAGGGGCATCAACACCTTCTTCCTTCTACTGACTATGCCTCTCTTTATACAGCCCAGAATCCTTCTGGCAGCAGCCACTCCCTTGTCACACTGTTTTTTCGCCTTTAGATCTTCGGACACTATCACCCCAAGGTCCCTCTCCCCGTCCGTGCATATCAGCTTCTCTCCTCCCAGCATATACGGTTCCTTCCTATTATTAATCCCCAAATGCATTACTCTGCATTTCTTTGCATTGAATTTTAGTTGCCAGGCATTAGACCATTCCTCTAACTTTTGCAGATCCTTTTTCATATTCTCCATTCCCTCTTCGGTGTCTACTCTGTTACAAATCTTGGTATCATCTGCAAAAAGGCACACTTTTCCTTCTAACCCTTCAGCAATGTCACTTACATACATATTGAACAGGATTGGCCCCAGCACCGAACCCTGAGGGACTCCACTAGTCACCTTTCCTTCCTTCGAGCGACTTCCATTAACCACCACCCTCTGGCGTCTGTCCGACAGCCAGTTTCTGACCCAGTTCACCACTTTGGGTCCTAACTTCAGCCCTTCAAGTTTGTTCAACAGCCTCCAATGAGGCACTGTATCAAAGGCTTTGCTGAAATCCAAGTAAATTACATCTAGCATATGTCCTCGATCCAGCTCTCTGGTTACCCAATCAAAAAATTCAATCAGGTTCGTTTGGCACGATTTACCTTTTGTAAAGCCATGTTGCCTCGGATCCTGTAACCCATTAGATTCAAGGAAATACACTATCCTTTCTTTCAGCAACACTTCCATTATTTTTCCAACAACTGAAGTGAGGCTCACCGGCCTGTAGTTTCCTGCTTCATCCCTGTGACCACTTTTATGAATAGGGACCACATCCGCTCTCCTCCAATCCCCAGGAATCACTCCCGTCTCCAGAGATTTGTTGAACAAGTCTTTAATAGGACTCGCCAGAACCTCTCTGAGCTCCCTTAGTATCCTGGGATGGATCCCGTCTGGTCCCATCGCTTTGTCCACCTTCAGTTTTTCAAGTTGCTCATAAACACCCTCCTCCGTGAACGGCGCAGAATCTACTCCATTTTCTCGTGTAACTTTGCCAGACAATCTCGGTCCTTCTCCAGGATTTTCTTCTGTGAACACAGAACAGAAGTATTTGTTTAGCACATTCGCTTTCTCCTCATCACTTTCCACATATTGGTTCCCAGCATCTTTTAGCCTAGCAATTCCATTTTTCATCTTCCTCCTTTCACTAATATATCTGAAAAAATGTTTGTCTCCCTTTTTTACATTTTTAGCCATTTGTTCTTCCGCCTGTGCTTTCGCCAGACGTATCTCTCTCTTGGCTTCTTTCAGTTTCACCCTGTAGTCCTTTCTGCTCTCCTCTTCTTGGTTTTTTTTATATTTCACGAACGCCAACTCTTTCGCCTTTATTTTCTCAGCCACTAGGTTGGAGAACCATATCGGCTTCCTTTTTCTCTTGTTTTTATTGATTTTCTTCACATAAAGGTCCATAGCCATTTTTATCGCTCCTTTAAGCTTAGACCACTGTCTTTCCACCTCTCTTATGTCCTCCCATCCTAACAGCTCTTTCTTCAGGTACTCTCCCATAGCATTAAAGTCCGTACATTTGAATTCTAGGACTTTAAGTATCATGCGTCTGCTCTCCACTTTAGCCGTTATATCAAACCAAACCGTTTGATGATCGCTACTTCCCAGGTGAGCACCCACTCGAACATTAGAGATACTCTCTCCATTTGTGAGGACCAGATCCAATATCGCTTTTTCCCTTGTGGGTTCCATCACCATTTGTCTGAGCAGAGCCTCTTGAAAGGCATCCACAATCTCTCTACTTCTTTCCGATTCTGCAGACGGAACATTCCAGTCCGCATCCGGCAGGTTGAAATCTCCCAACAGCAGAACCTCCTCTTTCCTTCCAAACTTTTGGATATCCACAATCAGATCCTTATCAATTTGCTGCGATTGAGTCGGAGGTCTGTAGACTACACCCACGAAGATAGAAGTTCCATCTTCTCTTTTCAGAGCAATCCATATCGCTTCTTCCTCTCCCCAGGTCCCTTGCATTTCGGTCGCTTGGATATTGATCTTTACATAGAGAGCTACTCCTCCACCTTTATGACCATCTCTGTCCTTCCTAAAAAGATTATATCCCGGTATGTTTGCATCCCATCCATGTGATTCACTGAACCATGTCTCTGTGATAGCAACAATATCTAGATCTGCCTCTAATATCAGGGCTTGCAGATCATGAACTTTGTTGCTTAGACTGCGAGCATTTGTGGTCATCGCTTTCCAGCTGTTTTTCAGCGATAATCTCCTTTTTCGTATGGATTTTTGTGTCGTTTCACTTTCCGTTGCAATACTAAGAAATGAGTTGCTGATATTGCTTATGTTGCAGCCTTTACTACTATCACATCTTTTCTTTTGCCGGGGGTGGTCTCTATAATTGTCCTTCGTACATACGTACGGTTTAAATGCCGCATGTGCTAGCTTCTACTGCCTCCTCTTGAGCAGGCGGTAGTTTTTCGGTTAGCGCGCTATAGCACACGCTAATCCAGGGCGTGTGCTAAATACGCAAGCGCACCTTTGTAAAAGGAGCCCTAAATTCATGGTATAGCCCCACCCTGGACGTGTATACTCAAAGGGCTAAAATGAAATCAATAGTCACTCCTTACAGAATTATTTTCGTTTGGAAATTCTTTATTCATTTGTAAAACTTTTATTAAGTGCAAAATAAGATTTAAAAAAACATTTTATACTTTAAGATCACTTAATATTCTAACAAATTCAAATTCAAATCAAATATCCCACCCCCCAAATACCCAAACAATTAACTTCAATTATAAGAAAACAAAAATCATCCCCATTCCCCACTCCCCCCCCCCCCCCGGACTTCTATCCATGTTGCCTTCTGTATTCCCACCCAAGTTTTTAAAGACATTGATCTTATTTTTTTATGGAGTGAAAAGCCTCCTAGAATTGCCCTCCCAAAATTAAAGGCACCTAAAGACACGAGTGGAGTTCATTTTCCAAACTTTGAAAATGGCAATGATGTTTTTAGTTTAAGAGCGGTAGCTGGTGGGTTACTGAAGATGAACTCCCCTCCCCCCCTTCCTCTATGGTCACCCATTGAACACAAATTATATATTATAGATTGGGTTGGTGCATTCATACATTTATCGATCAACCCTATAATATATCGCATAGTGCCCTTATAGCAATTAGAAAAATTGGCCTCTTCACTCGATGCACCGATATGGAATAATCTTTCATTTTCTATCAATGATAAACTAATATACAGTAGAATCTCAGTTATCCAGCACCCAAGGGGATTGTTGGATGCCGGAAAACTGTTTTTCTGGTTGCTTGAGAGTGCTGTATTAGAAACCTTGTCTAACCCAGAACTCAGTTCCCCCCTCCCCCCCCTGACTCCTGCTCCGAAGCACCAGCATGGCAGTGGTCCTGAGTCACAAACCCCCCCATTCCTCCCTCCCTTCCTTCCTTAACCGAAGCAGTAGCAGGTCGGCAGGAGGCTGTGCTCAAATCAGGCTGCTCATAGACAGCCCCAGCAGGGCCTTCCCTCTGATGCGTCACGCATCAGAGGAAAGGCCCTGCCAGGGCTGGCCACAAGCAGCCTGTTTTGAGCACAGCCTCTTGACTGGCTGCCGCTTTGGGTAAGGAAAGTTGGGAGGGAGGGGGTTCATGGCTCAGGACCACTGCCTGCTTCTACTGCTTCGGGGATGGAAGGGGGGAGGGGATTTGTGGCTCAGGACCGCTGTCATGCTGGTGCTTCAGGATGGGAGGGGGGTGGTTTGCGGCTCAGGACTGCCACTGTTTCTACTGCTTTGGGGCTTGAGGGAGTGAGGGGGCTTCACGGCTCAGGACCACAGCCACTGAAGCTTCAGGGGACCTTTTTTTTCCTGGAAAATTTTAGGTTGGATGAGAGTCCTGGTTTTTGGAATACCAGTTGACTGAGATTCTACTGTCACTGGGCTGATTGAATTAACAATGGTGTTTTCACTTTAAAAGACATAACTTCGAACAATGCAATTCTTTCTTTTGATATCCTAATGACTAAATATGATCTACACTCATCACAGTTTTATAAATACCTACAACTGAGATTTTGTATAAGGGATAGCAGCAAACTGCTACAGAAAGACTTATATGGCCATTCAGATATTTTGGCTAACTTGTTGCAAGCTCTCTCCTTAGGCAAAACAGCTTCAAAAAGCTTTAAGTTCTTTTTGTATGAAAAGTAATGCTTCCATCATTACTCTTCAAAATTCATGGTCCCCAGAAATGAATACACAACTTATTAATCGCCAATGGTCTGAATTTTGGTCCTTCACCAATAGACCACTTCCATCTGCAGCCATAGTTCAATCTTTGTATTTTTTAAAGTCACAAAGCGCTTTGGACTCTTGACAGACAAAATAGGGAAAATGCTTCCCTTTCTAATTGCTGCTGGTTCAAAAAAGACTTTTGAACTGTATATTCGCTGGATGTTCAGCCTTATCTGCTGTGAACCACCTAGAACCATTCATAGTCTGGCGGTATATAAGAATAAATTATTATTATTTTATCACTAGAGAAATTTAGGTCTTGGAGAATACCAGATAAGGCTTTTCTGGCAGAAGGTCTGGATGTAAATTGTACCTATCAAATCCTCCATCTGGAACTTATTGCCAGAGGATGTGGTAACAGCATTTAGCATACCTGGGTTTAAGAAAGGTTTGGACAGCTGTGCTTTCCATGTAAATGTTGTATTAACTATCAAACGAATAGATATGTCTTTTATGAACCTGACCAATTACAATTTTTCCTGGAGGGAAAAGCTGCTTCCGTAGCCTCACAGATGCCTACTGATACCACCGTCCAGACTGTTTAATAATAATACAGTGGTGTCTCGCATAACGAACGCCTCGCACAGCGAACGCTGCGCACAACGAACTTCTTGTCTTGATCCGTACAACGGACTTCGTTTCACACAACGAAGTCGCCCGAGCTGCATCCGCGCCTACTGCTGATGCGTTGGGGGGGGGCGGAGCTACTCTCGCCGCTTCCCCGATGCTAAAAAAAAAGAAAAGAAAAGTGGACGGTTTGCTCGTTAGGGAGCTTCGTTGCGTTTTAGACATAAAAGGCAGCCCTTCCACTCCCCGAGCAGGAAGTGAAGGGAGGAGCCCGGAGCTCGCGCCGCTCAGCTGATCCCACGCTCGCGCTCCGCTCTAGCCGGTGCAGCCCAGGGCCATTGGAAGAGAAGCAGCAGCCGCTGGCCGTCATGGAAGTGCAACTGGCTCCCTTCCGGGCCTGGGCCGACTTCTTCCCGGGCTCCGATCGCTTCGCCAAGCCCGATTTCAAGGACATCAACAAATGGAACAACCGAGTGGTCAGCAACCTGCTCTACTACCAGACCAACTACCTGGCGGTGGCGGCGCTGACGGTCCTGGTGGTGGGGTGAGTCTGATGGGCCCCGCCCTTTCGGACCCTCTCGAGCCACCGTTTGCTTTCTTCCCGGAAGGGTTTGGGGCTAACTTCAGCTTCTGTGTCTGGAGGTTTTCCAGTTCTAGCCCTATTTTACAGGGATGCTTAAATTAAGAACTAGGACTTCCAATAATGATTAAAAAAATGGACGTTTAACTGCAGTATTGGGTCCCTTCCTTTTACTTTGCTGAACAGCAGAAGGTGGTAGATGCTGGATTTGGCAAGGCCTTAACGCATGGCACTGCCTGCTCACTCCATTAGGAAACATACAGTGAAGATGTGCAAGATTCGATAGACTCTACTTAGTCTGTCTTTAAATTTAAAAAATGTGTGTTTTTAGATGTATCTAAATGAAAATAATAACAAAAAATTTATCTTTTTTTATGTCATCTTAGCATATTTTATGCTGCAGAACGAATTATTTTGTTTTACATGTATTGTTATGGGAAAACGCGTTTCACATAACGAACTTTTCGCATAACAAACTTGCTCCTGGAACGAATTAAGTTCGTTGTGTGAGGCACCACTGTACAACCAATTTGCTCTGTACTTATGAGTATATGTTTCCTTATAATTCAACTACCCTTGAACGTGCTTGATTCTCTCTCCTTAATTGTGGACTATTATCATAGTACAGTTTATGTTAATATTATGAGTATTATTTCCTAATTGGATATTGTTATTTTCCTTATCAAAGGTATTTTCTTTGATGTTAAATAAAGACAAATTAAAATTAAAAAAAAAGAAAGGTTTGGACAAGTTTCTGGAGGAAAAGTCCTTAGTCTGCTATTCAAACAGACATGGGGAAGCCACTGCTTGCTGTGGAATCGGTAGCATGGAGTGTTGCTACTATTTGAGTTTCTGCCTGGTACTTGTGACCTGGATTGGCCTCTCTTGGAAGCAAGCTTGTGGGCTAGATTGACCCTTGGTCTGACCCAGCATAGCTGATATTATGGCTGGGAAAGGGAATGATCCTTATTCCTGGGGGCCCAGATCCCTGCCAGTCCACCCACGTTGTAAACTATTATTAAGGTAGATCTTGGAAATGCCACTGCTTACCCCTGGGGTTAAGCAGGATGGAGAACGCCTGGGACTCGTTCAGATAGTGGCTCTGCATGGGGCAGGAGCGTAGAAAGATTGCTCCTGCCCCGGTTCACTGCTGGACCACCAGGGATTTTAATCGGAGAGGCGTGAGGGAGGCGAGAATTATTAGAGTCAGTCGGGACAGGAGACAGGAGGGGATCCCTCCTGTCCTGGACCACTAGGTCTTACGGCAGGCCTGGTGGAGACCTGCAACAGGTTCAGGAGGGGGAGGGTGGGAGCTAATCTGAAAATAAACTAAGACCCCCCATTTACGGGCCATTGGCCCCGAAATCTCAGTTTATATTTGAGTATATATGGTATAAACATTGCCATCTGATTTTAAACTGTGTCAAGCACTCAAGGAAAAGAGATCGTGAAATAGAAAAGCAAAAGAAAAGAAATTCAAAGTTGCTTCCGGGGGAAGAACCCCCTCCCCCACACACAGGTACATCTGTTAAATAAACCATCCTAGGGTTACCAGCTCCTGACATGTCCTCCTTTTCGAGGACATGTCCAGGGGTCCGGACGGCTTTTCAAAACCCGGCACTTTTCCAGGTTTTGAAAAGCCTCCTCTAGATTGCATTGGGCAGGAGGAAATCCGCGCATGCACGGAAGTCACACAATGACATCATGCGTGCATGCACGTGACTTCATCACGTGGCATCCGTGAATGTGCGGATTTCCTCCTGCCCGACGAAAGCAGGGGGCAGGGCTAGGGTGGAATTGAGGGCCTGGGGCGGGTCTAGAGATCTGGATTTTACTGTAATAAAACCTGGCAACCCTAAACCATCCAGCCCATTTCAGTTATAGTTCTTTTATTTGATATACCGCCATTATTAACAACAAAAAAAGTCAAATCAAAGCAGTTCCCAGTGGTATCCATAGCAGAAACTAAAACCCCACTTTTTTTGAGGCTGCTTTTACATTACATTACATTAGTGATTTCTATTCCGCTTGTGCCTTGCGGTTCTAAGCGGATTACAAGTTAGAAGACTGGACATTTCCAGTAGCATTGCAGTACATATAATCAAGAATGCGTTAAGTTACAATTGTTGTTCTGGACTTTTCCAGGATAGATTGGTAGTAGATAGTAGATAGTGATAGGTTGTTTAGACGAATAGAGATAATATTGTCCGGATTCTGCTGTTTAGACGAATAGAGATAATACTGTCCGGATTCGGGTGTTGCTGGTGGTGGTGTTAGGGTAGTCATGAGAGCATTTTCTAATACTTTTGTGAGGTTATGATGATGGGAAGTGTTTTTTGAAGAGATGAGTTTTGATTTCTTTTCGGAATGCTTTAATGTCTATTGATTTGGTCAGTAGATTGGTGATGGTAGTATCGATCTTTGCTGCCTGTGTCGCTAAAAGGCTGTCATATAGTTTCTTTCGTCGTGTTCCTTTGAGAGGGGGGGTGAGTGAATAGGCTCTGAGTTCTCCTTGATCTGTGTGAGAGGTTACGGTGTAGTCTGTTGTTTAGGTAGCTGGGTGCTGTTCCATGTATTACTTTGTATAGTAGACAGTAGAATTTGAACTGGGATCTTGCTTTTATTGGTAGCCAGTGTGAGTCTAGGTATGCTTTGGTGATGTGGTCATATTTGCCTAGTGAGTAGACGATTCTGAGGGCTGTGTTCTGAACTGTCTGTAATTGTTTTATCATGTAATTTGGGCATGATAGATATAGGCTGTTACAGTAATCTACAATACTCAGTACTAGGGATTGTACTAATATCTTGTATTGATCTTTGTTGAAGAATTTTCTTATTTTTCTTAGGTTACGTATTGTGAAGAATGCTCTTTGGATGATTTTGTGGATTTGAGACTGCATTGTGCAGTTTCTGTCTAGTAGGATTCCCAGGATCTTGAGTGTGCTTTGCATTGGGTACTTGATTGTATTTACTTCTAGTTCTGTGAGAGAAGGTTTTTTTTCCCTTTCCAGTAGTAGGAATTTAGTTTTTTCCGAGTTCAGTTTTAGTTTATGACTTGACATCCATTTTTCTACCGTTTCCATTATCATTTTCAGGTGGTTTGTGGATAAGGGGTCTTGAATATTAAAGGGGAGGAGGATAGTTATATCATCTGCGTAGCTGAATGATACTGTGTTTAGGGCGTCTAGGGTTATGCCTAGGGATGCTATGAAGAGGTTAAATAATATGGGTGACAATGGTGATCCTTGTGGTACTCCACATGGGTTTGACCATGGTTCGGATATGTGCTCTTTTGATTTGACTTTGTATGTTCGTGTTTTGAGGAAGCTTTGGAACCATTTGTGAACATTACCTGAGATTCCTATTGCGTCTAATATCTGGAGTAGTGTGTGATGGTCAACTAGGTCGAATGCCGCAGAAAGATCGAGTTGAATGAGAAGCAGCTTGTTTCCTTTGCTGAGGTGTTGTCGGGCAATGTCTAATAGTGATACCAGTAGAGTTTCTGTGCTATGGTTGGATCTGAATCCAGATTGTGATGGATGTAGTATGTGATGGTCTTCAAGGTAGTTGGAGAGGTGTTGTGCGACAAGGCCTTCTGTTATTTTAATGTATAGAGGGATTGAAGCGATTGGTCTATAGTTTGCAGGATTATCTATAGGACCTTTGGGATCTTTTAGGATAGGTGTAATTATGATTTCTCCTAATTCCGGTGGGAAATGACCTTCACTTAGTGTTGTTTGAAGCCATAGTGTGAGGCTAGCTTTAAATTTGGTGGAAGCTGTTGCTAGTAAGTATGAGGGACAGTTGTTCAAGTCACATGAGGATTTGCTGTATTTTTTGTAAAGCCTGTTCAAGTCTGACCATTGTATCTTTGGGAAGTTTGTCCATATCCTGTCTGCTGGGATTGCTTCATCTGTTTTGGGATTGATTCGTATTTCTTCTATGTTGATTCTTGAATTGTTGAATGTGGATCTGGTTGTGATGATTTTGTGTTTGAAGTGATCCGCTAATTGGGTGGCTGTGGGAGTTTGGTTTCCTTGGGTGGCGAGAAATGGTTTGGTATCGGTGAGATTTTTTAAGATGTCAAAAAGTATTCTTGTGTCTGGTTTTTCGGTGCTGATGAGTTTGGAGTAGTAGTTTTTTCGTTTTTCCTTCAGTTTGGTATTGTATTGTTTGATTAGGATTTTCCATTCATCTTTGATGTGGTTGTGTTTTTGTTTTTTCCATGATCTTTCTAATTGTCTGCATTTTCTTTTTAGTTGTAGAAGTTCGTCGTCGAACCATTTATTAGATGGTCTGTCTATTTTGTTTTTGTTTTTTATTGGAGCAAGTTCGTTTAGTGTAGATTCACTGAGGGTCCGCCAGCTGTTTATGAATTCTTTGGGGTTGTTGGGGTCGATTTCGGGGTCGACTGTGTTCCAGAATGTGTGAGGTTCGATTTTTGGTCTGAATTTGATGAGTGTTTTCTTTGGGATGGGTTTGTTGTTATTTTGAGCCCAATTGATGGTGAATGAATATTTGAAATGGTCTGACCATAGAGTAGGGTGCCAGGACCCGTTTGAGATGTAGATGTTTTGTGTGTTTTGATTTGGAGATGAGTAAGCTGCTAACTCCTAACTCCCACCCGCCCCGATTGTCCTGTTTGTCTCTTCCATGGTTAATGTACTGTACAGCATTGCGCGTGTCTGGCAGCGCTAGAGAAATGATACATAGTAGCGGTAGCAGAAACTTTAGTGCGCCTTCTAATCCGAAAGCCATTTTGCAGAGGCTCCAGAAAGGTCATCGCTGTTCCTTGAAAGCTAACCAAACACTTGCAAGAGTCACAAAAAAAATTTTTTTTAAAGGCTGCATCTAAAACAAGGACCTGGGCCTTCGACTGGAGAAAAGGCTTCCTACGTAACTGAGTAGTAAGAGCCGTATCTGGAAAAACCTGTCCCTTTTGGCCACAAAACAATAGATCTTTCTTGTTCAAGTGAGACGTAAAGCCAGCAGCGTCTCCTTTTCAAACAAGAAGGAAACCGGGAGGATTGCGTGAGTAGGGATTACATCTCGTAAGGTTTGGTTCTTGGACATGTTCTTTTTAACATTTCTGTAAGTGACATTGCTGAAGAGCTGTCAGGTAAGATTTGCCTCTTTGCAGATGATACCAAAATCTGCACTAGAGTAGACACCCAGGATGGTGTGAAGAACGTGAAGAAAGACCTGGCAAAGCTTGAGGAATGGTCTAGAATTTGGCATAAGAACATAAGAATTGCCGCTGCTGGGTCAGACCAGTGGTCCATCGTGCCCAGAAGTCTGCTCATGCGGCGGCCTTTAGGTCAAAATCCAATGCCCTAACTGAGACTAGCCCTACATTTAATGCTAAGAAATGTAAGGTCATGCATTTCTACTGCAAAAACCCAAGGGAACGGTACAATTTAGGGGTGAAGAACTTTTATGCACAAAAGAGGAGCGGGGCTTGGATGAGATTGTATGTGATGATCTTAAGGTGGCCAAACAGGTGATGGAGAAATCTAGAAGGATGCTAAGTTGCATAGGGAGAGGATTGGCCAATAGGAAGGAGGAGATGATAGTGCCTCTATATAAATCTCTGTGAGACTTCATTTAGAGTACAGGCAGTCCCCAGGTTAAGAATGTCTGACTTACATCAGACTTGTACTTACAAACTGGGGTCCTGCCTCTCCTTCCATTCCCAACACGACCCTCCTCCTACCTTCCGTGTCTCATTGCCCCCCCCCTCGTCATCCTTCCCTTCCTCTGTTTTGTGTCCTAAATTCATGCCTCCTTCCCAAGGGTGTTTACCTCCTCTGACGTCAGAGGGAAGGCTTTTGGATCTGACGTGTACTGTGTGTAGGAACCACAGCTGCGGCTTTGTGAAGAGCAATGCAGCTGGGAGGAGGGAGATAACCAGAGGAAGAAAACACCCAGGTGAGGGTGGCACAAATTTTGGGACATAGAACAGGGGAAGGGAAGGATGACAAGGGTTGAATTGGGACAGGAAGGGAGGAAAAGGGTCGCATTGGCACAAGAAGGAAGAAGCAGGGTCGCGTTGGGACACAAGGAAAGAAGGGAGCACAAACTTTGGACAAAGGAAGGAGGGAAAGGAGGAGGGAGGGAGCATAAACTTGGAGTTTTACTGAGTTTTGGAAAGTCTCAAGCTCCAGTTTTGCCTGGAGGACCTTCAACAAGCATGCGCAGATGACATCACATGCAATGAATAGGAAATCCGTACATCTGGTAACCCTAGAAACATAGAAACATAGAATATGACAGCAGAAAAGGGCACTCGGCCCAACAAGTCTGCCCACTCTAAGAACCCTCCCCCCTAAGCACTTCCTCGAAGTAAACCCACATGCTTATCCCATTTTTTTCTTAAAATCGAGCACGTTGTTGGCCTCAATTACCTGAAGTGGAAGATTTCGGTAAAGAAATACTTCCTAGTGTCACCATGAAATCTCCCACCCTTGATTTTTAACGGATGCCCTCTTGTTGCCGTAGATCCTGTAAGGAAAAAGATGTCTTCTTCTACCTCAATATGGCCAGTAACATATTTGAACATCTCTATCATGTCTCCCCTCTCTCTGCATTCCTCAAGAGTATAGCTGCAACTTACCTAGACGTTCTTCATATGGGAGATCCTTGAGGCCTGAGATCATCCTAGTGGCCATTCGATGAACCGACTCCATTCTCAGCACATCCTTTTGATAATGTGGCCTCCAAAACTGAACACAATATTCCAGATGAGGTCTTACCATGGACCTGTACAATGGCATTATAACTTTGGGCTTCCGGCTGACAAAACTTCTATGGATGCAACCCAGCATTTGTCTAGCCTTGGATGATGCTTTCTCTACTTGATTGGCAGTCTTCATATCTTCTCTGATGATTACTCCTAGGTCCCGTTCTGCAACAGTTCTTGCTAAGGTCTCACCATTCAGGGTGTAAGTTCTGCGTGGATTTCCACTGCCAAGGTGCATAACCTTATACTTTTTGGCATTAAAACTCAGTTGCCAAGTTGCAGACCATTGTTCTAGTAAGTGTAGGTCCTTCGTCATAGTGTCTGGCATGGTGCTTTTGCCAACTATGTTGCACAGTTTAGTGTCATCGGCAAATAATGCAATTTTACCTCAAAGTCCCTGAGGCAGGTCCCGTACAAAGATGTTAAATAGGATTGGACCCAAGACAGCCCTGCGGCACTCCAGTGATCACTTCCGATGTTTCGGAGGGAGTACCATTGACCACCACCCTCTGGAGTCTGCCGCTGAGCCAGTCTTTAACCCATGCAGTCAATGTTTCTCCTAGTCCCAATGAACTCATCTTGTTCAATAACCTGCAGTGTGGGACACTATCAAAAGCCTTACTGAAGTCCAAATACACGACATCCAGGGACTCTCCCATATCTAGCTTTTTTGTTACCCAGTCAAAGAAGCTGATTAGATTGGATTGGCAGGACCTTCCTTTTGTAAATCTATGCTGGAGGGGATCCCTCAGCCTCTCGTTGCTCAAGATCGTATCTAATTTGAGATTAATCAACATTTCCATAAGTTTACACACTATTGATGTGAGACTTAATGGTTTGTAATTTGCAGTTTCCGACTTGCATCCCTTTTTGTGGAGCGGAATGACGTTAGCTGTTTTCCAGTCCAATGGGACTCTTCCCGTGCTTAGGGAAAGATTGAAGAGCGCAGCTAACGGCTCTGCCAGGACATCTCTCAATTCCCTAAGTGCTCTGGGGTGCAGTTTATCCGGTCCCATGGCTTTGTTAACTTTGAGCTTTGATAGTTCTTGGTAGATGCTGCCGGCAGTAAATTCAAAGTTCAGGAACGGGTCTTCTGAGCTCTCCCTTGTCTGAAGCTGTGGACCGGATCCCAGCGCCTCACAGGTAAAGACTGAGCAGAAGTAATCATTGAATGCTTCGGCTTTATTGGTGTTCGATTCTGCATAGTTACCGTCGGGTTTCTTTAGGCGCACTATCCCGTCTGTGTTCCTTTTTCTGTCACTAACATACCTGAGAAAGGATTTATCCCCTTTTTTAATATTCTTAGCTAAATTTTCTTCCATCCGGAGTTTGGCATCTCTGACTGCTGTTTTAACATTTCTGGATTTCACCAGATAGGCTTCTTTAGCTTCCAATCGTTGTGATTTTTTGTAGGCTTCAAATGCTCTCTTTGTTTTACGAGTTCCAAGATCTCTGCGGAGAACCATTGGGGTTTATTATTTCTCCGTCGTTTGCTCACTGTCTTAATATAGAGGTTGGTTGCTTCCTGTAGGGTAGATTTCAGAGCTGACCACTCACTGTACCTCCATACTATCTGTTGTGTCCTGTTTTTGCAGCGCCTCATAGACAAAATCTCCATGCTCTTGAAGTTAGTGCCCTTAAAGTTAAGGACCTTTGTGGATGTGTTTGACTTAGTGAAACCCTTCCTGAGGTGAAACCACACCATGTTGTGGTCACTGGAGGCCAACGCATCACCCACCGAAACCTCTGTGACACTGTCTCCGTTGGTGAGCACCAGGTCCAGTATCGCCTGATCCCTAGTAGGCTCCAATACCATCTGTTTGAGTCATGCTCCCCTTATGGAGGTTAGTAGCCTTCTGCTGCCGCTGGTCATAGCGGAAAGTTTGTTCCAGTCTATATCAGGCATATTGAAGTCTCCCAACAGTACAGTGGAGGTCGGGGAAAAAGAAACAAGGCCTTTTGGGGGTGGGGTTGGAGGTGGAATGAGGTGGGACTAGAGGCAGAACAGGGCAGGTTGGAACCAGAACAGAAGCTTACATCAACTCACATTGGCTACCAATCCAAGAAAGAATACAATTTAAATTCTACTGCATGTTATTTAAAACCTTAAATGGAGACAGCCCATCCTACCTGAACAACCGCCTCATCCAAGCATCCACAACCAGACACAGAAAAACGCATTCCCCATTCATACCTCCTCCGATCAAAGAAGTAAAACGATCAAAACTACACGATGGCCTCCTAGCCACTCAAGCCACAAGGCTAGACAACCAGATCTCCAACCTTCTGATGACCACCCCAGACTACAAGACATTCAAAAAAGAAATGAAAACAATACTTTTCAAGAAATTCCTGAAACAACCCTAACTTCACTTACTCTTAACAACTCTAGAAACGACAAATGATCTACTATTTAATACCCTAGTAATGACAATTGTTCTTCCATTGTAACGCCCATTTATAAATCTTTTGTAAGCCGCCTTACTCTTAACAACTCTCAAAATGTCAAATGATCTACTCTTTACTACTCTAGTAATGACAATTGTTCTTCCATTGTAACCCCCGTTTATAAATCTTTTGTAAGCCGCCTTGAACCACAAGGTAATGGCGGAACAGAAATCTCTAATGTAATGTAATGTTAGGTTGGAGCCAGAACAAGGCGGGGCCATGCATCCGGGCTTGTCTATCTTTAAATCTGGTAACCCTAGACAACTCCATTGTGTTGATCATTTTAGTGTCACATACTGCAAGTGGGAAACTGAGCAGTTTTGAAGGGAGGGGAAGGCCTCTTGACTGGTAAGTTGAATACTATCAGCAATACACCAAATATCGGCCCATCATGATTGGGATGGTGATGATGTCATAACCAGCATTTAAACATGGCTGACCCGAGCCTATATAGAGTGGTGGGTGAGGCTCTGGGTATCCTCTTGGGAAGACTGGACGGGCCGTAAGGGTCTTTTTCCGCCATCATTTACTGTGTTACTTTTAGAAGTCAGACACAAAACTTTTAATTAAAGACAAAATGGGACTGGCGACCAGTGTAATTCTTTTAACAAAGGGGATGTGGAGTCAAACCTACTGGCCCAAAAGAGGAAGCAGGTTTCCGTAGTTTGAAGAGTCTGGAGTTGATGTAATTGAGACCTAGTGATGCCCTCCAAAGACCACATTGCAGTAATCCAAACGTGAAACAAGAAACACCTGAACATGTGTATGGACGGTTGAAACATCAAGAAGATGACAAAGAAACCATCCCAAAAACCTAAACCACCTTCCCTCCCGCAAATCCATTAAGCACAGCCCCATAAACAATCCCACTCCCCCCTCCCCCACTGCAAGCAATAAAACCCTATCTCAAAAACCCAAGCTAACTCCCATCCCCCAGATCCATTAAACATACCCCCTATACAATCCCCCCCCAATATAGATCCCAATCTCAAAAATCCAAACCAACGCCTCTCTCCCAAATCCATTA
This sequence comes from Geotrypetes seraphini, assembly GCF_902459505.1. Classification (NCBI taxonomy): domain Eukaryota; kingdom Metazoa; phylum Chordata; class Amphibia; order Gymnophiona; family Dermophiidae; genus Geotrypetes; species Geotrypetes seraphini. The sequence continues at coordinate 8,901,987 of NC_047085.1, forward strand.
AATCAATCTGTCCTCTCCCTCTGGGAACCGATATATCTCTAACCCTTCCCGAAATACTCACAGGATGACTTCTGCCTCAGTCCTTCAGACAGGCTATTCCAGTGTTTCAGATCTGTTACCCTAAATGCCCCTAAAATACTCATTCTCTGCACCTTCCCTACAACAGGATGTAGGAAAAATGACCTTGGAGTGACTGCAAAGTTCCCTTCCACCTTCCCTTCCCTATTCAGTCTCTTAACTACCCAGGCCTCCATCCTTAATCGCCTTAAAAGTCACTTCCAAGAGTTTCAATAAACACCGCTCTCTACAAGGAAGCCAGTGTAATTTCCTCAAGGAAGGCCAACCACTCTCATACTTTTTTTTAAAGCTATTATCAGTCAAGCTGCTCCATTTTCCCCAGTCTACAGCGTCTTTCCTAACCTAGATGGTAAACCCACATAAAAGACTTGACAATAATTCAGGACAGATAACACCATGAAACAGGTAGCAATACTCAGAGCCATCTCCTTTCAGAAAATAAGAATAGCCTTACTGGGTCAAACCAATGGTCCCTCAAGCACAGTAGCACGTTCTCATGGTGGCCAATCCAGGTCACTAGTACCTGGCCAAAACCCAAGGAGTAGCAATATTCCATGCTACCGATCCAGGCTGGAGAGTTTGGAACAGTCCTGGATTTCTGATCACTCCATCCTGGTGCACTATGGGACCTGCAGCACTGCTTTCAATGGGCCAGATCAATAACATAGAATAACATAGAACTGTGACGGCAGATGTCTCCTTCTCTTGCTAAGAGATTCCATATGCCTGTTCCATGCTTTGTTGAATTCAGACACAGTTTTTGCCTCCACCACCTCTACCAGGAGACTATGCCATGCATCTACCACCCTTTCTGTAAAAAAGTATTTCCTTAGATTACTCCCACGTCTATCGCCTCTGAACTTCATTCCATGCCCTCTCACTCTGGAGCTTCCTTTCAGTTAGAAGAGACTCACTTCATGCATATTTATGCCATGTAGATATATTGACGTCTCTATCGTATCCCTTCTCTCCCACCTTTCTTCCAGAATATACATATTTATTTATTTAGATTTATATCCTGTCCTCCCAAGTGTCAAGAAAAGTGTGGAATAACTTGTAAGTTTCATGGGTCCACATCATTCTCTTCTTGGCTGGGCCGAGAACTTTTCAGTGGCCCATTATATTTGGGTTTCTGCCAGGCACCTATGACCTGGTTTGAACCTCTGAGCTGGGAAGTAAGTTCAAAACCAGGACTGGCCAAAAAGTCTCCACCCTGGAACTGGGTTACTTGGCATCAATGACATTGGCCAAAAAAATAATACAACTGAGGTGTCTGCCCCTTCATTTTTCCAAATTGGGTGTCACCCCTCCCTCATTCAACTGTGCTACAATGAGGAATTTACTCAGTCGAGCATCCAAGTCAACATTTGCTCGGGACAACATTTAAACAAGGTCACAGGGGCTGAACCTAACTCAGAATAAGGTGGCTTTAATTTTTCATCCAGGCTCTACTTGGTCATCATGTGAAATGTGTCCTGCCTTCCACATTATTCCCCACCTCTGACACTCTCATTGATGTCATCTGCCTCCCCTTATGTTCACCCTCTTCCTTACCAGCTCAGAGGTTCAAAAAAAAATCAGTGTGAAGCTTCTAAATAGCCCGGGAAAGGTTCTAATTTGGGAAGTCAACCCTGCTAGAGCTATTAAAGAGGGACCTTTATGCCTATAACATGCTTTTCCCCTTCCCTGACTTCCAGAATGACCCACACTGAAAGGGAAGATACCTCTTTCCATTGGTCACCTCCATCACCTGAACTCCTACCAGGACCTTTCCTTCATGTCACAAACCCTCTGTTTTTGGCATGAAATTTCCCCTTTCATAGTGGCTTCACAAGTTCCAGGCGTGCAGGAACGCCTCAGACCTCCAACTGCTTATCAGCCTCTGCAGCCTGCACTTGACACATAACTGAAACTTAAACCAGCTGTTTCTGTTCCTGAAGCTGCCGATAAAGTGGTGTGGAGGTGCCAGAGACTGCAGTCCCTCTAACCAGCGTCGGAGGACACGGGCAAGGTAAGATTTTGCTTCCAGTCTGTACATTTGAGGACTTTAGAGAAGCCAACCCCACTGTTTCCCAGATTTCCCCCCTCCTCTTCCTCCTCCTCCCCAGTTAGGCCAAGCATCTTTCATTTTATTTTTCCTGCTTGTTCTTTCCTGCTATCACTCTTTCTTTGCGCTCTCCTATCTGGCACTTATCGAGGAACTTAACCAATCTCCTTATCCCTCCTGCTTACACAAGTTCAAAATCTGCAGCAGGAAAGGCAGAGATGCTGATTATAGAAGACCAGAACTGGGTAGAAACCGTGTTGTTACGCTGCTGCTGTAGTCTGCTTTGTCAGCTTCTTTGTGTGCTTGTCTGCACTGGTCCATCTGTGCAGGAGGAAGAGAAAAGGAGGCCAGAACCCACCAAGGATCTAAACCCCAGGGTCTGGCACAGACACTATGGCTTCTATGCGGTTCCTGCAGCTGTTGTGCACAGCGGGGGAACAACCTGAAGATGGGCGAACTGGCCCACTGCTTCCCACTGGAGTCGCAGCTGCTGCTGGTGGAAAAAGGCCACAGTGTGAGCCTGCTGAGATGGCTTCCCTTGCCCACCAGAGGCCATAGTTTCTGGAGGAGTCCCAGGGAAACCGAATCATAGCTGGTTCTGCCCTGGAGGCACCTACTTGGGCCAGTGGATACTACAAAGGTTACTGCAGCAGGCCTGGCCCATCTGAGCTACCACCATCCAATCAAGGGCAAGGAAAGTACCCCCTCTACTTGCCCTAGTTCCAGGGTAAGGAGTGACATTGTTCCCACCTCAAGCAAAAAGACAAAGCAGTACTATTCCCTGTGGGCAGAGGGAGAGAAGTATTTTGGGCCTCAGGGATGAGGGTCAGGAGGTATCTCTCTCCTCTTTTCACCTCCTCACCCCTACTAGGCAAAAGGAGAGAGGAATCCACGTCAGGCCAGGGTCATGGGAGCAACAGGTATCCCTCTCCACAACACACACACCCTGGCAGACGAGAAAAGAGATAATGTGTCCTGCTGTATCTTTTGCTGGTGAAACCCAGGGGGGCTGAGGGGAGGGAAGGTAAAATGTGTTTAGTGGACTGGCGAGTTGGGGGTGTAAGGGAGGTGGTCAATTGCTTGTTGGCAATCCATACTTCCTATTTTTCCCTGATATCATTCACTACCTCCTTTCTTCCCACCGTCATGCCTTAATTCTCCCCATCGAGCTCTCATCAGGGAACCTTCATACACAACTCTACCTTCCCTTCACCCTGTCAGCAATGTTTTAAGAGAAGCATCAGCCACTTACTGTGCTCCTGTATCAGAGTTCCTCTATCGACAGTGATAACACAGTTGCATAGTAAATGACGGCAGATAAAGACCTGAATGGTCCATCCAGTCTGCCCATTAGTTGCACGCATTATAAATTCATGATTAAATTGTCTTTTAAAAAAGAATTTCTGGGCCTTAGACTATAGAAGTTCACCCAGAACTGTCCTTAGGTTCTAACTGCTGGAGTTGCCGTCAAAGCTTATTTAAACCATCTTGTCGTTTGCGGGATCCAGACCATAAAAGTCTGCCCAGTTCCAAGATCTTCAATTTAAGAAAGATCCTCAGGGCCCATTATCACGGAGCAAGAGAGGCAATGCCTAGGACAGTCTGAGCTGCCCCCTAGTTCTCACGGTGAGCATAGCAGGGATCAGTCACTGGCCTGCTTACCTGGGGCATGCTGCCTGACGCAGCCTCACCTGAGGCTCAATGCCAACCGATGTACAACGGGTGTTCACTGGTCATACAGAGGGTTTCCAACACAGGCAGGCAACGCAGCACTTCTGGCTCAGAAGCAAAGCCACAAGTGACACAGAGAAAGAAAAAGAAGGAAGTGACACTGACAGGAAGAAGATGCAAGCTACAGAGAGAGAAAGTGAATGAGACAGGACAGGGGGACAGTTGGATTCCTTCTTTATGGTCAGAGGCAGGCTTGGCTGCTTCTGCCAGTGCTGATAAGGTGAAAGTAAGTGTTTCCAGCTCTGCACAGCCTCCTGTTTTCTGAATCTGGGTTGACAGTAGAGAACTCAGCGTCAGCAACAACAGGTTAGAACTAGACATATGAAACATTTCACAGATCCGTGGCTCCAGAATCCAGCAGGTTAGAACCAGATACACAGGACCCAGACTCCAGAACCAGCAGATCAGAACCTAGAATATTAGAACTAGACATATGAAACATTTCAAAGATTTGTGGCTCCAGAATCCAGCAGGTTAGAACCGGACACACAGGACCCAGAATATTAGAACTGGACATATGAAACATTTCAAAGATTTGTGGCTCCAGAACCCAGCAGGTTAAAACCGGACACAAAGGTCCCAGAATGTTAGAACTGGACATATGAAATATTTCAAGGATCCGTGGCTCCAGAGTCCATCAGGTTAGAACAAGACATAAGAAACATTTCACAGATCCATGGCTCCAGAATCCAGCAGGTTATGTGGACTTAATAGTCCTTACCTGCTGTCACATTTTATAGATGGAAACGTGTCCTGCTGACTCCTACACTGTCCTCAGTCTCACCTGTAGATTAGAACTTACATTGTAGAAGCTTAATGAGAATTAGAGATGTGGACAATAACCTTCCACCCAATGTGTAGCGGCAGCCAAGAAAGCAAAGAAGATGCTAGGAATTATTAGAAAAAGGATGGTAAACAAGACTAAGAATGTTATAATGCCTCTGTAAACTCCCTGTCTTCTTCTAAAGGACTTGGGAATCTACAAAATCCTGAGTGGAGTAGAACAGGTACAAGTGGATCGATCTTTCACTCCGTCCAAAATGACAAAGACTAGGGGACACTCGATGAAGTTACAGGGAAATACTTTTAAAACCCATAGGAGGAAAAAAATTTTCACTCAGAGAATAGTTAAGCTCTGGAATGCATTACCAGAGGTTGTAGAGTGGATAGCGTAACTGGTTTTAAGAAAGGTTTGGACAAGTTCCTGGAGGAAATGTTCATTGTCTGTTATTGAGAAAGACATGGGGGAAGCCACTGCTTGCCCTGGATGGGTAGCATGGAATGTTGCTACTCTCTGGGGATTCTAGAATCTTGTTACTCTCTGGGATTCCGGAATCTTGCGATTCTTTGAGATTCTATATGGAATGTTGCTACTCTCTGGGGATTCTAGAATCTTGTTACTCTCTGGGATTCCGGAATCTTGCTACTCTGAGATTCTAAGTGGAATGTTGCTACACCTTGGGTTTTGGCCAGGTACTAGGGAACGGGCTACTGGGCTTGATGGACTATTGGTCTGACCCAGTAAGGCTGTTCTTATGACTCAATGCCACATGTTGCATGAAGCAGAGTTCTGCACTTTCTTTAATTTTGGTGTGTGGTCATCATTTTGTGCCTACTGGGAATGTGCGGGGTGGGTTTGGGTGGTTGGGTATGGGTGTGGTTGATATCTAACATTATGGAAGTGTTGTTCTGGAATTTGGGGCAGTACCTAACTGCCCTTGTTTGCTCTGTTCCTGTATATTGCGGTCAGCCCTCCTGTCGGGCATTATTTCAGTTGTGATTCCTCATTTCCAATAAACATGATTTAAATTTAATGGGGCTCATAATCAAAACGGAAATACATCTAAAAACGCACCCAAATTGGCACAGTTGGCACTTGGATGACCTAAAAGACAGGTCTTCCAAGTGGCAATAATCAAAATAGCTTTTTAGACCCATCCAGGGACATTTTAGGTTTCTGAATGCCGCTATGCGCCTGGAGCTGAAAGGGGCGTTTTTGGAGGATTGGTGAGGGCAGGACGTGGGCCGACCTAGACTTAGTTGTTTTGCAGGGATAATCGTAAGTTTGATGAGACTGCCTGGATGGAACTTATATATTGTGACTTAGGTGAACTAAAACTAGGTCTAAGTGCCCAAAAGGTATCCAAAGTGAACAGATAACCACTCCAGACACAAAGTACAGACCCTCCCCCACTCTTCCCCAGTGATCACTGCCCCCCTACCATAAAAATCAAAATCAAAACGTACATATCTGCCTCCAGAACATCAGCACTTGCTATAGGAAAGCCTAGTAGATTTGCACAGAGGTGGCTTAAGTAGCCTGGGGGGGGGGGGGGGGGCTAGTGAACCATAGAGAGGAGGACCCAGGCCCATAAGCCACTCTAACCAGTACATTCACGGTGGGAAATATGAGCCTACCATAACCCTACTGTACTGCCATATAGGTGCCACCTGCAGCCATAAGGGCTATTGGGGTTATAGATAGGTAGGTTGAGTGGGTTTTGGGGGGCTCAATATTGCTGTATCTGTATACTTTTTATACAATTGTATTTCTTCACTGATTGTCCAGTTCTCTTTTATATAAACCGCCTAGAACTGCTAGTGTTGGTGGTATAAAAGAATCAAGTTATTATGATTATTATATGGGAGTTCTGGTGAGATGTTTATGTGGCACCCTTTATGTGAAGTTCACAGCAGTGCCCTGTAAGGTGCCCCTCTGCACTGTTGCCATGTCTGGGTGGCCAGTCCATCACATTGCTGGCCCTTCCCACATCCTCTTGTACTGGGCATTTGGGACTTGGACGAGAATGTGGTATAAAGAAGACGTAGTGGCAGTCTGGACGATCAAACGCCTGGACGTAAAAAAAAGGAAGTATACTTCAGATGTATTTTTCGAGAATGGACATTTGTTCCCTGCTGACTTTGGGCAACCAGTGCCCTGTGTCCAAATCGGACCTATTATGCCCCTCCACAGCTCCAATGAATGTTAATGGATTTTTCTTTGTGATCTAATTATGTAAACCAAATCGAGCACCTATTTTTAGGAGATGATTCGGTATATAAGACTAAGAATTAGATTAGATTAGATCAAGATGACCTGGGTCAAGTGGCACAGAACATAAGAGTTGCCACAAAGGTCCATCGAGCCCAGTTTCCTGTTTCCAACCCAGGGCCCAAGTACCAGACAGAAACCCAAAGAGTAGCAACATTCCAAAGCTGAGATTGTGATGTCATAATGCCTCATTCAACCAATGCCTAAGAGCCAACCTCAGCAGTGATGTCACAGTGGCTTAGTTGTCCTATATTTGGCTCACATAAGAGTTGCCATACTGGGACAGACCAAAGGTCCATCGAGCCCAGTTTCCTGTTTCCAACCCAGGGTCCAAGTACCAGACAGAAACCCAAAGAGTAGCAACATTCTAGAGCTGAGATTGTGATGTCATAATGCCTCATTCCACCAATGCCTAAGCGCCAATCTCAGCAGTGATGTCACAATGGCTGGACTTTCTCATACTTGGCTCACATAAGAGTTGGCATACTGGGACAGACTTAAGGTCCATCGAGCCCAGGATCCTGTTTCCAACAGTGGCCAACCCAGGTCACAAGTACCAGGCAAGATCCCCAAAAGAAAAACATTTTATGCTGCTTCTCTTAGGAATAAGCAGTGAATTTCCCCAAGTCCATCTTTAATACTGGTTATGACTTCTTTTAGTAAATTATACTGCCAGCCAAGAATTCCAGAGTGTAATTACACGTTGAGTGAAGAAATATTTTCTCCTGTTGGTTTTCAATCTACTACTTAGTAACTTCATCACATGTCCCCTAGTCCTAGTATTTTTGGACAGAGTAAACAAGCGATTCACATCTTCTCGTTCCACTCCACTCAGTATTTTATAGACCTCTATCATATCCCCCCTGAGCTGTCTCTGCTCCAAGCTGAAAAACCCTCTTCTCATAGGGAATTCATCTCAAACCATTTATAATTTTCGTCACTCTTCTCAGTATCTTTTCTAATTCCGCCATATCTTTTTTGAGCAAGGACATGCATGGACCACACATGTGAAGTGGGAAGGCAGCGTGGTGAAGCCTCGATGCTGAAGCTGCTGTCTTGGTTACCTCTTGAGCAAGACGGGGGCCCTGGGTCATCTTGCACATGTGGACATCTTACTGCACCCAGCCCACATCTCCCTCCCTCTCTGCTTCCATGGAGAACTGTTACAGCTGCAGGCGATGCTTCCACATTCATCTTAAGAAAACCATAAACCAAAAAACGACTGTCATTTAAAGAAAAAAAAGAAGCAGAATTAGCCCTTTGTACCAGCTGCAGCCTTTTCACCATCTACTGAATATCCCTGGGCAACAGACCTCTGTCTCTCTCTGCTCTAGAAATCCAAAGGAGCTGCGTACGATAGGGGGAAGAGGCTGATGTGGAAGGACCAGGAGAGAGACCTCGAGGAAATAGTGTCTGAGGCTTTCAAGGCGGTGAAATAGTGTGAGGAGGTGGTCACAAAAGTCAGGACGAGGTTAGGTGGATAGAGAGAAGCACCTGAACAAACCCTTTGACCCTTCAAGTTCTAACCTAATGGCTTGTGATTGTTCTACTTTCAGCAATTATGGACTTCTCTAATCAATTGTGAACATTTCAAAATGAAGATAATCCAGTCTTACAAAGCAGGGGAAAGCTAGACAAATCTCAGAGATCTTCGAGGTAGCAATTTCAACTATCTGAAATGTTGGGCCATGTCTACTAAAAGCGCACATGCATGGGCTAACTGTTATCCCTAGCACGGGTTGACAGCTAGTGCATGTTAACAGCCATCACCAGGGCCGGCTCAAGGTATAGTGGCATCCTGAGCCAACTTGCCTTGGAGGTGGTTTTAAGAAAAGTTTGGACAAGTTCCTGGAGGAAAAGTCCATAGTCTGTTATTGAGAAAGACCTGGGGGAAGCCACTACTTGCCCTGGATCGGTAGCATGGAATGTTGCTACTCCTTGGGATTCTAGAATCTTGTTATTCTTTGAGATTCTGTATGGAATGTTGCTCTCTTTGAGATTCTAGAATCTTGTTACTCTCTGGGATTCTGGAATCTTGCTATTCTTTGAGATTCTGTATGGAATGTTGCTACTCCTTAGGATTCTGGAATCTTTTGTTACTTTTTTGGAGTTCCGGAATCTTACTATTCTTTGAGATTCTGTATGGAATGTTGCTACTCTTTGGGATTCTAGAATCTTGTTACTCTCTGGGATTCCAGAATCTTGCTATTCTTTGAGATTCTGTATGGAATGTTGCTACTCTTTGGGATTCTAGAATCTTTTGTTACTTTTTTGGAGTTCCGGAATCTTACTATTCTTTGAGATTCTGTATGGAATGTTGCTACTCTTTGGGATTCTAGAATCTTGTTACTCTCTGGGATTCCAGAATCTTGCTATTCTTTGAGATTCTGTATGGAATGTTGCTACTCTTTGGGATTCTAGAATCTTGTTACTCTCTGGGATTCCAGAATCTTGCTATTCTTTGAGATTCTGTATGGAATGTTGCTACTCCTTGGGATTCTAGAATCTTGTTATTCTTTGAGATTCTGTATGGAATGTTGCTCTCTTTGGGATTCTAGAATCTTGTTACTCTCTGGGATTCTGGAATCTTGCTATTCTTTGAGATTCTGTATGGAATGTTGCTACTCCTTAGGATTCTGGAATCTTTTGTTACTTTTTTGGAGTTCCGGAATCTTGCTATTCTTTGAGATTCTGTATGGAATGTTGCTACTCTTTGGGATTCTAGAATCTTGTTATTCTCTGGAATTCCGGAATCTTGCTATTCTTTGAGATTCTGTATGGAATGTTGCTACGCCTTCGGTGTTGGCCAGGTACTAGGGACCTGGATTGGCCACCGTGAGAATGGGCTACTGTGCTTGATGGACTGTTGGCCTGATCCAGTAAGGATATTCTTATGTTCTTAACTGCTGTTGAGACAGACATGGGAGAAGCCACTGCTTGCCCTGTATCAGTAGCACGGAATGTTGCTACTCTTTGGGGTTCCGGAATCTTTTGTTACTCTTTGGAATTCTGGAATGTTGCTACCCTTTGGGTATTGGCCAGGTACTAGGGACCTGGATTGGCCACTGTGAGAATGGGCTACTGGTCTTGATGGATCATTGGTCTTATTGGTTCTTATGGTGCCCCACTCTTCCCCCATGGTGCCCCCATCCCCACTGGTTCAGTATCCCCTTTCCAACGGGTCCAGCATTTCTCCCTCACCTCTCTCACTCCCTCACGTTCCTGTAAAGTTTATGCTGGTTGTTGGTGGCAGCAGCAGTGTGATGTTCTAGCCACAGTAAATTGTATCAGAAGAGGGACACAGCCGAGAGAAGACCCAGGGCTGTGGTGAGGAATGAGGGCTTGGCAGTACATGCAAATAGATGTCATGCATATTTGTTGAGGAAATCCTGAAAACCTGACTGGATTGCACCTCCTTGTTCCACACCCCTGACCCAGGGGCTGGCCGAAGGCAACCTGTGATGCTGTGAGAGAGGTGAAGAAGCAGTTCTGGACCCGCGGTGTGGGGGGGGGGGGAGAGATGGGACTGGGAGGGGGGAGTCTAGGTGAGGTCAGAGGCTGGGTATTATGGCACCCTTAATTGGTGGCGCCCTGGGCTAGAGCCTCACTTGGTCCAATGCGTAAGCTAACTCTGACTATCGCTCTAAATGCCCCTTGCTAACGGTTTAGGGTGGGGCGGGGGCTGGGCAGAGTATGGGTGGAGATTGCAGTCAATGTATATGGTTAGCACACGCTAACGGAGAGTCTGCAGTTAACGCTGGTTCACATAATTCCATCTCAATAGGTAGCATTAGACGTATGGGCGTTCGTAGGGAACGTGTCTTTGTTGGGGGAATGCTGGACAGGGCCCCCCCCCCCAACAGTTTACAGCAGAGCCCTTTACACTTAAAGCAAGCTAATTATGGCTACTAATTCATGTTAATAATAATAATAATTTTATTTCTTATATACCGCCAAAGCCGTAGTAGTTCGAGGCGGTTTACAACAAAGAAGGGCTGGACAATCAGCGAATAAGTAGAGTCATTGAATACAGATACAATGAATATGCGTAAGGAGGAAACAGGTACAATAAAGGGTCAAATGTAAGGTGGGCAGGAAGCAGAAGTATAGCAAAAGAGATCGTGGGAGACAAGGGTCGGGCAGGAGGTCTTAGGTTACAAATCGGTTAAATAGGTTAGTTTTTAGTAATTTCCTGAAGTTTAGGAGGAGGAGCGTGAGATAATATTGCTCAGCCAATCATTTAGATGACCTGCTTGGAAGGCAAGTGTTCTGTTCAGATTAAATGCAAGAACTTAATGATTTTAGGTAAACATAAGAATTGCCGCTGCCGGGTCGGACCAGTGGTCCATCGTGCCCAGTAGTCCACTCATGAGGCGGCCCTTAGGTCAAAGACCAGTGCCCTGAGTCTAGCCTTACCTGCGTACGTTCTGGCTCAGCAGGAACCTGTCTAACTTTGTCTTGAATCCCTGGGGGGGTGTTTCCCCTATAACAGACTCCGGAAGAGCGTTCCAGTTTTCTACCACTCTCTGGGTGAAGAAGAACTTCCTTACATTTGTACAGAATCTATCCCCTTTCAACTTTAGAGAGTGCCCTCTCGTTCTCCCTACCTTGGAGAGGGTGAACAACCTGTCTTTATCTACTTTGTCTTGAATCCCTGGAGGGTGTTTTCCCCTACAACAGACTCCGGAAGAGCATCCAGTTTTCCACCACTCTCTGGGTGAAGAAGAACTTCCTTACGTTTGTACGGAATCTATCCCCTTTCAACTTTAGAGAGTGCCCTCTCGTTCTCCCTACCTTGGAGAGGGTGAACAACCTGTCTTTATCTACTTTGTCTTGAATCCCTGGAGGGTGTTTTCCCCTATAACAGCCTCCGGAAGAGCATTTCAGTTTTCCACCACTCTCTGGGTGAAGAAGAACTTCCTTACGTTTGTACGGAATCTATCCCCTTTCAACTTTAGAGAGTGCCCTCTCGTTCTCCCTACCTTGGAGAGGGTGAACAACCTGTCTTTATCTACTTTGTCTTGAATCCCTGGAGGGTGTTTTCCCCTATAACAGCCTCCGGAAGAGCATTTCAGTTTTCCACCCCTCTCTGGGTGAAGAAGAACTTCCTTACGTTTGTACGGAATCTATCCCCTTTCAACTTTAGAGAGTGCCCTCTCGTTCTCCCTACCTTGGAGAGGGTGAACAACCTGTCTTTATCTACTTTGTCTTGAATCCCTGGAGGGTGTTTTCCCCTACAACAGACTCCGGAAGAGCATCCAGTTTTCCACCACTCTCTGGGTGAAGAAGAACTTCCTTACGTTTGTACGGAATCTATCCCCTTTCAACTTTAGAGAGTGCCCTCTCGTTCTCCCTACCTTGGAGAGGGTGAACAACCTGTCTTTATCTACTTTGTCTTGAATCCCTGGAGGGTGTTTTCCCCTATAACAGCCTCCGGAAGAGCGTTCCAGTTTTCTACCACTCTCTGGGTGAAGAAGAACTTCCTTACATTTGTACAGAATCTATCCCCTTTCAACTTTAGAGAGTGCCCTCTCGTTCTCCCTACCTTGGAGAGGGTGAACAACCTGTCTTTATCTACTTTGTCTTGAATCCCTGGAGGGTGTTTTCCCCTATAACAGCCTCCGGAAGAGCGTTCCAGTTTTCTACCACTCTCTGGGTGAAGAAGAACTTCCTTACGTTTGTACGGAATCTATCCCCTTTCAATTTTAGAGAGTGCCCTCTCGTTCTCCCTACCTTGGAGAGGGTGAACAACCTGCCTTTATCTACTAAGTCTATTCCCTTCATTATCTTGAATGTTTCGATCATGTCCCCTCTCAGTGTCCTCTTTTTAAGGGAGAAGAGGCCTAGTTTCTCTAATCTCTCATTGTACAGCAACTCCTCCAGCCCCTTAACCATTATAGTCGCTCTTCTCTGGACCCTTTCGAGTAGTGCTATGTCTTTCTTCATGTACGGCGACCATTGCTGGACACAGTATTCCAGATGAGGGCGTACCATGGCCCAGTACAGTGGCATGATAACCTTCTCTGATGTGTTTGTGATCCTGTTAATCATTCCTAACATTCTGTTCACCCTTTTTGCCACGCATTGCGCAGATGGCTTCATTGGCTTGTCTACAAGTACTCCCAAGTCTCTTTCCTGGGGGGGGGGGGGTCTTTCCTGCCGTTCTTATGAAATGGAAGTTACATCAAACCATTGAAGTCAAGGCAATATTTGGTAAACCAATAAAAATCTCTGATAGACCCACCCAAGATCAGATCTGCACAATGGCACCCACAGACCTCTCCAAACGAGCTGCTGAACTGTGTAATTGATTCCGGAGTAGCTGTCCACGTGCAATTTTCAGCATGGAAGGGTTGACAGAAGGCAACCTCATAGCTCAAGTCATCCTCTGGATGAATAACAGAACCCCGAGGAGCTAGAGTTTTGGGGAACAAAGTGCTACTGTCTGATGAAATGAAAAATGCAATTATTCGGCCACAACCAAACTAGATTACGTTGGAGAAAAAAAGGGGTGAAGCATTTGAAGAAAACATCTTGCAACCATTAGCGCGGGAGAAGGACTGTGACAGAACCAGTGGAGCAAGAAATTATGTGCAGGTTTATTGTTTATTGAGAGCTACTAATGACCGGGAGTCAATTCAGAGCGATTTGCAGGAGCTTCTGCAAAGGCGCTACAATGCAGAGTTACAAAGAGCTTCTGTGAGGTGCTATAATACATGGTCTCTGTGGTGGTGTTGCAGGTGAAGGGAAGGATGCTGAAAACTAATACCTGCCCCAAGTCCAAAGGAGCTGCAGTGGGAATCGAACCCAGTTCCCTAATCCCAGTACACTAATCGCTAAGGTACACTTCTTTTTTCAAATTCCTCTTTCTGAATTACAAATGCAGCTCCTCAGTATCTCTCCACTTGTCTCTCTCCCAGGATCCAGTGGCGTAGCGAGGCTAGGAGGCGCCCAGGGCGGAGGCACCCCCCCCCACTCCTTCTGCACCACACTCACACCCTCCCTTCCCACCCTGTACCTCTTAATATCTTCTCCATGGGAGCACCTTATCCAGCCTGCAGCTCGTACTGGCTTTCCCTCTGTCATCACTTCCTGGCCCCGTGATAAGGAAGTGATTTCAGCGGGAGCCAGGTCGGCGCGAGCAACAGGCTCTGGCGAAGATTTTAAAGAGGTACGGTAGGGTGGGGAAGGGAGGGCATGTGGAGAGGTGCTGGTGCCCCCCCCCCCCCCAAGACAGCACCTGAGGCGGTACGATCCCCCTCCGCTTACTATGCCATTGCCAGGAGCTCCATTCATTTGGTAAGTCACTGTTATCTGTACCCTTCTTGCAGTGCTGCTTCTCTTATAGGACCCACGGCAACAAGAGGGCATCCATTGAAAATCAGGGGCGGGAAATTTCATGGCGACACCAGGAAGTACTTCTTCACCGAAAGGGTGGTTGATCACTGGAATGATCTTCCACTACAGGTAATTGAGGCCAGCAGCATGCCACATTTTAAGAAAAAATGGGATAGGCATGTGGGATCTCTTCATGGAGGAAGTTAGAGGGTGGGCCATTAGAGCGGGCAGACTTGATGGGCTGTGGCCCTTTTCTATGTTAGGTCTGGAACTAGGGTGATGCAAAAATGTCAGCCATGAATTTAAGGGAGATTTAGTTGTGTCACTTCAGCAAATGTTCATGCAACGGATAATATTAAGCAAAACAATTAATTTACATGTACTATATAATATACAATTCACAATATAGAATAAAAATGTACAAATTTGCATGTTTGTTAGTCCTAACCTATAAGAGACCGCTGAAAAGTTCTCAGCCCAACCAAGAAGAGAATGTTGATGTAGATCCACGAAATGCACAAGTTACTCCACACTTTTCATTTCGTTTTATATCATTGAAACAAAAAAGTGTGTTTTGTAAGTTTCCTGGCTCCACATCATTCTCTTCTTGGTTGTGCTGAGAACTTTTCAGTGGCCCCTCCTATTGTGATGTCATAATGCCTCATTCCACCAATGCCTAAGAGCCAACCTCATCGGTGATGTCACAATGGCTTGATTTTTTTTTTTTTGCCTCATTGAAACAAAGTATCAAGAATGTGTGGAATCACTTGTAAGTTTCCTGGCTCCACAACATTCTCTCCTTGGTTGGGCCGAGAACTTTTCAGCAGCCCCTCATAAATGTATTTGTTGCTGATGCTACAGAAATAAGCCCTCTAATAAGGGAGTTGGTCACCCTACCTGGAACAGACTTCCTAAGTCAGTATGTCAGGGTCCCTCTCTGGTCCTATTCAAATCCAGGCTAAAAGCCCACCTGTTGAGGCCTGTTTTAAGTCTCCTGTCCGGTACCCATGTTGTTTTAATTATTCTTATAATAGGTGTCCATCTTGAATAGCTTATCTGAGAAGCAGAGACGGTCTTGTACATGTTTGTGTACAACTCTGAATATGGCCTAGTAGTGATATCGGAATGATAAGAAGCAGTGGTAGTAGGTTTTACAAAGCATTAACCCAAAGGCTATTCAAATTATTGCAAAGGGATATAGCTAAGGTGGCCATATTTTTTATGGAGAAAAAGAGGACATGTGGTCTCACCCGGTTCCACAGCCCTGCCCTGTTAGATGTCTGGATTTACCCAAACATGTCCTCTTTTTAGAGCAGGCAACGGGAAGGCTTTTCAAACCCGGCACTTTGGAGGGAAGCCTTCCAGGTGGCCCCAAGCTAACTCCAGCGATGAAGAGCCCTCTGTCTTCTGCCACCCTCCTGCTGCCTATCAGAGAGTCCAGAGTCTGTACAAAGCCTGGCACTGGTGCCAGCTTAACTGAAGCAGAGCCTTCGAGTCTATCGCTCGTGAGGCCCTGTTGGTACCGCCTCCTGACGCAAATGTGTCAAAGTGGGTGGAGTCGACAGGACCTTCCCAAGCGCGTGGACATGAAGGCTCTTGGCGGAGGGGGGCATTCCACTGGAGGAAGGGGATGGGAGACCCGTACCATGACCCCCCCCCCAAACACACACACACAAGTGGCTCCCTTGAGAAACACTGACATAAACCACCTCAGGGACTCCGGGGCATGTAGAGTATAAGCTCATTTTTTTGCCATATTGTACTTTATTGAGCTGCTTTGTATAATTTTGCATTGCAACCACTCATTAAAGCAGAACAGAAATGACCTTTCGTGTGTAGGGACTAAATGCAAAAGTTGACTTATGCAAAAATGAGCTTTGCATGGAAAACAAAGGAAAACGGGGCCCTTTCAGTACTATTGAATGTTTATGGGGCATTAAGTACTATTTTCCACATAAATCTTTTTGTGAAGTGACTTAGCATTTTAATCTATGAGCTCACAATCTTTGACCCTTCACCCTGAAAACTACTGTTGTTCTAGTAGTGATGGACAACCCCCATCCTTGCTCCAATTTAAGTGGTAGCGTCTTAGGCAGAACACTTTACATAAAAGGTATGCAGTTGTGAGAGGGGTCCAGGTAGGGATCAGTAATGACCACACTCTCCACTGGCACTTGACAACTCAGTCCAGGCCAGAATTTGGTAGCCTGAGCCAGAAGGTTTACTTAAAAAAATGGTCTTTAACCAAAAGGGACAAAAACCTCCTTCCCTCCTCCTGGACTGTTCCAGACAGTGACTCCTGTTGGGAGGAGGATGGAACTGCAGGAGTGTGAGCTCCCCTCTATACCCAGCACTCCTGCACCCTGTCCTGTAGTGGCGCTTGAAGGGAGAAGCTGGGATTGCAAGAGCTGTGTACACTAGTGCTGCCTGATTCACAATTTGAATCGATTCACTGATTCGAATCAGTTCGTTTTTGTAAAAAAAACGGACTTACCGATTCATCCCGATTAAAGTTCATTCTTTTTTCACTGCCGGCCGCAGGACTCATTCCCATCTAATGTAACTTCCATTTTTGCAAAACCGGAAGTTACATCAGAAGAAACGAAAGGACGTGGGAGCGTTGAGGGGGAGCAAGCAGATCTCGTGTAGCGGACCAGTCGGAAGCAAAGGGTATTTTTTGGCTGTCTCTGCATTTCTCCTCTCTTCCCCGCGATTCCACATCCAGTCAAGTAAGTAACTGAACCGGCAGGGAGGGCTGAGAATCGACAGGGGGTGCTCAGAATCGGCAGGGGGGGGCTCAGAATCAGCAGGGGGGGGGGCTGAGAATTGGCAGGGGGCTGGGGATGGAAGCTGAAATCGTCAGGGGGGCTGGGGATGGAAGCTCAGAATCGGCAGGGGGGCTGGTGAGTCTGGGGGGCTGGGGATGGAAGCTGGGAATTTTTGATATGATATTGCCTTGGTTAAATAAAATGTTTAAACTTAAAAAGCTGTGTCATTAATAGTGAATTGAATTGAAAAATCGATTCAACAGGGTGAATCGAATCGAAATATTTTTCTCTGAATCGGGCAGCACTAAGTGTACACCCAATGCTTGTGATCCATTCCCTCTAATGACTCCTGCTGGGACTGCAGAGAGATAGAGAAAGTAAAATAACAGGAAAGACAGGGTCCGATGCAGAGAACCTCATGGTAGAACCGCAGCTGTATTGCAAGATTACCGACTTGAATAAGCAATGAGCATGCAAATGACTGCTGCGTTCAAATCGCGGCAGTAATGCACAGCTCATTGCTAAATGTCATCCTTCCTGCCAGTGCGTGGGCGGTAACTGGCTCATACTCTGAAATTGAAAAAAAAGATAAACATATCAGCATCTGCACTGGTCCCGCTTCTCCTTCCCTAGGGGTTCCGGACGGCTTTTCAAAACCCGGCACTTTGTCCGGGTTTTGAAAAGCTTCCGACGTCGGGACAGCATGAACGGGTTAAAGGGGGTGTGTGACTGGGGTTGGGACGGGGCATGATGTGGGTGGAAGTAAGTGAACCTGGGAGGCGTGGCCATGCATCAGGATTTTCTTTCGGGACCTTCCCTGAGGTCCACCTGATGGTCTAGTGGCTCCCCTCCCTCCTCCCCTTCCCAGCCTTCAAAGTATTTCCCTGGTAGTCAAATGTCTCACCTTTTTCCTCCGACCCAACACCCCCTTTCCCTGATTAATACAAATTGAATCGCTAGTGGGCACTCTCTCACACTTGACCCCTCCTCCAGGCCCACCCTGCATACTTTTACAGGCAGTAGGAGTGTGATGCCCACTCACATCTCCCTCTGGTGCCGCCATCTTGAAATGTGATGGCACCCTTCCGCATGTCATGCATCCTGGCGATGCACCACACAGGGACTGTTGCCCTATGAGGGATCCCCAGCTATGGAGGAATGAGGGGTAAACCCTGAGATAAACACAGGGGATCCTTAACGGTGGGGGAGTCACAGGTGTAAAGGCTGGGATAAGCACAGGGGATCCTTAACGGTGGGGGAGTTACAGGTGTAAAGGCTGGGATAAGCACAGGGGATCCTTAGCGGTGGGGGAGTCACAAGTGTAAAAGCTGGGATAAGCACAGGGGATCCCTAACGGTGGGGGAGTTACAGGTGTAAAGGCTGGGATAAGCACAGGGGATCCTTAGCGGTGGGGGAGTCACAAGTGTAAAAGCTGGGATAAGCACAGGGGATCCCTAACGGTGGGGGAGTCACAGGTGTAAAGGCTGGGATAAGCACAGGGGATCCCTAACGGTGGGGGAGTCACAGGTGTAAAGGCTGGGATAAGCACAGGGGATCCCTAACGGTGGGGGAGTCACAGGTGTAAAGGCTGGGATAAGCACAGGGGATCCCTAACGGTGGGGGAGTCACAGGTGTAAAGGCTGGGATAAGCACAGGGGATCCCTAACGGTGGGGGAGTCACAGGTGTAAAGGCTGGGATAAGCACAGGGGATGTTTAGCTGGGGCGGAGTGAGGGGTAAAGTCTGGGCTAAGAAGGGTACAAGAGTCGAGGGGTTGGGACTCAATATACTGCTTTTTCTGTGCGGTTATAAGAAGCTCGCGGATCCTTATTTGAAGCTCACTGGCACTTGGCAAGCTTTGGTACAGTAGGTGGCTGGAACACTTCACTCACATGGTTTCAAGCGGGGCTTTTTTTCTTTCAAGGAACTCTTTCCCCCTTTCTTTCTATTTTGAAATGAATAGGTTTCAAGTGCGCAGCAGTCACTTGGGACTCCTTTTATCAAGGTGCGGTAGGCGGTTGGCGCGCGGAATACCGCTCGTTCAACCGCCTGCCGAGCTAGTCGCTAACGCCTCCATTGACGAGGCGTTAGGTTTTTGGCTTGCCACGGGGGTTAGCGCGTGATGAAATGTCCGAGGCGCACCTTGTTAAAAGGAGCCCTTAGACTCAGACGTCCAGCGTGAAGCCTGCTGTCATTTTCCCTTCAGAGCTACCTTAACCCAACCTAACAATATGCTCCTATGGCGTAGCTACCTCTCAGTTCTGTGCGGTTTACATTCACAGTGAATTACAATCCATTAGTTAAAAAATTTACCAAACAAGTATGTTTTCAACAATTTTCTAGGTGCCAGATAAGTGTTGGAACTTGATGTAACATTACCAAGATGTTTATCCCATATACCGGCCTGATAAGAGAGAATTCTGCCAAAGAATCGCTTGTAAACGCATCCCTTAATAGATGGAAAGTCAAATGGCCCCGAACCCCGTGTAGGGGGTCAAGAAAAGAACTAGGTAAAGACTTAAAACAGATACAACCAAACTTAGACAACATTCTTAGAAGCTTCGTTAGCCGGAAGCTCGAGGTTAGAGAATGACACGGGGAAAAAATCTGTCCCCATCACCGCCCCGTCACCGGCCCACCATCCTCTGCACCGCCCCGTCACCGCCGTTCCCTTCACCGCCCCGTCACCGCCACCGCCATCCCATTCACCGCCCCGTCACCGTCCCCGCTGCATCCTTTTCCCTTTCACTCCCTCCTTACAGTCTGAGCCGGGAACACGGGTGATCGCACGGTCCTCGCAGCCCCCACCCGCCTGCCCAATCGATCCTAGTGTTTAGCCAGCTCTCTCCCTTCTCCTCACCTTAATTTGCAGGCTTTCTTTTTCAGCGACCTGCACGCTTTCCCAAAGAGCCGCACACGCGCGGCTGCTCAGTGTTCAATCTTCTGCTCTGCTGCAACTTCCTGTTTCCGGTTGCGTCAGAGCAGAAGATCGAAACTGAGCAGCGGCGGGTGCGCAGCTCTCTGATAGCATGCGGGTCGCCGAAAAAGAAAATCTACAAACTAAGGTGAGGAGAAGGGAGAGAGCTGGCTAAACACTAGAATCGATTGGGCAGGCGGGTGTGAGCTGCCGGGACCGCGCGATCCTTCATGCCTCACTGCGGGGACAAGACCCATTCACCGCCCCGCGGGCGGTGAATGGCCTTGTCCCCGTCGCCGCAGCGACTGCTAGTTTTCTTCCCCGTTTTCAGCGGGTGACCCACGGCTAAAATGCGGTGGCCGCGGGTAAACCGCCACCGTGTCATTCTCTACTCGAGGTCATTATGCCATTGTACAGAGCCATGGTGAGACCTCATCTGGAGTACTGTGTACAATTCTGGAGGCCACATTACCGTAAGGATGTGCTGAGAGTTGAGTCAGTTCAGGGAATAATAATAATAATAACAGTTTATATACCCCAATACCGTGAAGTTCTATGCGGTTTACAAAAGATTAGAGAAGGTACAGAATAATTGGACTTGAGAGCGGAAAGAGTGAGTGAGTAGGGGAGAACAGGTCAGTTGTCTAGGTATTTCAGGAACAGGTGTGTTTTTAGACGCTTCCTAAAAGGGAATGGCCACCAGGATGGTCTTGGGGCCCAAGGATCTCACGTACGAGGAAAGGCTGAACAGATTGCGGCTATACCTTCTCGAAGAACGCAGGGAGAGGGGAGACATGATCGAGACATTTAAGTATATCACTGGTCGTGTAGAGGTGGAAGATGATATTTTCTTTCTTAAAGGACCCTCGGCCACAAGAGGGCATCCGCTGAAACTCAGGGGCGGGAAATTTCATGGCGACACCAGGAAGTATTTCTTCACAGAGAGTGGTTGACCATTGGAACAAGCTCCCAGAGCAGGTGATCACGGCCAACGGCGTGCCTGATTTCAAGAATAAGTGGGATGCCCATGTCGGATCTCTATGAGGGCAGTGTAAAGGTATTGCCACCTGAGTGTGATCTCTAGGAGGGTAGTTAGGGAGGGTTAATAGGTGGGCAGACTTGATGGGCTATAGCTCTTTTCTGCCATCATTTTCTATGTTTTTTTTTTTTTCTATGTTTCTATTCTCGCCTCAACTGGCAGCCGGTTCATAGACAACCCCGCGAAAGACAAAGGCGCGTGGCGACAACTGAGCGCAAGACGGAGGCACGCGCCAAAGAAAATTACAGTTTTTAGGGGATCTGACGGGGGTTTTTGTTGGGGAGCCCCCCCAGTTTACTTAATAGAGCTCGCGCCGGCGTTATGGGGGGGTTTGGGGGGTTGTAACCGTCCACATTTTACTGTAAACTGAACTTTTTTCCTAAAAACAGGGAAAAAGTGAAGTTTTAAGTAAAATGTGGGGGGTTACAACTCCCCAAACCTCCCACAACGCCCCCACAACGCGGCACAATCTCTATTAAGTAAAGTGGGGGGGTTCCCCCCCACACACCCCCGTCAGAGCCCTTAAAACAGTAATTTTGTGCAGCGCGCACCTCCGCGCTGCGCTCAATTGTCTGGGCGCGCCTTTGTCCCGGCGCGCTTTTGACCTGACACCCTGGCAGCCAGTGCAATTTTTGGTAATATTTTGTCCCACGGTCAAATTTTTTCAGATGTTTCTCTTACAGGCTGACAAATAACAGATATTCCCAAAGGAAAATCCCTACCCATGGCTATGCTCACAGGCACACCCAGTTCCACCCTGTTCCGCCTGCGTCATGCCTCTTCTGCTCCCAGCCACGCCTCCAGATAGTCTCCACACATGCATGGATGCAACCCGATGACATCACACGCGTGTGTGCCTGACGTCACCGCGTTGCGTTCGCCCATGTGTGGATGCCCCTTCCCGACGTGATTTTTACAGGAAGCTTTTCAAAACCCGGACTTAGTGCCGGGTTTTGAAAAGCTGTCCGGACCCCCGCACGTGTCCTCGAAAGGGAGAACATGTCCGGGGAAATGCAGAGACCCAGGAAAGGTCAAAATATGGCCTGATTGTTTGAAGCTTCCATAACAGAAAATACCATTTCCTACCCTTCGGTCCACATCTCCCCTGGATTGCTCTGCCTGCATCTGACTGCACAGCACCCCCATTCCTACCTGTCTGGCAACCTCTTGCACTCCTGGTGCGCTCGGTTCCTTCCTCCCTGCTCCGTTGATCTCCGGGCACTGATGAGAGCCTGACGCTTCTCCTTTTCTGCAGTGGTTGCAAGATAAAAAATGAAACTCACCCAAACATGTAAATACAGGAGCCCTCCATAGCTACGGGCAGTGATCTTAGCCCTGCCTCAAACAGCAACCAGGCGGGGGAAAATATCTTAACTTATTTATTTTTCTCAGAATGGTTTACATGAATTTATTCAGGGACTCCAGCATTTTTCCCTGTCTGTCCCGGCGGCCTCACAATCTATCTAATGTACCTGGGACAATGGGGGGATTAAGTGACTTGCCCAGGGTCATAAGGAATAGCATGGGTTTGAACCCACAAACTCAGGGTGCTGAGGCTGTAATTCTAACCACTGGGCCCCAATCTTCCCTTCTCCTAAGTGTCATATCAATATCAGGCCATCACTTGCCCCTAATGATTGCACAGCACTGTCAAGATATCCAGTTCTGCTTTGCCTGCATGTGGCGCAGGGATTAAACGTTACATCTTCAGCACCCCGAGGTTGTCACTTAATTTCTCCCCTCCACCCCCTACTGCCCCAGGTACATTTGATAAGACTGTGAGTCCAAGGGGACGGACGGGGATAAATGCTTGAGTAAATTCATGTAAACAGTTCTGAGCTCCCTGGGAAGAATGCTATAAAAAAATTCCAGAGTGGAGATTTTAGGCAGTTCTGGATTTTTGACCACCCCCATCTTGTTGCATTGTGGGTCTTTTTGCACTGATGTCCGAGGGCAGAATCAGGCACTACACATCCCACAATGCTTTGGGTTGTAAAGGCAAAACCAGGACTGGTCAACAATCTTCATCCTGGACCTGGGTAACTTGTCATCTCTGAGCACACAACAGCAGGAGACTTATCCATCAAGGAAAAGACCTAAAAATTCATCTTCTGACAGCACTCCTACACCATTCTCTACAGTGACTCCTGCTGGGAGAGGCTGGGACTGCAGGAGCTGTCAGCTTCCCCTGCACTGTTCCACTCTTTGAGCTGAGAGAAGCTGGACAATAAATCTCCAGTGGTTTCTCCATAAATCCATGCTGTTGTGTCAGATAATGGAGAGTCTTTGTGCTCTGCTGATCGCCATGGCTGGGGTCCAGCTTCTGCCACTGTTTCTTCCAGTCCTCAAGCGATGGAGAAAGGCTTGAAACGTTCTTTTTAAGAGACCTGGGGGACACTGTGACTATTCTTTGCTGTCTCTCCTCCCCTCAGTTTACTGAATGCCCGTCTGTGTGCTCTGTGAGAAGGCAATAAAAGCTCCCTGCCCTGGCGGCTAATGAGCCCCGAGGACAGATGCTTATTCAGCACAGTGTAAGATAAAGAACAGAGACGATTTCTACTGCAGCCCAGAGACAATGGGCAGTGTGAAGGGCCAGGGAGTTGCTTGATTCAGTGGAAGATGTCAGAGGGCCGGTGAGAAGAAGGAATTTCTCATCTGATTCCCTGCCTGATTTTTTTTCACAAACCTATTAGACTTGATCCTAGGGTAGTGACAGAGATCGAAGAGTTGGAAATGCTGTGTGACATCCAATCTACTACTACTTAGGCGTACGCAGTGCTGTACATTTTGACACTTAATAAACGGTCCCTGCTTGGAAAAGCTTACAATCTAACTTGGACAGACAGACATGACATATAGGGTTGGGGATGGGTGAGGTTAGAGGAATTAAGAGTCGAAAGCTCTCTCAAAGAGGTGGGCTTTTAATTGGGCCTTGAACGATGCCAGATATGGAGCCCGCCATAAGGATTTGAGCAGCTTGTTCCAAGCATACAGCACAGCAAGGCAGAAGGGACGGAGTCTGGAGTTGGCAGTTGAAGAGAAGGGCACAGATAGGAAGGACTTAGCTGGGCGGAGCTCGCAGGAGGGGGGAAACACAGGGGGAGATAAGTGAAGGGAGATAGTGAGGGGCAGCCGTGAGTGAATTTGTAGGTCAGTTAGAGGAGTTTGAATTGTATTTGGAAATGGATGGGAAGCCTATGAAATGAACTCAGGAGAGGGGTAATGTGAGTATAGCGCTCTCACGGAATATGAGCTGCCAAATTCTGGACAGATTGGAGTGCAGCGAGATGTCTAAGCAGAAGGCCTGAGAGTAGCGAGTTGCAGTAGTGTAAGCATGAGGTGATGAGGGCATGGAGAACGGTTTTGGTAGTGTGCACCCCTTGGCTTGACTTCGTTAGACAGTAAGGGGACATGTCCCACCATGCAGGCCCAACTGCTTCTTCCTCGGCAGAAGTGTGAGAGAGAAGAGAAAAATGAGCCAGGTTGGGCTTTGTAACATCTGTTTGACAGAGAGAGGACAGAGAGTTCCATCTCATTTGCTTGTGAGGGAGAAGAGAGAGGTAGGAGCAACCTAAAGAAGGGCAAATCACTTGGACTGGATGGCATACACCCCAGAGTGCTGTATGTTCTGTCCCCAGCAGCCTTGCACTGGTTTGATGACATAGCTCTGAGATGTGCTTAATGTTATTCTCACTTTTTAGAACTGTAGTGCTGCAGTCTTTTTCTGCCATGACATGTGAGCAATGCATTATGTGTAATTTAGTCTCATACATTCCGGAAACACCCCTGCTTACCTGTATAAGCTTTGTTTCTAGTGGTCTTTCTTCTGCTAGACCTCCCTTTTCCTTTCATCCTTTGTCTCACTGCTGTATTTCCTGGTCACTTCTACAACCTTTGCCCTGATGGGTCAGCAAAGGTATGACCTCTTTCTGCTTCCAGGTTCTATCCTTTTTGGTCTCTTCTCTTCACTCTCTAGCCTTATGAGTGCTCCCTGAGAATCCTTTGTCTCAGGGTCAGTCATACTTCTCCTCCAGCTGAAACCCATATGGCTCTATTTCCCAAACAAAGGACCAATCTTTTCATCTTAAGCTATCTGACCACACACATGAATAATTCAGCATTTCATCTCTGGAACTTGGAATACCTTACTGTCTAACTGTTCTCTCACCTCTACCACAAAACTTCTGTTCCTCAAATCTTCATCTTCAGTCTCAGTTGCAATATTCAGAAGTCCACTGACTGTGGGTACATCTACTATATTTACTCAATAAACTATATTTCAGAAAATTATAAGGTTTCCCCACATGTGCGTTGGTGCGCTAAAGTTTAACTTTCTGGAAAGTATAGCATATGTTCACTTAGAGAGTCCTGGACTGAGACAACATATTATATGAGTCTCAACTTATTTTTTAGGCTTCTAGCATTTGTATACTGTGAATTCTTAATACAAGCAGTCACATCCCTGATATCAAAATTTATTTTGAGAGCTACAAACTCCCCCTTAAAATTCGGGTTGTGAACCTTGGAGTACAGCTGGATTCAACCCTTAAGTTGATCCCCTGAATCCAAAAAACTTCAGGAGCTACTTCTATCGTTTGCAGGAGTAACTGTTTGCTGTTTTTCTCCTTACATCAAGAAGGCAAGTCTTGTCACATTGGTTCATGCCGTAATAACATCAAGACTGGGATTACCATATACTCTACATTGGCCTGTCTATAAAAGGTTCACACCAGCTCCAATGAATTCAGAATGTAGCAGCAGGTTATAAGCAATGTCACACCATTTCTGCAAAAACTTCACAGGGCTAAATTTATGTCTGATCTTCAAGGCCCTTAAAGGCAATGGGTCAGAGTACTTGAAGAACACCTCCAAGGTCACTAAGGTCATATCAAGAGTATCCTTAATGACACCCTCTCCATAGGATGTCATGCGATGTGATACCTGCTAGTGAGCCTTCTCCAAAGTATCCCACACTCCCTGGAAGTTTCACTTAACACAAGAAGACTACTTTACTTCAGGAAGCAAGTGGAAGCTTGGCTCTTCTCCCAAGCCCTAATGGAAGAAGCAGCTAGCTAGTCACAAAAACATGAGCTAACACCATCTGCACATACCGTAGCAGGACTTGCTTATCCACTCCTATGCTGAGATGATTTGTATGCACTTTTTCTGCCTTCATGTGCAATTTTCCTTAAATGAGTCATCATTACTTTTTATCTAACTCATGTTACTCTATTTTATCTGTCTATAGTTCTATTTCCACTTACACCCTATGCTGTCTATAGTTCTATTTCCACTTACACCCTATGCTGTCTAGTAAAATGTGTCAACATAGCAGATAGCATATTATGCCATAATGTGTCCTGTTCTTTGAATAGTTTCATCTTCTGTCATTGTCCTTTGCCCATATCCAGATTATTCTTTCTGTACACTGATTTGGGTAAATTTTTTTTTTTAAAAGGCAGTCAATAAATCCTAATAAATAAATGCACAAATTTCAAATTGTTTTTATTTTTCATATTTTGTTTGTAACTGTACCCTGCTTGGCAATGGACAGGGATAGTTTGCCATCTTTAATCTCTGTTTCCTCTTCTTTTAAAAGCACTGCTTGCATCGCTTGCTTGCATTTCTTTCAAAATTTTATATGGCATTTTTATTCCCCTCGTTCCCTTATCATGGAATGTTTACAGATTTTCCTTTGCAAGAGGCATCCAACAATTCAAACTCTCCCTTCCTTCTAGAAAAGGAATTAAAGGAGTTAAGATCTTCAGTCAATCTCTGGCTTTTATACTTTCTCAACTCCTCTTAATTCTGAGGAGCCCCAGTTCTTTCCAATCTTTCCGTAAATTTCTAAAAACTTTTCTTTTTGCCAAACATTTTGAAAATTAATTTCTTTTGAAACCTTTGTTTTTACTTTCTTTAGTTTTTATTTAATTGTTGTAAACCGAGTCGAGCTTCCTTAGGTTGATGACCAGGTATATAAAGTTAAGCTTTAGTTTAGTTTAGTTGCAATCTCTCTATCAGGATGCCATAACTTCCCTGTCTTCATAATATCCTTCAAAGAAACCTTACTCTGAATCATGCATCATTTCTATAGTGTTACTAGATATAAGTAGCATTGTACACATTATATGCAGGGACTTTCTTTGTCCCTAGTGGGCTTACAGTCTATGGCAGGGGTCAAAGTCCCTCCTGGAGGGCCGCAATCCAGTCGGGTTTTTAGGATTTCCTCAATGAATATACATGAGATCTATTTGCATGCACTGCTTTCATTGTATGCTAATAGATCTCATGCATATTCATTGGGGAAATCCTGAAAGCCCAACTGGATTGCAGCTGTCAAGGAGGAACTTTGTCACCCCTGTCTTAGAGAGAGGAAGAGAGAATGGTTACTGCGGATGGGCAGACTGGATGGGCCATTTGGCCTTTATCTGCCATCATGTTACAATGTTTCTATAATCATAAAGCTCTATGACGGGGGTGTCAAAGTCGGTCCTCGAGGACCGCAATCCAGTCAGGTTTTCAGGATTTCCCCAATGAATATGCAAGAGATCTATTTGCATGCACTGCTTTCATTGTATGCTAATAGATCTCATGCATATTCATTGGGGAAATCTTGAAAACCCGACTGGATTGCGGCCCTCGAGGAGGGACTTTGACAACCCTGGTCTAAGGTATTATTTGTACCTGGGGCAGTGGTTTGTCCATGGTCACAAGGAGCTGCAGTGGGAATTAAACCCAGGTCCTCAGCTTACTGCATTAACCGTTAGGCTAATTTTTCACTCCTGAGCAGATGCTGGCTTTCTCCCAGGTTCTAGTTTAAAAGTAGAGAGACTTCCAAAATTGTGGGGGGGAGGGGCAACACCTAAATCTATTGTCAACACTCTTTGTGGCAATTCTGTAAATTAACAGCATAAATTAGGTTCTACAAAACAGCCGTACTCAGCACCCATTCTATGATGGCATTTAGGCAGGACTAAGCTGTTTTAGAATACAGGCATCCGGCGAACCAAAATATAGGCGTGGCTACATACAGTACGTAAATGGCAGCTGTAAACGGGCTCCATACATCTTAACATCCCTAAACAGTTGCACACTTAGGGGCTGATTCTCCTTGGGCTGCTGAAAGTTAGGCCGCAGTAGGCATCCTACCTCCGCCTAACTTGTTTTAATTGGTGATAAATGATGCAGTAATTGAGCATATTGTTTAAAACCAATTAAAGTGTGCTTAAAAAAAATAGCCACCGCTAAGCAGCCTACCCGACTGGCGCCTACCTCCTTGGCGGCTAATGGCACATAGTGACGCCCAGAAGGGGGTGTGGTTAGGGGGGCGGCATCGTACTTCAGCATCATTACGAGCCACCGGCCACGATTCTGACGTGACCCTAGGTGGCAAAAATGTAGGCCATTGAAACCTATCAAGCTGCGATTCTAGGCTTAGGCCTAAGGCTTAGGCATATAACTGGTGGCAATCATAGGCGTACATTATTAGCGCCTAACTCTAGGTGCTACTTCTAGAACTGCCCTTAATAACATGTTTTGGAAGTTCTACCTGTTCCTGGTATGAGAAACGAGAGGCCGGTTCGTACAACCAGCTTTAATACATGGCTCACCTGGTGCCCTCCCTTTTCTCCCTCTGTAGGAGTGCAAGAAACGGTCAAATAGGAAGGGAGCAGAGACCCAAAATTTAAGAGCAGGAGGAGTAGGAGTTAAGGAGGTCTCTGTAACAGTTCCTCATGTGAGAATGAAGGGCCATCTGGCCACCCTTACAGCCTGATGACACATCTTCACAGCTTTTGTTTGACCTAAATGAAGTCTAGAAACATAGAAAAATGACGGCAGAAAGGGGCCACAGCCCATCAAGTCTGCCCACCTAACAGACCCACCCACCTAGGCTTACCTTCCCAGAGATCCCACTCCCAATGACCTTACTTCTCAACTCTACCCTCTTAGGGATCCCACATGGGCATCCCATTTACTCTTAAAATCTGGCACGCTGTTGGCCTCGATTACCTGTACCGGAAGCTCGTTCCAATGATCAACCACTCTTTCGGTGAAGAAATACTTCCTGGTGTCGCCATGAAATTTACCGCCCCTGATTTTGAGCGGATGCCCTCTTGTGGTCGTCTACTGTAGAGGTTTTAGGAACCTCAAGTCAAGAAGAAAGTACAGCATGTCGAGAAGTGCATACTTTAAACCAGGGATGCAGGAATTCAGGTCTGAGTGCCACAAATAGGCCAGGTTTTCAGGATGTCGCTAAAGAATATGCAGGAGATAGACCTGCATGGATACTACCTCCTTGTAAGCAAATCTAACTCATACGTATTCATTACGGATATCCTGAATTCCTGACCTGTTTGTGGTTCTTGAAGCCTGAACTCCATCCCTGCTCAAAGGTGAGTTTTGCCGAAAGATTGCATGGTTGGATTATGTGTCTCTATCAGTGGGTGAGTGGATGGGGTTATAAAGAAGCTGAGTCAGAGAATGGAAAGGGGGTATGAGTGGTGGGTGAGCTGAGTGACTGACTGAATGATTGAGGTCTAATGACTGGAAGGAAAGCTTCAGGAGTACAAAAAAAGGTGAATGTGCGAGTGAATGCAGGAGGGGTGTTCATGGATGTGTAAAATGGGGTATATGGGGGAAGAGAAGAGAGGGAGAGTGTGTGTGTAAGGGGGTGCACAGATATCTGAAGCGGGATGGATATGGATGGATGGGTAAACAGAACTGGTATCACCTCATGCAAAACAAGGTTACGAAATGTCAGTGCCCATTTCTCTTACCTCTGGGCCAGTCTGGGGCTTAGCGCCAATCTTCTGCGTTCCTGTAAAATATAGCTTACGTTAGATATCAACAATATTTAGTATGTGCCAACATCAAACGTTACCATTGGTATCAGCATCAACAAGACAAACTGCATACCAACATCACACGTCCACAATACGCTTCGTAGCTTATCAAACATAACCATCAGACATTAACATCAAACATCAACAATACTCATCTTGTATCAACTTCAATCATCAATATCACCATAAAGCTTCAGCAACACATGATATCCTCATCAACAACTCATTTTCTTGTTATGCTGCTAATAAAATTGTAAGTTTTATGTTAAAAATGTACTGCCTTGGGGAAATCTCTTCATAAAAGCAATAGATCCCCCAAAGTAGCAAACTAACCCCTCTTTCATGAAGCCACGGCAGTTGTAGCTTTGACTCTCATAGACTTCCTATGAGCGTCGGAACTAATACTGCCACAGTTGGTAATAAAAAAATTAATAAATAATGCGGCTTCATAAAAGGGAGGGAGCATAAAATAGATAAATAAAATAATCTATGGTATCATCAGACATCAATATTAGCATCAGATATTAACAAAGATTGTACACCAACATCAAATTCACAACTGAACATCAATAACTAGCAATACAGGGTGAAATCAGGCATCTAATGAATGTAAACTTAGAGAAATTCAAAGGACCGTCAAATGTTTCGTATATAGCGATGCTTTCGAGCACCGATACTACCGTGTTTGGGCCCACAAAACGCACTAGGTCTTATTTTCAGAGTATGCACATGTCATCTCTCCCTTCCTCTCCTTCTCCCTTCCTCTCCTCTTTCCTTTCTCTTCCCCACATGTGCAGCATCTTTCCTCCCCTCCCTCCCATCCCCCTGTGCAGCAGAAGTTTGCTCACCTTCTATCCTTCCCTCCCTCCCATCCCTCATGCAGCATAACCCTTGCCCAGCTTCTATCCTTCCATCCCTCCCTCCCATCACTCGTGTAGCATAACCCTTGCCCAGCTTCTAACCTTCTCTCCCTCCCATCCCGGTGTGCAGCAGAAGTTTTCCCTCCTTCTATCCATCCTTCCCTCCCTCCCATCCCTTGAGCAGCAGAAGTTTGTCCACCTTCTATCCATCCATCCCTCCTTCCCATCCCCCTGTGCAGCAGAAGTTTGCCCACCTTCTTTCCTTCCCTCCCTCCCTCCCATCCCTCGTGCAGCATAACCCTTGCCCAGCTTCTATCCTTCCCTCCCTCCCATCCCGCTGTGCAACAGAAGTTTGCCCTCCTTCTATCCATCCTTCCCTCCCTCCCATCCCTTGAGCAGCAGAAGTTTGCTCACCTTCTATCCATCCATCCCTCCCTCCCATCCCCCTGTGCAGCAGAAATTTGCCCACCTTCTATCCATCTTGCCCTCCTTCCCGTCCCTTGAGCAGCCCCCCACCACGCAGCTGAACCCCTGTTGACCCTCCATCCTTCCCTCCCCGCCGACTGCGAGCGAGCGAGCCCTACCTTCATCCGAAGCAGTGTCGGGCTAGCAGCACTAACACGGCAGAGTGAAATCCCCAACGGACAAGGCCAAGCAGCCTGTTTAGAGTGCTGCCGGCCCAATGCTGCTTCAGTTGAAGGTGGGGCTCGCTCGCTGTCATCAGGGAGGGAAGGATGGAGGGTCATCAGGGGTTCAGCTGCATAGGGGGGGGGGGGTTGAACAGTTGACGGCGAATCCCAGAACTAGGGCTTATTTTTGGGGTAGGGTTTATATTAAGACCTACCCTGAAAATGATGCTAGGGCTTATTTTCGGGGAAACACAGTATCTACCCTTCCTCAAATCTGTTAAGGCAGCTCTTGTATGAAACTCCTCTCCCTCCCTTCTCATTTTTCCTTGTTTGTTCTCTTGACTTTGTTCTAGTTCACCCTTCTCCCTTTTGTCTGGTTTTGTCTTAGTAATTTGTTTTGGTTGATTATTTTAAACGTGTAATGCCCCGTATTTTTTTAACGTTATTGTACATCGCCTAGAATTAAGATAGACGATCAATCAAATTTTTATTAAACTTGAAACTTGTGTTTTTTCCCTGACCTATCCAGGTTTATGGAATAAGCTTCCTAGAAGCCTTCGGATGTCAACATCTGTTACTGAATTTAACATTTCTGTTGTTCTAGCCTTTATAGATGAAGAGGGCTTGGGCCTTATTCTATGATATTGTTGCATCAAATCTGTAAAATGGTGTTATCTTGGGTTTTCTTAGTGTGAGATTTTGTATTTAATTTGTTATATGTTTCATTTTGTATGTTATGATTTATATGTGAATTATTTGTTCCTTTAATACAGTAGTTTATAAATAAATCAATAAAATACTTCAACATCAAATCTATCACTATCATCAAACATCATAAGAACATAAGAATAGCCTTACTGGGTCAGACCAATGGTCCATCCCATATTCATGGTGGTCAAGTCCAGGTCACAAGTACCTGCCAAAACCCCAAATAGTAGCAACATTCCCGAATCGCAAAGAGTAATCAAGATTCCGGAACCCTAAATAGGAACGGCGTTCCATAAGGAATACCCAAAGAGCAGCAAGATTCCATGCTAGCAATCCCAGGGCAAGCAGATAATTTGTAAAAAGGTGTGCCTTTAAAATTCTTTGAAACAGAAGATAAAATCTGGAATAAATTCCAAACATGAGTAACTTGATATGAATGATGAAAAAAAATGCCCTTTTGGATAAGAACATTCCTAGCTTAAGAGGAGTAACATCATGCCAAAAATAGTAGAAGTCACATAACCCGTCCATTCCCTTCTTATAGACCCAAATAGCTACTTTAAATTCTAGAAGTGCCTTGATTGGTAACCAGTGCAGAGAACATAACAGAGGCGTGGCTGTGTAAGAAAAAAGGACTGAAAAAGTCCCTCTTGCTGTGACATTTTGTATACGGTAGTTTGCAATCTTTTAAGTAACAAAATAGATGCACCAAAATAATACAAATTCCAGTATAATAGTCAAGCTGAGAACTAAGTACGAGGGGGTGCTGAAAAGTTCTCAGCCCAACCCACCAACTTCCTAAATTCTGAGCGTTATTTTGCCACTGGAGCTGAAAAGAGGGTTAAGTGCCGATTTGCAGAAACGAAATTCTGGGTTTTGATATAGTTTCATGATCATTGATTGAACCATATCCAGGTCATTCTCTTCTTGGCTGGGCTGAGAACGTTTCAGCACCCCCTCGTAAGTTCGGGAATTATCAATCAAAATGATGGTCCACTTAAGAAACTTCTAATTCTGCATGATTTCCTCATTAAAAGGAATATTCTCATAACCAAATATGAAATTTGTGCTTCTGGTGTCAAAAAGCTATTTATAAAAACTCCCCAAACCTTTAATTGGGGATTCAGATTTAAACTGTAAACCACCAAATTGCAAAACAGAATCATCCCAAATTTAGTCAGTCTGACCAATCAGAAATAGCTCTGAACGCAGTAGCATAGGAACATAAGAATTGCCGCTGCTGGGTCAGACCAGTGGTCCGCTCACGCGGCGGCCCTTTGGTCAAAGACCAGTGCTCTAAATGAGTCCAGCCTCACCTGCATATATTCCAGTTTAGCAGAAACTTGTCCAACTTTGTCTTGAATCCCTGGAGGGTGTTTTATCTAGGTTTGATCAAGTATTCACGCATCTAGAAGATTTAAACTAATACAGAATACAGAATTCAGTAGAATGTTCTCTTATTGGTTTTTCAAGTTTTAACTGACATGGTACCAAAGGTATTTTGCTCAGCTTTACGTGTATATCAACTATCTAGAGCAGTGTTTGCCAATGGCGGCTCTTAGACACCTCAATTGTTTGGGGGGGGAGGGGGGTTGGCTAATCTGTCTCTCTGCTCAGGATCAAGGAGAAAGTGGATAGGAGGAAGAGCGGCATGCTTGAAGGACAACAGACAAAAGGGGATGCATTTGGAATTGCTCATGACCTTGAGGATGCCCCCACAATGAAGTGTGAAGGTGGGCTGGTGGGGATGGATATCACAGATGCAATAGGTCAAACAACTTTCAGGGGCACTGATCTTTGACCTAAGGGCCACTGTGTGACCAGACTGCTGGGCACAATGGACCACTGGTCTGACCCAGCAGTGGCAATTCTTATGCTCTTATGTTCACTGAAAAACTGTGCAAGAAACTATCTTCTTCAAAATGCTCAAAGAAAGCTGTTTGATCTATTGCTGGAGAGGAAGTGTTCAAGGAATAATGGTGGAGCTTTTTATGACCAATGTGAAGGACATTGTCGATGATATAAAAGGAGATTATAGCTGTCTTGAAAACAGATATGCTACAATTTCAACAATGAGTAGATGTATTAGAAAATAAACCGGCAGCTACGACTGAACTTATTAAAGAAATGTGACGCCATATTAGTCATGTGGCTCAGCTGGAAAAAGAACTGGAAGAGGTTAACAACTGTGCTCACAAGAACAACTTTCAATTTCTTGGGCTCCCTGAGGGTCGAGAAGGCCAAGATTTAATTAAATTTTTGACCATTTTCATCCCATCACAAAACTCCAACCACGACAAGTTTCCAAGACCTGTGGTGGTTCGTTCACTCAGATTCAGGCAGCTCATTAATATTATGCAATGTGCAAAGATCCAAGCTCCTCTTAACATATTTTTTGTTCCTGACCTCAGTAAAGCTACTGCGTGAACAAGAAAACAACTGCTCGCATATAGGCTGCGGCTCAAGCAGCATAATGCCCGATTCAGCATGCTGTATCCAGCCAGTCTCAGGGTAACCATCAACAATCACACCAAGGATTTTATGGATCCGATTACTTTGGCTGAATTTCTAGAACCATCTCATCCCAGTGACATTGATGAAATGTGATAACCTTTGGTCTGATCTGGTAATCAGAAACACTGCAAATTACTATTCCTTGATGGTTAATTATATGGTCTTTAACAGTTTGTTTATTATTTCCAGCCTTCCTTACCTTTTAATTCAAGAATTTGAATTTAATTCAAGAATTTTTAAGAGAAATTTCAACAACAATCCATTAGAATGGACAAAGTTGAGAATTCGATGGCAGAATTGAAGATTTCTACTAATTTGCAATTGAAAGATAAGAACTTACTTACTAGAAAAATTGAAAATCTGGAGAACGCGAATAGAAACTTAGGGCTCCTTTTATGAAGGCGCAGTAGCGTTTTAACGCACGTAATACCACGCGCTAAACCACTGGCTGCGCTAGCCACTACCGCCTCCTCTTGAGCAGGCGGTAGTTTTTAGGCTAGCGCGGGGGTTAGCTCGTGATGAAAAGTTGGCCCGCTGAAGCCACTAACGCGGCTTCGTAAAAGGAGTCCTTAAACTTAAGAGTTCTAAATTTTCCTGTCTCTAGATTTCAGTCTTCTAGGGATTTATTTCAATCATTTTTAATTTCTGTTTTGAAATATCCAGAAAATAATATGCCACCGTTACAAAAGTTATATTACTTAAATGTGTTCAAAGATGATAAAGAAAAAGGGGACGAACATCCAGGAGAATTGGATCTTACTGGTATGTTGGAGTCGTCTCAGGTGGAAAGTATGAATACTGCCACTTTACTGGTAACTTGTTTTTCTTCAAGACAAAGAAGCAATTCTTCGCCTATTTTATAGGACTGAGAATGTTGAATTTCATGGATTCAAAATGCCATGGTTGAACGTTACTGTCGTCCTCCCGAGCCTGCCTGTTTTGTTATTTGTTATTTAATACTGTTGTGTTGTAGCCTCTGATTCCTTGTTATGGTGATGGCTGCTATCTCAATAAAAAATTATTTAAAAAAAATAAAGTCAATTTTTCCTGATGTATCAAAGTGGACTCAAGTCAGGCATAAAAAATTCCTGATTTATCGTCAGTCTGTTTTGAATTTAGGAATGACCTTCCAGTTTTCCCTGTAAATGTTGCATTACATATCAAGCTAATAGATATATATATTTTTTAACCCGATCAGTTGCAATTTTTTCTTGAAGGTAAAGCAACTGCAAGAATTCCAGAGACTTCCATGGAAGTTGCTAATCAGGCCATATATTTGAATCCAACTGTACTCTAATTTAGAAAAAAAATTCCTTAAAATCCAACTTCCCTTGGAAGTGATTGATCTCCTTCCTCTCCAATGTGGACTTTAGTCATAGTCATTAGTTTGGTATATTATGTTGTTTATTTATCTTTTTTAGATTATTATATTTCCTTTCAAGTGATGTATTTTCAACTTGTAAAAGAATATAAATTAAAAAAAAAAAAAAAGAAAGATATATATATATTTTAACTTGGTGCAAAAGTAGTTCTGCATGATATATGAGTGATTGTGTGAGTTCTGCTAAGGTATGAGTGGGATCAGGGTGTCCTAATAATTTCCGGTCTTAGGTGAAGTAAGTGAACATTGGCCAAGAATCCGAGCCTTGGGGGGAACTTTTTTTTTAAATTTCCTGTGAAATGTTTTATTACACATCAGACAAATAATTTCTTGTTTTTGGAGCCTAAACAGCTGTTAGAATTTGTAGAATCTAGGGAAGATGCAGCATTTGTAACTTAAGATATATAGCTTGTCAAAATTTTGGCTCTAGGACTAACAGGGTTTTGTGTTCACTTGTTTGATTAATTGTATATTCTTTTTAATTTCCTGTTGTCTGCTCTCAAAATATTGTGGTCTATATAATTGAATATATATTTCTTTCTTTTTTTTTCCTTGGAAATTATTGATCTGATTCAAGTAGTATTTATTATACTTGATTGTTAATAAGAAATCCTCTATAATAAAACCCTAAGCGCACATGCGCACTTAGGATGGCGTGTTCCCTGACAGTGTGATGTGTCCCTCTGTGCAAAATTCCATTTTCGAACATGGAGGCAGGGAACATGCCGGCGACTCCCCCCTCCCGCCTTCACTCCCCCAGAGAACAAACCGCTGCCACCGCTGCTGCTCCTCTTCAAAGCAGCCTGCTGAGGATCGCCGACTGGCTGTAGTGAACCTCACAGGCCGCTCTCCACCTCGGTAGAACGTTCCCTCTGACGCGATCCCGTGCATCAGAGGGAACGTGCTACCGAGGTGGAGAGCGGCCTGCGAAGTTTGCTACAGCTGGCCAGCGATCCTCAGCAGGCTGCTTTGAAAAGGAGCAGCAGCGGTGGTTTGTGCCGGTGGGCCAGAAGAGGGAGCAATACAGGCAGACAGGGGGCCAGGGGAAGAAGGAAAGGAGGCTGCTTTGGAGGGAGGGGTGTGCTGGGGGCCAGAAAGCAATCATGCTTTGCTCTGGGAGGGGGGGAAAAGAAGGGTGCCACAGAGCAGACAGGCATGGCACAACAGGGGGCCAGGGGGAGAGGGAAAGGGGGCTGCTTTGGGGGAAGGGGTGTGCTCGGGGGCAGACAGCAATCATGCTTTGCTCTGGGAAAGGAAAGGAAGACAGACAGACAGACAGCATCCAAGGAGAGAGAGACAAAAAAAAAAAAAGACAGACAGACAGCGTCCAAGGAGAGAGAGAGAGATAAAGAAAAAAAACAGACAGCGGCCAAGGAGAGAGAGAGAGAGAGAAAGAAAGAAAGACAGACACACACACACACATCTATTCTAGCACCTGTTAATGTAACGAGCTTAAAGACTAGTGTGAAATAAAGAAATACAGTATGAAAAAAAAGAAGTACGTGAACATTGCCATACTTGTTGTAATATGGCCTTAGGAGGTGCTTCTAGTTAATTTTTCAACTTTGTCTCAGTTGCGTGGCATATGCGAGTTCTTTGGATGTGAACTACCACATTTCGGCTCAAAGAACGACCTTGTTTCAGTTGGATATAACTGCCACATCTGCTATTTAATTACATTCTTTTTTACGGAAACTCTTATAAGAGGGAAGAGTTCATGATTAGAGAATGCGAGGGTGAGAAAACAGATTCAGTAAACTCTTTTGTTGATAAAAAATTTTGTCTGTCACTAAGGGCTCCTTTTACTAAGGCAAGCTAACCGATTTATATTCTGTAGGTGCCTTAGCAATTAGCGTGCACTAAATCGATTAGCACACCCTGGGCAAGTCACTTAACCCCCCCCCCCCATTGCTCCAGGTACATTAGATAGATTGGGAGCCCACCGGGACAGACAGGGAAAAACGCTTGAGGACATGAATAAATTAATGTAAACCATTCTGAGCTTCCCTGAGAGAATGGCATAGAAATTTGAATAAATCAATAGCGTGAAACGTTTCAGCTTCTGATAACCAGAGCTGGTACTGTGACATCATAATGCCTTATTCCACCAATAAGAGCCAACCTCATCAGTGATGTCACAATGGCTGGATTGTCCTACACTTGGATCCCTTTTGCTACATTTTGATTTCTAGGGTGGTGCAGTGGTTAAAGCTACAGCCTCGGCACCCTGAGGTTGTGGGTTCAAACCCTGGGCAAGTCACTTAATCCCCCCATTGCCCCAGGTACATTAGATAGATTGGGAGCCCATATAGACAGGGAAAAACGCTTGAATACCTGAATGTAAACCACTTAGGCTATAAGTGGTATATAAATGCTTAAATAAATCGGTTAGTGCACCTTAGTAAAAGGAGCCCTAAGTTTTCTGTTTTGAGATAAGAGTCTCATATTTTATTTTTTTACCATGCAAGGAATAGCCACTCAAGTGATGTTATGATTTTGCATCTCTTCTAGGTTGACAGCTGTTGTGTATTAACTACTGTTACACTTTTCCCTTGATTTTGGACAGTTAGGGATATTTTCTAAGCATCTAATATTGACTGCTTTATTGTTTGTGAACCGCTGTGAACTTCGAAGAGGTATTGGCAGAATACAAATAAAAGTTGGATTGTATTGTATTCCCTTCTAATGCCTTAGGCTACATGATTCAGTGCATAAGACTCCGGTGAGACCTCATTTAGAATATTGTGTACAATTCTGGAGGCCCCACCTTCAAAAAGATATAAAAAGGATGGACTCGATCCAGAGGAAGGCAACTAAAATGGGGCGTGGTCTTTGTCATAAGGCGAATGGGGACAGACTTAAAGATCTCAATCTGTATACACTTCCCCCTCCGTATTCGCGGGGGTTAGGGGCAGAGCTGGCCCGCAAATATTTAAAAAACGTGAATAATATTCGGGCCGGTTCTGCCCCTAACCCCCGCTTCCCCTGGCTATTTAAACCCTGAAAGCCCCCCCTTAAGCCTTACCTGGTGGTCTAGCGGGTTTTCAGGGCAGGAGCGATCTTCCCACGCTTCTGACCCATCCAGATCGCTCACAGGAAATGGCTGCCTTGAGTTCCCGTAGTCTCTCGAGCCATTTCCTGTGATCGATCTGCAGGAGCGTGGGAAGACTTAAGAGGGGACTTACAGGGCTTAAAATAGCCTGAAAAATTAAAATGTATTTTTTGATTTAAAACTGCGAATAAGCGAATCCGTAGATAAGGAATTCGCGAATACAGAGGGGGAAGTGTACTTTGGAGGAAAGGCGGGAGAGGGAAGATATGATAGAGACGTTTAAATACTACATGTTGTAAACGTGCCTGAGTTGAATCTCGTTCAGTTGAAAGAAAGCTCTGGAATGAGAGGGCATAGGATGAAGTTAAGAGGTGATAGGCTCTGGCATAATCTAAGTAAATACTTTTTTACAGAAAGGGTGGTAGATGTGTGGAACAGTCTCCCAGAAGAAGTGGTGGAGACAGAGACTGTGTCTGAATTCAAAAGGGCCTGGGATAGGCACGTGGGATCTCTCAGAGGGCGAAAGAGATCATGGTTACTGCAGATGGGCCGACTGGATTGTCTACAGTGATCTGTCAAAGCTCAAGGTTAACAAGTCAATGGGGCCTGACAACCTACACCACAGGGTGCTCAGGGAGTTGAGTGATGTCTTGGCGGAGCCGCTGTCCGCGCTCTTCAATCTCTCCCTTAGTACAGGCAGCGTCCCGTTGGACTGGAAGATGGCTAACGTCATTCCACTCCACAAGAAAGGCTCAAAGATGGAGGCAGCAAACTACAGACCAGTGAGTCTCACATCAATATTGAGCAAACTAATGGAAACTCTAATCAAACGCCAATTGGGTATGATCCTGAATGAGGAGAATCTACGGGATCCCCGTCAACATGGATTTACTAAGGGGAGATCCTGCCAATCCAACCTGATCAGCTTCTTTGACTGGGTGGCGGGGAAGCTGGATGTTGGAGAGTCCCTGGACATCTTATACCTGGACTTTAGCAAAGCATTCGATAGCGTACCACACCGCAGGTTGCTGAGCAAAATGAGTTCTATAGGATTGGGCGACACATTGACGAAATGGGTTGGGAACTGGCTTGAAGGTAGGCTTCAAAGGGTAGTGGTGAACGGCATCCCCTCCGAAATGACGGAGATGATCAGTGGAGTGCCCCAGGGCTCGGTCTTGGGCCCGATCCTATTCAACATCTTTATAAGAGACTTGGCAGAAGGGCTCCGAGGTAAAATAACGTTATTCGCCGATGACGCCAAACTAAGCAATGTAGTGGGCTAAAGCACAACGGACAAAAATTAAATGCCCGACAACATGATGCACGACCTACTGGAGTGCTGGTCTAGGACCTGGCAACTCAGCTTCAATGCCAAAAAATGCAAAGTTATGCACCTGGGCAGCCAAAATCCATGCATGACTTATACCCTTAATGGCGAGATCCTAACAAGAACGGTAGCAGAACGAGTCTTAGGGATTATCGTCAGTGAGGACATGAAGGTTGCCAATCAAGTGGAGCAAGCTTCATCCAAGGCAAGACAAATCATAGGTTGCATACGCAGGGGTTTCGTCAGCCGTAAGCCTGAAGTCATTATGCCATTGTATAGATCCATGGTGAGGCCCCACCTGGAATACTGTGTGCAATTCTGGAGGCCGCATTACCGTAAGGATGTGCTGAGAATGGAGTCAGTCCAGAGAATGGCCACCCGGATGATCTCGGGACTCAAGGATCTCCCGTACGAGGATAAATTACAGCTATACTCGCTCGAGGAACTCAGAGAGAGGGGAGACATGATCGAGACATTCAAGTATCGAAGCGGAGGAAGATATCTTCTTTTTCAAGGGTCCCATGGCAACAAGAGGGCACCCATGGAAAATCAGGGGCGGGAAACTGCGCGGTGACACCAGGAAATTCTTTTTCACTGAAAGGGTGGTTGATCGTTGGAATAATCTTCCACTTCAGGTGATTGAGGCCAGCAGCGTGCCTGATTTTAAGGCCAAATGGGATCGACACGTGGGATCTATTCACAGAGTAAAGGTAGGGGAGGGTCATTAGGGTGGGCAGACTGGATGGGCCGTGGCCCTTATCTGCCGTCTATTTCTATGTTTATCTGCCATCACTATATTTCCTATAATATTTGTATAGCCAGACTAAACTGAACCTCAGGCTAAGCTACATATTCTAAAGAGTGTTTAAGCTCTTGTTTATTTGGCAAGAATTTGACATTTTTGGGAAATGGTATGGTCTTTTTTTGGAAAATCATCATATTTGTCTTTTACTCATAAGGTCCAGTATGTTTCTAACAGATTTAAGTTCTCTTTTCCATCTGCTGAAAAGTTCTCAGCTCAACCAAGACGAGAATGACATGGTTGTTCACCCTCTCCAAGGTAGAGAGGGCACTCTAAAGTTAAAAGGGGATAGATTCCGTACAAACTTAAGGAAGTTCTTCTTCACCCAGCGAGTGGTAGAAATCTGGAACGCTCTTCCTGAGGCTCTTCCTGAGGGGAAAACACCCCTCAGGGATTCAAGACAAAATTAGACAAGTTCCTGCTGAACCAGAACCTACGCAGGTAAGGCTAGACTCAAGTAGGGCACTGGTCTTTGACCTAAGGGCCACCGTGTGAGCGGACTGGTCTGACCCAGCAGCGGCAATTCTTATGTTCAGCTACAGTGGCAAAATAACGCTCACAATTTAGGAAGCTGGTTGGTTGGACTGAGAACATTTCAGCACCCCCTCGTAACATGGTCTCTGGCTCATTTTGTTTGACTCCTGAGGCTAAGGAGCTCACCAGTACTGTGGGCAGATCATCCAACATCAACAGCAAGCACCGAACATCAATACTGGCATGGAAAATCCACATCAAAAACTTCTAAGAACAGAATTAAGTTTGTCTGCCAACATATCCGGCATCCAACATCAACATCTTCTGCTTCAGACCTCAGAAACAACATTAACATCATCATTAGCGCAGCAGATTAAGGGCTGGGGAACCAGGCTTCAAATCTTGCTTCTTCCAGAGTCTCCCCTTGCGACTTTGGCTAAGTTACCACCTCGGGTACAAAGTTAGGCCCTCATTTTGCTAACACGCATTAACAACTCAATGCTTGTTAATTCTCTTTAATGTGTTTTAAATAAAACTATTTATTTTTAATGAGACCCTAAGTTTGTGTCTGAGACAATGGAGGATGAAGGGATTTGTCTAATGCCACAAGGAACATCGGTGGAGTTTGAACCTTGGTCTCCCTGGTTCTCACACTGCCGCTAACCACTATTGCAAATGCCTACTGACATGAATGTGAAAAGGCTTGAGCTAAATCCCAAAATAAATAATTAAACTTGGGTATCGACATCACCAATATCCAATGTCAACAGCAAGCATCAACAT
Organism: Geotrypetes seraphini; assembly: GCF_902459505.1. Lineage (NCBI taxonomy): Eukaryota > Metazoa > Chordata > Amphibia > Gymnophiona > Dermophiidae > Geotrypetes > Geotrypetes seraphini. The sequence continues at coordinate 8,944,329 of NC_047085.1, forward strand.
CTGTATCAAACATCTACCTTGACAACAGAAATAACATCAACATCATTGTATATAACATAGGCCAACAACAACAAAATTTTCCTGGTGCCTTGGGTTTTTTGAACTGTTCCTGGGGTTATTTGGGGCACTGATTCAGAAAATTGCTATGGAGAGACCACATCAGCTCTAGTTTTTTAGATAGTATGGGACAGTACCGTAGATATGCCTTTGAGATAGTAGAGCCAAAAAAAGATTGGCCTCAGAGGGAATATATGGTGGTTGGAGGAGAAAACGTAATCGATGAACTTTGGTAGCACGAGAGAGAATCCTACTGCCACTACTACATATAAAGCTAGGCCTGATGAAACGATTTGTAAAGGCTTTGAATAAAGTGCATTGAATGCAGAGCGCATATGTTACCTGGACTTACCATGGAAAAACTGAAGGCAGCAATTTTAGATGGTCCACAGATCAGATAACTTATAAATGACCCACATTTCATAGCTTAGATGAATGAAATCGAATCATCTGCCTGGTCTTCATTTGTTTTTGTTGTGGAAAAACTTTCTTGGCAACAAGAAGGCAGACAACTATATACAATTAGTAGAGGATATGCACTTTCATTTCAACAGGCTTGGCTGTAACATGAGTCCATTATTTGCACAGTCACATACCGGTAGATCGCTTTCCAGGGAATCTTGGTGACTTAAACAAAGAGCAAGGTGAAAGATTTCACCAAGACCTAGAAACAATGGAAGCCAGATACCAAGCAAGATGGCCGACTATTGTTGGAATCTTATGCGGGATTGTCCTGGCAGATCCCGCTCTCGGAAGTCTTACAAAAGGAGCTTCTTGTGTGTTGAATGACTGGAAAGTTTGTATCATAACTTTTGTTTTTGGTATGAAATAAGTAGATTTTCATGTTGTATACTTTTCTTTTAATTTTTAATGTTTCCTTCATGCTTAACAGATATTAATTTAAACACTACATTAGAATATCCTGATTTTTTAATGGTCGAGCAGAGTGAAGAGTGGTATATGGCACATGTTCTGTATCTCAAAACCTAGAGCTGATAGGAGAAAATTGGTGCCATTTTTCAAATCAGCAGGTCAAATATTCCCAGAAACAGGCACCAAAAGGAGTGTTGGCCAGTGTAATTGACGTATTTTTGATTATTTATGTGTTACTGTTGTATATTTTGTACATTTTATAAACTTTTTCAGGTTAAAATTTGATTCAAGAATGGTGGTATATATGCACACCATAACACAGTGTAACATGAAGCTTCAATGTGAGTTTTAATATCTACAGCAGTATCCAGGGGCAGTCTTTAGATAGAATGAGTTGGGTGATTGCTCGAGGTGTCATGAGGTGATGGACATCTTGGAAGACAGGTAGAAGAGTAATCCAGTTGGGAGATGACCTATCACTGCAGGACTGAGTCTCTTGTATGGACATTTCCTACTATTGGCATATTTTAGGGAATGAACCAATGAAGGTGTTTTAGAAAGATCGGATCTTTTTCTCAATGAGTGAAGGATTGGTGTTTGGGGACTGCCAGAAAGGTAGACCCTTATCCACCCACTGTTTCAGAATGCTAGATCTACTAGCACCAGACTCTGTTGCATTGTTCAAATGTCAATTAGCTTAGCAGGGTTTAAAAAAGGCTTGGCTCATTTCCATAGGTCATTATTGAAATGGCTTGGGGAAATCCATTGCTTATTCCTAGGATAAGCAGCGTAAAATCTGTTTTACTACTTGGGACCTGGGTTGGCCACAGGATGTTGGGTTTGATGGACCTTCGGTCTGTCCCAGTATGGCAGCTCTTATGTTCTTATGTAAATGTCTCTAGCGTTGTAAGTTCCTGTCTTCCTGTAAATATATCCTTCTAGATTTAATACATCTGGGTGCTTTTTATATAGGGTTAACTCATGGGTCTCCCTCCCTCCCCAAACCTCTGTGCTTTTACCCACTTACAGTCCCTGACTACATGTGACAAGTAACCAGACTGTCATCATGACCTTCCTGATACAGAAGATCTTGCAGTTCTTTAGAAGAAGCCAATCCCCCACTCGGGTGTAGACTCGGCTACCAGCCTGCAATTTCTGACACTTGTAAGGCCTAGAAATATAATTTAAAATTAGGCAGGTCCAATTCACCGTGCCTCGGGGACCTGTGAAGCTGGTTGAATTTCAATTTAGATCCCTTTCCAGACTATATAATCCATATAGCTCCCATCATTCTGCAATTGGAAAATCTGGACCCCCCCCCCCCAGACCTGCCCCCGGTTCATAGTCAAAAACGTGCAGGACATCAGCACGATGGACTTAAACTTAATTTTAAAGTGCTCCGAGGGGGGTTGGGGGAGGGAACCCCCGCAGTTAGTACTGTTTGCGCTGCCGTTGGGTGGGGATGTTGGGTGGGGGAACCCCCCATTACAGAGAGAAGAAGCATTTTTCCCTTTTTGTAGGGAAAAATGTCAATTTCCTTTGTAATGTTTTCTGTGTGTGTGGGAGTTCCCCCCCCCCCTCCCCATGGCAGTGGCAAAAGTACTAACTTAAGTGGGGAGGGGGTTCTCCCCCCCCCCCTCGGAGCACTTTAAAATTAAGTTTAAGTCCATCGTGCTGATGTCCTGCGCACAATTGTCTGCTCTGTATTGTCGGCACTCGATTGTCTCACGCGCTTTTGTCACGTCACCCCCGCCCTTCCCAGTTCCACCCATCCCTGCCATGTAATGCCCTAATCCCGCCTTCAGTCCCACCCACCGCTGCCTCCTCTTGTGCAGGGAGGAAGGCCGCACATGTGTGGATGCCACGCAAAGATGTTACACGCATGAACGCTTGTGCGTGACATCATAGCATGGCATCCGCACATGCGCGGACTTCCTCCCTGCCTGACGCGATTTGAGGAGGCTTTTCAAAACCCAGATAAAGAACCGGGTTTTGAAAAAACATCCGGACCCCTGGACAAGTCCTCAAAAGGAGGAAATTTCCGAATAAATCCAGACGTCTGGTAACCCTGTGCATGATTATCTCTAAAAGTGATTAAAAACCTCTTTAGTGGATGCTGTGGATGGGCCAACCAGATATTCTATGACATCACAATGCAGGTGTAAAGAGCCTTAGCCTATAGGAAGAGGAGGAGATAGTGGATGCTGTGGATGGGCCATTTGGCCTTTATCTGTCATCATGTTACAATGTTTCTATAACCATAAATTTCTATGACATCACAATGCAGCTGTAAAGAGCCTTAGCCTATAGGAATAAGAGATGCAAATGTTAAGAGCCTTAGCCAATAGGGAGAGGAGGAGATAGTGGATGCTCTGGATGGGCCATTTGGCCTTTATCTGTCATCATGTTACAATGTTTCTATAACCATAAATTTCTATGACATCACAATGCAGCTGTAAAGAGCCTTAGCCTATAGGAATAAGAGATGCAAATGTTAAGAGCCTTAGCCAATAGGGAGAGGAGGAGATAGTGGATGCTCTGGATGGGCCATTTGGCCTTTATCTGTCATCATGTTACAATGTTTCTATAACCATAAATTTCTATGACATCACAATGCAGCTGTAAAGAGCCTTAGCCTATAGGAATAAGAGATGCAAATGTTAAGAGCCTTAGCCAATAGGGAGAGGAGGAGATAGTGGATGCTCTGGATGGGCCATTTGGCCTTTATCTGTCATCATGTTACAATGTTTATATATACTATGCAAAAAGCAAGCTGAATATCTTCAAATTTCTAACCACTCAAGATGATATTCACACAAACGTGCTATCAGAAATAAAGTGCTCAACTTATACCAGTAATGAAAACGGTATAGACCTCAGTTTCGTTACTAGGAATCAATGAAGCAGTAGCTCATGTTTAAATAATAATCCCTTGATGCAGCCGTAGGGCGAAACAGGGCCTGTTGGGATATTTACCAGTTGGGATATTTACCAATTTTGATACTGATCCTAAGCGGTGTATGTAAATACCGCTAAAACTGCAGCTGCGGTGATTTTGGGCCATCAGAAGAAAATAAGATAAGTGCTCACTTTTCTATAAAATTTTGAAAACTATATTATTAAAAATCTGGAAATAAGAAGGAACGGTAAATGACTAGACCAAGGATGTATTTCCTATGTTAGTATTAATACTGACATTGATTGTTTCACAAGATTTATCTTGGGAAACACTGAGGTCTATACCGTTTTCATTATTGGTATAAGTTGAGCACTTTATTTCTGATAGCACGTTTGTGTGAATATCATCTTGAGTGGTTACAATGTTTATATAACCATAAAGTTCTATGACATCACAATGCAGCTGTAAAGATCCTTAGCCTATAGGAAGAAGAGATGCAAATGTTAAGAGCCTTAGCCAATAGGGAGAGGAGGAGATAGTGGATGTTGCGGATGGGCCATTTGGCCTTTATCTGCCATCAGGTCTATGTTTCTCTAACCATAAAGCTCTATGACCTCACAATGCAGGTGTAAAATACCTTAGCCAATAGGAAGAGGAGATGCAAATGATAAGAGCTTTAGCCAATAGGGAGAGGAGGAGATAGTGGATGCTCTGGATGGGCCATTTGGCCTTTATCTGCCATCATATTTCTATTTAGTGTCTTTAATATTGTGTTGTTATTCAATTGCTTTGGCTCATATATTGAATTTTGGGCTCTGTCCAGTGTACTGTGTGGAATTTAAGGGAATGGAACTTGATATTCTGCCTTTCATTGGTTAAATCAAAGTGGTTTACATCAGCGGTGAAGCCAGACAGCCAATTTTGGGTGGGCCTGAGCCCAAAGCGGGCATCTCTCTCTCTTTCCCTCCCTTCCCACTCTCCCAGCCCATGCAGCATCTCTCTTTTCCTCCCTCCCATCCCCCACCAAGCGCGCCATTGAGCTCTGCCTGCCCCTCAACTCCAGAGCGGGGACTGCGGCGGGCAGGACTTGCCCTTCCCAGAGGCAGAGCACTGGGCTGCCTGGAAGGACCGCTGCTGTAGCCTGGCCACTGCGGCAAGCCCTTCCATGACCTGCGCTGCATGGGAGAATGCTGGGCTATCATCCGGGTAGGGTTACCAGATTTTATGTCAGTAAAATCCGGACCCCCTATCCCTGCCCCGTTATGCCCCAGCTCTGCCCCCACTGCCTGTCCGTCAGACATAAAGGCATCCGATGTCACATGCGTGCTGACACCGTGTTCCATCCACGCACGTGTGGATGCCCCCTCCTGACGCAATTTCTTTTCAAAACCTGGACAAAGTGCCGGGTTTTGAAAAGCTGTCTGGCCCCCAGACATGTCCTCAAAAGGAAGACATGCCTGGGGAAATCCGGATGGCTGATAACCCTAAAACCCACCGTGGGAGAGACTGGCTGGGCCTGAGCTGAGATAGGGTGGACAGGGCTCACCCAGGCCTGTTTGTAACTATGCTCCTGGTTTACATACAGGTACATATTTTGTACCTGGGCCATTGGAGGGTTACGTGTCTTGTGCAGTGGGAATTAAACGTAGTTCCCCAGGTTCTCAGGTTGCTACACAAACCCCTAAGTATAAACGTTGGCAAGATCTTCCTTTTCTAGCATTATACCTTTTGGCTAAAGAAAGGGGGCAACCATTTCTCCAAATCAGGCTCCACATGGTATTCCAGGGCCATCGCATTATGTCTAACAAAATTGTCTAATTTTTTTGTTTACCGAACTGACATTATTGAATCCCAAGTGTGGATGCTGGGGTTAAAGTTACTTTGGCTGCTCTAAGTTAGACTGGGTAAAACAGTAACAGAAATATTTCCTAGTATTATTCCCCTGAGTTTCACACCGACCTGTTCTCCTAGGCCAAATGACATGCATTTGACTTATTTTGCATTACCTGGGTCTTGAAAGGTTTTGAAAATATGCCCTTTAAGGTCACCCTCAGGTAATGATGTTTCTCCTTAAGAAAGTATGTTTTTCCATCCAGAAATCTCCCATACAGGCTTCCTGTAAATCCACCTTCCCTGCAGTGCTGAGGATTGCTTTTCCAGGACTCCCTTGTATACCTAGCTGCTGCTGAGGAATGAGTCAACTAGGAAATGTTTACCCCGCCTCTACTCTATTGGCAAAGGCTCCCCCACAGCCAGTCCCAGGGGTTCACACGGTGGTGAGATGTATGCTGTGTCACAAATACAGGATGTGACTTATTTCCGAAGGTCACTCAGACATCAAAAAGTGCTTTATCCACCACAGGTTCACCAACAGGGATCCAAAATGTTAGGAACGGAATGTGGAAGTGTGGTGAACCCAAACACAGGAGTCATGAGAAAGAGACGTCAACAACCAGGAAGTAGTACAACAAAGAAAGTCTTTATTAGTCTGGACTCAACACGTGCCTTTTTCAAGAGTCAGCTACTTGTTAGCACCATCAATGAATATGTGTTATCTCCTCTGTCAATATACATTGAATGCAGTACAACAGGTCAGGACTTCAGTACACCTGTAGAAAAATCACCCTTGAAGACAAATTGAACAGTAGAAAATCGCCTGAACCAGATGGTATACATCCCAGAGTACTGATAGAACTGAAAAATGAACTTTCAGAGCTATTGTTAGTAATTTTTCTCTAAAATCCAGCATAGTACTGGAAGACTGGAGGGTGGCCAACATGACATGACGTGAAGTCTCTGACTGAGCCTAGTGTGTCGCTGCCCTCCCCTAGCTAAAGCTTACTGAGCATGTGCAGGAAGCCCTACTCCTTGAGCCCCCTCCCCTCCTTCTATTGGTTTTGTCTCTAGCAATAGAAGAAGTGGAGATGAGGAGATGCATGTTACAAGTAAGTAACCTTGCTTTCTCTGGAGACAAGCAGGGGCTATGCAGCCCCACTTGATGGTGAGTCCCAACCTGAAAAAGCATACGGGAGGTGGAAACAGTCTATAATGCAAAGAGGTTACGTAAAACTGATTGACCAAAGTGAACAACTTGAGCCAAACTTTGATCTAAGCAGTAGTGCTTGGTGAAAGCATGTACAGAATAGAGAGTTGCGCGGGGACAGAAATCCCACCCGTCCCCACCCGTCCCCGCCAAAATCCCACCCATCCCCACCCGTCCCCGTGAGGAATCCCTCCGTCCCCACCCGTCCCCGTGAGGAATCCCTCCGTCCCCACCCGTCCCCGTGAGGAATCCCTCCGTCCCCACCCGTCCCCGCGAGGAATCCCCTCCGTCCCCACCCGTCCCCGCGAGGAATCCCCTCCGTCCCCACCCGTCCCCGCGAGGAATCCCCTCCGTCACCATCCTTCCCTATAAACTTCAGAAATAGTTATTTTATTTAATTATGCTACTGAATTAAAGGCTCTGGTAGAGACCCATTTACAAATAAGCAAAGAGACTATTAATTTGGAAATATTAATTGGGAAGAATACATACTTTGTAAATGGGTTTCTACCAGAACCTCTAATGTAAATATAAAATATAAATACTCAGCTGATGAGAACCCACAAACTGTCAGCTGAGGACTTCCTTTGCAGTTGGCCTGGGGTCCCTTTTGCCAAGCTTGGCAGGCAGCAGTAGCGTCCCTGAGTCACAGATGCTGGCACCTCAGTGGCTCATGGATGCTGCCAGCGACTGCTGCGCTTGGTGGAGGGGAGTTCTGACCATCTCTAGAGGAGGTCCTCTGCTGGCGGTGCTTGGGGATCCCCACCAGTCACAGCAAGGGCCAACAAGTACTTCAACACTGTAGAAATAAAACCAGAAATGCATTTCCTTTTCTTTTGAACACAAAACAAAGATATCTGCCATATACATTTCCCAAGGCAGATGACTCTATGCAATGTCACCTCGGTAACAAAATACAAAAATAGACAAATACACCCCCTCCCTTTTTACTAAACCACAATAGTAGGTTTTAGCACAGGGAGTTACGCTGAATGCCTCGCGCTGCTCTCAATGCTCATAGGCTCCCTGCGCTAAAAAACAATATTGCGGTTTAGTAAAAGGGAGCCATAGTGCAAAATATAGACAGCAGATATAAATTCTCAAAACAGACACATTTTGATCACTAAATTGAAAATAAAATCATTTTTCCTATCTTTGCTGTTTGGTGATTTCATGAGTCTCTGTTTGCACTTTCTTCTTCTGACTGTGCATCCAATCTTTCTTCCTTTCTTTCAGCCTCCTGTATGTTTCCTCTCCTCCAGACCTCATTCTCTCCCCCAACTTTTTCTTTCTGTCTCCCTGTTCCCCCTTCTTTCTGTCTCTCTGTCTGCCCCCTTTCTTTCTTTCTCCGTGCCCTCCCCCAAGCCACTCGGTTTGCTGCCACCGCCATCGGGGAATAGTCCCCAAGCCACCGCTGTCCCAAGCTTTCCCTGCAGAAGCGTCGCGCTGACCAGCATTCCGCTCCCTGACGTCAATTCTGACGTAGGAGAGGAAGTTCCGGGCCAACAAGGCATTTCTCCTCATTCCATCCAGCCTGAGCCCCATCTCTCCTTGATCCAGCATTTCCCTTCTGTGTCTGTCAGAATTACCATTCCACCTATTTTCCAGCATCACCCTTCTTTGTGTCCATCTCACCTATATCCGTATCTCACCACTTTTTCAGAATCTTCATTTGTCTCTGTCCTTGTCTTTACCCCATATTCACCATTTGCCCTTTCAATGTCTTTATCTCCCCCCCCCCCACACACACTTTTTCAGCATTACTTCTATGTCTCTATTTCACCTCCTCTTCATGTCCCCTCTGTATCTCTATCCTTATTCAGAAGGTCCTGCTTACCCTTTCTCTTCTTTGTGTCACAATCTCCATTTTCAGCTTTCCCCCCTTTTCCTTTGTTACTGCACCCTGTAGCCAGAATCTTTCCACCCTCTCTCCACTCCGGCCCAGCCCAGTATGAAATATTTCCTTTTGTTTCTCTCCCCTCTCTCTTCTCCTCCCTCACCCACGAGTCCTGCATCTGGCCCTCTCCCTTCTACCTGCACCTGGCAACACCCCCCTGCTCCGCGGCTCTCTTAAGCAACTCGTCAGCAGCGGTGATCAAGACAAGCTGCCGACATCGAGGCCTTCCCTCTACGAGTCCCACCTTTGTGGAAAAAGGAAGTTGAAACAAGCGGGACTCGCAGAGGGTAGGCCCCGACGCCAGAAGCTTGTGTCGATCGTTGTTGCCGAAGAGAGCCGCAGGTAGAAGGGAGAGGGAGATAGGAAGGCTGTAGAAGCTCCGGAGCATGACACCGAACCCGGCCAGGATGATTTCTTTTTCAGGCTGCTGCTGCCGCTGCCATCCCCCACCCGAAATGACAAAAAACAGCCTAATGCCCGCGTCGGGAAATAGCCATGCTGAGCAGTGAGCTCAGCACGTACACAGATGAAAGCCTTGCTTGCTGATTGGTCCGGCGGCACGGTGGGGCGGGGCCGCCGGACCAATCAGCAAGCAAGGCTTTCATCTGTGTACGTGCTGAGCTCACTGCTCAACATGGCTATTTCCCGACCCGACGCCAGACTTGTAAGCTGCATACTTGCATCGCCAGAATTTAGGTAGGTTGTTTTCATCCCCGTGGGAGTCCCGTGGGCAAGGGGGCGTCCCCGTGGGAGTCCCGTGGGTCAGGGGGGCATCCCCGTGGGAGTCCCGTGGGCCAGGGGGCGTCCCCGTGGGAGTCCCGTGGGCCAGGGGGGGAACCCGCGGGATCCCCGCGGGACCCGCGGGATCCCCGCGATCCCCGTTCCCGTGCAGACCTCTAGTACAGAAGACCAGATAGCTGCTTTACAAATATCCTGGATTAAGATGGACTTCAAGTTGGCTGTCGACGCCACTGTAGCTCACAGTTTATGTGCCTCAATTGAACCAGGGGGCTGTATATGAGCTCTTGTGTAGCAAAAATCGAAGCAATGTGTAATCCATGAGGATATGGCTCTTTTTGTTGCTGGTTGGCCAGAGGTAGCTGGGTTTTAGGAAATGAAAGTTGACTCAATTTGTGAAGATGAGAAGTTGCCTTGAGGTAAAAAAGACGTGTTCTTCTGCAACCTAGGGAATGAAGGCGTTCCTCTGTCTCAGAGGAGTGTGGAGGTGGAAAAAACGATGGTAAAGTGATTATCTGGTTAAAGTAAAAGTCTGAAACCACTTAGGAAAGCAACTTAGGATGAGTCCGTAACAGCATTTTATTTGCAGAAAATTGTAAGTAAGGATAATATGTGACTAAAGCTCTTCTAGCTGATGTGATAAGAAAAGCTGTGTTCCAGGAAAGGCAAGTAAGAGATGCAGACCCTAATGGTTCAAAAGGGGCTATCATCAACTGTTCTAAAACTACCTTGAGGTCCCAGGATGGAGTAGGGTCACGGAGTCAGAGAGAAGGCTTCCGACATAGGCGCACATCACGCGAGGAGCCGCCCCCGGCGGCTTTGAATAGAAAAAAGTCCGCAGAAAGGGAGCCAACTCTCGATCATTGCATCCAGGGAAGGAGAGAGGAGGAAGAGAAATGCTGCTGCTGCACAGGGAAGAGGGGAGGGCAATGCTGCTGCACCTGATTGGGGAGAGAGAAAGAGGGAGAAGGAAGACAAGGGAGAGGAGAGGAACGAGAGATGCCAAGTCTGAGGGAGGGAAAGGAAAGAAGGAAATGAGATACCAGACCATAGAGGAGGGAGGGAGAGATGCCAGGGCATGGAGGGGGGAGGGAAGGAGACAGATTGAGACATTTAAGTACATCACAGGTCGTGTCGAGGCGGAAAGCGATATATTCTTCCCCAGGGGACCCTCGGTCACAAGGGGGCACCCGCTCAAACTCAGAGGAGGGAAATTTAATGGTGACACCAGGAAGTATTTCTTCACAGAAAGGGTTGTAGATCACTGGAACAAACTTCCAGTGCAGGTGGTCAAGGCCACCAGCATGCTAGACTTTAAGAATAAATGGGACATCCACTTGGGATCCCTGTGGGGGTCGAGCTAAGGATCTGGGTCATTAGCACTCAGAGTTGATGGGGTGGGTCAGAAGAGTGGGCAGACTTGATGGGCTGTAGCCCTTTTCTGCCATCATCTTTCTATGTTTCTATGTTTCTATGTTTCTATGCCAGACCAGGGGAAAGAAAGGAAGGAGGGAGGGCACGAAAGGAAGGAGTGAGTTGTCAGACCATGGAAATAGGGAGAGAAGGTGAGAGAGATTGGAAGGGAAGGGAAGGCATGGAAAAGTAGATTTTGAGAAGAAAGCAGAAAAATGGAAAAACTGAATGTTAAGTTAATGCCAAAGATGGATGCAAGGCAGAAAGTGAAGATGGAGAGAAAAAGAGTCAAAGGACAAGAAGGCCCTGAAAACATAGTTAAAAGCATAAAAAAATGAAGTCACCAGACAACAAAGGTAGGGAAAATTATTTTATTTTCAATATAGTGATTGAAATGTGTCAGTTCTAAGAAAGGAAAGATGTCACACTTTAACTGTGAGGGCTGCAGAAAAAATAATTAATGTCTTATTAAAGAAATGACAATTTTGCCTCATGCAAAATTGTCATTTCTTTAATAAGACATTAACTATTTTTTCTGCGGCCCTCCAAGTACCTACAAATCCAAAATGCAAAGGGTTTGAGTTTGAGACCACTGCTCTACAAGTTCATTTTTCAATTCTATCAGTACTCTGGGATGTATACCATCCGGTCCAGGCGATTTACTACTGTTCAATTTGTCAAATTGACCCATTACATCATCCAGTGTTAGAGATTTGTTTGAGTTTCTCTGATTCATCAGAACTGAATACCATTTCTAGCACTGGCAACTTCCCCACATATCTCCGCTATGGCCTCGTCTCCCCTGACAGCCCCTTTTAGCCTGTGATCATCTAGTGGTCCAACCGATACTCATCCTGGCTTCTTGCTTTTAATATACCTTAACAAGTTTTTACTGTGTGTTTTTGCTTCCAGCATGATCTTCTTTTCAAGGTCTCTCTTTGCCTTCCTTATTGGTGCCTTGCATTTGACGTGCCATTTGTTCTTTCTACGTTATCTATTAGGTACTCTAAGATGACAATATTGTGACATCGGAGGCAGGAGATACAGCCTCAGCTCTGCTCTATAAATCTCATTAGGAGTCAGAGCGGAAGGATGTACCTAATTCTGGTTGGCTTTGTTGCAAAAGAGCTCCTTTGAGAACAAGCTTTCATGTGTAAAAGTTACTCAGAACAGCCAGGACCTGTAGTATGATGCAGTAACACTTTTACCTTCAACAAAGGTCTTGGTGGCTTACTTAAAATGGTGACTTGAGTTCCTCTTGAGAATGTGATGGGGGCAACACCTATTAACTTTCTCTTGCATCTCAGTCACCAGATAGAAAATGAAACAGAAAGTTTAGGATCCAACTGAAAATAATAAGAAACAGCGCAAATCATAAGAACATAAGAATAGTCTTACTGGGTCAGAACCAAAGGTCCGTCAAGCCCAGTAGCTCGTTCTCACAGTGGCCAATCCAGGTCCCTAGTACCTGGCCAAAACCCAAAGAGTAGCAACATTCCATACAGAATCTCAAAGAATAACAAGATTCTAGAATCCCAAGGAGTAGCAACATTCCATTCAGAATCCTAAAGAATAGCAAGATTCCAGAATCCCAAGGAGTAGCAACATTCCATTCAGAATTCTAAAGAATAGCAAGATTCCGGAATCCCAGAGAGTAACAAGATTCTAGAATTCCAAAGAGTAGCAACATTCCATGCTACTGATCCAGGGCAAGCAGTGGTTTCCCCCATGTCTTTTTCAATAACAGACTATGGACTTTTCCTCCAGGAAATTGTCCAAAGCTTTCTTAAAACCAGTTACGCTATCCGCTCTTACCCATGTAAATATTATTGAGTGACATCCTCAGAGCAGCAGGGAGCTAATGCAACACCCTGGAAGGAGTTGTGTCCTATGACATCGCAATCCTCCGTCTTTCTGCCCCTGTTCTGTTCCTTCTTTCCACTGTCCCACGTGCCATCTAAAACATTTCTAAGGAGTGTTACAGCCAGCATCAGCTAGAAGCAAATGGAATCCAGATGTCAGCATCTGTATTCCTGGACCGAACCTTATCACTGGGAACTCTCGATGCCATTATATACGCTTCAGAAAGTTTATTTTCTGCTGCTGTGTGGCCAACGTCTGTCCCAGCAAGCCTAGGAAAAGGTAGGGCACCGTCCTTACTCTCATTTCAGTTCTGGGACCAGCACTACATCAGAGCTAAAGGAACCTGAAAGATGTCATGTGTGTGGGAAAAACAAGGGAGCATGGGAAGACCGAGAAGGAGAAAGTCGAGACTCACCAAAGAAAGTGGGAAGGCAAAGGAGCGGAAAGACAGAAAGATACCAAGAGATGACCAAGGAGAGGGAGACACAGACAAGGAAGGAGAAAAACAGAAAGAGAGGGCGAGAGACACCAAGAAGTAAGAGGGGGAGCAGAGAAAGGGATAAGGTGAAAAAAGAACATAGAGAGGGAGAGAGAGGCTGAAAGGAAGAGAAAGAGCCAAGGACGGCAGAGAGGGAGATCCAGTATCTTGTCCTGTACGGTACCTGCTTGAAATGTGATGAAATAAGTTGGCTGCCGGCTCCGCAGAGAGCAGTAAATGAAAAGGATCCAGATAAAGATGGTGCCCAGGACCAGAGCAGAGACCCAGGCAAGGCGGAACCAGGCAGGGTCGCTGAGAATCCAGGGGACACATTCTCCACCAGGCTGCCCAGCTCCTGCCCTCTCAGTGCCCACCCCCTTTGGGCTCAAGTGGGTGATGCTGTGTTAATGTATGTGCATGCGGCGTTTGTTCATCTTCCTGGCAGTCAGCATTAACTCTAGCTGTGTGACATGGCCTTACCAGTATGCTTCCAGATGATCTCCAGATGTGTCTGCTGTTCAAGCTCCTCCTCCTGAATGCATGCTGCCAGAGACAGCTAAGGAGAGAGAGAGAGGCCGAAGTCTGGACAGCTGTCAGAGCAGCCTTGCTCACAGAGACAGAGTAGTACGAACCCCCTGGACACACTGGCAGAACCTGTCTGCTCAAATTGTACTCTGGTTTTCAAATTCTCAGGGCCGGCTCAACCTATGGACCAGGTAAGGCCGTAGCTCAGGGTACTGATGATAAAGTCTGCCAAAATTGCAGACCTTCAGCCTTTTAGAGGAATAGATGCCAGACTGGGATTTTGGCACCTTTTATCATCAATGCAATGAAACTTGAGAAAGAGAGGGGAAAGATTTTGGATCACAGGTGGGGGGGGGGAGAGGGGGCAAGGAGAGTGATAGCAGATTGAGGAGCTGGGGTGATAGGGGTTAGGGTTACCATAAGGCAGGGGTCTCCAAAGTCCCTGCTCAAGGGCCGAATTCGGTCAGGTTTTCAGGATTTCCTCAATGAATATGCATGAGATCTATATGCATGTACTGCTTTCAATGCATATTCATTGGGGAAATCCCGAAAACCTGACTAGATTCGGCCCTCTAGGAGGGACTTTGGAGACCCCTGCCATAAGGCTCCAGAAAAAGGAGGACCGATTGAGACATCCCGGTTTTACTTCCATTGAAAGCAATAGAAGGAATGAGGACAGACAGAGATATCAGGGTTTTTGACACCAATGGAAGTAAAACCCGGATATTTCAATTTGTCCTCCTTTTTCTGGAGTCATATGGTAACCCTTGGTAATGATGCCAATGCAAAAGTTAGTTCAGGTTGCCATGGTCCTTTCAGCCGGCCCTGTAATAAAATTCCTGATTTCAGAGATGTCTTCTCTCTCTTTTACTCTTTTTAAACTCACCAGAATCTCTCATACTTCTACTCTTAGACTATACCACTTTTGGAACAAGTGGAAGAGACCTTTTTGCTGGGGGGGGGGGGTGATGTAATGCCTATAGTATCTTGTTACTCTTAACGTTCTATGAGTGGATTTGCCAGTCTTGAACTTTCAGAAGGGAGTTGAAGCATGGTCCCATGGGAGTTGAGATTGCTGCTGAATTACTGGAGGGTCTCTTTGTAAGCCATTAGTGAAACTGACGTCTGCGATTCACAGGGAACAATAGTATAAATACTTATATGGAGGGTACATTTCTCTTAAAAGAGCTTTTCTTATGAGGATCTCACAAAGTAGTCAACTACATAAGAACATAAGAATAGCCTTACTGGATCAGACCAATGATCCATCTAGCCTAGTAGCCCACCCTCAAGGTGGCCAATCCAGGTTACTAATACCTGGCAAAACCCTAAAAACTAGTAACATTTCTGAGAGGAGAGAAAAGAGGGAAGAAGACATTCTCTTTCTGGGAGGACACATCTTTCTGAGAGGAGAGGAGTAGAAGACATATCTCTGGGTAAGTATACATTATTTTGCTCTGAGTTTTGATAAGTTTGTGGATAAAAGCTAAATTGTAGATTCACTTACATAGACAGTTACATCTTAAAAGAGCAAACTTTACTTAGTCTTCATAGAATAATAGCCTTTTATAGTTCTACAGTTTTTAACCTTGAACTTTCTGCTAGAGATAGTCTCTGGCAGGCAAAGCAGGGCCTGGCTTAGTCTTCATTCCCTCCCACCCTCCCCGGCTCATTTCTTTACTTACCCTGATATTGACTGGATAAATGTTACATGAGGAAGTGCTAGGGAGGTAAAATTCCTAGATATTCAGTGTATAAAGATTGCCCAATATTTTCTTTCCTTGTTTAGTCCAAGATGGGGTACAGTGAGAGCTGTGCTATATGGGTCTCATACTGTTATTTATTTATATAGGAGATCTTTTACTAAAGCTGCAGCACAAGTGACCTTAGCGTGCTGCTTACGTATGTCTTTCCTATGAGCTAAGGCCACTTGTGCCACAGCTGGAAAATGGCTGTCTTCCCATTCTTCAAATTAGTGGCCATTTGCTAATTTCACCATTGCTCTATGGCCATCCAAAAAAGTTGCCTATTTTATAGGCAGCAAGGGCCCATGCGCTAACCCCATTCTAATAAATTAGAAAGTGGTAATGCCCTACATACTAACGGCTTAGCGCCATCAAGCCCACTCTCTGCTCTTATACATGCCCCATTTGTGAAAATTACAAAATATTTTTTTACTGCATGCAAACGGGAAAATTTGCCAGGGATGGCAACACACGTATTGCGGCAAGCCTTTTTAATGTGTAGTAAGTGCGCAATAGCGCTTATCATAGTTTAGTTAAAGGACCCTATAGTTTTCCCTGTACATTTGACCCCAAAAGTTTTTATCCCTGTAAGCTTTCAGCGCACATTACTGTTTTCTGTGGCCATATACTTTGAATTAAATGTGACGTGCCATTTCTTCTTAGAATTTCATTCTAGCCTCAAGGATGATCTTTATACACTGAATATCTTGTTTTAAGGTAATCTTCTTCATCTCCTTGTCACGATGGGATCCTTTTACTAAGTTGCAGTAAGCGCTAGCATGTTCTTACCACACATTAAAAAGGCTTACCATAAGATACGCACATGGTAAATTTGATTGACTGCCCAGGGGAGAGTGTGTCAGCCTCAGCACCCCGATGCTGCTTCTTGTGACCCTGGGTAAGTCACTTAATCCCCCCATTGCCCCAGGTACATTAGATAGATTGTGAGCCCACCGGGACAGACAGGGAAAATGCTGGAGGACCTGAATAAATTCATGTAAACCGTTCTGAGCTGTCCTGGAAGAACGGTATAGAAAATTGAATAAATAAATGAATAATATTTTTACAAGGAGGGTGTGTTTGGGGGTAGAGAGCAGTTGTGACAGCGCTAATCAGAGTGCATGGGCAGACTAGATGGCCTTTATCTGCCGCCATGTTTCTAAAGAGGAGCTGATTGCTGGCCTTGCTGAATTAGAAGGCCACTTATCCAGGGCATTGCCAGATTGACCTGGACTTGCCTAACCTGGAATGGACTAGAGAGGAGCTGAATCCATGGTAAAGACGTAGCAACCCAAACGTGAGCACAAAAACTGAATGGCAATAATGAATGCCACTTCAGTGACCTCTTCCAAAGTTCAGTAGCCACAATTCAAAAGACAGTCTGAGAATGTGGGTATATTCCAAAGTATTATTTATTTTACTGCCATTGAACAGTTGATATGCTCCCTAAATATTTTATCATTATATTGTCTTGTCCAAACCAACCCCCCACCCCCCACTAGAACGGCTTTGTAAAAAAAAAAAAAAAAAGGAGGGGGCAAGACAGGGAAACAGAGGGAGAAGCCAAATTATTAATTTTTATTAAAAATTCTAGACGAAGTCCCACAAATTCTGAAGGTTCAGTTAAAAGAGGTTAACAATGGGAATGCACTGATCCTAATTCCCCGGACCTTCTGACAAAGGACCAGACTCTCCACTGACTTGAATCTCAAACGCTGATTCGCCTCATCCTATGTCTAACCAAGCCATGTTTTCTCATACAATGTTCTACAACACTCCGTCACACTGTTCACCATCCTTGGCCTACTATACTTCATACAGGGAAATACTTTTAAAAGCAATAGGAGGAAATTATTTTTCACTCAGAGAATAGTTAAGCTCTGGAATGCGTTGCCAGAGGATGTGGTAAGAGCGGATAGCGTAGGTTTGGTTTTAAGAAGGGTTTGGACAAGTTCCTGGAGGAAAAGTCCATAGTCTGTCATTGCAAAAGACATGGGGGAAGCCACTGCTTGTCCTGGATCGGTAACATGGAATGTTGCTACTCCTTGGGGATTCTGCATGGAATGTTGCTACTCTTAGGGTTCTAGAATTTTGCTACTCTGAGATTCTGGAATGTTGCCACTCTTTGGGTTTTGGCCAGGTGCTAGTGATCTGGATTGGCCACCGTGAGAACGGGCTACTGGACTTGATGGACCATTGGTCTGACCCAGTAAGGCTATTCTTATGTTCCCTACCCCTCCTCCCACCCTCCTACCAGTGGAAAGGCTTCCAGGCATCATCCTTTCCATGACAACTTTCTTCCTGAGTCGACCCCCGTCCCTTCAACTTCACTTCATGTCCTCTAGTTCTCCTGCTTATATTAATACCTTTCAGATACTTAAACGTCTGTGTCATAGTAATATTACACACAGGCACTGTGAGAAAGCAAGGGAGTGCTCTGTGGGGTTTCTAGTTTGGATATTTTGAGCTACACTGCCACCTTTTGGCTATATTGATTAACATATGTAGCCTGCGACATAACGCACCATTCGCACATCCAAACTATTATGCATGTGGAAAGAATGACTTTAGAACAGATGCTACTTATACATATATGCTGTGCTTCATGGAAACTTGCATATTCTGGGAGGAAACAACAAAGAAAGGGAAGAAATTCTCCACAAAAGCAAAGCCAAAATCCCAAAAATGTGGAAAAAAAAAATAAATAAAAATCAGCCGGGGATATAAATCTCTACTGATGAGTCCCTATTAATATAACACTATACGACCCATATCTACAAAGAAATAGATGCATTATAAAAACAGATAAAATAGAAAAATATTTATATATGGCAAAAGCCGCGAAACCCTTCGGGGAAGTTACTGCAGCGGCAGCCACGAGGGTGACTTTGTAAAGGGGGGGAGGGGTGTTTATAATGAAAATGAAGCATAAAAACTCATTGAATTGTTTATGGATGTAAAATAATCATTTACACTGTGATTTATGAGGATTAAGAGGTATAAAATGTTAATAAAGGAAGTGCAATGAATAGGCAAAGATGCGATTATAAAAGCAGAAATGATAGCAAGACGTGTAATAAATCGATTAAATGAATCAAATCCTATCGTGATGAGTCAATGATAACATTTTATTTAAGACATTCAGCATGAGTTTTTATGCTTTATTTTCATTATTAACCCCTCGTATTACAAAGCCACAGTAGCGGCTGCTACTGTGGTAACTGTCCTGAAGTCCATAGGGATTTAAAGGCCTTTGGGGGCTTTTGCAGCGAGGTAGCCACTAGAGTGGCTTTATAAAAAGGGGGTACACTGGGTCAGACCAATGGTCCATCAAGCCCAGTAGCCTGTTCTCAGGGTGGCTAATCCAGGTCCCTAGTACCTGGCCAAAACCCAAGGAGTAGCAACATTCCATACAGAATCCCAAGGAGTAGCAAGATTCCGGAATCCCAGAGAGTAACAAGATTCTAGAATCCCAAGAGTAGCAACATTCCATGGGATAAACATTGAGGATCTCTAATTAGAAAACGAAGGATGTAAATTAAAGAACTAAGACCGCTACTGGACAGATTTGTATGGTCTGTATCCTATATTTTGTGATTTGGTATAGGAATGGGAACTTCACTAACTTGGAACATGAGGATGTTACTGGCCAGACTTTATGGTAGATATCCTGCAAACAGGATGGTTGGATAGGCTGGAGTGAGCTTGGATGGCAACTTCAGCATTTGGAACCTAGGACAATACCAGGTGGACTTTACAGAAATATCAAAGAAGAGACAAGTTAATTTAATCATGTATTTTTAATGGATATAACTAATGGGCTGACTGGATGGACCGTTCAGGTCTTTATCTGCCGTCATTTACTATGTTATCCTAGGAATAAACAGTGGATTTCCCCAAACCATCTCAATAAAGGCCTATGGACTTCTCTTTTAGGAAATAAGTCATGACTTTTTTAAACCCCGCTAAGCTAACTGATTTCACCACATTCTCCAGCAACGAATTTCAGAGTTTAATTACACGTTGTGTGAAGAAATATGTTTTAAATCTACCACTTAGTAGCTTCATCGCAAGTCCCCTAGTCCTAGTATTTTTGAAGAGAGAGAACAAGCGACTCAAATCTCCCCTTTCCACTCCACTCAGTATTTTATAGACCTCTATCATATCACCCCTGAGCCGTCTCTTCTCCAAGCTGAGGAGCCCTCGTCGCCAGTGGTATAGTGAGGGGGGTGGTCCACCCTGGGTGTGATCTTCCTCGGGACGCCGGCCCTCCTCCTCTCCGTCTCCCCTTCCTACTCCTCCCCCCACCGCGTGTGCACCCACGCCCCTTCCCTGAGGCCCTTAGAGCCTGATCTCTTTGGGACACCTAAGAGGCAGCTTCTGATCGCGTGTCAATCACGTGTCTATGTCCTAAAGAGAATCGCATCTACATTGCTGAACAGACGCCTTAAATGTAGACCAGCATTTAAGGTGTCTGTCTCGGCCCGACGGAAATGCATAGGGACACTTAAGTATGCCCAAGGCCAAGTCCGGGCAAAACCACCCCCATGCCCTATACATCTCGGTAGACTGTCCGCACTCAATATTATTTTTTTTTTTAACATGCATCCTGATTTGCTGCCAGACTCGGCAGAATGTATATCGCCGCCTGCAATTAGGATGTGCATTTCGAGAATCAGGCCCTTAGTGCTCTGGGGCCCGGTAGCCTCTTTCTGTAAGCGTCGTAAAACTTGAAGGGTAAACCCTGATATTAGAGACAAAAATAGGAAGAATTGCCTTTAATGGAAAATGAGATAAGTGGCACCTGAAATGGCCAAAGCAAATGGAAAATTTCTGTGCGCATCGCCACTAACGAGTGAGACTTGGCATCTCTGCAATCCCATCCGATCGGTCGTAGGAGAAAGCAACTGACACACGCAGTGGAGGATTAAGTGACTTGGCCAAGGTCACAAGGAACCACCGTGCCACACCCTTATTTTGGTGCTGTGGACTCTTCCTGGCACGCAGTGGTGTGCCTTTTTGTAGCGCATCATTGGCGTACATCATAAGAGGGGAGGGGCGGAGAACTGACATCAAACAATGCAAACGTGACATATGCAATCGGCAGGCCCAGACCAGCCAGTATATGCTTCATCATACGCGCCTCTAACACACATGCATGAGGCGTGCTCTTTACCTATGCATATATTATATGGTCCCCAATCGCATAAAAAGTATTTTTACGATCTTCCGCACGCAATCAGCGGCCAAGACCTGCTGGCAGATGCTTCTAGCACACGCATTTCAACCTGTTGCTAATTATAGATCATTAAAGGCCAGTGCTTCGTTTTGTGCATTATCTGGGCATCAATTGAAGGACTCATTTTAAAAAGAATGACCTCACTGCAATCCCTTCACATACGACTATTGGAGGCTGCTACAAACCTTCGAAAAGATCGGGATTAACCATTTTGGGCATCGATAGCTGAAATACTAAAAGGCATCGTTAAAGGCAGGGCGAGTTTTGAGCATGCGGGTCAAAATTTTTGTTACTTAAATTACAGGCAAATACTTGTTTTGCTCCTTCCATTTGCAAAGAAATTCAACAGTCAGTTCTTTCAAAGTCTGTTAAGAACATAAAAATTGCCGCTTTTGGGGTCAGACCAGTGGTCCATCATGCCCAGCAGTCCGCTCCCGCGGTGGCCCTTAGGTCAAAGACCAATGCCCTAACTGAGTCTAGCCTTACCTACGTACGTTCTGGTTCAGCAGGAACCTGTCTAACTTTGTCTTAAATCCCTGGAGGGTGTTTTCCCCTATAACAGCCTCCGGAAGAGCGTTCTAGTTTTCCACCACTCTCTGGGTGAAGAAGAACTTCCTTACGTTTGTACGGAATCTATCCCCTTTCAACTTTAGAGAGTGCCCTCTCATTCTCTCCACCTTGGAGAGGGTGAATAACCTGTCTTTATCTACTAAGTTTATTCCCTTCATTATCTTGAATGTTTCGATCATGTCCCCTCTCAGTCTCCTCTTTTCAAGGGAGAAGAGGCCCAGTTTCTCTAATCTCTCACTGTATGGCAACTCCTCCAGGCCCTTAACCATTTTAGTCGCTCTTCTCTGGACCCTTTCGAGTAGTACCGTGTCCTTCTTCATGTACGGTAACCAGTGCTGGACACAGTACTCCAGGTGAGGGCGCACCATGGCCTGGTACAGCGGCATGATAACCTTCTCCGATCTGTTCGTGATCCCCTTCTTGATCATTCCTAGCATTCTGTTTGTCCTTTTTGTCCTCTGAAAACGTCACCTGAAAACCCTCACTTTCTGGCCTTCAGGAAAAAATTTGATCATGTCACTCCCTTACTAAAAAGTGGGCCCTGGTTGCCAATCTCACATTGAATCATATCTAAAATAGCTATTCTCTCTGCCAAGTCCCAAAATACTAAAGAACCGGCCTTCAGTCACAAGCTCCTTATTCCACACGATCCTCTAAGAGTCTTCTTCACACACCGTCTTTGAAAATCATTAGCACGCGTCGGGCCGCTTCATTTGCAATTACGACCCCCACAGTAATGATCTCCTTGCCACCTCATATTAGGGCTGAACAAAACCTGGATAAATTTAAGGGAACTCTAATTTTAAAATGCTTCCTCTTCCAAGATGCATATGATTGCTGAATAGGTGGTTTATTCATCTTTATTCCCTAGTTTCCCTATTGGTTTTTACCTTTTATGTTTCCTATGCTTTTAGAATTGTAGTTCTCCCCACTTTCCTATTGTTTTTATATGTCAAATATTGTCTAGTCGGTACTTATCTGTTTAATGTTACCCCCTTTTTTTAAAAAAAAATAAATGGTAAAAGGCTTAGAATTCATGATTAGCGTTAAATATTGAACAAGAAAATTTTAATAAACTTGAAATGTCAATGGCACTGGTTGAAAAGGGGGTGCAAATAGGGCATTGCCCCAAGCCCCATGTTACAGGGAGTCCCAAGCCTACCTAAATCTGAAAGAGGTGCAGCCTGCCAGTGGGTTTGGGGGGGCTCCGGCGTGTTTAACACTGGTCCTGCTCATTGGTGTGGTGAATCTCACTCCCCTCCCCCATCTACGTGCAGAAGATCCTTTGGCATTTGGCACAAAAACCCTGAGAATCATCTGTAGAAGAGATTACACTGCAGGTCAGGATAGGATGCCTTGATTAAAGACGGTTGGTGGTGTTTCCATGAACGTAATGTCTTCAGGAACTCCCTCACCCCAGGAAACATCTGCTGTCAAAGCTGTTCTCCGGCCCTATCACGGCCACTTCAGAGAAAGGGTCTGCGACACAGAGGATTCACTTAACAAAGTGCTGAATAGAAAGGGATTCCGCAGGAAAACATATCGTTTCCGACTGAAAAAAATGGATCGTTAAAACAGTCCACTGTGATGCCTCTTGAGAGACCAGGACTGCAAAAGTGGTGAGGTTCCCCTTACCCTGTGTGCGTGCTGGGTGGGGTTGGGACAGTAAAAACGGTGCGCTGCCCCCCAGCCACTGCCCCTGTACCATTCCCTACATTGATGCATCCAGGGTAAGGCTGCAGGTGCCAAAGCTCTTTATACTCGTCTAAGTTTCTAATGCTCGCGGTAGATTCTGACGGGTCGCTGTCATGGCTGCTAATGTAACGCTTTAAAAAAAGCGACTCAGTCTCAAAAAACTGTGCATGCAAATGAGCTTCGTGGAGAGTCGCTAAATCTGCATATGCCAACCGCTGGTGAGAGCGACTGGCACATGCGCAGAATACACCCACAAATTTTTTATAAAAAGAACACAAGTCAAAGATTGGCAGGACGGATGCCCATTCCCTCCTGCCTCCTCTCAAGCAACCCACCGACAAACACGCACCCTCTCTGGCAGCAGAAGGCATGCAGATGCCCACTCCTTTCCACCACCACTGTCAAGCACCCCCAACCCGACACACATGCACCCTCTGGCAGCAGGAGGGAGCCCATTCCTTCCCATCACCGCTGCTGTGGCCTATGACTAAGCCTAAGCCTAAGGCTCTGATTGGCTCAGCTGCCTAAGATCCCTCCCATATGGGAGGAGAAGGCCCACCATTTTGAAGAGATGGGCCTGCTGTCTGGAGGGAGTAGGCATCCCTCCAGCTGGTCTTTGTGAACAAGGTAAAGGGGACGCTGGCATGGGAGGGTCATCAGCGATGAGAGGGAGTGGGTATCCCTCCTGCTATTGAAGGGGGTGCATGTGTGTCAGGGGGAGTGGGCATCCCTCCAGCTGATGGAGGGGGTGTCGGGGGGGGTGCTTTTAAGTGGTGGCAGAAGGGCCAGGGGGCTTACATGACGATGGCGGCAGGGCCACAAGGAGCAGATCTAACCACCGTGCTGCACCCTCCTCCTGTCCTTTCCCCCTATTTTGGTGGTGTGGACTTTTCCTGGCATGCAGTGGCGTATGAAGGGGCAGTCTACCCTGGGAACCATGTTGGTGGAGGGGCCAGCACCCCACTTCCTCTCTGCCCCCGGCCTCTTCCCGTTCCTCCCCTCCACGCGTGCACCCCCCTTTCCGTTCCCATTCCCCCATATCTCTAGCTGAAGTTGTTGTTCGCGACCCCGTCGGCTCTCCCGCTGACATCGCTTCTGGGTGCCGCGCATAGAAATTGACGTCAGAGGGAGAGCAGATGGGGTCGCGAGGAGCACGTTGTTGACAGACGCAAGGAACGACTTCAACTAGAGGTACGGGAGAAGGGAAGGGGGTGGACGCGGCAGGCGGGATCGGAGAAGGAGCAGGGGCAGAGAATAGGGCGGGGGAGGAACGCCAACACCTCCTCCGGGTGCCTCTCACCCTGGCTACGCCACTGCTGGCACGCTCCATGCCTTGACCTACTGCGGCAGATGTTGGTCAGCAAGTTTGGATGGGAAACTCCCAGTCAGAAGGCAAAATTCTTTGCACCAATGTCTCCAATGGAAACGAATCCTCTGAATCCAGGATGGAGCCAAACAGGTTATAACTTGTCCTCTGTTCAATGGGGGCTGACAATGACCCTAGAGGGCTATGAAAACAAATCTCCTAATGGAATGGTGGGGGACAGGGGAAGTTTCTCATGGCCTAAGGCAAAGGGGATGGAACTCCTCTCGTATGAGGAAAAACGAAGACGGTTAGGGCTCTTCAGCTTGGAAAAGAGACGGCTGAGGGAAGATGTGATTGAAGTCTCCAAAATCCTGAGTGGAGTAGAACGGGTACAAGTGGATCGATTTTTCACTTCGTCAAAAATTACAAAGACTAGGGGACACTCGATAAAGTTACAGAGAAATACTTTTAAAATCAATAGAAGGAAATTTTTTTTCACTCAGAATAGTTAAGCTCTGGAACGCGTTGCTAGAGGATGTGGTAAGAGCGGAGAGCGTAGCTGGTTTTAAGAAAGGTTGTGAGCCCACCGGGACAGACAGGGAAAAACGCTTGAGGACCTGAATAAATTTGTGTTAACTGTTCTGAGCTCTCCTCGGAGAAAGGTATAGAAAATTGAATAAACAGATAAATAAAATAATATATAAGCTGAAGCACGAGCATTAAGCAGGAGAAAATAGCACTGGAGGCTTCAAAAGACCGAACATAGTAACATAGTAGATGACGGCAGAGAAAGACCCGAATGGTCCATCCGTGATTCTAGATCCTCTGTGTTCATCCCATGCTTCTTTGAACTCCGTCACCGTTGTCCTCTCCACCACCTCTCTCGGGAGCACATTCCAGGCATCCTCCACCCTCTCCGTAAAGAAGAATTTCCTAACATTGCTCTTGAATCTACCACCCCTCAACCTCAAATTATGTCCTCTGGTTTTACCATTTTCCTTTCTCTGACTCTTATTGGGCATCCCCAGGTGATCCTTCTGGAATCTCTCAAGGCTTCTCTTTCTCAGAGAAATGCCCTTTAAGGTGTGGCTGCTGATTAGTTGTTTATTATTAAGATTTGATTATATAATAGGAAGGGTGGGGGTTAATAGCATTTTATGTGTACTCTTGATGACTATTAAGTGATATATTTATGATCTATTTGTTATATTATATTGATGCACTTATTGTACATTTAAAAATGAATAAAGAATTTTGTTATCTACGCAATATCATATATTTACATTACATTAATGACTTCTATTCCGCCTGTACCTTGCAGTTCAAGGCGGATTACATCAGAAGATGACTGGACATTTCCAGGAAAAAATTACAGTTTAAGGAGCTGGTTACATACTAGAGACGTGAGGAGAGATTAAAAGATAGGTAGAAGAATAAGGGTTACGTTTCAGAGAAGTTACGTAGTGGATGCTGGATGCATTGATGAGTTGTAGGGGAATATTACAGGAAGAGGGGAGAGGTTGAGGGGAGAGGACAAAACAAGACATTGTATACAAATTCTATACGTTCTAATCCAAACGGGTACAAAAGGCAAGGGGGATGAACTACAATATGTAAAGAAAGAAAAGAAACATTTAGGGAAGAACACATGGTGGGAGCACATAAAAAGAAAATGAAGAATAATTTGGCGTAAGATTCATTAAGGTCTGAAGATTTAGTACTTGGTAAGTTTTGCTATCTATATTTTGAACGCGTCCTTGTACCGAAAGCTTTTTAAGGAGCCGCTTGAATTTTTCTAAGGAAGGTTCATTACGTAGATATAACGGGTGTTATGACCGAGAAAATGGTAGATCTCCTGGTCCCTATTATTTGTACAGGAGGAATAGTTAATAAATGTCGTTGTGTTGATCCTAGTGCCCGAAATGGAGAATACGGTATCAAGATTCGATCCAGAAATGTCGGCGCATGCGATTGTTGAATTTGAAAAGTTATTCTATGTGTGATTGGGAGCCAACGTGGTCATATTTTTCTGAATTTGTCATCATTTTTATTGCTGTATTTTGTATTATCTGTAGCCGCCTTATTTCTTTATTGGTTTTGCAATAATCTAGCCTAGAAATGATTAATGAGTGGATTAAAGTGTTGAGAGCTTTTGATATTGATCTGATGAGACGTAACTTATAAAAGCAATTTTTAACTACTGAACTAATTTGGTTATGATAAGAGAGTTCCTGATCTAGTGTTAATCCCAATATTAGAAGGAGATGTCCTGACCTGGAGAAGATCTGTGGGGCAGAGAAGCGCTGCAACCCCTGCGTGAAGGCAAAGTTAATGGTTTATCTGTTTCTTTCTGGTTAGTTAAAGAGGAACAAATGAAATGAGCTCAAAGGTTGAAAGGAATTTTTTTTTTTTAAATATTTTTAAATTCAGGATCGACTTGAAATGTTTCCACAAACTTGCTGCGTAGTTCAGTGTCTGTTGAGCTAACGTACTCAGGAACTCTTCCCCACAGCCACAATTCTCTGGGTGAGGTGGGTGTTAAGTCCACAGAACCTCTGACACCTCCAGGACCTGGAGGAAAATGCAGTCCCGGAAGAAGGTGATGAGCCTGGAATCCATGAATCCCATGGTGAAGGAGACCAAGTTACCAATTGCAGATCACCTGGCACAGAGGGCTGAGGAGCTTCAACAGGACCTGAAACAGGTAACTGACAGCGACGCAGAAGAAGTGAGGGGCACATGGTAGATGCATGGAAAGGTCTCCCAGAAGAGGTGGTGGAGACAGTGTCTGAATTCAAAAGGGCCTCTCTCGGAGAGAGGAAGAGATAATGGCTACTGTGGATGGGCAGACTAGATGGGCCAGTTGGCCTTTATCTGCCATCATTCTATAACCATAAAGCTCTATGACCTCACAATGCAGGTGTAAAAAGCCTTAGCCAATAGGAAGAGGAGCTGAAAATGATAAGAGCCTTAGCCAATAGGCAGAGGAGGAGATAGTGGATACTTATTATTCTCAATTAATCAGGGTCAAAAAGCCTCAGAATATGGAGCTGTAGACCCAATTCGGGTTTCAACGTGAAAAGGTTCACATTGCGTCATCGATCTCAAGGAGAACAGGTTCGGGGTGTGTGGCTGGGGCAGAACAGGGCGGGGCTAGGTATAACCGGGTGGGCCTGTGTTCAGGGCCACATGTCCAGATTTTACAATCATACAATCTGGTAACCTTATACCATCTGGCCCCATCGCTTTGTCCTTATTCATTTTTCTGTTCTGCGATCCTGTTCCCAAGGCTTCAGCTGTGAAAACAGAACAGAAATATTTATTAAGCAATTCAGCCTTATCTTTATCAGCTTCTGCCTATTCCTCCCATTCAACGAAGGGCAGTTGTGTGCATAACTGTGAGTTGGTGCCAAGTAGTGTCAATTAAGGCACCTGTTATCTCATCGTTTTAGAATTAAGATGGCTTTACAAGTGGATGAAGTGGTAACGTTAGAAATGTCCTGCTCAGATCATAGCTGAATACGTTTTGAAATTATAAGAACATAAGAAAAGCCTTACTGGGTCAGACCAATGGCCCATCAAGCCCAGTAGCCCGTTCTCACGGTGGCCAATCCAGGTCCCTAGTACCTGGCCAAAACCCAAGGAGTAGCAACATTCCATACATACAGAATCCCAAGAAGTAGCAAGATTCCAGAATCCCAGGAGTAACAAGATTCTAGAATCCCAAGGAGTAGCAACATTCCATACAGAATCTCAAAGAAACGCAAGATTCCGGAATCCCAGAGCGTAACAAGATTCTAGAATCCCAAAGAGTAGCAACATTCCATGCCACCGATCCAGAGCAATTGCTGGGGACATGGGGGGTGGGGGTTGTTAGATTCTTAGGATAAAATTTGTAGGGATAGGTAGCTAGAAAATTCTCATTTTCTGTTATTTCCTGTGTTTATGGGAATTCTCATTTTATTTGGGTTCTTCTGGCCATTCTGCCATTTTCTGTTAATAATGCCCAATGTTTGAACTCACCAGTGCAACAGATTATTTGGTATTCGCTGTGTGTGCAGAAAATGTCCGTTCACTTCAGCTGCTTCAGGTTAGTTCGTTCACTCTAATCAAAAGTCAGCTGCTTTTATGGGTCACTAGTTTCTGTATTCAAAGTTCTCCCGTCCCCGGAAGAAGAGGTAACGCTGGTTGTCCGTGAGCTGCCATATGCCAACTCTGTTATCAAGTATGCCATCATCAGGGCTGGTGAAAGTGCCAGAGGAGGGGTTCCCAATGAAAGAAAGAAAGAGAAGAGAAGGGAGGGATGATAGGAAACCCAGCAGAATTTATTCCCTACATCTAGTCCAGTGTTTTTCAACCACCTATGGACCGGCAGAAATAAAAGAATTATTCTGTGGACTGGCATCGGTCCGTGGACCGGCGGTTGAAGAACACTAGGCTAAGTCGTGGGCCAGACCCCGCCCCCATAATAGTACTAATTGTAACACTATTTTTTCCAATATAATCTTATTAACCACAAAATTAAACTATATAAAGCACACTGACAGCAGATGTAAATTCTCAAAATTGACATAATTCAATCACTAAATTCAAAAATAAAATCATTCCCCCCTACCTTTGTTGTCTCCCTCCCTCCATGCTATGCCTTACCTTCTGGCCTGCTCCAACCTGGCCATTTTATGCCGCCCCCGGTATCATCTTCAGGCCGGCTCCCTCTTCTTCACTAACGCAGTGCACAAAGCTGCGGGCAGCGGCTCCTTGCGTGTCCCGCGCCTCATCTGGAAGCCTTCCCTCTGACATTGCGACATCAGAGAGAAGGCTTCCGGTTCAGGCGCAGGACGAGCGTAGAGGAAGAGGGAGCTGGCTCGAAGATAACGCCGCATCGATCGCGCCGGCGGTTGAAGAACACTGTTTTGGGCCTGATGCATGTGCTGGCCCTGTGGACCGGCAGAAAATTTCTGTAGACCGGCACCGGTCCATGGACCGGTGGTTGAAGAACACTGATCTAGTCCCTTATAATTCCTCACCTAAGTAGCATTACTATGTACAGTTCTCCCCCCAAATTTGCGGGGGTTCTGTTCCAGGAAATCCCATGAATTTTGAAAAACCATGAATACGGTTTTTCACCTGTCAAAAGGCAGGAGAGGCTGGCAGGTGCAGAAAAACACTCGCAGTATGCTCCGACCGCCTCTTCCTGTTACTAAAGTCAGGCTACACCAATCAGGAGCTGATTTGACACGCCAGATAGCCTGATTGGTGTAACCATGATTTTAGTATAAGGACGTGACGGTCGGAAAATTCCACGAATTACCGAGTCCGCGATTCGTGAACCGCAAATTCACAGAGGTTTACTGTAATGACAGCAGATAAAGACCTGAACGGTCCATCCAGTCTGCCTATAAGCTATACGCACCCAAAAATACATGACCAAATGAACTTGTCTCTTTTTCGATATTTCCGAGCCATAGACTGCAAAGTCTGGTACTGTCCCGGGCACCAAATGCTGAAGTTGACATCCAAGCTCCCTCCAGCCCATCAAATCATCCCGTTGTGTGCAGGATATCTACTGTAAAGTCTGGCCAGTGACATCCCCATGTTCCAAATTAGTGGAATTCCCATTGACGCCCATTCCAGCCCATCCTATACCGAATCATCGTATATGGGACACAGACCATGCAGATTGTAAGCTCTTGCAAGCAGGGACAGTTTCTTGTGTGTTTGTTGTACAGCGCTGCGTGCGTCTGGTAGCGCTTTATAAATAAAAAAATAATAGTAGCAGATTCCGCCAAATAATTCAGAGGATTTACTGTAAGGCCAGATGTAATAACAAAAATTCAAGGCATTTACCGTGACCTGACGCAGCCGTGTTTTCACTTTTTTTTTTTAGTATTAAAGTTTGTTTTTATGATATAATTATTTATTAATTTTCAAATTACATTTGTACAGAAAGTAAATTAGTTGAGATATGACCTATAACAATATAAATCATAAACTATCCAAGTAAAATTAAAACAGGAAAAATCTTCCAACCAACTCAACTCAAGTCCTCAAAAAGTGGATCCAAGATTTCTTAAAGCGAGCTAAAGTAATATTATTAGAAGATAAATTACAGACAAACTGAGAAAAGGCAGATATATTAATTATGGAGCTGATAGTTTCTCTTTATCCAATCTGGACGTGGCCAGAAAAGCTGTTAATTGTTGTGGTTCAAAGAAAACATTTAATTGAACGGTAGCAGATTATACATTTGCACGGATGTCACAAGTAAAATGTTGCTCCCAGTGAAGTGACTCCAGGTTTCAACAACAAAAATTCTCTTCGCTGTCTTTGAGTTTCTTTAGAAAGATCAGGAAACATTTGTATTTTGCAACCGAGGAACTCTTTCTTTCTGTTTTTAAAGAAAAGTCTCAACAACCATGTTTTATCCAAAGCGAGAGCTACGGTCAAGATCATTTTTGAGGGTACTACTGTTTCTATTTCTGAAGTTTCCAACAGTTCAGATACATTCAATGGTGCTTGATTCAATACATTAACTTGCGTTTGGGCCCCTTCTTTATTTGGCAAGTAATACACTTGAACAAATGGTGGTAAAGTTTCTTCTGAAACCTGTAAAATTTCTATCAGATATCTCCTAAGCATTTCCCTAGGAGTAACCGAAGTCAATCTAGGGAAATTAATTAATCTTAAATTATTATTCCTAGAATTATTTTCAAGTGTCTCAATTTTCTTCCGTAAATTGATATTATCTTTAATTAGGGACTGCTGAACTTGTTTGGTCATAGATATTTCTTGATCAAGCTTTTGAGTAGTGGTCTTTGAAATAGTCACTTCCGTTGACAAGTCTTTGAGCTCTCTAGAATGTTGAATCAATTTCCTTTCAATATGTTGGAAATTGGGACTAATAGTCTTGGTGAAATTTACAATCAAATCCCACAATGAATCTAAAGTCACTTGTACTGGTTTTTCAATAATAGGAAAACTGTGCTGAATGCTAAAGTGCTCACCGTCAAGAGAAGAAAAGTTCCCCTGGTTAGGTCCTGGCTGGAATCTTTCACCTCCGGTTACATGGCCTCCCCCGGCTTCTTCTGCAGCTGCTCCCTGAACAGAGAGTACTGCCTCAGTCTCCCATGATGACCCTGCTGCCTCTAGGGGGAGTACTTCCCTCATCTCCAGGGTTTCCTCCACCCCTGGGGAACTTGCCAACCGGGGACACGGAGGTGGAGCTCTCGGGTCGGGGCTCAAGGTGGTCTCGAGCCCTGGAGAGACATCGCCGGTCTCGCCCCCATCTGGTGCTCTCAGCGGGCTTGCTCCCGACTCTGGCAGGGCTGCCTCCTGCATCCGCCGCAACATTTCTTCGATCCTGCCGAAGGAGGGCACCTCGGAGCGCCGTGAGGCACCAACAGCATTCCTGCCCCTTCTCTTCGGCATCCTAGGTAGGAAACGAACCAATTCACAAGAAAGAAGGGAAATAAGAATGGAGCGATCAGAAGCGTCGCTCTCAGAGCGTCTGCACCGCGGCCATCTTGGATCCAAATCCGGAATTAACAGATTCTAAAGTTTGTTTTTATGTGCACACTCCTGACGCAAGCACACTATGCGGAAACATTGCTTTGTTGGGTGGTTATGAGTGTTTTGAGATTGGGACTTACAGTAAGTCTCTTATTCCGGTGGTCTTCTGAATTGTCTATTGCCCCTCTATTCGGTCATCACCACTCCTCTGTCTTGTTATCAGGGCTGAAACATCTGTTATTTATTTATTTATTTAAAACACTTGCAGCCCGCATAGCAAACATCTAGAATATTGTGTACAATCCTGGAGGCCGTACCTTCAAAAAGGTATAAAAAGGATGAAGTCGGTCCAGAGGAAGGCTACTAAAATGGTGTGTGGTCTTCGTCATAAGGCGTATGGGGACTGACTTAAAGATCTCAATCTGTATACTTTGCAGGAAAGGCAGGAGAGGGGAGATATGATAGAGACGTTTAAATACCTACGTAATGTAAATACGCATGAGTCGAGTCTCTTTCATTTGAAAGCAAACTTCAATAAAAGGGCATAGGATGAAGTTAAGAGGTGATAGGCTCCGGAGTAATCTAAGGAAATACTTTTTTATGGAAAGGGTGGTAGATACATGGAACAGTCTCCCGGAAGAGGTGGTAGAGACAGAGACTGTCTGAATTCCAGAAAGCCTGGGACAGGCATGTAGGATCTCTCGGAGAGAGAAAAAGATAATGCTTACTGCGGATGGGCCATTTGGCCTTTACAGTATCTGCCATCATGTTTCTCTAACCATAAAGCTCTATGACCTCACAATGCAGGTGTAAAGAGCTTTAGCCAATAGGAAGAAGATATGCAAATGTTAAGAGCCTTAGCCAATAGGGACAGGAGAAGATAGTGGATGCTCTGGATGGGCCATTTGGCCTTTATCTGCCTTCAGGTTTCTCTAACCATAAAGCTATATGACCTCACAATGCAGGTGTAAAGAGCTTTAGCCAATAGGAAGAGGACATGCAAATGGTAAGAGCCTTAGCCAATAGGGAGAGGAGATAGTGGATGCTGTGGATGGGCCATTTGGCCTTTATCTGCCATCATGTTTCTATGACCTCACAATGCAGGTGTAAAGAGCCTTGGCCAATTGGAAGAGGAGATGCAAATGTTAAGAGCCTTAGCCAATAGGGAGAGGAGGAGATAGTGGATGATCTGGATGGGCCATTTGACCTTTATCTGCCATCATGTTTTTATGACCTCACAATGCAAGTGTTAAGAGTCTTAGCCTATAGGAAGAGGAGATGCAAATATTAAGAGTCTTAGCCAATAGGGAGAGGAGGAGATAGTGGATGCTGTGGATGGGCCATTTGGCCTTTATCTGCCATCATGTTTCGATGACCTCACAATGCAGGTGTAAAGAGCCATAGCCAATTGGAAGAGGAGATGCAAATGTTAAGAGCCTTAGCAGTTGGAACCCAAGCACAGTACCGGGTAAAGCTTTGGATTCTTGCCCAGAAATTGCTAAGAAGAAAAAAAATAAAAAAATTTAAATTGAATCAGGTTGGGCAGACTGGATGGACCATTCGGGTCGTTATCTGCCGTCATCTACTATGTTACTATGTTAGCCAATAGGGAGAGGAGATGCAAATGTTAAGAGCCTTAGCCAATAGGGAGAGGAGGAGATAGTGGATGCTCTGGATGGACCATTTGGCCTTTATTGCCATCATTGTTCTATGTTACTAATTGGCTCATTATTCCATTAGATTGCATGCGCAAATGGGTATGGGTCCAAATTTGCCCCAAGTGATTTTTGGTACTTTTTTTTTTAATTAGGCTATAGTTTTTTAAATGGGAAGAAGGACTGTTATAGGCAGTATATATTTGTGAATTCCCCCAACAGTGGTGGTCAGAGTTTTGCAGGCCGAGTCTCCTTTAGAGTGCGGGTGACATATCTGATTTCACTCTGAATGGTAGCAACAAATGAAGAGCCATCAGAGCAAAATCAGCAGACCTGATTTTTGGCAAACTCCTTTTAAGAAGCTAGCACAGCTCTTTGAGAAGGTCAAGGTTCAGGGGAGCCACGGAAAGTTCTGGACAGGCAAGTGGGATCTCTCAGAGAGAGAAAGAGATAACTGGCAGACTAGATGGGCCATTTGGCCTTTATCTGCCGTCATGTTTCTATGTTTCTATCTATGCGGATGACAACTACGTAGAAAATTAAAACAAAACATGACAGATCATTATAAAATAACAACTTACATTAAACAGCCTTAATCCTATAGCTTAAAATAATTAAAGCCTAGCAATTACAAGATTACAAAGAGGCCAAATTTGAAAAGGCAAGTCGAGAAAAATAGGCTTTCAGGCTTTTTCGAAATGCCAAGAAATCAGAAATCAAACAGATAGAATCTGGACCAAGTTCCAGCTACTTGGGACAGACTTCGATGAGCTGCTCTAAATTTGTGCATTTCGTTCTTATATGGAGCTCCTAGAGGTTCCCGTCCTCACTTGCCCTATAACTCCAGAGTGTTTCAGATATTCATCTTGGATTCCCAAATCTGCTCAGGTTAGGGAATTTTAGGGCTCCTTTTACTACACCACACACTACGCTTCTGGAGCTAATGCCAGCTCAATGCTTGCATTAAGGTCTAGCGTGCGCGGCAACGTGGCGCGTGCTATTCCTTAGTAAAAGGAGCCGTTAATGTCCATTATAATATTAAAGTTCCAGTTCAATTTATTTAATATACCGCAAATATAAAACCAGCGTAAAAATCTAAGTGGTTTACAATGAATATAAATTGGGGAGGTAAAGCAATACAAAAACGAGCTCCGTTACACTTATATTTAAATGATTTTTATTGGTTTTAGCAAAATAACATACCATAAACCAACAATATTCAGACATATATAACCAAACTGTACAAACCAATTTTCTCCCCCCACCCCCAACATTCCACTCAGCAATCCCTGCTAATAAAAACAGATTGATATTATCACAACTCTATTAAGTACACTTCTCCCTCCGTATTCGCGGTTTCTGTATCTGCGGATTCACTTTATTTGCAATTTTTCGGATGCTGACTCAAAATTACATCATCACTAAAGTTCTTTTTCCTTTTACTGTACCGATAAAAAAGTGTATTGCTTACCATTCACTCTGAAAATCGCTGCTTCCATGCTTTCTCCCACAAATTTGCTGTTTCCATGCTTCCCAGTGTGCACTGTGAAAAACGTTGCTTCCCAGCATCCCTAGAGAGAAAGGCTTCTTC
Source organism: Geotrypetes seraphini (assembly GCF_902459505.1). Lineage (NCBI taxonomy): Eukaryota > Metazoa > Chordata > Amphibia > Gymnophiona > Dermophiidae > Geotrypetes > Geotrypetes seraphini. Next base: position 8,979,425 of record NC_047085.1, read on the forward strand.
CCAGCATGCTTGCCTAATCCAAGCCCAGAAATCGCAAATAACAGTAGAAAAGTTATTTGCGGTTTCAATAATAAAAACAAAGGCTTTTCCTACAAACCGCAAATAGCATTTAAAAAGTTATTAGCGGTTTTTCCATATTCGCGCCTATGGTCCGCCCACATCCACCGCAAATACGGAGGGAGAAGTGTATTCAAAATTCTGCTGCGGGCATGAGGTGTGAGATCATTCCAGAATGGTTCCCATAACGCACAGAAACGACGTCCTGATGGGGGGATTCCAAGTCAGAAATGTTGCGGCGTTCCAAGAATGCTTGAGTTATCAGGAGAGAACGCCAATGTTAACATAAGAACATAAGAACATAAGAACTGCCTTCTCCGGATCAGACCTTCGGTCCATCAAGTCCGGCGATCCGCACACGCGGAGGCCCTGCCAGGTGTACACCTGGCTTAATTTATAGTCCACCATATCCTTATATGCCTCTCTTAAGGAGATATGCATCTAGTTTGCTCTTGAAGCCTAGGACGGTCGATTCCATCATAATCTCCTCTGGGAGGGCATTCCAGGTGTCAACCACTCTCTGAGTGAAGCAGAACTTCCTGACATTAGTCCTGAACCTGTCCCCCCTTAGCTTCATTACATGTCCTCTAGTCCGTGTCAAATTGGACAATGTAAATAATCTTCTCTGCTCTATTTTGTCGATTCCTTTCAGTATTTTGAAGGTCTCCATCATATCCCCACGCAGTCTCCTTTTCTCAAGGGAGAACAATCCTAGTGTTATAAGTCTGTCCTCGTATTCCAGTTTCTCCATACCCTTCACCAGTTTTGTTGCTCGTCTCTGCACCCTCTCCAGCAGTTTTATATCCTTCTTTAGGTAGGGAGACCAATGTTGGACGCAGTATTCCAAGTGTGGTCTGACCATTGCCCTATAAAGCGGCATTATAACTTTCTCCGATCTACTCGAGATTCCTTTCTTTATCATGCCCAACATTCTATTTGCCTTCTTTGCCGCTGCCGCGCATTGTGCCGACGGCTTCAGGGTCCTATCTATCAGTACACCCAGGTCCTTTTCTTGTTCACTCTTCCCCAGAGTTGCACCTGACATTGTATACTCGTATTCCTTATTTTTATTGCCCAAATGCATTACCTTGCATTTCTCCACATTGAACTTCATCTGCCATTTCTCCGCCCATGTTTCTAACCGACACAAGTCGCTCTGGAGTTTCTCTCTATCATCCTGCGATCTGATCGCCCGGCATAGTTTTGTATCGTCTGCAAACTTGATGATCTCACTGGATGTTCCTTCCTCCAGGTCATTGATATAAATATTAAAAAGGATCGGCCCAAGTGCCTCTGGCATTACCCAAATAGATAAAATGGCTTTCTTGACCATTAATAATCAACTACAGTAGCGCTATGCAAACTTGTTAAGATATACAGGTTTGCATACTAGTCCCTCAATGGGAGTTCAGATCTCCACCCGAGCATCGTAGCTCACTGTAGCTGGAGTCGTCATTATTCCCGGTGTAATCTTATGCTCACTGTTCGTTTTATCTTCGCAGTTCTTATTTATTCTTGCATTATTGCTTTTTAGTTCAATAAATTAACTTAGCTTTATAGGGAGATTTCTCCCCTTGCCGACACGTGTCGCTAACTGTGTCAAGGATGGGGGGAACTGCAAAAAAAATCAGACATAAAATTAGTTCAGGCAATATTTATCAACTTATCTCTTATTAAAAGCCCAGAATAAAATATCCTACACAGGGCTTCTTACCTAATAGTCCAACATGATGGAAACGAAGTGGGAGAGCATTTTGGCTCCGTTATATTTTTTTAAAAAAGACCAATACGGTTAGATTAGAGGCAAGAAGGGACTGACCAGGTATGTAATTCATCAGTTTGGGGATTTTGTCCATTTTTGGACCATCCAACACGTTATGCTTCATAGAGATACGTGTGAGATGATGCAGGAAAGTCTGTGAATTACTTCAGTAGGGGTTCCAAATTATTTTATAGTATGTTTTCAATCTAACACTGTATTAATGTGCACTTACTGTACCTCAGGTGCAAAATCTAGTGTGTGATAATTGCATTGTCCAGGTATCTACCACACAAAGTTCCCTACAGTACATGTACACTGAATTTGAAGCCAGTTTAATGCACTAAGAGGAATTTTAATTTTTTGGGGCTACTGCTAAGGCCTGGCAGTATATTGCTTTTTGTGAGCCTGCCTTGATAGGTGGAGGGAGCTACTACTGAGATCTAAGAGAATCTTTGGTTTACCAAACTGAACGCCTTCTTGGTGCAAGATAGGTAAGGAATCAGCAGAGTTTCTCACTGTTTATTTCTACTCTAACTGGTTTACGTTCAGGTCCTCAAGCATTTTTCCCTGTATGTCCTGGCGGGCTCACACTCTATCTAATGTACCTGGGGCAATGGGGGGATTAAGTGACTTGCCCAGGGTTTGAACCCACAACCTCAGGGTGCCGAGGCTGTAGCTTTAACCATTGCACCACTCTAGAAATCAAAATGTAGCAAAAGTGATCCAAGTGTAGGACAATCAGCCATTGTGACATCACTGATGAGGTTGGCTCTTAGGCATTGGTGGAATGAGGCATTATGACATCACAATCTCAGCTCTGGCTATCAGAGGCTGAAACTTGTCACATTATTTACTCAATTTTCTCTACTTTTCTTCCAGGGGAGCTCAGAATCTATTCAGGCACTCAAGCATTTCTCCCTGTCTGTCCTGGTGGGCTCACAATCTATCTAATGTACTTGGAGCAATGGGGGGGGGGGGTGGAATTAAGTGACTTGCCTAGTGTCCCAAGGAGCAGCATGGGTTGGAACCCACAACCTCAGGGTGCTGAGGCTGTAGCTCTAACCACTGTGCCACCCAGTCCCCACTGTCCACATACATAAAGGCTTTCCTAATCCAGTCCATTTCCTCCTGTTCCCATCACCAAAAGTCCCCTCCAAGTGATCTGATGTCTCTGCTATCAGGGGTCTTTCCAGTCCATGTCCCTCTGTCCTTGCAATCATAGGGACTCTCTAGTCTAATGCTTCCCAAACCTTTATCCAATAGGATCCCAAGCTCAGTCTCAAAAATTCACATGACGGTGTGATAAAGTAGCAGACCAGCATTCCTCTCCCCTCCTTCATTCCCTTCCTCTTTGCCGCACTTATGCTTCGAGGAATTCCAGGGTTGAGTGCTCATAAGAGAGAAGATGACCACGATTGGCTCAGAATCTCTTGGGTGTGAGTAATGAAGACTCTGGAAGGGAGTTGCCATGGCTAGAGGAAGACTATTGAAAGGGCGATTGTGCTTCAGAGGCTTCCGTGAAGACTATTGAACCTGTGAGGAAACAGGCTTGCTCGTTTTGACCCGAGTGGGTTTTCGGAGGGTTCCATGCCTCCTGGTCAAGTCACATTACCACACCCAGCTTAATTCTTTTTGCTGGCTTTGTCCCTTACAGTCTTTCCAATCAGAGCACCCAGCGGTGTCGAAGGGGGGGGGGGGGCGGTCTGTTCCTCGGGGCGCTGGCATCCCTTCTGCTCTCCATCCCCCTTCCCACTCCTCCCCCTGCCACACGTGCACCCCTTCCATTCCCCTCATACCTTTCTAACTTCAGCGTGAGCAGTCACAAAGTTGCTGCTCGCGTCGGATTTGGCGCTCTCTCTGACATCACATCCGGCGCCTAGGACGTGACATCAGAGAGAACACCAATGCTGAAGCGAGCAGCTACTTTGTGGCTCCTCGCACCAAAGATTTAAAGGTACGGGGAAGGAGTGCATGGCTGGGGGCAGGAGAGGGCCACTGCGAATACCGTATCTCAACCCCCGTATTGCCAACTCAGTCCATCACATTCTTCCTCGGATACTTCATCATCTGCAGCCTCATATATTTAAGTCCTGTGATTTGCCTTATCTTTGGTCTAAAGAAATGGGAACACATTACCCCTTACTATCAAAAACTTCACTGGTTGCCAATGGAGTCTAGAATTCTGTTCAAGTTGTTCATTGTCTTTTTGATTCTTATTTTCTTTTGTTACGTCTTTACTGGAAACTTCAATAAAAATTTTGAACTGGAAGTTTTCCTGCATGAGCTACAAAGCAGTTTTTGGGATGCTCCCTGATTATCTTGCCTCCCAGTTTTCCATGAATAGTTCCAACAGGAGTACTCGTAGAATAAACCTATTTAATTATCCTTCTTTTAAATCATGCCAATACAAGAAGTTCTTTGACAGATTTTTATCATTCCAGGCCGCCAAACATAGTAGATGATGGCAGATAAAGACCCGAATGGTCCATCCAGTCTGCCCAACCTGATTCAATTTATAGTAACATAGTAGATGACGGCAGATAAAGACCCGAATGGTCCATCCAGTCTGAATCCATGGCTTGGAAGATGAATACTTGAGGCTACTTCCTATCTCGACTTTAGAAAATCACTAAAACCATGCCTGTCGTGTTACTATCAAATCTATGATGATTCTTAACAGCTTTTTACTTGATAATTGAGCAATTGTCTTAACTTTTATTTTTTTTAATTTTTTTAATTCTTTATTCATTTTTATAACTTACATCAAGTGCATCAAAAAGTAACACCATTTTGACTTAAATACATCACTTGAAATTCTACAATTCTTCATATTACATAAAATTATCTCTTTCCCTCCCATTCCTTCAATACCACCTCCCTCCCCCTCCCCACCCCATCCTTTCATTTATACAAATCAGGGAAAATAATACCTATTCATTGCAATAATTTGTTAATGGCCCCCACACATCTTGAAAGTTACTAAAATTTCCTTTCTGAATAGTTAATGCTTTTTCTAATTTATAAATATGACACACTGAATTCCTCCAAAAACTGTAGTTTAATCTATTCCAATTTTTTCAATTACAAGTTATTTGTTGTATGGCGACTCCTGTTAAAATAAGTAAGAGTTTATTATTTTTGGAAGATATTTGGCTCTTAGCCCTCATAGACATGCCAAATAATACTGTATCATACGATAATGCCACTTCATTTTCTAATAAACTATTAATTTGGCCCCAAATTGATTTCCAAAAATCCATAATAAACGGACAATAGAACAATAAATGGTCTAAAGTCCCTGATTCAAGATGACAATGCCAACATCTATCAGACTTAGAGCAATCTAATTTTTGTAAACGAACAGGGGTCCAGAATGCTCTATGTAACAGGAAGAACCATGTTTGTCTCATAGATGCAGACATTGTGCATCTCATCCTCCAAGACCAAATTCGTGGCCATTGAGATGCAGTAATTTGATGCTTAATCTCAATGCTCCAAATGTCTCTAAGACCAGTCTTTGGTTTTTTATTCATAAATCCAGATATTAATTTGTACCACTGAGCGGCCTGGTGTCCCAGGAAGTCCACCTGAAAGCATAAGAACTCGAAGCTATAGTGATCATTAAGATTTTTCCATTCAGGGAACCCCGCCTGAATGGCCTGCTTCCGTTGCATCCATCTAAAACTTTGTGATTTGTTAAGGCCATATTTATGTTGCAACTGTGAAAAATCAAGCAGTTTACCATTAGAAATAACATCTTCTAATACGCGTATTCCTGCAATCATCCAATGCTTCCAGATGACCTTAAATCCGCCAATTTGAATCTTGGAGTTCAGCCATATAGTTTGATTTGTTGATTGGAATAGGTGATAAATTACTCACATATCTTATTGTTTTCCATGTCTATAAATAATCTATTTTCTTTATATAATCTAGGCATTTTGATACTAAGTACATGACATAATCGCAGAGGAAACATGAGGCGCCATTCCAGCCATATCCAATCTGGTATATTATCAACAGGCTCTGGGAGGATCCAATACATACCCTGGCGAATAATATAGGATTGATGGTACCTATAAAAGTTGGGAAAATTTACCCCACCCTCTGTAATCGGTTTTTGAAGAGATACTAAAGCAATTCTAGCCTTTTTGCCCAGCCAAATAAATTTTGTAAGACTAAAATTTAACTTTTTATAAAAGGACCCCTGAAAAAAAAACTGGTAACATACTCATTTAATAAAAAACCACAGGCAAAATCATCATTTTAATAGTTTGGACTCTCCCCCACCAAGAAAGATGTAAAGGATTCCATTGCTCACACATTTCTGTTACCTTCTGTAACTTTCATTGTTTCTTCCGTGTTTTTTATCCAAATGCCTAAATATTTTATTCCGTCCTCTTTCCATAGAAAGGGGAATGTTTCAAATAAACCTTTTGTACAATGGACATTAAATGGAAGAACTTCTGATTTACTCCAATTTATCTTGTACCCTGAAAATTTTCCAAATTTTTTTATCAATTCAGTGTTCTCCCCAGGGCTTTTCAGCCGGGCGCTCCGTCCAGCAAACTTAGATTACCGCCCGGCTGTCATCTGCCGAATCCTGCTGCCACCACTGCTTAACGCGCAGCCTGAAGAGCCGCCGAAAGATTCCCGCCGGACTTTAAAATAAACAAAACCCAGCAAGCGACTCGAACCCGGCTTCCCTCCGAAACCGGAAGTTACGTCGGGGGGGGGGGGGGAGGGAAGAGAAGCCGGCACGGACCATTAGAGCCCCGGAGCATGCGGGAGATAGTCCTGCCACGGAGGGAAGCTTACTTGCTCTTGCTTACTTCAGTCCTTTCTCGCTGCCGGGTCCTGCCTACTTTCTGTTTCCGCGAAGGCAGGACCCGGCAACGAGAAAGGCCCGAAGTAAGCAAGAGCAGCAAGTTGTAAGCTTTCCTCTGTCGCTGACCTTTGGGAGATAGGTCAGCGACGAAGGGAAACTTGCAACTTGCCTTTGTCTGTAGCGAATCTGCCGGGTGTGTGAGACGGGGGGGGGGGGGGGGAATGGGAGGAGAAATGCTGCTGTACCCAATTAGAGGGGGAGGGGGAAGAGAAATGCTGGTGATTCTGCTGTACCCAATTGTGGGGGGGGGGTTTAAGAGAAATGCTGTTGCTGCTGCTGCTGCTGCTGTACCCACTAGGGGGAGGGGGAAGAGTCATACTGCTGCACACAATTAGGGGGGAGGGTGAAGAGAAATGCTGCTTCTGCTGTACCAAATTGGGGGGAGGAAAGAGAAATGCTGATGATACTGCTGCACCCAATGGGGGGAGGGGAAGAGAAATGCTGCTGCACCAATTGGGGAGAGAGAGGGAAGGAGGGAGAAGGAAGATCAGGAAAAGGAGGAAAGAGATGCAAAGACCATGGGAGGGAGGGAAAGGAGATACCATACCATGGAATGGAAGAGAGAGATGTCAGGGCATATGGGGGGGAGGGGAAGCAGGGCCGGATTAAAGGATAGGTCCAGTAGGCACAGGCCTAGGGCCTGAAATGGTCAGGGGGGTCGCACCAGTGCTGTGCTTTGGGGCCTCACCCTTGCTGGATTCGCTGGCAGCAGCAGCCTCATCATCATCCCGAGCACCCCCCCAACCCGATCTGACCCTCCTATCTCTCCCTCCTTCCCTCATCAGTGACGTGCCAGAGGGAATCACGGCAGGAGAAAGCCCTGAAGCAGCCTGCTTAGAGTAGAGCAGTGCTGTTTAGAGTCTCGTGATGGGACGGAGGAAGAGATAGGAGGGTCGTGGGGGGGAGAGTAGCAGTCTGCCCCGGGTACTCAGCCTGGCATCATGAACTTCTTCGGCTAGCAACAGCATTTACAATTCACTGCTGTTGCCAGCTTCAGGCCTTCCTCTCTGCCGGGTCCTGCCTACTTCTGTTTCTATGAAGGCAGGACCCAACAGAGAAGAAGGCCCGAAGCTGGCAACAGCAGCGAATTGTGAATGCTGCTGCCTGAAGAAGTTCATGACGCCAGGCCTTGGGTGACAGAAGGAGGAAAGGGAGCAGAGGGGGAGAGACTTGCTGCACCCAACTGGAGGGAGAAAGAAGATGAGGGAGGGAATGAAACGAGATGCCAGGGATTGGAGGGAAGGAGGAAAGTATGCCAAACCAAGGGAAAAGGAAGGGGGAAAGGAAGGAGAAGATGTCAGAGCATGGAGGGGGAGGGAGAGATGGAAGAAAAGGAAAGAAGTGAGATGCCAGAGAATCAGGGAAGGGAAGATACCAGACTGTGGGGTGCGAAGGAAAGAAAGGAGAAGAGAGAGTTGCCAGAGCATAGGGGACGGGGTGTTGACAGAGAGAGAAAAATGGAGAGGTGGCAGAGCTGAAATCAATCATGTACAAAGGAGAAGAGAAGGGGCACAGGATAGACAGTTTATTGAAGGAGCATAAAAAGAGGGAAGATGCTATATGGAATGGGGAGAGGGCGGACAGTGGATGGAAGGGGCTGATGCTGCATGGAAGACAGAGCGGACAGATGCTGGCTAGAAAGAAAAGTGAAGACAAGATGATTAAAGCAGAAATGACAAAAGGTAGAAAAATTTTTTTTGTTGCTTTACATAGAATCAAGTAGTATTGTATCTATTGATTAAAGTTTATAAATAAGAAATGGAAATAAGGCAGTTTTTTGGGGACTAAACCCCTTTCCTCAGGTCAGGACAGGATACCATACCATAACAGCAGGGTGCCCAAATGGTCGAGCGCGATCGACCAGTAGATCACAAAGGCAATGTGAGTCGATCGCGTTGCCTTGGCAATCTTTTTCTTCCTGCCTCCCTGAGCCAGGCCAGGCGCGTACAAGCGCCGGACTCATAAGACTTCACCTCTGACGTCAATTCTGACATCAGAGAGGAAGTTCTGGGCCAGCCAATCGCTGCCTGGCTGGCCTGGAACTTCCTCTCCGACGTAAGAATTGACATCAGAGGTGAAGTCTTGTGAGTCCAGCGCTTGTACATTCCTGGTCTGGCTCGTGGAAGCAGGAAGAAATCGGCATGGTGGCTTAGGGGGTAGGGAAAGAATCGGGGAAGTGGAGAAATTGGCGCGATGGCTTGGGGGGGCAGAGGGTGAGAGAAAGAAAGAGAGACAGAAAGAAAAGGGGAGGGGCAGAAAGAAAAAAATATTGGATTTATAGTCAGAAGAAGGAAGTGCAAACAGAGACTCATGAAATCACCAGACAAAAAGGTAGGAAAAATGATTTTATTTTCAGTTTAGTGATCAAAATGTGTCTGTTTTAAGAATTTATATCTGCTGTCTATATTTTGCACTATGGCCCCCTTTTACTAAACTGCAATAGTGGTTTATAGCGCAGGGAGCCTATGAGCATCGAGAGCAGCGCAGGGCATTCAGTGCATCTCCCTGTTCTAAAAACCAGTATTGCAATTTAGTAAAAAGGGAGGGGGTATATTTGTCTATTTTTGTATAGTTGTTCCTGAGGTGACATTGCATAGAATCGTCTGCCGTGACCTCTTTGAAAACCCGTGGAATATAAATGATAATTAACATTTTCTCTGCACACAGTGTTCTTTGTGTTTTTTATTTTTATTTTATTGTTGGTAGATCATTTTGACTTGGTCATTTTAAAAGTAGCTCGCAAGCCCAAAAAGTGTGGGCACCCCTGCTGTAGAGTAATTTCTTGTATGACTGGATGAGCTATATTTATCTTTTTTTTTTTAGTTGTTTAAATTCATGCAGAAATAAATGGCTAGATTGAACCTAATGACTTCATTAATGCCTTTCCCTTTTTTAGACCTCTATACCATTTGAAAGTGGGCAAATACTTCTTAAATTTAGTAAAAATATTCTGGCACAAGTGTCAAACCTTAAAAAAGGAAGTCATATTGAGCATTGGAAAATAATAATAATAATTAACTAATAAAAATAGTATACATTTAGGGCTCCTTTTACTAAGTTCTGATAGTGGTTTTAGTGTGCGCTTAGCGCGAGGAGGAATTGCCATGCGCGCTAGATGCTAACGCCAGCATTATGTTGATGTTAGTTTTCCCACGTAGCGCAGGGGTTTGCGCGCGCTAAAAATGCTAGCGCACCTTAGTAAAAGAGGGGGTTAATTTTCCCCACCACCAAATTTCCCCATCCCGCCCCACCCGGCTACTTTTTCATGCCACCCGGCTGGAAAAAATTTCTGGGGAGAACACTGCAATTCTAGTAAGCTTGGAATGGTTGTTTCCAGATTTCTCAAATGAAGCAATATATCATCTGCATAAGCAGAAACTTTATATTCCCGATGTGAATAAGGAATACCCTGTATCTCCTTCACTTGCTGAATAGCTAATAACAAGGGTTCTAATACAATATCAAAAAGTAAAGGAGACAAAGGACAACCTTGTCTAACCCCCCTCTGCAGACTAAAACGCTCTGAAAAATTATTATTAATATATATTCTAGCAGCAGGGGAGCTATACAATGTTTGGATCTTTTGTATAAATCCTGAACCTAAACCAAACCATTCCATTGCTTGATATATGAAGGCCCATTCTACCCGATCAAAGGCCTTTTCCACGTCCAAGGTTACAGAAAAGGCTTTTGTTAAATTTAACATATGAAAAGCCAATCTGGTGTTATTAGAGGAATGTCTCTGAACAACGAATCATGTTTAGTGCATACCAATAATAAAGGGGAGAGCCTTAGACAAGCATATAGCCAATGTTTTAGCTAAAAGTTTTCCATCTACATTAATTAAGGAAATAGGCCTGTAATTTGAAACCAATGTGGGATCTTTATTTAGCTTCGGCAAAACTATAGTTAATGATTCTGCCATAGTACCTATAATGCAACCTTTAGTAAGTTGAACCTGATATAAATTTAACAAATATGGTAATAGGGTATTTTGAAGTGCTTTATAAAACTCTACCTTGAAACCATCTCCACCTGGAGCGGATCCAACTCTAAGGGACTTCAATGCTGTTTGCAATTCTTTTAGTGATATTGGATTTTCTAAACTTTCTTTTATATGTTCAGGAATTTTTGGTCCCTTAATTAAATTTAAAAATTCTAGTCCATCCTTTTCTTTATCTAAATAAGGCTCAGAAGAATATAGAACTTTATAAAAAATTAAAAATGGTTTTAGAATAGGATCCGTTTGAGAATGAGTATTCCCTTTTTCATCTTTTATCTCTCTATTTTTGTTTTCCGTATTTTTCCTTTTAGATAGTTTGCCAATAATCTTCCCGCCTTATTTGAATTTCCATAATACAAAGCCTGTTGAAAAAATAATTATTTCCTTATCATTTTAGAACAAATCTCGTTATATTTCCCTTTGGCTTTCAAGAGATCATGTAGTGTAGAGTATTCCCATTTATCAATCAATTGTGATTCCAATATCTTTATATCTTGTTCCAAACTGGAAAATTGTTTTTTAATTTGTTTTTTAATATATGCCGAAAAAGAAATAATTTGACTTCTCATGGTTGCCTTAAAAGCATCCATAAAGTTTCCAAGGAGATATCTTCCATATTATTAATTTGAAAATAATCATTTATTTTTGACTGAACTTCTTCAATGAAATTTGGTTCAATAAGCAATGTATTATCAAATCTCCATACAGGTCTACTATTATCTTGATCATTTATTTTAATTTGAATCCACACCCCTCCATGATCAGACAAAATAATTGGATCTATGGAGGCTTGTGTTACTTGTTGAACTAAAGTATTTGAAACAAATATATAATGCTGGCTTGTTCTCATCAGCTTATTTCTTTCTATATGCTCATTGATACTGTCCTTGATTATCGCTCCGGGGATGATGGCTGAAGCGATTTTGGTGGTGTGGACTTTTCCTGGCATGCAGTGGCGTATGAAGGGGCAGTCTACCCTGGGAACCATGTTGGTGGAGGGGCCAGCACCCCACTTCCTCTCTGCCCCCGGCCTCTTCCCGTTCCTCCCCTCCACGCGTGCACCCCCCTTTCCGTTCCCATTCCCCCATATCTCTAGCTGAAGTTGTTGTTCGCGACCCCGTCGGCTCTCCCGCTGACATCGCTTCTGGGTGCCGCGCATAGAAATTGACGTCAGAGGGAGAGCAGATGGGGTCGCGAGGAGCACGTTGTTGACAGACGCAAGGAACGACTTCAACTAGAGGTACGGGAGAAGGGAAGGGGGTGGACGCGGCAGGCGGGATCGGAGAAGGAGCAGGGGCAGAGAATAGGGCGGGGGAGGAACGCCAACACCTCCTCCGGGTGCCTCTCACCCTGGCTACGCCACTGCTGGCACGCTCCATGCCTTGACCTACTGCGGCAGATGTTGGTCAGCAAGTTTGGATGGGAAACTCCCAGTCAGAAGGCAAAATTCTTTGCACCAATGTCTCCAATGGAAACGAATCCTCTGAATCCAGGATGGAGCCAAACAGGTTATAACTTGTCCTCTGTTCAATGGGGGCTGACAATGACCCTAGAGGGCTATGAAAACAAATCTCCTAATGGAATGGTGGGGGACAGGGGAAGTTTCTCATGGCCTAAGGCAAAGGGGATGGAACTCCTCTCGTATGAGGAAAACGAAGACGGTTAGGGCTCTTCAGCTTGGAAAAGAGACGGCTGAGGGAAGATGTGATTGAAGTCTCCAAAATCCTGAGTGGAGTAGAACGGGTACAAGTGGATCGATTTTTCACTTCGTCAAAAATTACAAAGACTAGGGGACACTCGATAAAGTTACAGAGAAATACTTTTAAAATCAATAGAAGGAAATTTTTTTTCACTCAGAATAGTTAAGCTCTGGAACGCGTTGCTAGAGGATGTGGTAAGAGCGGAGAGCGTAGCTGGTTTTAAGAAAGGTTGTGAGCCCACCGGGACAGACAGGGAAAAACGCTTGAGGACCTGAATAAATTTGTGTTAACTGTTCTGAGCTCTCCTCGGAGAAAGGTATAGAAAATTGAATAAACAGATAAATAAAATAATATATAAGCTGAAGCACGAGCATTAAGCAGGAGAAAATAGCACTGGAGGCTTCAAAAGACCGAACATAGTAACATAGTAGATGACGGCAGAGAAAGACCCGAATGGTCCATCCGTGATTCTAGATCCTCTGTGTTCATCCCATGCTTCTTTGAACTCCGTCACCGTTGTCCTCTCCACCACCTCTCTCGGGAGCACATTCCAGGCATCCTCCACCCTCTCCGTAAAGAAGAATTTCCTAACATTGCTCTTGAATCTACCACCCCTCAACCTCAAATTATGTCCTCTGGTTTTACCATTTTCCTTTCTCTGACTCTTATTGGGCATCCCCAGGTGATCCTTCTGGAATCTCTCAAGGCTTCTCTTTCTCAGAGAAATGCCCTTTAAGGTGTGGCTGCTGATTAGTTGTTTATTATTAAGATTTGATTATATAATAGGAAGGGTGGGGGTTAATAGCATTTTATGTGTACTCTTGATGACTATTAAGTGATATATTTATGATCTATTTGTTATATTATATTGATGCACTTATTGTACATTTAAAAATGAATAAAGAATTTTGTTATCTACGCAATATCATATATTTACATTACATTAATGACTTCTATTCCGCCTGTACCTTGCAGTTCAAGGCGGATTACATCAGAAGATGACTGGACATTTCCAGGAAAAAATTACAGTTTAAGGAGCTGGTTACATACTAGAGACGTGAGGAGAGATTAAAAGATAGGTAGAAGAATAAGGGTTACGTTTCAGAGAAGTTACGTAGTGGATGCTGGATGCATTGATGAGTTGTAGGGGAATATTACAGGAAGAGGGGAGAGGTTGAGGGGAGAGGACAAAACAAGACATTGTATACAAATTCTATACGTTCTAATCCAAACGGGTACAAAAGGCAAGGGGGATGAACTACAATATGTAAAGAAAGAAAAGAAACATTTAGGGAAGAACACATGGTGGGAGCACATAAAAAGAAAATGAAGAATAATTTGGCGTAAGATTCATTAAGGTCTGAAGATTTAGTACTTGGTAAGTTTTGCTATCTATATTTTGAACGCGTCCTTGTACCGAAAGCTTTTTAAGGAGCCGCTTGAATTTTTCTAAGGAAGGTTCATTACGTAGATATAACGGGTGTTATGACCGAGAAAATGGTAGATCTCCTGGTCCCTATTATTTGTACAGGAGGAATAGTTAATAAATGTCGTTGTGTTGATCCTAGTGCCCGAAATGGAGAATACGGTATCAAGATTCGATCCAGAAATGTCGGCGCATGCGATTGTTGAATTTGAAAAGTTATTCTATGTGTGATTGGGAGCCAACGTGGTCATATTTTTCTGAATTTGTCATCATTTTTATTGCTGTATTTTGTATTATCTGTAGCCGCCTTATTTCTTTATTGGTTTTGCAATAATCTAGCCTAGAAATGATTAATGAGTGGATTAAAGTGTTGAGAGCTTTTGATATTGATCTGATGAGACGTAACTTATAAAAGCAATTTTTAACTACTGAACTAATTTGGTTATGATAAGAGAGTTCCTGATCTAGTGTTAATCCCAATATTAGAAGGAGATGTCCTGACCTGGAGAAGATCTGTGGGGCAGAGAAGCGCTGCAACCCCTGCGTGAAGGCAAAGTTAATGGTTTATCTGTTTCTTTCTGGTTAGTTAAAGAGGAACAAATGAAATGAGCTCAAAGGTTGAAAGGAATTTTTTTTTTTTTAAATATTTTTAAATTCAGGATCGACTTGAAATGTTTCCACAAACTTGCTGCGTAGTTCAGTGTCTGTTGAGCTAACGTACTCAGGAACTCTTCCCCACAGCCACAATTCTCTGGGTGAGGTGGGTGTTAAGTCCACAGAACCTCTGACACCTCCAGGACCTGGAGGAAAATGCAGTCCCGGAAGAAGGTGATGAGCCTGGAATCCATGAATCCCATGGTGAAGGAGACCAAGTTACCAATTGCAGATCACCTGGCACAGAGGGCTGAGGAGCTTCAACAGGACCTGAAACAGGTAACTGACAGCGACGCAGAAGAAGTGAGGGGCACATGGTAGATGCATGGAAAGGTCTCCCAGAAGAGGTGGTGGAGACAGTGTCTGAATTCAAAAGGGCCTCTCTCGGAGAGAGGAAGAGATAATGGCTACTGTGGATGGGCAGACTAGATGGGCCAGTTGGCCTTTATCTGCCATCATTCTATAACCATAAAGCTCTATGACCTCACAATGCAGGTGTAAAAAGCCTTAGCCAATAGGAAGAGGAGCTGAAAATGATAAGAGCCTTAGCCAATAGGCAGAGGAGGAGATAGTGGATACTTATTATTCTCAATTAATCAGGGTCAAAAAGCCTCAGAATATGGAGCTGTAGACCCAATTCGGGTTTCAACGTGAAAAGGTTCACATTGCGTCATCGATCTCAAGGAGAACAGGTTCGGGGTGTGTGGCTGGGGCAGAACAGGGCGGGGCTAGGTATAACCGGGTGGGCCTGTGTTCAGGGCCACATGTCCAGATTTTACAATCATACAATCTGGTAACCTTATACCATCTGGCCCCATCGCTTTGTCCTTATTCATTTTTCTGTTCTGCGATCCTGTTCCCAAGGCTTCAGCTGTGAAAACAGAACAGAAATATTTATTAAGCAATTCAGCCTTATCTTTATCAGCTTCTGCCTATTCCTCCCATTCAACGAAGGGCAGTTGTGTGCATAACTGTGAGTTGGTGCCAAGTAGTGTCAATTAAGGCACCTGTTATCTCATCGTTTTAGAATTAAGATGGCTTTACAAGTGGATGAAGTGGTAACGTTAGAAATGTCCTGCTCAGATCATAGCTGAATACGTTTTGAAATTATAAGAACATAAGAAAAGCCTTACTGGGTCAGACCAATGGCCCATCAAGCCCAGTAGCCCGTTCTCACGGTGGCCAATCCAGGTCCCTAGTACCTGGCCAAAACCCAAGGAGTAGCAACATTCCATACATACAGAATCCCAAGAAGTAGCAAGATTCCAGAATCCCAGGAGTAACAAGATTCTAGAATCCCAAGGAGTAGCAACATTCCATACAGAATCTCAAAGAAACGCAAGATTCCGGAATCCCAGAGCGTAACAAGATTCTAGAATCCCAAAGAGTAGCAACATTCCATGCCACCGATCCAGAGCAATTGCTGGGGACATGGGGGGTGGGGGTTGTTAGATTCTTAGGATAAAATTTGTAGGGATAGGTAGCTAGAAAATTCTCATTTTCTGTTATTTCCTGTGTTTATGGGAATTCTCATTTTATTTGGGTTCTTCTGGCCATTCTGCCATTTTCTGTTAATAATGCCCAATGTTTGAACTCACCAGTGCAACAGATTATTTGGTATTCGCTGTGTGTGCAGAAAATGTCCGTTCACTTCAGCTGCTTCAGGTTAGTTCGTTCACTCTAATCAAAAGTCAGCTGCTTTTATGGGTCACTAGTTTCTGTATTCAAAGTTCTCCCGTCCCCGGAAGAAGAGGTAACGCTGGTTGTCCGTGAGCTGCCATATGCCAACTCTGTTATCAAGTATGCCATCATCAGGGCTGGTGAAAGTGCCAGAGGAGGGGTTCCCAATGAAAGAAAGAAAGAGAAGAGAAGGGAGGGATGATAGGAAACCCAGCAGAATTTATTCCCTACATCTAGTCCAGTGTTTTTCAACCACCTATGGACCGGCAGAAATAAAAGAATTATTCTGTGGACTGGCATCGGTCCGTGGACCGGCGGTTGAAGAACACTAGGCTAAGTCGTGGGCCAGACCCCGCCCCCATAATAGTACTAATTGTAACACTATTTTTTCCAATATAATCTTATTAACCACAAAATTAAACTATATAAAGCACACTGACAGCAGATGTAAATTCTCAAAATTGACATAATTCAATCACTAAATTCAAAAATAAAATCATTCCCCCCTACCTTTGTTGTCTCCCTCCCTCCATGCTATGCCTTACCTTCTGGCCTGCTCCAACCTGGCCATTTTATGCCGCCCCCGGTATCATCTTCAGGCCGGCTCCCTCTTCTTCACTAACGCAGTGCACAAAGCTGCGGGCAGCGGCTCCTTGCGTGTCCCGCGCCTCATCTGGAAGCCTTCCCTCTGACATTGCGACATCAGAGAGAAGGCTTCCGGTTCAGGCGCAGGACGAGCGTAGAGGAAGAGGGAGCTGGCTCGAAGATAACGCCGCATCGATCGCGCCGGCGGTTGAAGAACACTGTTTTGGGCCTGATGCATGTGCTGGCCCTGTGGACCGGCAGAAAATTTCTGTAGACCGGCACCGGTCCATGGACCGGTGGTTGAAGAACACTGATCTAGTCCCTTATAATTCCTCACCTAAGTAGCATTACTATGTACAGTTCTCCCCCCAAATTTGCGGGGGTTCTGTTCCAGGAAATCCCATGAATTTTGAAAAACCATGAATACGGTTTTTTCACCTGTCAAAAGGCAGGAGAGGCTGGCAGGTGCAGAAAAACACTCGCAGTATGCTCCGACCGCCTCTTCCTGTTACTAAAGTCAGGCTACACCAATCAGGAGCTGATTTGACACGCCAGATAGCCTGATTGGTGTAACCATGATTTTAGTATAAGGACGTGACGGTCGGAAAATTCCACGAATTACCGAGTCCGCGATTCGTGAACCGCAAATTCACAGAGGTTTACTGTAATGACAGCAGATAAAGACCTGAACGGTCCATCCAGTCTGCCTATAAGCTATACGCACCCAAAAATACATGACCAAATGAACTTGTCTCTTTTTCGATATTTCCGAGCCATAGACTGCAAAGTCTGGTACTGTCCCGGGCACCAAATGCTGAAGTTGACATCCAAGCTCCCTCCAGCCCATCAAATCATCCCGTTGTGTGCAGGATATCTACTGTAAAGTCTGGCCAGTGACATCCCCATGTTCCAAATTAGTGGAATTCCCATTGACGCCCATTCCAGCCCATCCTATACCGAATCATCGTATATGGGACACAGACCATGCAGATTGTAAGCTCTTGCAAGCAGGGACAGTTTCTTGTGTGTTTGTTGTACAGCGCTGCGTGCGTCTGGTAGCGCTTTATAAATAAAAAAATAATAGTAGCAGATTCCGCCAAATAATTCAGAGGATTTACTGTAAGGCCAGATGTAATAACAAAAATTCAAGGCATTTACCGTGACCTGACGCAGCCGTGTTTTCACTTTTTTTTTTTAGTATTAAAGTTTGTTTTTATGATATAATTATTTATTAATTTTCAAATTACATTTGTACAGAAAGTAAATTAGTTGAGATATGACCTATAACAATATAAATCATAAACTATCCAAGTAAAATTAAAACAGGAAAAATCTTCCAACCAACTCAACTCAAGTCCTCAAAAAGTGGATCCAAGATTTCTTAAAGCGAGCTAAAGTAATATTATTAGAAGATAAATTACAGACAAACTGAGAAAAGGCAGATATATTAATTATGGAGCTGATAGTTTCTCTTTATCCAATCTGGACGTGGCCAGAAAAGCTGTTAATTGTTGTGGTTCAAAGAAAACATTTAATTGAACGGTAGCAGATTATACATTTGCACGGATGTCACAAGTAAAATGTTGCTCCCAGTGAAGTGACTCCAGGTTTCAACAACAAAAATTCTCTTCGCTGTCTTTGAGTTTCTTTAGAAAGATCAGGAAACATTTGTATTTTGCAACCGAGGAACTCTTTCTTTCTGTTTTTAAAGAAAAGTCTCAACAACCATGTTTTATCCAAAGCGAGAGCTACGGTCAAGATCATTTTTGAGGGTACTACTGTTTCTATTTCTGAAGTTTCCAACAGTTCAGATACATTCAATGGTGCTTGATTCAATACATTAACTTGCGTTTGGGCCCCTTCTTTATTTGGCAAGTAATACACTTGAACAAATGGTGGTAAAGTTTCTTCTGAAACCTGTAAAATTTCTATCAGATATCTCCTAAGCATTTCCCTAGGAGTAACCGAAGTCAATCTAGGGAAATTAATTAATCTTAAATTATTATTCCTAGAATTATTTTCAAGTGTCTCAATTTTCTTCCGTAAATTGATATTATCTTTAATTAGGGACTGCTGAACTTGTTTGGTCATAGATATTTCTTGATCAAGCTTTTGAGTAGTGGTCTTTGAAATAGTCACTTCCGTTGACAAGTCTTTGAGCTCTCTAGAATGTTGAATCAATTTCCTTTCAATATGTTGGAAATTGGGACTAATAGTCTTGGTGAAATTTACAATCAAATCCCACAATGAATCTAAAGTCACTTGTACTGGTTTTTCAATAATAGGAAAACTGTGCTGAATGCTAAAGTGCTCACCGTCAAGAGAAGAAAAGTTCCCCTGGTTAGGTCCTGGCTGGAATCTTTCACCTCCGGTTACATGGCCTCCCCCGGCTTCTTCTGCAGCTGCTCCCTGAACAGAGAGTACTGCCTCAGTCTCCCATGATGACCCTGCTGCCTCTAGGGGGAGTACTTCCCTCATCTCCAGGGTTTCCTCCACCCCTGGGGAACTTGCCAACCGGGGACACGGAGGTGGAGCTCTCGGGTCGGGGCTCAAGGTGGTCTCGAGCCCTGGAGAGACATCGCCGGTCTCGCCCCCATCTGGTGCTCTCAGCGGGCTTGCTCCCGACTCTGGCAGGGCTGCCTCCTGCATCCGCCGCAACATTTCTTCGATCCTGCCGAAGGAGGGCACCTCGGAGCGCCGTGAGGCACCAACAGCATTCCTGCCCCTTCTCTTCGGCATCCTAGGTAGGAAACGAACCAATTCACAAGAAAGAAGGGAAATAAGAATGGAGCGATCAGAAGCGTCGCTCTCAGAGCGTCTGCACCGCGGCCATCTTGGATCCAAATCCGGAATTAACAGATTCTAAAGTTTGTTTTTATGTGCACACTCCTGACGCAAGCACACTATGCGGAAACATTGCTTTGTTGGGTGGTTATGAGTGTTTTGAGATTGGGACTTACAGTAAGTCTCTTATTCCGGTGGTCTTCTGAATTGTCTATTGCCCCTCTATTCGGTCATCACCACTCCTCTGTCTTGTTATCAGGGCTGAAACATCTGTTATTTATTTATTTATTTAAAACACTTGCAGCCCGCATAGCAAACATCTAGAATATTGTGTACAATCCTGGAGGCCGTACCTTCAAAAAGGTATAAAAAGGATGAAGTCGGTCCAGAGGAAGGCTACTAAAATGGTGTGTGGTCTTCGTCATAAGGCGTATGGGGACTGACTTAAAGATCTCAATCTGTATACTTTGCAGGAAAGGCAGGAGAGGGGAGATATGATAGAGACGTTTAAATACCTACGTAATGTAAATACGCATGAGTCGAGTCTCTTTCATTTGAAAGCAAACTTCAATAAAAGGGCATAGGATGAAGTTAAGAGGTGATAGGCTCCGGAGTAATCTAAGGAAATACTTTTTTATGGAAAGGGTGGTAGATACATGGAACAGTCTCCCGGAAGAGGTGGTAGAGACAGAGACTGTCTGAATTCCAGAAAGCCTGGGACAGGCATGTAGGATCTCTCGGAGAGAGAAAAAGATAATGCTTACTGCGGATGGGCCATTTGGCCTTTACAGTATCTGCCATCATGTTTCTCTAACCATAAAGCTCTATGACCTCACAATGCAGGTGTAAAGAGCTTTAGCCAATAGGAAGAAGATATGCAAATGTTAAGAGCCTTAGCCAATAGGGACAGGAGAAGATAGTGGATGCTCTGGATGGGCCATTTGGCCTTTATCTGCCTTCAGGTTTCTCTAACCATAAAGCTATATGACCTCACAATGCAGGTGTAAAGAGCTTTAGCCAATAGGAAGAGGACATGCAAATGGTAAGAGCCTTAGCCAATAGGGAGAGGAGATAGTGGATGCTGTGGATGGGCCATTTGGCCTTTATCTGCCATCATGTTTCTATGACCTCACAATGCAGGTGTAAAGAGCCTTGGCCAATTGGAAGAGGAGATGCAAATGTTAAGAGCCTTAGCCAATAGGGAGAGGAGGAGATAGTGGATGATCTGGATGGGCCATTTGACCTTTATCTGCCATCATGTTTTTATGACCTCACAATGCAAGTGTTAAGAGTCTTAGCCTATAGGAAGAGGAGATGCAAATATTAAGAGTCTTAGCCAATAGGGAGAGGAGGAGATAGTGGATGCTGTGGATGGGCCATTTGGCCTTTATCTGCCATCATGTTTCGATGACCTCACAATGCAGGTGTAAAGAGCCATAGCCAATTGGAAGAGGAGATGCAAATGTTAAGAGCCTTAGCAGTTGGAACCCAAGCACAGTACCGGGTAAAGCTTTGGATTCTTGCCCAGAAATTGCTAAGAAGAAAAAAAATAAAAAAATTTAAATTGAATCAGGTTGGGCAGACTGGATGGACCATTCGGGTCGTTATCTGCCGTCATCTACTATGTTACTATGTTAGCCAATAGGGAGAGGAGATGCAAATGTTAAGAGCCTTAGCCAATAGGGAGAGGAGGAGATAGTGGATGCTCTGGATGGACCATTTGGCCTTTATTGCCATCATTGTTCTATGTTACTAATTGGCTCATTATTCCATTAGATTGCATGCGCAAATGGGTATGGGTCCAAATTTGCCCCAAGTGATTTTTGGTACTTTTTTTTTTAATTAGGCTATAGTTTTTTAAATGGGAAGAAGGACTGTTATAGGCAGTATATATTTGTGAATTCCCCCAACAGTGGTGGTCAGAGTTTTGCAGGCCGAGTCTCCTTTAGAGTGCGGGTGACATATCTGATTTCACTCTGAATGGTAGCAACAAATGAAGAGCCATCAGAGCAAAATCAGCAGACCTGATTTTTGGCAAACTCCTTTTAAGAAGCTAGCACAGCTCTTTGAGAAGGTCAAGGTTCAGGGGAGCCACGGAAAGTTCTGGACAGGCAAGTGGGATCTCTCAGAGAGAGAAAGAGATAACTGGCAGACTAGATGGGCCATTTGGCCTTTATCTGCCGTCATGTTTCTATGTTTCTATCTATGCGGATGACAACTACGTAGAAAATTAAAACAAAACATGACAGATCATTATAAAATAACAACTTACATTAAACAGCCTTAATCCTATAGCTTAAAATAATTAAAGCCTAGCAATTACAAGATTACAAAGAGGCCAAATTTGAAAAGGCAAGTCGAGAAAAATAGGCTTTCAGGCTTTTTCGAAATGCCAAGAAATCAGAAATCAAACAGATAGAATCTGGACCAAGTTCCAGCTACTTGGGACAGACTTCGATGAGCTGCTCTAAATTTGTGCATTTCGTTCTTATATGGAGCTCCTAGAGGTTCCCGTCCTCACTTGCCCTATAACTCCAGAGTGTTTCAGATATTCATCTTGGATTCCCAAATCTGCTCAGGTTAGGGAATTTTAGGGCTCCTTTTACTACACCACACACTACGCTTCTGGAGCTAATGCCAGCTCAATGCTTGCATTAAGGTCTAGCGTGCGCGGCAACGTGGCGCGTGCTATTCCTTAGTAAAAGGAGCCGTTAATGTCCATTATAATATTAAAGTTCCAGTTCAATTTATTTAATATACCGCAAATATAAAACCAGCGTAAAAATCTAAGTGGTTTACAATGAATATAAATTGGGGAGGTAAAGCAATACAAAAACGAGCTCCGTTACACTTATATTTAAATGATTTTTATTGGTTTTAGCAAAATAACATACCATAAACCAACAATATTCAGACATATATAACCAAACTGTACAAACCAATTTTCTCCCCCCACCCCCAACATTCCACTCAGCAATCCCTGCTAATAAAAACAGATTGATATTATCACAACTCTATTAAGTACACTTCTCCCTCCGTATTCGCGGTTTCTGTATCTGCGGATTCACTTTATTTGCAATTTTTCGGATGCTGACTCAAAATTACATCATCACTAAAGTTCTTTTTCCTTTTACTGTACCGATAAAAAAGTGTATTGCTTACCATTCACTCTGAAAATCGCTGCTTCCATGCTTTCTCCCACAAATTTGCTGTTTCCATGCTTCCCAGTGTGCACTGTGAAAAACGTTGCTTCCCAGCATCCCTAGAGAGAAAGGCTTCTTCCCAGCATGCTTGCCTAATCCAAGCCCAGAAATCGCAAATAACAGTAGAAAAGTTATTTGCGGTTTCAATAATAAAAACAAAGGCTTTTCCTACAAACCGCAAATAGCATTTAAAAAGTTATTAGCGGTTTTTCCATATTCGCGCCTATGGTCCGCCCACATCCACCGCAAATACGGAGGGAGAAGTGTATTCAAAATTCTGCTGCGGGCATGAGGTGTGAGATCATTCCAGAATGGTTCCCATAACGCACAGAAACGACGTCCTGATGGGGGATTCCAAGTCAGAAATGTTGCGGCGTTCCAAGAATGCTTGAGTTATCAGGAGAGAACGCCAATGTTAACATAAGAACATAAGAACATAAGAACTGCCTTCTCCGGATCAGACCTTCGGTCCATCAAGTCCGGCGATCCGCACACGCGGAGGCCCTGCCAGGTGTACACCTGGCTTAATTTATAGTCCACCATATCCTTATATGCCTCTCTTAAGGAGATATGCATCTAGTTTGCTCTTGAAGCCTAGGACGGTCGATTCCATCATAATCTCCTCTGGGAGGGCATTCCAGGTGTCAACCACTCTCTGAGTGAAGCAGAACTTCCTGACATTAGTCCTGAACCTGTCCCCCCTTAGCTTCATTACATGTCCTCTAGTCCGTGTCAAATTGGACAATGTAAATAATCTTCTCTGCTCTATTTTGTCGATTCCTTTCAGTATTTTGAAGGTCTCCATCATATCCCCACGCAGTCTCCTTTTCTCAAGGGAGAACAATCCTAGTGTTATAAGTCTGTCCTCGTATTCCAGTTTCTCCATACCCTTCACCAGTTTTGTTGCTCGTCTCTGCACCCTCTCCAGCAGTTTTATATCCTTCTTTAGGTAGGGAGACCAATGTTGGACGCAGTATTCCAAGTGTGGTCTGACCATTGCCCTATAAAGCGGCATTATAACTTTCTCCGATCTACTCGAGATTCCTTTCTTTATCATGCCCAACATTCTATTTGCCTTCTTTGCCGCTGCCGCGCATTGTGCCGACGGCTTCAGGGTCCTATCTATCAGTACACCCAGGTCCTTTTCTTGTTCACTCTTCCCCAGAGTTGCACCTGACATTGTATACTCGTATTCCTTATTTTTATTGCCCAAATGCATTACCTTGCATTTCTCCACATTGAACTTCATCTGCCATTTCTCCGCCCATGTTTCTAACCGACACAAGTCGCTCTGGAGTTTCTCTCTATCATCCTGCGATCTGATCGCCCGGCATAGTTTTGTATCGTCTGCAAACTTGATGATCTCACTGGATGTTCCTTCCTCCAGGTCATTGATATAAATATTAAAAAGGATCGGCCCAAGTGCCTCTGGCATTACCCAAATAGATAAAATGGCTTTCTTGACCATTAATAATCAACTACAGTAGCGCTATGCAAACTTGTTAAGATATACAGGTTTGCATACTAGTCCCTCAATGGGAGTTCAGATCTCCACCCGAGCATCGTAGCTCACTGTAGCTGGAGTCGTCATTATTCCCGGTGTAATCTTATGCTCACTGTTCGTTTTATCTTCGCAGTTCTTATTTATTCTTGCATTATTGCTTTTTAGTTCAATAAATTAACTTAGCTTTATAGGGAGATTTCTCCCCTTGCCGACACGTGTCGCTAACTGTGTCAAGGATGGGGGGAACTGCAAAAAAAATCAGACATAAAATTAGTTCAGGCAATATTTATCAACTTATCTCTTATTAAAAGCCCAGAATAAAATATCCTACACAGGGCTTCTTACCTAATAGTCCAACATGATGGAAACGAAGTGGGAGAGCATTTTGGCTCCGTTATATTTTTTTAAAAAAGACCAATACGGTTAGATTAGAGGCAAGAAGGGACTGACCAGGTATGTAATTCATCAGTTTGGGGATTTTGTCCATTTTTGGACCATCCAACACGTTATGCTTCATAGAGATACGTGTGAGATGATGCAGGAAAGTCTGTGAATTACTTCAGTAGGGGTTCCAAATTATTTTATAGTATGTTTTCAATCTAACACTGTATTAATGTGCACTTACTGTACCTCAGGTGCAAAATCTAGTGTGTGATAATTGCATTGTCCAGGTATCTACCACACAAAGTTCCCTACAGTACATGTACACTGAATTTGAAGCCAGTTTAATGCACTAAGAGGAATTTTAATTTTTTGGGGCTACTGCTAAGGCCTGGCAGTATATTGCTTTTTGTGAGCCTGCCTTGATAGGTGGAGGGAGCTACTACTGAGATCTAAGAGAATCTTTGGTTTACCAAACTGAACGCCTTCTTGGTGCAAGATAGGTAAGGAATCAGCAGAGTTTCTCACTGTTTATTTCTACTCTAACTGGTTTACGTTCAGGTCCTCAAGCATTTTTCCCTGTATGTCCTGGCGGGCTCACACTCTATCTAATGTACCTGGGGCAATGGGGGGATTAAGTGACTTGCCCAGGGTTTGAACCCACAACCTCAGGGTGCCGAGGCTGTAGCTTTAACCATTGCACCACTCTAGAAATCAAAATGTAGCAAAAGTGATCCAAGTGTAGGACAATCAGCCATTGTGACATCACTGATGAGGTTGGCTCTTAGGCATTGGTGGAATGAGGCATTATGACATCACAATCTCAGCTCTGGCTATCAGAGGCTGAAACTTGTCACATTATTTACTCAATTTTCTCTACTTTTCTTCCAGGGGAGCTCAGAATCTATTCAGGCACTCAAGCATTTCTCCCTGTCTGTCCTGGTGGGCTCACAATCTATCTAATGTACTTGGAGCAATGGGGGGGGGGGGTGGAATTAAGTGACTTGCCTAGTGTCCCAAGGAGCAGCATGGGTTGGAACCCACAACCTCAGGGTGCTGAGGCTGTAGCTCTAACCACTGTGCCACCCAGTCCCCACTGTCCACATACATAAAGGCTTTCCTAATCCAGTCCATTTCCTCCTGTTCCCATCACCAAAAGTCCCCTCCAAGTGATCTGATGTCTCTGCTATCAGGGGTCTTTCCAGTCCATGTCCCTCTGTCCTTGCAATCATAGGGACTCTCTAGTCTAATGCTTCCCAAACCTTTATCCAATAGGATCCCAAGCTCAGTCTCAAAAATTCACATGACGGTGTGATAAAGTAGCAGACCAGCATTCCTCTCCCCTCCTTCATTCCCTTCCTCTTTGCCGCACTTATGCTTCGAGGAATTCCAGGGTTGAGTGCTCATAAGAGAGAAGATGACCACGATTGGCTCAGAATCTCTTGGGTGTGAGTAATGAAGACTCTGGAAGGGAGTTGCCATGGCTAGAGGAAGACTATTGAAAGGGCGATTGTGCTTCAGAGGCTTCCGTGAAGACTATTGAACCTGTGAGGAAACAGGCTTGCTCGTTTTGACCCGAGTGGGTTTTCGGAGGGTTCCATGCCTCCTGGTCAAGTCACATTACCACACCCAGCTTAATTCTTTTTGCTGGCTTTGTCCCTTACAGTCTTTCCAATCAGAGCACCCAGCGGTGTCGAAGGGGGGGGGGGCGGTCTGTTCCTCGGGGCGCTGGCATCCCTTCTGCTCTCCATCCCCCTTCCCACTCCTCCCCCTGCCACACGTGCACCCCTTCCATTCCCCTCATACCTTTCTAACTTCAGCGTGAGCAGTCACAAAGTTGCTGCTCGCGTCGGATTTGGCGCTCTCTCTGACATCACATCCGGCGCCTAGGACGTGACATCAGAGAGAACACCAATGCTGAAGCGAGCAGCTACTTTGTGGCTCCTCGCACCAAAGATTTAAAGGTACGGGGAAGGAGTGCATGGCTGGGGGCAGGAGAGGGCCACTGCGAATACCGTATCTCAACCCCCGTATTGCCAACTCAGTCCATCACATTCTTCCTCGGATACTTCATCATCTGCAGCCTCATATATTTAAGTCCTGTGATTTGCCTTATCTTTGGTCTAAAGAAATGGGAACACATTACCCCTTACTATCAAAAACTTCACTGGTTGCCAATGGAGTCTAGAATTCTGTTCAAGTTGTTCATTGTCTTTTTGATTCTTATTTTCTTTTGTTACGTCTTTACTGGAAACTTCAATAAAAATTTTGAACTGGAAGTTTTCCTGCATGAGCTACAAAGCAGTTTTTGGGATGCTCCCTGATTATCTTGCCTCCCAGTTTTCCATGAATAGTTCCAACAGGAGTACTCGTAGAATAAACCTATTTAATTATCCTTCTTTTAAATCATGCCAATACAAGAAGTTCTTTGACAGATTTTTATCATTCCAGGCCGCCAAACATAGTAGATGATGGCAGATAAAGACCCGAATGGTCCATCCAGTCTGCCCAACCTGATTCAATTTATAGTAACATAGTAGATGACGGCAGATAAAGACCCGAATGGTCCATCCAGTCTGAATCCATGGCTTGGAAGATGAATACTTGAGGCTACTTCCTATCTCGACTTTAGAAAATCACTAAAACCATGCCTGTCGTGTTACTATCAAATCTATGATGATTCTTAACAGCTTTTTACTTGATAATTGAGCAATTGTCTTAACTTTTATTTTTTTTAATTTTTTTAATTCTTTATTCATTTTTATAACTTACATCAAGTGCATCAAAAAGTAACACCATTTTGACTTAAATACATCACTTGAAATTCTACAATTCTTCATATTACATAAAATTATCTCTTTCCCTCCCATTCCTTCAATACCACCTCCCTCCCCCTCCCCACCCCATCCTTTCATTTATACAAATCAGGGAAAATAATACCTATTCATTGCAATAATTTGTTAATGGCCCCCACACATCTTGAAAGTTACTAAAATTTCCTTTCTGAATAGTTAATGCTTTTTCTAATTTATAAATATGACACACTGAATTCCTCCAAAAACTGTAGTTTAATCTATTCCAATTTTTTCAATTACAAGTTATTTGTTGTATGGCGACTCCTGTTAAAATAAGTAAGAGTTTATTATTTTTGGAAGATATTTGGCTCTTAGCCCTCATAGACATGCCAAATAATACTGTATCATACGATAATGCCACTTCATTTTCTAATAAACTATTAATTTGGCCCCAAATTGATTTCCAAAAATCCATAATAAACGGACAATAGAACAATAAATGGTCTAAAGTCCCTGATTCAAGATGACAATGCCAACATCTATCAGACTTAGAGCAATCTAATTTTTGTAAACGAACAGGGGTCCAGAATGCTCTATGTAACAGGAAGAACCATGTTTGTCTCATAGATGCAGACATTGTGCATCTCATCCTCCAAGACCAAATTCGTGGCCATTGAGATGCAGTAATTTGATGCTTAATCTCAATGCTCCAAATGTCTCTAAGACCAGTCTTTGGTTTTTTATTCATAAATCCAGATATTAATTTGTACCACTGAGCGGCCTGGTGTCCCAGGAAGTCCACCTGAAAGCATAAGAACTCGAAGCTATAGTGATCATTAAGATTTTTCCATTCAGGGAACCCCGCCTGAATGGCCTGCTTCCGTTGCATCCATCTAAAACTTTGTGATTTGTTAAGGCCATATTTATGTTGCAACTGTGAAAAATCAAGCAGTTTACCATTAGAAATAACATCTTCTAATACGCGTATTCCTGCAATCATCCAATGCTTCCAGATGACCTTAAATCCGCCAATTTGAATCTTGGAGTTCAGCCATATAGTTTGATTTGTTGATTGGAATAGGTGATAAATTACTCACATATCTTATTGTTTTCCATGTCTATAAATAATCTATTTTCTTTATATAATCTAGGCATTTTGATACTAAGTACATGACATAATCGCAGAGGAAACATGAGGCGCCATTCCAGCCATATCCAATCTGGTATATTATCAACAGGCTCTGGGAGGATCCAATACATACCCTGGCGAATAATATAGGATTGATGGTACCTATAAAAGTTGGGAAAATTTACCCCACCCTCTGTAATCGGTTTTTGAAGAGATACTAAAGCAATTCTAGCCTTTTTGCCCAGCCAAATAAATTTTGTAAGACTAAAATTTAACTTTTTATAAAAGGACCCCTGAAAAAAAACTGGTAACATACTCATTTAATAAAAAAACCACAGGCAAAATCATCATTTTAATAGTTTGGACTCTCCCCCACCAAGAAAGATGTAAAGGATTCCATTGCTCACACATTTCTGTTACCTTCTGTAACTTTCATTGTTTCTTCCGTGTTTTTTATCCAAATGCCTAAATATTTTATTCCGTCCTCTTTCCATAGAAAGGGGAATGTTTCAAATAAACCTTTTGTACAATGGACATTAAATGGAAGAACTTCTGATTTACTCCAATTTATCTTGTACCCTGAAAATTTTCCAAATTTTTTTATCAATTCAGTGTTCTCCCCAGGGCTTTTCAGCCGGGCGCTCCGTCCAGCAAACTTAGATTACCGCCCGGCTGTCATCTGCCGAATCCTGCTGCCACCACTGCTTAACGCGCAGCCTGAAGAGCCGCCGAAAGATTCCCGCCGGACTTTAAAATAAACAAAACCCAGCAAGCGACTCGAACCCGGCTTCCCTCCGAAACCGGAAGTTACGTCGGGGGGGGGGGGGGGAGGGAAGAGAAGCCGGCACGGACCATTAGAGCCCCGGAGCATGCGGGAGATAGTCCTGCCACGGAGGGAAGCTTACTTGCTCTTGCTTACTTCAGTCCTTTCTCGCTGCCGGGTCCTGCCTACTTTCTGTTTCCGCGAAGGCAGGACCCGGCAACGAGAAAGGCCCGAAGTAAGCAAGAGCAGCAAGTTGTAAGCTTTCCTCTGTCGCTGACCTTTGGGAGATAGGTCAGCGACGAAGGGAAACTTGCAACTTGCCTTTGTCTGTAGCGAATCTGCCGGGTGTGTGAGACGGGGGGGGGGGGGTGAATGGGAGGAGAAATGCTGCTGTACCCAATTAGAGGGGGAGGGGGAAGAGAAATGCTGGTGATTCTGCTGTACCCAATTGTGGGGGGGGGGTTTAAGAGAAATGCTGTTGCTGCTGCTGCTGCTGCTGTACCCACTAGGGGGAGGGGGAAGAGTCATACTGCTGCACACAATTAGGGGGGAGGGTGAAGAGAAATGCTGCTTCTGCTGTACCAAATTGGGGGGAGGAAAGAGAAATGCTGATGATACTGCTGCACCCAATGGGGGGAGGGGAAGAGAAATGCTGCTGCACCAATTGGGGAGAGAGAGGGAAGGAGGGAGAAGGAAGATCAGGAAAAGGAGGAAAGAGATGCAAAGACCATGGGAGGGAGGGAAAGGAGATACCATACCATGGAATGGAAGAGAGAGATGTCAGGGCATATGGGGGGGAGGGGAAGCAGGGCCGGATTAAAGGATAGGTCCAGTAGGCACAGGCCTAGGGCCTGAAATGGTCAGGGGGGTCGCACCAGTGCTGTGCTTTGGGGCCTCACCCTTGCTGGATTCGCTGGCAGCAGCAGCCTCATCATCATCCCGAGCACCCCCCCAACCCGATCTGACCCTCCTATCTCTCCCTCCTTCCCTCATCAGTGACGTGCCAGAGGGAATCACGGCAGGAGAAAGCCCTGAAGCAGCCTGCTTAGAGTAGAGCAGTGCTGTTTAGAGTCTCGTGATGGGACGGAGGAAGAGATAGGAGGGTCGTGGGGGGGAGAGTAGCAGTCTGCCCCGGGTACTCAGCCTGGCATCATGAACTTCTTCGGCTAGCAACAGCATTTACAATTCACTGCTGTTGCCAGCTTCAGGCCTTCCTCTCTGCCGGGTCCTGCCTACTTCTGTTTCTATGAAGGCAGGACCCAACAGAGAAGAAGGCCCGAAGCTGGCAACAGCAGCGAATTGTGAATGCTGCTGCCTGAAGAAGTTCATGACGCCAGGCCTTGGGTGACAGAAGGAGGAAAGGGAGCAGAGGGGGAGAGACTTGCTGCACCCAACTGGAGGGAGAAAGAAGATGAGGGAGGGAATGAAACGAGATGCCAGGGATTGGAGGGAAGGAGGAAAGTATGCCAAACCAAGGGAAAAGGAAGGGGGAAAGGAAGGAGAAGATGTCAGAGCATGGAGGGGGAGGGAGAGATGGAAGAAAAGGAAAGAAGTGAGATGCCAGAGAATCAGGGAAGGGAAGATACCAGACTGTGGGGTGCGAAGGAAAGAAAGGAGAAGAGAGAGTTGCCAGAGCATAGGGGACGGGGTGTTGACAGAGAGAGAAAAATGGAGAGGTGGCAGAGCTGAAATCAATCATGTACAAAGGAGAAGAGAAGGGGCACAGGATAGACAGTTTATTGAAGGAGCATAAAAAGAGGGAAGATGCTATATGGAATGGGGAGAGGGCGGACAGTGGATGGAAGGGGCTGATGCTGCATGGAAGACAGAGCGGACAGATGCTGGCTAGAAAGAAAAGTGAAGACAAGATGATTAAAGCAGAAATGACAAAAGGTAGAAAAATTTTTTTTGTTGCTTTACATAGAATCAAGTAGTATTGTATCTATTGATTAAAGTTTATAAATAAGAAATGGAAATAAGGCAGTTTTTTGGGGACTAAACCCCTTTCCTCAGGTCAGGACAGGATACCATACCATAACAGCAGGGTGCCCAAATGGTCGAGCGCGATCGACCAGTAGATCACAAAGGCAATGTGAGTCGATCGCGTTGCCTTGGCAATCTTTTTCTTCCTGCCTCCCTGAGCCAGGCCAGGCGCGTACAAGCGCCGGACTCATAAGACTTCACCTCTGACGTCAATTCTGACATCAGAGAGGAAGTTCTGGGCCAGCCAATCGCTGCCTGGCTGGCCTGGAACTTCCTCTCCGACGTAAGAATTGACATCAGAGGTGAAGTCTTGTGAGTCCAGCGCTTGTACATTCCTGGTCTGGCTCGTGGAAGCAGGAAGAAATCGGCATGGTGGCTTAGGGGGTAGGGAAAGAATCGGGGAAGTGGAGAAATTGGCGCGATGGCTTGGGGGGGCAGAGGGTGAGAGAAAGAAAGAGAGACAGAAAGAAAAGGGGAGGGGCAGAAAGAAAAAAATATTGGATTTATAGTCAGAAGAAGGAAGTGCAAACAGAGACTCATGAAATCACCAGACAAAAAGGTAGGAAAAATGATTTTATTTTCAGTTTAGTGATCAAAATGTGTCTGTTTTAAGAATTTATATCTGCTGTCTATATTTTGCACTATGGCCCCCTTTTACTAAACTGCAATAGTGGTTTATAGCGCAGGGAGCCTATGAGCATCGAGAGCAGCGCAGGGCATTCAGTGCATCTCCCTGTTCTAAAAACCAGTATTGCAATTTAGTAAAAAGGGAGGGGGTATATTTGTCTATTTTTGTATAGTTGTTCCTGAGGTGACATTGCATAGAATCGTCTGCCGTGACCTCTTTGAAAACCCGTGGAATATAAATGATAATTAACATTTTCTCTGCACACAGTGTTCTTTGTGTTTTTTATTTTTATTTTATTGTTGGTAGATCATTTTGACTTGGTCATTTTAAAAGTAGCTCGCAAGCCCAAAAAGTGTGGGCACCCCTGCTGTAGAGTAATTTCTTGTATGACTGGATGAGCTATATTTATCTTTTTTTTTTTAGTTGTTTAAATTCATGCAGAAATAAATGGCTAGATTGAACCTAATGACTTCATTAATGCCTTTCCCTTTTTTAGACCTCTATACCATTTGAAAGTGGGCAAATACTTCTTAAATTTAGTAAAAATATTCTGGCACAAGTGTCAAACCTTAAAAAAGGAAGTCATATTGAGCATTGGAAAATAATAATAATAATTAACTAATAAAAATAGTATACATTTAGGGCTCCTTTTACTAAGTTCTGATAGTGGTTTTAGTGTGCGCTTAGCGCGAGGAGGAATTGCCATGCGCGCTAGATGCTAACGCCAGCATTATGTTGATGTTAGTTTTCCCACGTAGCGCAGGGGTTTGCGCGCGCTAAAAATGCTAGCGCACCTTAGTAAAAGAGGGGGTTAATTTTCCCCACCACCAAATTTCCCCATCCCGCCCCACCCGGCTACTTTTTCATGCCACCCGGCTGGAAAAAATTTCTGGGGAGAACACTGCAATTCTAGTAAGCTTGGAATGGTTGTTTCCAGATTTCTCAAATGAAGCAATATATCATCTGCATAAGCAGAAACTTTATATTCCCGATGTGAATAAGGAATACCCTGTATCTCCTTCACTTGCTGAATAGCTAATAACAAGGGTTCTAATACAATATCAAAAAGTAAAGGAGACAAAGGACAACCTTGTCTAACCCCCCTCTGCAGACTAAAACGCTCTGAAAAATTATTATTAATATATATTCTAGCAGCAGGGGAGCTATACAATGTTTGGATCTTTTGTATAAATCCTGAACCTAAACCAAACCATTCCATTGCTTGATATATGAAGGCCCATTCTACCCGATCAAAGGCCTTTTCCACGTCCAAGGTTACAGAAAAGGCTTTTGTTAAATTTAACATATGAAAAGCCAATCTGGTGTTATTAGAGGAATGTCTCTGAACAACGAATCATGTTTAGTGCATACCAATAATAAAGGGGAGAGCCTTAGACAAGCATATAGCCAATGTTTTAGCTAAAAGTTTTCCATCTACATTAATTAAGGAAATAGGCCTGTAATTTGAAACCAATGTGGGATCTTTATTTAGCTTCGGCAAAACTATAGTTAATGATTCTGCCATAGTACCTATAATGCAACCTTTAGTAAGTTGAACCTGATATAAATTTAACAAATATGGTAATAGGGTATTTTGAAGTGCTTTATAAAACTCTACCTTGAAACCATCTCCACCTGGAGCGGATCCAACTCTAAGGGACTTCAATGCTGTTTGCAATTCTTTTAGTGATATTGGATTTTCTAAACTTTCTTTTATATGTTCAGGAATTTTTGGTCCCTTAATTAAATTTAAAAATTCTAGTCCATCCTTTTCTTTATCTAAATAAGGCTCAGAAGAATATAGAACTTTATAAAAAATTAAAAATGGTTTTAGAATAGGATCCGTTTGAGAATGAGTATTCCCTTTTTCATCTTTTATCTCTCTATTTTTGTTTTCCGTATTTTTCCTTTTAGATAGTTTGCCAATAATCTTCCCGCCTTATTTGAATTTCCATAATACAAAGCCTGTTGAAAAAATAATTATTTCCTTATCATTTTAGAACAAATCTCGTTATATTTCCCTTTGGCTTTCAAGAGATCATGTAGTGTAGAGTATTCCCATTTATCAATCAATTGTGATTCCAATATCTTTATATCTTGTTCCAAACTGGAAAATTGTTTTTTAATTTGTTTTTTAATATATGCCGAAAAAGAAATAATTTGACTTCTCATGGTTGCCTTAAAAGCATCCATAAAGTTTCCAAGGAGATATCTTCCATATTATTAATTTGAAAATAATCATTTATTTTTGACTGAACTTCTTCAATGAAATTTGGTTCAATAAGCAATGTATTATCAAATCTCCATACAGGTCTACTATTATCTTGATCATTTATTTTAATTTGAATCCACACCCCTCCATGATCAGACAAAATAATTGGATCTATGGAGGCTTGTGTTACTTGTTGAACTAAAGTATTTGAAACAAATATATAATGCTGGCTTGTTCTCATCAGCTTATTTCTTTCTATATGCTCATTGATACTGTCCTTGATTATCGCTCCGGGGATGATGGCTGAAGCGATAATCAAGGACAGTATCAATGAGCATATAGAAAGAAATAAGCTGATGAGAACAAGCCAGCATGGTTTCTGTACTGGAAGATCTTGCCAAATGAACCTGCTGCACTTCTTCAAAGGGATAAGCGGACATTTGGACAAAGGTGACCCCATAGACATAGTATACTTGGACTTCCAGAAAGCCTTTGACAAAGTACCTCACAAGCGCCTACTAAGGAAACTGTGGAACCACAGGGTGGAAGGAGACATACACAGATGGATCGGAAACTGGCTGGCGAACAGGAAGCAGAGGGTAGGAGTAAAGGGACACTATTCTGACTGAAAAGGGGTCACGAGTGGGGTCCCACAGGGGTCGGTTCTGGGACCACTGCTATTCAATATATTTATTAATGACCTGGAAACAGGGACAAAGTACGAAGTTGTTAAATTTGCAGATGACACGAAACTCTCCAGTAAGGTTAGATCTGTAGAGGAATGTAAAGAACTTCAAATGGACCTGAACAGACTGAGTGAGTGGACAAATAAATGGCAGATGAGCTTCAATGTAGAAAAATGTAAAGTTATGCACATAGGGAAAGGGAACCTGATGTACAACTACACAATGGGGGGGTTGGTACTGGGGGAAGGCAACCTAGAAAAGGACTTGGGGGTTTTGGTAGATAGAACAATGAAGCCAGCGGCACAGTGCGCTGCGGCCTCAAAAAAGGTAAACAGAATGTTGGGCATTATCAAAAAAGGTATCACTACCAGAACCAAGGAAGTTATCCTCCCGCTGTATAGGGCGATAGTGCGACCGCATCTAGAGTACTGCGTTCAGTACTGGTCGCCGTACCTTAAGAAGGATATGGTGATTCTTGAGAGGATCCAGAGGAGAGCGACAAAAATGATAAAGGGCATGGAAAACCTCTCATATGCTGAGAGGCTGGAGAAGCTGGGGCTCTTCTCCCTGGAAAAGTGGAGATTTAGAGGGGATATGATAGAAACTTATAAGATCATGAAGGGTATAGTGAAGGTAGAGAGGGACAGATTCTTCAGACTAGCAGGGGCAGCAAAAACTAGAGGGCACTCAAAAAAATTGAAGGGAGATAGGTTCAGAACAAATGCTAGGAAGTTCTTCTTCATGCAGAGGGTGGTGAACGCCTGGAATACGCTTCCAGAGGAGGTGGTAGAGCAGAGTACGATTTTTGGGTTCAAAAGGGGATTGGACGAGTTCATGAAGGAAAAGGGGATCCATGGGTACAATTAGAAGGTTACTATACAGTACAGAAGGCTGTAAATTAATAGAGTAGTAGAGAAATAGATCATTACGGTCATTGACCTGGGGGGCCACCGCGGGAGCGGACTGCTGGGCGTGATGGACCTATGGTCTGACTCAGCAGAGGCAATGCTTATGTGCTTATGTGCTTATATATATTCTTGAGAAAGATTTATGAACATGGGAATAAAAAGAAAATTCCCAATCATTGAAATGAAATATTCACCATATATCTTTTAAATCATAGTTTTGTACCAAATTCTCTAATCCTAATGATTTCATAATTCTACTAGATTTTTTATCCAATAAAGGATCTATAACAGCATTAAAATCCCCTGCCACAACTAAATTTGAAGCAGCAGCCAGCATCGTATTTCCCAGACTTATTTCTACATGTAACCACCTCTCTGAAGGATCAGCACCAATCATCTTAAACATAGCATTACATTTTTTATTCATCAAAATTGCTACACCTGCCTTCTTTCCCACAGCTGGGGCAAAAAAGCAATGCTTTACCCAATCCCCTTCTAGTTTTTTGGACTCTAAAGCTGATAGATGAGTCTCCTGAATATAACATATCTATATTCTGTTGTTTTAAAACCAAAAGTGTTTTTTTTCTTCTTTTTATTGGATGGTTAAGGCCATTAACATTTAATGAAAATAATTTAAGCTCCATTAAGATATTTACTTACAGAATATATGAACCCCATCAAATTTTTCATCTTATTGCAATTTTTATGTGCATATCTCATTTCCCTTAATTTACTATGTGAAACATTCCCACCTTCCCATGATCTCTTAAATATTATATTTCTAAGGTCCCAAAAACCCTTCCCTATTCCCTATCATATCCCCTCCCTTCTTATATTATGATAACTTGAAGACATATCAGACTGGCATCCCCACCCCTCCCCCAAGCATCTACTTTACTATTTCTTCTATACTATAAAAATTGATCAATCTATATAATTTAAAGGTTTTTAAAAACTCCTTAAATTCCTTATAATACGAAAATAGTCAATGAAACCTATATTTTGAGCATATTACATAAATATCTGCGTGAATTCATTTCAAAAAACAAATGTATAATTAAATGTTGCATTATGTTCATTAAATCAATCAAAGTGTCTAAAATATATTTCCCTTATTAAATTAATCTTTATGATATAAGTGCATGACAATACCTCAATCCATCAAATCTAATTGAAATAAGAATTCAATTTAATTTATTTATAAAATAATTAATTTTTTAAACTTGCTAGCTTAGAAATATCAGATAACTAAAAACCTTAATCAGATAACTAAAAACTAAATTCCTTATTCATGAATTAGAATTAATCTTCTCAAAATATTATGTATTTCATAAATATTAGTTTTCTCCCATTATATAAGAAGAATAAATATATAATGAAGTATAGTATTCTCCTAAAATAATTAATTTAATTATATAAATAATTCCTTCAGTTAATAAAACTTTTCACATTACTGGATCAATGTACTATAAGGCATCCATTGCTGCACACTAAGATTGAGAGGCTTTCTTCCTTTCCTTTTACTCTGATTTTATCTCCATCTAGGATATCTATCTGTCAGATATTGGACTCGTGTACTGTGTTCCGGGATCTTCAGTTAGCTGTATTATCCATCCTGTTAATACACTTTACCTTCATAACCCAGCGATCTAGTTTGCTGCTTTTCAGGCCCACCCTCCTTACAACAATCTGGTAAAATTGTCACAGCTCCTCCCTCCACAGAAGGATATCATCCCAGGGGACCATAATCTGGTTCCAGAATGCCAACCGAACTCCCAAAAAACATCAGCCATTTATTATGGGCAACATTGGCTTCTGGATTGATCTGCACAGGCATCAAATGCATGCACCAAAAAACTGTCAAATGGCCCCGGTCTGTTCGATGATCCTCCACTGCATGCGGACAGCATATAAATGTAGGAGAAGACCAGATCGCATTTAAGCTGCATGGAGCCCTTATTGCTTCGTCCAGGATTCAACACGCATCGTAGTATGCATATAAAGACCTGTTGGGCTAGCGGGAGGAGAACTTTTCCCATATTATGGCTGATTGAAGTGGGCCAGATGTGATGTCGACATTCAATACACCAACTTCCGTTTGTGCTCAAACGCGGCCTTTCCGGGATGAACGTAAGTAAATCTTTGTGGGGGAATCCGGTTTTCTTATAAAAATTTGCACTCAATTTCCCCCTTTCACCCTTCTTTCTGATAGAAGTAGGTAGCGAAAGTGGGGCCTCTTGGATAATATCGAGGTTTAATGTTACTTTCTTTTCCATAGCAAAAACATAAAACAAACTGCAGACTCCTATGTACAAGATGCAGGCAATGTTTATTATACCAAATATTTTATTTTATGCAGTTAAAAATACCACCTTATAACAAACCAAGGGACCTGACACGGTCCGTGTTTCAGAAAACACTCCTTCCTCAGAGGTGCATGGTTGCTAAGGTATAAAATAAACCGCAATGAAAGCTTTTGTTTTACTAGTTTTGTGTCGCACATTTTAAGTGGAAGAGGATACCACACAGGCGATTGTTTTATACCTTTCATTGCAGTTTATTTTATACCTTAGCAACCATGGACCTCTGAGGAAGGAGTGTTTTCCGAAACACGGACTGTGTCAGGTCCCTTGGTTTGTTATAAGATGGTATTTTTAACTGCAAAAAATAAAATATTTGGTATAATAAACATTGCCTGCATCTCGTACATAGGAGTCTGCAGTTTGTTTTTTGTTTTTGCTTTGGCTGGTGATACTGCAGTTTTCGTTGGATTCCTTTGTATTGTACTTTCTTTTCCATAACCTCATTGTCGCAGCCTTTTACAAAGATTCTTCTCAGCAGTTCCTTCCCTTCGTTGAGCTCCACCAAAGCATAACACTTTACAATTCCATAACAGAACGATTCTTCAAGGCTTCTTCTCTTTTTCCTCCCCCACTCCTCGACCGTTTCCTCTGACATCAGGTGATAATTGAATAAATTAATGTATCAGGTAGTTCTCTTAAATAAGTGTAGAATTTTCTTATGTTTTAAATAATGACTATTTCCATATTTCCATGACTGTTAGAAATCTGTTGCAGCAACCATTTTATTGTCAAGTAAATCCAGTAAAAAAACTCATTTCTGTTTCTCAAAACTTTTTCAGATCAAGAAAAATAAAAAAGTAAATAACATGTTTTCCAACACTATAATAAACTCTAGCTCATAGGTGTTTCTTGAGATGACAGAAATTCTTTAAGTTTTCCTGGATCATCAAATTGATACAATTTTCCTTTATATGTGATTCTCATTTCTGCTGGATAGAATAATCCATATTTGGCTACCAGTTCCTTTAAAGGTTGTCTGAGTTGTAGAAATTGCTTTCTTATTTGAACAGTCTCCTTAGCAAAATCTGGGACAAAGAGCAGTTTGGAGTCTTTATATGCCAAATTTTTTGTTTCTCTTGCAGCTTTTAAGATATCAAGTACATGTTGGAATCTTAATAATCTCAAAATTACTGGTCTTGGCTTTCCTTGATTCTGAGCATTTTTCACTCAAATCCTATGTGCTCTTTCAATTTCCATTGGTATTTTAGTTTAAAAGGTAGGATTTTTGGTATAGCTTCTTCCAAGAAGGATATCATACTTTTCCCCTCAACTCCTTCCTTTAATCCTAATATTCTTATGTTCTGTCTTCTAGATCTATTTTCCAGATCTGTCATTTTCTTATGCATTTCTTTTAACATGTTATGATCTTCTTTATTGTCATGTTGTATTTGCTCTATCTTTTCTATTCTGTTTTCCATCTTGTCCATTCTATTATATACTATATCCAGCTTGTTGTTCATGAGGTTCATTTCCTTCCTCATTTCTATTAATGATAAATTGATGTTTCTCAATTCTTCCATAACCTCTATTACATCCAGTGCTTCCATTGGCAAAGGACTCGCACCAGGGATCTGTGGATCTTCCTTTAGTCTATTAATCTTTCCTGTTGATTTGGTAGGAGTCTCTTGCATCTTTTGCTTGTTTGATGTCACTTTAGAGGATTTTATAATTAAATAGAAGAATTATTGTTTAAAAGTTTAATAGATGATGCTCAGAGGAGGGAGCTCAACTGTCAGCCATCCACCAAGCCTCCAAGTTCCAGAATCCGTCTTAACTTTTATTGATTTTTACCTGATGTATCCTTTTTACTGTATTATCTTGTATTAGATACTAATTGTTTATCTTGTATTTTAAATATTGGCTGTATGTTATTATTATTATTCTTTTGCAGGGTGGAAAGGGACGGCCATACTCAGAGATCATGAAATGCCACACAGGTGATATCTGTAGTATGGGGCAGAAGCCAAACACATTCATTCAGCAGGTAAGAAGATTACATGGCTCATATGACGCTTTAGAACTGTTGCCGTGGGCGGGGTCAGTAACAGGAGAGTTGCTAGGGCATTAGGTCAGTCGTAACATCTTGAGGGAAGATGCACTATAGTCTCCGATCATCTAACAATCGTCGCCAAACAAGTTTGACTGGTTTAGGAACCAATTGAATTTGCCGACCTGATGCACAAAACGGCTCACCCCATGGTTTTCCATGCGGTTATATATTCTCTGATTCTGGCATGCAAATGAGGTCATTAATATTAAAACCATCCG
This sequence comes from Geotrypetes seraphini, assembly GCF_902459505.1. Classification (NCBI taxonomy): domain Eukaryota; kingdom Metazoa; phylum Chordata; class Amphibia; order Gymnophiona; family Dermophiidae; genus Geotrypetes; species Geotrypetes seraphini. The sequence continues at coordinate 9,019,787 of NC_047085.1, forward strand.
TCCAATCGATGGCCTAACCTTGCATGCTGGAATCGGATCGGTACTACCAACTCATAAAACCTGATAGGTCTGCCTAGTTTTTTTTCATTTTTTTCTAAGGGCAAAGATGTTGTGCCCATAAAAGAAATGCTGTGCCATACTGCCTCCCCCATGAGGCCCCATGACCTGGTACCAAAATAGAGGCAGGAGAGATGCCCACTCCCTCCTGCCACTGGATGCCCCACACACACCCTGAACCTCCCCTGTATCGCAAATCTGGATGACAGCAGGAAGGATGCTCAGTCCCTCCTACTCGCAGACCCACCACTCCATAATGGTGGACCTTCCCCTTCCCGGTGCATCCTGGGATACAGAGGGAGGAGCCTAAGGCTCTGATTGGCTCCGACGCCTAATATCAGTTGCTGTTTGAAAATCAGCCCAAAAAATCAGCCCACAGTGAGCCACACGGTCTTAGTGACCGTGTTTAGTGCATGAGCCCTCAGTCACAGGTGCCATCATATCAGAATGATTTGGGGTATCATACACAATACAAGTTACCCCTCCCTAGACACAATGCATGAGCTTGTTCAGTACTGGGGATGCTCATAACCCACTGGCATCTACAGAGCCGACTCCTTCCCAACTAAGAAAGAATCAGCCGTAAAGCTAGAAAGAGCCGAGTTGAAGGAAGAAGAGGAGAAGGATTTTGCTGTAATAAGTTAAGTTGGAGGCTGGTGAATGAGGATGAGCAGTTTAAGAAAACATAATCCTATTTAAGGAAAATACAAAATACCATCACTAATTAACATTTCAGTCCTCTGAATTTGGGCTTCCACTGCCCAGGTTCACTGGGGCTGGGGGGGCTGCACGGTATGGAGTGGGACATTAGAAAGATATGATTGTTGCTTAAAGGTGACAATCGAGTGCTGGTTCTATGTTCATGAATACAGGGTTCTAGAACAAGCCTAGTCTAGGACGGTTCCTGCAATATACCAGACTAGACTCGGTCCTGGAGTCCCCCCTTTCCAGTCAGGTTTTCAGGATATCCCCAATAAATAGTCATGAAAGCAATTTGCAAATAATGGAGGCAGTGTATGCAAATCAGGTTTATGCATATTCATTGGGGATATCTTGAAAACCTGGCAGAGTTGAGAAACACTGTTGTAGAGAGTGAGGGATGTATAAGATAGGGAGGAGAAATGAGTGAGAGAAGAGACTCAGAGTGTGAGAGGGAGAGAGTGTTTACCCTCCTTTGGTTCTTTCCTTAAATGTTCTTCTGTCCTATTTTCAATTGCATTTCCTCCCCATCTACCTATCATTTCTTGTTATTCTTATCTAGTCTGTATAATTTTAAGTACGCCATTTAGTTAAAATTGTTTTGTCTTCTTTTTTTACAATATTTATAGGGTTATTGGCATTTTAATTTTTTTCCCTTTACATGTTATTTGTAAATTTGCTTAGAAATTCGATCAAATTTTAATAAAAACTTGAACACCATGAAAAAATGGCCCTTAACTAAAGACTCTTGGTAAAATAGCTCAGAGACAAAACAGTCCTCAACAACATATCCCAGGATACATTTACCCTCCCTGGTGTTTAACACTTTATCTTGGCACCAGGAGCCAAGTGGAGTCAGGATAAAAAGGGGCCCCGTTCAGTGACATGAGTTGTTACCAAAGGACTGGGCTACGAGGACCAGCAGCATAAAGGTTTTTGTTTTGTTTTGTTTTTAGTTCAAGAAGTTTTATTGATTTTATGAAGTACAATATGAAAAAAAGCCAACAATATGAGTGTTCCAAAAGTGGAACATAGAATAACTATGAACACTAACATATATAAAGCGCATCAACAATGAGGCAGCATCATTCATGTACCAGCAAATGACACGAAAGGTAATGAATAGAAACATAGAAAGATGACGGCAGAAAAGGGCCACAGCCCATCAACTCTGCCCACTCCATTGACCCACCCCATTAAGTCTGAGTGCTAATGACCTAGTTCCTTAACTCGACCCTCGTAGGGATCCCACGTGGATGTCCCATTTATTCTTAAAGTCGAGCACGCTGCTGGCCTTGATCAATAATGCATTGAAAGAAAGGAGGAAGGTATTAAAGTATGGTGCATACAATTGATGTAGCAGTATAAGGTAATCACCTACACAGAAATGAGATAGAGTAAAATGTGAGTTACATATCAATAATATATCGGAAACATCTTAAGATAGTGATATAGGATATAAAAAGATGTCTAATATAGAGATAATAGTAACAAATAATAAAGGTTTGAGGAACAGCTCAAAGGAAGTGGATCCATGAACAGGGCTGAAGGTGGTTATGGGGCCTTAGTGGGGCTGGAAGTGGCTGCATGAGGCGAAGCTAACATGCGCTAAGCCTAAAAGCCTTTGGTTCAGAGAAGCCTCTGACCCTCCTTTTGGTTCTGGCACATTGGGTGGGGCTGGAGGCAATTGAAACAAGGTACTTTGTGCTAAAAGAGAGGTAATTTAATCGGGCTGGGTGGAGCTTGTGGCCCTCCCTGTACGTATGCTGCAAAGTGAGATCGCATGAGGAACGGTGCCCGTGCTATGCTGGCTGGCATCAGAGCCAATGGCAACACAGGAGATGGGGCAGGCGTTGATGCCGGCAGAGTCGAGCGTTGGAAACTATAGTTGGTGCCAAAGGAGAGACGGCAGCATCACACCTTCAGGTGTAGTGCGTATCTTGGGTGTCTCTGCTCTGGAGGCATCTTGGATGGAAGCAAGGGCTGAGCCGGCGAATCTCCTTTTTCTGCGATTATGGAGGCTGTGCGACTTGGCACTGAGGTGGCTGTTACTGCAAGGACCCCGGGGGCCTGTGGCAGTGTGCCGGCATAATGGGTACTGAAGCAGCCATGTGGGCAGTAAGCCAAGCTGGAGATGTCCAGGTCCATTTGGCGGAAGTGAAGGGGGGTCCATGCCCCCATCGCTACAGCCAGCTCGGCTGTCTAGAGGTGCTGATTACAGAACGTTGGGCAAGGTAGAGCATGGTTTCCCACCCTGAGGGTTTCTTCTTGGCTCTTTTCCTGCAAATGGAAATAAAGGTGGGATCTCCAGGAACATCAAGAAAGGAAAATTTAGCCGATACATCTATATATATAAAATCGGAAGTATGTATGTGTGTATGTATGTGTGTATGTGTGTATGTGCCGCGATCATGCAAAAACGGCTTGACCGATTTGAACGAAACTTGGTATGCAGATCCCTCACTACCTGGGGTGATATGTTCTGGGGGTCTCGCGGCCCACCTGCACACGTGGGCGGAGCTACAAACAGAAAATCAGATTTCACCCATTCATGTCAATGGAAAAAATGTAAAAAGCTGCCATTCTCACTGTAATTCAAAAACGGCTTGACCGATTTGAACGAAACTTGCTATGCAGATCCCTCACTACCTGGGGTGATATGTTCTGGGGGTCTCGCGGCCCACCTGCACACGTGGGCGGAGCTACAAACAGAACATCAGATTTCACCCATTCATGTCAATGGAAAAAATGTAAACAGCTGCCATTCTCACAGTAAATCTAAAACGGCTTGACCGATTTGAACGAAACTTGGTATGCAGATCCCTCACTAACTGGGGTGATATGTTCTGGGGGTCTCTTCACCCAAGAATTTATATGTTCTTGCTCCTGGAGGTGAAACTAAAAATGTTGTTTATAATCAAGTTTTGTGTTAGTTGTATTGTATTCATTTTGTCAAATATTTCACATTATAATTTGAATATTGTACTTTTTATAAAGCTGTAAAAAAATAATTTCATTCACCACTATAAAGTATCTTTATTTGAATCCATTTACAGTGTTATTGCTATAATTAAATACCCGTGCAACGCCGGGGCATCAGCTAGTTAAAAATAAAATAAGAAATGGAGAGCTGAGAAACCTAATGAGTAAAGGAAGGACCTCAGAGTATGAAAGTGAGAGAACCTTCAACCCCAGTGTGACTCGTTGGTATCTCTGGTGGAACGACTTCATTAGGTTTCTAAGAAGACGGGGCAGGAGGGTAATCTGCTCCCAGCAGTAATTGTAATTCTAAATGAAGGCAGGGGGAGGGGATAGTAACCTGTACTTAGTGAAAGTTACAACCCTAATCATCTTACTAACTAGGCAGACCGTGTGGACTTTTCCTCCAGGAAATTGTCCAAACCTTTCTCAAAACCAACTACGTTAACCACTCTTGCCACTCCTTGGCATCGCGTTCCAGAGCTTAACTATTCTCTGAATGAAAAATATTTCCTCCCATTGGTTTTAAAAGTACAGTAAAACCTTGGATTGCAAGTAACTTGGTGTGCAGGTGTTTTGCAAGACAAGCAAAACATTTTATTAAATTTTAACTTGATATACAAGCAATGTCTTGCAATACAAGTACATACAGTCTTTCTGACACTGCGGGAGTGTAGTGACTGTTCTAAACGAGCGAGGTCTTACAATACAAGTACGTATAGTATTTTGTATTAAAGTTTTTGGGTTGTGGAACGAATCGTCTGAGTTTCCATTATTTCCTATGGGGAAATTCCCTTTGATATACGAGTGCTTTGGATTTACAAGCATGCTTCTGGAACGAATTATGCTCACAAACCAAGGTTTTACTGTATTTCCCTGTCACTTCATCGAGTGTCCCCTAGTCTTTGTAATTTTTGACGGAGTGAAAAATTGATCCAGAAGCAGCCTTCTGCCACTCAGCTGTTTGGGGCAGGAAAACCTTTTTTTGGGGGGGTTGAATATTTCAGTCTTTATCTGTTGTCATCTATCTGTGTGAACTCAAACTTGGGAGGCGATAAGAATGGCAATAACTGTTCTCAGGCTTCGTTTTGCATATTCACATGTTTGTGGGACACTAGCGAATCCGTTTATTATAATGAGATGTTGCTTAATGGAAGTATATGAGAAGTTCATCTGGCCAAAACTATGTGAAAACATGTTATCTTAAGGGGAAGGGCCTTTGTATGTGGGGGTGGAGGGAGGCTTGGGGGATGAGGCCTTGGTGCAACGTTGATGCCGTCTGAATACTCCCGTGTTTTCATGAGCTATTTTGTACATTTCCAGGTTGCTGCCATCTGTGCTTACCCAGAGCTTCTGAAGAGCGCCAGCATGCCTGAGGACGTCAAGCAGAGAGCTCAGGGCATCCTGCAGGGAGTCGACGGCTTCAGCATCGGTGACTTCTCGAATCCTTCATCTTCCCTGCGCCCCCCCCCCGTTTCATCTCCTTCTTAATGAACTTGCTTCTCAGGCTTTCACAGATGCTAAAGATTAAACCTCATTGTAGACACCATCACAAGTCCTACCTTGTTCCAGCAGTAGACTCGTAGGAGTCCCTAATGATATCTGGAGGAGGGCACCAAAATTACCAGTCGCTACAACAGTCAGGCCTTAAAGGACGAGATTCCATATGTGCCACCTACAAATTTGGTACTATAAAATAGTCTACATACAGCACCTGATTTTGAGCTCTAGTTATAGCAGTGGTTCCCAACCCTAGAATTAGAACTACTGCTCAGACGGCCTGGCCTATGACCTGGCCTGCCTAGGGAAAACCTGGATGCATGGCCATGCCCCACTCCGCCTCCAACCCCACCCCCAAAAAGCATGTCTCTTTTTTCTCTTGATCTTCAGGTCACATTTGGAGGGCTTCCAGCATGCGCTGATGCATGTGACCTCATCTGTGCATGCTTGTTGGAAGCCCTCCAGAGGCGGCGGGAACTCAGGGCTTTCCAAAACCTGTACAAGCTGCCGGGTTTTGAAAAGTCCATCTAGGAACCCGGACAGTCCTCTAAAAAGAGGACATCTGATAACCCTAATATGTGATTGTGCACATGCATGATGGTTTCCTAGTCATGTATGTACAGATTGACCGTGTAAATGTTAAAGCTTCTTCTCCCTTACAGTCTGACAAAGCAGCACTTTCCCTCTGCCTCCTTTTGCAATCTTATGAGCCTCTGTTTGGAGGCTGGGTGTGAAAAGACGCAGTGACCTCTATTTCAGAGTGACAGGAGCTGTGTGAGGCATGTGTGTGTGTGTCGGTTCATAGACATAATCGCGGAAGACAAAGGCGTGCGCCGACAACTGAGTGCAAGACGGAGGCGCACGCCGAAGAAAATTACTGTTTTTAGGGGCTTCAATGGGGGTTTTTGTTGGGGAGCCCCCCCACTTTACTTGATACAGATCGCGGCGGCGTTGTGGGGGGTTTGGGGGGTTGTAACCCCCCACATTTTACTGGAAACTTAACTTTTTCCCTAAAAACAGGGAAAAAGTGAAGTTTTCAGTAAAATGTGGGGGGTTACAACCCCCCAAGCCCCCCACAACGCCCCTACAACGCGGCACGATCTGTATTAAGTAAAGTGGGGGGGTTCCCCCCACGCCCCCCCCCTTCGGAGCCCCTAAAAACAGTAATTTTCTTCGGCGCGCGCCTCCACGCTGCGCTCAATTGTCTGCGCGCGCCTTTGTCCCGGCGCACTTTTGACCTGACACCATGTGTGTCTTTGTATAGACGAGTTTCTCATTTTCATGCCACTGAATGAAAGAAATGGATCGTGTTTGTCCGACGTGATCTCCCTCTGGTAAACCAATCAAACTACAAAGGAAACTTCATGCTCCAATCATTTAGTAAACAGAAAAGGAGGAGAAAGCCTCAGAACGCTCGAAACCCCAACCCAAATGCGCAGTTTAATCACTCCTTAAAAACAGTTCAGGTTATACAAGGATTCCAATAACAAACCCAGAACTTATTTGAAAAATATGTCAGACAGGTTCCTGCCCGGTTAACCCTTTCAGGACCAAGGGACCTATTTGTCCCATAACTCTAAAATCCTATAAATTTTGATTGGGATAGTCTACAGTTCTAAATTTGATATGTACGGATTCCATATGATACTGCCTTTATGTAAACAAACTGGTTCCGACATTCATTCATTAGCGTCGTTGCCAGATTGACGAGAAGATTCACTTGCCACACTGTCCATAAGCCAGAAGTGTGATTTTTTTTAAAAAAATAATGATATTTCACAAAAAAAATCAATATTTTGGCATCTGCAAGCCCTTTTTACCATAAAAATGTCGTCAAAACCACAAAAATTGGCCTACGATCCTTATGGTCCTGAAAGGGTTAAGGCAAAAACCAGAAGACCCAAATTTCCACAGGAAAAGAAAAGCAGGACAAAAACAAACGAGACTGTGAAAAATCAACGTTCTCGGACCTTCAGTTGTAGTTTATTCAAATGAAAATAGATAAGAACAATAAAACCACAATATAAACACTGTCCACATTTATCATGAATGGACCCTTCCTCAGGGATCCTAGGATGTAAATTTCAACAAGTATGTATTAATGTGAGTGTGAGAATACGATAGCTAGATGGTGTCAAGCGGGAGGTGAACGAAAAAATAAGTGTTTATATCGTGGTTTTGTTCTTATCCATTTTCATTTAAATAAACTACAACCTAAGGTCCGAGGACGTTGATTTTCCACAGTCTCGTTTGTTTGGTCCTTCCTGGTTAAATCACGATGCAAAGGTCAGAAGTGGATTTCGGCAGTACAGTAACCAGACAGAGCTGCGAGGATCTGGCGCTATTCGGTCTGGGCTTCAGAATCAGGAATTTTGCAGGCACCGGCTCTTTCCAGCGCTGGTGCTTGCCCAGTTGTCTGAGCTCGGGTGATCACATGCCAGTCTTAACTTTGCCCAGCTACCTCTGTGAGTATGGGACTGGATTTTGGCCACACTCAGATGGATTCCAGGTGCTCAGCATCGGGGTATAATGCAGTTGGTGGTGGTCGGTGTTTACTGGCTTAAGATTTATCTACCGCCCTATTGCACGGTAACCCACGGTGCGTTGCATCTGCCAGCCCTGGGGCTTGTGAATCTCCGAGCAGCAGAAATCAGACGAGGAGAAAACTGAACGCTCCCTTTTCCTTTTAAGGTGGCTATAATCTCCGCTACATAGACTACTCCGTGCCAGAAAAGATTGCCAAATTCATCGAGAGAAGAGACGGCGGGATCCCCTCTAACCCTAGGAACATCATCGGGTGTCATGGAGTCAACCTGTGTATTATGGTGAGTATAAGCACAGTGGAAGATACACCAAGTATCTAATTATTGGCCGCCTTTTCATGAAGCGTTTCGCCCAAAGTGGTCGGCGGTTTGCAGTCATTCGCGGTATTTCAGACCGCGAACCGTCGACCAGGAGAGGGCAGCTGGAGAGGCAGGAGAGAGCAGCCGGAGCGCTGGCAAGTGAAGGAAATCACCCGCTGTATGCTCCGACCGCCTCTGCGTGTCAAAGCAGCTCCTGCCTCTCCTGCTGCCCTCGCCAGCCTCCCCCATGAAAAACCGTATTCGCGGTTTTTCAAGATTCGCGGGGGTTCCAGGAACAGAACCCCCGCGAATATCGGGGGAATACTGTACTATAATTATTGTTTCTGCATTGTCATAGAGTGATACGGGTAAGGGTAAATTAGACGCACATCTCCCTTGAGAAGCATACAGTGATATGGGGGACTCAAACTAGGCCAGGGTAGACCTGGCGGGGCCTCCGCGTGTGCGGATCACTGGACTTGATGGACCCAGGGTCTGATCCGGAGATGGCAATTCGTATGTCGTACACTTGTCTGTCTTTGTATTATTAGGGCACCAACTTGTGGAGTCTTTGTTGACGGTGAGACTTTTTGGCCTGGATTCTGTAAAAGGCGCCTACATCGGCTGTTTAAAAAAACAGCAGCATCCGTGTGTCAGTCACACAAAGGCGCCGTGAACAGAACTGCAGCTGCTGATAAACTTAGGCACTGGTAATACAGGCCAGGGTTTGAAAGCGCCTAAGGTCACCTCCACCCCTAACCACACCTCCTTTGACCTTAGATGCGATTACAGCGCCTCCCAAAGCCTAATTTTGTGAATGACTTTTTATTTGGTTATTACCGCGCCAATTGAAACCAATTTAAAGCAATTAATTAAGCAGCGGTAGGCTGCCTTCCAACGCTTAACTTACAGTGCCATTTATAGACTGCAGGCCTTTAAGTTTAAATCTTTTTTTATTAAGTTCAGCAACAGATATAGGGGTTGTCAGATTTTCCAATGGGAAAATCCGGACCCCCCCCCTAGGCACACCCACTTCTGCCCATCCCCGCACTGTAATTCCCTAATCCTACCCCCAGTCCTGCCCTAGTCCCTCTCCTCTCCCCCCCCCACGCTGCCTGTGATTTGAGGAGGCTTTTCAAAACCCAGACAAAGTGCCGGGTTTTGAAAAGCCATCAAGATCCCCAGACATGTCGTCCAGGGAAATCCGGACGTCTGGATATCAAATATGAAATCAAATTACACCACCTAGGAACACTTGACTAATTATAGCCATTGTGGCACAAACAGGAAGCAAATATTTGCAGAATAGTCCTGAAATTACTTTGGGCTCCTTTGACAAAGCTACGGCAGACGTTTCTAAAGCGGGGTGGCGAGCTAAATGCTCCGACGCTCCTCCTCTGCTACTACTAATCATTTCTATAGCGCTGCCGGACACATACAGCTTTGTATATGACATTAGCCATGTAAGAGACAATCCCTGACCAATAGAGCTTACAATCCTCAACCCCATAGCCCCGGTGGTCTTTTGGAGGTGGCTGGGAAGAGTCCATAGAGTTCAGGGAGGGAAGGGGATAACAAGATGATTATGGATTTGTTATTGGAGGGGGCTCAGATCAGGAGAAGGAGGGACTACCAAGGATGTATATTGGGGAAGGGAGGGGAATCCAGACAGGGGAAGAAAGGGGAGGGGGCTGCTAGACTACCATAGAAATGTTGGGTGGGGGGGTTAAGTGTCAGGGAGGTCTGGGGGGAGGGAGGAGCATTGCCAGACTAATCAGAGATTTATCTTTTTATGTCAGAGAAGGAGGGCTGTCAGAGATTTTTTTTGTGTGTTGGGGAGGGAGGCAGGTTGGGCGGGGGGGGGGGAGACTACTAGAAAGTTGTTGGGGTTTTTTAATTTAAATTTTTCAAGACTACCAGAGATTTATTTGTTTATGTTGGGGAAGGGTAGGGGTGGGGGGTCATGAGGGAGGGAGGAGAGTCACCAGACTATCAGGAATTCATTTTTTTATGCCAGGGCATTATTTCATCTCAACTAATCCTTCAATTCCTCCCCAATCCTGGTGGTAAATTTCTCATGTAAAATTCTCCGCATTGCTTTGGGGGTCTACTTTTTATTTGCGTCATCAAACAAATAAGTATGTCTTCTTTGAACCATGTCAATTAACTTCCTTCTTGTCACTCACCCGACTGGGTAAAGAAAAATCTTAAGCTCGTTAGAAGAACTATGTATTATATTTTGCTTCAGTCTCAAGCTCTTGTTTCTTTTAGGAATTTTTTTTACTTCTCGCCGATAGTAAATCTTGGGTCAAAGTGGACTTGAGTAAAATTGAACCTTAATGTTAATTGCTTTATATTTGTTGGCTTGTAGCCATTTGTTTTTTCTCTTTTTGAGTATGATCTAAGTTCAATTTCTTTCTGTACAAGTTTTCTATGCTTGATAAATAATTTCAAATTTATAAATAAATAAATAAAAAATAAAATTCTCCGCATTGTGGTAGAACCACTAATAGTTTCACTTTCATTCATTTTAAGATCTTGTGCCATGATGTTTAATGCACTCGACCTCTCTCTGCATCTTGCACCTCTCTTGCAACATCATATTTTTGGGAGCATACAAAAAGTCCCTCCACAAACTAAGATTAATCCAAAACACTGCCGTCCGTCTCATCTTCGGACTCAAGAAATGGGAACACATCTCTCCATATCTCCAAACACTCCACTGGTTACCAGTTGAATCCAGAATACTTTTCAAGTTTGCCTGCATCAGCTTTAAAGCGATCTTTGGGATGCTACCAACTTACCTAGCTTCCCAATTCCTCACCTACTGCCCAAAAAAGACCTCCCGCAGAACAAACCTCTTTACTTACCCATCCCTGAAATCATGTCACTACAAGAAGTACCCAAACAGAATGCTTTCTTTCCAGGCAGCCCAACTGAACACATGGCTAGCAAAACCAATACTCGAAGCCACATCATACGCTGACTTCAGAAAATCTCTGAAGACCCGTCTCTTCAACTCCACCCAATCTCCCCCCCCCCACCAGTTATAATCCTCCCCGAAAGTCCTCCCTCCCCTTTCCCTTCCCCCAATGCTTATGCTGTACCTCTCTCACGCACATTGTAGATATCGAACTGTAAACAGCATTGATCTCTTGTAACTGTTCATATTGTATCATATTGTATTGTATTGTATCGGGTCCTGTACCTTATTGTAAACATACGATAACTGTTCCCTTGTTTCTATCTTGTACCTTACTGGCTCTCTTTGTAGTATCCTGTATCATATCGTAAACATCCTGTAACTGTTCTCTTGTTAACATCTTGTACCACTGTAAACACCCCAGTACCTACTCATTTTGTATTATCCTGTATCCTACTGTTAACACTGCACTCTCTCCAGACACGACTTTCACTGTAAACCACTTAGAACTTAGGGTATAGCGGTATATAAGAAATAAAATTATTATTATTATTATAACTGTACCCTTCTGCTCCAGGTAGTTTTGCCCATCGGCCCCACTGTGGCTTTCCATCGTATCATCAGCACTTTCAGAGCCCCGTTCTGTATACAGTGTAGAGATGGGAACTGACCACTTCTAATGGTGCTTTAGAAAAGGCTCAGCTGCCACAGAAATAGCTGTAGGAGTTCTATGTATTTACTAAAATGTGCAGCGGGAACAGCCAACGTATGGACTTATCCGTTGAAAAAATGGACGACGTGAACCTGGCAGATCCTTGTGGAATTGTCGACACCTGAACACTTAGACGTGGCGATATAACTGCCCATTGTACAAACCGCACATGGAATTGCACCAGCAACATAGCAAGGACACAGTTTTTACTTTGGATCCATTTTGAAGGACAAAATAAATGGCATGAGCTTAAGCAGAATGTGTCCCTCAATCCCTCGTGTAGCACCCTGGCCATGATGAACACTTTAAAAAACCTACATGTGCCTTTCAGCTGTTGGAAAACCCAACAAGAGAGTTGACCCTGATTCCTCCACTAAAGGAAAACCAACCGAAGCAAAGAGACTTGTGGAAAGTTGATGTCCATGATTAAGGTTTTATTAAAACAAATTAATAATCCACATAAAAATGTCTAGGGCCTTATACACTGGAAACATATGGACCCAACATGGTCCGTGTTTCGATATTATTGTCTTCTTCAGGGGTCCCTGTAGGTCCTTTGAGCAGGCTTGTGGATTAAGTACTAAAAGCAAATGAAAGACCTCTGCACTGATGAGATATACTCGAAAGCAGGAATGAATGAAGAAGACAAGTGTCGAAACACGGACCATGTTGGGTCCATATGTTTCCTGTGTATCAGGCCCTAGACATTTTTATGTGGATTATTAATTTGTTTTAATAAAGCCTTCATCGTGGACATCAACTTTCCACAAGTCTTTTTGTTTTGGTAAAACCCAACATGGGCATTTTTCCCTTTACATGAGTATTTTAGTCCCGCCCCAATCCTCACCCAAACCCTTGTGGGATCTCCATTTGTAAAAGCCTTTTAAAAAAAAAAAAAAAAAAAAAAGTCTAATTTACATATATGTGATACAGAGTGTGTAAATGCCACTATTTACTTGTGGAAATGTTTCTACAACTAAGGCCTCAGTGCTTTGAGGACTCACAGAACCTCTGAACATCTCTTTTGTGTCTTTTGATTGACCCTATATAAGGTGTCCCCATGTTAATCCTAATGCACATTTTCTCTTCTTCAACTGTCTTGTGTAGAATGTCATGGATTTGGTGACCACAAAGGAACCTCTGAAAACTGGAGTGCTGGTCCCAGTTCCCCATTGTCCAGTGTACACAAATGCTCTCGTGCTGGCTGATGCCATCAAGGTACCCTACCAGCTTGATGAAGGGAATGACTGGGCCCTGAATCTACAAGAGTTACGGCAAGCCCTGCAGGAGGGCAGAAAGCACTGCAACCCTAAGATTCTCTGCATCATCAACCCCAGCAATCCAACGGGTAAATCAGCTTTAGCCAACCTCGCTTTCATCTCCTCCTGATACAAGGTTTCTATACATCTTCTTAAAGTCTTTCACACTCTCTGGATCTCCAGGATTCTTGTCTGGTCTCTCCACAGAAGCATAGAAACATGATGGCAGGTAAAGGTGAAAACGGCCCATCCAATTTGTCCATCCGCAGCATCCACTATCTCCTCCTCTCCGTATTGACTAAGGCTCTTTATACCTGCATTGTAAGGTCATAGATGGCATAGGATGATGTTAAAAGATGATAGGCTTGTGAGTAATGTAAGGAGATCTTTTTTACAGAAAGAGTGGTAAATGCATTGAATAGGCTCCCAGTAGAGGTGGTGGAGACAAAGACTGTTTGAATTCAAGAAAGTGTGGGACAGGCATGTGGGATCTCTTAAGGAGAGGAGGAGATGGTGGATGGCAGACTTGATGGGCCATTTGGCCTTTATTTGCCATCATGTTTCTATAACCATAAAGCTCTATGACCTCACAATGCAAGTGTAAAGAGTCTTAGCCAATAGGAAGAGAAGATTCAAATGTTAAGAGCCTTAGCCAATAGGGAGAGGAGGAGATAGTGGATGCTCTGGATGGGCCATTTGGCCTTTATCTGCCATCATGTTTCTATGTTTCTATAACCATAAAGCTCTCTGACCTCACAATGCAGGTGTAAGGAGCCTTAGCCAATAGGAAGAGGAGATGCAAATGTTAAGAGTCTTAGCCAATAGGAAGAGGGGGAGATAATGGTTACTGCGGATGGGCAGACTTGATGGGCGTTTGGCCTTTATTTGCCATCATGTTTCTATGTTTCTATAACCATAAAGCTCTATGACCTCACAATGCAGGTGTAAAGAGCCTTAGCCAATAGGAAGAGGAGCTACAAATGTTAAGTGCCTTAGCCAATAGGGAGAGGAGAAGATAGAAGCTGCTGCACATGGGCAGACTGGATGGGCCATTTGGCATTTATCTGCCATCATGGTTCTATGTTTCTAGGTCAAGTGCAGCAAATAAATCAGAATTCCATTGGTCCACAAGCTTATGCAAAGGTAGAGGAGACATAAGGGTGTCAACCAGTATATAATATATGCAAAAAATCTGTTTATGAGCAGGCCCAGGAGAACATATGAATTACTACATTGGAGTAGGCTGGAAAAACCCAAAATATTTATGGCCTCCCCAACCAACAAGACACCTGAATCGTCTATCAACCTAAATGGAAGAAACCTCCAAACTAACCCTACCATAAAAATCCTAAGAGTCACCCTAGGTCAGCAACTGACACTCAATGCCCACACCAACATTCTAATTAAAAAATGTTTCCACTTACTATTGCTCTAGTCCAGGGATCTCAAAGTCCCTCCTTGAGGGCCACAATCCAGTCGGGTTTTCAGGATTTCTCCAATGAATATGCATTGAAAGCAGTGCATGCACATAGATCTCATGCAGATTCAGTGGGGGAAATCCTGAAAACCCGACTGGATTGCGGCCCTCAAGGAGGGACTTTGAGACCCCTGGTTTATATCAAGGGTAGGGAACTCCGGTCCGCGAGAGCCGTATTCCAGTCGGGTTTTCAGGATTTCCCCAATGAATATGCATGAGATCTATTTGCATGCACTGCTTTCAATGCAGATTCAGTGGGGGAAATCCTGAAAACCCGACTGGATTGCGGCCCTCAAGGAGGGACTTTGAGACCCCTGGTTTATATCAAGGGTAGGGAACTCCGGTCCGCGAGAGCCGTATTCCAGTCGGGTTTTCAGGATTTCCCCAATGAATATGCATGAGATCTATTTGCATGCACTGCTTTCAATGCAGATTCAGTGGGGGAAATCCTGAAAACCCGACTGGATTGCGGCCCTCAAGGAGGGACTTTGAGACCCCAGCTCTAGTCTCTGTTCCTAAGCTCGCTGGACTACTGCAACATAATCTACCTAGGAGCTCACAAAAAAAACCATTAAAAAACTGAGACTTATCCAGAACACAGCTTGAAAAAATCTGACCACATCACCCCATACTGCAAGAAACTTCACTGGCTACCCATCGAAGCCAGAATAATCTTCAAATTCGGTTGCCTCTGCTTCAAGACTCTCTTCGGCACCGCACCCACTTACCTCCAATGACACCTCACCCTACAGGACAAACTCCGCTTGTCTCGCAGAACAGTTCTGTTCACATTTCTCTCTCCCGAAGGATGCAAATTCAAAAGATTGCTCAACAGGACACTCTCCTTTCAAGCAGGGATCTGGAACAACACTTTAAGTGACCTAATCCTGAACTCACTAACTTACTATTCATTCAGAAAATCATTAAAAACCCATCTATTCGACAAATTTACCTGACCCTTCAATTCAGTTCTAAACCTACCTCGTTGCACATGTCCCCCCCCCCCCAATTTTGCCCTGTCTCATACCTGTCCATCTACCCATCTCCAAATCTAACTGATGTTACCTCGCTGTCCTTACAGCACCTCTTGTTGTACACCGTCTTGAACTGATAAGGTATGATGGGATATAAATAAAGCTATTATTATTATTATTATTATAAACACCAACCCCAAATTCTCAAACAGTGTAAGGTTCCAAGTTTTCTTAAAATTTGATAAAACGCCTATCATAAGTTGGTGGCATAATCCATCCATTTATCCACTGCAGCACGGGAGCAACAAAAGAATGAAGTACAGAGCCGAACATAGGGTTACCAGACATCTGGGAAAACCCAGATATGTCCTCTTTTTAGAGGACTGTCCAGGGTCCCAGACCGACTTCCCAAAACCCAGCAGTTTTTCTGGGTTTTGGAAAGCCCTGATGAGCTCCGGCCGCGTCTGGATGATATCATGCTCGAGCCCTCCAGACGCGACCGGAGCTCGTTGGGGAAGAAGAGAGGGCTTTGTGGGGACGCGGCTGGGGGTGGAACTGGGCGGGGCTGGATGCAGAACAAGGCGGGGGTGGGGTGGGACAGGGCGGGGCCATGTGCCCAGGTTTTTTGCTCTTAAAATATGGTAACCTAGCCAAACATATATTCAAACTGGACTATCAACACAACTGTTGAACAATTCTAGCAACTGTTTATATTTCATATGACTAGTCTTAAGTTCTGATGGCTCCTTTTTCCACATATATCCACAATATGCATGTTCCTCTTTTTGTCAAATGTATTTCTATAATAGTAGGTTACAGTATTGGGTGTTGGTTTAATAATATTCAGTAACCCTTTAAGAACATAATATAAGAATTGTCATACTGGGACAGACCGAAGGTCCACCAAGTCCAGTCTCCTGTTTCCAACAGTGGCCAACCCAGGTCCCAAGTATCAGAGAGAAACCCAGAGTAGCAACATTCCAGAGCTGAGATTGTGATGTCATAAAGCCTCATTCCACCAATGCCTAAGAGCCAACCTCAGCAGTGATGTCACAATGGCTGGATTGTCCTATACTTGCCTCACATAAGAACATAAGAGTTGCCACATAGTCCATCAAGTCCAGTCTCCTGTTTCCAACAGTGGCCAACCCAGGTCCCAAGTATCAGAGAGAAACCCAAAGAGTAACAACATTCCGGAGCGGAGATTGTGATGTCATAAAGCCTCATTCCACCAATGCCTAAAAGCCAACCTCAGCAGTGATGTCACAATGGCTCAATTGCCCTAGACTTGACTCACATAAGAACATAAGAATTGCCACACTTGGACAATTGAACAATGGACCAGTGCTCTCGTAGGATCCGTGCTATCTCCCCCACCCCTCCACCAAAAGTGAGCACACAAGTTGGACTCCATTCATCTGCTTCTGTGGACCAGTTCTCGAATAATAGGTCTCTGTTGATAGCTCTTGTTGCACTTATGGTTCCCTCTGGGGAAGTTCCATCAAGTCCAGAATCCTGTTTCCAACAGTGGGAAACCCAGATCCCAAGTATCAGAGAGAAACCCAGAGTAGCAATATTCCAGAGCTGAGATTGTGATGTCATAATGCCTCATTACACCAATGCCTAAGAGCCAACCTCAGCAGTGATGTCACAATGGCTGGACTGTCTCATACTTGGCTCACATAAGAACATAAAAGTTGCCATACTGGGACAGACCATAGGTCCATCAAGCCCAGTATCCTGTTTCCAACAGTGGCCAACCCAGGTTCCAAGTACCTAACTAGATCCCAAGTAGTAAAACTGATTTTATGCTGCTTATCCTAAGAATAAGCAGTGGATTTCCCCAAACCATCTCAATAATGGCCTATGGACTTCTGTTTTAGGAAATTATCCAAGCCTTTTTTAAAGCCTGTTATGCTAACTGATTTCACCATCTAGCAACAAATTCAAGAGTTTAATTACATGCTGAATGAAGAAAAATTATCTCCGTTTTGTTTTAAATCTACTACTTAGTAGCTTTATTGAATGCTCCCTAGTCTTTGTATTTTTGGAAAGAGTGAATAAGTGTTTCACATCTACCCTTTCCACTCCACTCAGTATTTTACAGACCTCTGTCATATCACCCATAAGCCAACTCTTCTCCAAGCATTTGACTAACATTTAATAAGTAACAGTGTCTAAAAGCATGGCTGTACGTAAATCGTTGTAGTCATTCACTATCCTGTTTCATTTCATAGGTCAGGTCCAAAGTAGGAAATGCATTGAAGATGTGATCAGGTTTGCTGCTGAAGAAGGTCTCCTTCTATTTGCTGATGAGGTAGGTCAAGGCTGCTTTTGGCTGGGTGGGTCACGCTTTATTCCCTTCTTCCACCTTCCCTATCTTCCTGCATGTCAAGTCTGTCCTCTTTCCCTCATAATTTTTAGATTATAATTTGGTTTTTTTTTAACTTTTATTATATTTAACTATTGTAAACCGTCTTGATACATGTGATGGACGATATAAAGAGAAATGATTAAACTTGGAAAACAAAAGACAGGGAAAATCCAATTCCTGCCTATTTCACGTCCAATCCACCTTCCTCTATTATCTCATGGTTTACAGTCTTGATAAATAAATTTTTTTTCACACTAGGTATTTTTCACTCAAATCTAGGTAATATTATTTTAACACTGCTCTTACGAAAGGCTGGTCTAGATTCTTCTTCACCTTCAAGGGTTCATCCTGCTACTAGAATTCATTTAACCTTTTCCTATCATAATAAATTTTACGTTACGCTGGTTCCAATCATAATTATTTTAGCAAAGTTTTGTATTATTCACCGTTATCATTTACGGCTATTGTAAACATAATTGAAATAAGTCATAAGTCTGTAAATTCAAATATTTTGTGTTCCTGGCTCTTTATTAGTCCATACAGACTGTTTATCCATGATGGCAACGACATTTTTGGAATGTCCCGTCATCCGGACACACGATAAGAAAAGGAATGGAGACAGTTGTTAAACAAGTTACTAGGTCTGTACATTGATTAAAATTTTTAATCGCATGATTAATCAAATCTCCTCCTGTATAGTGCAACATATACCTAGCAGATATAAATTCCCAAAACGGAGACATTTCAATTCAGTTGTCCCCTAGAAAGGCGGAATATCAAATCCCATTACCCTCCTTCCTAAACTAAACAGTAGAATCATCTTACCTGTATTGTCCAGTGATTTTATCTTTCTAATCATCTCATTCCCATCTGTTCGATACTTAGGGCTCCTTTTACAAAGCCACGATAGCAGATTTATCACACACACTGGATTAGCGCGCGCTACCTGGAAATCTACCGCCTGCTCAAAAGGAAGCGGGAGCGGCTAGCGCGTTAAGGCCCTAGTGCAGCTTTGTAAAATCTCCTGCTTCCCCTCATACCTCCTCTCCCCCCTCTTATCTCTCCCCTCCCCTCCCTCTCCATCCTCTTCCCTCTCTCTTCTCTATAAAGTCGCCTTGAGCCTGTATAGGTATGAGCGATGCACAAATAGAAGATCAGATTAGATCTCTGGTTCTGCTTCCCTGTGCTTTCTCTAGTTATTCTTTCTTTTTTTTTTCCGCTTTACTTTCTGTCCTCTATCCTCTATTTCATGATCAACATGTCTTCGTCCTTTTCAAATCTGTCCAGTTTCCATCTCATCTCTTCCCTTCCCTGCCACTCATGAGCACCATTATCTCCCTCCCTTTCCTTTCCGTGGGTGCCCTCTCTTCCCCTCTCCCTCCTCTCACTATTTCCCATTTTTTCCATCCCTAGTTCCAGAATCTAGCCCTCTCATATATTTTTATTTATTTATTTATTCAGTTTTCTATACCGTTCTCCCCAGGGAGACCAGAACGGTTTACATGAATTTATTCAGGTACTCAAGCATTTTTCCTTGTCTGTCCCAGCAGGGTCACAATCTATCTAATGTACCTGGGGCAATGGGGGGATTAAGTGACTTGCCCAGGGTCACAAGGAGCAGCGTGGGTTTGAACCCAAAACCTCAGGGTACTGAAGCTGGAGCTTTAACCACCCTATCTCCCCCATCTGCACCTGTTTCTCCCAGCAAATTTTCCTGTGATTCTACCCTCGCCGTGGTTGGGTCTCTCTACTTTCTCACCTCCCTCCCTCCCTCTCTCCATATTTGGGTCTCCCTACCTCCATGGTTGGACCTTCCTGCCTCCATACTTCAGCCTCCCTCTCTCTCTCTGTGTCTCTCTCCTTCCTCCCTCCATGGTTAGGTCTTTTTCTCTCTTTCTCTCACTCCATAGTTGGGTCTGTCTCCCTCCTTTGGTGGTTGGATATGTCTCTCTACTTCTTGCTTTCCTCCCCCTCTCCCCCCCCCCCGGGTCAGGTCTCTGTTTCTCTCTCCTTCCTCCCTCCCTCCCTCCTCCTCCACCACCCCACCCCCACCCAGGGTCAGGTTGGTTGGTCTCCTTCCCTCCCTCTTACCTTTTATAGCCTGTTGAGGATGCTAGCGATTTAAGCAGAGCACTGCCGGCAAACTCACCTGTTCCACAGCCTCTCATGGTCTCTTCAGCTCCTTCTTACACTGGGACAGCTGATGTAACTTCCTGACCAAGTTACTAAACCGTCTATTGCCTCAGGTACAATCCCCACCCCCTTCTCCCTCCCTTTAGATTGTGAGCCCACTAGGTCAGAGAAAGTACCTGCACATAAGGTGAACAGCAGAAAGCCTGTGAGGGAGTCAGTGGGATCATTAGATTAAAAAGAGCAGCCAGGAAAGACAAGGCAGTAGTGGAGAGGCTAAATGAATTATTTGCTTTGGTCTATACTGAGGAAAATATAAGAGAGCTACCTGTGCCACATAATTGACGATATAAAGGAACTGAAGCGAATCTTGGTGAACCATGAGGATGGCGACATTTTCTTTTTTTTATTCTTTATTCATTTTTATAACTTACATGAAAAAGTAACACCATTTTGACTTAAATACATCACTTGAAACTCTACAATTCTTTAAATTACATAGAATTATCCCTTTCCCTTCAATACCTCATAACGCATATACCATATAATAAAGTCCCCCCTCCCCCACCCCATTCTTTCATTTGTACATATCAGGGAAAATGATACCTATTCACTACAATAATTTGTTAATGGCCCCCACACATCTTGAAAGTTATTCAAATTTCCTTTCTGAATAGCTAATGTTCTTTCCATTTTATAAATTTGACACACTGAATTCCACCAAAAACTGTAGTTTAATCTATTCCAATTTTTTCAATTACAAGTTATTTGTTGTATGGCGACTCCTGTTAAAATAAGTAAGAGTTTATTATTTTTGGAAGATATTTGGCTCTTAGCCCTCATAGACATACCAAATAATACTGTATCATACGATGATGCCACATGATTTTCTAATAAACTATTAATTTGGCCCCAAATTGATTTCCAAAAATCCATAATAAACGGACAATAGAACAATAAATGGTCTAAAGTCCCTGATTCAAGATGACAATGCCAACATCTATCAGACTTAGAGCAATCTAATTTTTGTAAACGAACAGGGGTCCAGAATGCTCTATGTAACAGGAAAAACCATGTTTGTCTCATAGATGCAGACATTGTGCATCTCATCCTCCAAGACCAAATTCGTGGCCATTGAGATGCAGTAATTTGATGCTTAATCTCAATGCTCCAAAAGTCTCTAAGACCAGTCTTTGGTTTTTTATTCATAAATCCAGATATTAATTTGTACCACTGCGCAGCCTGGTGTCCCAGGAAGTCCACCTGAAAGCATAAGAACTCTAAACTATATTGATTATTAAGGTTTTTCCATTCAGGGAACCCCGCCTGAATGGCCTGCTTCAGTTGCAACCGTTTATAACTCTGTGATTTATCAAGACCAAATTTGTGTTTTAACTGTGAAAAATCAAATAGTTTACCATTAGATATAACATCTTCTAATACTCGTATTCCTGCAATCATCCAATGCTTCCAGATGACCTTAAATCCGCCAATTTGAATCTTGGAGTTCAGCCATATAGTTTGATTTGTGAATTGGAATAGGTGATAAATTACTCACATATCTTATTGTTTTCCATGTCTATAAATAATCTATTTTCTTTATATAATCTAGGCATTTTGATACTAAGTACATGGCATAATCGCAGAGGAAACATGAGGTGCCATTCCAGCCATATCCAATCTGGTATATTATCAACAGGCTCTGGGAGGATCCAATACATACCCTGGCGAATAATATAGGATTGATGGTACCTATAAAAGTTGGGAAAATTTACCTCACCCTCTGTAATCGGTTTTTGAAGAGATATTAAAGCAATTCTAGCCTTTTTGCCCAGCCAAATAAATTTTGTAAGACTAAAATTTAACTTTTTATAAAAGGACTCCTGAAAAAAACTGGTAACATACCCACCCATTTGATAACAAACCACAGGCAAAATCATCATTTTAATAGTTTGGACTCTCCCCCACCAAGAAAGATGTAAAGGATTCCATTGCTCACACATTTCTGTTACCTTCTGTAACTTTCATTGTTTCTTTCGTGTTTTTTATCCAAATGCCTAAATATTTTATTCCGTCCTCTTTCCATAGAAAGGGGAATGTTTCAAATAAACCTTTTGTACAATGGACATTAAATGGAAGAACTTCCGATTTACTCCAATTTATCTTGTACCCTGAAAATTTTCCAAATTTTTCTATCAATTCTAGTAAGCTTGGAATGGTTGTTTCTAGATTTCTCAAATGAAGCAATATATCATCTGCATAAGCAGAAACTTTATATTCCCGATCTGAATAAGGAATACCCTGTATCTCCTTCACTTGCTGAATAGATAATAACAAGGGTTCTAATACAATATCAAAAAGTAAAGGAGACAAAGGACAACCTTGTCTAACCCCCCTCTGCAGACTAAAACTTTCTGGAAAAAAGGGCGGCAACATTTTCATGTGCGGGTCCAGCAGAGTGGCTACATACGTCAGCGAGGGAATCCCACTTCATTGAAACGTTTGTTGAAACATCGTCTGTTTTGTCAGATGAAATATGGGGGCTAAGAGAGAAGACGATGTAGTGTTACAACTTGAACGTATAAGTGATACAAAGGGCTCCTTTTACTAAGCTGCGAAAGCGTTTTTATCGTGCGCAGAATATTTGCCTGCACAAATCCCCACGCTACACGGAAAAACTAACGCCAGCTCAATGCTGGCGTTAGCGTCTATCGCGTGCGCTCAAACTGCTATTGCAGCTTAGTAAAAGGAGCCCAAAGAGACAGGGGTGGCTATTGGGGGGGAGGCGCGAGTATTAGATGTGAGGGTGGGGTGGATTCTTATACAGAATACAAGAATGGAATACAACAAAGAAAGTTATTAAAACAAACAATCAATTTCCATCAAGCCCACATTTCGGGAGACTAAGGCAATATATCACCTTGTGGAAAAAGAAGGAATGGACACTAGAATAATGCCAAAGGACTAAATCAGGAAAAACTTTAAAATTCTTTTACTAACGCCAATAAGCCAGCAGTTATCAGTTATGTCTTATGAGATTCATGAATCAATAAAAATGGCTCATTGTAATGGGTCCCAGGAACTTTAAAAAAAAAGATGCCAGGGCATAGGGTGTGGCCAAAGGGGCAGGCCCCTTGGGAGCCATGCGGAGTCACTGGGAAAATTTTTTACAACAATTGGTTCTCTTTTCTTTTGATATTTGGGGTAAGTTTGTTTTACTTATAATTTATAATGTGTGTTTTGTGTTTTCTGAACCCGCTTTGTATAAAGAGGGTTATAAATAAAACCCATAAACCTAGAAGATGCCATAGGCCAAATCGATACGCAAAAGAGCAGCAAATTGTCTGCTTGTTTGTGGTATCATGCCGAAGGGTGGTTTGTATTCCATGTGAGCTATTCCATGTGAGCTAGAACAAGCTGTTCCACTCCCGAGACGAAGAAACACCTGGCATCTATCTTAAAGCAAATCGAATTATGGATGGCCGAATTCAAATTGAAACTCAATTCAGAAAAAACCAAATTCTTCCTGCGAGTCTGAACGACAAAATCAAAGATTCATCAGTTTCCTTGAATGGTCAAGTCTTTCCTATTACAGATTCCATAAAAATTCTGGTAGTGACTCTGGACCACTACCTCACCCTTGAAGCTCACACCGACTCACTGGGCAGAAAAGTTTTCTCAACATTATGGAAACTAAGAACCATCAGAAAGTACTTTGATGCTATCTCATTCCGCTTAATAATAATAACTTTATTTTTGTATACCGCCATACCCCGAAGAGTTCTAGGCGGTTCACATTGGTTAGGCAGAGATTACAAGTGGTTACATATCAAATTGATCATTGAGTTGCGAATAGCAAGGAGAGAAGAAGGGGGGAGGGAGGGAGACGGGGGAGGGGAGTAGGTCAGAGGGGGGGGAGGAGGAGGATAGAAAAGGGGATTAAGGGTCTTGGTCTCGAAATAGGTGAGTTTTGAGTAGTCTTCTAAAGTTGAGGTAGTTGTAGGCCTTGAGGACCATTTGGGCTAGCCAAGGGTTTAGTTTGGCGGCTTGGAAGGCGTAGGTTTTGTCGAGGAATTTTTTTGAGTGGCATAGTTTTAGGGAGGGGAAGGAGAAGAGTTGAATTTTACGGGAGTTCCTATAGTTGTGGTTAAGGGCGAAGTGGGGGGTTATATAGTTTGGGGATAAACCAAATATTGTTTTGTAGCAAAAACAGGCGAATTTGAACATGATTCTGGATTCTATAGGGAGCCAGTGGAGTTTGTGGTAGAAAGGGGTGATATGGTCCCATTTTTTCAGGTTAAATATGAGGCGGACAGCGGTGTTCTGGATCATCCTTAGTCTTCTGATGGTTTTCTTTGAGGAGCTCAAGTAGATGATGTTGCAGTAGTCTAGTATGCTGAGGATGGAGGACTGTACTAAGAGGCGGAATGAAGTGTCGTCGAAGTATTTTTTTATGGTGCGGAGTTTCCATAGTGTCGAGATACATTTCCTAACTGTGATATCAGTGTGTTTCTCGAGGGATAGATGTATGTCCAGTGTTACACCCAGTACTTTTAAAGTTTGTTCGAGGGGGAAAGTGGATCCATTTACTTGAATTGTGGTGTCTTTGATTTTGTCTTTGGGGGTTGCTAGGAAGAATTTTGTTTTGTCTGGGTTTAGTTTTAATCTGTAGGATAGCATCCAGAGTTCTATCTGACTAAGTATGCTTGTGAGGGAGTTAAGGAGTTCTTGAGTGAAATTGGTTAGAGGGATGACTATGGAAATGTCGTCCGCATAGATAAAAAATTTTAGGTTGAGGCTTTGCAGGAGGTTTCCTAGGGAGGTGAGGTAGATATTGAACAGGGTGGGGGCAGGGGGGAACCCTGTGGCACACTGCAGGAGTTTTCCCAGGAGAAGGAGAGAGAATCATTTTTAAATACTCTGTAAGATCTGTTCCGTAGGAAACTGTTGAACCAGTTAAGGACCTGGTCGGAGATGCCAATGAGGGCAAGGCAGTCTAGGAGAATGTTGTGGTCGACTAGATCGAAAGCACTGCTCAGGTCCAGTTGTAAAATCAAAGCACTGGATCCCAGGCTGAAGAGTGTGTGTATGTGGTCTAGGAGGGAGGCTATGATGGTTTTGGTGCTGTGATTGGAGTGAAAGCCTGATTGGTAGTCATTTAGGATGTCAAATTTTTCTAGGTATGTGGTAAGTTCGGCGTTTACCACCCCTTCTGCTATTTTGGTGAATAGTGGGATGCTTGCGATAGGTCTGTAGTTGGATGGGGTGCTTGATGGTTCTTTCTTGTTTTTGATGATGGGAGTTATAGAAATGTGGCCTTGTTCTGCTGGGAAACTGCCCATGGTTAGTAGAAGGTTTACCCATGCTAACATATTGGCTTTAAACTGGATTGGAGCAGTTTTCATAATGTTAGGGGGGCAGGTATCCAGTCTGCAGAAGGAATTGGAATATTTGTTAAAATATGTGTTGAAAGTTGGCCAGTCGATAGTTGTGAATTGATTCCAGCTTAGGTCTGTTCTGGATCCTGGGTCTAGTTTGGGCCTGTCTGGGTTTAGAAGGATTGGGAAGTCCCCGTGGGGGTTGGCTGGGGCAGATAACGATGATCTTAGTTTTTGTATCTTTGTGTTAAAGAAGTCTGCGAGGGAGTTGGCGGTTAAAGTGGATTCGTTAACGCAGGTGTCGGTGAGAGTTTCAAGGTTGTAGAGGTCGTTGACCAGTTTGAAAAGGTTGCTGCTGTTGTTTGTGACATTTCCAATTTTGTGGGCATAGAAATTTTTTCGTTTGGCCTTGGTGAGGTTTTTGTAGTTTTTTAGTTTAAGTCTCCATGTAGCTTTGTGTTCTTGGGCACCAGATTTACTGGTCCAATCCTCCATTCTGAGCTTACTCGACTACTGCAACATCATTTATTTGGGGTCTTTCAAAAAAAACCATTCAAAGACTCCGAATCATCCAAAACTCGGCAATCCGACTGATTTTTGGGTTAAATAAATGGAAACACATAACTCCCTACTACCAAAAACTCCACTGGCTGCCCCTTGAAGCAAGAGTGCTGTTCAAATTTGCCTGTCTCCGTTTCAAATCCATTCTTGGTTCAGCCCCCATATACTTGGTTCCCCATTTTAACTTTGTTCATCCAGGTCCACATGCAGAGCACATCTGTTTAACCATCCAACACTAAAGGCCTGCCATTACAAAAAATATCTGAACAGAACACTCGCTTTCCAAGCAGGTCAACTGAACGATTGGCTGGGTAACATTATCACGCACTCCTCATCCTACCTAAGTTTCAGAAAATTAGTGAAAACAAACTTGTTCAATCGATTTGTAACCTAAGACCTCTTAAGCCTTATTTCTTCAACTCTAACCGAATTGTTTCCCATTTTCTCTTATGCCTTACCTGCTTCCCGTCCACCCATATGTTGATTGACTTTACCTTGTACCTATATTCGCTGATTGTCCAGCTCTTCTTTATTGTAAACCGCCTCACACTTCTACAGCTTTGGCGGTATATAAGAATAAAATTATTATTATTGTTCATGGTTTTGTTTTCCAGCTCAATACACTTCCCCCTCTGTATTCGCGATTTTAAAACAAAAAAAAAACATTTAAATTTTTCAGGCTATTTTAAACCCTGAAAGCCCCCCACCCCCACCCCCCCTTAAGCCTTATCTGGTGGTCTAACAGGTTTTAGGGCAGGAGCGATCTTTCCACGCTCCTGCCCCGTACAGATCGCTCACAGGAAATGGCTCGAGAGACTACGGGAGCTCAAGGCAGCCATTTTCTGTGAGCAATCTGCACGGGGCAGGAGCGTGGGAAGATCGCTCCTGCCCCGAAAACCCGCTAGACCACCAGGTAAGGCTTAAGGGGGGGGGGGGGGGTTTCAGGGTTTAAAATAGCCTGGGGAAGCGCAAGTTAGGGGCAGAACCGACCCAAATATTATTCGTGGTTTTTTAATATTCGTGGGCCAGCTCTACCCCTAACACCCGCGAATAAGGAGGGAAAAGTGTATAAAAGCAGTTATAACATAGTGACATAGTAGATGACAGCAGATAAAGACCCGAATGGTCCATCCAGTCTGCCCAACTTGATTATGTAGTTTGTGGCAGGAGCACTAACTACATACCCACTTTTTTTTTAAGTACATCACTCAAATGGAGAGTTTTGGTCATTTTGATCACTAAATGGCCAAAGTTATCTGTTTAAAACTGGAGTGAACAGCATAACTTGTCATGGACTAATGAATCTGCTGAAACGGACTCTCCTGATTTTCTGAAGGAAGTCACTGGGGATTATTCATTGCCCTTCTTAACCTTCTTGGTTCCTGCCCCCCTTTAACTGATCAATAACACTCTGCACCCCATTCCTAAATCTCAATATCCACTCATAGAAGCCAACTTTTCAAAATGATTGGGGGTGCTCAGGCTCTGCCCCTGACTCCCCCCATAATAATAGTACTAATTGTAATAACATTTTTTCCATTCATTTTTCATTTATACACACACGATAATCTTATTAACAATACATAATGGTTAACTACAAAATTAAACTACACAATATGCTTCTCAACTTTCATTCCTACCAGAACACCTGGCCTTGGTCACACATGCAGAACACAGATAACCCCTATGCAAATGCAGGACCACAGACTAAAAGTACTAATATATATAAACAAAATCCTAAGATGCCAGACTCTACATACAGTACAACACCGGAGAAATAGAAACAAATGCATTTCTTCCTGAACAGTCAAAATATAGACAGCAGATGTAATTTCTCAAAACCACCATATTTCAGTCACTATATTGAAAATAAAATCATTTGTTGTCTCGTGATTTTATTTTCTAATCATCTTTTCCCAGCCTCTGGTAGAACTTCCTTCAGTCTGTGCTCTTAACTGTGTTTCCTGGCCTTCTTATCCATTTGCTGTTGCTCTTTCCATTTTCTGCTCTGTTCAACTTTCTTCAATTTTTCTGCTTCCTTCTCAAATCTGCCTTCCCTTCCCATTTATCCATGTGCAGCATCTCCTCCCTCTCTCTCCCCTTCCTCTCCATCCCTGTGCAGCATCTCCTTCCTTTGTCTCCCCCTCTGGAGGTCTGACATCTTTCTCCTCTCCTTCCCACAAACTGGCATCTCTCTCCTCCCCCCCATTTGGTCTCACATCATCCTATCCTTCTCTTCCCCCTCTCACCTACCTTTCTCTCCTCCTTCCCTTCCCTGGTCTGGCATCTCTCTCTCCTTCCCTCTCTCTTCAGTAATTTGACATTTCTCTACTTCCCTTTCTCTCTTCTTGTGGTCTGGTATCACCTTTTCTCTCCTTCCCTCCTCCTCCTCCTATCTACCTACCATGGTCTGGCATCTCTGTCTTCCCCTTCCCCTTCCCTCCCTCAGAGGTCTGGCATCTCTTTCTTTTTTTTCCTCTTCAGCATTTCCTCTTCAGTATTTTTTTCAGTCCAGCATTTCTCAATCACCCCCCACTGCAATCTCCCAGTGACCCCCCCTGCATTCCTCCTCTCCATGTGGTCCGATAAGGCAGCTACTCTTGCATTCTTTGGGCTACTGGCAGCACAAGCAAAGCAAACAGACTGCCTTCGGTGGCCTGGAAGCTTTCCCTCTGCTACTGCTTTGCACCTAGGTGGAGATAGGAAGCAGTAGCAGAGGGAAAGCTTCTGGGCCGTGGAAGGCAGCATGTGTACTTCATTCATGCTGCCAGTGGCCCGAAGCATGAAAGAGCAGCTGCAGTGGTGGATCCCACCATCCCCAGATCCACCATTTCTCCTTATCTCTTCTCAACTATCCTTTCATCCAGCATCTCTCTCCCTCCTTTCCCACCACCCCAGGGTCCACAATCTCTCCCATACTCTTCCCAGTTTCCCTCCTATCCAGTATCTCTGTACCCCATCCCTCCATACCACCCCTTAGGTCCAACTTCTCTCCCTTTCTTTTCCCTTCCTCCAATCATCCACCATCTTTCTCCCTCTCCTCTGTTTCCTGGCTCATTATTTCTTCCCCTTCACCTCCCCCCACCACCTTTAGTCCGGCATATGCCCCTCTCTTTGAACCCCCTTCCCCCCATCTGTGTACTTTAAGAAGAGCTAAACCAGGGGGAACCTGTGTGCCAGCATGTTTCTTGTCTCCACCCTCATTTGGGATCCCTCTGGCCTTCCCAGTCTAACTTTAAAAAGGAATTATGGTCTGCAGAGGATCACCGGCACTGCAGCCATTCTAACAGGCTGTCCGCGACATCCACTGTGGTCCATCCCAGATCAAAACAAGACATTATGTCAGAGGAGGGGTGGGATTGCAGCAGAGGGAAAATGCAGTGGAGGCCGCGGGCAGCCTGTTAGAATTGCTGCAGCACCAGTGATCCTCTGCAGACCGTGATTATTTTTTTATAGTTAGACCGGGAAGGCCAGGGGGACACCAGCGAGGCTGAAGACAAGGGAGAAACATGATGGACTTTGGAGGGCCCCCTAAAACTGCAGGGCCAAGTGTGAATGCCTTGTTCCCCGACTCCCATAGTAGTAGTAGTAGTAGTGTGTCTGTGGTCACATGAGGTCCCCAAATATTAGGGGTGCTTGGACACCCACAGAGCTGATGCTTATGTATCCATTAATGGCTATTGACAACTGCTTAAACAGTGCTACTGTAACTGCTAAGAAGTCACTAAATCTATAGTAGTACACAGTTATACTACCAGAGGTTGTGGTAAGAGTGGATAGCGTAGCTGGTTTTAAGAAAGGTTTGGACAAGTTCCTGGAGGAAAAGTCCATATGTTATTGAGAAAGACATGGGGGAAGCCACTGCTTGCTCTGGATCAGTAGCATGTAATGTTGTTACTACTTGGGTTTTGGCCAGGTACTGGTGATCTGGATTGGCCACCATGAGAACAGGCTACTGGACTTGATGGACCTTTGGTATGACCCTGTAAGGCTATTCTTATGTTCTTAACTATCCTAATAACTGCCTTCACTCTGTCTAGAAATTTCAAGAAATTGCCTCAGATTTTAAGACCCTTCACTGCACCCTGTGACCTCTTCCCGTACCTCTTGAGGGTGAAGATACCAGTGGTTAAGAACCCCTGCATTAAGGCATGCTGGGAGATAAAGTGTTACTGTTCTGAATAGAATCCAGGCTACAAGTTCATGTCTGCAGGGTTGCCTGGGTCCATTGAGGGCATCAGAATATGCCTTTTTGGACTGTGATGCTGAAGTGTGGGCACTTGGCGCCATCTGGTGGTCTAGTCTTGAAAGGCAGGCACCACTGGCTTCTGACTGAGGCTCTTCCCATATCTTGCCCTCCTCAGGTGCTCCAGGATCTCGTATTTGGTGCAGGGTATAATTTCCACTCCTTCAAGAAGGTTTTATTTGAAATGGGTCCAAAATACTCATCCACAGTCCAGCTGATCTCATGCTTTTCCTTCTCCCAAGGATTCATTGGAGAGTAAGTAAGCATTTCATTTAACAGGGTGTTACACTGATGGATTGTTTTAGGGGAAGGGAAAAAGTCAAAGGGGATACCAACACATTCTCCTGCAAAGTACAATGACTACCAATTCCAACTGGGCAGGCTGAGCCAGGCCTAGCTTTGCCCCAAGGTTTCCAAGGACGTGCCATTTCAGTCCTTCTAGGAGAATTTAGAACTACGAATCTCTTAGTCTAGCTCATAGATGGTCCTACTGGTAACCTCAGCAATATTTAGCAACTGTACATGTGAGCCTGGGTGTCTCCTAATGTGTAAGTTGTGACTGTAAGTATTGACTTTCCAATGGTGATGTCCTAGAGCAGGGGCCTCCAAAGTACGGCCTACGGACCTCATTCAGCCCACGATATGATTTTATCTGGCCCGCAACAATTTGACTAATTTTCCAATGAGAATCTGAAAAAAAAAAAAAAAAAGGGGGTGTTGATAGATTTCAAATGCATTAATTAAAATTGTGTTCAAAATATATTGATATTCCATATTATGTTAATATTATTCACAACTTTATTTAATACTGAATCGTAATTGGATACTTTGCGGTATTTCTTCATACTTGTTCGGCCTCGATCGACAGTGTCAATTCGCGGCGTTGTAGGTAGCTCTGGCGCTGTGACTAAATCTTTAAATTGAACCTGGAAGTTCGTTACTAGTCGTTACAGTGGTGCAGTGTGAAACTCAATTTGTAATTGCCTAAATTTATATTTAATTTGATCCTCACTTTAATAAGATTTTAAAACACAAAAACAGTTCCATCGTTCACATTAATGGTTTTATTATAACCTGTGATGAAAATATGAGAATTTGCTGGCCGTGTTTGACGTCATTAATATACGATAATTTCATCTCACATACTCTGTAATTAGTTTATAAAACTTTCTGCTTTCAATAAAACTCATATATCTAGAGTTATTTCTCTTTACTGCGGCCCGCTGAAAAGTGCTGAATTACCCAATGTGGCCCTCGTGCTGAAAAGTTTGGAGACCCCTGTTCTAGAGGTTAGATCCTCACAGCCAGCTTTGTACACAATATGTAGAAGGCCTGGCCAGTGGCATCCTTCTGTTTTTCCTCACAGGAACGGACTCTCTGCAGGCTATATTGAGTATGTAAATATTGATCCGTTAGTGATGGACTGCACTGTTAACAAAGTGACCTCAGGACACCCTTCTGTTTTGGGTCAGATTGTGGTGGATATCCTAATGACCCCTCCCCTCCCCAAAGACCCATCTTATCATTCTTTTATGGAGGTTAGTATGGTTTCTGTTCATTGCTATTGGTCCCAACTCCGCCAGGCTAGAGAAAGGGAAACCAGGGCTCAGAACCTGCTGTGGCCTTTGTCATTGCCTCATCAACTGTAAACTCTCTGGGCATAGACTTAGAATTAGAGAATGGCACAGGAACTCATTTTCCCGTCCCATCCCGGTGAGTTCTTTTCCTATCTCCGTCCTCATCTGCGCAAACCTCAAACATTTTAAAGTCATAAGTGTTCAAGGCTTGTGTGGCTAGGGCAAAGCTTACAGGAATGGGGCAGGGGAGATTGAGTTCCTGCAGGGACAGGAAAAATTTGTCCCCGTGCCATTCCCTGCTTAGAATACCGGAATACATCATTTTGAAAGACTGCCTAAAAATCCAAATGCAAAATGATCGCAATTGAAGTGACTCTTGAGACCAGCCGGTGCTCTGTCGATCATGCTGGGTGGAAACCTTTGTCAGGTGTGATATTGAGGGAGGCCGCAGAAAATCCCTTCAGTTTTAAGTGGCAATCACTTCAAGAGAGCCAGGAACTGGGTGTGTGTGCGTTGGGGGGGTCAAAATGCCCACCCAGAGCTAGAAGTAGAAGATGATTCATCAAAAACCAAGACTGGGTGGTGGTGGTGGTGGTGGGGAACCAGTTCCCTTGGAAGCGTGCCAATTACACCTTAGAGCCACAGGTGCATGAAGGAGCGAACAAAAACATAAGTGGTAGATTCTGTAAATGGCACCCAGTACCGTAGTAAGGGGGGCGGACCACCATGGGCGCCATCTTTGCTGGGGGGGAGGGGCGCAGGCACCACGCCTCTTTTCCGCCCCCGCATACCTCTTTAAAATGTTCAACAGTGCAAGCAGCATCTTGCACTCACTTCTCGCGCCAGCCTCAGCTCCCTTCTGACATCATTTCCTGGTCGCGGGACCAGGAAGTGATGTCAGAAGGCAGCCGAGAACGGCACAAGCAGCAGCTGGAAGATGCTTCTCATGCTGGTGACCATTTCAAGAGGTACGCAGGGGGCGCTCAAGCTGCGGGGAAGAGTGGGGGTGCTCAAACAGAAGGGAAGAATAGGGGGTGCACAGTGCGGCGATGCTGGGCGCCAGCCTCCCTCACTACGCCACTGATGACACCCAAAGTTAGTCACGGAGATGACACACACTTAGTGTAAATTCTATAAAGCCAGTTCTGCATGGAACTATCTTTCTAGAATACTTGCTTAAGTCATTTTTGCATTTATTTTATGCCTGCCAAAGCCTGGTCTAAATGCTCGTACCTAACTTTTATTTATTTATTTATTCACTTTTTTTTAGCCCGTCTTCCCAAAGGAGCCCAGATCGGGTTACAAAGTCCATCCATAATAATCAGATGACATAATTTACATAAATTACAATATAGACATGACAATAAAACATATGCACTAAGTAGCATCTGGTGAGATTAGGTGGCGTAGGTGCGTTGACTGAGTGGCATTTCTGGGTGAATGACTTTAAGGCGCTGGGTTTGTAAAGAGGAAGGATTTCATGGCTATCACAATGTAACTGTGTCTATAATTGCTCAGAACCAATAAGATAGAGAATTCCCAACCGGGGAGTGGCCCCTAAATGTTCCTCTCTTGGTTAATCACAGCATTTCAAAGTTACGGTTTCTTTCGTGCTACCGATGTGCTCGACTCGGTGCAATGCTACTCATAACTAACCTTGTCATCATTTATTTACTTAACTGGATGAATCTTGAAGACTTGCCGAGTCCTGACGTGTTTCGCCAGACCTGCTTCCTCAGAGAACTCACTTCTGCGTGACTGGAATGACCACAACGATCCACTGGTTTATCTGCAAATAAAACATGCAATGACTCTTCTTAAATATTACTTTTCACCGACTATATCGCTCACGAATCACAGCCCACTTGGAGAGCACCTTACATTCTTCATATTACTTCCTGTTTCCTATTTCCCGCTAATCCCACCCCCTTACTCTTATTCACCCCACGGGACAAGATGTCACAAAACTCAATGAAGAAACGCCCACCACTCCACCTTCCGATTGAGGCTATGTCAATACGGCATCTGCCAATGCTAAATCTAGGATTGTTTCCTCTTCCACAGATGCGACTGCAAGTTGCCTCTTCCCCCCTAAAAAAAAAAAAAGAAAACACCAAGGACTCCAATACTAGAAACCGTCATGCTGTTTTTCTTGCCAGTGCTCTGTTAGGGGTGCCAAACTTTTCCCTCGTTGGATCTTGCTTAAATGTTCTAGATCTTTACCCGAACACTTGTGTTGCGTCCAGTGTAAAATAATTGGCACGGACAAGTAATTAGGTACACTACCCCCGCTGTTTCACAACTGGTCTCTCTGCTTAACTTATACATCTGTCCTAAACGTGGATGTGTGACCTCATCTGTAGTGATTGCATGCATGCATATACTATTCAAAAAATTTGGGAACATTTATTTATAAATGAGCACCTCTTATACTGGAATAAAACTCAATACTGGTGTATGACTCTACCGATTAACTAAATAGAAACCTAACGGGGGTCACGTGATGACGCTGAGCTGAGCGGCGGCTCCTGGCTCGAGCTCCGACCCTCTCGCGCCCTAATCTCCGCTATTTAAAGGCTTTTCGCCCTGCTCTTCTGAGTTTTGCCGGCGCACATAGAGCGGACAGCAGAGGGGAGCTAACGGCTGCTTCGGCGGCTTTCTGCACCGGTTGCCAGGCGAGTTATGCCTGTGAAGACCCCGCGGCCGACTCGAGCCCACCGCGTGCACGGAGCACCTAAGATGGCGGCCGGAACTGTGACCCCGCCGAGAGTGCTACTTCAAGAAGACGCGGTCCAGGAGCTGACCCGCACCATATCGGCAGCGATTGATGAGCGGCTTACTAAGCTCCAGGCAACTGTGGAGGATGTGCGAGATTGCCTGGAGCGACATGGGCAGCGCCTCCAGAACGCGGAGTCTCGCATCGCCACCCAAGAGGACCGCTCTGGAGTGCTGGAAACGCAGGTCCGGGACCTGCAGGCTCAATGTGTGACTCTCCATGAGCGTCTGGAGGACCAAGAGAACCGCGGCCGCCGCAATAATATTCGCCTGGTGGGCCTGGCAGAAAATATACGCGACGCTGAACTGCGCGAGCTTGTGGAGAGGTGGCTGCCTGGCGCTGTGGGTTTTACCCCGGAAGGATCCCGCACCTTGGTGGAGAGGGTGCATCGCCTGGGTCAGCGCCGCGAGGGCGAAGGCAGACCTCGACCTGTCATTGCCAGGTATTTGAACTTTGCTGACAAGGCCCAGGTCATGGCGCTGTATAGGAAAAAGGGCACGTTGGAACGGGAGGGTGCTAAGATCCTACTCTTCAATGATTATTCTGCCGAGGTGGCTGCTCGTCGGCGCGCCCTGGCACCTCACTGCACCGAGCTTCGCAACAGGGGCCTCCGCTTTGTGGTGCAATACCCTGCGCGGGTCCGGGTCTTTGAGGCCGGGGGACCAAAGATCTACGAAGATGCGGAGGCGCTGCAGGCTTTCATCAGATCTCTGGCACCCATACCTCCGGGCCCTTAATCAGTCCATCAGCTACTCAGCTTGGTTTTGTTTCCCTTTGACGTTCTTCTGACTCTGTGTTTACGGATGTTGATGACTGCACCAGGGGTCGGTTGGTACTGAGCTCTAGCCATGTGCCTCCCTTTCGGGGGGGCACTGCAGCCTCCCATGGCATCCTCCTCTGTCCAGTTCTGAGCAGCCCTGCTGGATGCTGTTGGAGGATACTGCCGACATGATGCACTGGCTGCTACCTCAGTTTGGCATTTGCCCTGGCTGTGCATAGCTAGATCCTTGGACTGGTCTGCTATATCTCTATTTTGCCTGCAGAGATTCCGGATACTGGACCTTGGGTATTTGAGATATCAATCTATGCCCCTTGTTTCCTGTTGTGTTTTGGTCTCTTTTGTTGCCCTTGGAATTGATCCCGGGGGAGGTTTGCTACTGTGGGTGGGGTGTTTTTCTGAGGCTGTATGGGTCTCTTTGCGCGAGGGGGTTGGGGGGGGGCTTTTTGATACATGTTTTTAGAATGGGGATGGGGCTGGTCTGGGCGTTGGGTGGGTAAGAGGGGGGGTAGCGAGAGGGAGAGCGGGAGGGGTAGTGACTGTCTAGTATGGTGGGTTCTGATTGTGTGGGGTATGCTTGGGTGTGTTTGTTGGTGTGATCGGCATAGAGGGTGGGGAGGCGGGGTTGGGTGGGGGGGCAGGGTTCCTCCAGTTCAGTGGGGTGTGTGGGGTTACATTGCCGGTGCTTGGGGGTTTAGCTGGGAGACCCTCGGGGACCTTGGGAGGAAAAGTTGGGACGCTGCGTTAGTGCTCAGTTCTTCCCATGGCTATGGCTGACTTGATGTGTCTTACACTGAACGTGGCGGGCATCAACTCGCCAGTAAAGCGTACGAAGGTTCTGTCGTTCTTGAAGAAGGAAAAGGTCTCTGTGGCTTTCCTACAGGAGACTCATCTCACGGCATGCGAACATCAGAAACTGCAGCGTGACTGGGTGGGAGAAGTAGCAGTGTCCTCTTATTCATCTCGACAACGGGGGGTGGCTATACTCATACATAAAGCGGTGATGTCGATCACACAGAGAGTTATCAGGGACCCTCAGGGCCGCTTCGTCATCTGGGTGGGGACTTTGAATGATAGACCTGTAGTGCTCTGTAATGTTTATGCTCCTAATGTCTACACTCCCTCCTTCTTCTCTACTTTAGGGGCCCAATTACTAGCATTGCCAAATTATGAACTTCTGGTGGGCGGGGATTTCAACATTACTAGCGACCCTTCCATTGACTGTAAGCCCCCGAGACCAGTGGCGGCGGACAATGAGCGTCGGGGGGTGAACCTCCTGATGGGAGAGCTGGACCTACAGGATGTGTGGAGGGTGTATCATCCTGGGGAGGTGGATTTTACCTTTTTCTCGGGGGTCCACCACTGTCATTCTCGACTGGACTATTTCTTAATCCCCTCTCGTTCTATCGGGCGGGTAGTGCGCACCCACATACTGGACGTCCCTTTTAGCGATCACGATGCTGTGACTGTGACTCTCAAGTGGGGAGGTGGATCTCTGAATGACCGTATTTGGCGTCTCAATCCATCCCTGTATCTTGACGAGGAATTTCACACCTACCTAATCGAGGAGTGGTCTAAGTACAAGCTAACGAATGAAGGGTCCGAGGTCTCGGATACCATATTCTGGGAAGTGGCAAAGGCTTATCTCCGCGGCTGCATAATAGCCTATTCTATTCGCAAGCGTAGGCTTAGGGATGCGGAACTCACGTCATTGGCAAAACAGATGAGGGAATGCCGATTGTATCTTCTGAGGCATAGCTCCGAGGAAGCTCGACAGTCATATCTCCGGCTGCGCAAACAAATTGATGCTCTCCTTTCTGAGCGGGCTTTAACTCATATTGATGTGTACAAGTTTCAACTTTATAGGTGGGGTAATCGAGCGGGGAAGCTCTTGGCCAATCTGGTTCGCCCGCACCGGCGCGCTGCATGCATCTCCCATATTCGGGACTCCTCGAATGTGTCGCACCGGACGGAGGCGGCTATTCAGACCCAATTCGTACGCTTTTATAGTGATCTCTATAGCGCGGGCGCTTACGATATAGAGCAACGTGATAATTTCTTTCGCGACCTGAAACTCCCTACCGCATCTGAGGTACACCGAAACTTACTCAATGCTCCTATTACTTGCCAAGAGATTTCCGCGGCCATTGGTCGTCTGAAGCTTGCTAAGGCTGCAGGACCGGATGGTATGGGACCCGAGTTCTATAAGATCTTACAACATCATGTGGGCCCTGCTCTCTGCGCTATGTTTGGGGATATGCAGGCCTCGGATAGACTTCTCCCGGAGCAGAACCACGCCCATGTTGTGGTGCTTCCTGTAATGAAAGGATAGATTTTCTGTCTCTGTCTATGAAAGGACACATTTGAAAAGGACACACATATTTTATGTCTTTTGTTCCTGCCTGTGCTGGAAGTAATCAAATGTAGAATGTTGGGTGTTTACTTTCTTAATGGTTTGGGAAGAGGTCATTTAATTTATGTTAACTAGGTTAGTTGTCTGAGACAGGAAGGCTCAACCCCCCACAGCTCTTAACACCTTTAAGATTTAAACAATGAAGTACATATCCTGCTCACGCACCCCTTCCCCTCTCTTGTCCATCCCCCTTTTCTTGTGATGGTTACCACTGACCCATGTAACAGATATATAAATGTTTTGCAGACTCATAATAAATCAGGCAAAAATCTCTTCAGAATACTGGCTATCTATCTTTCTTTCTGGGGGGAATTGCCTCCAGATGACAGAATGTTATTTCGGGACCTAGAAACGAATCTTGTCCGTTTCAATTTGGGGGCTACGTCCGTGATGGACTTGACATTACCAATATTTTGTGAGTATTTCTGAATTTTGAATTCTGTTCTTTAATACTCACAGGTATTGGCATCATGTTCCAACCCTTTATTTAAATTGTAGGGTTTTTGGTAAACCCGCCGCGGTTACTGTCCTTTTGGCAAGGACACTGTCCTTTTGGTAAGGACAAATATTAATGTGGAGTTTTCGGTAAATTCCTGCCGCGAAAATAAGCAGCTGCCATTCTTTCGGGAAGAATGAAATTAAGTGAAGACTTTTGGAAAGTCTCTATTGTGGATTTATAGAAACGTCTGCGCATTCTGTCATCTGTGCTATTCTTTGCATGCGCTT
This sequence comes from Geotrypetes seraphini, assembly GCF_902459505.1. Taxonomy (NCBI): domain Eukaryota; kingdom Metazoa; phylum Chordata; class Amphibia; order Gymnophiona; family Dermophiidae; genus Geotrypetes; species Geotrypetes seraphini. The sequence goes on from NC_047085.1 coordinate 9,058,169, forward strand.
TCTCGTCTATTGCTTAGATAAGATTTTATAGAGTATAAGATTATATTGTATATTATTAATGTACCTCGCTTATAAGGTAAGGTAAGCGAAAATTTCTGCATTGTTATATTGTTTTTGTTATTGAAAAAATTCCTGCATTGTGATATTGTTTTTCTAATGGGTCATAAAGACACTTAGGATTTTCCACCTCCTAGACAGATGAGACTTTGTTCGCTTCAGTAATAATAATAATAATGGTAATGGCTTTGTTCTTCTATACCGCCACAATCTTGCGACTCTGGGCGGTTTGCATTTAAGAGAGCTGAACATTCAGCGATTTACAATATGTAGAGGGAGTACAGAGTACACAGACTATTGGGAATCAAAATTACAAAATATAATGTTTGCTAAGAATTTCGGAGCTGACCTGTAAAGAAAAATCACAGCTTTCCTGAAAAAAAAAAAAAAAAAAAAAAAAAGGGAAAAAATTACAATGTACAGTTTGTTTAGAGATTCAAGCGGACAGCTGAGTTCTGAATGATACCCAAATAAACGATATTACAATAGTCCAGGGTAGAAAGCACTAGTGATTGCACTAGTAATCTAAACGAAGGTCTTTTATATGTAGCGTTGAATTGGTAATTTTATCCGTTGGGCTTGCAAGGAAGATTTTTGTTTTTTCTGTGTTAAGTTTCAGTTTGAAGTTGCTTGTCCAATGTTCTATTTCAGTCATTATATGAGTAATGTATTTTGAGATTTCATTTGTTATGCTGTTAGGATGGAGATGTCGTCTGCATATATTGTGGCGGGGCCGGGGTTAAGCCTAGCGCTGGCAACCCAGCTCCCGCCCCAGGTGTGGGGACCAGGCGCTCCCAGGAGAATTCCCACTGGGAAACAGTGAAATAATTAGTGGAGGCTGCGTTAGTGGTAAAGTTCAGCTTTTCTTTATTTCCCTCAGTTTGCAGCACTGGGGTTCCAGCAGTCCCTCTGTGTTGAGGAGACTTGGACAAAAGCATACTTTCATACAGTCCAGCCTGCTGTCCAGGCAGAAAAGCCAAAAAAAAAAAATAAAACCAAAAACGTTTTCTCCTGATTTTGCTTTTTCTGTTTGAGAAATCTTTAGGAAGCTTTAGCACTGTCCCACCTGAAGCCCAATGCCCCCACTACCCCAAACTCCCAGGGTAGGGTTAGGGAACTTTATTACCCAACCATTTCAGACTGCTCTTAAGGGTTAAGAATTCTCGGGACTCTGGGTTCCGTGCGGGCTTTCGGGAGAGGTTAATTACAGGTTCTCACCTCCTTCTTCCTCTCAGGCTCTAAGTAATTTATTCATACTAGTTCACAGTTAGACTAAGGGAGAAAGAACGCTATGGTTTCTGTCCTTGCCTCTCTGCCTTGCCCTGCCTGTTGGCTCTTAGTGATAGGCACAGGGTTACTAGGCAGTTTCCTGGGCTTAGGAATAGGGACAGCCCTTTGCAAGGCAGGGTTTAAAACCGGGTTTAAACTGCTGACAGGCACTTCCCTGTCACAATATGTATTGGATCAGGTTTGGTTTTTGCAGTGGGTGTCCTAGAGCTGATTCTGTGGCAGTCCTTGTCCTTTGTTGTAGTGACAAGCAGGCTGACTAGTTTTCAGCACTGTCTGTAGGCCAGTAGGTTTCAGGTTTGTTTGGGGAACTTACAGAAACAAAATGAAAAAGGGTAGAAATACATTTGTGTAATTATTAAAACAGACAGTCAGAAAGGCATATATTTAAAAACAAAGCAAAACAAATTATAATGAAAAAGAAAGAGAAGGATGAAAACAAAAGGGAGGAAACAAAAAATAAATAATCTAGCACTTTGTAGAAAAGATTAAAATGAATAAGAAAAGCAAGGAGCAAAGTCCCATTACAGTCCTTAAAAGGACTATTATACTCCAAATGCGTCTTTAAAAAGAAAGGCCTTCAAGCTAGTTTTAAATTTATCAAGTGATGAACTTTATTAGTATGCACGGTGCCAAGGTGTTTTAAAGAGGGAATGGATAACAGGTTTTGATAAGAAGAATGTAATGTGTGATGCAGGTTGTGGGAGATTAATAACCTGTTGATGAAATCAGGTAGACCGGAAGCTATGGTTTTATGTATCAGTAACATTATTTTATAAGTAAATCAATGATCTTTGGGAAGCCAATGGGAGTTAATCAAAAGTAGTGTGACATGATCAAATTTTTGAGCTTTTAAGGTGAAATGATTTTAATGGCAGTATTTTGAATAATTTGGAGGCAATTGTCTTAAAGAGGGTCAGGATAAATTGACTTTAATTAATACAGGGGCCAGAATTAGTTTTACAGATAGAGCAAGAAAAATATGGAAATTTGTGAGATTCAGGTTTCAAGTTTATTTTTAACTTATTGAATAGCTTAATTTAATTTGCTAAGCGATTTACAAATCAAGTTTCAAGTTTCAGGTTTATTATTTTTCTTGATTAATCGCTTAATCAAATTCTATAGTCAAATAAGGACAATACAATACAAAACAAACTTTAAATAATAACATTGGGTAAAAAAACTAATACATAATATTTTATACTCATGACATAGGGTAAGATAAGGGTTAGAAATATAATTGATGGAGAAAAGTAAAACAAAGGAAAAATACATTAGGGGAATCAATTAACACATAGCATAACACAGTAAAATAACATCACCAAATTAAGAACTATTTAATTAAATATTAAAAGCATCTTTAAAAAGAAATGTTTTCAAATTGCTTTTAAAATTTTCCTAAATCCTGCTCATTCCGCAGATAAATGGGAAGATCGTTCCAAGTTTGAGGAGCAGTTACAAAAAAAAAAAAAAAAATAAATTGACGTCTAGTGTTAATAATTTTAAGTGATAGAATGGTTAATAAGTTTTGCTCATTAGACCTCAGGGTTCTGTTTGAATGATAAGGAATTAAATGTTTAAATATGAATGCTGGGGTCTTATGAAGAAGAGATCTAAAAAACAAGCAGACAGAGTTTGTACGTTATCCGAAATTAACTGGAAGCCAATGTGCATCTATCAAAAGGGGTGTAACGTGGTCATATTTTCTAGACTTAGTGATGAGTTTAATGGATAAGAATGTTTATTGATTTAGGACATAGGAATTTTGCAATAGATCGTATCCTACGTAATCTGTAAAATGTAGATTTAATTATAGTGCTAATATGATCATAAAAAAACAAAAGGTGTACATGAGCCTGACATATTGACATACAAACTAACAGATGCATAAGGAAGAAAGGGCAGAACTACAATTGTATTAATAGAACACAAGGGAAGACGTGAATGATGAGGGCAATAGGAATAGGGAATAAATAAATTAAAGGCGTCTTTAAAAAGGAAGCTCTTCAGATTGCTTTTAAAATGGTTTAGGTCATTTTCTTCTCTTACATGCTGAGGTAAGGTGTTCCATGGACCTTAAAGAAAGTGATATACTATGGGGAGTAAATAGTTATTAATGAATTGGGGTTCGTTCAAAGACAGTGTTTTAAAAACTAAAAGTAGGATTTTAAAGGTAATGCGATGAGTAACAGGAATCCAATGTGATTCGATTAGGATTGCAGACAGAGCTTGATAGGTGTGGAAGAGGCTTAATGAGTCTTAGTGCCCATGCAAATATGGATTCCCTACTTATTCAGACTTTCCTTTCTAACCTCCGTTCTCCTTTGCAGATTCTGGTCAAACAAATGATTTCAGAATGGCCCACTAGTTCTCGTGCATAATTTCAGATTGAAAAAAGGAGCAGTGCGGGGTTTGAACCCCCAAGCCTCAGGTTCCTTAGGCTGTAGCGCTAACCACTACGCAACACTCTCCTACGCTTTGAGATCTCTAAGCCTTGGGAAATCCTGCATTATTAGGGCCAGCTACCTACCTGGGGACCGCGCCTGTCCGCTCCTCGCGGAAGAAGGGGTCATGGGTTTCGTAGCGGGCGGGCCCCTGTCTCCGATTGAGATGGTAATAATCCATCTAGAAGTACTGGATGTTTTAATTGCAGAGACCCTGGTCACTGGCTTAATCAATGCCCATCTGGCCGGTGCCCAAAGCCGCCCTTCGGACGGACTTTGGTGCAAAGAGGGGAAACCCTGTATACCAGCTGCCCTTGTTATTGTTGACATGTTCTCCCGATAACCTGAAGTTTTTTCCCACTACAAATGAAACTGCTCAGACTATGGTAAACATTTTACTTCGCGAAATCATCCCTAGGTGGGGATGTCCCACACACATCAACAGATAATGGTCCTGCTTTCACTGCCAGAGTATGCAAAGATTTAGCTATCGCATTCCGCATTGAGTGGAAATTTCATCTCCCATATCACCCACAGAGTTTCGGTATTGTCGAACGCATGAACAGGACTATTAAAGATAAAATCTGGAAAGCCACAGCTGGCACATTTGTGAATGGAAAAAAATTCCTTCCTATTGTTTTAGCTGAAATTAGGATGTTGCAAAATTAAAATGTGTTTTTCTTTTCTTTTTCTTAGCAGCGGTTCGGATGTATGCATGCCCATCCCAGTTTTGGCACTAGGATATTTCTGGTGTTTTCCAGGGATCCTCTTTGTCACTGCAGAGATAAAGACGATCCAAAGAGACATTAGCTTTTCTAAATATGAGATGGTTATGCTATGCGTTATTTGTCCATACACTTTAGTCATGTGTTCATCTCTGTTTTGTTTTTCTATAACAATGTGTTTATTTCCAGAGATAAGTTCAGCCCTGAACACTTGACAGATGGAAGAAAAATTAGTGTTTTGTGTTTTGTCTATGCCATGTGGTCTGTGTTTTGTCTACTTGTTTTGGTTTGAGGGGTACCCCAGGATACATAATATTGGCCATTTCTAGAGCAAGCTCTTTTCCCACTTTTTACTAGCCCAAATGCGCAATGTTCTTTTTTTTCCCTATAACTTGCATATACTAAATGTAGCTTAGTTAGGGGTTATATTTTTAAGAAAAGGTTTTATTCTATATCTATATTCTATGGTGCTCACTTGATATGAACCATTCAGTACACATTTCTGACATAATTTTTTTAATACATTCAGTACAGAATTATGGTCTCTCTGAATTGCCATAATAGTTATATGCAGCACACAAAAAACATATCTTTTTGAAATGTCTGATTAAGAACCTTAAGTACCTGATTATTGTCTGTCTTTTGCCATAACTATAAATGCATTAATATTGTTACATGTTGCCACATTCAGTACAGGCAACTAGTCTCTCTCTCTCTCTATGCATTCAGTACAGGCAACCTGGTTTCTCTCTCTCTACATTCAGTACAGGCAACATGGTTTCTCCTCCATTTTCTATCACACTGGAGTACAGCTGCTGAATGATATCGGGACTCTTTTCAAATCCCTCCCTGTATGCACAGACATCATTTCATCTCAAGGGTGAACACCACTAATTTCCAGTGATCCTGTGCAAACAACAGATCCTGTGCAAACATCATTTCATCCCAAGTGTGCATCTCACCAGTTTAAAGAGACTGCCGGTTCCTGCTAGACTGTAATTCATCTTCCTGCACCCTGACTGCAAAGACTTTTCCACACATGCTGTACACAATGTTTCCTGTTCATCGGAGAAAGCCACCTTCCTAAGAACGCTTTGCTGTACAATTCCTCCTATTTAACCTATTCTATGGACATTTCAGACTTTACTTCATATGCTGTACATCCACTACCTCTTGGAATGGGGAATGAGACATTCCAAAAGCTGCTGAACTTTACTGAACTCCATACTTACATTGAACAACTTAAGAAAACCTCCAAAGAAGTGAATCATACTATCACTTTTGAAAATGGACAGATTGCACAAAATTTGCTCCAAGATGCTCATGTCTCAAGCTTTGGAACTTTTCTTTGAGTATTCGCCCACTGCAAACCATGTATTTAATGTTTTAATTCATCCTATCTTAACTATTCTACAAATTTTGCTATGTATTGTTATGATTCTCCTTTGCTGTAGAGTGAAACACGTGTACATTTCTTTTCTCACAAAGTTCCCTCTAGCTTTTAAGGCAGTTATACATGAATTTCCAGTATCTTCTCTGACAACTTGCTAATTTGGTTCTAATTTGGTTTTAATTTGGCATGGCCTATTGCATTACCATTACCAGGGTCAGAGATAATATTATCCCTTATCCCATACTTACATACTCTCTTATGACATCCTTGTACCTTTTTGCCTGGGCCTCCTGAGAAAGTTTCCTACAACCCTTATGCACGTTCACTCGCTCAACGACGGGTAAGATATGGGCATACTGGGATCCCCGCCCAGATTATGGCCTATACGACCTAAGACAGAGGTTTGAACTCATAATGGGAACTGTTCATCTTCATAGCTTGGAGGACAGCTATGATATACTGTTAGAGATTGGCAAGGCATAAGCGAGGCAAGCTGGCTAAGGGTACCACAAGTTTGCTTTCATTTCAAAGAATATGAAAGATGTCAGCATAGCCGTTGCAGGCGTTCAGCATTTTCGGTTGGCATAGCTGGTGTCACCAAAAGCCTATGGGAAATTGTATCAATCTGACTCTGGCATGGGGATGCAGATAGACCCTGAGGGCAGGAAGACGGTTTCAAGTAGTCCTGATTAAATCATGATTAGCTAAAATGTGTTAATGTATTAATCAGAAACTATTGTCCGAGACATACTGGAAATTTAACTACAGCCTAGTATTTTTTTTTGGAAATTATAGGTATGCTTCACTGTTGCAGCATTAGATTTTTCTTTAGGTGATATTTACTGGCTCTGTGGAGATCTCCGGCTCCGTGTTAAACTACTCAGCCAGTAGATAGGCCAGTGCACTTTAGCTATACATAGATGAGATAGGGGTCCCAGATGAATTCAAGGCCCGAGACCAGGTTAAGGCTAGGTTTGAGTCCCTTATTACTATCAATAAGAATGTTGAACTTAGACCTTCTTATTGTTATAATCTTTATTATTATCTGCACTCTTGTTGCTTATGTAATTTTTAGACTGTTCCTGTGCTGTTTGACTCATTGCAGCCCCTAAAACCCCTCCTCAAGAGACATATCTAGAATATCTCTCCCTCCACGCTCATGCTGTGCATTTATGACGTCATTTTCATGACGTAAGAGGGGATTGTAATGAAAGGATAGATTTTCTGTCTCTGTCTATGAAAGGACACATTTGAAAAGGACACACATATTTTATGTCTTTTGTTCCTGCCTGTGCTGGAAGTAATCAAATGTAGAATGTTGGGTGTTTACTTTCTTAATGGTTTGGGAAGAGGTCATTTAATTTATGTTAACTAGGTTAGTTGTCTGAGACAGGAAGGCTCAACCCCCCACAGCTCTTAACACCTTTAAGATTTAAACAATGAAGTACATATCCTGCTCACGCACCCCTTCCCCTCTCTTGTCCATCCCCCTTTTCTTGTGATGGTTACCACTGACCCATGTAACAGATATATAAATGTTTTGCAGACTCATAATAAATCAGGCAAAAATCTCTTCAGAATACTGGCTATCTATCTTTCTTTCTGGGGGGAATTGCCTCCAGATGACAGAATGTTATTTCGGGACCTAGAAACGAATCTTGTCCGTTTCACTTCCTAAACCGGGCAAGGACCCCACCGCGGTGGGCTCGTATAGACCCATATCCCTGCTCAATCAGGATATGAAACTCCTCACGGCTATCTTGGCTAAGCGTCTGGCTCAGGTTGTCCCCTTGCTTGTCCATCCTAACCAGGTGGGCTTTGTGCCCGGTCGTTTCTCTTCGGCTAACATCCTTAAGGCGTTGGTGGCTTTGCGGGAGGGCAGGGGTCGATCGGGGGACGACTTGCTGGCCAGTCTGGACGCTGAAAAAGCCTTCGATAAGGTTGTTTGGCCTTACCTCTTCTGGGTCCTCAGCCGTTTTGGCATCACAGGCTCTTTTCTTGATTGGGTGGTCCGTTTGTATACGGCCCCTACCGCGCAGCTCCTCATTAACCGACAACGTACGGCCTCTTTCCCTTTGCGAAGGGGCACCCGGCAGGGGTGTCCCTTATCACCGCTGCTGTTTATACTTTCGCTTGAACCGCTGGCGGCTAAGATACGTGATGCCCCGGGTGTGGAGGGCATCCGGGTGGGGGCGGAGGTCTGCAAGATTACCATGTTTGCGGATGACATGCTGCTTTTTGTCAGCAATGCCCGGGATTCTATCCCTCGCATCACTTCCTTTATTGACTCTTTCGGTGCTTTCTCTGGACTGTGCATCAATTTCAGCAAGTCTGAGGCGCTCCCGGTTACTGCGCCATGTGCATCGCGAGCTTTGCCTTCCTTCCCTTTGCGCTGGGCGACGGGGGAGCTCAAATACCTTGGGATTTTTCTTAGCGCTGACTGGGCCGCGGTTTATCGCAGTAACATCGTCAATCGCCTTGCCCAACTACGGGATGCTTGCCATCGATGGGGTGAACTCCCTTTGTCGCTCTTTGGTCGTATTGCCTTAGTGAAAATGGTCCTGTTGCCTAAGATTCTCTACCCTTTACAGATGATTCCCTTGTGGGTGCGAGCGTCCGAGGAAAGAGCCTACAGGTCCTTTGTTGGCTCCTTTATCTGGCGAAACCGGAGGGCCCGCGTGGGGTTTTGGAGACTTACGCAGAGTAGAGCCCGGGGTGGGTTAGCGCTCCCGGATATTCGGTTATATAATGTCGCGGCCCTGATGCGATGGGTGCATGAACTCTACACGATGGGTTCGCGCTTTGCTCCCCTGAGATTGTTCGACTCCTGGGTGGCGCCGCACTGCGCGCTGGCTTGTCTTGACGTCCCTGGGTGGCGGCGCCCCAGGCTGGGCTGTAATTCTCTTTGGCTGGATCCGCTGCGGCGCGCGCTGCTCTGGTGGCGGCGTCAGATAGGGGGAGGATCGAGGGACAACTGGGCTTTTCATTTTGTTCGGGGGAATCCTGAGTTCCAACCGGGTGTGGGTGCGGCACGTGGCCTGGAGGCCAGTTTTGGACCTGGCTTCTGCCTGGGACATATTGCAGCATTGACTCCCGAGAATGGGGTGTTCCCCTCTCTTGCTGACCTCCGCCGTCACTGGGCTCTCCCTGACATGCCTTTCTTTGCTTATTTGCAACTACGCCACTTTTACGAGACCTACCGAAAGGGCGCCCCTACTGGTGGCGGTCTCTTGAAGGTTGATCACATCTTTTTCTCTCTCCCCGCCTCTATGAATTCCCTCTCTACTTGGTATAGGATGGCACGGGAGGAACGGCCGGACCCCCGACTCCTTCATTTGGCTTCTCAGTGGACGGAGGAGCTCGGGGAGCAGGTCGGGGTTGAGATGTTGGTAGCATGCTTTGCCAGCATCCCTCGTGGGGTGCGCAATGTTTCCCTACAGGAGATACAGTTTAAACTCCTACATCGCACATACTTCACTGGGGTACGGGGCAAGAGGGCGGGCCTGTGGGATTCTGACCTTTGTGTTAAATGTCACCGTATGCGTGGCACCCTTATTCATATGATACTAGAATGCCCGCAGCTAGCAGCTTACTGGACTGGGGTGTTGGAATTTCTGACTCGGGTTGTGCAGTTGCCTTTTCAGTGGTCCTATACACTTATTCTCTTGGGGTGTGAGGGAGAGGTGTTAGACCAGGGCCTTAGTCTAGAGCACTGGCGATTTCTCTACATTGCTTTGCTGGTGGCCAAACGTGGGGTGCTCCGTCTCTGGATGGCTGAGGATGCGCCTGAGGTACTAGTATGGAAGCGCTCTATGCTTGAGGTGGCCCGCTGGGAGCTCCGTGTTCACTCGGAGCCGTTGTCGGCGTCCCGGCGCATGTACCGCTCTCTATGGGATGCTACTCTGTTGGAAATTGGCTCTCTGTGAATGCCTATGTGTTTCACCCACACTCACTCACTCTCTATGAACTGGGGGGGCAGGGGGGGGAGGGGTTGTCTGGCTTTTCGTTTCCTTGGATGGTTGATAGTATGTGTGGATGTCTGTTGGTATGGTTGGGGCGTGAATGGAGACTGGAAGGGTTGGTATGCCTGAATAGGTTGGGTTTCTGGGGTTCTTTCTCTGTGTTTCACTTGGGGATCCTGTTATATTGAAAATGTTGATTTGTACTGCTCAGCTTATCCGCATTATGTGCCCTTTGCTTATGCGGGCTGTGATGGGGTAGTGCCTTGCCTGGCCCTGGATGGGGTCTGGTGGGGATGGCTATCCCTCCTCCTCTGAGGGGGTGCTCTCCTGGTTGTTTTGCTTGAGGTTTTGCCCGATATCGGTCCTGACTGTAATGCAATGTTATTCTTGGCTGTGCAGTGCTTTTCTGTTCAATAAAAATTATTTCAAACAAACAAAAAAAAAAGAAACATAACAGCAGATAAAGGCCAAATGGCCCATCCAGTCGGCCCATCCGCAGTAACCATTATCTCTTTCTCTCTCTGAGAGATCTCACATGCCTATCCCAGGCCCTTTTAAATTTAGACACAGTCTCTGTTTCCACCACCTCTTCCAGGAGACTATTCCACGCATCTACCACCCGTTCCGTAAAAAAGTATTTCTTCAGATTACTCCTGAGCCTATCACCTCTTAACTTAATCCTATGTACTGGTCGCTGTACATGAAGAAAGACACGGTACTATTCGAAAGAGTCCAGAGAAGAGCGACTAAGATGGTAAAGGGGTTGGAGGAGTTGCCGTACAGCGAAAGATTAGAGAAAGTGGGCCTCTTCTCCCTCAAACAGAGGAGATTGAGAGGGGGCATGATCGAAACATTCAAGGTACTGAAGGGGATAGACTTAGTAAATAAGGACAGGTTGTTCACCCTCTCCAAGGTAGAGAGAACGAGAGGGCACTCTCTAAAGTTGAAAGGGTATAGATTCCATACAAATGTAAGGAAGTCCTTCTTCACCCAGAGAGTGGTGGAAAACTGGAACGCTCTTCTAGAGTCTGTCATAGGGGAAAACACCCTCCAGGGATTCAAGACAAAGTTAGATAAGTTCCTGCTGAATAAGGACGTACGCTGGTATGGCTAGTCTCAGTTAGGATGCTGGTCTTTGACCAGAGGGCCGCCGCGTGAGTGGACTGCTGGGCATGATGGACCACTGGTCTGACTCGGCAGAGGTAATTCTTTTTTTTTTTTTTTTTTAATTCTTTATTCATTTTCAAATTTGCAATAAGTGTAACAATATATCCAAACAAATTAACAATAAATATGACACTTAATAATCATCAATGGTAAAAATAATATGGGTGGGAGAGCAGTGGTAATTCATATGTTCTCTCATTGCAGAGTTTCCTTTCAAATGAAAGAGACTCGATTAATACGCATTTACATCACATAGGTATTTAAACATCTCTATCATATCTTCCCCTCTCCCATCTTTCCTCCAAAGTATATAGCTTGAGATCTTTAAGTCTGTCCCCGTACGCCTTATCACAAAGACCAGACACCATTTTAGTAGCCTTCCTCTGGACCAACTCCATCATTTTTATATCTTTTTGAAGGTACACAATATTCTAAATGAGGTCTCACCAAAGTCTTATACAGGGGCATCAATACCTCCTTTTTCCTACTGGCCATAACTCTCCCTATGCATCCTAGCATCCTTCTTATGTTCTTATGTTCTTCTAGCTTTCGCCATCACCTTTTCAACCTGTTTGGCCACCTTAAGATCATCACATACAATCCCACCCAAGTCCCGCTCTTCTGTCGTGCACATAAGTTCTTCACCCCCTAAACTGTACTGTTCCCTCGGGTTTTTGCAGCCCAAATGCATGACCTTGCATTTCTTAACATTAAATTTTAGCTGCCAAATTTCAGACCATTCTTCAAGCTTCGCCAGATCTTTCTTCATGTTATTCACACCATCCAGGGTGTCTACTCTATTGCAGATTTTGGTATCATCCACAAAGAGGTAAATCTTACCCGACAACCCTTCAGCACTATCATTTATTAAAAAGTTAAAAAGAACAGGTCCAAGAACAGAATATGGTAATGTGTTGAGTGTGCTCAGTACCCCCCACACACGTTGGTCACTTGAAATGAAGACCAATGGAACGGAGAACCATCGTAGCTGTGCTCAGTTCTCCTTATGTCCCAACTGCTGATTATTCAACATCTAATTCTCTATGAACTGTTGCAGCATCCTGTTTATCAATCTAACAACTGGATAGTTCAAAAGAATTACCGCTGCTGGGTCAGTGGTCCATCGTGCCCAGCAGTCCGCTCACGCGGCGGCCCTCTGATCAAAGATCAGGGCCCAAAATTCAAAATACAAAATTCCAAAACTACTTATTCCAAAACTACTACTACCAGTGGCAAATGATGACCGATGCACAGGCTGTAACCAAATTTCTTAGGATGTAAACGGCATACACTGCACTGTCCGCACTGATCGTGCAGACTGGATGGACCATTCGGGTCTTTATCTGCCGTCATCTACTATGTTACTATGTTACTTTCTTTAATAGACTCGTACATCCGATTGGGTAAGAAAGTGCGATCGGGTCACTGGGTCACGCAAGTTTTTGCCTTTCAAATAAGCAAATCTTGGTCGGTGACTAAAGACCTTATGTGTCTGCAATATAAACCAATATTTCTGAAAAATCTTCTTGAATTGAAATGCCACATGCGAATAAGATAAAACACGTACCACATGTTATGCCTTATTCGCACATCATGAGCTCAACCTCTGCTTCTGGCACTCACTGTGACCTTATATTATCACTTTATCTTTTTTGTCTCTCAGGGACCTACTTGAATTGTAAGCTCTTCTGGGCAGGGAGTAGAGTTAATTGTATGGAATCTAAATGCCAAAATAAATACACTTACCCCAGTCTCTTGTGTTCCAAACAATACTTCCTGATTGCTCTTTGGTGCCAGGAGAAGCAGAGGGCGAAAGAGTTTCTGGCAGAGAATGCCCGGCTGACAGAGGAGATGTTCCGCCAGATCCCTGGGATCTACTGCAGCCCAATTCGGGGGTCCATGTATGCCTTCCCCAGGATCGACATTCCAGAGAAAGCCGTGAGGCAGGCCCAGGTAAATCTGCTCCCAATTAGCCCTTCCGTAGTTACCCGTAGGTTGGAGAATCTGGTGGCATTAGGTGACTTATGTTGGTAATGCCAGTCTTGCCAGGGAAATCAGAAATTGCGTGACTTGGGTAGATTTCAATAAAGCTTCTTGTATCATACCCATGAAAGAGCAATCTTCAAAGGAGTGAAGATGGAGCTAACAGTACATCATTTAGAAAATAAGGAGATATCTGAGGCCAGGATTCTCAAAAAAACATGTTAAAAAGCAACGGTGTGCTAATGCAGCTGTTTAGATAGCAAATTTTAAAAAAGTGAGACATTCTCAAAAAATCGTACATGTAAATGAGGTTGACGGATAGCAGCGAAGATTCACTAAATTTGCATGTGCCCATCGCTGGTGATAGTGATGGACAGATGCACAGAAAAAACGTGAAAATAAAATAAAAACAAGAACACAACAGCGAGAGAGATGCTCATTCTCTCCCGCTGCCAACCAACAAATGCATCCCCCCACACACACACAGCAGTGACGACCCCCCTTTTTTCTGCGGGAGAGATACTGATTCTCTCCCACTACCAAGCGAAACCACTGCCATCCCTCCCCCCCCCCCCCGCAGCAGGAGAGATGACCACTCTCTCCCACTGCTAAGAAACCACCGCCACTTCCCAGCCGTGCCCCCCCCAAAAGCGGGAAAGATGCCCACTCTCTCCTGCTGCCATACAACACCCCAATGTCTCCAGCATCCCCCTTACCGCCATGTAGATCTGTGACCTGACGATTCCCTCCACCCAGCTGGCCCACCCTTACCAAGATGGTGCCCAGGGTGAACCCTCCCCCCCTTACTATGCTACTGAAAGGGATCTGTCCAAGCTGTGGCCTCTATCCATCCTGAACCTGTCAGAAAACGCTCCAATATAGGAAAACTATGGAACTTATGGCCTAGAAGGTGCTGGAAACTGGTAGAAGCCTGGGAGGGCCTTATCAGGTTAGGAGCAGTAATAGTAGGAAAGAAGGTTCTGGTAGCAGTGGAGCCATTCCTTCTGTTAGTTATTTAGTTATTTAATTCATTTTATATGCCATCCTCCCCAGAGAGCTCAGAACGGGCTACAAAGTAATGTGCATAATAATTACAGCAGTGGTCTCAAACTCTTGGCCCAGGGGCCACATGTAGCCTGCCAGGTACTATTTTGAGGCCCTCGGTATGTTAATCATAATCACAAAAGTAAAATAAAACAGTTTCTTGATCAAATGCTCTTTAGCTATAAATTACAATATTATTATTAAAACTTAGCCAAAAGGAATGATTTATAAACTATAAAGAGTTTTACCTCATGCAAAATTGTCATTTCTTTAATAAGACATTCACTCTTTTTTCTGAGGCCCTCAAGTACCATCAAATCCAAAATGTGGCCCTGCAAAGGGTTTGAGTTTGAAACCACTGGGTTACAGCGTCATTCATATAATATAGTTTGTTTATCCTAAATTAACATTTGCAGAGAGAAATTGGGGTCTAGGTACTTTTACCATAAAGATACAAAGCTATGGGCATTAGGTGAAGAGGTACATTTTTATTGTTTTCCTAAAGCTTAAAAGCCCTTGGAAGGATCTGATATGTAGAGGCGATTGGTAAGAAATAGGAGCAAGATCTGCGTCTGGCACTTTGGAGTCGGAGGCCACAAACAGGAGGTAATTGTAGATGTGTTTCCTCCTGAGAGCAGAGTGGTCTATTTGGGAAGTAAAGAAGAAGTTTGGCTGATAAGCAGTAGGGTGCCATGTTGTGTAAGGACTTATATGCTAGTGCTAAGCCTTTAAAGATGTAGCGTTCAGCTATAGGTAGCCAGTGTGCTGCTGATAGTGCTTGGGATACGGGATCATGGGTGCAAAGGCCCTTTGGAAGTCTAATTGCTGCATTTTGTTCACGTTGGATATGGTGAAGATTTTTAGTTGTCAGTCCGTTGAATAGTACGTTGCAGTAGTTCATGTGGGAGAGGATGAAGGCATAGAGAAGTTGGGTTTGGAGAAGTGTTATTTGGAGTTGTCGGAGACAGCAGAATGAAGAAAAGACCACTTGAGAGATGTGGTTGGAAAGTGATAGGTTAGAGTTGAAAAGTATCCCTAAGCTGCGTGCTTGATCTTTCACGGTTATGGTAGTTGATTCCCAGAGAAAAGAGGGTCAGGTGTAGTGGTCTTTGCGGATCCAAAGGAGTTCTGTTTTGGAGGTGTTTAGTTGCATTTGTTAGTGGACATCCAGGTTTTGATTTCTGGGAGTCGCGGTTCTCTCCTAGTGGAAGATATAGATATCATCGACGAAGGGGTGAATCCGGATTTGGTGTTTATGGGCTATATCTAGGACAGGTGAAATGTAGACATCAAACAAAAGTTGGGGTAGTAGAGCCCCCAGTAGTACACTGTATTTGATTTGATTTTGGCTTTGATAGGGTAATGTCAATTACTACGCTTTGGGATCTATTGCTAAGGAAGAATGTGAACTAGTGTAGTGCAGTATTTTGGATGCCAAGCTTTGTGAGTCGTGTGATGAGGTGAGGATGGTCAATGGTGTTGAAGGCTGTACTCAGGTTTAATAGCACCTGTAGGACATCATTTCTCTTATCCATAAGTTTCCAGCAGTTGTTGATGATGTCAAGAAGGACAGTTTCAGTACTATGAAATTTCTTGAATCCTGACTGGAAAGGGTTTTCTGGTTGTCAATGAAGGAGTGCAATTGTTTTTTTTCCAGGATCTTGGAAATAAATGGTAGGTTGGAGACAGGTCCTTTTTTTTGTTATGACAAATACATGTATCATCTCCCCCTTCTACTTATCCAAAAATTTGCACTCAAAATTAAAAAAAAAAATCTTCCCACCCATCCACCCTGGACGTGTATTATCAAAAGGGGAAAATCAACAATCACTCTTTACAGAATTTTGGCAATGGCTCCCAAATATCCATAAACTTCCTATAATGTCCTTGTTGTATAGCCACCATACGTTCCATTTTAAAAGTGTGACATAGAGATTCCCACCAAAAAGTATAATTTAACCAATCCCAGTTTTTCCAGTTCCTCAAAATAAGTTATATGGCAACCCCTGTCATTATAAAGAGAAGTTTGTTATTCCGAGCAGATATTTGGCTTTTAGCCCTCATTAACGTACCAAATAGGATAGTATCGTACGTCAATGCAGCTGGATTTTCCAATATTTTGTTCACTTGATCCCAAATGGATCTCCAAAATTTAAGTATCAAGGACAATAGTACAATAGATGATCCAAAGTCCCAACTTCAAAATGACAGTGCCAGCATCTATTAGACTTGGAACTATCTAATTTCTGCAATCGAACAGGGGTCCAAAATGCTCTATGTAACAAGAAAAACCATGTTTGTCTCATAGATGCAGATGCCGTACATCTCATCCTCCAAGTCCAAATTCGTGGCCATTGAGACACAGTAATCTGATGCTTTATCTCAATGCTCCAAATGTCATGAAGACCAGTCTTTGATTTCTTATTCAAAAATTCAGATATTAATTTGTACCACTGAGCGGCCTGGAAGCATAGGACTGGCAAGCTATACTGATTTTTAAGATTTTGCCAGTCAGGGAACCTCTTCTGAATGGCTTTTTTTCAACTGCAACCATCTATAGCTTTGAGACTTAGCAATACCAAATGTGTGAAAAGTCAAGCATCTTTCCATCTGATACTACATCATCCAGAGTATGCCTGCTTTCATCCAATGCTTCCAGATGACCTTAAACCCGCCAATTTGAATCTTGGAGTTCAGCCAAAGGGACTGACAAGTGGATCTATGGATCGGAATAGGTGTTAAATTATTAATAAATTTTAATGTCTGCCAAGTGTCTAACAAAATTCTATTGTCCTTATATAAGAACATACGAACATAAGAACATAAGCAATGCCTCCGCTGGGTCAGACCTGAGGTCCATCGTGCCCAGCAGTCCGCACATGCGGTGGCCCAACAGGTCCAGGACCTGTGCAGTAATCCTCTATCTATACCCCTCTATCTCCTTTTCCAGCAGGAAATTGTCCAATCCTTTCTTGAACCCCAGTACCGTACTCTGCCCTATTACGCCCTCTGGAAGCGCATTCCAGGTGTCCACCACACGTTGGGTAAAGAAGAACTTCCTAGCATTCGTTTTGAATCTGTCCCCTTTCAACTTTTCCGAATGCTCTCTTGTTCTTTTATTATTCAAAAGTTTGAAGAATCTGTCCCTCTCTACTCTCTCTATGCTCTTCATGATCTTGTAAGTCTCTATTATATCCCCTCTAAGTCTCTTCTTCTCCAAGGAAAAGAGACCCAGTTTCTCCAATCTCTCAGCGTATGAAAGATTTTCCATCCCTCTTATCAGGCGTGTCGCTCTCCTCTGAACCCTCTTGAGTAACGCCATGTCCTTCTTAAGGTACGGCGACCAATATTGGACGCAGTACTCCAGATGTGGACGCACCATCGCCCGATACAACGGCAGGATAACTACAGTTAAAGATTCTGCCATAGTACCTGTAATATACCCTTTAGTCAGTTGAGCCTGATATAAATTTAATAGATGAAGCAATAAGGTAATTTGAAATGATTTGTAAAACTCTACAGTGAACCCATCACCACCTGCAGTGGATCCAACTCTAAGGGACTTCAATATTACTTGTAACTCCCCTCTCCGAATCTCAAGCTCCCTCCAACTCTTCCGCAAACACCTAAAAACCTGGCTATTCTCAAAACTGTAACACTTCCCCCCTCTTAGGCCTCTCACCTTCCCCCTTTACACCTAACTCTTTAATCTCTCCACTGTAGTTCCTCTCTCATCTTTCTTCCTGTAAACCGTGCCGAGCTCCGCATTCGTGGAGATGGTGCGGTATATAAACCCAAGGTTTAGTTTAGTTTAGTTTAGTTTAGTTTAATTCTTTCATTGATATAGGCACATCAAGAGTTCCTTTTATATGCTCAGGAATTTTAGGCCCCTTAATGTACTCTAAAAACTTTAAAGCCTCAAGTTCTTTATTTGAATAAAGTTCGGAAGAATACAAAGCTTTATATTTCAAAAATTGTTTTAAGATATTTCCAGTTTGAGAATGAGTTTCTCCATTCTCATCTGTGATAGCTACAATTTTTATTTTCCTTTTTTTAGCTTTAAGGTAATTAGCTAATACTCTTCCCGCTTTATTCGAGTTTCCATAATACAGAGCCTGCTGACAGAACAGATCTTTCCTAGCCATTTGAGAGGAAATCTTCATTGTATTTATATATAGCTTTTAAGAGGGCCTGTAAAGTAGTTTGGTCCCATTTCAAGGCCAATTGCAATTCTAAGGGCTCATTTTACAAAGGTGCGCTAGCGGTTTTAGCGCGTGCTTAGCGTGAGCTAAAATGCTGCGCGCGCTAGCTGCTACCGCCTCCTTTTAAGCAGGTGGTAATTTTTCGGCTAGTGCGTACTATAGCACGCGCTAATCCAGTGCGTGCACTAAAAACGCTTGTGCACCTTTGTAAAAGTAGCCCTAAGTCTTTAATATTTTGTTCCAAATTAGAGAATTCCAATTTAAGTTGTTTCCTAACATGTGCCAAATATGAGATAATTTGCCTTTGAAAGCATCCCATAGTGTTTCTAAAGAGATTTCCTCTGAGGCATTGATCTGAAAATATTCATTCATTTTTAATTGAAATTCCTCAATAAAGTTAGAATCTGCAAGCAATGTATTATTGAACCTCCACACAGGTCTATTACAATCTTGTTCCTCAAATTTTAATTCAATCCAAACTCCAGCATGATCTGATAAAACAATTGTTTATACCAGCTTTGGTTACCTGTTGAACTAATTGATCTGATACAAATACATAATCTATTCTTGAAAATGATTTATGAACATGGGAGCAAAAGGAAAAGTCCTGAACATTAAAATGTAGAACCCGCCATATATCTTTTAATCCACAGGATTGAACTAAATTATCCAATCCCAATGATTTAAAAAGTTTACTAGGTTGTTTATCCATCAGTGGGTCCATAACAGCATTGAAGACCCCAGCTACCACTAGATTAGAGGCAGCTAGTGGCAGAAGTTCATGCTGAAGAGCTTTGAAAAATTCTGCTTGATTTGAATTAGGTGCAAAGATATTAAACAGTGTCAGAGCATGTTTCACCAAGGTCATATTCACCTGAACCCACCTTCTTGAAGAATCTGCAGAAATAAAATTAAATACAGCTGGACATTTCCTATGCAGTAAAATAGCCACCCCCGCTTTCTTTCCCACAGCCAGCACAAATAAACACTGCTTGACCCACCCCCCTTCCAACTTTATCGACTCCCCAGCAGACAAATGAGTTTCCTGTATCATATAAATATCCGCATCTTGCCGCTTTAAAAAATTGAGTGTTCTTTTCCCTCTTAATAGGATGATTGAGGCCATTGACAATTAAAGAAAACATTTTAAAATTCATTGCAAAATTTCTTCTTTTTTTTTGTAAATCTTTATTGATTTTCAAGCTTTTATAGTGTAATACAATGATAAATCAGATATACTATAGAACACACACTATTAACTATATAATTATACATTAAAACAATTATTTCCTCCCATCCTCATCTTCATTCTAAAATAATAATACATTAGAAAACCCATAATAGTATACCAAAAATCCTTTCCCCCAAAAAACACTCTTTGTTCAATACACATCCTAAACCCCTTAATAAAAATCCCCTATTCTCCCCCCATTCCCTATCCCCTATATCATACGATTGCTTGAAGATGCTCATTAGACTAGCAGCCAGAACCCTCCCCCAGGCAATATAATTATTTTCTGCCCCTTATAAAATTAATATCAGGATCTTGGAAATAAATGGTCGGTTGGAGACAGGTCTAAAGGTGCTTGGCATGTGCAGGTCATGTAGGTTTTTAAAAAAGTGGTCTGATGATTGCTAATTTCCAGTTTGTAGCTACTGAGCCTGTTTGTAAAGAGGCATTGATAAGTGGAAAGACTGGGCATACAAAGCATCTTTCACAGCAACTAGGAGGTATGATGGTCAGAGATCTAGGATGGAGCTGAAAGAATAAATGGAGTCTAGAATCTGCATTTGCACTTTCATTTTTGATTTGATAATGGCGGAGCTACTTTGGTATAATTTAAAATTTGACAACATCTACATGGACATTGAATAGATTCAGAGGCACTGATCTACATCTGGTATGGTCTCCTGATGCAGGCACATTCGCTGAAACATGGCCTGGGTCGAGTCCACTGTAAATCTAGATGATAATTTGTACATGCTATATTAGTTAAGAACATAGGAATAGCTTTACTGGGTCAGACCAATGATCCATCAAGCCCAGTAGCCCTTTCTCATGGTGGCCAATCCAGGTCACTAATACCTGGCCAAAACCCAAGGAGTAGCAATATTCCATGCTACTTCCATTAAATTGTGGTTCATTTGAAGACCTGACTCACTCTGCTCCTTCTTTGGATTCCTGGGATTTGTGCAGAGTGGACATTCTCTGTGGTTTGGACCTTTGGATTCAGTCATTTTCAAACTGGCATTACCAACATAAGTCACCTAATGCCACCAGCTCTATTACTATCCCTTATAGCAATAAAGGCATCCTATAACTCACAGAGAATAGAATAGTCTCCCGGTAGAGGTGGTGGAGACAAAGATGGTGTTTGAATTCAAGAAAGCCATGGGACAGGCACATGGGATGTCTTAGGGAGAGGAGGAGATAGTGGATGCTAACTAGATGGACCATTTGGCCTTTATCTGCCATTATGTTTCTATGTAACCAGGTGCCATTACCAAATCATCCTGTTTCCAGACTACCATGAATCTATATCAAAGGATTCTAGGCACCTGTGTTACTATTTTATCAAAAGTCTGTTAGTCTCATTGTGATTCTTTGTTTGAAGGAGCAAGGCATGGAACCAGATGTTTTCTTCTGCTACAAGCTGCTAGAAGAGACAGGGGTTTTCCTGGCTGCTGGAAGCACATTTGGACAAGATGAGGGGACCTACCATTTTAGGTAAGAAAAGGACCTGGTCTCCCAGACCCAAATACTGGTGAGAGGATCTAAAGATAGAAAATATGAATCAGAAGAGACAAGATGTGTATATTAGATCAAATGAAAGCTCCATTATAGGGTTGAGTCGAGTATGACTCTGTGGACCATGGACATCTTGTTTATATCCAGTGTTGATCCTGAGGTTAGATTACAGTGGGAAGAACTGAGTGTACAGTGTTATGAAACCATAGAACTTTGGGATTGTCTGCGTTTAGTCTGAGATTGTTGGATGCAGCCCAGATCTGTATTTTGTCTTTTCCATTTGATATTATCAGTATTGTAATATTTGAGTCATGATTAATTGGGATGCGTAGAAGAATGTCATCTGTGTATGAGAATATGCATTCAATGTTATAGAATTTGAGCTCATGAAGAGGTTACAGAGAATCGAAGATAACGATGATCCTTGTGGTAAGCCACAGAACGCTTGCCAGTTTTTTGAAAACACTTTATCTTTGCAGACAAGATATTGTCTGTTTTGTAGGAAGTCTGAACCAGTTCATGACAGTTTCTACAATGCCTAATTCGTTGAATTTGGCTAGTAATAGTTGGTGGTCAACCGAGTCAAAGGCAGCGGATACGTCAAATTGAAGGAGGATTGCCTGGCGGCCAACACTCAAGTTTTGCTTGATTTTGGTGGTTAATTCCAATAAAAGGACCTCTGTGCTACAATTTCAGTGGAATCCAAACTGAGTGGAATGGAGGCAAGAGTGTTCAATGTAGGTGGAGAGTTGATTGCAGACGTGCGTTTTGAGAAGTTTGGTTAGTATTGGGATTCCAGCTATGGGTCTGTAATTTGATGGGCTTTGGGGGATTGGTGTGAGGGCAATTTGCCCCATTTAGGATGGCAGTTGGCTGTGATGAAGATTGTATAGGAGTTTTGTTAGCCATTCTGTTTTTTATCATGTTTCTATGTTTTATTAGTTGAGGGGCATTAAATCAAATGGATAGTTGAGCAGCCTTCAGACCTAGATCATAAGACCCAGGTTGGGACATATGGGAAATCAGTGAGGCAAAATAAGGGATTGGCCAGTGTAGAGCTTCTTAGGGCTAAGGCTGGAATCTTGAATTTAAGCCACTGTGTGATTGGAAGTCAATAGTGATGATAAAAGAAAGGAGTGAGACGGCCAAAGTGCCCAGCACTTGATAAGAGATGAATAGACGTATTTTGCACAGTTTGAGGTTGCTTTTGAAGAGCACTAGAAATACCACCGTAAATAGCATTACTGTAGTCTAATCTTGATATAACTAGAGTGTACAGAAGTGAGGCGCATTCAGAATCATTGATGTAAGACTGGACAGAGTGAATTAAGCACAGTCATAGAAGCTAGATCTAATCATGTGACCAATTTGTGATTCAAAAGATAGCATCAATTTTGTAAGATACCAATTTTTTACATATTTATTTTGTTATTTAGCCTGTCTTCCCCAAAATCCCAGAACAGGTTGCATAAGGTACATTCACAATATAATAACACGTTGCCCAAGATTCCTAAAAGTTTATTGAACCCACTGAGTCATCCCGTAATATCAATTGGTAAGAAATAGGTATCATTCATTGCTGGAATGTGCTGAGAACTATTTAGACCAAGTTTTGCAGCCCTTTGTTAAAGATCCCACTCATATTTTGAATCAGTTGCACAGTTTCAGTGGACTCTCCTGGTGAGATGGAGAGAGAGTAGCCACATCCCACTGGGACAGAGCCCACGCTGGCTGAGACATCCACAAGTGGCCAGACATTCATAAGCACCCCACTTCCACACTTTGACACACGTCTCCCTTTTTCATTTCAGATTGACTCTTCTTCCTCCCAAGGAAAAGCTGAAGAGCGTCCTGCAGTCCATTAGAGACTTCCAGAAGAAGTTCTTTGAGGAATACTCCTGAGAGACAGAATAAGGGTGGGTGGTGCACAATCCCCCATCCCATGGTCATGGGTCTGAAGGAGCTGCCAACTCCACTTTGGTACATTCTGCTGCAATGAGGAAACCGTTCTATCGTCTTTGGAATAAGCTATTTCTCTCCCTTTCCTTTTATCCACTTTTAATGTTCTCCTTCTCCGAGTTCTCCTCTGGTCTTCTTTCCCTCTGCAGTGTCCCTCCTGAAACTTCCCTCTGTATCTCTCCCAGCCACCCTCTACCCTTCCCTCCTTCCTTCCTGTTGTGTCCTTCAAGAACATAAGAATAAGACTATTGCCATACTGGGACAGGCTGAAGGCCCATCAAGCCCAACAGTGGCCAATCCAGGCCACAAGTACCTGACAAGATCCCAAAAGAGTAAATCAGATTTTATGCTGCTTATCCTAGAAATAAACAGTGGGTTTTTCTAAGTTCATCTCAATAACAGCTCCCCCCCCCCCTCCCCACACCTGGACTCCAAATACTACACTGCTTTGGGCTGTAATTTTAAAACCAGGACTGACCAAAAAGTCTCCTTTCTGGAATGGGTAACCTGGTCACCCTACGGCCCACCCCACAGCTTCTCTGACTCTTCCTAGCTGAGCATCTGGCTGTCATCTACATGTTCTAGATCAGCTTCTGCCCTACAGATCAGTCCCAGCTCCTCTGCAATTCCACATCATTTCACTTTGGGTTTTATTCCTGGGGGACTGATTTCTCCCTGTGTCTGGGCTTGATGTATCTTCTCCTGTCTCTTCATATTTAGTCCAAGCCCCAGTTTCATGCGCCTTCCTTTTCCTTGGCATGGCCTTTGTATCAAATAGTGTTGCAGTCCTGGAAGGATATCCCAGGCATCCACCACCCTATCTGGAAGAGATACTTTCTCATGTTTCCTCTTTTCAGTTTCACAGCATCACTTCCTGGTCTTGCATGCCTTTCTTTGCTAAACAATGGCTCTTAAACACAATTAAACATTTAGCAGGATTCACTCTTGTAACCCCCTTTCCTTTCTGCCTGGGGGGTCCTTGTAAGGCTTTTCTTTGCTAGCATCCCTCCCTCCTGCTCTCCCTCCAAGGGAGGTGCGAAGGCGACCAAGAACCCCCCATGTCGCTGATGTGTTCTGCAACCTCCCATGGATATCGAGTCAGTGAGAGAGGCAGGACCGTTCTCCTGAGGACAACAGCTGCTGATATAGATATCTAGCTTTGGTCTAAGGATGCACCAAAAGGAAACTTTATGCAGCTGTGTATGGTGGGGTTACCATATTATACTATTGTAAAATCTGGACATGTGGCCTCGCCCCCCAGACCTGCCCAGTTCTACCCAGCCCCTGTTCCACCCAAGTCTTCTCCTCGAGCTCGGAGCTGCGTTTGGAAGGCTTCTGAGCATGCGCAGATGCCCTCCAGACATGGGCCCCGAGCTTGAAGCTTTTCAAAACCCCGGACAAAGTGCCGGCTTTTGAAAAGCCATCTAAAAACAGGACCTGTCTGGGTAAATCCAGACATCAGGTAACCCTAGTGTATGGAAGCTTTTATTCTGTCGTGTAATTGGTTTACATCTCTCAAGTCAAAGGGACTCCTGAGGAAGACATTGTGCCAAAACACAGACCATGTTGGGTCCTGCTCTATCAATCTGCCCATTGAACATTAGATACACTTTTGATTGATTTCTCAATAAAGACACTTAAATTTTTACTTTTATTTGTATCGGCCTTTTATTGTCTTTTCCTGTGTTAATCCAGATATCATATTTTTAATCCGCTCTTCTTGTGCTTTTGTTTTTTGTGGATTTTTTTCCCCTTTTTGCTTCTTGGTTCTCCCTCCAACAGCCAGGGCTGGGGTTAAGCCAGTAAGTTAGATAAGTCATGCAGCAGAGTTTAGGACAGATTGCAGGGGGGGGGGGGGGAGGCAGTTCAATGGGAGTAGATTGCAGTAGTCTAAGCGTGAGGTTTCAAGGGTGTGGACAAGGGTCCGGGCAAAGTGCTCAGAGAGGAAGGGGTGAATTTTGGTGATGTTATAGAGATAGAAGTGACAGGTTTTAGCAGTCTTTTGGATG
Source organism: Geotrypetes seraphini (assembly GCF_902459505.1). NCBI lineage: Eukaryota > Metazoa > Chordata > Amphibia > Gymnophiona > Dermophiidae > Geotrypetes > Geotrypetes seraphini. The sequence goes on from NC_047085.1 coordinate 9,083,150, forward strand.
TTTAAGAGGAGCCTGAACTAAAGCTATGTGATGCTGGGTTCCACATTAGGAGTCACCGCCTAGGTAAAGGATCTAGGGGTCATTGTTGAGGATATGTTGAAACCCTCAGCTCAGTGTGCAGCGGCGGCTATAGAATGTTAGGAATTATCAGGAAAGGAATGGAAAACAAAGATGAAAATGTTAAAAAATGCTCTTGTATCGCTCTATGGTACGGCCACACCTTGAATACTATGTCCAATTCAAAACAGGTGTAGCGGAATTAGAAAAGGTACAGAGAAGGGCGAAGAAAATGATAAAAGGGGGGCTAAGAGGAAAGGCTAAAGGGGCTGGGGCTCTTCAGCCTGGAGAAGAGATGGCTCAAAGATGGTCTATAAAATACTGAGTGGAGTGGGACGGATAGATGCGAATCACTTCTTTACTCTTTCCAAAATTACTAAGACTAAGGAGTAGGTGATGAAGCTACTAAGTAGCAGATTTAAAACAAACCAGAGAAAATATTTCTTCACTCAGCGTGCAATTAAATTCTGGAATTCATTGCCAGAGAATATGATGAAAGCAGTTAGCTTAGCAGGGTTTATAAAATGTTTGGATACTTCCTCAAATCGAAGTTCATAAACCATTATTAAGATGGACTTGAGGAAATCCATAGTTTATTCCTAGGATCTTGTCAGGAACTTGGGACCTGGGTTGGCCACTGTTGGAAACAAGATACTGGGATCAATGGACCTTCAGTTTGTCCCAGTATGGCAGCTCTTATGTTCTTATATGAGTACAGGACAATGCAACCATTGTGACATCACTGCTGAGGTTGGCTCTTAGGCATTGATGGAATGAGGCATTATGACATCACAATCTCAGCTCTGGAATGTTGCTACTCTTTGGGTTTCTGCCAGGTAACATAGTAAATGACGGCAGATAAAGCCCTGATTGGTCAATCCAGTCTGCCCATTTGTTATACCCATTACAAATACATGATTAAATTAACTTGTCTCTTCTTTGATACTTTTATAAAGTCCACCTGGTATTGTCCTAGGTTCCAAATGCTGAAATTGCCATCCAAGCTCACTCCAGCCTCTCCAACCATCCTGTTTGCAGGATATCTTCCATAAAGTCTGGCCAGTAATATCCTCATGTTCCATAGTAGTGGAGTTCCCATTGATGCCCTCCCCAGCCCATCCTATACCACATCACCACATATGAGACACAGACCGTGTAGGTCTGTCCAGTACCGGTCCACTTCCCCTTCCTACATTTCCATTGCTGGCCTTTTCTCCCATCCCACCACCTCCTAGTCATGCTCAAAATAAGCAGTTTACAAAGTACATCCATCGTCATCTCATTCCCATAGTATCTCCTTTCCCCTCCCTCCACAACGTACAGCTTGCCTCCTCCAGCTCTGCTTTTTCTCCCTCATCAAACCAGCCTGCGCCCTGCTCTCCTCCATCCCTTCCCCACTGTCTGTCTCTTACCCTGCATTTCCTCTCAAGTACAGTATGCTGAAGACTTGCTCTACCTCCTTCCTCCACTAGATGGGGCCATATCCCTCCTGTCTTTCCCTATCAGGGAACATTATGGCTTTTTGTAGAATATTAACCCCAGGTTTTGTACCAGTTTTGTTCGATCTGCTCATTTGAAAGCTGGTTCACTCATACTTTTTGAGCCCTATTTCTCACTGCTTGCATGAGAGAGAAAACCACATAAACCGAGTGGCCCAGCCATTAAGAAGAGACCTGAGTACACCTCTCTCTGCCTACTACCTTCCCCTTGCTCTCATTTTCCCTTCACCACAAGTAAATGTGCTTTGAAACCGATGTACATACTTTTAACTATTGGGTGGAAAACAATTCTTAGCTCAAAATATTGACTCGGATTAATCTTCACTTGGGTATTTTTTCAGAGGCTTTAAAAAAAAGCCAATTGATTCATTTGCAAAGCAATACTACTCTTAAATCATTCTAGGTTTATACTCTGGATGTACTGTGTGAAAAATCTCACTCTTTGAGATGGTTTACCCTTGGCATCTTGAGTCCCAGCTGCAGGTGATCAGCAGTTTCTTCTCGCACACCTGGGTCTTTCCTTTGAAACTGATTATCCCAGGAAGAGCAGCGATGGTGGCTCACCCAATAAGCAACAGAGACTGAGTGATGACTTTCAACTCCCATAGAACAACTGTGTACAAGGTTCTGAGTGGTCCTATTACATACCACAATAAGAAAAAGCCTACGCTACATGAGAGGGGTCACAACATGTAAACTGGAAGGACAAGACCTGCTCTCAATTCTGAGAACTATCTTGAACCCAATAGCTGGTGATGGCTATCAAAAGTTCACCAGGGCATAAAGCACCCAAGGTTACCCAGAAATATCATTTAAAGCCATCCACTAGCTTAAAAAACCAGTTAATGTGTTAAAAATTCTAATAAATTGAAATTGAAATGTGCAAAGATTGAAGATAAGAATCATAAAGTGCCTAAAGTGTCAGGTGCAAAGTCACATCGTTCCTGAATTTCAAAAAGCAGACTAAGTGCAAAATCACTCATTGATGAGCCTTGAGAAAGCAAGAAATCATATTTGTCCAATCCATTGAAACTGCCATCTGCAAGGACTTATCCGAGAAGCCACCAACATCCATCTAGTACAGAGGTGTTGAAGTCCCTCCTCGAGGGCCGCAATCCAGTCGGGTTTTCAGGATTTTCCAAGGAATATGCATGAGATCTATTAGCATACAATGAAAGCAGTGCCTGCAAATAGATCTTATGCATATTCATTGGGGAAATCCTAAAAACCCGACTGGATTGCAGCCCTCGAGGAGGGACTTTAACACCTCTGATCTATAAGAGGGATTGTTGTCCGGAAGTGCCAACTGAGCGCCCTACAGAGCCCCGTTTCGTTTCCTTCTTCAGGGGCAAACTCAGAGATGTCTCCCACTGAAAACTAAATCAAGCACTGCTCCTCTCCAGTTTTCAGTGGGAGACGTCCCTCAGTTTGCCCCTGAAGAAGGAAATGAAACAGGGCTCTTTAGGGCGATCAGTTGGCACTCACGGATAATAGACCCTCTTACTAGATGGATGTTGGTGCTTCTCGGATAAGTCCTTGCAGATGGCAGTTTCAATGGATTGGATTTCTTGCTTTCTCAAGGCTCATCAATGAGTGATTTTGCACTTAGTCTGCTTTTTGAAATTCAGGAACGATGTAACTTTGCACCTGACACTTTGGGCACTTTATGATTCTTATCTTCAATCTTTGCACATTTCAATTTATATTTATTAGAATTTTTAACACATTTAACTGTTTTAAGCTAGGGGATGGCTTTATATGATGTTTCTGGGTAACCTTGGGTGCTTTATGTCCGCTATGCCCTGGTGAACTTTTGATAGCCATCCCCAGCTATTTATTTAATCTCTAGAGATTCCTGGTGTTTCTAACCAATATTAATCAAGTAGTGCAAACTTTGAAAGCCATTTCCCAGAATCGAGAGCAGGCTTTTTCCTCCCTATTACATACCAACCGTAAAACAGCAGGGACTGTGCACCGGGGCTGAGTGTTGTCCTGAGATATCCTCCATGAAACAGCAGGGACTGTGCACCGGGGCTGAGTGTTACCCTGAGATATCTTCCATGAAACAGCAGGGACTGTGCACCGGGGCTGAGTGTTACCCTGAGATATCTTCCATGAAACAGCAGGGACTGTGCATCGAGGCTGAGTGTTACCCTGAGATATCCTCCATGAAACAGCAGGGACTGTGCACCGGGGCTGAGTGTTGCCCTGAGATATCCTCCATGAAACAGCAGGGACTGTGCACCGGGACTGAGTGTTACCCTGAGATATCCTCCATGAAACAGCAGGGACTGTGCACCGGGGCTGAGTGTTACCCTGAGATATCTTCCATGAAACAGCAGGGACTGTGCACCGGGGCTTAGTGTTACCCTGAGATATCTTCCATGAAACAGCAGGGACTGTGCATCGAGGCTGAGTGTTACCCTGAGATATCCTCCATGAAACAGCAGGGACTGTGCACCGGGGCTGAGTGTTACTCATCATTATCCCCAAAAGAGCAGAGTGCCAAGTGTTAGCTTCTGATATCTCCCTAAAATAGCATTGACTTTCCGGGATGACTGAGTGTTCTTTCACATTTGAGTCTGTTCTGTAACTAATCAAGTCACATTTTCCATTAATAGCAAATGACACTTTGGTTAGATTTTGGAAAGTGTACATTCGAACATGCATGAACACGTATGTTTACTGCAGGTTGACCTATTTATTAGCTAATGCTGACACAATAGCCCACTTTAGGAAAGGTAGCCCTTAAAAACATCAACAATTAAATAAAACGTTTAAGATTTTTAATTTAATAGTTAAAATATTTATGGCTGCAATTGCTAGAAACTCTGACAGAGCTAAAAATGGAATTCGGTTGCATAGATACTGTTCTTCACAGATCTGCGGGTCCTTTCCATGTGAGAAGTGGCCAGGCTTGAGGACACAGCTTTCAAGAGCTTGGGATCGGGGGCACAGAGGTGTGTGTACTGGCCCACTGCAGGAGAAAGCCCTGGAAGACATCCTAAATGCAGATGGGGAGCTTTAACCCTTTCAGGACCATAAGGATCGTAGGCCAATTTTTGTGGTTTTGACAACATTTTTATGGTAAAAAGGGCTTGCAGATGCCAAAAAAATTGATTTTTTTTTGTGAAATATCATTATTTTTTTTTTAAAAAAATCAAACTTCTGGCTTATGGACAGTGTGGCAAGTGAATCTTCTCGTCAATCTGGCAACGACGCTAATGAATGAATGTCGGAACCAGTTTGTTTACATAAAGGCAGTATCATATGGAGTCCGTACATATCAAATTTAGAACTGTAGACTATCCCAATCAAAATTTATAGGATTTTAAAGTTATGGGACAAATATGTCCCTTGGTCCTGAAAGGGTTAAGGCAGGTGACTTGTTTCCACGGGACTAGCAAAGCCTGTCCTTAGAGGTGTTCACTGCCTCTTCTGGCACTAAAGAGACAGCACACTGTCCAGTTAAGTCCTGATTCTGTTCTATGTATGCTGTGGTCTGACCAGACAGCTGGACAGGGAATCCTCCTGGAAGCCACGCAAGCCCTCCTTGCTAAATGTCTGTGCCACCCTGGCTCGCTCCCTGCTGTCGCCCAGTGGGCCCAGCCCAAGAAACATCCCTTACTGTGTGACCTCATGCTCTGTGTGTCAGCTCTTTGGGGAAGGGAGTTTGGAATTCAGTGTTTTTGAGTATACTGTAGGTTTGATAGAACTTGCAACACTGGTACATGTTAATTTGAAGTCAGAGTGACCCCCATCCCCCATCCCTGGTTGCCTTCCCAGTGACACTGATCCTAGAGAAGATATGGATACAGTTTAGCCACAGAGCTAACCACTCTGTAGGCAGCTTCACCACAGCCACTGGGATATTCTGTCTAGTCACTCAGACATCACATATGCTGGTGCCCAGGATGCCCTGCTGACTGGTGCTACTCACAAACCAATGTTTATAAAATCTTGTGAGGAGCTCTCGGCAACACCAGGTGACATTCCTCCAGCCCCCATAGTTCAACCCTGACTACATCGCAAGTACCGCGTGGGGTGTGGGGAAGTGATATCCAGCAGAGTTAGCCCCTCCCCCAATCGAGGGGGTCAATGGAAGGAAACCCATTAGAATAATTATTGCTAACTCCCTCCCTTCCTTCCCCCCTTAAACACTGCCTCCAAACCCAAAAGAGCACTGCAGATCATAGCCTGACCACCCCTGGTCTATAACCTCTACCCTGCCCCCCACCCCCCAAGGTCACATCTCTATATACATCTTTCCCTCACCCATCTGTTGCTCTCTTCCTCCCTCATTACTCCCCAGTGACAGCCCGCTGCAGGTCCCTCCCTGATTGGTTAGTTTGGTTTATTTGGGTGGTAGACACGGAGGTAGCCTCTGTTCCTCTTAGGAGTATTCCTTGACAAACTTCTTGTGGAACTCCGTCAGCTTCTGCAATAGTGTCTTCAGCTTCTCAGTAGGCGGAAGGATGGTCATTCTAAGAGAGAGGAGACATGTGACAACCATGAGAGAAGAACAAGACTCATGTGGTATGTCTACGTTCTTATTTACATATATAGCTATTCTTCTGGCTAAAAATACAATTTAAAAAGCATTATACGATTATAAGCATTATAAGATACGTTTGGTATTGAAATTATGGGATTTGCTTTCTCCATCTAACTTTGGTCCAGTTATTGAATGTTGTGCTTTGCCACATTTAGATTATTGTAAAGCTCTTTTGTGTGGACTCCCCAAAAAGTCTTTGAGAGAACTGTGGCGTGGGTAATTTGTGGCATCTGTCATAATGAGCATGTAACCCCCTTGCTCATTGAGCTTCATTGGCTTCCAGTGGTTTGGCACGAATGGGAAATATTGGTGCCTCGTGAACACATGAATAGCGGAAACAGACTGTATTACAGATTAAGATTTGACCAGGCCACACCACTACTCATAAAATTATGTTGGTTACCAATAGAAAAGGGAACTCCACCTCTGGACCCTTTCAATCTTAGATCTTTAACAGACGGAATTTCTAGTTCTGCAAGCTCTATAGTACAAGACAGATAAAGACCTGAACAGTCCATCCAGTCTGCAATAGAATTTCATGATTGAATTGTCTTTTGGTGTGCTTTTTTGTTTGTTTGTTTCTTTCTTTCTTTTGGGCCACAAACCTTAGAAGTCCACCTGCTACTGTCCTTAGGTTCCAACTACTGGAGTTGCCGTTACTCCAGCCTATCCAAACCATATCCTTGGCAGGATTCAGACTCTGAAAGTTTGCCCATTCAGATTCTAGTTAGAGATCCTCTGGGTTCATCCTACGCTTTTTTAAATTCCATCACCATTTTCCTCTCCACCACCTCCCTCGGAAGGCATACCAGACATCCACCACCCTCTCCCTGAAAAAGAACTTCCTAACATTATTCCTAACTCTACCACCTCTCAACCTCAAATGATGTCCTCTAGTTTTACCAATTTCCTGGAAAAGATTTGGTCCTATATTAATACCTTTCAAATATTTAACTGTCTATATTGTATCTGCCCTGCCATATGCAACTACAACGCTCCGGTTGCTATAAGAAGGCACTTTAGACATCGCCGGCCACAGGGCAGGGAGGTTTGTCGGACCAGGCCTGTTGTCTGGGGGGGGGGGGGGCGTTGCAGATCTTATTGCCAAAATCGGAAAGGTGAGGAAGGGAGAAAGATGGGCCTTTGGTGGATGGAGAGATTGAGAGAAGGGGGCAGATGATGGAAGTGGGGAGAAGGGAGAGCAAATGCTGAATGGAAGTGGAGAAAGAGAACACATACTGGATGGAAGGAGGGATAAAGAAAAAGGACATATGCTGGATGGGGGAAGAAGATAGAGTTAGTGAGATAGTGGAGGGGTGAAGGAAAGGGGTGGCATTCTGTGGGTAGACATAGTGAAAAGAGGGAAACTGAGGACTGCATAGTAAGAAAGAATTTAATTTAGACGGAGGCAGAAAATAAAGAAGGAAGACCAGAGAAGGAAAGGGAAGAGAGAGAGGAGAGAGAGATGCCAGAGAACGGGGAAGGAGACAGAGATATCAGATCTGAGCGGAGGAAATGAGAAGAGAGAGATGCTAAAAACCACAGGGGGGAGAGAAAGAGAGATGAAAGGAGAAAGATGCTAGACCATGAGGGAAGAGAGAGAAGATGATGCATTCCAGACCAAAGGGGGGAGTCTAGAGGAGAGATGGAAGGGGGAGGCATATAGTTTCTGGAGGGGGCATGTAAAACATGGTCTAAGTCACAAAAACCCACCTAAAGTCCTCCACACAGTACCCCAGCGATCACCGACCCCCACCCCCACCCCCATAAAAATCGTAATCACACCTTTAAAATTCAGCCTCCAGACCATCGTCACCTGGCAGCCTGGCATAGGAAAGCCTAGTTGTCCAGCACAGAGGCGGCTTAAGCCATCTTGGGGTGGGTAGGGACCCATGGAGAGGAGGACACATGCCCATAAGCCCCTGTAATCACTGCATTGATATGGAAACATGTGCACTCCCCTATACACCCCCAAAACCCTTTTGTACTGGCATATAAGTGGCTCCTGCAGCCATAAGGGCTATTGGGGGGTAGATAAGTAGGTCTAGGGGATTCTGGAGGTGGTTTGGGGTGCTCACCATGACCTATAAGGGAGCTGTAGTGAGAAGAAGACATGGCACCCTTTTTGTGAAGTTCACAGCAGTGCCCTGTAAGGTACCCCACTATTTAGGTGCCATGTCTGGGTGTTCAGTCCATCACTTTGTAGATACCCTCCCACGTCCAACAGGGCTTGTTCTAGGCATTTTTGACTTGGACGAAAAGTTGGATGAAAATGTGGTATAAAGATGGACGATTTAGCGACTTGGACGATCAGATCAGCAGGACGTATAGTTAGATGATTTTCGAAATGAAAAAAAATGTGGACGTATTTTTCGAAAATGTGTTCTAGGCTGTTTTTAGTTTGGACGACTTGCGACTTAGACGAAAATGGACTTAGGACATTCCTTTCGATTATGCCCCTCCACGGTCCATTCAAAAAAGGTCTTATATTGGACACCATTTGGCTTAAGATAGGCAAATAAGTGAGAACTTCTTGTACACCTCGATGGTCTATATAACTCAAAGTGAGGGGAGAGATAAACTGGAGACAATCCTGATATCAACTTAAAACAAATGCAAGAAAATTTGAATAATACTTTTGCTTCTAATGCTAACCAATGCAATAAACAATAATATGGGCTGATGTGGTCGTTCTTCTTCAGACCAAAAATCAATCAGGCCGCGGTATTCTGAATTATTCTCAATCTTCTTAAAAATTTTTGGGAAGATCCCAAATAAATGATATTATAATAATCCAGAATCAATGCTTGTACCAATAGCTTAAAAGACACTGGATCAAAATATTTTTTAATAGTCCATAATTTCCATAATATATAAAAACATTTTTGTACCACTAAATTTGTGTGATTGATCCAAGTCTCCTTCGTTGTTCGTTTTGTACCCTTCACTGCAGTTTCTCCTGTTTGTCTTCTGAACATCTCTTTGGTGGACCCATATAAATACTTAATCTCGATCAACAATTAACAGTTTATATACCACAGGACCGTGAAGTTCTATGCGGTTTACAGTGATTAAAAAGATGCTACAAATAGAGTAGAACTTACATAGTTTATTATTATTATTAAGATTTTATATACCGCCTATCAAGGTTATCTAAGCGGTTTTTACAATCAGGTACTCAAGCATTTTGAAGAATAGTGGCTAAAGTTTAAGGGAACAGTTGTGATGGGGGGATTGAGGTGGGAGATTGTGCAGATTCCCTACCTAGGTATTTCAAGAACAGGTATGTCTTTAGGTGTTTCCTAAATTCACCATAGTTATTTACAGGTGGCCACCGTCATTAAATTGCACTATGACACTTCTGAGCATTGCACGGTTGCCTTGATGAATTGGCCCCACTTGACTCTTGTCCAGACATTAGTCACCTCTCGACTTGCTCATTGTTGTTTTCGTATGCTAAAGTGATGTGCCATGAATGGTGGGAGTAATGAAAGGATGACAGGAGCTCCCAGGGATCCAAGACACACTAAAATCTTAGCAGGATTAAGAACATCAGACCAATGGTCCATCCAGCCCAGTATCCCATCTTCACAGAGGCCAAACCAAGTTACAAGTACCTGGAAAAATCCCAAATAGTAGCAGCAGTCCATGCCACCAATCCAGGCAAGAAGTGGCTTCCCCCATGTCTGTCTCAACAGCAGACTATGGACTTTTCCTCCAGGAACTTGTTCAGCTACATTAACCACTCTCACCACATCCTCTGGCAATGCGTTCCAGAGCTTAACTATTCTCTAAGTAAAACAAAATTTCCTCCTATTGGTTTTAAAAGTATTTCCCTGTAACCAGAGCAGGATTAATTCATCGAGGGCCCTTAGGCACACAAGTACACTGCCTCCACCAGGTGCCCAGGCAGAAACAGGAAGCTGCGTCAGAGGGAAGCTTTGAGCAAGCAGCACCGCTTGCACAATTACAGTTCCCGTTGCCTTTCTTACCCACATTGCTTGCTTGTCTTACTTTCCGTCGATGGGGGGGGGGGGGGCAGCGTTGCTGATTGATGCTGGAGGGGCCCATCGCCATTTGGAAAAAACAATGTTGATGCCTTCCTTCATCGGGCCCTCCCTGACCATTTCGGGCCCTAGGCACGTGCCTACTTGGCCTATTGGTAAATCCTGCCCTGCCTGCAACTTCATCAAGTGTCCCCTAGTCTTTGTAATTTTTGACGGAGTGAAAGATCGATCCACTTGTACCCGTTCTACTCCACTCAGGATTTTGTAGACTTCAATCCTATCTCCCCTCAGCCGTCTCTTGTCCAAGCAGAAGAGCCCTAACCGTTTTAAAATAAGACTGTTGCCACTAAACCAGTTGCAACAGAGTCTTCTAGAGCAGTGATTCCCAACCCTGTCCTGGAGGAACACCAGGCCAATCGGGTTTTCAGGCTAGCCCTAATGAATATGCATGAGAGAGATTTGCATATGATGGAAGTGTTAGGCATGCAAATTTGCTTCATGCATATTCATTAGGGCTAGCCTGAAAACCCGATTGGCTTGGTGTTCCTCCAGGACAGGGTTGGGAACCACTGTTCTAGACAATATCGAATTACACTATGGTCAGGATTCTTGGTCAAGGTAAGAAATTAAAAGAAAATGATCTGAGTAGAAGTAGGCAGTAATAGAAAAACTTTGAATGAGGATTGACAGAAGGATGAGAAAAATGGGACGTGATCCAGAAGAGAGAGCCTTGGGACACACCAACACGCCAAAATACGTAAGAAAGAGTTGGAAGTGGAAAATGAGACAGCAGAAGACCAGCTAGAAAGGTAGGAGGCAAAGCACTGATGGACAATCCCAGCCATATCTTGCTCAGACATTCTGGATAGTAGCAGATTAAGGTCAGTGAGCTGGTTTGATGTGGGTGGAGTACGCGGGCACGCTCAACATGCTGGAGAAGTGGAGAAAAAACAGGTTTCTCAGCGTCTTGAAAGATAGATCAAGTGAGAAATAGGCCTATAATTAGACAGTTCAAAAGGAAGTAGGGAGGGCTTTTCCAGGAAAGGGAAGGATGGTACGATGGTATCTTGTTAGTTCTATGATATTAGGTTTCAGTTTACCATTTCCAAGCCTCTCTCATTGATTGATGCTTCTATTTGATCATTTTGCTATTATTATGCTGTTAACAAAATTTTAAGTTTTATGTCACACTGTAACTATTGTGCATTACCTTAGGTCAGGGGTAGGCAATTCCGGTCCTCGAGAGCCGGGGCCAGGTCAGATTTTCAGGATGTCCACAATAAATATGCATGAAAGTTTTAATGTTGTATTTCTTGTTGTTTGCATCAATAAAAATTGTTTGAACTTAAATATGCATGAGATAGATTTGCATCTCAAGGAGGCAGTGCATGCAAATCCATCTCATACATATTCATTGTGGATATCCTGAAAACCTGACCTGGCTCCGGCTCTCGAGGACCGGAATTGCCTACCCCTGCATTAGGTGAATCTCTTCATAAAAGCATTTAATAAAATCCAATAAATAAAGAAACAAAGGGTCCATTTTGTGTATTATGGGGAAAAAAGAGCAAAAATGTAGCAAAAAGCAGTCGGAGGCCAAAAAAATGTGGCAAAAGAGCCACTGGCTTGGTTAAAATGAAGCCTTGCTTGGACAATTAAAAATTTTTATATGATGTCTAATTATAGTAAGGATTATATAAGATATATTGTATGTACAATATGTTATAGATATATCAAGTGTATACTTAAGATAATTGTATGAATTTTTATGACACACTTGTTGTTATATGAAGAAAAAATCAATAAAAAATTTTTAAAAAATTTTAAACACAAAAAAAAAATGAAGCCTTGCTTTGAGATGTTGTGTCTGTGCCTTGCAAATGGCAAAAGAAAAAGGCCAGGATTTTCAAAAATCCGCGTAAAAAAACAACAGTCTGCTACTGAAGCCGTTTTGATACTGAATCTAAAAACCTGAGACATTCTTCAAAAATCGCACACGCAAATAAGATCCGCGGACAGCAGCAAAGATTTCTTACATTTGCATGTGCCCATCACTGATGGGCACATGCGCAGAGAAACGCCGTAACCCCCCCAAAAAAAACCCCACACTCTCCTGCCACACTATTGGATGAATGGAAGCGAGAGGAGGGGAGAAGCAATGATGATATTTTTCAATCACGCATAAAACAAGCCTTTCTCTCCCAAAAACTACTATCATTCAGGTAAATCTTGTAATTTCTTTTTAATGTAAAATTTAATGAAGACCCACAGCCAGAAACACACAAGAAGAAAAGTTGGCTTTTAAGAAGCATGCATGAAACATGCCTGTCTCTCCCCAAAACTCAAAAGAACCATGATTTTATTATCCTCCATTAAAAATATATAGATACACTTTTTTTTTTTCATTAGCCACAGTCAAAACACAAGTGCTGGCACGATAACGGCACCCCCAGACCATAAGAACATAAGAACATAAGAACATAAGAAGTTGCCTCCGCTGAGGCAGACCATAGGTCCATCCTGCTCAGCGGTCCGCTCCCGCGGCGGCCCATCAGGCCCATTGTCTGAGCAATGGTCTATACCTATCTATACCCCCCAATCCCTTTTTCTTCTAGGAATCTATCCAAACCTTCTTTGAAACCATTTAATGTTTTCTTGTCTACAACAGCCTCTGGAAGCGCGTTCCATGTGTCCACTACCCTCTGAGTGAAAAAGAACTTCCTAGCATTTGTTCTAAACCTATCCCCTTTCAATTTCTCCAAGTGCCCCCTTGTACTTGTGGTGCCCCTTAATTTAAAAAATCTGTCCCTGTCTACTTTTTCTATGCCCTTCAGGATCTTGAAGGTTTCTATCATGTCTCCTCTAAGTCTTCGCTTTTCCAGGGAGAAAAGTCCCAACTGCTTCAATCTGTCAGAATATGGGAGATTTTCCATTCCCTTTATCAGTTTGGTTGCTCTTCTTTGTACTCCCTCAAGTAACGCCATGTCTTTCTTGAGGTACGGCGACCAGTACTGGACACAGTACTCCAGATGCGGCCGTACCATTGCACGATACAGCGGCATGATGACTTCCTTCGTCCTGGTCGTAATACCCTTCTTAATGATACCCAGCATTCTGTTTGCTTTCCTAGAGGCTGTGGCGCATTGCGCCGATGCCTTCAGTGTTGCGTCTACCATCACTCCCAGGTCTCTCTCCAGGTTACTAACCCCTAGTGGTGTTCCCCCCATTTTGTATGTGAACATCGGGTTCTTTTTCCCCACGTGCATGACCTTGCATTTCCCCACGTTGAAGCTCATCTGCCACTTTTCGGCCCACTTTTCCAGCTGCGTTAGATCCTTTTGGAGATCTTCACAGTCTTCCTTGGTTTGAGCCCTGCTGTATAGTTTGGTGTCATCTGCAAATTTAATGACTTCACACTTAGTTCCCGCCTCTAGGTCATTTATGTAGATATTGAACAAGAGTGGTCCCAGCACCGACCCCTGCGGAACTCCGCTCGTGACCCCTTTCCAGTCTGAGTAGTGACCCTTTACGCCAACCCTCTGCTTCCTGTTTGCCAGCCAGTTTTTGATCCATCGGTGGACCTCCCCTTGTACCCCGTGGTTCCATATCTTTTTAAGCAGTCTCTCGTGTGGCACCTTGTCGAAGGCTTTTTGGAAGTCAAGGTAAATAATGTCTATAGATTCCCCTTTATCCACCTGGCTGTTCACTCCCTCAAAGAAGTACAATAAGTTTGTGAGGCATGACCTACCCTTACAGAAGCCATGTTGACTCGGTTTTAGCTGCCCATTTTTTTCGATGTGCTCATAGATGCTGTCTTTAATCAGTGCCTCCATCATCTTTCCCGGGACTTAGGTCAGGCTCACCGGCCTGTAGTTTCCCGGGTCCCCCCTTGCACCCTTCTTAAAGATGGGCGTGATATTTGCTATTTTCCAATCCTCCGGGATCTCTCCGGTTTTTAAGGATAGGTTGCATATCTGTCGAAGTGGTTCCGCTATTACGTCTTTTAGTTCCTTGAGTACCCTTGGGTGAATGCCATCCGGACCCGGCGATTTGTCGCTCTTTAGTCTGTCGATCTGCTTGAGTACATCCTCTTGGCTTACCTCTAAATCGACCAGCTTATCGTCTTGGTCTCCTATTACGATCTCCTCGGGTTCCGGAATGTTGGTTATATTCTCCATCGTGAAGACTGACGTGAAGAACTCATTTAACCTGTCAGCTATCTCTTTCTCTTCTTTTACAACTCCCTTTCTGTCTCCATCGTCCAATGGTCCCACTTCTTCTCTCGCCGGTTGCTTCCCCTTGACGTATCTGAAGAACGACTTGAAGTTTGTTGCTTCCTTTGCCAGTCTCTCTTCGTATTCTCTTTTTGCTTTTCTAACCACTCGGTGACACTCTTTCTGGTGTTCTTTGTGCCCTTTTTGGTTCTCCTCTGTTTGGTCTTTTTTCCATTTTCTGAACGATGCTTTCTTGTCGCTTATCGCCTTCTTTACTGCACTTGTTATCCACACTGGGTTTTTTGTTCTATTTTTTTTGCACCCTTTTCTGAACTTGGGGATGCATATGCTTTGTGCTTCGTGCACAGTCTCCTTGAATAAGGTCCAGGCCTTTTCTACGGATTCCGTCTTCCCTATGTTGCTTTTGAGTTTCTTTCCCACCATTTTTCTCATGGCATCATAATTTCCTTTTTTGAAGTTGAGTGCCGTCGTTGTGGTTCTTTTCCCCTTTGATGATCCAATTTCAAGCCTGCACTGGATCATGTTGTGATCGCTGTTACCTAGTGGGGGTAATACCGCCACCTCCTTTGCTGTCCCCCCTAGTCCGTTGAAGATTAGGTCAAGAGTGGCATCGCCCCTTGTTGGTTCCGTGACCAGCAGTCGCTGCTTTTTTGTTGCCAAAAGCCAACACCGCTCTTTGAAAATGCCTCGGCAATTTTTAAGAATCCACCTGCGGGCTCATTTCACTATTAAAGAGCACATTTGCATGCCATTGTCAGAGACTGCTAGAAACCCCGCTAAAGACAGAGATAATCCGTTTTGATAATCCACCGCTTTAACGCGTGCAGGCTAAACTGACGGAAAACAGTTTAGGGTACACTCTATCTCACTTTTCTGAGATGTAGCCATCAAGTCCCAGAGCTTTCTTTATCATCAATTGTGCCAGCACCTCCTCAGTATGTAATATTTTTTGCTTAGATCCATTGTTATTTCCTTATAATATAAATACTGAGCTATCTTTTCTGAGCCTCCTTCTCCTCCAGCTTTTAATCAGTGCAGATTCTGTAATTATCCCTTTTATTGAAACTGTTTCTCTGAAGTCTTGACCTCTTATTTTAGTATTGGGTTTATAAGATAAAGACACATTAGCTTGATATTAATGAACTAGAAATTCAATTTTCTTCATAAATCTCTCTTACTAGCAGTTTTTCTAGCCTTTGGGGTGAATAGCTTATCTCCGAAGCCTTTAACATTCCACTGGGTATTATTACCTGAAATGATAGGTGCCCTCTCGCTGCCCAAATCCACTCCCAGGGACCACACAGATTCCAGTCTCCTCTAGGAGTTTTGTGCAAAACAGCATATCTGGAGCCAAGTCTTGAGCCTGCAGTGTAGACAGGAAGCAAAGAGTTACAACAATGGCAATTGCAATAAATGTATGTGTGTGTGAGTGAGTGTGGGGGGGGGGGGACTGAGAGGAAGAGGAAAATGCGGTATGCTCTTGTATGAAGGAGAATACACTGAGTAAGTCCTTGTATGATACAGGTGAAGCACAGTAAGTCCTTTAGATAACGCTAAAGGTGAAGAGATCAGACCTTAAAATGGAAAAATTCTCTCTCTCCTCTCCTACTATACTAAATCAGTGTATTAAAAGTCTAAAAAATGATTTATGAGACATTTCTGACTACACTTATCAGCTGTCATGAGCTAGGAGAAGTGAAACTTATGATAAGCAAAAAAAAAACAAGCAAAGATCCAGTTCTTCTGCCTGACAACATCTGTTATGATATCATAAAAGGATGACCACAAGTGGTCGAGAATAGAATTCTAAAGAAAATTATTTAGCAAGAGTATCTTGTGATAAAAGCAGGGCTTGGAATTGCTGATATGGTAGATTGAAAGGGCATATGCGGGAAAAGATAGATTTTCTGGTAAACAGGACATGCATATTACATTACATTACATTAGTGATTTTTATTCCGCTTGTGCCTTGCGGTTCAAAGCGGATTACATAGGAAGAGAGCTGGACATTTCCAGGAGGGTACATGACATTGGAGAATACAGATTGAGGGTATAGACTTAATGACAGAGTGAGGGTGTAGACATAATAACAATGGAAGATAAATCAGGTTACATTACTATGCATATCAAATATTCTGTTTCCATACGTTGGTAGGTAATCGGTTTCGGTAGGGTGAATTAGGTTCCAGGTGTGACACAGATATTATGAACCAATTAATAAATTAGCAGATGTAATGACGTGTAAAAAATAACCAATAAAAGATTTGTCATGTGATTTAGACCAACGTGGTGTTAGCCACCAAGAAATGTATAAAAACAGGCCTTTAAGAGGAAGTAAGCAGAACAGACATCAAAGGATCCTCAGGCCTGAAGATCACATTCTGTTACTCTATATGCTGAATGATTTATTCTTGTAAGCTGTTACTGATTTGTTAATAAATATACTTATTGATTGATACCAGTATATAGAGTGTGAGGTCTCTATCTCAGGGTAGGCCTAGACAGCTGGCGACCTCCATGTACTATACTTTTTCTGTTTTGTGTGCTTTGCTTAGAGAGACAGATGCCTTGACCAGACAATTCTTGCCATCACTAAATTTTGACCAATAAGAAATAGCAGAAATAAACACAGAGCAGGGAGATAAATGGGGGTGAGGGTGAGAGTGGGGAGGGACAGCTAGCTTTACTATAACCTTTAAAGTTCCAGACAGACCACAGAAAACATGTCCACGGAGAGAGCATGGGGGGACGGAGGCAACCAGTATGGAGCACAAATTGCAAGTCTATGAGAAAGTATCTACCCAACGCGGATGAATGCTACTGTGAGGATTGGATGGGCCATTTGGAGGCCATTTGGAATTTTAGCTGTCGCCATTTCCTGTGTTATTAAAATTTGCTTCAGCCATTTTTGGGCAACTATTTATCTGTAGCAATCTAATAAAGAGCTCAAAATAAAGGAAAAGGGGAAACATTCTCTCCATGCTGCTCACAGAGCCTAACATGGCAGCTAAGAAATCCCTCACATGCAAAATCTTCATTTTCTGCTATACAATTAAAGACTGAGGGCTCCTTTTGCTAAGAGGCACTGGCGGTTTCAGCATGCACTACACGCTATTGCCTCCATAGAGCTTGCGTTAGTATTTTTCGTGTTGCGTGGGGTTAGGAGCCCTAAGTTTACTAGAATTTTGGTTTCTAAACTGGGGCGCCTGGGTGGAGCACAGCAGTGTTAAATAGGTGGGGAAGGGTATAGCCTTTCCATGGCAATTTTTCATCTTTAAAATTATCATTTTCACCTCTCTCCCCTCCTAGTTCAGCCATCTCTCTCTCTCTCTCTCATCCCTCTTCCAGCCCAGCCATCTCCACTTTCCCACTTGCATACCCAGTCCAGCACTTGCTCTCTCTTCCTTCCCCCCTCAGGCCTTGCACCTAATTCTTTCCTTCCTCTCCCTGCCCCAGTCCCTCAAATCTCTCTTTGCAGCTCCCAGCTCCTTCCCCCAGTGCAGCATTAGGAAGTACAGTGCTGTGGGTCTGCAGCTCTGCCAGGTACCACCCCCCCTCTGATGTATACTTGCTGTTGCATTGGGAGCGCATTGCTGCAGAGACACACAGCGCGGTTGAGAAGAGCCACTGCGTTGTGGCACTGTGCTTCTTGATGTTGATGCTGGAGAGAAAAAGGCAGGAGTGCAAAGGGGAGGGGCTGACACTGGCAGTGGGTGATGGGAGCAAAAGGAAATGCAGGATCACGTGAAGGAAGGAAGGCAGGGCAAGACCAAATTAAACTATGGCACTTCTGTCTCCATTACTAAAATCGGAGACTGGTGGTTGTCAAACAAGGGAGAAATGGGAACAACAATATGAAATTGGGGGCAATCCCCCCAAATCAGTGGTCTTTGGTAAGCCTACTACAGACTCTACTTGACCTCTCTACCAGCTGGATATGTTTTGGGAGGCTGTTGGGGTGGGGGAGTGGAGGGTAAATATCTCATCTCACTTGTATGTTTTCTGCAAACGTGTAGAAATTTATAAAGGGTCAGAATCATATTTTGGCCTGATCACAGCACAGATTATCCAACTGTCAGCATTTCTCCTGGCTGGGAGAGTGGATAGAGCAGTTAGGCCGAAAGCAGGGTAGAGCAGAAGGCCAGGGATGAAGCAATTGCTGGTGTGGAGCAGAAGGCCAGCGGTGTAGAAGGAGCTTATTTATAAACGATCTGGAAATTGGAACGACGAGTGATGTGATTAAATTTGCAGATGACACTAAACTGTTCAAAATTGTTAAAACGCAGGCGGATTGTGAGAAATTGCAGGCAGACCATAGGAAATTGGAAGACTGGGCTTCCAAATGGCAGATGAATTTAATGTGGACAAATGCGAAGTGATGCATATTGGGAAGAATAACCTGAATCACAGTTACCGGATGCTAGGGTCCACCTTGGGGATTAGTGCTCATGAAAAGGATCTGGGTATCATCGTAGACAATACGATGAAACCTTCCACCCAATGTGCAGTGGTGGTCAAGAAAGCAAACAGGATGCTAGGAATTATTTTAAAAAAAAGGGATGGTTAACAAGAGTAAGAATGTTATAACGCCCCTGTATCGCCCCATGGTGCGACCTCATTTGGAGCATTGCATTCAATTCTGGTCTCCTTATCTCATGAAAGATATAATGGCGCTAGAAAAGGTTCAAAGAAGAGCGACCAAGATGGTAAAGGGGATGGAACTCCTCTCGTATGAGGAAAGACTAAAACGGTTAGGACTCTTCAGCTTGGAAAAGAGACGGCTGAGGGGAGATAGGATTGAAGTCTACAAAATTCTGAGTGGAGTAGAACGGGTACAAGTGGATCGATTTTTCACTCCATCAAAAATTACAAAGACTAGGGGGACATTCGATTAAGTTACAGGGAAATTACATTACATTAGTGATTTCTATTCCGTCATTACCTTGCGGTTCAAGGCGGATTACACAAACAGGAGTTGTAACATTACATAAGAACTGTCGTAAGCATTACATAAGAATTGTCGAGAACTTAAGAATTACATAAGAATTGTCGAGAACTTAAGGCACAACATGTTGGGTGATTTGAAACATTTTAGATTAGATATGGGTTGAGTGTGTGGTAGGGAAGAAACTTGTCGTGTTAAACAGGTTTTATGTGTTTTTTGAAGAGTAGGGTTTTAGTTTCTTTTTTGAAAGTTTTGTAGTCTGTGGTCGTAGATAGCAGATTGGTGATTTATCTGTCTAGTTTAGCTGCTTTGGTGGCCATTAGGTTGTCATATAGTTTTCCTCTTTTCACACCAACCTCTCTTCTCTCATACTTATATAATTCCACTGGAGTTCCGTTCCTTCCCTAACCATGTAAACCGTGTCGAGCTCCATCTGCGGAGATGATGCGGTATATAAACCCAAGATTTAGATTAGATTAGATTAGATTGACATTTTTGGTTGGTGGGTGTGTGAATAGTGAGTGGGTTCTCCTGTGCCTGTTTGAGGTGGATCGGGTTAGTTGGTTGTTCCAGTAGGTTGGGCTTTCTCAATTAATAACTTTGTATAATAGACAATAGAATTTGAAGTATATTCTTGTTTGTATTGGGAGCTAGTGTGAGTCGTGGTATGCTTCTGTGATGTGATCATATTTTTTCAATGAGTAGATGAGTCTTAGGGCTGTGTTTTGTATTGTTTGTAATTGCTTTATCATGGTTGCTGGGCAGGGGAGGTATAGTATGTTGCAGTAGTCTATTAGTCCAAGGATAAAAGATTGTACAAAAAGTTGGAATTGTTTCCTGTCAAAGAATTTTCAGATTTGTCTTAAGTTTCTCATAGTCACGAATGATGTTTTTATTACTTTGTTGATTTGTGGTTGCATGGTACAGCCTCTGTCGATCAGTATTTCAAGAAGTTTTAGTGTGGGTTGAATGGGGTATGATATCGAGTTTATTACTAGGTTTGTTAAGGTTGGAGTTTTGCTGTTTTCTAGGAGGATGAATTTTGTTTTGTCAGAGTTAAGTTTTAGTTTGCGATTTGTCATCCATGTTGCTACTGTTTCGAGAGTTCTGTATATTGTGCCTGTCATGGTGGATTCTGGGTGGTCGAAGGGGAGGAGAATGGTGATGTCATCTGCATAGCTGTATGAGGTTATGCCATGTTTGTCTAGGTAGTAGCTGAGGGAGGCTATGTATATATATATACTTTTAAAACCAATAGGAGGAAATATTTTTTCACTCAAAGAATAGTTAAGTTCTGGAACACATTGCCAGAGGTTGAGGTAAGAATGGATAGTGCAGTTGGTTTTAAGAAAGGTTTGGACAAGTTAGTACATAAGTACATAAGTACATAGGTAGTCGCCTCCGCCGGGGCAGACCAGAGGTCCATCCAGCCCAGCGGTCCGCTCACGCGGCGGCCCATCAGGCATATTGCCTGGTCAGCGGTCCCTGACTAATTTTATTGCCTACCTCTACACTTATCTCTAAACCTTCCACTACTCTTATCTGTACCCCTCAATCCCTTTGTCTTCCAGGAACCTATCCAGGTCATCCTTGAAACCCTGTACTGTGCTATTTCTTATCACGGCCTCCGGAAGGGTGTTCCATGTGTCCACCACCCTCTGTGTGAAAAAGTACTTCCTTGCGTTTGTTTTAAACCTGTCCCCCTTCAATTTCATCGAGTGACCCCTTGTTCTTGTGGTTTCTTTCAAATTGAAAAATCTGTCTTTGTCAACCTTTTCGATGCCCCTCAGGATCTTGAAGGTCTCTATCATATCTCCTCTGAGTCTCCGCTTTTCCAGGGAGAACAACCCCAGCTTCTTCAGTCTGTCAGTGTATGTAAGGTTTTCCATACCCTTAATCAGTTTAGTTGCTCTTCTCTGGACTCCCTCAAGCATTGTCATGTCCTTTTTGAGGTACGGTGACCAGTACTGTACACAGTATTCCAGATGCGGGCGCACCATAGCCCGGTACAGTGGCAGGATGACTTCCTTCGTTCTGGTCGAGATACCCTTCTTAATGATACCTAACATTTGGTTTGCTTTCCTCGAGGCTGTGGCGCATTGTGCCGACGCCTTCAATGTCGTGTCTACCATCACTCCCAAGTCTCTTTCCAGATTACTGACCCCTAGCATTGATCCCCCCATTTTGTAAGTGAACATCGGGTTCCTTCTCCCTATATGCATGACCTTGCATTTCCCTACATTGAAGCTCATTTGCCACTTTTTCGCCCATTCTTCCAATGTCGTAAGATCCCTTTGGAGATTCTCGCAGTCAACCGTGGTTTCAACCTTGCTGAATAGTTTGGTGTCATCTGCGAATTTGATGACCTCGCATTTTGTTCCCGCCTCCAGGTCGTCAATGAATATGTTAAACAGGAGCGGTCCCAGCACCGATCCTTGAGGAACCCCGCTCGTGACCCCTTGCCAGTCCGAGTAATGGCCCTTTACACCAACCCTCTGCTTCCTGTCTGCCAGCCAGTTTTTGATCCATCGGTGGACCTCCCCGCGCACCCCATGATTCCATAGCTTCCTGAGCAACCGCTCATGTGGTACCTTATCGAAGGCTTTCTGGAAGTCTAGGTAAATTATGTCTATGGGTTCACCTTTGTCCACCTGGTTATTTACCCCCTCAAAGAAGTACAACAAGTTTGTGAGGCACGACCTACCCTTGCAGAACCCATGCTGGCTCGACCTTAGCTGTCCATTTTTTTCGAT
The DNA here is from genome assembly GCF_902459505.1 of Geotrypetes seraphini. Classification (NCBI taxonomy): domain Eukaryota; kingdom Metazoa; phylum Chordata; class Amphibia; order Gymnophiona; family Dermophiidae; genus Geotrypetes; species Geotrypetes seraphini. The sequence continues at coordinate 9,105,201 of NC_047085.1, forward strand.
ATGGTCACAGATGCTGTCCTTAATCAGTGCCTCCATCATCTTTCCCGGGACCGATGTGAGGCTTACCGGCCTATAGTTTCCCGGGTCGCCCCTCGAACCCTTCTTGAAGATGGGCGTGACATTAGCTATTTTCCAGTCCTCCGGGATCTCTCCAGTTTTTAGGGATAGGTTGCATATTTGCTGAAGTGTCTCTGCTATTTCATTCCTTAATTCCTTGAGCACCCTTGGGTGAATGCCGTCCGGACCTGGTGACTTGTCGCTCTTTAGCTTGTCTATCTGCCTGAGGACATCCTCCTGGCTCACCTCTAATTGGACCAGCCTGCTATCTTGATCTCCATTTTCTATTTCCTCTGGTTCCGGAATGTTGGATGTGTCCTCCCTCGTGAAGACCGACGTAAAGAAGTCATTTAACTTGTCAGCTATTTCTTTTTCCTCCCTCACTACTCCCTTTCTATCCCCATCATCCAAGGGCCCCACTTCCTCCCTCGCTGGTTGCTTTCCCTTTACGTACCTGAAGAATGATTTGAAATTTTTTGCCTCTCCCGCTAGTCTCTCTTCATATTCCCTCTTTGCTCTCCTAACCACTCGGTGGCACTCCTTCTGGCTTTCCTTGTGTTCCTTTTGGTTGGCCTGCGTTTGGTCCTGTTTCCATTTTTTGAACGATGCTTTCTTGTTACTGATCGCCTTTTTTACAGCTGCCGTTATCCATGCTGGGTTCTTTATTCGATTTTTCTTGCACTCTTTTCTGAACCTGGGGACGTACAGGTTCTGTGCTTCGTGCACCGTACGCTTGAGCAGGGTCCAGGCGCTTTCTACGGACTCTACCTTCCTTGTGCTGCCGTTGAGTTTCTTCCCCACCATTTTCCTCATTGCATCATAATTCCCTTTTCTGAAGTTGAGCGCTGTTGTTGTGGTTCTTTTCACCCTGGATGATCCCAGTTCTAGTCTGCACTGGATCATGTTGTGATCGCTGTTCCCCAGTGGGTCTGATACCGCTACTTCCTTTGCAGGTCCCCCCAGTCCACTGAAGATTAGATCAAGAGTAGCTCCTCCTCGTGTAGGTTCCGTGACCAGCTGTTCCAGGAAGCAGTCCCTCGTGGCTTCCAGGAATTTGGTCTCTCTCTCGCAACTTGAGTGCCCGATACTCCAGTCTATCCCAGGGTAGTTGAAGTCCCCCATCACCACCACACTTCCATTCTTGCATACCTGCCGCAGTTCCGTCTCCAGGTCCCGGTCGATTTCTTCCGATTGGCCAGGCGGACGATAGTATAGACCCAATTTGATGTCTGTTCCAGATCCTCCTGGTAGCTTAACCCATATTGATTCCAAGCCTTCCGACCTTACTGCTGTTTCCATTTTGGTTGAGGGTATGGAGTCTTTTATGTATAGCGCTATTCCTCCACCCTTCTTGAAGGAAAAGTCCATAATCTGTTATTGAGAAAGACATGGGGGAATCTATTGCTTGCCCTGGATCAGTAACATGGAATGTTGCTACTCCTTGGGTTTTGGCCAGGTACTATGGACCTAGATTGGCCACTATGAGAACAGGCTACTGGGCTTGATGGACCATTGGTTTAACCCAGTAAGGCTATTTTTATGAGCTAGTTTGGAACAGAAGGCCAGGGGTGAAACAGGTGCCAGGGTCAAACATAATAGAGAATTCTGTACCATTAGTAATGAAGAGCTTAATGGTAGTATTGAGCAAGAAGTGTAGTACCAGAGAAGGGAGTGTCTGCTTGACTCTCCTTGTAAATGATCCCTGATTAGACACAACTCTTACTAGTCTATTTGGGTCTTCCAGGAGCAGCTCATGTTTTCTTAAATATGGATTTGTAGCTAAGTGGGGTGTCTGTGGCTCAGCTACTCCATTACACAGGGCCATGTGTTTGACGCCCAGAAAACTTCATAGCAAGTTCTGTGTACGTTGTTTGGTGGTGTTTTTTTTTTTTCCTGGAAGGTTTAATTGAATAATATGTTTGGCAAATTGTACTTCTGTAGACAGAAAAAGAGGTGGGGTCAGATCAGAGGCGTTTCCAAGAAAGTGGTTTGGAAATCAGGGTAATAAACTGTGGATTGCCCTCGGGTGTTACAAGCTTGCTGTTTTGCTATGTTAAATGAAAATCATTATGTGAGAATCCAAGTTTGTTACTAAGGATTTCTGTGTTTTTAATTGTACTGAAGGAATTCATAGCGATTTAGTATTTGAAGCACCTTTTTATACTCTGCCACATTAAGCACTAACACAAGCTTAACGCACGATGCAGTAATGTGTATGGAAACATAAACCAGATAGCAAGCTGACATCACCGTGCCTAAAGAGAAGACAGTAAGGGCCAACCTCAGGGGTCTTTCCTCTAAGTGTCCCTCCCATGTAGCAACAGAAGTTGTTGCAGAGAAAAGGCCCCTGGGGTTGGCCAGAAAGCACCAGAAATCGCTGCTGGGAAGAAGATGGTTTGTAAGACCGCCAGGTGGCAGGAGCTAATCAGACAGGCAGACAGGCAGGGAGGGATGCCGGACTCCCAAAGAGAAGGACTGGGCAGTGTTCTTCAGTAAAAGCCTGCAGCCTGGATGCAGCAGACAAAAAAATAAAAATAGTGAGTGCTGTGCAGGCCAAGAGATCCCCGAAGGCCGTCATAGGCTTGAAGAACACTGCTACTGAGCTGGACGAGCCAGGAAGGGCGAAGCCTGCTGCTGGGAAAATGCACAGGATCTTTGCAGGGGAGGGAGAGAATTTAAAAACACAGTGATGATAAAAGAGTGTAAGATTTCACAATGACTGGGTGTGGGCATAAGAGCTGTGTTTACTACACAGCTCTTGTGCACATGCACCAGGTGCATTCCTCCCCCCCTTAGCTTCCCAATGCTGAATGTTAATAGCTTCCATTTAATTTGCATGCTATTAGGGTTGAGCAGTGGGACTTTTTTTATTTATTTGTTCATTCAATTTTCTATACTGTTCTCCCAGGGGAACTCAGAACATTTTACATGAATTTATTCAGGTACTCAAGCATTTTTCCCTGCCTCTACCGGTGGGCTCACAATCTATCTAATGTACCTGGGGCAATGGGGAGATTACGTGACTTGCCCAAGGTCACAAGGAGCAGCGTGGGTTTGAACCCACAACCTCAGGGTGCTGAGGCTGTAGCTTTAACCACTGCATCACACTTTTCCTGGACTGTTCCCTACAGTACCAGAGTTCTAAGCATTGGCCTAAATGTGCACTATTGCTTATGCATTTGGGTGGTTAGGTCTCCCCAAATGAGTTCTTTAACTTTAGCACAAAGAACACATACAAACATTGCAAAGGTATTTTAAGAAAGGAGTAAGAGACAAGGGAGAAGTCTTTAATATGAGGTGGGCAGTTGAAGATCAGCCCTCCAGACTCATCTGTCGCATCATGGCATCAAGAATGAGCCAAGCCATGTACCCATCTGAGATAGAAATAACCCCAAAAACCCCAAACAGGGATTACCAATGTAAGACGGAAGCACTGTGGCCTCACCTTTGCCTCCTCCACGGCCTTGGGAGGGATTTCAATCCTGGGGAAGGAGTACATGGCTCCCTGAACAGGGTTGCAGTGGATTCCTGGTGACTGGCTGAAGATCTTCTCTGTCATCTGGGCTTTCTCTGCTAGGTTGTTCAACACTTCAAGCTTCTCCTGAGGAACCAGAGAATGGAGATGTTTTAGCACCAAGAGAAAGAATGAAACATCTTACATTGGGTTGGATGAGGAAGTGGAGAGAGCTTCAATGCATTCCCGTAGGAAAAGGTTCTTTCTAAAGCACTCACTTTTTTAGGAATCACTCGTAACTTCATGTTTATTTCTTTAATTCGTGGAACTGATGATCTTGTTATACAATTTATTTGAAAATGGTGCAGAGGTATATGATACAAAGGACAATAACACAAAATACAGTAAAATGAGACATAGACCCAACACGGTCTTACTATGGGCCAAAGACTTAAAAATGCAAAACAGCACCTGTGGCCCATAGTAAGAGCAGAAGAAGGTCGTTATCACGACTAAAACATGGCCCGTGTAGTGTCTATGCTACATTTTACTGTATTTTGTATTACTGTCCTTTTTATCGTACACCTCTATACCATTTTCAAATAAATTGTATAACAAGATCATCAGTTCCACGTTTTTTTTTGTCTTCTGCTTTGCGCTTTATTATGTGGAACGTGTTTTGGTGGACTTTTTTTGGTTTCCAATTTCTTTAATTCTCCACGCCAAGGAAGCAGAGATATGTGGAGAACTAAGGAACAATCCTGATTGGTTGATGGGGAAGGGCGAGATAAGAATGGAGTTGATTATGTAGCAGAGGAAAGAGCAGTGAGAAGATCAGAATGGAGATAGTTGGATAACAGAGTGAGAAAAGGTAAGAAATAAAGCTGATATGATTGTCACCCAAGCCAGTTCAATCCATTCCACTTTCTGCCTCTCCCTTAGGAGATAGAGCAAGTAGAGGGAAGACATGATTATTCAGTAGATTTGATTAAGTGTTGAGGGAAGTAGAAGCAAGACATGAGTATGGAATTGGGTGCAACAGAGCAAGTAGAGGGAAGACATGATTATACAGTAGATTTGGTTGAGTGTTGAGGGAAGTAGAAGCGAGACATGAGTATGGAATTGGGAGCAACAGAGCAAGTAGAAGGAAGACATGATTATACAGCAGATTTGGTTGAGTGTTGAGGGAAGGAGAAGCGAGACATGGGTATGGAATTGGGAGCAACAGGGAAAGCAGAAGCAAGAAGATGAGAACAGAGCTGGTTTGGTGATGACAGAAGGAAATGTGATAGTGTGAGAATGGAGTTGCATGAAGGAATAAGAAAAGATGAAAGGATAAGTGATGGGGAAGGAAAGGTGAGATGATGAGAGCAGAATATGTTGGGATGACATGTTGAGGGAAAAGTGAGCAAATAAGGACGGAGTTGGTTAAGAGAGATGTGAAGGAGGCAAGAATGAAGCCATCTGGAGCAACATGTTAAGAGAGAGGCGAGAGAATGTGGATGGAGTTGGGTAAGTTATAGATTTTGTTCTTGAGAGTTTAGGTAGAAGATGCAAAAGGCAAGCTACTTTCACAGCTTACACTGTTAAACTGTTTGTAAGACGGGTCTCCAGGCTGAGGGGGGTTCACAACAATGCCCATCATAGCCTGGCCTGGCACTGGCGAACATAAACGCACTGATACCAGTTTTGTCAGCTGTTGCTTCACTGCAGGATCCATATTAATGACTTCCATGTATCCTCCACGGAATCCACATCTGGAAGGTACAGGATGAAAAGTGATTATCCCATTATTCAAGACAACTCTTTCTTTTCAATGATTACTTGCTTATTTCAGAGAACAAAACGTAAATCAGTTGAATAAAACACCAAAGCCATCTTCTTCCTCTTACCAAAACCTGATTTAGAGATCCCATCTCATCTCTACCACACTAAACCTCTGCGATCCCACAAAGGATGTGAACTCATGGACAACAACCAGTTTCTCCCTCTGAGGAAAAGGAAACACCTACTGTGCCAAAATATAACTCACTTTGAATTACCATTGAAAGAGGTGTGAGCTAAAACCAGATCCAAAACAAATCAACTAATATCTGTAAAATATAATAACATAGTAAATGACGGCAGATCAAGACCTGAACGGTCCATCCAGTCTGTCCATTAGTTATTTTCATTAAAAATACATAATTAAATTAACTTGTTTCTTCTTTGATATTTCTGGACCGTAGACCGTAAAGTCCACCTGGTATTGTCCCAGGTTCCAAATGCTGAAGTTGCCGTCCAAGCTCACTCCAGCCTATCCAACCATCCCATTGTTTGCAGGATATCTAACACAAAGTCTGGCCAGTAACATCCTCATGTTCCAAGTTAGTGGAGTTCCCATTGATGCCCTCCCCCCTGCCCATCCTATACCAAATCACCACATATGAGATACAGACCGTGTAGGTCTGTCCAGTACCGGCCTTAGTTCTTTAATTTACATCCTTCGTTTTCTAATTAGAGATCCTCTACGTTTATCCCATCACCGTTTTCCTCTCTACCACTTCCCTCAGGAGGGCATTCCAGGCATCTACCACCCTCTCTGTGAAGAAGAATTTCCTAACATTGCTCCTATGTCTTCCTCCCTATAACCTCAAATTATGCCCTCTAGTTTTACCATTTTCTCTTCTCTGGAAAAGATTTGGTTCTATATTTCATTCAGCTAAAACCTATGACTATTCATTGTGGATAGCCTGGAAATCACACGTGCTGCGCTCAGCAACTGGTATTTACTTCTTTACCTTTAAAGGATAAGCCCTCAAGATTTATCAACTTCACAAGAGCCACATCTCCCACATGTGCTCCCACCTTCATCTGCGTGAGAGATGAGCATCAGTTCTGACAGATTGAGAAGACTCCCAACTTGTGCCACTACCTCTCAGGAGCTAAGCCACTGAACTGATCCAGTGCCAGTGTTGTGTGGTAGCTGCATTCATGTACAAAGGTGCATTCTGGGACATCTGGGGACTTTTCAGCAGGGTTAGGTTAACGGATCATTACTCACTCTCCCATGAAGCCTTTAGAGACGGAGTGGAAGGAAGCCAGTTCCAAGGTGCTGGAATACTCAGGGCCCATCTCAAATAGAACCTTCTTGAAAGAGTGGAATGCACAGTCCTTGGCGTAGACATTGTCTTGGTACACCTGAATGATAGGACAAATGACATCAGTCAACTTTATTAGATACCAGGAGATCTTTCAGATATGGGGATGGGATGCTTCCTGACAGTCTTGAGCATTCACGGAGAAGGACATAATATAACATAATAATCAATTTCTATACTGCATAACCAATAAGTTCCATGCGGTTAATAAAATTAAATTTAAAAAATAAACCACATGGAAAGTGTATCCGTCACTCACTAATTAGAAAAAAGATAAATCTTAAGTTGCTTCCTAAAATGTTGATATGACGTAGAACTCAATAACAAAGGCTTTAAGTCCTTATCCCAGAAAGCAGCCTGAAAGGAAAAAAGGCATTTTAAACTGACCTTTAACAGGTGGAAAATTAAAAAGGCCATGGAAACTTTGGGCACACGTAGACTGAGCAAAGGAAAATGAATCTGCTAAATAGTCAAGTACCAAGTCGATAAGGACTTTATAACAGAAACAGGGTTAGGTTTAATCATGATTAAACAAAGGCTGCACCATGACAAAGGCTGCACCATGCAACCACAAATTAACAAAACAATATAGAAATCTTTCACAGTTATGAGAAACCTTAGACAAGTCCGAAAATTCTTTGAAAAAAACACAATTTCAACTCCTAGTACAATCTCTAATCCTAAGTATCCTAGACTACTGCAACATCCTCTACCTCCCCTGCCCTGCAATAATGATTAAACAACTACAGACAATTCAGAATACAGCTCTGAGACTCGTCTATTCATTGAAAAAACATGATCACATTACTGAGGCTTCATCAATTCTCATTGGCTTCCAATCCAGGAAAGAATACAATTTAAATTCTACTGTATACTATTTAAAACTATAAATGGAGACAGCCCAACCTACCTAAACGACCGCCTCATCCAAACCACCTCTACCAGGCATAGAAAAACACACACCCCATTCACTTACCCCCCAATCAAAGAAGTAAAAAGGAAAAAACTATACAACGGACTACGGGCCACTCAGGCAGCGAAGATAGACAACCAAATCTCCAACCTATTGACAACAACCCCAGACTACAAGGTGTTCAGAAAGGAAATAAAAACTATACTCTTCAAGAAATCCCTTAAGAAAGCTTAATACCATGATAAAGCTTAACCCCCCTCTTACCATCCCCTCCCTAACCCCAGATCCTACTTTTCCCTCTCTTGGAAACCTTCTCTGATCTAACGTTGTAACCCTTCTTCCATAACTCTTTTTGTAATCCGCTTTGAACCGAAAGGTAATGGCGGAATAGAAATCTGTAATGTAATGTAATTATGGATACTTTTTGAGATTCTGGAATGCTGCTACTCGTTGGAATTCTCTATGGAATCTTGCTATTCTTTGGGGATTCCGCATGGAATGTTGCTACTATTTGGGGTTCCAGAATCTTGATACTTTTTGAGCTTCTGGAAAGCTGCTACTCGGGATTCTCTATGGAATCTTGCTATTCTTTGGGGATTCTGCATGGAATGTTGCTACTATTTGGGGTTCCGGAATCTTGATACTCTTTGAGATTCTGGAATGCTGCTACTATTTGGGTTTTTGCCAGGTACTTGAGACTTGGATTGACCTCCGTGAAGACGGGATACGGGGCTAGATGGACCGTTGGTCTGACCCAGTAAGGCTATTCTTAAATTTCCATGTAAATGGATAGCTAAATACAGCTGCCACTAAATTTACCTTCTTTCTGCCTGTACAATAGTCGCTGGGGATTCTCAGGATCGTAAAAATAGAGGGCGTAAGCCTCGGTTTCTTATTTCCTAAATAGCTGAGAGAATTCTCATTAATAATCTATTGGGCTTTGTCCTCTCCATTGTTGAGGACTTTTGTGGATAACATTATTATAATTTTTCCTTTTTTTTAGTAATTTCTTAAGTTGTTCCACTTTTCTGTACAAGTGTTGATTCATTTATTTGTTTTTTAATTTGTTGCTCTACAAATGAAAAAAGTGAGGGAGGGATTTGAGATGCTGCCTTCTGTTGTTACAAGCAAAGTTGTGTATATAGGAATACCAGCATTGAAACCGTTAATGCCTTTCCCTTTTCCCTATTGTGTACTGGGGCATTGGAGGGTTAAGTGAAGCTGCAGTGGGAATTGAACCCAATTTCCTTGGTTCAAAGCCCTATTAGGGCTCGTCCTCTGACGGCAGATCACCAGACACTGGGAGAGTGCCAAAGTATTATTCACCCAGAGCCTTTCAGCTCTATTAACATTCAAAGCCAGTCTGTTCTGTGTTATTCAAACCTGAATCTCATTCAGAGCTTTGAGCAAGGAATGCAGGGAAAGTGCTTATGTCAGACCGACTGGCACAGAAAACTCTGTGTTGTCAACGTACATTTGTTTGTCCCAGGCGCAGGGAGCGCAGCGCTGGTCTCAAAGGCTGCACAATGAATCTCTATGACAAGTGGAAGCATTAATGCAAATGGAAATCCACCGCCCCCTGCCTGTCAGTGTGATCACGTTTCCCCTCTGTTGATTAAATCTCATTGGCTTCCTATAAGCCATCGTATCACCTTTAAATTACTGTTTTTGGTGTTCAAAGCTTTAAACTTTAATGAACCCCAATTCATTAACAGATGGCTTATCCCATATAGTACAACACGATCACTTCGTTCATCTTCATTTAATCTTCTTACAGTGCCTTCTATTAAAATGATAGGAACTAGAAGACAAGACATGTTCTCAGTTATGGCCCCTCATTCTTGGAATCTTTTACCACAATATATTAGAGAACTAAAAGACCTAACAATGTTTAAAAAAATGTTAAAAACCTTTCTCTTTAAAGATGCGTATGGATCTTAGGACAAATAAAAAGTGATTAGTTTTTATTCATTACCGAGTTTTCTATTTTTTATTTTTTTATTTTTTTTAAAACAACAGCTATTATAACCCACCTTTTGTTTTTTCCTTTTATGTTTTTTTCTTCTCTTCTATCAAAAATTGTAACTATTCCCCCTCGTACCGCACAGGTCCTGTATGTTTTACCCACAAATTATTTTAAACTTATGTTTGCACCCAGTTTGTTAAATGTGTTAAATTTTAACTAACAAATTTGTTTTTTATGTCACCATCAATATTGTACTTGTTTCATCTATTATTACATGTTATTTTATTGTACATCGCCTAGCAATTTAAATAGGCGATTCATCAAGAACAAATAAACTTGAAACTTGAAACTTGGTGTAGAGGTCTGCACGGGAATGGGGATTACGGGAATCCCACGTGGATCCCTTGAATGGAAATGTCAGCCTGCCTTTGTTCCAGTGTTCCCTCTAGGTTTTTCGATCCCTCGGCACACCAGTTGCTGATTGCCACTCACATGGGAGAGCTCTGCAGATCCACCAATCAGGGAGACAGAGCTGGAGCTTGATGGCCAATCACGAGCACTTCCTTGTGGAAGTGCTCCCAGATTGGTGGATGTGCGGAGCTCACCCAGTAGTGAGCCTTGGCGTGAGACCTCCCCTCAAGAATCTCATTGGCTCAAGCCTGCCACCACTCACTGCGTCTGTGCAGAGGGACGCGGGAGAGACTGGGCAGCATAACTGTGCAGCTCCGGAGCCAGATTACCCTGCATTAAACTGCTTCAGCCCAGCAGGTACCAGCGTTAAATATGTAACTTTAAAAAAGGGGCAGAGAATTGCTGCATCGGGCATCTTTTTTCTGTTCATCAAATTCTGCCTTAAATCTACTTCTTTGGGATAGCATTTTGTTGATATGCCAATGCCAACCCCACCCGACTGGAGAGAGGGAAGGAGAAGGGGTATTGGTTTTATGCCTGTTTTGGCAGATGGCTGACTTTGTTTTGAATTTTCTGTAAAACTCAATTAAAACTAAAATCAAAACGGTCAGAAGTAATTGCTGCTTTTTTGGGGGGATGGAGGGGATTCCTCGTAGGGATGGAGGAGATTCTGTTGGGTATGGAGGGGACGGGTGGTATTTCTGTCCCTGTGCAACTCTCTAATGTGGTGTAAACCAAATGCTTCTGTCCTGGATCTATCCAGGGTCCTCAAATGTTTAAGTGCTATGTCATGAATACAGTTGTGATATAGCCTAGGGATTTACCCACACGTGTCCTCTATTTAGAGGACTGTCCAGCTTTCTTCACCTTCCGAGTCAGGAACAGTGGCAGCTTAGAGGTCAGTATGGAGAATGAAGGACCCACTCTGGGGTATTCTCTCCTGCCCCCTACCTATCTCCTCCGGCTCCACTGAAAGGTAATCTTTGGGCTAGCTGGCAGCAGCAGTGGGATGAATCTGCTGCCATTGGCCTGCCCCAGAAGCCTTCTCTCTGGAGCGACTTCCTGTTCCCGCATAGGTGGGACGCTCCAGAGAAGTGGCTTCTGGAAGCAGACTCACCTCGTTGCTGCTGTTGGCTGGCCTGAAGATTAAATTTTGGCAAGGAGGTAGGTGAGGGGTAGAGGAGAGTCATAGGGATCCAGGGGGGGGGGGGAGGAGGTTGGAGGGGGAGAGAGAGAGAGAAAGAAAAGCACTCTTGCAAGAGCATAGGAATGTAATTTAAACTAACCATTTCAGTTTAAGAGACCAATGGATACAATGTTAAAGGTTAAAGAAATACAAATCGAGAGTATCAGAAGCTATTGAGTAAAAATAGTTGTGGCAGCTGACAATTGTTCATATATATTTTGGGGGGCAAAAGTAAGGGAAGGAGGTATGTGCATAAATGATTAAAGCTGTCACCTCAGGATGCGGAGCTGGAATAACATACAAGTTGTAGGAGGTCCTACGATCTGACCCGCAAATGACTTCTACTACTATTTATCATTTCTATAGCGCTGAAAGATTTAATATACAATAGACAGTCCCTGCTCAGAAGAGCTTACAATCTAATTTGGACAGACAAGACATCTCGGGGTTATGGTAGAGGAAATGATACAGTGGGTCTAGGTATCTGTCAGCAGTGATTGGGAGTTAAGAGTTGAATGCAGTTTTAAAAAAGTGGGCCTTTAGCTTGGATTTGAAGACTGCCTGGGATGGAGCATGACATATTGATTCAGACAACCTGTTCCAGGCATGCGGTGCTGCAAGAAAGAAGGGACGGAGTCTGGAGTTGGCAGTGGAAGAGAGGGACTTGCCGGATGAACAGAGGAACATAGGGGGAGATAACTGAAGAGCGATATTGGGGGCTTCAGAGTGAATGCACTTGTAAGCCAGTAAGAGGAAGGGATAGGGAGCCAATGAAGTGACTTGAGGAGAGGGGGAATGTGAGAATAGCGGCTCTCACAGAGTATGAGTCGTGCAGCAGCATTTTGAACGATATGGCAATGAATTGCAGTTAAGTAGACAAATATTTTGTAAGAAGTCTCATTTGTATGTCAGTCATCTGGCTGCCCAATGGGTCTATAATATGGTTCTTTTAAGATCACCGGCAGAGGTTCCTACATGCTGCGGTGGTTCTTCCCTCTGATGCACAAAGCAAATGCGTCAGAGGGAAGGCTCCAGGTCAGCTGCCAGCAGCGTGTAGGAACCACTGCCAGTGGCCTGTGACACTGCAGAGCCCACCTCCGCCCAGGAACATTAAATAGAAAACATTTGTGTTTTAATTAAAACCATCCTGGGCACTGCTACAATTTAATGAGAACATAAGAACATAAGCAGTGCCTCCGCTGGGTCAGACCCGAGGTCCATCGGTCCAGGACCTGTGCAGTAATCCTCTATTTATACCCTTCTATCCCCTTTTCCAGCAGGAAATTGTCCAATCCTTTCTTAAACCCCGATATTGTTCCCTGCCCTATAACGTCCTCTGGAAGCGCGTTCCAGGTGTCCACCACACGTTGGGTAAAGAAGAACTTCCTAGCATTGGTTTTGAATCTGTCCCCTTTCAACTTTTCCGAGTGTCCTCTTGTTCTTTTATTATTCAAAAGTTTGAAGAATCTGTCCCTCTCTACTCTCTCTATGCCCTTTATGATCTTGTAAGTCTCTATCATATCCCCTCTAAGTCTCCTCTTCTCCAGGGAAAAGAGACCCAGTTTCTCCAATCTCTCAGCGTTTGAAAGGTTTTCCATCCCTTTTATCCGACGCAGCACTCTCCTCTGAACCCTCTCGAGTAACGCCATGTCCTTCTTAAGGTACGGCATGATGGGAGACCACATCTGGGGGCTGATTCGTGAAAGTGACTTACAATATAATCCCAAATCTCAAAAAAAGTAGTCGCTTCTAAATCTCCCCTGGTCATCTTTGTATAACTTCAATACTAAATACATGTTCATTGTGATTCATACGTTGCTTTTTATGACTTTAGAAGAATGGAAGGATGAAAATTCAGCGCTTTTACATTTTAAATTGCTAATTTTGGCTATGCTGGTTTTATGGAAATTTCTCTAATTTTTAGGCATGAGCAATTAAGAAACTATACCTACTGCCCAGGAACAAAAATCGTGTTACATAGGCCCTCTTGTACTAAGGTACGCTTGCTTACGCATGCTTGTTACTCTATGGACGCATTAGCATTTAGCACGTGCTAATTCGATTAGTGCACCTTAGTAAAACAGGGAACATAGGCAGTGGATCGCTTTTTTGTTTGGGGGGGGGCCAAAAGCTCCCTGTGGCCTCCCCTGTTCCGACGCCTATGCAGAACCCGTTTGTGTTTGATTTCAGTGCTGCGCCTTATCAGCCATTTGCTATAATAACCCATATTCAGGAGTTCTTAGAACCCCCAGATGTATATTACCTCATGTGAACGGCAAGATATACGTTACTTGACCCTGCGACCTTCAGGAAAGCACAATATAGCGAGGCATTCATATCTCGAACCGTTACCAATCGCAAAGATGCAAACCATATGACTGACCTTTGCACTCATGATAATAAATCGCTTTGTCACTTTACCTATTTTCTCCACAATTCAGATCATACCATGTCGATATATTAATAAACAATTGTAAATTCAGAGCACAAGGCAGTGTTTATCTATTTACAGTTTCCGCAGTCAAACTCTCTGTGGATCCCCTGGGGACAGTCTTCTCCTAAGATGCCTCCACATAGGGTTTCCGCATGTCTGGATTTCCCCGGACATGTCCTGCTTTTAGAGCAGTGTTCTTCAACCGCCGGTCCGTGGACCGGTGCCGGTCCACAGAAATCTCCTGCCGGTCATTGCAAGGCCGGTGAGATCAGGGCTTCCTCCCCTCCGCTCTCAGTACTTGCCTGTAGTGTCAGCGCAGCGCAGCGATTCACGTAGGCAGCCTTGGGGCTTCTGTTGAGTCGCGGGCCGCCTCTGATGGTGCAGCTTCCTCTTTCCTCAGACCCATCATAAGCCCCAAAGCTGCCGAAGTGAATCTCTGCGCTGACGCCACTGCAGGCAAGTACTGAGAGCTGCTCTTCTCGTGCGCATCTGTGGAAGCATTTTCTCTACATGTATGTCTATAAAAACACACCTGCGCTGGCTCTGTTATGCAGAGATGTGTTTGCAGACTCGCGTTACTTCAGATCTGTATTTTCCTAGCTGTCTTAATGGTGGTTGTGGTCGAGGGTATTTTCTGAGGAGCTGGGCTGAATCTGTGCTATTTTGGGGCCTGATGTGTTCCCCATTCTGTGCATGAAAGCTTAGCCTACCCTATTCTACAGTATTAGTTGACATCCCCCCCCCCCAATTAAAGCAGCTATAGAAAAGAAAATACTTCCAGTTTCCTCTCCTTGTCAAGTCTGCTTTATTGGGATTATTTGAACGATACAGACCTCTCATCACAGCCCCTTCTGGGACCCTTCAGGATGTACCCCGTCACAGATATCCAAGGAGAAGATGTACAAAAAACAGAAACTCAACAGCTTTGTATTTTTCAAAGAACATTCCATGCAGATGGGGGGGGAAGAGGTGTGTGGGCATTAGTTAAAGGTTTAGGTACATTATTTTTTAATTTTTGGTAACAGTTTAGAGCAGAGTGTGATCACAATTACTTCTGACACAGAATAGTCTGTTATTGAGAAAGTCACGGGGGAAGCCACTGCTTGCCCTGGATCGGAAGCATGGAATGTTGCTACTCTCTGGGGATTCTAGAATCTGTTACTCTTTGGGATTCTAGAATCTTGTTACTCTCTGAGATTCTGGAATTTTGTTACTCTTTGGGATTCCGGAATCTTCCTATTCTTTGAGATTCTGTATGGAATGTTGCAACTCCTTGGGTTTTGGCCAGGTATTAGGGACCTGAATTGGCCACCGTGAGAATGGGCTCCTGGGCTTGATAGATCATTGGTCTGACCCAATAAGGCTATTCTTATGTTCTTATAGTTTTGGTTGATTAACCATGGGTTAGGAGACTTTAACTTTGCAGATTATCCAAAACTCACTGGGGCGCAAAGAGAATTTGCCAAATCACTGTCAGATCTCGGATTCCCCCACTCACTCTTCTGGAAACACTTTAGACTTGATCTTCATCTTAAATGGCCCACATAATGATAATAAATCTACCCCATTAACCATCCTTCAGGTCCCCACATAATCATCTTCAAACTACAAAGCAAGAGCAAAAGAACAGCAGAAAATCCTTCATCACAAAAAACAACCACACTCGACCCAAAGTCAGTAAACCTTCACGCTTTGTCCCTTGGCATTTCCAAACTAGACCATATTCCATAGTCAATTCATTAGACAAGAAGGCACAGATATGGCACGCTAGCGAATGCCAAAGATGCCAAATAAAATGCAAGTTCCTTCACATCACCATGGTTCACAGAAAGTCTGAGAGAAAAAAAAGGAAAGTTAGGAAAGCAGAAAGAATTTGGTGCAGGACACACAGTACTGAGGACAAATCCACCTGGAAAAGCCTTCTGAAAGAATTCAAACTAGTGATACGCAAAAGCAAAAAGGACCATTTCACTAACCTAATATCTAGGTTCCCATGTAGATCAAAGGCCATCTTCTCGCTGTCGAAAAACTTGTTCTCCTCTTCCCAAGGATCACCTCAGGACCAACAAACAAACTTAGACAGTGAATCCCTCTCTCCTTTCTTCCACGACAAGATATCAAAAATACGAGACACCCTAGACATGGAGGCCAAAGCTCTGTCAAAGCTCAACATCTTCACAACAAGACAACCTAACAGAGAAACCCTGAAGAACTTCAAACCAGTTTCCATAGATGATTTGAAAAATTCAGTAGATTCCCTACATCCCACAACCTCGATCTTAGACCCATGCCCATCCACAACACTTCTAGCTACCAACAAAATATTCTTGTCCTCCATCCTACCCTTACTAAACGAGTCCCTAAAATCAGGCATAATACCATAATGTTGGAGACCAATTCTAAAAAAATCCACCATGGACCCGGAAAATCCAAGTAGCTATAGACCAGTCTCAAATCTTCCTTTTGCCTCAAAAATTCTTGAAAAGATAGTACTCACACAGCTATGAGACTTCATAGAAACAAATGCCAGTCTCGCCATCTTCCAATCAGGATTTAGGAGACACCATAGCACAGAAACAGTACTACTAGACATAGTAGACGACTGCTGGAAAATTCTAGATGAGGGGAAAGACACATTATTGGTACTATTAGACCTAAGTGCTGCTGCCTTTCACACTATTGACCACTCACTTCTTCTATCCAGACTACAATCTATTGGAATCAATGATATTGCACTAGCTTGGCTCTCTTCCTTCCTTAATGAAAGATTGCAGAGAGTACTATTAGGTCACTCCCTATCTGAGCCAAAACCACTCCACTATGGCGTGCCCCAAGGCGCATTGTTATCCCCACTCTTCTTCAACCTCTATGTCAGACCAGTACTCGAAATCGCAGCAAAATACCAAATCAAAATCCATTCATTCGCAGATGATATACAGCTCTACCTTCCCTTAGGCCAACACCAAGACGCACAAATCATAAAACTCCATAGCTGCCTAAATGAAATAAAGAACTGGATGACTGCAAATAAACTACAGCTTAATGCCTCAAAGACTGAACTCCTCTGGATACACAAAACACCTGCCAATACCCCCGCTCATCCTTTTCCTGGGGAAATGATACACGTACAGCTAAAGATAACGTCCGCAGCCTAGGAGTGATCCTGGACTCAAATCTATCACTCTCAAATCACATATCAAACTTAGTGTCTTCATCTTTCTACTACCTCCGCCAATTGAAGTGCATCCATCCTTACTTTTCAGAAACCGATTTTGCCCAGCTACTACATGCGTTTGTATTATCCCGCTTAGACTATTGCAACGCACTACTAGTGGGCTTACCCACAAAAACCCTCTCCCGCCTCCAAGATGTACAAAATGCAGCCATTCGCCTCCTGAAAAACCTAGACTTCCGAGACCATGTCACCCCAGCACTAACATCAATGCATTGGTTACCTATCCAAAAACGCTGCGCCTTTAAAGCCTTGGTCCTAGCCTTCAAAACCTTCCACAGGCTGACACCGAATTACATGACATCAAAACTACACATTCACCTCCCAAACAGAGCACTGAGATCTCAAAGAGAGAGACGGCTCACACTACCACCTGGTCGTTCACTCAAAACTGAAACAGCCCGCAAACGCTCTTATTCATAGTTTATACCCAGATTCTGGCACATCATCCCCCACAACCATTAGATCGCTAGACAATCTATGGAACTTTAGAAAGGCTGTGAAAACCTTCCTCTTCACAAATCCAGCTCCTTAATGTCCAACACTACTCACGAGCTCCATGATGACCGACGCTACTCACGGGACCTTAACTGCCAACCACCAATCATGTACTCACTTACAACATTAAAACTTTAGTACAATTATGTTCTGTTCTGTTCTGTTAGTACCGTGAATTCTGTCCTAAATCTATACTATGCCATGTAATATCTTCTACGAATGCCGCAAATTCTTCTAAGCTATATCTGCCAAAAATGTCTTTAAATAATTTTGTCCTTCTGTACTGTGAATGTACCTTTGTAACCCATTCTGGGCTCCTTTGGGAGGATGGGCTAAATAAATTGTTATTATTATTATTTTTTTTTTATGTTTGTGGATAATTTTTTTTTTTTTAATTCTTTATTCATTTTTTTTATGTTACAACTCATATGAACTTAAAGATACACACTTGATTAACTCTCATATAAGCATAAAGTTTAACATTTCATTACAAATTAATATTCTATAATATTATAAATATTATGTAAGAAATCTAAAATTTAAATCATTCTAATTGAATATAATAATCCCCCATCCCTCCCTCCCTATTCAATAATACATAAAATCATCCTTACTGTGAAAACTATTCAAATATTCATGTATTATATAATAAGAACAAGTAAAATCCACCCCTTTTCCCCCCTAATCAAATATCTTATCATGGGAAAAGTTAATCATTCATTACAAAAATCTGTTAATGGTCCCCAGACTTTCTGAAATTTACTAATATAACCTTTTTGCGTTGCTATTGTGAGTTCCATTTTGTATATATGACATACAGAATTCCACCAGAAATTGTAATTTAACTTGTCATGCTTTTTCCAATTGTATGTTATTTGCTGTATTGCTACTCCAGTTAAAATAAATAAAAGTTTGTTGTTATTTGACGAAATTTGACTTCATGCTCTCATAGTTGTTCCAAATAAAATAGTATCATATGTCAAGGCTACTGGATTTTCGAACATCCTATTAATTTGAGGCCAAATTGATTTCCAGAATGATAAAATAAATGGACAATAGAATAAAAGATGATCTAATGTCCCAGCTTCAAGATGACAATGCCAACATCTATTAGACTTAGAGCTATCTATTTTTTGTAAACGAACAGGGGTCCAAAAAGCTCTATGTAAAAGGGATGGAAAACCTTTCATACGCTGAGAGATTGGAAAAACTGGGACTTTTTTCCCTGGAGAAGAGAAGACTTAGAGGGGATATGATAGAGACTTACAAGATCATGAAGGGCATAGAGAGAGTAGAGAGGGACAGATTCTTCACACTTTCAAAAAATAAAAGAACAAGAGGACATTCGGAAAAGTTGAAAGGGGACAGATTCAAAACGAATGCTAGGAAGTTCTTCTTTACCCAGCGTGTGGTGGACACCTGGAATGCGCTTCCAGAGGGCGTGATAGGGCAGAGTACGGTACTGGGGTTCAAGAGCAAATTGGACAACTTTCTGCTGGACATACAAGACCCCCTATCCACAAACCACCTGAATATAATAATGGAAACGGTAGAAAAATGGATGTCAAGTCATAAACTGAAACTGAACTCGGAAAAAACTAAATTTCTACTATTAGAGAAGGAAAAAAACCCATCATGCACAGAACTGGAATTAAACACAATCAAGTACCCAATGCAAAGCACACTCAAGATCCTAGGAATTCAACTAGACAGAAATTGCACAATGCAGACCCAAATCCACAAAGTCATCCAAAGAGCATTTTTCACAATGCGTAATCTAAGAAAAATAAGAAAATTCCTCATCAAAGATCAATACAAGATAGTAGTACAATCCCTAGTACTAAGCATAGTAGATTACTGCAACAGCCTATACCTATCATGCCCAAACTACATGATAAAACAACTACAAACTGTTCAAAACACGGCCCTCAGACTCATCTACTCCCTCAGCAAATTTGACCACATCACCAATGCTTACCTTGACTCACACTGGCTACCAATAAAAGCAAGATCCCAGTTCAAATTCTACTGTCTACTATACAAAGTAACACACGGAACAGCACCCAGCTACCTAAACAAAAGACTACACCGTAATCTCTCTCACAGATTAAGGAGAACTCAAAAACTATTCGCTTACCCTCCTCTCAAAGGTATACGACGCAAGAAACAATACGACAGCCTTTTAGCTACACAGGCAGCAAAAATTGACACCACCATTTCCAATCTACTGATCAATTCAATAGACATAAAAGAATTCCGAAAAGAAATCAAAACTCATCTCTTCAAAAAATACTTTCCATCATCTTAACCTCAACATAGCACTAGAAAATACACACAAGAACACCACCACCATAACTATACCTAAACATTGTACAACCCACTTCAACAACCTACTATCTATCTACTATGTACTCTTAATTTCTCCTGGAAACTTCCAGACTAATCAATTGTAACTTGATAAATTCCTGATTCTATGTACTGTAATATTCCTGAAATTATACAGTCTCCTAATTTGTAATCCGCTTAGAACCGCAAGGCACAAGCGGAATAGAAATCTGTAATGTAATGTAATGTAATGTAATGTAAAAGGGAATAGAGGGGTATAGATAGAGGATTACTGCACAGGTCCTGGACCTGTTGGACCGCCGCGTGAGCGGACTGCTGGGCACGATGGACCTCAGGTCTGACCCAGTAGAGGCATTTCTTATGTTCTTATGTTCTTATGTTAAAAAAACCACGTTTGTCTCATAGATGCTGACACCGTACATCTTAACCTCCAAGACCAAAGTCGTGGCCATTGAGATGCATTAATTTGATGCTTTATCTCAATGCTCCAAATGTCTCTAAGACCATTTTTTGGTTTTTTGTTTACAAATCCAGATATTACTTTATACCACCGTGCGGCTCTATGATCCATTGAATCCATCTGAAAGCATAAGAATTCCAAACTATGATAATTAATAAGATTTTTCCATTCAGGGAACCCTACCTGAATGGCCTGCTTCAATTGCAACCATCTAAAATATTGCTAAATAAATTAATAAATAAATATTGGTTGTACCTATTTTGTTAGATTGCTGTACTCTTTTTTCATGGACCTCTGTACTTTTTACTTCTGTAATTTGATTGTTGTTTTATTTTGTTCATAAAAGTGGAGAATATATCAGATTTGAAATATATATCCTACTAGAGACATAACTGGGGACTACAAAGCCCAGGCAGTGCTTCTTTAGCTTCCAGCTAGCTTAGGGCTCTCTCGGACCAGGGGGCAGTTGCCCTAGTTGTATTCCCCTAACACTATTCCTGTCATGTGTGACTGCGATATTCTGTTAGCATGATATTTCTGTGTAGCGTTCTGTAATAATTTAGCTTATTCAGTTTTCTTGATAGTAGAGGTGATATATGTGAAGGGGAGACCGGAGTTTTGTTGATCCTTGCTCTGTATTATTTGTATTTATAAAATGATAATTGTACAGAATATTGTTTATTTTTATACTTTAATAAAATACATCTAATATAATAAAATGGTAAGCCGCGCATGCGCACTAAAAAAAACGTGTTCCGTGAGCTGTAGCGAAAAAAACAATTGCGCATGCGCGGCCCCGGCGGCGGCTTTCAAATAAAAAAAAAAATTTCCATAGCTGCGGCGGCCTTCCTCAACCCCGGCTCCTCTCTTGAACTGGACGGTCCCCGCGTCTGCCTACCCTTCCCCCCAACACAGCGCATTCCCCCGCCCCCAACGAATCAATAAATCGAGCCGGGCCGCCCTCCGCAACAGACCAGAGAAGTTCTTTGCCGCTCACACCCCTTCCCTTGCCGCTGACCTGAATACCTACCCGGCGATTCAAGAAGCCTGTGCAGCAGTCTTCACACGCTGCTTCAGGCTCTTCTACTGCCCTGATTTGCTCTGCCGCGTCTCTGATGATGTCATCAGAGACGCGGCAGAGCAAATAAGCGCAGTAGAAGGACCCGAAGCAGCGTGTGAAGACTGCTGCACAGGCTTCTTGAATCGCCGACTTACAAGTGAAGGGGAGCGGGGGGGGGGGGGGGCCGCAATGACTCTATCCGATTAATTAAAAAACTCTGCACAAGGGGAGCAGGAAGAGATGATGATGGACAGGGGGGGGAAAGGAAGGGAGGCCTATTGTTGGACAGGGGGAGCAGGAAGAGGTGCAGATGGACAGCGGGGGAAATTAAGGGAGACCTGCTGATGGACAGGGGGGGAAATGAAGAGGTGCTGATGGACAGGGGGGGAGGTAAAACAAAGGGAGAAGGGCTGCTGCTGGATAAGGGGAGCAATGAAGAGGTGGTGGTGGACAGGGGGGAAAAATGAAGGGAGGCCTAATGCTGGACAGGGGGAGCAAGAAGAGGTGCTGATGGACAGGGGGAAAAAAATTAAGGGATGCCTACTGCTGGACAGGGGGAGCAGGAAGAGATGCTGATGGACAGGGGGAAAAAATAAAGGGAGGCCTACTGCTGGACAGAGGGAGCAGGAAGAGGTGATGATGGACAGGGGGAAAAAGGAAGGGATGCCTATTGTTGGACAGGGGGAGAAGGAAGAGGTACTGATGGACAGGGGGGAGGTAAAACAAAGGGGGAAGGGCTGTTGCTGGATAAAGGGAGCAGTGAAGGGGTGGTCGTGGACACAGGGGAGGTAAAAAGAAGGGAGAATGGACAGGAAAAAGTGGCTAAGGAGACAGAGAGAGAAAGAAATAAAGACAGACACACACACATATATTCTAGCCCGAGGGAGGAAAATGCTGCACAGGGAAGTAGGGAGGGGGGAAATGCTGATGCACAAGGAAATGGAGGGGGAGGGAATGCTGATATGGCTACTGTACAGGAAGGTGGACAAGGGGATATAAATGCTGCATAGGGGGCAGAAAGAGAGATAAATAGAAAGAAAGACAAATAATAGGAGGGAGGGAGACAGAAATAAAAGAAGAAAGACACAAGGGCAGGGAGTGAGACAGAAAGAAAGACAGACATACATATATTCTAGCACCCGTTAATGTAACGGGCTTAAAGACTAGTTCAATATAAAATCATAACTATTTGAGGCTTGTGTGGATGGGATCAGATGGTTTGCGGGGACCAAGCTCGTGGGGACGGGTCGGAGACGGGGGTTTTTATTTCAGTCTTAGCAGTTTGCTGGTCCACAAAATAATTCTTTTATTTCTGCCGGTCCATAGGTGTACAAAGGTTGAAGAACACTGTTTTAGAGGACATGTCCGAGCGTTTGGATGGCTTTTCAAAACCTGTTATTTTGTCTGGGTTTTGAAAAGCTTCCAGCTAGGAGTGACATCAGGATGGCATCTGTGCATGCAAAGTCACGTGCATGTGTGTGATGTCATACCAGCACATGCCCTCCCAACAAGTGAATGGGAAGGGGCCAAAGGTTTGGATTTTAGTTCTGGAAATCTGGTAACCCTACCTCCACAGAGGTAGCTGTGATTCTACAAACAGAGTTGCTGAATGATTGATGGCTGTTTGTAGATGGACAGATTGTGCTACTGGGTTGGCCACTGATCCATGGCAGCACGCAGGGTGAGGAATCCTCCCCGTGATATTTCAAGGCAGAGGTTAGGAGTGGTTTGCCATTGCCTTGCTGCTGTCCAACATGGGGTCCTCAGCTTACAGCACCTGGTGCTCCTAGGTGGTCTCCCATCCAGGTAGTAGCCAGGCCTGACTCTGCTTGGCTTCTGATGGTAAGTGTGGGCCTACTCAGGGCAGCCAGGCTGCAGGTACTGTTTGAAGAATCTGGCCCTCAATAACTACAATAATCTTCTGTTAGAGAGAGAGATGAAAACCAATATGCTGGACGGGCAGGTTCAGAAAGTGGTACATAAGGGGGGGGGGGGATTAGTGCACAAAAGGTTAACCAGAGGGTAGGGTTACTAGACGTTCGGATTTCCTCAGATGGCTTTTCAAATCCAGGCACTTTGTCTGGGTTTTGAAAAGCTTTCAGCTAGGAGTGATGTCGGGATGGCATCTAGACATGAACAGATGAAAAGCGGTGACATCATCACGTCCTGAAATCCTGAAAATCTGACTGGATTGCGGCCCTCAAGGAGGGACTTTGAGATCCCTGGACTAAAACTACTAAGCTTTGCATAGCCCTAGACCAGACATGGGCAACTCCGGTCCTCGAGGGCCGGAATCCAATTGGGTTTTCAGGATTTCCCCAATGAATATGCATGAGATCTATTTGCATGCACTGCTTTCAATGCATATTCATTGGGGGAATCCTGAAAACCCGACTGGATTCTGGCCCTCGAGGACCGGAGTTGCCCATGCCTGCCCTAGACAGACAAAGAACTCGGTGCATGGCCTCCTCGGCTTCCCTGAGTCTCCACCAGCAGCATAAGTGAAAGAGAGAAAACATCAGAGGGTGAGAAGGAACAGCGTGGGGTGTACGATACCTCGTCGGCCATCAGAAACAGGTTCTCCTCAGCAGCAAATCGGATAACATCTTCAATACACTTCCTGCTCTGGACCTGCCCTAGGAGGGAAGAACGAAGATAAGACCAAAGTCTGACACAAAGAAACAGACATGTATTTCTATTCACTAGTCCACCCTCTGGGGTGGAAAGTTTGGCAGGACATTTCTCTAAACTATCCAGAAGGTCAGATATCAGAAGAAGCGACTTGGAACAGTCTTTTCTTAATATGTTGCAAGCTTCTTGGGACATTAACTTTAATTATTAATTCTTATAATTATTGTGCAATTTGTTAAACTAAAACAGAGTTAATCGGAGTCAAAGTCGAAGGAAAGATTTGCAATTAAGTCTCCAGCAGATTACATCTCCTCTGCATGGATGCACTATAAACTGTATATTATATATGTTGATATTAGATCCCTAGTATGTGTCGAGTTAGGATAAAAACGTGTACCATATTATCTGTTTAAGACCTAGGCAACTTCCAATGACACATTCATAATCAGTTGAACAAACGAACAAGTTCATAGTTCTTCTTTTCAATTAAATGCTTGGACAAAAAAAATACGTTTTTCACAATTTTGTAAACTTCAAGACATTATCACATGAGCGTAAATTCCCAGGCACATCATTCCGCATAACTGGGCCAGCCACTGAAAAGGAGGATTTTGCTGGTTTTTAAGATATTATATATTAGTTGGGGCATGGTTTTTTTTATTTCTCTTATGCTATTGTAGGTCCCCATGGAGTGAAGCTAGTCTCTTAGGCCTCCCTTTTATGAAGCTACGTTAGGCTTTTTTTTAATCACCGGATGCAGTGGTATTAGCTCCGATGCTTATAGGAATTCTATAAGCGTGGCTTCATAAAAGGGGGGTGGGGTGTAGTTAATGCGGTCTGTAACTAAATTAATTTCTAGTAATGAGTGTTCTTATTGAACTCTATTATGTACTTTTTTATTGTGAGTTTTTCTTGTTAGGTTTATAAGCATATATAAAAGAAACATAGACAACCCCCCGCAAAAAAAAAAGAGGATGCATGTGGGATTTTCTCAACTGATGATGCATAGAAACTTGGACTTGCAATGCAGCCTTGGGATGGTAGGGGAGACTTACCTGTGGGATTTCCTGGGTTGATGATGCAAAGCACCTTGGGATTGCAGTGTTTTCTGGCCTCATACAATGATTGTCTCAGCTCTTTGATATCTAAGGCCCAGCAGTTGTCCTCATCCAGATAATAATTGACTTGCACGGCATCCAGCTCAGCTATAGCTGCAGAGTAGAGGGGATACTGAGGGATTGGGATCATGATCCCAGTTCGGGATTTCCCTTGTCCAGCCACAAGCAATTTTAGCATTGCCTAGAGAGAAAAAAAGGAAGAGGAAAAGGTTCTTAGCTTTATGGGTCACTAGACTTCGCCTGATAGAAGGGAACCAAAAGAAGGGCTGCTATTTGGGTTTCTGCAGGGTTCTTGGGACCTAGGTTGGCCACTGTTGGAAACAAGATACTGGACTTGGTCTTTCCCAATAAAGAAATTCTTAAACTCAATCCAGACAAAACCAAATTCATTCTCTTTGAAAATGACAAAATCCAAACCATAGCCAACCTAGAACTCAACTCAATCAACTACCCCATCCAAACCACCATAAAACTACTAGGAATAACTATAGACAGATGCTGTACCATGCAACCGCAAATAAACAACACAATACAGAAATCCTTTGCTATCATGAGAAATCTCAGACAAATTCGGAAATTCTTTGAAAGAACACAATTCCAGCTTATAGTACAATCCCTAATCCTAGGACTACTGGACTATTGCAACATCCTCTACCTCCCATGCCCAACCTTTATGACCAAACAACTACAAACAATCCAAAATAGAGCTTTAAGACTCATCTACTCATTGAGAAAACATGACCATATCACAGAAGCCTACATCAACTCACATTGGCTACCAATCCAAGAAAGAATACAATTCAAATTCTACTGCATGTTATTTAAAACTCTTAACGGAGACAGCCCATCCTACCTGAACAACCGCCTCATCCCAGCATCCACAACCAGACACAGAAAAACACACTCCCCATTCATTCCTCCCCCCCCCCCGATCAAAGAAGTAAAACGATCAAAACTACACGACGGCCTCCTAGCCACTCAAGCAGCAAGACTAGACAACCAGATCTCCAACCTTCTGATGTCCACCCCAGACTACAAGACATTCAGAAAAGAACTAAAAACCATACTTTTCAAGAAATTCCTGAAACAGCCCTAACCTCATGCTCTCTCAACAACACTAATAATAGACAAAGGATCTACCCTTTACTATCATAGCAAGGACAATTGTAGTTTATAAATCTTCTGTTAAGCCTCCCTGTTCTTAACTATCAAAGAAATGTCAAAAGATCTACTCTATACCACTCTAGCAAATCTATTGTTCTCCCATTGTAACCCTGTTTATAAATCTTTTGTAAGCCGAACCGCAAGGTAATGGCGGAATAGAAATCCCTAATGTAATGTAATGTAATGTTCTTATGTGAGCCAAGACAATTCAGCCATTGTGACATCACTGGTGAGGTTGGCTTCGAGGCATTGGTGGAATGAGGCATTATGACATCACAATCTCGGCTCTGGAATGATGCTACTCTTTGGGTTTCTGTCTGGTACTTGGGACCTGGGTTGGCCACTGTTGGAAACAGGATCCTGGGCTTGATGAAGCTTCAGTCTATCCCAGTATGGCAGCTCTTATGTTCTTATGTGAGCCGAGTAAAGGACAACCAAGCCACTCATCACTGATGAGGTTGGCTCTTAAGCATTGGTGGAAAGAGGCATTATGACATCACAATCTCAGCTGTGGAATGTTGCTACTATTGGGATTCTTGTGATCTGGATTGGCCATTGTGCAAAAAGAATACTGGGTTACATGGACCACTGATATGACCCAGTAAGTCTATTCTTATGAGAAAGAAGCAGAAGAGAAATAACAGGGGTAAGGAAGGAGTTAACAAGGTGGCAAGGAGGGGGCAGGGAGAGGAAACAATCTGAACAAAAGTGTGAGGGGGAGAGAGGGGGAGGGAGCGGAGTCCCAGGGTGAATTCCATCACCGTTACCCAGGAGGGAAGGCATAATAGACAAGATGACATCACTCCCCCAAGCACTGCAGAGCCTGTGTGCTGTCATGGCAGCTCCAGCTCATCAACCCACAGCCTGGCATTGCCAGGGGATGGACAAAGGCTCTCATTGTTGCCCTGTTTCAGCCTCCAGTGTGCTTCAGCTTATGCCCACAGCTCCGTCCATTAATTACCGTAGACATGCCACACAGTGCGGCGGGAAGAAAGAACATGAAAAGCTCTCAGGTCGGGAGGGCGCGAGCGAAGGGCCCGGGTCTAAATCTTTCTTTTAGTGCACAAGGGTCAGAACCAACAGGAGCTCCGACAGTGACTAAAACAGCCACAGCTACGCTAGCATTCTCCTACGGTGCTACAGGAGGGAAGGGGAAGGGGGCATAGGAAAGAGAGATTTCATGCCTCAAATACATTCAAGAAGCAACAATTCCAGACAGAAATTGTTTTATGAAGATCAAATAGAGCAGACAGACAAATAACATTAGGTCTGCATGTAACAAGATGGGTTTAGAACATAAGAATAGCCTTACTGGGTCAGACCAATGGTTCATCAAGCCCAGCAGCCCGTTCTCATGGTGGCCAATCCAGGTCCCTAGTACCTGGCCAAAACCCAAAGAGTAGCAACATTCCATACAGAATCCCAAGGAATAGCAAGATTCCGGAATCCCAGAGAGTAACAAGATTCCAGAATCCCAGAGTAGCAATATTCCAGCATCTCAAACAATAGCAAGATTCCGGAACCCCAATGAGAGCAACATTCCAGAGCTGAGATTGTGATGTCATAATGCCTCAGTTCACAGTGCCTCAGAGCCAACCTCATCAGTGATGCCACAATGGCTTGATTGTCCTATACTTGGCTCATACTGGGTCACACCAAGTCCAATATACCATCTTCAAGGTGGCCAATCCAGGTCCCTAGTACCTGGCCAAAACCCAAGGAGTAGCGACATTCCATATAGAATCTCAAAGAATAGCAAGATTCCAGAATCCCAGAAGTAACAAGATTCTAGAATCCCAGTGAGTAACAACATTCCATACAGAATCTCAAAGAATAGCAAGATTCCGGAATCCCAGAGAGTAGCAACATTCCATGCTACCGCTCCAGGGCAAGCAGTGGCTTGCCCCATGTTTTTCTCAATAACAGACTATGGACTTTTCCTCCAGGAAATTGTCAAAACCCTTCTTAAAATCAGCTACGCTATCCGCTCTTACCACAACCTCTGGCAATAGTATGGTTTGGTATGGCTCCTACATGGTTTAGGATGATACTTTGTGGGTTAGGTGTAGCTTCCACAAGGGATAGGATGGCACTGCATGAGTTAGGTATATCCTGCATGGGTTGGGATGGTGCTCTGCCAGTTAGATGTAGGCAAAATGTGGGTTAGATATGGTCTGCCTGGGATGGAATGTGATCACTTGGAAGAGCACAATGTCCATTTGACAAAACCTCGTGCCTCCAACCCTTACTTTCTCTTTATCACACTTGATTCCCTCCTTAAAGTTCCAGTGCCTACAACTCCAGCTCCTCTTCATTTTCTGCCCAGACAATGGTTGAGTACAAGTTTTTGTTTCGTTTATATATATATATCACCAACTCGAGAATATTGTATGGCAATCACAAGATCTCATTGTTGCCTTAATGTGGACAGCCTTATGCTTCTCTGGGCCATCAATTTTGGTCTTGTCTTAGAGTAACAGCGTTCTGGCATTTCTTGGGACATTATATCTCGACTATCTGGCAACATCGTCGGACGCCTACTCAACAAGCTCTTTTTGGATTTTACACACCCACCCTTCCAATACGTAAGGGGATGACAGCTATTTGGCACGCACAGTTCTTCTGGGAATGGAAACGATACTGTCTGCATGGATTTCTGCAGGCTTTCCATCTTATTCTCATTGGCAATCACTCATGATTGGGCAAGTGGCTTTGCGGATATTGATTCACCTCAGGGAAAGCTTTATTGTTTCATTTGGGAGCCATTTTGGCAAACTTTGGCACCACATGCTCGCAGCAGACTGTTGAATGGTTAACCTATCTCTTTATTGTATACATGGACTAATGCGTGAGATGATTGTGGTTTTGGGTTGGGGGGTTGTTTAGAAATGTATTTTAGTTTTCATTGTTGAGGATGTAATATCTGGTTTTTCTGTAATTTTTGCTCTTGAAAATAAATAAAAATATTTAAACATATCTTTAGTCAGTGTCATTAAACTCTCTTCAAGTCATTCCATTTGCTCCCTATCAGTTTCCATACACTGTAGAATTCAAACTTCTGACTTACAAGTGCATTCATTCTGTAGGTCCTCAATTGCTGTCTCTACACCCCACCCTGGGAACCCCACTTATCAGATGTTTCTCTTCTCTTTGTCCTTTTTTCGCCTCTGTCAACTCCAGTCTCAGGGCCGGATTCTCAAAATGTACCAAGTTTTTAACAATTGTCGCAAAATCGTTTCCAGACAGTTTAGCATGCCAGGATTATCAGAACGGGTCACCATGTTCTTTTCCGAGCTTCCTAGCAGCCTCCGACTCTGCCATGCAAATGTCTTACAACGCGGTCATTAATTAATTAAATTTTTTTGTAAATATGTTTATTATCAATTGCAACATAGAGTGTACAATCAACCAACAGTACAAATACAGATCCAAGCCGCAAGAAAGAAACCTCCAATATACAAGAAGAATAAATGGCATCTAACTACAATCCCGTTGCAATGAACAAATTTCTATAATTGACCCCCACAACGAGGTCATTAATATTACATGGCGGTAAAATGGGCTCATTAATATTTAAACGAGCACTCTGGGTGATTCTCTACCATCACTGGGTGATTCTCCAAGTGCGGCTCCAACTTTTGACAACCAAAAATTACCAGCTGGTCCGTGGGTGCTGGGACTGTGAAAAGCACATTTCAGGGCTCATGTTAAAAGTTTAAAAAAATACACCGTTCACATAAATTATAGTAACATAGAAACATAGAAATAGACGGCAGATAAGGGCCCACGGCCCATCTAGTCTGCCCACCTTAATGTCCCTCCCCTACCTTTGCCCTGTGAAGAGATCCCATGTGCCGATCCCATTTGGCCTTAAAATCCCATTTGGCCTTAGTATAATAGTTATGGGGAAGCAAATCTCAAAAGCACGCCTCTTGAGCGCATGTCTTAGGCATGCTCGTTGAAATCCGATGATTGCACCTCCTCTCCCTCCCCTCCATCCAATAGCACTAGCACGCCTGTGATTGAAAGAACAACGTAGCGTTTGCTGGTAGTCCTCCGTTCCTCATCTCCACCCACGGCTGCCTGTGACGTGCGCTTATGACGTGCATATATTGCGCTCCAATAAGGCGTACCTGTGATATGCTTGCCTGCGGTGTAGCTTTTTCCAACATATGCACATATTTACACCTCTCTCTGTGGACTCTTCTGTGATCGCTATCACCAGCAACTCATCTCATGTGAATTTGGCGACTCTCTGCGAACCTCATTTGCGGGCGCACCATTGCACGATACAGCGGCATGATGACTTCCTTCGTCTTGGTTGTGATATCATTAAAAAGGGTATCACAACAAGGACGAAGGAAGTCATCATGCCGCTGTATCGTGCAATGGTGCGCCCGCACCTGGAGTACTGTGTCCAGTACTGGTCGCCATACCTCAAGAAGGACATGGCAGTACTTGAGGGGGTCCAGAGAAGAGCGACTAAACAGATAAAAGGTATGGAAAACTTTTCATACGCTGACAGGTTGAAAATGCTGGGGCTGTTCTCCCTAGAGAAGAGGAGACTTAGAGGAGACATGATAGAAACCTTCAAAATCCTGAAGGGCATAGAGAAAGTAGACAGGAATAGATTCTTCAGACTGTGGGGAACCACAAGTACTAGGGGTCACTCGGAGAAATTGAAAGGGGACAGGTTTAGAACAAATGCTAGGAAGTTCTTTTTCACCCAGAGGGTGGTGGACACATGGAACGCACTTCCAGAGGTTGTGATAAGCTAGAGCACATTACAGGGGTTCAAGGAAGGTTTAGATAGGTTCCTAAAGGATAAGGGGATTGAGAGGTACAGATAGAAGCAGAGGTAGGTTATAGAAATGGTCAGGAACCACTTCACAGGTCATAGACCTGATGGGCCGCCGCGGGAGCGGACCGCTGGGCGCGATGGACCTCTGGTCTGACCCAGTGGAGGCAACTTCTTATGTTCTTATGCTTCTTCGAAAATGAAGCTTTTTGAAATTATTACATTTGCAACCACTACAGCAGCCCGTCAGATTTTATCGGTGATACTAGAGAGTCCGACCCTCAGTCCGTCACCTTGTTGTATCATCCGCCCGAGTTGGTACATCGTGCTTTATCTGTGGTCCTTTTGAAATCCAACTTTTGAAGGATGCTTTTCAATTTATTTATTTATTTACTTGCTTCAATTTCTATCCCATCCTAGCGGGAGCTCAGAACGGGGTACAAAAGGACACTCACAATAAATCACAATACATTACAAAGACATTTTTGAGATCGTCATATGTACATGGATAGATGCAGAAGGAACAGTCTTAGTCAGCTGTGTGGTGCAGTGGTTAGAACCCGGAGGTTGTGGTTCAAATCCCTCGCTACTCCTGTGACCCTCAGTCACAGTCACTTAATCCCCTCAGTGTCCCACGTACACTCGATAGACTTTGAACCTATCAGGGCAGTTAAGGAAATATGATTAAACCACGTGGAGGGGCATAATTTTAAAAAAAGTCCAAAATGAGGGTTTTTTGGAGAATGGCCTACCTCTACGCTCAGCAGTTTAATCGCCCAGATCACCACTACGTCTAAACTTAAAACACATTATTAACCAAAAAATTGCCCAAGTCCCAAATACTCAAAGCAAGACCTTTTAGGTGAAGGAGGGGCCAGTCCTTCGCCTAAAAGCTGGATTCTGTAACCTTTGTCTGTCAAAAACAACATCAGTTACAGAACCTCCCCCCCCCACCCCCCCCCACACACACACACACAACGATCGCGGCAGGAGAGATGCCTAATCTTTCCTGCCACGATCACGATCCACCCCCCCCAAAAACCCGACAATACCGGCAGGAGGGAGCCCAAGCCCTCCTTCCTGAAAGCGACCCCCCATCCCCATCAAATATGAGCAGGAGGGATCCCAGGCCCTTCTGTCCATGGTGCACCCCCCTGTGACCCCTCAATCGACCCCCCCCCTGAACCCCCGATCACCTCCCCGAATCCCCAAAAGGCCCCCAATACCCCCCTCAACTGTAAAGTTGGCTGGCCGGACAGGTCCCAAGTCCATCTGGCCGGCAGGCCTGCCATCCTCCAAATGGCAGGCCTAGGGCCTGATTGGGCCAGCCGTTTAAGGCCCTGCCCATAGGAGAGGCCTAAGGCAACTGGGCCAATTACAGCTGGTCCAGGTGCCTAAGGCCTCTCCTATGGGCGGGGCCTTAGGCACCAGACCTAATCAGGCCCTATGCCAACCAACTTTAAAGTAAGTTGAGGGGGTGTGTCGGGGGTTCAGGGGTGTTGGGGGTTGGGGGGGCTGTTCAGGAGCGATCGGAGTTTTGAGGGGGCGATCAGGGGATCGCGGGGGGGTTAGGGTGTGCTGTGGGCTCCTGCCTATATTTGAGGGGGGTCGCCTTCTGGCAGGAGGGCTTGGGCTCCCTCCTGCCGGTATTGTCGGGGTTCAAGGGGGTGGATCGCGATCGGGGCAGGAAAGATTAGGTATCTCTCCTGCCAGGATCGTTGCGGTGGGGGGTGGGCAGGTTGCCGGGGCTGTTGAGTAGATAGTTCAGAACACGGCAGTAAAAACTATATTCAACACAAAAAAATATGATCATGCTATCCCTCTCCTGAAAAACGTACCCTGGTTGCCCATTTCCCATCAGATTACCTTCAAATTACTTTTTCTTACCTGTTTCCCCTGCATTCATTGAGAACTAACTTCCAGAACTCTCCATTAGTCGCAACAAAATCTCCTGGCAATCCCTTCTGTTTGTCAGTTAGTCTAAATCCACCTTCTCGGTTGTAGTCCCTTCATTGTGGAAATGACTCCCGTTGAATACGAATCAAGAAACCTTTCTTTTTAACCCTTTCAGGACCATAAGGATCGTAGGCCAATTTTTGTGGTTTTGACGACATTTATATGGTAAAAAGGGCTTGCAGATGCCAAAAAATT
Source organism: Geotrypetes seraphini (assembly GCF_902459505.1). Classification (NCBI taxonomy): domain Eukaryota; kingdom Metazoa; phylum Chordata; class Amphibia; order Gymnophiona; family Dermophiidae; genus Geotrypetes; species Geotrypetes seraphini. The sequence continues at coordinate 9,138,220 of NC_047085.1, forward strand.
GATTTTTTTTGTGAAATATCATTATTATTTTTTTTTTAAATCAAACTTCTGGCTTATGGACAGTGTGGCAAGTGAATCTTCTCGTCAATCTGGCAACGACGCTAATGAATGAATGTCGGAACCAGTTTGTTTACATAAAGGCAGTATCATATGGAATCCGTACATATCAAATTTAGAACTGTAGACTATCCCAATCAAAATTTATAGGATTTTAAAGTTATGGGACAAATATGTCCCTTGGTCCTGAAAGGGTTAAAGATGCCATGGAGCTTTATTTCACATATCTCGTCATCCTTCACTGTCTATATCATTTCTAATTGTCTTTGTCAATCCTCCCTGTTTTAAATTTAAATGTTGTATTATGTAAACCGCTTAGGATGTTTTAAGCGGTATATCAAGCCTAAATAAACTTGAAACTTACACTCAGTGCATCGTTAAACTCTGGAACTCATTCCTGGGGCAAGTGGTAAAAGCAGTGAATGTAGTTGGGTTTAAAAAAGATTTGAACAAATTCCTATAGGAAAAGTCCATAACCCGTTATTAAGACAGACCAAGAGGAAGGCAGCGTTCATCACTGGGGGTAAATACCATGGAATCATGCCTTGTTTTGAGACTCACTAAGTACTTGTGACCTGGACTGACACAGGGTTGGATGGACCTTTGTTCTCATGATCTCTATTGAACAGGGCTGATTTCTGATATACGACAGGAGATAATGTCCTATTATGGATCAAGAACTGGTTGAAAGACAGAAAAGAGAGCAGGTTTAAATGGTGAATATTCTCAACGGAGAAGGGTAAAAAGTGGGGTTCCCCAGGGGTCTGTGCTGGGACCGCTGCCTTTTCACATTTATCAGTGATCTAGAGATGGAAATAACTAGTAAGATCATTAGATTTGCTGATGACACAAAGGTGCGCTAGTGTTTTTAGCGCACGCTATAGTGCACGCTAGCTGAAAAATTACTGCCTGCTTAAAAGGAGGCGGTAGCGGCTAGCGGGCGTGGCAATTTAGCACGCGCTATTCTGCGTGTTAAGGCCCTAACGCACATTTGTAAAAGAAGCCCAAAGTTGTTCAATCGAACAGAGGATGTCATCCTTTGCCTTTTATTTGTTTGTATAAGTAGGGGGTGGGGGGGAGGGTTTGGTCTTCATCAGAGTCCAATGTCATAGCGGTATGCTCATTATGTTGCGCTTTCTGGGAGTTGACTGTACATAGGGTCATGGGAATTTTTTTCGCATGGGGTAATGTTATATGCATGCTCTCTGCACATTGTTGACTTTAAATAAACAATTACTGGTACAAAAAAAAAAAAAAAGAAAATAGTAAAAGAGATGGGACAACTTCTCTATGAGGAAAGGCTAAAGCAACTAGGGCTCTTCAGGTGAAATGATAGAGGTTTATAAAATAATGAGTGGAGTTGAAAATGTAGAGGTGATTCGCTTCTTTACTCTTTCCAAAAAGACTAAGACTAGGGGACATGCGATGAAGCTACTAAGTAGCAGATTTAAAATAAACCAGAGAACATTTCTTCACACAACGTGTAATTAAACTCTGGAATTTGTTGCCAGAGAATGTGGTGAAATTAGTTAGCTTAGCAGGGTTTAAAAAAGGTGTGGATAATTTCCTAAAAGAGAAGTCCATAGGTCATTATTGAGATGGGTTAGGGAAATCCACTGTTTGTTCATAGGATAAGCACCATAAAATCTGTTTCACTCCTTGGGATCTTGCTAGGTACCTGTGACCTGGTTTGGCCACTGTTGGAAACAGGATACTAGGCTTGAATGACCTTCGGTCTGTCCCAGTAGGGCAACTCATAGCTGTGGCTTGTGTGAGATGTTAAGGGTGCTCTGGGGATGGGCAGTGCCTGAGATGGAAGTGAGTGGTTTGCAGAAAACGGGATCTCTCTATGAGAAGGAGATCATTTGGCTAATTTCCTTACCACTATGCCGTCGCTGGCTCCGGTCGTGAGGTAGATATTGTCGGGATTACTTGGGATTCCTCCATCCCGTCTCTCAATGAATTTCGCAGCATCCTGACGGATCACTTCAATTCCTTGACTGGCACTGTACGCCCCTGTAAAGAGAGAAGCATTTCATTTTGGATTGGGTTTCTTAGCTACACTCCCTTTTGCTCCTCTTCCAGATATAACCCTACCACAGGTCACTGTGCAAACCATAGTGTGAAAGCAGATTTTATAAGCCTTTATTTAGAAAGCATACAGAGATCGTAATAATACGTATTACCAGGCAGTACATCCCCTGAGTCCCCTATGTCCGTCCCCCCACCCTTATCCAATGCCCCAGGGTACTGCTCTCACACCACCTTCCTCCTCTCCAGTGAGCACTTACCAATACTCTGCCCGGAACATGCCTGCAGGATCCGTCTGGCTTTTTCTTTGGAATCTTCAGGGAACTTGTTATCATTCAGCAGCTCAGGGAAGAGGCAAAGGGCAGTGACCTGTAAAAGAATATAAGAATAGCTTTACTGGGTCAGACCAATGGTCCATCAAGCCTAGTAGCCCGTTCTCACGGTGACCATTCCAGGTCCCTAATACCTGGCCAAAACCCAAGGTGTAGCAATATTCTACACATGAGGAGGGGCTTACTTTCCCAGGACTTAGGACTCATTCTGCTCTTGCTAGCTCATAAAAACATAGGAGGAGAGACAGAAAAGAGATGGACCAGTCCAGGGAGTCCATTGTACTATAAGGAAAGGGTAAAGTGGCTAGGGCTCTTCAGCCTGGGGAAGAGATAGCACTGGGGAAATATGTTAGAGGTTTATAAAATATTGAGTGGAGTGGAAAGGGTAAATGTGAATTGTTTACTCTTTTCAAAAATACTAGGACTAGGACTAAATAGTACATTTAAAACAAAAAAGAGAAAACATTTCTTCACTCAGTTAAACTCTGGAATTTGTTGCCGGTGAAGGTGGTCAGCTTAGCAGGGTTAAAAAAAAAAAAAGGTTTGCATCATTTCCTAAAAGAAAAGTCCATAAACCATTATTAAAATTGGCTTTGGGAAATCCACTGCTTAATCCTAGGATAAGCAGCACAAAATCTGTTTTTCTTCTTGGGATTTGTTTTATTTATTGATTTAATTTTCTATACCGTTCTCCCTGGGAAGCTTAGAACGGTTTGCATGAATTGACTCAGGTACTCAAGCATTTTTCCCTCTGTCCCGGTGGGCACACAATCTCTCTAATGTACCCCACAGCTCCGGTGGTTAGATCACCTGATTTTGGGGTCCCTGCCTGTCTGAGCACAAGGGGTTAATGGGGTGCAGAGACCTCTGGGTTGAAACTCTGTAGTCTTTATGTTCCACAGCTCTGAGAAAAGCTGGCAAGACTTACCAGTAAAGGAGAAACCTAGCAGTTAGTGCGGTGGCCTGGGAACTGGGTTCAAATTCCACCGCAGCTCCTTGTGACTCTGGACAAGCCATTGATCTACAGCCTCAGCACCCTGGGGTTGTGGGTTCAAACCCCGTGCTGCTCCTTGTGGCCCTGGGCAAGTCACTTAATCCTCCATAGCCCCAGGTACATTAGATAGATTGTGAGCCCACCGGGACAGAGAGGGAAAATCCTTGAGTACCTGATTGTAAAAACCGCTTAGATAACCTTGATAGGCGGTATATAAAATCCTAATAAACTTGAAACTTGAACTTGATTTAAGCCTCCATTGTAGGGTTACCATATGGCTCCATTGTTTTCAGATGAAGTATAACCTGGATATTTCAGTCCTGGAGTCCTATGGAAACCCTACGCACAAAATAAGTACTTGTATATAGTACATAGAACATAGAACATAGAAAGATGACGGCAGATAAGGGCCATATAGCCCATCAAGTCTGCCCACACTATTTACCCACCCTCTTAAGTCTACTGACCCCCTAAAGAATAATTGTAATTATACTGTCACTCTACTGACCCGCTCATTCAGTCCTAGTGACCCTATCCCTTGGCATGACCTCGTAGGGATCCCACATAGGTATCCCATTTGTTCTTGAAGTCTGAGATGCTGCGTGCCTCGACCACCTGCACTGGAAGCTCGTTCCAATGCTCAATCACTCTCTCCGTGAAGAAGTATTTCCTGGTGTCTCCACGAAACTTCCCTCCCCTGAGCTTGAGCGGATGTCCTCTTGTGGTCGAGGGTCCCCTGAGAAGAAAGATATCATCTTCCACCTCTACCCGTCCCGTGATGTACTTAAATGTCTCAATCATGTCTCCCCTCTCCCTACGCTCCTCGAGTATGTAAAGCAGTTTGATTGTAATCACAGAAAGGCAGTATAGCAAATCCTTTTCCCTTTACCTGTCTTAGAAAGGTGATGGGCTTCTGGCCCATGGCATGGGCATCTCCGATATTGGCTTTGATCACTTCTGTGAATGATTTCTTCACCCCCTGAGAAAAGCAACAGAGAGACAGGAGAAGTGATAGACGTCAGAACTGTATTTCTATTCTTCCCTGTCAGTCCTGGGCTTTGGTATATCAACAACCGTAGGTACGAGAGGGAACGGAGAACATTCTCTGAGCGCCAGCTGTTGCATGAGATGGGCCTTTAGCTGTTCTTACATGCCAGCATGCAGGGTAGCCATTCCAGGCCTTGCTGACTTTAGCGGAATGGGGAAGAACCTAGTTGACGGGATGGGTAGGCCTAGGGCAGGGGTAGGCAATTCTGGTCCTCGAGAGCCGGAGCCAGGTCAGGTTTTCAGGATATCCACAATGCATATGCATGAGATCGATTTGCATCTCAAGGAGGCAGTGCATGCAAATCCATCTCATACATATTCATGGTGGAGATCCTGAAAACCTGACCTGGCTCCGGCTCTCGAGGACCGGAATTGCCTACCCCTGGCCTAGGGGATGTCTAAGCCGACAGGAGCTATAAATATGGCAACAGTTCTATATGTAAGGAAATTGAACAGAAGCAAGAGGGAAAAGGAAACCTAGATGGTTCTCCGAACAAATAGGGGCAGTGAGAGTGCTTAACGATCATATACTCCCTTCCTACCGGTCTAGTCACGGATACAATTTAAAATATTAACCTTGACATATAAAACCTTACACTCAGGTGTCCCTGATTATCTGGCATCACTAATCGTCCCACACAGTCAACAGATTATTAATCCCACACCCCTCCAAAACAAAATGGGAGAGACCTGGGAACTCAACGTTCTTTGCAATAGCTCCAGCTCTACGGAACTCTTTACTACCTACTTTACGCTTGGAATCATCATATTCTTGCTTTCGAATTCTTCTGAAAACTTATCTCTTTGAACGTGCTTTCTCTTAACTTTATAACTAGTAGAGAACACATCTCTGCAGCGATAGACCATGAATGGTTTTCTGTTTTCTGTATGAAAGTACACTTCTTCTTCCGTATTCACGGTTTCAGCAATCATGGTTTCGATTATTCACAGTTTTTAGCTTGCTGGCTCCTCACTCCCCCCCCCCCCAATTACATCAGCTTGCATAGAGAAATCGCTGATTCCAAGCGTTAACAGAGAAAATCGTCGATTCCCAGCACTTTCTTCACCGTGTTTTGCTTCTCCTTCAAGAACAGGCCAGGTCTCCCACCATGTTATTTGCGGTTTCACCATATTCATGATAGTTTTTAATAGAAAACAGCAAATAACATATGAAAAAGTTATTTGCAGTTTTTCTGTATTTGCGGTTCTGTTAATCCTCTATCACAGCGAATATGGAGGGAGAAGTGTAGTGTACTATCCTATTTTAATGGCGATCCTTTTTTATTTGATATTTTTTGGGGGAAACCGCCTTGAATTGTGCTGCAACTAAGGCGGTTTTTATCAAGTTCGATAAACGAGAAACAGAGGCGACAATCAAGAAATGCAGAAGAAAACAAGCAGATTAGCGGGTAAAACTCAAAAGTTGAGCGCCCGTCATAGAATGTTCCAGCTCTTCTCCCCATATTCCTGGCTCAGCCCTCATTTCTCTCCCCCTCCCACAGGACTGTACTGGCTACTGTTGGAGACAGGGTACTGGGTTCAAGTGACCGCTAGTCTGATCCAGCTTGTGTCAATCTTGGAGGACCCAACGGGTTTCAGACTTCATACTGGAGCAGCTGCAGGTAAGAAGAGCTGACAAGAGGGAGGGGGTGAAGCATAATTACCCTTAGGCATGTGCCTCATGAGAAACCCAGCTCTGAATACAAATGAAAATATTGTACTCAAAATGCTAAAGACACTGCCTTACCCTAGTGTATCAAAGATCTCAGTACTCCAGGTATGATTCACCTTTGAAAACCTCTCTCCGGCCAAATTAAGTCAGCGCTGTTTGATAAATTTATTTCCTAAACTGTGGATACTATTGTCATGATAATCTGATATTGAGTATATTTAAGAAAACTGTTGTATTTTAATTATTTGTAATTCACGGATTGTCCAGTCGTCTTCCTTGTAAACCTCCAAGAAGTCGATTGATTATGGCGGTATAGAAGAATAAAGTTATGTTATGTAAAAGAGGAGAAAGGCCAGCTGACACCTAAAGTGGCTTTCTTTGCTTTGGGCTACATCGGGAGATCTTATGGAGAAGGAGCTGGCTGTGGCAGGTGACAGAGGACAACCAAGAACTGGCTGCAGCCATGGAGCAATATGCACAACTCAGTCTCGAGAGATTCCTAACCATCTGGCACTTTCTGAGATCACCCTGACCTAGCACGGGATGATGGCGAAATAACCTAACCAAAGCTCCCTCTTTATTAGAAGCTAACTCCACTGGAAAAAATCTCCCCAAGACGGGCCAGCAGCAGATCAAGAACCCTGTTAAACTTAAATGTTTGTGTGTGCGGGATGATCCTCAGTTTCCACAGCTTGCTAGGACACTGCTGCCACAATAATAAACCCAGAAGGGTATCACCTGTGAAACATCCTAGGACCTTATCCCTAGTGCCAAGTCTCTTCCCTGAAGAAGCCCTTTCTGGAAACATCAATCACTCCTCCTAAACTTACTTGCTCCACTTCATCACTGACGCCGAAACCGTGGATTGAAGACAAAGTTTTATTTTATTTTTCTTTCCAGCTTATGATTTATCTTTAATCTTATCTATTGTTTTGCCTTTTGTCTTTGTTTTGTTCTATTTCTATCATTTAAATTTCCCCCTTCTGCTTCTATTCCTTTCTCTCCTCTCTTCTACCTTCCAAAGTATTTAGATCAATGCTGTCTTGTTAAAATGTTTATTTTATTTTTATTTTTCCTCTAACTCTACTTTTCACTTCTCTATTACCCTCCAGGTACTTTAGTTAGATTGTGAGCCTTCGGGACAGTAAGGGAATTTTTCAAGTACCTTTCTTATTTCTAATCTTAATGTATATTTTCTGTAAACCGCTTAGAACCTAACGGATGTAGCGGTATATAAGAAATAAATTACATTACATTACATTACATGGACCATTTGGCCTTCATCTGCCATCATGTTTCTAGGTTTCTATAACCATAAAGCTCTATGACATCACAATGCAGGCAAAGAGCCTTAGCCAATGGGAAGAAGATATGCAAATGTTAAGAGCCTTAGCCAATAGGGAGAGGAGGAGATAGTGGATGCTGCAGAATTCTACTGTTCAACGGCTCCCCCTTCTGCTTCTATTCCTTTCTCTCCTCTCTTCTACCTTCCAAAGTATTTAGATCAATGCTGTCTTGTTAAAATGTTTATTTTATTTGTATTTTTCCTCTAACTCTACTTTTCACTTCTCTATTACCCTCCAGGTACTTTAGTTAGATTGTGAGCCTTCGGGACAGGAAGGGAATTTTCCAAGTACCTTTCTTATTTCTAATCTTAATGTATATTTTCTGTAAACCGCTTAGAACCTAACGGATGTAGCGGTATATAAGAAATAAATTACATTACATTACATTACATGGACCATTTGGCCTTCATCTGCCATCATGTTTCTAGGTTTCTATAACCATAAAGCTCTATGACATCACAATGCAGGCAAAGAGCCTTAGCCAATGGGAAGAAGATATGCAAATGTTAAGAGCCTTAGCCAATAGGGAGAGGAGGAGATAGTGGATGCTGCAGAATTCTACTGTTCAACGGCTCCCCCTTCTGCTTCTATTCCTTTCTCTCCTCTCCTCTACCTTCCAAAGTATTTAGATCAATGCTGTCTTGTTAAAATGTTTATTTTATTTTTATTTTTCCTCTAACTCTACTTTTCACTTCTCTATTACCCTCCAGGTACTTTAGTTAGATTGTGAGCCTTCGGGACAGTAAGGGAATTTTTCAAGTACCTTTCTTATTTCTAATCTTAATGTATATTTTCTGTAAACCGCTTAGAACCTAACGGATGGAGCGGTATATAAGAAATAAATTACATTACATTACATTACATAAATGTGAATATTGATAAGTGAACAAAACTTAAAGTGCTTAAAACAATGAAATCCGCTGCTCCCGAATTGAAAGGGTAGCAACCAAAGATTCTGCCAACAAATTCAAGAGCCACGAGTTTGCTGGTTCACAAGGTGAAATTGAACATAGTACTTATCTGCTGAGATGAAGTCACGACAAAGCCATCAATAATTTCACGTGCTGTAGAAATCCAAATAATCCGGGTGCTCTATAAGTCCGACGGGGCTCCGTTTCAGAGGATAAACCCCCTTCACCATGAACTGGAAGCACTTCTCGTCGCTCGCTGTGCTTTGAAAAACCACCCAGTAATCTGTGTGCATAGGCGGATTCAAAATGACTCTTGAATTACTTTAGTTTACCCTTTAATTCGGGAGCAGCGGTTTTCATTGTTTTAAGCACTTTAAGTTTTGTGCACTTATCAATATTCACATTTATCTCTCACTAGGGATAAGGTCCTAGGATGTTTCACAGGTGATACCCTTCTGGGTTTACTATTGTGGCAGCAGTGTCCTAGCAAGATGTGGAAACTGAGGACCATCCCGCACACACAAATATTTAAGTTTAACAGGGTTCTAGATCTGCTGCTGGCCCGTCTTGAACGGGATTGAGGAGATCTTTTCTAGTGGAGTTTGGTTTTTTTCATTGTTATTATGAGACGCTAAAGCAGATCACAGTGAAACTAGAAGGTATATTTAGAGCAAATTAACATGATTCATAGTAGCAAATCACCATGGCCAGATGGTATTCATTCTAGAGTTTTTATACAACTCAAATACGTAATTGGTAATCAATCACTAAAATCTGGCACTGTATCTAAAAAATAGGAGGTCATTAAAAGCAAAGTTACTTACCTGTAATGGGAGTTTTCCATGGACAGCAGCTGTCTAATAGCTCAGTGAAGTCTTCTTTTTTTTAATCCCTCTGAGCATGTGCAGTAGATACCCTTGTTGAGTGAGTCCAGTCAAGCCCACTTCCTGTCTCAGTTAATCCCTAGCCAGGGTCGGATCCTCTGTTGAGGGGAGGTGGGTGGGTTGTGTGGTTGACTTATCCTGCTGCTCATGGAGAACTCCCGTTACAGGTGAGTAACTTCGCTTTCTCCTAAGACAAGCAGGATGTGTTAGCCAAGGAACATAAGGAGGGTTAGGTGCCCCAGTGGGTTTTGGACCTTACGATCCTTGATGTGCTGAAGTAAGAGGGTCCGGCCCAATCCAAAGGTACAGGAAGTGAAAGAGAGGTGGCAGAAACCAGGTTTGTTGGCAGTTAAGCATCAAGAGGATTTGTAATAGAGGTGAGTCTGTAATTGAATATCAACTGACAGGTCTTTTGAATACATGATACTTACAATGCAGTTTGAGTGTAGTTACTGTTGATGCAATGTGCCAAAAAGGGGGAAAATCCACAGGAATACCCACTCCCAGGCTATATAACAACCACAAATACCAGCTCCCAGTCTCTATAATGACCACAACCACTGGTAGTGTTACATTGAGAAGTGGAACAGGAATACTACAGGTTTGTAACCAGAACAGATGAGTACCAGAACAAGTGATTCAGAGTACCCTTACTACATCAGTGTGGGGACACCTGGAATGAACAATGATCAGAGCATAGGGGGACTGTGGAGGAGGAGCTCAGAGACCTGGATAGCTCTAGATGGGCATGGTAATGGGTGAAAGTACCCTAGAAAAGGACTTGGGAGTAATAGTGGACAAGACAATGAAGCCATCGGCACAGTGCGCAGCGGCCTCAAAGAAGGCGAATAGAATGCTAGGTATTATCAAGAAAGGTATTACAGCCAGAACGAAAGAGGTTATCCTCCCATTGTATCGGGCGATGGTGCGCCTGCATCTGGAGTACTGCGTCCAATATTGGTCGCCGTACCTTAAGAAGGATATAGTGTTACTCGAGAGGGTTCAGAAAAGAGCGGCACGATTGATAAAAGGTTTGGAAAACCTTTCATATGCTGAAAGATTAGAGAAACTGGGGCTCTTTCCCCTGGAAAAGCGGAGGCTTAGAGGGGACACGATAGAGACTTACAAGATCATGAAGGGCATAGAGAAAGTGGAGAGGGACAGATTCTTCAAACTTTCGAAAACTACAAGAACGAGAGGGCATTCGGGAAAATTAAGAGGGGACAAATTCAGAACCAATGCTAGGAAGTTCTTCTTCATCCAAAGGGTGGTGGACACCTGGAATGCGCTTCCAGAGGATGTGATAGGACAGAGTACGGTACTGGGGTTCAAGAAGGGATTAGACGATTTCCTGAAGGAAAAGGGGCTAGAAGGGTATAGATAGAGGATTACTCTACAGGTCCTGAACCTGATGGGCCGCCGCTTGAGCGAACTGCTGGGCGTGATGGACCTCTGGTCTGACCCAGCAGAGGCACTGCTTATGTTCTTATGTTCTTATGTATCTGGTTGCAGTGGTCCCGAAAGGTAACAAGTTGGTGGGGAGCTATTTCATCCCATAAAAAGTCCAAGGACCTCACTAGTCAATGCGAGACTAGTGCTAGGGGGTAGAACAAGAGGATTCGGACTTATGGAGCCCAACACAAGGGGCAGTGCCTGGGTTGTTTCTGTATTTAAAGATGAAGTGGCTGTGTTGGCATAGTTGTTTTCGTTAACCTCGTTATTCCACAGATACGGATTTTATATCTATCTCTCAAAGGGAATTTAATGTGGACAAATGTGATGCACATTGGGAAGAATAACCTGAATCACATTTACCAGATGCTAAGGTCCATCTTGGGGGTCGTCATAGACAAGGATCTGGGTGTCGTCATAGACAATGCGATGAAACCTTTCGTCTAATGTGCGGCAATGGCCAAAAAAGCAAACAGGATGCTAGGAATTATTTAAAAAAGGGATGGTTAACAAGACTAAGAATGTTATAATGCCCCTGTATCGCTCCATGGTGCGACCTCACCTAGAGTATTGCATTCAGTTCTTGTCTCCTTATCTCAAGAAAGATATAGCGACACTAGAAAATGCTCAAAGAAGAACGACCAGAATAATAAAGGGGATGGAACTCCTCTCGTATGAGAAAAGACTAAAATGGTTAGGGCTCTTCAGCTTGGAAAAGAGACAACTGAGGGGAGATATGATTGAAGTCTACAAAATCCTGAGTGGAGTAGAACAGGTACAAGTGGATCAATTTTTCACTCTGTCAAAAGTAACATAGACTAGGACAGTGATTCCCAACCCTGTCCTGTTGGAACACCAGGCCAATCGGGTTTTCAGGCTAGCCCTAATGAATATGCATGAGAGAGATTTGCATATGATGGAAGTGATAGGCATGCAAATTTGCTTCATGCATATTCATTAGGGCTAGCCTGAAAACCCAATTGGCCTGGTGTTCCTCCAGGACAGGGTTGGGAACCACTGGACTAGGAGACGCTTGATGAAATTACAGGAAAATACTTTTAAAACCAATAGGAGGAAATTCTTTTTCACTCAGAGAATAGTTAAGCTCTGCAATGCATTGCCAGAGGTTGTGGTAAGAGCGGATAGAATAGCTGGTTTTAAGAAAGTTTTGGACAATTTCCTGGAGGAAAAATCCATAGTCTGTTATTGAGAAAGACAGGGGGGAAGCCACTGCTTGCCCTGGATCAGTAGCATGGAATATTGCTATTCCTTGGGTGTTGGCCAGATACTAGTGACCTGGATTAGCCACCATGAGGATGGACTATTGGTCTGACCCAGTAAGGCTATTCTTATGTTCTTAAGAGTGCCCCAAACCTGCATAAGTCAAGATATAGTGACCTGAAGAGGACAGCAGGAGGATGGCAGCTCTCTCCAACAGCACTAGCTACGGTGGGGAAGAGAAAGGGAAAGACTTGAACATACCTTCCAGTTTGGGTTTCAACTCCCCACTTGAGGCAGTCGATGTTAGATGATTGTGGCCTAGGACATCTGGGCACATCAGATGGAACTTTGGGCGGCTCCATGGACAGTGCGAGCTTAGCTTGGAAGGGACATTGTTAAGCTCTAAGATTCATCTGCCACCTCTGTGGTCCAGAAGTACAATTGCATCGTTAAGTATGATGAAACGGGAAGCATCTGCTTCTGATTTAGCAGGAGGGACTCATGCTGCCGTTTCCTTGCCAAGTGGATTGGTTGAGGCAGCCGTTCGGGGAGCTTCTGTTGTAGCTCCCTGAGTAGGGAAGTTATCTATGATGCCATCTGGAAGAACCTCAGTGTCACATTATCAGCAGAGATAACAATGAAGTTAATATGGGAAGCATTTTAGAAGCTGGACAGGTCCTATTAGATACTGTCTTCTCAATTTTCTAAATGCAATGCAGATTTTTCTACAGACCCAGACCCAGAGCGTGCATGCTTCCATATGAATTTAACTGAGTTTTTCGAGTCATCTATGGAACTATTTCAGGGAAACATAGAAACATAGAATATGACGGCAGAAAAGGACCGATGGCCCAACAAGTCTGCCCACTCGAGAACCCTCCCTCCAACTATAAACCTAAGGCTTAGTTTAGTTTAGTTTAGTTTAGTCTGCCTACTCAAGGACCCTTCTTCCCTGGAGTATCTATCGATTGAGCATAACTCCGCAGTACTCCCACCTGTTTGTCCCATCGACTTTTGAAGTCGAGCACGCTACTGGCACGCACCTGGTGGGGAAGATCATTCCATCGATCAATCACCCGTTCGGTGAAGAAGTATTTCCTGGTGTCACCATGAAATCTTCCTCCCTTAAGTTTTAGTGGAAGTCAACTCTTGTGGTCACTTTTGTGTTGAAGCCTGACCGTAACTTGCCATTGAAATAACACTTCAGGCACATGAACCAGAAGTCTTAATTTTTGTAGCTCTTGACTTGTTACAATTGACCCAAGTTAGAAGAAGGAGCTTTTTGACCATGAGGCCAAGGGTTTTGGCTCTACCTGAGACATTTATTTTGCAATTTCCTTCACGTTCTTTTGTCATTTTTGAGTCTAATTCATATTTGTCTCTAGAGCCAAAAAAAACATCTGGAATTTTTGATGGCTAAGGAAGTCCAGTAGTTTCTGATGCTTAACCAGCTGTTCTAAACCATTGTGCAACTCTTTATAAAGGCTCTTTATTCTTGTGTAATCTTGACTCTCCAATTGTGAGCTAAAGCATAATGTTGAATAATTTCTCTTTCTCTTTAATATATTTGATCTTATTTCATATTACTATTCATGCATTTCTCTGAATGTATGTGATACAAGTTTCATCAATAATTTTTTTTTTAAATTAAAAGAGAAGTTATACATCAATATTTATCAGACAACAAATATATGTTTTTTCTAGGCCAGGCTACGCAGTAGGAATGAAATAGGGCAGATTAGATGGGTCTCGAAGTTTTATCTGCCACCGTTTTCTCTATTTTGGTTCTGTACATGGAGAAGGAGCAAGACATACCCCAGCCCTCCCTGAGAGAATCCCAGCCGAAAATCTGGAGAGGAGGAGAAAGAAATGGCTGTTGTTATGTGGGGAGGGGGCTAGAAAGGCAAGTTGCTTAGTGGGTATTGTGAGAGATCCCAGCTGTAGTTTGTACTTGAAAATGAGCCTGGACCCCAGCGGGTCATTCACCCCTTATTACAAACAGCAACCTGTTGTGCCAGGTGAAGGGCTGACGCTATCATGCAAATCTGATTCCTGATGAATAAACATGTTTAGCTCAGAACTGCAGTGTTAGACTTTGTGCATGAGCCAGGTAAAACACCTCCGAAGCCAAGAAGCCATGAGACGTATCTGGCAGCTGATTCAGACCTGGTTCTAAGGACTGTTGTCTGCTCGCTCCCAACTTAAATAACTCCCTTAACCTTCAGATTTCTTCGGCCTTGTCCCCTCCATCCCGACCCAAACCACTTTCCTGGTTTTCCAGTATCTACCTGCCTACCTCTCATCGCCTACTTTTCCCACCTCTGTCCCAAGGCTTCAGGCAAGACCCTGTCTGATCCCTCTGTTTTTCAAACCCCTGTTTCCATGTCATTTTCCTGCCCTGCTTGGACAGCTAGCATTTGCTCTTCCATCAATGAGATTCTTCAAAAACACCTGCCTCCGATCAATTTCCAGTCTGCGTGGTCCCCACTCTCTAAGCCAGGTAAAGTTCACCTTGACAGCATTAATCTAAACATTTCCAATATGCCAGATTGATTTTTACTTTAGGTCTGATAAAAGCACCGATTACACAGGCCAACAACAAGAACAAAATGTTCTTAGTGCCTTGGATTTTTTGACCTGTTCCTGGAGTTATTTGGGACACTGATTCAGAAAATCACATTGAATAGACCACGTCAGCTATAGTTTCTTAGATGTGGCTATGGGATATTAGATAATAACTACATACGTATCACAATCTCACTCTCTTTAACTCGATTTATTCTAAAAACTATTGATAAATTAAATAGTGCTCAGACCACAACCTGTAATGTTTAAGTGTAACAAAACACACAACACCGGCTGCCATCGGACCATCATAGCACTATTCATGTCTGTGCCCACCAAATATAAATCTCCTAACCTCTTTCATTTAGAACGACTTATCTTTTTATGGTGGTTGGTTCACGACAGATGGTCACGTAACAGGAAGGGATTATCTTGAATCAGCTTCCATGAATAAACACATCCAAACCGCTCAGACAGAGCAGGTTACGAACTGAGATCAGTCTGAGCGGTTTGGATGTGTTTATGCATGGAGGCTGATTCGAGATAATCCCTTCCTGAGGAAGCACGCACTACGCGAAACTCGAGTCGAAGGGGGGACTTGTGTTTCTCGGCTTCCAGAAGTTTTCATAAGTCACACGAGCACTTTATTACTCCAGGCTGCCTGTTACGTGACCATCTGTCGTGAACCAACCACCATAAAAAGATAAGTCGTTCTAAATGAAAGAGGTTAGGAGATTTACGGGAAGCCTGGGTTCGTGGTCTTGCTGTAAATTTGCCGGAAGATGTACTCTCACAGGCTGTTCGTCGATTGTCAGCCTTTCGGAAATATACTACTTTTTGGGAACAACAATATAAGTTAATTTTCAGATTGTATATTTCTCCGAAGAGGGCATGTCTATCTCACTTTCGTGAAAATGCAGCCTGTTTGAGATGCCAGGCTTCTGAAGCGAGTTTGGGACACATGTTTTGGACTTGCCCTGTTATTCAAGTTTTTTGGAACGCTGTTTTTGTCTTTGTGGAGCGTATTTGGAAAATATCCATTCGTCGTTCTCCTTTGCTATTATTTGGGATTGTTCCTCATTTTTTTCCTCGACTGAGGGGTGCTACTGTTTTTCTGAAATGGACTGTCGTGGTGGCCCTGAAATGTATTTTGATTCATTGGCTTGAAGATACAGCTCCTGATTATTCTTTTTGGAGATGTCGGATGATTACCCTATTGATGTGGGAAAGGAGAGATGTGTTGGATTTTTCAACAGACTTGGGAACCTTTCTGGACAACAATGACTCCATTGGCCCGAAGCCGCTTGCTAAATTGTTGAATTCCTTTATTTTGTTTTTCTTTATTTTATGTAGTTACCTGGTTGAACTTTTCTGGGTTGCAATGTATTTGGAAGGAGGACCCTGGGTGGGAAGGGGGTTATTTATTTATTTTGGGGAGTGGGTTGTGTTGGGTTATTTATAGGTATAGATTTTGTTATTTAAAATACTGAGCTTGTTTGTTTTGCTTGTTACTTACTATTGTTGAGCTCAGTAAATATATTTGAATATAATTGGTGGCACAGACATGAATAGTGCTATGATGGTCCGATGGCAGCCGGTGTTGTGTGTTTTGTTACACTTAAACACTACAGATTGTGGTCTGAGCACTATTTAATTTATCAATAGTTTTTTAGAATAAATCGAGTTAAAGAGAGTGAGATTGTGATACGTATGGAGTGATTGAGTATATTATCACAATTAGATATTATATTGTTCCCTACATTTAGTAAATATGGGATAGTAGAGCCATACATGAACATTGGGCAAGAAAGATTGGCCTCCCAGGGAATTTATGGTGGTTGGAGGAGAAAATGTAAGTATTGAACCTTCGGTAGCACGAGATAGGCCTGATGAAACAATTTGTAAAGACGGTTCGTGCATTGAATACGTGGAGGGGCATAATCAAAAGAAACGTCTAAGTCCGATTCGGACGTATGGCACTAGACGCCCAAAGTCGGCAGTGCTGAAATGTCCATTCTTGAAAAATACGTCTATGTGGAAGTCCAGGCCATTGATCATCCGGACCGCCAGTGCGTCTATCTTTGTACCACATTTTCAACCATCTAAGTCCCAGAACGAGATCATTTGGACGTAGGAGGAGCCAGCAATGTGATGGACTGGCCACCCAGACATGGCAATGGAGCAGTGGGGCGCCTTACAGGGCACTGCTGTGAACGTCACCAAAAGGATGCCACAAAAACATCTCACTAGAACTCCTTTATAGGATATGGTGAGCCACCCAAAACACACTATACCCACCTGTTTACAACCCCAATAGCCCTTATGGCTACAGGTGGCACCTATATGGCAGTACAGTAGGGTTTGTTTGTTTGTTTTGGTGGGCTCACATGTTCCACCATGAATGTCGTGGTTAGAGTGTCTTATAGGCCTGGGTCCTCCTCGCTATGATTCACTAGCCCACCCCCCAGGCTACTTAATACATCTGTGTGCAGCTCTACTAGGCTTTCCTATAGCAGGTACTGATGTTCCGGAGACAGGTATGTACATTTTTATTCTGATATTTGTAGCAATGTGAGGGGGGTCAGTGATCTCTGGGGGAGTATGTGGGGTCTTTACTTTGTTTCTGCAGTGGTTATCTGGTCACTTTGGATACCTTTTTGGCACTTATATCTACTTTTACATTGTCTAACTCACAATGTATAAGTTTTGTCCAGGAAGTCTCGTGAAACATTCGATTATCCCTGCAGGACGACTAAGTCTAGGATGATCCACATCCCACCCAAATACCACCCTAACCACTCCTCCAAATACGTCCCTATTAGCTTTGGGTGCACAGTGGCATTCAGAGGCCTATAAAGTCCAGAAATAATTTTGATTCGGCACTTGGACAACCTGTCTTTTAGGATGTCCAAGTGCCAACTTGGGCAGGTTTATAGACATGTTTAAGTTTCGATTATGAGCCCCATAGCACATAGTTTACCTGAACTTAACATGGAAAAACTGAAGGCAGGAATTTTCAATGGTCTACAGATCAAATGACCCACATTTCATAGCATCAATGAATGAAATCGAATCATGTGCCTCGTCTTCATTTGTTCTTGCTGTGAAAAACTTTCTTGACAACCAGAAGGCAGACAACTACACACAATTAGTAGAGGATATGCTCTTTCATTTCAATAGGCTTGGCTGTAACATGAGTGTTAAAGTCCATTACTTGCACAGTCACTTAGATCACTTTCTAGAGAATCTTGGTGACTTAAGTGAAGATTTCACCAAGACCTAAAAACAATGGAAGCCAGATACCAAGCAAGATGGCCGACTATTGTTGGACTCTTATGCGGGATTGTCCTGGCAGATCCCACTCTCGGAAGTCTTACAAAAGGAGCTTCTTGTGTGTCGAATGGCTGGAAAGTTTGTATCATAAACTTGTGTTTGGTATGAAATAAGTAGATTTTCATGTTGTACACTTTTCTTTTAATTTTTAATATGTTTCCTTCATGCTTAAAAGAAATTAATTTAAACACTACATTAAAATATCCTGGTTTTTTAGTAGGCAAACAGAGTGAAGAGTGGTGTATGACACAAAATCCTGAGTGGAGTAGAAAGGCTACAAGTGGATCAATTTTTCACTGTGTCAAAAATTATAAAGACTATGGGACACTTGATGAAGTTACAGGAAAATACTTTTTAAACCAATAGGAAGAGATATTTTTTCCACTCAGAGAATAGTTAAGTTCTGGAATGCGTTGCCAGAGGTTGTGCTAAGAGCGGATAGCGTAGCTGGTTTTAAGAAAGGTTTGGACAAGTTCCTGGAGGAAAAGTCCATAGTCTGTTATTGAGAAAGACCTGGGGGAAGCCTCTACTTGCCCTGGATTGGTAGCATGGAATATTACTACTCCTTGGGTTTTGGCCAGGTACTAGTGACCTGGATTGGTCACCGTGAGAACAAGCTACTGGGCTTGATAGACCATTGGTCTGACCCAGTAGGGCTATTCTTATGTTCTGTATCTTTGAGACTAAAGCTTATAGGAGATAAGTGGTGTCATTTTTTGAATCAGAAGGTCAAATATACCCAGAAACAGGTCTAACATTTGAGGCACCAAAATGAGTGTTGGTCAGTGTTATCAGAAGAATGTCAGTGTTCAAAGATGGTTCTCAAAGTGAGCAGAAGATGGACAGAGAAAAACCTGACTCTGAATAGGTCCCACCTACCTTAAAAGAGTCCGAAAGCAAGAGAATTACAAATAGAACTCGCCTTTTTCTGCTCCTTCCTCTTGTCTCTCCATCCCTCTTCCAAATCCCTCCCTCTGTTATGCTATTGCCATCCCTCTGTCCCAAGCAGGGGTAACTGAACACTTTATTCGCTGGAGAAGCCAATCAGACTAATCTCTGGCCCTGGCCCTAAGCTCTCTAGTTGTCGATGTTGGATTACTAAAATATTGGTTGGGCTGTGACCCCAGTGGCTCACCCCATTCCACTGCCTATGGTCCCCCGATTCTCTCTTATATCCTCTTCAGTCATTTGCTCGCTCTCTCTCTCTCACCCCTCCAAAATTATTCATTAATTTCAGTTTGAAAAGCTATAGGAAAATAAAGTGCTTTTAGAAGTGCTTGAATTTGTTTTCAGAATATTCAAGTCTATGATATATAGAGAAGAAGATTATTCCAAAGGGTTGGAGTCACCATTCCAAAGCAGGATGTCCTTTTGGTGTCCTCATGGAGTTGGAATAACCAGAAGACGTTGTGAGTCAGAGTAGAGAGATCACTGAGGTGAATAGAAGATCTTCGAATAGCACAAGAAAGATACAGAAATATTCCTCATCATATTGGGTGCCACAGACTTGACGCTTCTTATAGACTCCAGAAGGAAGTGCTTTATGGCACAATGCAAGCACTACATTTGAGAGACGGATCCTATTTCACATACCCCGGCTTAGGACTGATATTTGCAAAACAAATATTATGACTAAGCCGTCTGAGAATACGGAAATACCTATTGTACCTGAATGCAACTGACTTTGAATAACCAATGGAAAGATGCGAGCCAAATCCTGAAACATGGCTTCAGCACAAGAACTGTGTATATTGAGCTGCCTGGGGCCTCTCAGGTAACAAACCAGCAGTGAAGTGAGTTTTTACACTGAGCCCTGGGCTTTTGTGAAGTAATGAATCCTGAACGTCTCTTTCTCCACCTCTATTACTAATGCTGTGCTCGTGTTTTCCTAGTCAACTAGTGTCCAGTTGTCTTGCACTGAAATTTTTAGTAGTTGAAATCGGAATGTCCGAGGTGATTTTATCTCTTTATACTCCATAATTCTCTCTGGATTGTAATCCCAGTGGGTTGGTGGGGGGAGGGGTTTGGTACAGGGATGCTGTGATTTTTGCAAAGTTTCCATTGGATGACACGTTCTACTTTATTGTACTTTTGCCATACAGACGTTGTAGCCAGCTGCAAGATGCATAAACATTTGCATATGCCACAGCAGGGAAAAATAAATAGTATATTCTGTAGGTATTTTTCTCTTTGCTGTTCCTAAAACTGGCAGTCTTCCTTAGCTATGGTGACTTACTTGGAGTATTTGACATCCGAGCACAATCTTTTTTTTTTTTTTTTTTTTTTAAACCTTCTACATATATATAAAAAATATATTTTAGTATTAATCCACGAGTCGCACAAGGGTGTACCGAGGAAAAGGCAGCATCTTAAACACTGCAATGAGAGCTAGAACATAAATGCACCCATTGTAAAATTAAACAAGCCAGATTAGTACAGATTGATCCTGCACGGTCAATGATAAGAGAAGACCGTCTTTTTCACAGACATACCCTCAACCAGTATAGAGTTAGTGACCACAAACTAGAAATCAAAATATGACCTGAAATGGTTACTGTAACAGACTTCGGGCACGCTTAGGACAGATGTGGAGAGCAGAGGTCAGAAAAGGTCAGGTAATAGAGGAGGAAGAGAAGAGACTTTATATCAGGTAGAAAATGAGAGATTTTATGCAAAGTTAAACAAAGTGAACAAATCACAAGTAGTGATCTGGGTTGGCCACTCTTGGAAACAGGATACTGGTCCTGATGGCCCTTCAATCTGTCCCAGTATGTTCTTATATAAGCTAACTATAGGACAATCAAGCCATTGTGACCTCACTGATGAGGTTGGCTGTTAGGAAGTGGTGAAATGAGACATTATGACATCACAATCTCAGCTCTGGAATGTTGCTACTCTTTGGGTTTCTCTCTGGTACTTGGGCCCTGGGTTGGCCACTGTTGGAAACAGGAGACTGGGCTTGATGGACCTTCGGTCTGTCCCAGTACGGCAATTGTTATGTTCTTATGTGAGCCAAGTATAGGACATTCCAGCCATTGTGACATCACTGCTGAAGTTGGCTCTTAGGCATTGGTGGGATGAGGCATTATGACATCATAATCTCAGCTCTGGAATGTTGCTACTGTGGATTTATGCCAGGTACCTGGGACCTTGGTTGGCCACTGTTGGAAACAGGATACTGGGCTTCATGGGCTTTCGATCTGTCCCAGTATAGCAGCTCTTATGTTCTTTTGCTTAAGTGATGCAACTCTTTCTATATCATTTGCTGCTACTACCATGAATTATTTCTATAGCACTACCAGACGTAGGCAGCGCTGTACAGAGTCACAAAGAAGTCAGTCCCTGTTCGAAGGAACTACATTGCTCTTGCCCTCTCTCTAAACAAAGGCAGCATATCTGTTTCTCCTCCCTAATCTCCCCCACAACCACAACCACAACCATCACGGCTTCTCTTGCATACTCTCTCTTTCTTTCTCTAAATTCCAAACATTCTCTTTATCCCAAAATATTTCTTCATCCTACTCCTGCAAGTGGAGGCGGATCCTAATGGATAGTGCAGCGTGCTGAGACTGTGGAGAACTGGGTTCAATTTCCACTGCTGCTTTTTCTGACCCCGGGCAGATCCCTTAACATTTTATTGCCCTGAAAACTAAAAGGTATTTATATGGCAGTTAGGCCCCACCCAGTGTATCCCAGAATGCACTGCACTGGGAGAAGCGCTGCCATTTTCAAGATGGCGGCCTTAGAAGCAGGAGTCAGTGGGCATCATTCCTGCTTCCAACTTTGAAAGTATGAGGTATATGGCAGGTGCAGTTGGCCACTAGACCACAGGAAGCCCTAAGTCAGGGACCAGGCCTGGCCCACCCTAGCCGGGAGGGGGGGAGGGTGTTCCATTGGACCACTAGATATTTGTTTCAGTTTTGTCAGGGGTTGGAGCACCAGGGAAATCAAATGTCAGGGGAGCGATCGGACCACTGAGGATTTTTTTTTCTTTTTTAGGATTGGGGCTACCAGACTACTAGAAATTTTTTTTTTTTTGTGGGGGGCAAGTGAAGCCTGACTAGGGAAGAGTGGTTGACTTGGTGAGAGGAAAAGGGTGTCACTAGGTACCTCTTCTTTCAACCAACCCTTCCAATGCTGTCTCAAACCTAGGGTTAGGTTTCAGGTGTTGAATGTGCTTGAGTCTTTATTTTTTGGGGAACATTTGTGTAGGGTTTTCAATGACAGCATTTAAATTCATTTAAATGCAGCCTGTGTTAGTGGTTTCAGAGCCTCTAAACTAGGGGTCCCCAAAGTCTCTCCTTGAGGGCTTAATCCAGTCGGGTTTTCAGGATTTCCCCAATGAATATGCACGAGATCTATGCGCATGCACTGCTTCCAATGCATATTCATTGGGGAAATCCTAAAACCCTGACTGGATTCGGCCCTCAAGGAGGGACTTTGGGGACCCCTGATCTAAACCATTCAGGGCCCACTTAATTCCAGCAGTAGTCCGGTACTAATCACCGTTAGCGCTGGAGTTAGGTGTTGAGTATGCCGTACGTCTGGAACAGACTGCCTGCGTCAATACGTCAAGCTCAGTCTCTAGCAGCATTCAAATTCAAGGCTCTTTTCAATTCCTAACTCCCACTCATAAGACGCTTAAGACCAGCCTCTCTGCAAGAAACTCCCCAACCCCTCTATGTCCTGTCTGCCTGTCCAAATTAGAACGTAAGCTCTTCTGAGAAGGAACCGTCTATTGCATGATAAATGTACAGCACTGCATATGCCTTACAGCGCTATTGAAATGATCCATAGTAGTTGCAGAGTCTCAGCGACTACCTGGTGCTTTAAAGGAGTTCGACTGGGGAGGGTCGGTTACTGCTCAAAACATTTGAAATGTGTGTAAGTTCAGCTCCTTTTTGTTTCCGGTGATTTTATAGACTAAGAGGTTTTCTGCTCTGTTAAATCATGTTAAGGCCGAGGGAGCCACTTTGGTGAATTATCTGAAAAATCTACGTCTCCTTCTCGAGTGAGTCAAAGGCTAAAACAACTCGTGCCGGCCAAAGACTCAATGTGAAGTGAAACAAAATCTTTTCTTGAGATCAAAGACCCATCTGAGCTAATCCCTGCCGTGCTGAACAAGGCATCCATTCACAGTCCAAGAGCTGCCCTACACATCTCCAGAGCCCCTTCCTGAGCAAGGAGGACAAAGGCAAAATCGGTGGGGAGAGAGCCTGAAAGAATGAAGGAGAGAAAGCAGATGAACAAACCTAGAAACAGTAGCTTATGTCAGAAAGCCCTAATCATTTACCCTTCTCGTGGTAATACAAGAGAACCCACCCTAATAACAGATTTCACCTTCACTCTCCCCTGTGCTTCTCCCAGGCTTTAGCCCTCACTCCACCCACAGCTAAGGACCCTCTACTCTTTTACCAGTGGTGCAGCCATGGGTGGGACTGGGCCCATACAATTTGGGCTGAGGCCTACCCAGAAACAGTGCAGCTGGCATGGCAAGCTGGGGGCCACAGCCTTGCATCTCCCTCCCATAACAAGTTTTTCTTCTAAAGGGCAGCGGCTGCAAATCCTATTTGTTGCCCAAGGCTGACCTTGAAGCCTTCTGTCTGCCACATCCTACCCCTCTCATACACAACTTCCTGTTTCTGCCTGGGAGGAATGCAGCGGATGGAAGGCTTCGGGATTGGCCACGGGCAGCGAATAGGATTCACTGCCACTGCCCATTTAAAGAAAACTTATTGTGGGAGGGAGGGAGATGCACGGCTCCGGGCCTTCCCCCCCCCCTCCCCCCATGCTGGTTGTCGGGGATGTGTGCTAGAGAAAGGCTGAATCAGGAGGTAGGACATGGGAAATAAGGAAAAGCAGAACAGGGGAGAGAAGGGTGAGGGGGCAAGAGCAAGGACAAGAGAGACCGCACTTTCAAATGCATATGAACAGGATGGAGTTGGTCCAGAGGAAGGCAACTAAAATGGTTGATGGTCTAAGGCCTATAGGGTCAGACAAAGATTTCAATGTGTATACTTTGGAGGAAAGGCAGGAGAGGGGAGATATGACAGAGACGTTTAAATACCTACGTGCCATAAATACATACGAGGCGAGTCTCTTTCAACTGAGAGGAAACTCCAGAGTGAGAGGGCATAGGATGAAGTTAAGAGGTGATAGCCTCAGGCGTAATCTAAGGAAATACTTTTTTACCAAAAGGGTGATAGATGCAAAGAATAGTCTTCCAGTAGAGGTGGTGGAGACAAATACTGTGTCTGAATTCAAGAAAGTATGAGATAGGCATGAAGGGAGAGGAGGTGATAGTGGATGGGCCATTTGGCCTTTATTTGCCATCATGTTTCTATGTTGCATGGGGGGAGAGATATTGGATTTAGGGTGCAAGGGAGAGGGAGGAGAGAGATGGAAGAGGGAAGAAAGAGGGAGAGGTGTTGGACCCAGGGGGTGAGAGAGAAATGGTAGTCAATGGAAGAGATGCACAGGAGGAGGAAGGGAGAAATAAGGAAAGGTTGGATATAGGGGTAGAAGAGATTGAATGAGAGATGCTGGACAGTAGGAGGGAAGAGAGAGACAAATGCTGGATCATTGGGGAATTGGAGCAGGAGGGGAAGAGAAAAGGGACAAGAAGATGCTATGGAGGTGGAGTGAAAGGAACAGGGAGGCAGGCTATCAGGGAGAGATGAAAGAGGGAATGGATGCTGGCAATGGTGGAACTACGAGGGAGAGGCCGGGGAAGAGGAGGAATGAGAGGAAGATAGTGACACGAGGTAGCAGTAGGTTTAAAATGAAAGGGAGAGCTAATAGGTGAGAATAGGAGATAGAATTTGATAGGTAGCTGAAAAGTATAAAGAAGAAAGATGAGATGGAGCAAAATTCAAGTGGATAGAGAAGCTGTATAGGAAAAAAAAAAAGACAAATATGGTAGATGCAACTGCAGTGATGGAATGGAACAAGACAGGAGAGGGGAGAAAAGACAAATGCACAGAAGGCGCTTGAAGGAGAATTAACAAAGGAGAGACAGGAAAGCAGAAAAGAGAAATTGGAACCAACATGATGGAAAAATAAAATTTCCAGACAACCAAGGTAGAGAAAATCTTTTTATTTTTAATTTATTAACTGAAATACGTTAGCAGATGTCTTTGCATTGTGTTCACTAGAAAAGAAAATGCATTTCTCTTTATAAGGAAACAACTTCACTGGCTTCCCATCCTGCATTCCACACTGCATACTCTACGGAAACTCTGCTGCACCACTAATTCACCTTTTCTCCCCAGCATGGTCCGCTTCATGCAGAAATCTCAACAAGATACAACCGAACCTCCCCACAACAAAAAATCTTAAATACAAACCAATATTCTACTCAATGTTCACATTCTTGTGTGTGAAAACTTGGAACAACCTCACCGGAACCGTCAGGACCGAACCGAACTATACCACATTTCATAAGAAACTAAAGACCCTTCTTTTCGACTTCATGTGCTCTACTAGCAGCTAAGTCCAACTTCCATCTATACTGAACCCCCTTCTTCCTTTACCATGCTTTACCCTAGTTCTCAGCTACACATTGTTAATGATTGCAACTGAAACCGTACACAGCCACACATCAGCCAATGACCGTAAGAGATTCCCTCTTCTCATGACTTCGATGTCTTATCCTTTTAAATTGCTTGTACTTCTCTACTTCTCTTCTCATTTGCTCCTTTCATGTACCGCCAACAGACTGAATGTACAGTACTTCCTCTTCCTCCTGGACCAGGGATCTCTGATTTAAATAATCCCAAGGCCTTAATTGACTCAGCGCATCCTTGTATCGTAATGTCTCCGTAGATCTAATGAATGTTCGTAATGTAATGTCTTACATGGAATGCCCACCAACTTCCATCGCAACGCCCTCCTTAGATTTCTGCAATGATCTAAAGTGTTCTCCATTTCTCACTGTAAACCGCCTTGAACCCTTTCAGGGATAGTATGGCGCACAAATTACAGATTAGATTTGATTTGATTTCTCCATGGTTGCGGTACATACTTTTTAACTTTTTGGGATTCCCAGTTCAATTTTTGTCTATGTATTTTTATTTCTAATTTGGCCAGGATATGTTGCTGTGATTGTAATGGCAGGTGGAGCGATCAGAGGGGAGACAGGGAGGAGAGGGAATTGGGGGGGGGGGGGCTTCCTTTATTTTCTAATCTGGGCCCTAGCGTGTCTACCACCAGTCCTAACTTGGTCCTAACCCTTGTTGTAGCTGGTAAGGATCCCCAAGCAACACCAGCTTAGGACCTCCTCCAAAAGATAGCCAGAACAGTCTTCTACCAGGTTCTGCAGGTGGCAGTAGCATCCTTAAGCCACCGACAGCTAGGCATACGTGGGATGTTGGTATCGGTGGCTCAAGGAGTTCCGGCTGCCTTTAAAGGAAGTCTTTAGTAGAGTGGGGAGAGGGAAGAGGCTGAAAGAAAATTGTGTGCCCACCCATTTTGGGTTCATGCCCACCCAAAATTGGCTGTCTGGGCCACTGCTTATCTCAGGTGGTCTTGTTTTCTGATCTTGAAGGAAAGGTGGGTGAGAGTTTGAACTTGAAAGAAGTACGTGGGAGAGAGAGAGAAAAATAGGTCAAGGTGGCAGCTCTTTCTACATCTTCAACACAGACTTCAACCCTCCCCTCCTCCACCCCTTTGGCTACCCAAATTTGCTGACAGCTTGGGTTGGTGCATAGGGAGGGGCGGATTGGATACCGAAGCAAGTCAAGGCTGTTACAGATGAGTGCAAAGTACACCCATCAGGGCACTGCATGCCAGTCCGTCATGCATTAAACGAGCAATGACTTGCTGGACTATAACCCCACTGGCACAACTCAAGCTGGAAGGCAGCGTAAAAATGGAGACCCGGAAAGAGACACCCACCACACCTGCAGAGCTCCTAAGCTGCCTAGGGTCAGGGGAGGGATCTGATGTCTGGCACTAAGAAAAATCCAAAGTAGGAGCACACACCAATATATCAAGAAAAAACACTGCTAACAAGTATTGGAGGAAACAGCCACAATTGTTCAAACAAAAAGTTCAATCATAAAAAATAATTAATAAATTGTGGAGAAAAACAAACCTCAGTGGTTCCTGGGCCACAAGGTACCCAGAGGCACCTGTATCATCACTGGAATGACAAAAAACTCCACAACATAAATATAATTCAACCGTTCAAAAATAGAAAACATTCTTCAGTATTATAGACTTGTTGAATTTGGGGGTTCATGTGCAGGTAGGGCTGGTCTCAGTTAGGGCACCAGTCTTTGACCTAGGGTCTGCCGCGGGAGCGGACTGCTGGGCACGATGGACCACTGGGCTGTTCACTGTATTGAGGCTTGTTTTTTCTTCACAATTTATTTATGATTTAAACTTTTTGTTTGAATGATTGTGGCTGTTTCCTCCAATACTTGTTAACAGTGCTTTTCTTCATATATTGGTGTGTGTTTCCAGATATCTGAAATCAGGTTCTGATGTGTTCCGATACCCTGCTGAACTATTCCACCAGGGGGCGCCATTGTGCAATCGGGCTGTAACTTTGTAAAGTCTCTCCTGCAACTGGCTAACTTGGCAGCTCTGCCGACCTTGTTTGCTAAGTTCAGCTGCACTGAAACAGAGGCCCAGGCCTTGGGCTACGTCAGTAGCATTCTGTGAACTGATTGGAGTCCAATGTATTAAGAGATAGAAGAGCCTTGCTGTGCTATTTATTCCCTATTCGTATAGATAAACTCACATCATGCCATCAGAGCTCGTGTGGGCACATGCGTGCAGGAAAACATCCCTGCTGGGGGTTAAAAAGGGAAAAGGGAGGACAAGGGTGCAGAAGAGGAGGGAGGTAAGACAGAAAGGAGCTGTCAGACTGGTTCAACAGCCTCCTGCCCAGACTAAGTCTGTAATTATGCATTTGGCAAAGTACCCACTGGCTATTGGCTGCTACAACAAACCAACTCTCTAATCTCTGCCCTCAAGTCCCAGCTCCAATCCCGCCTTGGGCTATGAACCACTCAAGAACTCAATGCCAATGAGCAGAGCTGGTACAGAGACCATGGGGAGAGTGTGGCACAGTGGTTAAAAATATAGCCTCAGCACCCTGCGGTTGTGGGTTCAAACCCCACACTGCTCCTTGTGACCCTGGGCAAGTCACTTAACCCCCCCATTGCTCCAGGTACATTAGATAGATTGTGAGCCCAACAGAACAGACAGAGAAAAATGCTTGAGTACTTGAATAAATTCATGTAAACCATTTTGAGCTCCCCTGGGAGAACGGTATAGAAAATTGAATAAATAAATAGTGTGAAGAGTTTCAGCCTCTGATAACTAGAGCTGGTATTGTGATGTCATAATGTCTCATTCCACCAATAAGAGCCAACCGCATCAGTGATGTCACAATGGCTGGATTGTCCTACACTTGGATCCCTTTTGCTACATTTTGATTTCTAGAGTGGTGCAGTGGTTAAAGCTACAGCCTCGGCACCCTGAGGTTGGGGGTTCAAACCCACGCTGCTCCTTGTGACCCTGGGAAAGTCACTTAATCCCCCCCATTACCCCAGATACATTAGATAGATTGACAGAGAAACATGCTTGAGTATCTGAACAAATTCATGTAAAACTGTCCTGAGCTCCCATGGGAGAAAGGTATAGAAAATTGAATAAATAAATAGTAATGCTACTTCAGAGATCATGTGAGTATGGGCTCAGGTCAATAAATGCCCTGTATTGAGTGTTACTCCTTAAAATAACACTTTTTTGAAATCATTTGCAGCAATTAATCTGGCAGTGTACCATTTGCCCCAGCCACTGTTTAATGGTATGATTGCTAGCTCCCTACATGAAAGGCCAGGGGGGGGAGTTGTGATGTCAAAGACATTATAAGAAGGGGAATTTTGGAGGGAAACTGGTCTACAGGCAGAACTAAGGAAAACGGAGCCTTCCTAATCGGTGCTGGTTAAGGACAAGAATAAGAGTAATGGTGGACTTAGCCAACTTTTCCAACCTCCCAAAATTCAGAATGGAGTTTTAAAGAGCAGAAGCCTCAGTTCACGTCAGGGTGGACCCTCACTACGCCAATCCAGCTGAGAGGCAAAAGAAAAGAGAGAGGCTGTCTGAAGGTGTGTACTGTCTTCAGGGTAAGATGGATCCCTCCTGCTATCCTTCCTGTTACTTGTGAGAGGAAACACTAAGGGCCTAATGCTCTTGTGCCATCACTGTCAGGCATGTGGGAAAGCAGCAGCATCAGTGAGTGGGTAGGATAACGTGATGGAATTGGGGGTGGAGGGAGAGAAGGGGGCAGATGATCGAAGTAGGGATAAGGGAAAGAGAAGGGGGTAGATGATCGAAGTGGGGAGAAGGGAGAGAGAGAAGAGAGAAGAGAACAGACAGATGTCAGTTGAGACGAGAGAGCAGATGCTGAATGGAAGTGGAGAAAGAACACATACTGGATGGAAGGAGGGGATAAAGAAAAAGGGCATATGCTGGATGGGAGGAACAAGAGAGTTAGTGAGACAGTGGAGGGGTGAAGGAAAGGGATGGCGATCTGTGGGTAGACAAAGTGAATAGAGGGAAACTGAGGACTGAATAGTAAGAGAGAATTTAACATAGACAGAATCAGAAAATAGAGGAGAGATGCCAGAGCATGGGGGGAAAGGGGGAAGGAGACAAATATCAGATCTGAGTTAGAGGTCTGCACGGGAACGGGGATCGCAGGAATCCCATGGATTCCCCCTCCCCACCACCACCTCCCACAGTCTACGGGACTCCCACGGGGACCCCTCCCAGGTTGTTAGGTGCCATCAACTCGTGCTTGAGTCCGAGTCCAATGTTAGATGAATATTGGAGAAGAGCAAAACCCCCGATACCTTTGCTTCATCGACTATAGCAAAGCTTTTGACAGTGGATTACAATAAACTATGGAGAACTCTAGTGCAAATGGGAATACCCAAACATATAATTCAGCTGAAAATTAAGGTAGAAAAAAATTATTTTTGCTATAGGATAAAGTAGTCTTGTAGATGTGCTGATAAATAGAAAATGGAAATGCGGTGATTGTTTTATTGGATTAATTTTAATACATTTTTGACTAACTTTTAGAGACCAAATTCTCCTTCCTCAGGTCAGGACAAGATACTGTAATACTTTACTGACCTAAGGAAAGAGGGTTTGACCTGTGAAAGCTAATTTAAAAATGTATTAGTCCAATCTGGTATTCCCAGTTTCCATTTTTGTTTTATGATTTTAGATGTTCCTTTCATTTCCTTTTCCCTGTAAATTTGTCAGAATTAAATTTAATAAATCTATTAAAAAAAACAACCACCAAACAAACAATGGCCATTGTAAAAAAATTCTGCTCAGCCTTTGGGTCTTGTGTGCTCTGCCTTTAAGTTAATTCCTTCATTAGCCTGGGATGAAAATGAATTGTGTACGGATGTCAGTGTGAGTATTTGCACAGTTTTAGTATGAGCAGAATATTTCTTTCAACAGAGGGCACCCATCAGACTCTAACTTAAGCCAAGCTGGGCACATAGCGTGGAGAAAGAAGGAAAAGATATGGGGAGAGAATGGGGTGGGGCAGGGAGGTGGAGGTGCAGGGAAAGACGCGATTGGAGCAATGGCTGGGACCTTGCCCTCGCCTGGCTCCCTCTCAGCTCTCACACATGCACTTTCTGATCTTCCAGGGAAGTATCTGCCACTGCTTGTGAAAGAGGAGGTAACTTATTAATGGGAGAGTAAACAGCGCTTTAAAACGACTCTCCACCTTCCCGGAAACCACCCCGCAGCTCCCGCTTCTCATTAGTCAGAGAGAGATAAAAGAAATTCCGCAGCGTCACGTTAATCCCAAACCAGTGCGATCAAGGTGAGATTTTCACCTTCAGATCCAAAATCCAACCCACTGTGACCGATTCTCGTAACCGCCACCGAGAACCCTATGCAAATATTTCATATTAATATTTAAATGAGCTCTTCTAGTGATGCACAAAAGAGAATGCCCCTCTCTTACAGGCAAAATTTTCCAGCAGGTGTGGCCTGCCGGTAGCAGTTGTGCATGAGTGTATGAGTGTGAGGGACACACACAACAGTTGTGCCCATTTAAAAAAAATGGTTTTTTTTAACCTCACGAACAGCTTCTCCCCTGAGGCTTTAGTGCCAGCTCGGCTGATCGTGGCTCTTCGCTTCTCCCCTGCTGGCTCAGCTGATCACAGGCAGGGGAGAAGAGGGTTTTGGTTTTTGGGTTTGTTTGGGTTTTTTTGGAGTGGGCAAGGACAAGGGGGGGAGAGATGTGCCTACCTTTGCTCTTCTGAGCAGGCACCAGGCACAATTCCTCCACACAAATAGCATGCTATTATGCTTTCACCCTGTAAATTAAAATTGCTCCCAACATGTGATGTCAGAGTGTTGTACATTCTGCCCTGAGTCTCCTACTAATCTTGTTATTCAGTATAGACTTGGAAGAGAAATCACTCCTCCCAGCTTCACTCAAATAAAGCTGCCTGTCCTCTGTTAATCCCATCTGTAAATATCGGCTTTGTTTTTTTTCCCCAATCACCACCTCCTTGTTTGACCTCACTCTCATTTATTTCTGGTCTGATGCTCAAAAGCTTGCCATGAAAGTAAGCCTGGTTCGCTCAGCCTCTGATGCACAAAAAAAGTTCTCTGTGCAAATGCATTACATGGAGCTTCTTAGTATTAAAATGATCACTCCGTGGAACGCCCACCTTTCAGCGATCAACATTTTCTGGCAGGTCTGGAGCTGTCAGTGGCTGGTGTGATTTTTATGTGTGTGTGTGCCCCATGCCTAACAGCTGCATCCTGACCATAGGTGCGGAACACACATACAAAGAAAAATCAAGCACAAGAGCCCCGCCTACCCCTCAGCTCTTGGGCTCAGGTGCCAGGTATAGTTCCTTCTCCTTTCACTGCGGTGCTCAGCACATATAGCACGCATATAATTTGCACGCTATTTGAGCTGAGCATCACTCTCAACCCGTTGTTTTCCACCGGTTTGCCGGAGCTCTGTGCCTCCGGCCTGGAGTGTCTTGTCTGCTGTCTGTCTTTCATAGATTGTAAACTCTGCTTCACACTACATATGCCTGGTACAAAGGACGAGGGTAGAGGACATGAGAGGGGTCCATAGGAAGAAGGGGGAAAGAATTGTCATGTGTGGGCTGAGAGGTATAGAGGGATATGGGTAGAGAACAGAAAGGTCGGGGAGCAAATGAGAAGAGACAAGAGAGAGAGTGAAATAAAGCTATCGCCACTTCTAGGAAAAGGTGAGAAGAGGGTTAAGAGATCTGGGAAAGAGGTCAGGAAAGAACCTTAACCAGAGAACAAAGGAGCTCTAATCCCCATTCCACTTGCTTACAGCTCTGCCAATTCAGTACTGAAGTCCCCAGACACCGCTGAGCTGGTGCACCCTTTGCCTTCCGAGAGGCAGTGGTGCAGCTAGGGAGGTTGGCACCGTCATCGCTGTACTGCGTGTCCCGTCCCCCCATCACCCCCTGCATACCTCTTAAAATGTCTGCTGGCACGAGTAGCATCTTCTATCTGCTGCTCACGCTGGCCTCGGCTCCCTTCTGGGTACCGTAACTAAAGCGCACAGGACTTTGGCGTGCCGACAATCTCGTGGAGACATTTGTGCGCAGCTATGTCAGCCAGAAGCCTGAAGTCATCATGCCGTTGTACAGATTCATGGTGAGACCTCACCTGGAATATTGTGTACAATTCTGGAGGCTGAAGAGATGCCTTAATGCTTCTGCCTTTGGCCCTGAAGCAGTGGACTGAATGTTATGTCCACGAAACGCTGGCCACGTCGGCAACATATTGGCAGTGAACAGGCTATATATGAACCAGCAATGACAACGCTGAGATAAGTATCTAACATCCAGTTGTCAAATACTCTCTCCCAAACCATCAGAGAGGTGTATCCATAAGATTTTGAATAGTTTGAAGAAAATATTTAAAATATTTAAAAAAAGTACATATATTTATTTAAAAATAATTTAAGTGAATTAAAGAAATTTTCAGGTTTTTTGGCCAATGATTAGAGCAAGGAGCTGCTACGTTGAAGTTTCAGTCTGTGATAGGACTGTACGTATGCTCCTATTCTGAGGCCTTTTTCCCGAACGAATACTAAAATACATATTGGATACATCCTGTCTGGAAGTGGTATTAAGGATTAGTTTAGTATAGAGTGTTTTGAACCACTTCGGGCAATTATATCTTGGAGTCTATGTACAATTCTGGAGGCCACATTACCAAAAAGATGTGCTGAGAGTTGAGTCGGTTCAAAGAATGGCCACCAGGATGGTCTCGGGACTCAGAGACCTCCCGTATGAGGAAAGACTGAATAAATTGCAGCTGTACTCACTCGAGGAACGTAGAGAGAGAGGACACATGATAGAGACGTTTAAATATATCACGGGCCGTATCGAGGTGGAAGATGATATCTTCTTTCTTAAAGGACCATCAGCCACAAGAGGCCATCCGCTGAAAATCAGGGGTGGGAAATTTCATGGCGACACCAGGAAGTATTTCTTCACCGAAAGGGTGGTTGATCATTGGAACGAACTTCCACTGCAGGTGATTGTGGCCAGCAGATTGCAAGATTTTAAAAGTAAATGGGATAAGCATGTGGGATCTCTAGGGGGGTAAAGTCGAGGGGGTGGGTCATTAAAGTGGGCAGACTTGATGGGCTATGGCCCTTTTCTGCTGTCGTTTTCTATGTTTCTATGACAAATGTGCACCACCACTTCTGCCATTCCCGTTAGCGCTTTGAGGGTGTGTGTGAGGGGAACCCCCCCACACACACACACACACACACACACTACACTTAGAAATGTTTGCACTACCGCGGAGGGAATCCCCCACTACACTGAAAACTGCCGAAGAGCGAAAACGGGAATGAGAACGGGAGTTTTCAGTGTAGTGGGGGGTTCCTCCCTCCCAAGGCAGCGCAAACACTTCTAAGTGTAGTGGTGGGTTCTCCCCATACCCACCATCAGAGCGCTAATGGGAACGGCGGAAGCAGCAGCGCACATTTGTCCTGCATGCAAATGTTGCCGTGGGGTTGTCGGCATGCCAAAGACCTGCGCGCTTTGGACGGGTTGCCCCCTTTTGACATCAAGAGTAGAGAATGACAAAGGGAAGGGTTCCCACGCTAAACCACGGCAAACCGTGGTTGTCTGTAGGAATGGGGAAAATGCAGCTGGTTTATGGAGGGAATGGGAAGCAGGGTCAGTGTGGCAACACCC
Organism: Geotrypetes seraphini; assembly: GCF_902459505.1. Lineage (NCBI taxonomy): Eukaryota > Metazoa > Chordata > Amphibia > Gymnophiona > Dermophiidae > Geotrypetes > Geotrypetes seraphini. Next base: position 9,172,321 of record NC_047085.1, read on the forward strand.
CCTCTCCCCACGGCTCAACATCTCCTCTTGAGCTCCACAAATGAGTCAGCTGCTCCGAGGCCTTCCTTCTGCCGATGAGTCCCTCCTTGATGTCACTTCTGAAGGGGATGTTGCCTGCCGCTATCACTGTACCCGCAGGGGTGGGAGGAGGGGGTGCTGAAGGACCCATGGAGGGGTTGGGGCTGGAGAGAAGGGAGAGAGGTACTGGCCTTTTGTGGAGGGGGGATGGGATGTGGACGGGGACCATCTTTTTCCCTGCGGCAGGGGGGCAGAGAGGATGAGAAGCGCTGGTCCTCCCCGCGAAGATGGTGCCCACTACTGAGCCGAGGATTAGCCTAATAGTTATTGCAGCAAGCATTTTGGGGCATCAGTATCCATGTGTACAATTTACGCTTAGATCCAAAAAGGGGCACGAGCAGATCGAGAGCATTCCTGGAATTTACGGAATAAGGGAGATCCTTGTGAGGATTGGGACCAGGTTTTACCAAAAGGTGGCACAGATCCCAGGACTACACGCTAATGTGTACACTGCGCCAACTCAGAACGTCATTCCATAGAATCGTACTTAGTGTTCAATTTTATTAGCATCTCTGGTGAGTAATGTTTTGTAGTTAAATTTTGGGATTTTTTTTTATTACTCTTTGTTTTTTTCTTGTGAGAGATGTTTAAATACCTACGTAATATAAATGCACATGAGTCGAGTCTCTTTTATTTGAAAGGAAACTCTGCAATGAGAGGGCATAGGCTGAAGTTAAGAGGTGATAGGCTCCGGAGTAATCTAAGGAAATACTTTTTTACAGAAAGGGTGGTAGATGCATGGAACACTTGCGAAATTCAAGAGGGTCTGTGATAGAGAGAAAGATAATGGTTACTGCAGATGGGCAGACTAGATGGGCCATTTGGCCTTTATCTGCCATCATGTTTCATGTTTCTATATAGAACCGAGTCCTTAACATCTACAGCACTGCATATGTCTGGTAGCTCTATAGAAATGATAAGTATCACCACGCAGCTGTCATAGTGCACCTCACTCTTGCCCTGCAGCACCCCCTGCTGTTCTAATACAGAGACTCACCACAGTGTTCTGTCAGTGCACCTCATTCCTGCCTTGCTGAGATCCCACACACAGCTCTGCCAGTGCACCTCACTCCTGCCCCAAAGCACCCTGTGCTATTCCAGTATTCTAATGCCAAGATGGAGGAACCTGCTTTGAAAGGGGGGGAGGGTTCCTTTCACCAATGGTTTACAAAGGGAAGGGTGCGGAGGGGGGGGGGCCACTCAGGGAACCCGGGGGTGCCAGAGCAGTCGCAGGTCTATGGGTCTGCCTGCGCACAGCCATCGGCTCTGCCAGTCCCCGCCCCCTCTGACGTCAACTTCTCAGCAAGATTCCATAGAGAATCCCAACGAGTAGCAGCATTCCAGAATCTCAAAGAGTATCAAGATTCCGGAACCCCAAATAGTAGCAGCATTCCATGCGGAATCCCCAAAGAATAGCAAGATTCCATAGAGAATCCCAAAGAGTAGCAGCATTCCAGAATATCAGTGTATCAAGATTCTGGAACCCCAAATAGTAGCAACATTCCACGCCATCAGAACTACCTTCAAAATGGAAGTCTGAGTATGCAGGAGGCATCCTTCCATGGCATAAGAGAACCGTGCTGAGGGGGAATGCATGTGCTAGAGAAGGAGTCAAAGGATGCGTTCCTTGAGAGAGCATGGGAGAAGCGGCATGCTTCACAACCCAGGATGTTCCCTCTGCAGAGTTTCACTGACTTGGATTGCTTCAAGTAGCTCTATGGCAGCGATATCTACACAACATAGAAACATAGAAACATAGAAATAGACGTCAGATAAGGGCCCATGGCCCATCTAGTCTGCCCACCTTAATGTCCCTCCCCTACCTTTGCCCTGTGAATAGATCCCATGTGCCGATCCCATTTGGCCTTAAAATCAGGCACGCTGCTGGCCTCAATCACCTGTAGTGGAAGACTATTCCAGCGATCAACCACTCTTTCAGTGAAAAAGAATTTCCTGGTGTCACCTCGTAGTTTCCCGCCCCTGATTTTCAACGGATGCCCTCTTGTTGTCGTGGGACCCTTGAAAAAGAAGATATCTTCCTCCGCCTCGATGCGGCCCGTAAGATACTTGAACGTCTCGATCATGTCCCCCCTCTCTCTGCGCTCCTCGAGCAAGTATAGCTGTAATTTGTCAAGCCGTTTTTCGTATGGTAGATCCTTGAGTCCCGAGACCATCCGGGTGGCCATTCTTTGCACCGACTCCAGTCTCAGCACATCCTTGCGATAATGCGGCCTCCAGAATTGCACACAGTATTCCAGGTGGGGCCTCACCATGGATCTATACAATGGCATAATGACTTCCGCCTTACGACTGACGAACTTTCTGTTGAACTGTGATATCACAGATCTCAACGCTCCGTATTACACCTTTGCAGCTAAGATTTATTGCTAAAAAGAAACGCAGGACCTGAGGGGGTGAAATACTTTTGTGCATGAAAGAGGATCGGAACGTGGGTGTGATAATATGTGATGATCTCAATGTGGCCAAACAAGTTGAAAAGGCAACACTGAAAGATAGAAGGATGCTTGGGTGCATAGGGAGAGGAATGGCCAATAGTATAAAGGAGGTTTCGACACCCTTGTATAAGACTCTGCTAAGACCTCATGTAGAATATTGTGTACAATTCTGGAGACCGCACCTTCAAAAAGGCAAATAAAATGGTCAGTGGTCTTTGTCTTAAAGTGTATGGGGACAGACTTAAAGATCTCAATCTGTATACGTACTTTGGAAGAAAGGCAGGAGATGGGAGATATGATAGACACATTAAAAAACCCTACATGGCATAAATGCACATGGGGTGAGTTTCTGTCAGCTGAAAGGAAACTGGCACGAGGGGGGCAGTGATGCTGACGTGTGGATAAAGAAGACACAGCTGTCAGGGGGAGGGGAACACATCTGGAGGCACAGCTGGCAGAACCTCTGCATGCATGAAAACAGAGCAGTGGATATGGAAAAAGGGAGACACAGCAACTGGGGGAGGGGGGGTTACCTCAAACTCTCTCTCAACGGAGGAGGTGGGGAGGGATGTATTTTAACAGATGTCAGTGATTAACTTGGAAGTTAGAAGTTAGAAAATGACATAGGGACAAATTTTTCACCATCCTCTCGGACGTACTTGCCTTTGAAAATTTCCCACACCTGCATATATTTATATATTTCATACGTAGACATTTTTCAAGAACATTTTTGTACATCCTTTGGAAATGCAAAAGTTTGTGTCCAAGTCCAACGCCAGCCTCAAGTTCTCATCTGCTCGCAAAGAACGCATGAAATGGCATGGCGCACAGATGAAGTCCGGGCAATGTTAAAACAAGCCATTTCCGCTCAAAACCACTAAAGTGCTGAAAATTCTCTCTCTTATGTCAGGTCAGTTCTCAAAAGCACTGGGGCGGTCAGCAGTGGGTGGCAAATGCAGAAAGGGAGGGGGGGATTTTATTTAAAAGAAAACTTCTGGTGCTGGCTAATGAAAACAATTTGATCCAACGACTCAATAGTCAGCCACATCCAACGGAGCCATTCTGGGAACGGGACCAAAGTCTATCTAGTCAGCCACTAGCGGGGGGAATAGAAAAGGTATCGGTGGCATTAGACAGCAGTCCTACCTACACTCAGGGCTCCTTTTACTAAGGTGCGTTAGGGCTTTAACGCACAGAATAGCACGTGCTACATTGCCGCGGGCGCTAGACCTTAATGCCAGCATTGAGCTGGTGTTAGTTCTAGAAGCGTAGCGCGCGGTGTAACGCATGGTAATTTCCTGCGTGCGCTCAAAACGCTAGCGCACCTTAGTAAAAGGAGTTTTATTATTGAAATTCTATTTTACAAATATTTGAATTTTTTTTTTTTTACTGTATTCTTGTATTTCGCCGATTGTCCAGCTCTTTTTAGTGTAAACCGCTTAGAACTTTGGGTTATGGCGGGATAAAAGAATCAAGTTGTTATTATTATAATTATAATAAGCGGATAAATCACTCACATAATGCAGTGGCCGAGGCTGGCATTTATTTGAGAGCGGGCACCAGAACTGTCAGGGGGAGGGGAGCAAAGCTCACAGGGGGTCCCAGGTGAGGGGGAGGAGCCCTGCAGCGATGCTGACGTGTGGATAAAGAAGACACAGCTGTCAGGGGAAGGGGAGGGGAGCACATCTGGAGACACAGCTGGCGGAACCTCTGCGTGCATGAAAACAGAGCAGTGGATATGGAGAAAGGGAGACACAGCAATTGGGGGGGGGGGGTTACCTCAAACTTTCTCTCAACGGAGGAGGTGGGGAGGGATGTATCTTAACAGATGTCAGTGATTAACTACAACTTGGTCCCCGTGTAATTATTCACATCTGAAGAAGAGGTGCGGAGCTCAGGCATAGTCTGAGCTATGTCCCCTTTCGGCGGAGCCCGCGAGCATTTGTTCATACATTCTAGGAGCGTCGCTCGCAAAAATACTTGCAAATCTGGAAAATTGCTGGTTTTTAGAACTTGCTGCTCAGGCAAAAGGAATTTTGCATGCCCCCGGCCATCCTTAGAGGGAGCATTGAGTTTGCGCTGCGAATTCTTCCTTTGATCACAGCCTTCAGAGCCCTTTCCCCAACCTCTACACCTATTAGAGAGTTTTGCAATATAGGACCCCCCATCCAAGAGGGAGACAAATACTCGGGTATCACATGCCAGAGACCCGTCTCCTCACCTGTCGGCTCCAGGTCATTCCTGGCATATGTGTGGGAAGCCTTACCTGCTGCAGTTCCTTTTCCAGCTCCGTGGCCCGAATGACGATGGGACCCCTCACAGCATACTCCAACTTCCTCACGTTCTGATTCATAGACTCCAGCGTCAGGATCTTCTCCGCCTTGGGCATCCCATTCTCCATCTCTGCAGCCAGACTGTCCCGCAGCCTTTGCGACTTGGAAAATGCTCTGTAAGGCAAGGAAGGTGAGCTGCTGAGACAGACCCGGGCAAAGGGGTGCACCGCGGTGTGGCACCAAGGTCCAACGGGCCACAGGGCAGAGGCAGAGGAGACAGCTGTGTTCTTCAGTAACCCACAGTGCCTCAGAAAGCTCATGCCTAAGAGGTGGTGTGCTGGGGTGGGGACACACTCCTTCCAGCTGAATCTGCTGCCCGCCTACAAATCAGCCTCTCAGCAAAGTTTAACCCCCCCCCCCAAAAAAAAAAAAAGCAGGAGATTCACTCAGCCCTGTTGGTACTAAATTCAAGAGCAGATTCAGCTGGCAACCACGGAATGACCCTTGGATCCTCACAGGATTAAAGATTAGGAACAAGGGAGAAAGTCCAGTTGGGGTGGGTGGGATGCAAGAGAAGCCAGGACCACAGAGGTTTCTCCCTCTCCTGCCCTGCCTTTACTGAAGTGCTGACTGGCAGCGAAGTTAGCCTGGCATAGTCTGTAAACTGCTTCAACCTGTAAACTGCTTCAACCTTTTCTCTCTGTGTCTCTCCTTTCTCTCTTTCCACTCTCCTCCCACTTTTTAAATAAAAGATTTGCATTGTACAAGTGCTATACAGATTTTCTTCCCTCCTCTGCCCCATCTGGCTCCAGTGATAGAGAGGGGTGGATGTGACTTACCCTGCTGGTATAGGACTACAGATGCACAGGGCAGGTTAGGACTGGAGGAAGGAGGCAGTGACCCCCTGCTTCTCAGGAATCATGTTTTAAAGAGACAGGCGGGGCTCATTCTTGATCCCCCCCCCTTTCTGCCAGCTCATCCAGATCTTTGCAGGGATGCACAGCTGAGAATTCTTTAAACTGCCCTGGGGCATTTTCTTTGTCACATAATCTTCACTGATAAACTCCACCTGTCTGGCTCCGATTACCTCAATTATAGAGAAAGCCCCACTGTTTGATTCCAGATCTCCTGCTGAACCCTGTACTGGCCCAGACTGGCAGTGCCAGAGGCAGTGGGGGGGGGGGGTCGTCACAGCAGAGAACCAGGTACCAGGTAATCAGTTCTCTGCCAGCACCTGGCATTCCTGCTGAACCCTCTGCTGCCCCCAGATGGTATAGGTTGGAACTGTAGGTATCATGTAATCAATTGTCAACGCCTGGAATTATTGCTGAATCCTGTGCTGCCCTCAGCTGGAATAGGTTGGGAATGCAAGCAATCAGAGCAGAGTACCAGGTATCTATCTGTAACATAGAAAATGATCACATATACTCTCTAAAAGGCCCATCTCAGTTGCCCACTCCAGATTCATACAGTAGCGTTCCAGGCAGCTTCCTACGACAAAGAATTTCAACCGTTGTTGCATAGAGCTTGCTCTTCCAAACATTTTAGAATCTGGCTGAAAACTTACCTTTTCTCATGTAAGAAACTGCTTTTGCTTTTCAAGATCACGAACTACAGATTCCCTGCTTTTTTTATTGGTACGGTTCTTGACATCTTACTCTTCCCTGCCACACTTTTCCTTCTCCCAACAGCACCTTCCTTTGGACAAATTACTTATGACTTGGTAGACCTTCTTTTCGGTTATTGACCCCACCTTCAAAGTATCTGGCCTGTGATGTTATTTTTAACCGCGTTGAACTTATGGTTACGTGGTCTATAAGCACGCTGTTATGTTATGTTATTCACCCACTTTGAGTAGATGCACATATAAATACCCATATGACACTTGAAGATATGTCTGAAGATAAGAAAATACTTCTCTCAGCTGTTTCTTCAAAGTCAATTCCCAGCAGCTATTGTCCCGCTGAGTTTGAGAGTGTGCGGTCTCTTTCCTCTGACCCGCGTTGGATTCTTCCTCTTGAGAAAGACCTGTTTGAAACACGATCTGTGTCAAGGAAGCAGAGTGGAATTTGTGTTTATCTTACATTTTATGGCTGTGGATGTGGAGCATGGATGGACTATTTGGGATTTTTTCACAGAGGATATTTGGGGAAAAGGGAATACATCGACTTGTTTGCCTACTGGTGTATGGCGTCATGGCATTCTAATTACTGCCTTCCTGATCAGGATTTGAAGAAACAGCTGAGAGAAGTATTTTTCTTATCTTCAAGTATTACATATATATTTTTATGTGTGATGGAGGTAGGGAAGGAGGATTTGTGCTATGATGTAACTGGTTAAACATCTTTCCAGCTTCCCAGTGTGTGCTCGGTGAAATAAACATCATTAATTTATTCATTTAGATTTAATAGCTTTTATCTAAATTCTCTTCATTTTTGGTTTATACTATTTAGTTATTATTATTATTCATTTCTCTCGTTTGATTTTTTTTTTTTTTTGGACAATCTTAAGGTTGCCAAACAGGTTGAAAAGGTGACGTTGAAAGCTAGAAGGATGCTAGGGTGCATAGGGAGAGGTCTGGCCAGTAGGAAAAAGGAGATATTGATGCTTCTGTATAAGACTCTGGTGAGACCTCATTTAGAATATTGTGTACAATTCTGGAGGCCGCACTTTCAAAAAGATATAAAGAGGAAGGTAAATAAAATGGTATGTGGTCTTCATCATAAGGCGTATGGGGACAGACTTAAAGATCTCAAACTGTATACTTTGGAGGAAAGGCGAGAGAGGGGAGATATGACAGAGTCATTTAAATACCTACATAATGTAAATGCGCATGAGTCAAGTCTCTTTCATTTGAAAGGAAACTCTGCAATGAGAAGACATAGGTTGAAGTTAAGAGGTGATAGGCTTCGGAGTAATCTAAGGAAATACGTTTTTACAGAAAGGGTGGTAGAAGCGTGGAACAGTCTCCCGGAAGAAATGGTGGAGACAGACACTGTGTTTGTATTCAAGAAAGCCTGGGATAGGCACGTGGGATCTCTTAGAGAGAGGAAGAAATAATGGTTACTGCGGATGGGCAGACTGGATGGGCCATTTGGCCTTTATCTGCCATCATGGTTCTATGTTTCTATGAAAACCCATCTTCATTCCATAACCCTGCTCCCCACTGTTCACAACCCTAGCCAGCAGATTAACCATCCCCCCTAACTGTATCCCCCACCCTGGCAACCAGAGGACATAATTTGAGGTTGAGTGGTGGGAGACTCAAGAGCAATGTAAGGAAATTCTTCTTTACGGAGAGAGTGGTGGATGCCTAGAATGCACTCCCAAGAGAGGTGGTGGAGATGAAAACAGTGACGGAGTTCATTAAAGCGTGAGATGAACACAGAGGCTCTAGAATCAGAAAATAATAGTAAATATTGAAGAACTAAGGCCAGTACTGGACAGACTTGCATGGTCTGTGTCTGTATATGGCCTTTTGGTGGAGGATAGGCTGGAGATGGTGTAGATGGGCTTGAGTGAGCTTTGACGGAGACTTCAGTAGTTGGAACCTAAGAACAGTACCGGGCAGAGCTTTGAATTCTTGCCCATAAATAGCTAAGAAGAAGAAGAAAAAAAATCAACAAATTTTTAGATTGAATCAGGTTGGGCAGACTAGATCAGTGGTCTCAAACTTGCAGCCCGCCAGGTACTATTTTAAGGCCCTCGGTATGTTTATCATAATCACAAAGTTTCTTAATCATATGTCTCTTTAGCTATAAATGCCAATATTATTATTAAGACTTAGCCAAAAGGAAAGATTTATAAACTATAAAGAATTTTACCTCATGCAAAATTGTCATTTCTTTAATAAGACATTAACTATTTTTTCTGAGGCCCTCCAAGTACCTACAAATCCAAAATGTGGCCCCGCAAAGGGTTTGAGTTTGAGACCACTGGACTAGATGGACCATTCGGGTATTTATCTGCCGTCATCTACTATGTCTATCTTGTCTGTTTAGACTGTAAGCTCTTTTGAGCAGGGACTGTCTTCTTTGTGACTCTGTACAACGCTGTGTACGTCTGGTAGCGCTATAGAAATAATTCATAATTGATAAAAGATTGGAATCGAATGTTACTGTATGAGGAATTCTTTTTAATGATGAGGGGCTGTAATAAGATTTTGGTGTGTGAAGAACTTTTGCTCTAGTGATAGCTCCTCACACACCAATATCCTATTCTAAACTCATCATTAGAAGGAGTTGAAACAAAGATCGGTATGTGGAAAACTTCTTGAGGCTCTTGTCTTCAGTGTTTGAGACATTTCTATTGAATTTTCTGATCCAATTTTCAATTTGCCTTGGGACTAGTGGTGAGTTTTACTAAACCATGGAAGAGCTTCTTACCACGGGCTGACGAAGTAAATGCTCCGATGCTCATAGGAATTGAATGAGCTTCCGAGGTTTAGTAAAAGGAACCCTAGGTTTTTCTGTGGGTAGGTTTAGTGTATAATAAACTTCAGCTATGAGTATTTAGGTGGGTTTAATATTGTATAAATGTATTCTATGGTAGGTATTTCTCGGAACATAACTGGAAGAGTTCTTATTCTCCTGAGGGCTGTGATTTGTCCAACTTCTATAGATAAACCTTGTCATCAGCCTCAGCAGATAGCGGCTGACATTTCATTCAGCACTGGCTATCACAAGGGGATTGATACGGTCAGAAGGGACCTGCACACCTGCTAAATTCACCTTCAGAGCTCTTCTGTATACTTACTATAAAAAGCACCAGCTCCAGTTCATAGTACATAGTAGATGACGGCAGATAAAGACCCGAATGGTCCATCCAGTCTGCCCAACCTGATTCAATTTAAATTTTTTTTTTTTTTTCCTTCTTAGCTATTTCTGGGCGAGAATCCAAAGCTCTACCCGGTACTGTGCCTGAGTTCCAACTGCCAAAATCTCCGTCAAGACCCACTCCAGCCCATCTACACCCTCCCAGCCATTGAAGCCCTCCCCAGCCCATCCTCCACCAAACGGCCATACACAGACACAGACCGTGCAAGTCTGCCCAGTTACTGGCCTAGTTCAATATTTAATATTATTTTCTGATTCTAAATCCTCTGTGTTCATCCCACGCTTCTTTGAACTCAGTCACAGTTTTACTCTCCACCACCTCTCTCGGGAGCGCATTCCAGGCATCCACCACCCTCTCCGTAAAGTAGAATTTCCTAACATTGCCCCTGAATCTACCACCCCTCAACCTCAAATTATGTCCTCTGGTTTTACCATTTTCCTTTCTCTGGAAAAGATTTTGTTCTACGTTAATACCCTTTAAGTATTTGAACGTCTGAATCATATCTCCCCTGTCTCTCCTTTCCTCTAGGGTATACATATTCAGGTCTTCCAGTCTCTCCTCATACGTCTTCTGGCGCAAGCCTCCTATCATTTTCGTCGCCCTCCTCTGGACCGCCTCAAGTCTTCTTACGTCTTTCGCCAGATACGGTCTCCAAAACTGAACACAATACTCCAAGTGGGGCCTCACCAATGACCTGTACAGGGGCATCAACACCTTCTTCCTTCTACTGACTACGCCTCTCTTTATACAGCCCAGAATCCTTCTGGCAGCAGCCACTGCCTTATCACACTGTTTTTAAAAGAGCAGTGAGGGTAGGTGGGTCAGCCAGTCCAGCCACTTGATTGGTCTGATGGACCGAACACCTTCTAGTAGGGGCTTATGAATATAAACAAGTGTTTGAAGCGCTCCCTCTAGTGGCAGTTGAGAGATCTGTAACCTCAGAACAAACTGGTACAACCAGGGCCAGTGCAAGAGTGTTAAGGAACCAGTAACACAGTAAATGATGGCAGATAAAGACCTGGTCTGCCCATTCTGAAGGAAATGTTGAACCAACAATCCAGCACATGTATATTATTACATTGTACTTGCTAAGTTCCACTACAAGATGTGCCCCTCCCCCCCCCCACCAAGATATGCAAGACCTGTACACAAATGATATCAATGTAGGGCAGTGTGTGGCACAGTGGTTAGAGCTACAGCCTCAGCACCCTGAGGTTCTGGGTTCAAATCCTGTGCTACTCCTTTTGATCCTGGGCAACTGACTCGCTCTCCCTCTCCCTCCCCCCTCCCTATTCCACCTGAACTTACAGCACTGTTATAAATATAATCTGCTATCTTCATCTTATCGTAACTTTACGTTGCTATTTATCCCCAACAGGTCCTGTCGGACATTACCTACTAAAATGTACATATTACATTTTCGCTCAGCAAATTGTATTTCTATACTATTGCGTCCTGAGGTCTCTGATCTCTGTATTTCCTCTGAATATCTACTTATTGTATTTCGCTGAATGTCCAGCTCTCTTGATTGTAAACCGCCTAGAAGTCACAAGATTGTGGCGGTATAGAAGAATAAAGTTATTATTATTATTATTAATCCCCCATTGCCCCAGGTACATTAGGTCGAGCGTGAGCCCACTGGGACAGACAGGGGAAAATGTCTGAGTGCCTGAATGTAAACCACTTAGGTTATAAGCGGTATATGTTGGAAATAGTAAAAATATATCAAATACACATCCTCATCACTTTCAGGGCTCAGAGCGTAACAAAAAGTCTGCCTTGCACTGGCCCAACTTCTCAGCTACTGAGGTGCTGTCAAAACCTTCTCCAGCCCATCCTGATCTGTCTGAAGTCTTTCTGGCATCGACTAAGCTACCATTCAAAGCTAACTTCAGCCCATCCAGATCTATCTTGCCATATATGGGACACAGAGCACAGACGTCCATCAGTTTCACTTCCTTACACATTATTAATTCATGATTCCATTTTTTTTCTTTGACATTTCTGGGACATAGACCTTAGAAGTCCGCCCAGTATTGTCCTTAGGTTCCAACTACTGGAGATACCATCAAAACTCACTCCAGCTTATCTAAACCATCTTGTCATTTGTGGGACACAAACCCTAAAAGTCTGCCTGGCCCTGTCCTCTTATTCCAAATTGCTGGAGTTTGCATCAGAGTCTTATCCAGCCCATCCTAAACCAACTTGCCATATGCGAGACAGACCGTACAAGTCTGCCCAGTTTTTTATACAGTACCATTCATTTTCTAATTAGAAATCCTCTGTGTTCATCCCATGACTTTTTGAATTCTGTCACCATTTTCATCTCCACCACTTCCCTCGGGAGGGCATTCCAGGCATCAACCATCCTCTCCGTGAAAAATAATTTCCTGACATTACTCCTAAGTCTACCATCCTGCAACCTCAATTCATGTCCTCTAGCAGTGGCGTACCAAGAGGGGGGCGGGGGGGGAGGTGCGCCCCGGGTGCCAGCCCTGAGGGGGTGCTCCCGGCCTTGCCGTTCAGTCCCACCCCACCCCCGAAGGACCACTCGCCCCACTGACCTTCCTGCACCACCTGTGAAGCAGCCCGCAGTAGGATCGCGACGTCAGCGATCCCGGAGCTGCTTGGGCGCTGCTTCCTGCGCCGCGGTCCCGCCCCTCCTCTGACGTCAGAGGAGGGGCGGGACCGCGGCGCAGGAACCAGCGCCTAAGCAGCGCAGGGATCTCTGACGTCGCGATCCTGCTGCGGCTGCTTCATAGGTGGTGCGGGGAGGCCAGGGGGGCGAGCAGTCCTTCGGGGTGGGTCGGGGCATCAGGCCTTCAGGGTGGGGCGGGCGGGCAGGCAGGCAAGCTTTCAAGGGGGAGGGGGGTGACAGGCAGGCAGGAAGGCCTTAAAGGGGGGACAGGCCTTCAAGGGGGGGACAGGCCTTCGGGGGGGTGCAGGCCTTCAAGGGGGGGACAGGCCTTCAAGGGGGGGACAGGCCTTCAAGGGGGGGACAGGCCTACAAGGGGGGGGACAGGCCTTCAAGGGGGGACAGGCCTACAAGGGGGGGGACAAGCTACAAGGGTGTGAGACAGGCCTTCAAGGGGGGGTGCAGGCCTTCGGGGGGTGCAGACCTTCAAGGGGGTGCAGGCCTTCAAGGGGGAGACAGGCCTTCAAGGGGGGACAGGCAGACCTTTAAGGGGGGACAGGCCTTTGGGGGGGACCCTGATTTAGAAGTACACGGAGGGAAGGGGGTGTTCAAAGAGACATGCATATGCCAAACTTTGGGGGGGGAAGAAATAATGGGTCTGAAAATAGAGGAGAGGGAGAGAGATGATGGACCATGGGATTTAGGGAGGGAAGGAACAGAAAGGGAAAGAAATTGGACACAAGGGATGGTGTGGAGGAGGGATACAGATACTGGATAGGAGGGTAATTAGGAAAAGAAAGGGAGAGATGGTGGACTCTGGGGTGGTGGGGAAGGAGGGAGAGATGCCAGATGAAAGGGTAGTTAAGAAAAGGTGGATCTGTGGAGGGAGATGAAAAAAAGGAAAGATACCAGACTTCCTGGGAAGGGAAGGGAAATGGAAAGGGAGGACAGAGTTGGCAGATGGATGGTTAGCATGCAGAAAGAAGGAGACCCTGGCAAGCAAGTTATCAGAAGAAAACCAGAGCCTTGGACCAACAAGATTTGAAATATAACCAGACAACAAAAGGTAGAAAAATTAATTTTATTTTCTGTTTTGTGATTATAATATGTCAGATTTGAAATGTGTATCCTGCCAGAGCTGGTGTTGGATTGCAAACGTGAGCTAGGATTTAACAGAGAGAGGAAAAGTCATTTTTGTTTCTTTATTTTATTTACACCACAGCGCCAGAGTGGTTAGGAGAAGCCAAAGGGGGTGAAAAAGCTATAAAACCCACCAGGAGTTTTGAAAAAAATCACCCAACTGGGCAGGAAAATCTAATCCAAAAACCAATTCAATAGGCTGAATCGAATCGAAATTTTTTTTCCTGAATCTGGCAGCATTAGTTTGCGCTACTGTCTTAGACTTTAGGACCTGGGATTGGGGAAAGATGGCATCCTCAGTACTTTATAATGCAAGTGAAACGAGGATTTGGTCAGACTTTTGAAGGGTCTGCAGAAAAAAAATATTGTATAGGCCGGGGACATGAGACAGCAGGAAATGGGAACTTTTCTTCCTTCTATTTTTGTGAATGGAAAGGCTGAGGATGTCAGAGAGTTCAGTTAAAATATGTGCTTTATAAGAAAATATAATAATGTGTTTTATAAAGTTTATAGCATAGCTGGCCTACCCAGTGAGGTGTTCCTAGTGGTGATGGTGGCAGCGTGTCAATGTGTTGAGAGGAAGAGGTGGTCTGGGAAATTCTGCTGAGCAAACTCCGGGCCCATTTCCACCCCCCCAGTTAGTCCACTCCACTCAACTGGTTCACACACTGAGTGGGTCTTTGGGTGTTGTTTTGGGATCTCTTCCAGTGATTTATCAGTATCTCCTTCTGGTCCAAGGAAGGAAACTTTGTTATCCTTAGCATTGACCTACAGAATATGTTTGTAACAGCGCTGCTTGTGTGGTATTAGGCTATGTAGTGATCGAAAGAAAAAAACAGACCTTTGCACATTTTTGCACTATATGGTGGGTGTATGAGGAGATTCACATTTCCTGCACAGCTAAGTCCATGTGAAGTTACCTTGTGCTGTATTTGACATCTAGCAAGGTCTCTGTTTGAAAGGAAAGATCTAAGCTTAAAAATGAAGTGGCCAGAAGTTATGGTAAAAGCAGATAGTGTAGCTGGTTTTAAGAAAGATTTGGACAAATTCCTGGAGGAAAAGTCCATAATCTGTTATTAAGACATGGGGGAAGTGTCTGCTTGCCCTGGATCGGTAGCATGGAATGTTGCTACTCTTTGGGTTTTGACCAGGTATTAGTGTCCTGGATTGGCTACCATGAGAATGGGCTACTGGGCATGATGGACCATTGGTCTGACCCAGTTAGGCTATTCTTATGTTATGTTCTCATCTGTAGGGGCCTTTGTTTTCACTTCTTATTTTAATGTATTTTTTTTCTGGGAACTTATCAGTGTTTTTTATAATGGGAACAAAAATGGAAGAGAATTAATGTGTGTGGGATGAGGGGGTAACTAATTTCTTCAGCTAAATAATTCAATCCACTTCAAACAGACATAGGAGAACTCACGCACCATTCACACATCCTCCAACCAAAAACGTCAAAAGAAAAAAACTTTTGACAACCTCCTAGCCATTCGAGCTGCAACACTCGACCCCCAACTCTACAACCTATTGACCTTGACCACAGACTACAAAACCTTCAAAAAAGAAATAAAAACCCTTCTATTCAAAAAACATATAAAACCGAACTAACACAATCAGAACTGTCCCAAGCATCACCTGCAACTACTCCATATGTACTTCTGATGTCATGACAATTCAGACATAATTTATGTTATGTTATGTTTGGAATATAAGAAAATTTTCACTGCCTGTTTCTATTCTGACCATTTATTCCGTTTCATGGTCATTACAAAAAATATTTTTTTACATGGGGGGGTGTCAAAAAATGATGGGCCCCAGGTGCCACATACCCTAGATACGCCACTGTCCTCTAGTTTTCCCTTCTCTGGAAAAGATTTGCGTCTATATTAATACCTTACAAGGATTTAAATGTCTGTATCATATCTCTCCTGTCCCTCCTCTCTCCTCTAGAGTATACATATTCAGGTCTTCCAGTCTCTTCTCAGACATCTTTTGGTGCAAACCCCATACCATTATCATCATTGTCCTCTGGACCGTTTCAAGTCTTTTTACATCCTTAGTAAGATACGCTTCCAAAACCAAACAAAATACTCCCAAGTGGGGCATCACCTCCTTTCTTCTGCTGATTATGCCACTCTCTAAATGGCCTAGTAGGCTTTTGGCTATAGCCACCACTTTGTCACACTGTCTTGTAGCCTTTAGAGCTTGAGACACTGTCACCCCCATTGTGGAAGTAAAACCCCGATGTCTTAATCCATCCTATTTTATCAGGAGCCATATGGTAACCCCAAATTAAGTTTTCTCTCCCTGTCTGTGCAAATCAGCCTAGTACATAAGGCTCCCTCGGATTTCTTTTTCCCCCAAGTCCATCATTCTGCACTTTTAAGCATTGGATTTTAATTGGCAAACATTAGACCAGTAGTTCTTAAACCTGTCCTGGGGGACCCCCAACCAGTTGGGTTTTCCAGATATCCCTAATGAATATGCACGAGCAAAATTTGCCTATAAAGTAGGTAATAGGCATGCAGATTTCGCTCATTTATATTAGGAATATTGTGCAGTGGCGTACCTAAGGGGGGCGGTGGGGGGGTGCGGTCAGCCCCGGGTGCACGGCCCAAGGGGGTGCACAGCTGGCCTGCCGCTGGGGAAAGGCTGCCATTGCCATCATCAGAAAGAAGCCGGCTAGTTGGTCGACTCGCGGGGAAGAGAAGCAGGGAGGGAGAACTCGGCGCCAGCTTTTTTCTGATGACGGCAATGGCAGCCTTTCCCCGGCGGCAGGCCAGTTGTGCACCCCTTTGGGCTGTGCACCTGGGGCGGACCGCCCCCCCCCCGCCCCTCCCCTCCGCCCCTCCCCTAGGTACGCCACTGGTGCTCACTGCAGTGTTTAAGATGCTGCCTTTTCCTAGGTACACTTTTGTTGTGCGATATGTAGATTGTTACTAAAAATCATATTTTTCATATAGATGGGGGGTGTCAAAAAATGATGGGCCCCGGGTGTCACATATGCTAGGTACGCCACTGATATTGTGAAAACCTGACTGGCTGGGAGTCCCCCTGACCATCTGGAATCCCAACCTACAGTTTGGGAAACTGCCTTAGTGCAACTGAACCTTGAATACTGAATGCAATTCTGGCTGCTGGGTCTCAAAAAAGGATACGGTGACTGAAATAATCAAGAGGATGGAATATCTCCCTTATAGGCAAAAGGCTAAAGAGGATAGGAGCATGGAGAAGAGACAGCTGAAGGGAGATATGATAGAGATCCATAAAATCACACGTGGAGAGCAATAGGTAAATGTACAAGGGCTAGGGGGCATGCAATGAAGCTACGTAGTGCATTTAAAACAAGTAGGAGTAAACACATTTTTATTCAATGCACTATTAAGCTCTGAATTTTGTTTACACAGCAGTTAATGTAAATGGGTTTGGACAGGTTCCTGGAGGAAAAGTCCATAAACTGTTTTAACCAGATAGACTTGGAGAAAGCCACCGCTCAGCTGTAGGTGTAAATAACATGGGATTTAGCTATTTTGGGGCTTCTATCAGGTACTTGTGTTCTGGATTAGCCATTATTGGTCTTGATGGATCTTCAGTCCGACCTACATTTTTGTGGATATCTTTTGTTTCATGAATAAATCAAGGAACATTTTGTTGTTTACCTGCAATTACATTACTTTCTTTTCCAGAGATTTAAAAAAAAAAATAAAAAAAAAAAGATTTGACATGGATATGTGAACATTTCTTAAGAAAAAACTGAATATTTGATGGGGTGTCCTAATTTTTTTCACATAACTGTATGCCTGAGACAGTAAGCAGGCTAAATGAAATCTGGCAGGTGGGCCTTCAGGATTCATACGCCTTTCTACTAGAAAGAAAATTATCAAGGTAAGAACCTAATCTTTCCTTCTAGTGCAGAAGCCATATGAGTCCCCTAAGTCTAGGGCGGGGCTCACAATCTGAGTTTGTTTCCGAGGCAATGGAGGGTTAAATGAGAAATAGTTTAAGTCTAAAGCTCAGCCTAAAGGTGGTTTTTATAGAGTCTTCTATGATGCCTCAGTTGAGTTTTGAGTTTGTGTGAGATAGAGACCTTACCCATCCTTCTGCTTGCTCTTTATCCAAGAAGTGGAGCAGCAACTTGACCCTCAATCTGATGGGACCAGGAGAAAGACCTGGATTATTAGGCAACTCCCATACCCAGATTTTCTTCCCACTCACACAAAGGATAAAGAAAAGAAAAGAAAAAAATGGATGATTTATAGATAGGGTTACCAGATTTTCCGCCTGGAAAATCCGGACCCCCTAGACCCGCTCCCCCAGGCCTGCTTAGTCCCACCCATCCTCGCCCCATCATGCCCAAGTTCCGCCCCACCATGACCCTGCCCCTGCCCCCAAGTCCGTCCTAGTCCTGCCCCACCCCCTGCTGCCGGCTTTCGATGGGCAGGACATCCGCACATGTGTGGATGCGACACAATGACATTACCCATGCGCGTGACGTCATCGCATCGTATCCACACATGCACAGATGTGACCCTACCCAAAGGAAAGCTTTTCAAAACCCAGACAAAGTGCCATCTGGACCTCCAGACATGTCCTCAAAAGGAGAACATGTTCGGAGAAATCCAGACTTCTGGATACCCTATTTATAGAGGGCTCTGGTAGGGCAAGGCCTGTGGTACAGACAGTGAGACTGCCTTCCCAATTGAAAACCAAACAAAATATTTTCGACTAACCATAAAACTAGCCATATTGGGTCAGACCAATGGTCCAGTCCATCTAGTCCAGTATCCTGTTTCCAACAGTGGCCAATCCAGGTGACAGGTACCTGGCAGAAACCCAAATACTGTCGTAGCAACATTTCATGCTACCGATCCCAGGGCAAGTGCATTGACCCAGATACAGTGATATTCCACACAAAAAAATTTCATCTGGCATGATATTGTGTGTTACTGGGAGTGTGTGGTGCAGTAGTTAGAGCTACAGCCTTGGCACCCTGAGCTTGTGGGTTCAAATCCCACACTGCTCCTTGTCACCCCGGGCAAGTTACTTAATCCCCATTGATGTAGGTACATTAGATAGAGTGGGAGTCCACCAGGACAGTTATTGTAATCTGCATAGAATTGTAGGATATGCAAAATATGATTTATTTTTATAAGACACCAATCGTATTTTTTTTTTTTAAAGTCACTTTCAAAACGTCCCAAAACAGAAAACGCTTTATGCTAGGAAACTCTGTTATGAAAAGTATTAGCCTTGGACAGTTGGACTGTAAATCAAATTCTTAGTAGTACAGGAGAAGAAAGGGCTCTGACCTGGATGTTATAATGCACTTCCTGGCAGTCCATGTTGTAGAGAGGGAGTTCCAGAATTTAGGGAGTGACCTTAGACACCTAGCAAAGGCCATGGCGTTTTCACAGATAGAGCCTGCTCGTGGAAAGCAAGAAGAAAGTCTGTCACACGGCTGATTCAATGGGTGTCTCAAACCTGGTGTACAGGACGAGGATACAGAGATATAGGGGGCTGGAGCCATACATATATGGACCAATAAACAATTCTACTGTAATGATGGCCTACATCTTTCAAAGAATCCAAAGTGGGAAAGTCACAGATGTTTCAATTAGAGAAAGGGGGTGGCAGACGGAAGCCTTTTCATTTGGTTTCTCATCCCCAGAAGGTATCATGAGACTTTTTGGGGGGGAAAACTGCTGGAAGCGATGAGCTCAGTGGACTGTTTGTACAGGACTGGTCAGTTATAATTACGCATTTTCAAAGTCCAAGCAATGAAATTCCAGACCTGCAAACTCTAATGGCGGAGGCATTGTTGCTGTCATGGAGAAGTGGTTCAACCAGTCCCATGAATGTGATACGGCCATGCCGGGCTGTCATCTGTTTGGGAAGGATAGAGATGGCCGACAAGGAGGGGGCGCTTGCTCTTTGTGTAAAAATATATATATATATATCAAAGCAACTTAAAAGCAGGGGTTTGAGGGAGTAAGGGGCTTAAAGTCCACAGCCCTGCCTAGCTTTCTGGCTTTCCACAATGACTACACATGAGATCTGTTTACATGCAATGGAAGCAGTGAATGCAAATGGATCTCATAAATATTCATTGTGGAAATCCAGAAAACCAGGCTGGGTTGAAGGTCTCAAGGACTGGACAGAACAGCAGCACTTTTGTGGCTACGGCTACACTTAATGGGTTTTAAGAGTCAGCAAAACAACTAAGCCTTATTCTGTAAGCGCACATGTAAGCGGCATGGGAGGGGGATGGGGAGGGATTCTGTAAACGCCACTCACATTTCAGCACCAGAAAAAAATTGTCACTATGCACAATTCTATATAAGGCGCTGTACCGGGCCATGGTACGCCCCCACCTGGAATACTGCGTCCAGCACTGGTCGCCGTACATGAAGAAGGACACGGTACTACTCGAAAGGGTCCAGAGAAGAGCGATTAAGATGGTTAAGGGGCTGGGGGAGTTGCCGTACTGTGAGAGATTGGAGAAACTGGGCCTCTTCTCCCTTAAAAAGAGGAGACTGAGAGGGGACATGATCGAAACATTCAAGGTACTGAAGGGAATAGACTTAGTAGATAAAGACAGACTGCTCACCCTCTCCAAGGTAGAGAGAACGAGAGGACAGTCTCTAAAGTTGAAAGGGGATAGATACAAGGAAGTTATTCTTCACTCAGAGAGTGGTAAAAAACTGGAACGCTCTTCCGGAGGCTGTTATAGGGGGAAAAACCCTCCAGGGATTATAGACAAAGTTGGACAAGTTCCTTCTGGTAGGGATGGTCTCAGTTAGGGCACTGGTCTTTGACCTGGGGGCCGCCATATGAGTGGACTGCTGGGCACGATGGACCACTGGTCTGACCCAGCAGCGGCAGTTCTTATGTTCTTAAGCTCTAACTGTTGGTGCCTGATTTACACCTGCTGAAACCTCGTGTAAATGCTGGCACCCAAGTTAAGAGCCCCGACAGCATGCCCCTCCCATGGCCATGCTCTCTTCTGAGTTATGTGCTGTTAAGAGTTATAAAGTCGCATCAGCCAGATGTGTGGGCATATTTTAATGAGTGATGATTAATGTCAGTTGTTAGCATCCAATTGTGGACATTAATTGGCTTCTTAGCCAATTGCTTTGCACGCACACATCGCAGGAAAATTTTGGCTCACAGAGCTAGGTGTACAAAAGAAGAGAGTCACCTCCACAAGTCATTCACAGACGAAAAAACAGTGGAGAGGTCCAAAGAAAACAGGTAAGCGGGTGTGTCTCACGACTCTGCTTTATTCACTCAATAACTCGAAATGTACATGTTTCGGCCCAAGTGGCAGGCATCAGGAGTCTTATTCTCAGCAGAAACACCAATTGGGCATTTGGCCCACTCCATGTGAAAAGCTTATTCAGAGCTCCAATGAAGAAGCCCAGGATGGAATCCTCAGCGGTTGTGAAAATATGGGGAGGAGGAGGATATGATAGAGCCATTTAAATACTTAAAGGTATTAGTAATCCAAAAAAAGGCAACCTTTCTCAAGGAGGAGACTCAGGAACAAGATTAGGAAATACTGACAGGGTGGTGGAGAGTTGGAATGCCCTCCCAGAGGAAGTGATAGAGATTAGAGAATGGCACGGTGACAAAATTCATCACCGTCCCCGCGGATAACCGCGGGAAACCATCTTCATGTCATTCTTTAAGGAGAGAGGGAAGAATCAGAGTATGAATGGCCACAACCACTGACCCACAAGCTTTGCTTTGAAGAATGCTGGCGTAGAAGGACTGAGGTTGAAATAGACACAGAAAATGACATGGGATTATTTCCCGCAGTTATCTGCGGGGACGGGAACGGTAATTAATTTTGTCACCATGTCATTCTCTAATAGAGATCAAATAGTAGTGGAATTCAAAACAAGTGTGAGAGAAATACCAAGGATAACCCGATGACAAGAGGATGGTAATGAAGTGCTGTGGTAACTTAATTAGTGAGGTTTCAGCAAGCTTACAGCTGAAGAATTGTGGCATCTTCAAACACAAAATCTGGGGTTAATCTGAAGCCAGGTGTAAGTAAGAAACTGCAAAGGTCCAGCCCTATAAAGCAATGGTTACCACTTTCAAAGGTCTGGAGGGATATGGGGCAAAGAAAGGTGGGTGGCAGGTTTCAGATGTGAATTTGATTGCTTGCTGAACAGATGTTAGCCTGGTGTGGCTGCATCCCACTTACAGGCCTCATTTGAACCACATTTCCATGATAGCAAGACTATCTAGATCTTCCTGTGCCACTCCAAGTCTGGCATTTGTGACTTCTCTTCTCAGCTTACTCATTCCTTTCTTCCTCTCTATTCTTGGCAAATGGCTTGGTGGGATTCTCATTAGTTATTTTTGTTGGGGCTGACTGCTCGAGCCAACCAGCCTCCACCTACCACCCTTTTTGACTTGCTGTGAACTGCTTAGCTAGGATTTTAGTTCACCTCTTGGAAAGGTGATGGCCACCATTATTACAAGCTTTTATCCCCCCCAGCCCCCAATATAATCCAAACCCCTCTCCCTTACACCAGGTTTTCAGGTATGCACTGGAGCTCTTGGTAGAACGCACCTATGTATGGTCTGAGCAGGATTGGTTTCTACGGATGCTGTTGCCATGGATGTTCCACATTGATGATGTCATCATCAAGCGACCAGAGGAGTTTAATGATGATGAGCATACTAGAGGATGTTAGCCTCATGAAGAGCTTGATTGCCGTCTTGAAACTCTGATGATATTTTTGATATGTAATACTGAATTGCATTTCCTAAACTTTTTTTTTGCTTCATTTTCTCATTTGCTTGCCTGAGATTTCAGCTTACTGTAGTTGTAAGCAGCTTCATTTTCTCTGCGCCGAATCATAACAACTGAAAGCTGAAAGCCACCCTAAAAGTTATACTATGTAGTGGTGATGCCAGGTTTAAAAGTCATTTATTGAAGAGTTGTTCTGAGTTTTTGGACACTTGAGACTTTAGTATATTTTTTTTTTTGACCTGTGATGGTGATTTTTCTTTTAAGCGGCAGATCTTATGTATTTACCACTTATAACCTAAGTGGTGCACATTCAGGTACTCAAGTATTTTTCCCTGTCTGTCCTGGTGGGCTCATAATCTATCTAATGTATTTGGGGCAACGAGGGGATTAAGTGACTTCCCAGGGTCACAAGGAGCAATGTGGGATCTGAACCCACAACCTCAGGGTGGTGAAGCTGTGGCTCTAACCACAGCACCACACACTCCCCATCGTAATGTAATGCACAATTCATTAAGGAGTTGTTGTTGATGTTTTTCTTTAAACCTAGTTTTGTTAAGTCAGGACTCTGACTTTTACAATCCTAGTAAGTAATGAGGGGCATTTTTGACAGGACGTCTAAAATCCAAGTTTCAATGTTTTGCCAAACACACACCAAAATCCAGTAGCAAAGATGACCATTTTCAAAACAGGAAAACGGCCATTTCTCTGATGTGTTTGCGCACAGCGAGTCTCTCTTTTTCAACCATTAACCTTTTCCTAACGTGTGTCCTGGATGACGCCACATTCCAAAAATGACATAGACAGTGGATAAACAGTCTGTATGGACTAATAAAGACACGTCACAAAAATTGGTACTGCAATATATTATACTCCTGACCAGGACCAACAACGGCGTGAAAAATGCACCACCAGCTAGATCCTTAAATAAGGAACTAATTTAAAGGAGAAGCAAGGCAATAATCAGTACGGGCCTAATTCATCCCTTGCAATAATCAACAGCCCCAGGCAGGTGTTCATGAAGTGACAAGCACTTAGACAAAAGTGGCCGATTTGGACTCATAAAGAGCCAGGAACACAAAATATTTGAATTGACAGACTTATGACTTATTTACATTATGTTTACAATAGCCGTAAGTGATAACGGTGAATAATACAAAACTTTGCTACAATAATTGCGATTGGAACCAGCGTAACGTAAAATTTATTACGATAGGAAAAGGTTAAAAACAAAATGTCCAAAAGAAAATTGCACAAAACAAACTGTTGGGATGTAGGAGGGGGGCCAACATTTTTAGTATTCTGGCCACACATTTCACCATAAACTCCTTATAGTGTCTGAGCCCTCCAAAACCCACCCGAAAACCTACTGGACCCAACTGTACACCACACCAATAGCCCTTATGCCTGAAGGTGTGACCTACATGTAGGTACAGTGGGATTTGGGTGGGTTTTGGAAGGCTCACATATTCCAGAGTAGGGTTACCAGATTTTACTTAAATAAAATCCGGTCCCAGTTCTGCCCATGCCACACCCCAGCCCCGCCCCCGCAACCTGTTCTCATCAGTCGGGAGGGCTTCCGCACATGCACGGATGCAACGCAATGATGTCACGTGCGCGCATGACCTCACCACCTGCGCGGATGCCCTCCTGACGTGGTCCCAAAGAAGAAGCTTTTCGAAACCCGGACAAAGTTCCGGGTTTTAAAAAGCCGTCCGGACATGCCCTCTAAAAAGAGGACGTGTCCAGGCAAATCCGGACGTCTTCCGGAGTGGAGTGTGGGATTGAGTACCCGTCTCAAAAGTCCACCCACTAGGCTACTCCAGGAACCGCTTGCTGCTCTACTAGGCCTGGCCATAATATCTGAAGCTGTCATGCATAGGGTTACCAGACGTCCAGGAAAACCCGAACAAGTCTTCTCTATAGAAGACTGTCCTGGATTCTATATATGCAAATTGAGTAACTAAACCTTAAGTTTATATACCGCATCCTCTCCACGGAAGTGGAGCTCGGCACGGTTTACAAGAACTCAAAATATAAGAAGAGAAAGGAAAAGGTTTACATGAGCTTATATATAGAATGGAAGAGTAAGGGGGAAAATAGAATTACATGTTAGAGAAGAGCCAAGTTTTCAGTTGTTTGCGGAATAGTTGGAGGGAGCCCAGGTTCCACAGCGGGCTAGTAAGGTTCCGCAGTGGGCTGGTAAGGTTCCATAGCGGGCTAGTAAGGTTCCGCAGCGAGCTAGTAAGGGTCCACAGCGGGCTAGTAAGGTTCCGCAACGGGCTAGTAAGGTTCCGCAGCAGGCTAGTAAGGTTCCACAGCGGGATAGTAAGGGTCCACAGCGGGCTAGTAAGGTTCCGCAGCGGGCTAGTAAGGTTCCGCAGCGGGCTAGTAAGATTCCGCAGCGAGCTAGTAAGGTCGTTCCAGAGACCTGTGATTTTGAAGAGAAGAGATTTTCCCAGTTTACTTGCATAGAGAATACCGCGTAGAGAGGGGAAGGATAGTTTATATCTTTGGGCAGGTCTGGTGGAGTCAGGACTCAAGGAGTTAAAGGATAGTGGGATTAGGGGAGGAAGGATGCCGTGAATGATCTTAAAAGCCAGGCAGGAACAATTGAAATGGATTCTGGAAATCACTGGGAGCCAGTGAAGATTGGACAGGAGTGGGGAGACATGGTCTAGGCACTAATAATTAACCATTTAGATTGATGCATGCATCTTGCTACGCTCTATGCTATAAAGATGCCCCATGAGTCTTTTAGTGCGCAACTGACATAGGAGAGGCAAGGGTGAGTCTATTACTACTACTAGTTTTGATTTCTATAACGCTACCAGATACGCGAAGTGCTGTGCATTAAACACGCAAAAGATGGTCCTTGCTCAAGAGAGCTTACAATGTCATTGTGAGAGGCACACAGGACACAGGACAAAGGGTGAATCAATATACGGGGGCATTACTGAAGATGTGTACAGTATTATAGAATTTGATGGATTCACACCTAATTTATTCACAAAGATTAACTCCAGGTTTCATCTGGTGTAAATCCTTAGGCCGAAATGTTGGGGGTGGATCCTGGCACTGAGCACTAGGCATCCAACTCGGAAAGAAGCACTCATCTTTTCAACACCCAAATTTGGGCATCATTTATAGAATCTATTCTTCTAGATTAAAAAAAGAAGCTATTATATGCTTTAGCGTGACAAAAAATGTCTTATTGGTTACATGCCAATGATCAAATTTTCTTCACAACAGAATGAGGGAAACCTCTGGAATTCGTTGCTGGAGAACATGGTGAAAGCATTTAGCTTAGCAGGGTTTAAAAAAGGTTTGGATAATTTCCTAAAAGAGAAGTCTGTAAGCCGTTATTAAGAAGGATTTGAAGAAATCTACTGTTTGTTTTTAGGATAAGCAGCATAAAATCTGTTTTACTGCTTGGGATCTTGCCAGGTACTTGTGATTTGGGTTGGCTGCTGATGAAAACAGGATACTGGGCTTGATGGACATTTGCTCTGATCCAATATGGCCATT
Organism: Geotrypetes seraphini; assembly: GCF_902459505.1. Taxonomy (NCBI): domain Eukaryota; kingdom Metazoa; phylum Chordata; class Amphibia; order Gymnophiona; family Dermophiidae; genus Geotrypetes; species Geotrypetes seraphini. Next base: position 9,198,034 of record NC_047085.1, read on the forward strand.
AGTCTTATCCTTTGCTATCAAACTGAGTCCAATTTTTCATTCCTGTGAACAGGACAGAGTGGCAGATTAGGAGTTTCTCTTAGATAGGTAGACGATAGATGAAAATCCAAGAGATTATGGATTTAATAAATTAAACTTAAAGACTACTGACTTCTTATTAATTAGTGATGTTTCAGCTGAAGAATTATGACATCTTCAAACACAAAATCTGGAGTTAACCTGAAGCCAGGTGTACGTAAGAAATTGCAAAGAAATGCAAATCTTTTTTTTCTTTTATGATGGAGGAAAAAGACCTCAGAGACCCACAACAGAAAAATGAATTAATAAATCTGTCTTTCAAAGGAGTCAAATTTTCATTCATCGGTCAAAAAAAACTCCAACAGTCATTTAATTGAAGAGGAATTCTGGGTTTAAAGCTGGCACTGGAGAGCAGCACAAGTTAAAAGGGACATTTGCACTGTGTTATATGGAAATAATAATAATAGCTTTATTTTTCTATACCGCAATACCATAAATAGTTCAATGCGGTTTACAGAAAGAGAGACTATACAGACAGCAACATTACAAAAGCTTACAAAATTACATTAGCCAAAAATTAGCTTAGATTAGCTAAAACTACACCAATATAAGTATGGAATCAAAGGAATTTATCAAAAAGATAAGCTTTAATCGACTTTCTATAAGTTTGATAGGAGAATGCATGTGGAATTAATTTGCTCAAGCATTCATTCCATTTGCCTGCCTGAAATGATAATGTTCTGTCGAGAAATAATAAAAATAATACATTTATTCTTTTATACCGCCATTACCAAGAGCTCTAGGCGGTTTACACCATAAGAAACTGAACAATCAGTGAAATACATTCACACCTTAAAAATAAAATCATTATAAAAAAGTAAAAAATGAATTACAATCTTAAAAATACCCAACTAAATAATACATTTGTCAAACATAGAAGACAACTAATTTTCAAAAAGAACAGTAAGATATGGCTTGATGCAGGGGTGTCCAATGTCGGTCCTCGAGGGCCGCAGTCCAGTCGGGTTTTCAGGAATTCCCCAATGAATATGCATTGAAAGCAGTGCATGCAAATAGATCTCATGCATATTCATTGGGGAAATCCTGAAAACCCGACTGGACTGCGGCCCTCGAGGACCGACATTGGACACCCCTGGCCTTGATGAATGCGTTCACCAAGCCAGGATTGTGCCTGAAATCTCTTGTAGGTACAAGCCTACAGCAATGGAAATGTAAACATGTAAGCACTACGTGTGCAGGTTATGCCTGAGTGATATAATAAATACATCGGAGATGAGCCTCTTACAGTTTTAAAGCAGAGGCAAGCGAACTTAAAAATAACTCCAGCCTCTACAGGCAAACAATGCAGTTTTTTTTTTAAATATAATAAGGGCTTACATGATCTGATTTCTTAAGGCCATAAATGAGTCTGCAGCATTCTGAACGATTCTCAGTCTCATCCGTAGATGAGGCCGTCCGCCTCATCTACGGGCTCAAAAAATCAGACCACATCAGCCCTTTCTACAGGAAACTTCACTGGCTACCGTTCGAAGCAAGGATCATCTTCAAATTCGCCTGCCTCTGCTTCAAAACCCTAACTGGCTCAGCCCCGATATATCTTTCACGCCACTTCACCTTCCCAGGCTCTAACCGTACACGCAATGCACACCTGTTTGCCTACCCCTCCCCAAAAGGATGCATCCACAAAAGATTCTTCGACAAAACCCTCTCTTTCCAAGCTGGCAAATGGAATGACTGCCTGTCCACTCTCATCTCTCTTGCCCCAACTTATCAATCCTTCAGGAAATCTCTAAAAACATACCTCTTTGATAAATTCCTCTAACCCCCGCCCCCCCGACCAAACTAATATTCCCTTGCCTCCCTCCCTACCCTTCCCCTCCCCCCATGCAACAATTATTGGATCATTTTGTAATTGTCACTGGTTTATACCATATAATTGTTAACTAATTCTCTGCACCTACATTGTATAAATCGCTCTGAACTGTTTTTCGATATGCTGTAACCTCGATGTAACTTCGCTATAACTAAGCTGTAACTTCGCTGTAAATGTACAGTCTCTTATCCTGTAAACCGCTCTGAACTGTTTTGTGGTATTGCGGTATAGAAAAATAAAGTTATTATTATTATTATTAATGGTTTTCTTAAAAGAACCTAAGAAAATTATTTTACAATAATCCAAAATACTTAAAATAAGAGATTGAACCAATAATCGAAAAGATAAAAAAAAGTCAAAATAATGTTTTAGTACAAAGTTTCCATAAAGTAAAAAAAAAAAACCCCTGATGAAGCCACTTTCTGATGCACATTTAAGATTTTTGTCACTGCCATTAAATGACTGTTCCCCGATGCAAGCAACGATGGAAGAATCTGTTGCAGTAACAGTAAGATGCCTGAGCAGCTGGGTACGTGATGGAAGGATGTTGCAGATGGCAGACAAAACACTAATGATGTCATTTAACAGTAGTTAATTTAAATGCAAAAGTTTTTTTAAATCATTGAATTCAGTTGCCAATTGTCTAAGATGTGTTAAGTTTTTACATAGTGATGCTTTTTAGAGAATGACACAGGGACAAAGTTTGTCCCCGTCTCCTTCTCTGCAGGCTCTGTTCCTATTCCTGCCCTGTAGTTAACCGCGGGTTCTAGTCCCTCTGTGTCATTCTCTAATAGAGACCTAACAGGTTATCAGTATTTTAGATATATACAGAGTTGGATAAGGAGCACTAACTTATACTAGATCAGGCTTCTAGGGCTGGTGGCTGGGATGTATCCTTAGCAGCGAGGAACAGAATGACTGCTGGAAGGGTCCCCGTTTGACTGAGTGATGAGGAAGAAGACAGTTGAGCGAATGGTTCATGGACTTCCCCTCAATGAAGACAAATCTCTAGCAGTGAATACATTTCATAAGTCTCCATATTTTGGCTTCTATGTTGTCTCCTGTCTCGGGGCCCTGGTAAGAGAAATGGCGTGAGTGACAAAGGGGATCTCACGTGAAGAAGGGAATTAGTCTGTTACTCCACCAGGATTTGTGTGAAGTGGACTTGGAGTCCGTGGATGGATGGCCGAGAGGACAGTGCAAGAGCTCACGTCTAGCAACAGAAGAGAGGGTGTCTATAGTGCACCAGAGGACAACGGTGGTCCCCAGTCACCCGGACAGTGGCTCAAAGTACAGGATGAAAGCAGCAGTTCCTGGTTTGTGGTGTGTGCAATCTCTGCTCGTTTTGACGTTCTGGACAGTGACCACTGGAGCTTGGATTCTATTTTCTGCTTTGCGTTTGCCCAGGAAATGAACCAGAACCATGAGCATCCCATGAACTGACTTTTTTTTTTTTTTCACTTGCCACAAGTTACCAAGGTTTTGTAAGGTGAGGAGTGGCCTAATGGTACCGCTTCTGCCTCAGCACCCTGAGGTTGTGGGAATGAGTCCCAGCACTGCTTCTTGTGACCATGGGCAAGACATTCTATCCACTGTTGCCCACCGCTTTGAATGTGTAACCACAAAAGGGTAGTCCATCATTCCAGTTCCCTTTCCCCTAGGCACGAAGTTCAAGGAACATGAATATAAGATGTTAGGTGTGACATTGAGCAAGAGCGAACAGGAAAAAGACCTGGGGGTACTGATAGACCGGACACCGAAACCGTCGTCACAATGCGCGGCGGCTGCAAAGAAAGCAAACAGGATGTTGGGCATGATTAAGAAGGGAATCACAAGTAGATCGGCTAACGTCATAATGCCGCTTTACAGAGCAATGGTCAGGCCACACCTGGAGTATTGTATCCAACACTGGTCTCCCTACCTAAAAAAAGGATATAACCCTGCTGGAAAGGTTACAGAGGCGAGCTACAAAGTTAGTAAAAGGTATGGGAAATTTGAGCTACAAAGAACGCCTTAGAAAACTGAGCTTGTTCACCCTTGAGAAGAGAAGAATGCATGGAGATATGATAGAGACTTTTAAAATACTAAAACGATTTGATAAAATCCAGCAAGATGCATCGTTATTCACGTTGTCATATGTGACTCAGACGAGAGGTCATGTACTGAAATTGAGAGGCGACAGGCCCAAGACAAATGTCAGGAAGTTCTGTTTCACACAGCGAGTGGTGGACGCTTGGAACGCTCTCCCGGAGGAAGCTGTGACGGAGACCTCCATTATAGGATTCAAGGGCAAGTTGGATGCACACCTCCTTGCAAATCACATTGAGGGATACAGGTAAACAAGGTCTCGTCTGGGAACACCTGGGTCTTCATCAGGAAGCACCTAGTTGGGCCTCTGCGTTTGCGGGTCACTGGACTGGATGGACCAAGGGTCTGATTCGGTGAAGGGATTTCTTATGTTTCTTATGTGATGTGACATTTTCTGCAGGACTGGGATGACAATGCCAGGGGCCTGTCTTTCTCCTCATTCACAAAGGAACCTGGGGCAGTTCTGTTAGCCAAGCAACAAGGGGCTCTCTCGGACAGGCCACTTCATCCCGATCAGGCATCACTTCTTTAAGATCGTGAGGTAAGTGAGCGCAGTAGTCACCGTGCAGCTCGGTGAAGGGTAAACAGGGAGAGAAGATGTCAGATGCCTTCAGGACTCTTGTCACACCCATTCCAGAGCAGAAAGTCTCTTATCACTCCCAGGACAGGCAGGCTACAGATGGGGCGATTAGCAAAACTCAGAAGAACAAGCAATCCCAACAGACATTCAGATGCCTTAGTCCGAGCTACAACTCAAGAGGGAAAATGGAGCATTCATTTTGCTCATGTGGCTCCCCCCGACCACCTCCAATAATCTTCTTTTTCCTTGTTTCACCCACTACCCATACTTTTCCTTACTATAATGATCATATTGTAATTTCCTTCTCTTACATTTTGAATTTCTATTGTACATCACGCAATAGGCTGAAAATGCCCCGTAGATCAAACAATTGAAAATATAGTCATTAAATATATTCTTGGAGTTATGGTCTCAGGCTGGTTAGGTTAATTTCCCTCCACAACACATCACATGGGGGTGGGGGTGGGGGGTCCAATACCACCAGCGTCCCTCTAATGCTGCATCATGGGAATGAGTAGCCTCCAGAGATGCTGTTATACCATATCATTGGGGGGGGGGGGGAGGAAAGTTAGTTCCAGCATCAATCACTGTAAAACTGGATCAGTGGGATCAATTCCCTCCCGTCACTGTAACCCTGTTTCATGGGGGGGGGGGGTCAATTTGCTCCAGCCTAACTCCCTTTAATGCTGCATCCTGAAGTCAATTTTGCTCAAATTCCCTTTTGCACTAGGGTGGTCCCTACCTTCAAAGGAAAGAGATAGAAATCTGGATAATTGTCGTGACCTGGCTGAACTGTCTCTTCCGGAGATTTTAGAGTGATTTCTATCAATTCTTGTATGACATCGGGAAGGGGAAGACAGTTCCTGGTCTCGGAATACAACCCCAAGACTCTTTCTAGGTTGAGGGTATCCTGTTTCCAGGAATGGGGTCAGCGCAGGGAGATGACTTGCCTCCCATGACACAGACAGAGGGCGGGGAGGAGGGTCACTAACCTGGGATGTCTTTCCAGGATCAGGGGTGCTGGCTTCTTCCTTTCTCTGTTCCAGGTACTTTTTCAGGTCTTCTGTATCCAAGACTCAAGAGCCTTTCTGTCTTTAGCTCACTTTGGCTGCTCTTGGGAGGTTTCTTCTTATCTCCATTAACCCTCTGTCTCTCTCTCTTTTACAGGTCACTCTCACTGTTTGCTACTGTCAGTCTCTTCCTGCTGCTGCTGCAGGCCCCGTGCCTGTCACTGTCTGTCTCTTCTCACTGGTGGAGCTTCTCTCCTCTCTCTGATCACATGGGGTGATCTCCAGGGGTGGAGAAGGGACATGTGTGCAACTGTTGGTCATATTTCCTAGTGAGGGACTGGAGGCGCTGACCTTTCCAGGAGCAGCTGATCTGTCAGTGGAATCCTACCTCCCACAATTTAAAGGAGCTCACAGCTCAGACACCCCCCCTTCCTTCCCCCTGCCATGTCTAGATCCACTTACACGCCCCAACCAGCACAGGCTGGCCGAGCTGGGGACCAGTCTGTTTACAGAAACAGAAGCACAGGGCATGCTTCTCACAGGCAGCAAGGGAGGGTGGCTTTTGGCTCTAGGAAAGAGGAGCACACCAAGAGACATCCTAGCACATCTGTATATGGACCCATTCACTGGACTCTAAGGGGCCTCCTCAACCAATAGGAGGGAATATTTTTTCACTCAGAGAAGAGTTAAGCTCTGGAACGCATTGCCAGAGGTTGTGGTAAGAGCAGATGGCGTGGCTGGTTTTAAGAAAGGTTTGGACAAGTTCCTGGAGGAAAAGTCCATAGTCTGTTATTGAAAAAGACATGAGGAAAACCACTGCTTGACCTGGATTGGAAGCATGGAATCTTGTTACTCTCTGGAATTCTGGAATCTTGTTATTCTTTGAGATTCTGAATGGGTTTTGGCTAGGTACTAGGGACCTGGATTGGCCACCGTGAGAACGGCTCTTGGGCTTGATTGGCCATCGGCTATTCTTATGTTCTTAAGAACTGCAAGGGACTGGGATACACAGAAGATTTAGAATCAGAAAATAATATTAAAGATTGAACTAGGCCAGTTACTGGGCAGACTTGTACGGTCTGTGTCTGTGTATGGCCGTTTGGAGGAGGATGGGCAGGGGAGGGCTTCAATGGCTGGGAGGGTGTAGATGGGCTGGAGTAAGTCTTAACAGAGATTTCGGCAGTTGGAACCCAAGCACAGTACCGGGTAAAGCTTTGGATTCTCGCCCAGAAATAGCTAAGAAGAAAAAAAAAAAAAAAAAAAAATTTAAATTGAATCAGGTTGGGCAGACTGGATGGACCATTCGGGTCTTTATCTGCCGTCATCTACTATGTTACTATGTTACTATGGTAATGCAGAAAAGGTGAAGGTAACAGAATGCTTTTATTTCGCTGGAAAACAGCAGTTGGACATGGGAGATGGGGACAGGAGAGGAGCTGAGAAAGCAGGACAGCCTTTGCTGTGAACTGGACCAGCTTCGCTGATCAGGAACTGATAGTGGCTCCGTACCTGCAAGACCGTCAGAACAGAAAAAGCCCAGCCTGTCACGTGACCCAGAGCCAAGGACGCCCCCCAAACCCAGCATCCCTGGACGTAAGAGCAGTAACTTTTCATGTCTTACTATTTCATGGTAATAAGGGTCAGCCGACAAGGGGCAAAACTACCCTTTTACTGAACTCTCTCATCACTGTGGGAGTGTGTGGTGAAGTGGTTAGAGCTACAGCCTCCGCACCCTGAGGTTGTGGGTTCAAATCCTGCACTGCTCCTTGTGACCCTGGGCAAGTCACTTAATCCCCCCATTGCCCCAGGTACATTAGGTAGAGTGAGAGGGGAAAAATGCTTGAGTACCTGAATAATTTGTAATAGAATTGTAGGATATGCAGAATATACAGTACATTATTTAAATAAAAAAAAAAAGATGTGACTGGCTTACCAGAGAAATCCTCCCTTACTGAGTAAATAGTAGCAGTTATCTAACACATCAGCCACAAGCCTTTACTGTTTTGAATGCTTCACCTTCTTACGCACTAAAAAAAAAAAAGCCCAGTCATCAAAGCCCCCTGCAGCTATCAAAGTGACACACAGAGCAGGAATACAGCACAGACAACGGAAGATCAGATCTACATCAGAACCCCATGTAGGCATCACACGGATACATGTAAAGCACGAATACAACATGGGAGAATTAAAGAGTGGTTGACCGTTGGAATGAGCTTCCAGCGCAGGTGATCGAGGCCAGCAGCGTGCTGGACTTTAAGAATAAATGGGATACCTATGTGGGATCCCTACGAGGGTCGAACTGGAATATCGGTCGCTAGGTATAGACTTAAGAGGATGGGTCAGTAGGGTGGGCAGACTTGATGGGCTATAGCCCTTTTCTGCCGTCATCTTCTATGTTCTATGTTTCTATGTTCTATGTTCTATATGTGAGTTTGCAAACCATTGGTATGTATAATGCTTTCTCATTATTACATTGTGTCACATATCTCTTCATGTTTTCAAAATCTGACCCGCGCTATGGTTTCTTTATCCTATTAACTTTTCATTCTTGTGGCTTCTCTTAGGCACTTTATAGATTTCTGTGCTTAATCTTATACTCTAATACATACCATGGCACTTTTTCAGCACATTTTTTCCTCTTATGTTTCTTGTCGATGTTTCAAGCCTCTCTCTATATAGCATGATCACATTTGGCTCACTTGTTTTATCCTGCTGTCGAATATAGACACTAATATACATGCTCCAGATTGGCATCAGAGTCACTTCTTATCTTTCTCTTTATTATTATTATTCATCATTACCTCTTCCTTTTAGGACCCCTGAGGAAGGCGTGTTCGCCGAAACACGGACCGTGTAGGGTCCGGTTGGATTTTTACCACAGTATTTTTTATCATTGTACTTTTTTCATTGAATTTTCATGTTTTTATATGTCAGTGTATAATAAATTATCTCCAGAACATCTATATCCACAGTTTTTTGTTTTTGTTTTCATCGGAGAATTAAAAATTGGCATCAGAATCCTATACCAGCATCACATTGAATGTATACTGGTATAGGATGTGTATGTATTGTATATGTATCAGGGGGGTGCTGAAAAGTTCTGAGCGCAACCACCCAACTTTGTAAATTCTCAACACTATTTTGCCAATGTAGCTGAAAAGAGTTATCTTATTTAAGTGCCAATTTGCAGAAACAAAATACTATGTTTTTGACATTGTTTCAGATCATTAATTGAACCATATCCACATCATTCTCTTGGTTGGGTGAAAACTTTTCAGGAACCCCCTCGTAAGGCATGAATACAGCATGGACAGATGTGCCTCAGATCCCCATGCAGACATCACACTGATACTCTGAAAAGTACAGGGTATCTGTAATAAAAAAAAATAGTCATTGTGCATTCTGGTATCACAAAGAGTATAAATAAGGAATAAGAAATTAAGAGCCACGAATAACACAGAGCCACAAAGCTAAATGCAAGGGGTAAAGACTACACCATGAACTCTGCATATTAATTTATAGTAACATAGTAGATGACGGCAGATAAAGACCTGAATAGTCCATCCAGTCTGCCCAACCTGATTCAATTTCAATTTTTTTTTTTTTTTTTGTAATTTTTCTTCTTAGCTATTTCTGGGCAAGAATCCAAAGCTTTACCCGGTACTGTGCTTGGGTTCCAACTGCCAAAATCTCTGTTAAGACTTACTCCAGCCCATCTACACCCTCCCAGCCATTGAAACCCTCCCCAGCCCATCCTCCACCAAACGGCCATACACAGACACAGACCGTACAAGTCTGCCCAGTAACTGGCCTAGTTCAATCTTTAATATTATTTTCTGATTCTAAATCTTCTGTGTTCATCCCACGCTTCTTTGAACTCAGTCACAGTTTTACTCTCCACCACCTCTCTCGGGAGCGCATTCCAGGCATCCACCACCCTCTCCGTAAAGTAGAATTTCCTAACATTGCCCCTGAATCTACCACCCCTCAACCTCAAATTATGTCCTCTGGTTTTACCATTTTCCTTTCTCTGAAAAAGATTTTGTTCTACGTTAATACCCTTTAAGTATTTGAACGTCTGAATCATATCTCCCCTGTCTCTCCTTTCCTCTAGGGTATACATATTCAGGGCTTCCAGTCTCTCCTCATACGTCTTCTGGCGCAAGCCTCCTATCATTTTCGTCGCCCTCCTCTGGACCGCCTCAAGTCTTCTTACGTCCTTCGCCAGATACGGTCTCCAAAATTGAACACAATACTCCAAGTGGGGCCTCACCAATGACCTGTACATAAGAATGCCTCAGGGACAGAAAAGGGCACAGTGACCCTTCCTCACACATGAGGGGTGCTCACTGAAGGGTTAAGAACATAAGAATTGCCGCTGCTGGGTCAGACCAGTGGTCCATTGTAGCCAGCAGTCCCCTCCCATGGCAGCCCTTAGGTCAAAGACCAGCGCCCTGAGACCAGCCCTACCTGCATAGGTTCTGGTTCAGCAGGAACTTGTCTAACTTTGTCTTGAATCCCTGGAGGGTGTTTTCCCCTATGACAGACTCCGGAAGAGCGTTCCAGTTTTCCACCACTCTGGGTGAAGAAGAACTTCTTTATGTTTGTACGGAATCTATTCCCTTTTAACTTCAGAGAGTGCCCTCTTGTTCTCTCTACCTTGGAGAGGGTGAACAACCTGTCCTTATCTACTAAGTCTATTCCCTTCATTTTCTTGAAGGGGACTATCTGTTCCTATTATAGGGAGCGGGATAAGATTAGGCATGATACGAGAAGCCCCCACTGTTTGTGAACCATTGTGCTTAATGCTAACCCTTATCCACAAATTACTAATGAATGAACTGTGTATAACACCAGTCCCCAGATTTTTTTTTAACTAACATCACAAATATTCCTGATAATTTGTCCACCCCAGCTTTCCTGCCAAGGCTAACCAGTTATTTTTGCAAAGAGGCTACCTTGAACACAATCAGATATTCCAAACTGTCTCTACAATTCCATAACAGGCTAGAAAATCCCCCTTTAGTTCATCTCAGGTAGTGCAGAGAGAACATGGAGGAGGAAGCTCAGGATGTGTTTAAAGGTCACAGATGATAGCAAAAGCTGGGTCTAATGTACTTACGGATGTTAGGGAAAGGAAGTGAATTTAACTGATAAACTGAGCTGTTGTGTCAGCTGCAAAGCCAAGGGACACTATGTGAAGGTGTTACCAAATTAAAGGCAAACATGTTTTCTTGGGTAACCTCTGATCACATTTGCAGTCCACTGTTTACATTTGAAGCCTGGGAATCCCTGTAGAACAGCTTGTCCTACTTAGGCATTCCCAGTGCTTTTTCTGCCCAGGGAAGCTGGGGACAGGAATGGGACAGGAATGGGAAGGACAGGACATGAATGGGAAGGACACGTGTGAGGCTGTCAAATGGGAAGGACACGTGTGAGGCTGTCAAATGGGAAGGACACGTGTGAGGCTGTCAAATGGGAAGGACACGTGTGAGGCTGTCAAATGCCAAACACAGGGCACCCTGAGAAAAGGGACCAGAACGGAGGAGTCAGAGAAGTGTCAGAGGGAAAATCCACTTTCTTCTAGTCATACAGCCTGCAGTTCCCCCCGCACCAGAGCTGCATGTGAGAGGCCCCATGCTCCCTGCAGTGTTTCTAAGTGCTACAGCCAGACATTGCTTGCATTCTTGCCCATTCTTAGAGCCTTACATGAGGGTCTCAAACTCCCTGCAACACCCCCAGCACCAGAGCTGTATGCCAGGGGCCCCGTGTTCTCTGCAGTTTTTCCAGCTTCCATAATGGCCTTACATGTGTCTGTGATGGTCTCTAGAAAATGACATGGTGATAAAATTCATCACCATTCCCGACCCCATGGATAACCACAGGAAAGAAAGGGAAGAATCAGAGTATGAATGGGGACAGCCATTGACCTCATGCCTTGCATTGAAAAATGCTGGTATAGGACTGAGGTTGAAATAGACAATAAAGAGTGACAGTCTCTGGTATCCAGAGCAGATATTGTGATGTCATAAAGCCTCATTCCACCAATGCCTAAGAGCCAACCTCATCAGTGATGTCACAATGGGATCATTATCCTATACTTGGCTCGCATAAGAATCAGAGTATGAATAGGCCCAGCCACTGATCCTCAAGCCTTGCATTGAAGAATGCTGGTGTAGAAGGACTGAGGTTGAGATAGACAATAAAGAATGACATGGGATGGTTTCCCACAGTTACAGGGATGGGGACAAGTTCTGTTCCCGTGTCATTCTCTACGGCCATGTCATTCTTTAAGAAGAGAGAGGGAAGAATCAGAGTATGAATGGGCAAAGCCACTGCCCTCAAGCCTTCCATTGAAGAATGCTGGTGTAGAAAGACTGAGGTTGAGATAGACACTAATGAATGACATGGGATGATTTCCAGCCACTGACTCTCAAATCTTGCATTAAAGACTGCTGGTGTAGAAGGACTGAGGTTGAGAGAGACACTAAAGAATGACACGGGATAATAATAATAATTTTATTCTTTTACACTGCCATTACCAGAAGTTCTAGGTGGTTTACACTAAGAGAAACTAAACAGTCAGCGAAATACATTCATACCATAAAAATAAAATCATACAATAAAAAGTTAAAAATATGGTTACAATCTTAAGAATACCAAGTTAAGTAATAAATTTGTCAAACAGAAAAGACTTGACTAATTTTCAAAAAGAACAGTAAGAAGTGGCTTGATGAAAACATTTACCAAGCCAAAATTGCAGTCTACATGCTTGAAACGCTAAGGTCCTATCAAAGAAGGTCTTATAACGAACACCATTTGGCTTAGGAAAGGCAAATAAATGGAAACTTCTTGTATTCCTTAATGGTCTTTCAAAGTAATGTAATGTAATTTATTTCTTATATACCGCTACATCCGTTAGGTTCTAAGCGGTTTGAAGAAAATATACATTAAGATTATAAATGAGAAGTAAGAAGGTACTTAAAAAATTCCCTTACTGTCCCGAAGGCTCACAATCTAACTAAAGTACCTGGAAATTAATAAAGAAGAGAAAATAAAGATGGTTGAAAAAAGAAAAATTCTATGTGAATTTATAGGATGGAAATTAAACTGACAGTGAAGAACTGTATGAAAAATACATATGGAATGCAGTTAGAGAGGGTAGGTTACAATCTATTTATGGTATTTGTTTAATTGGACGGTGTTAAGGTGGGTAATTTGGGGGAAGGTTATCTGAAGGTAGGTGAATCTTCTGGAGGTAAAAGAGGAGGGGTTAAGATATTTGGATGAATTTTTTGAAAAGCAGGGTTTTGATTTCTTTTCTGAATGTTTTGAAGTTGTCTGATATTGTCATAAGATTGGAGATGGAATGGTTGATTTTTGCTGCTTGTGTTGCCAGAAGGTTGTCAAACATTTTCTTGCGATGTGTGCCTTTGAGTGGGGCGAAGGCGAAAGGGTTCGAGGTTCTTCTGTGTCTTGAGGTGGAGATTTGGTTTAAGCGGTTGTTTAGATAGGAGGGGGAAGAGCCGTGTAATGCTTTGAATATCAGGCAGTAGAATTTGAATTGGATTCGTGCTTGTATGGGTAGCCAGTGAGAGTCTAAGAAGGCAGTTGTTATGTGATCATATTTTTTGAGTGAGTAGATCAATCTGAGGGCGGTGTTTTGTATGGTCTGGAGTTGTTTTATCATAGTGGCTGGACAAGGAAGATATAGGGAGTTGCAATAATCCAGCAGACCTAAGACTAGGGATTGGACGATTAGTCTAAATTGTGCTTGGTCAAAGAATTTTCTGATTTTACGGAGATTTCTCATGGTTAGAAAAGCTTTCTGGGTTGTTTTGTTGATCTGGGGCTGCATTGTGCAACATCTGTCTATCGTAACTCCTAGGAGTTTTAGTTCGGGTTGTATTGGGTATTTGGTATTTTTGATTTTCAGTTCTGTGATGGTAGGAGTTTGGGCTTTTTCGAGCAAAAGGAATTTTGTTTTTTCAGAATTTAGTTTTAGTTTGTGATCCATCATCCATTTTTCTACTGTGTCTAAGGTTGTTTCTAGCTTTGTTGTGGTGGTGGTCTCTGATGGGTTGAAGGGGAGGATTATGGTGATGTCATCAGCATAGCTGAAAGATGTGACATCTAGGGTATCTAAAGTGGCTCCTAGGGAGGAGATAAAGAGGTTGAAGAGCGTAGGTGAGAGAGGTGATCCTTGTGGAACTCCGCAGGGATTTGTCCATGGTTCTGATTTTATATCATTGTATTTTACCCTGTAGGTTCTAGATTTGAGGAACCCCTGAAACCATTTGTAGACCTTGCCTGAGATTCCTATGGCGTCGAGAATTTGTAGTAGTAAGGTGTGGTCAACTAGGTCAAATGCTGCGGAGAGGTCTAATTGTATTAATATCATTTTTTTTCCTTTACTGATGTGTTGTCGGGCTGTATCTAGTAATGTGTCAAGTAGTGTTTCTGTGCTATGGTTAGTTCGGAATCCTGATTGTGAGGGGTGGAGTAGGTTATGTTTTTCCAGATATTCGGTGAGGTATTGTGCCACTAGGCCTTCTATTATTTTAACATACAATGGTATTGAAGCGATAGGTCTGTAGTTGGAGGGGCTATCTATTGGGCCTTTGTGATCCTTTATGATTGGAGTGATTAAGATCTCTCCTAGGTCCTGTGGGAATTGGCCTTCTGTCAATGTGGTTTGAATCCATAGCATGAAGTTGGTTTTGAATGTAGTGGAGGCGTTTGATATTATGTAGGTGGGGCAATTATTTAGGTCACTGGAAGCATGGCTGTATTTATTGTAGAGTCGGTTCATATCCGACCAGACTAGAATTGGGAAATCGGACCAGCTTCTGTCTGCTACGATGGCTTCGCTAGTTGATGGGTTTGTTGTTATCTTTTCTAGATGGGTGTGTGTGTTGATGAATGTAGATCTGATATTGGTGATCTTGTTTTTGAAATGGTCTGCTAGGTGGATGGCTGTTGGTGGGTTGATACCTTGGGTGGAGAGGTAAGTTTTGGTATCTGTGAGGTTCTTTACTAGATTAAATAGCTTTTTTGTGTCTGGGGTTTTTTTGCCTATCATTTTGGAGTAGTAGGCTTTTCGTTTTTCCTTGAGTTTGGTTTTGTATTGATTAATTTGGTATCTCCATGCAGTTTTAGTGTGTTCTAAACTCTTGTTTTTTTTCCAGACTCTTTCTAGTTGTCTGCAGAGCTTTTTAGATTGGAGAAGTTCGGTGTCGAACCATTTATCAGAAGGTCTGCATATTTTGAATTTTAGTTTTTCTGGGGCTAGCTCATTTAGAATGGTTTCGCTTATGGATCTCCATTGGGATATAAATTCGTTGGGAGCTATGTTGGTGGTGGCGTGGTCTGCTTTATCCCAGAATATGGAGGGTTCGATTTTTTGGCGTGTTTTGAAGGAGGTTTTTATTGGAGGTTGTTTGTTAATGCTTTGAGGCCAGTTGATGTCAAAGGTGTATTTATAGTGATCTGACCAAAGGGAGGGGTGCCATGCCCCATTAGAGATATTGATTTTGGGTTTGTGAGGATGTTGGGTCATATAAGCAGCAAGATCTAATTGGTGTCCTTTTTCGTGTGTGGATTGGGGATTGAGGATCTGGTAGTTTAGTGCATTGAGATATGAGAGTAAATTTATTACTTGTTTTGAGGTGTGATCTTCTAGATGGAGGTTTATGTCTCCTAGGAGAAGGTTATGAGGTGATGTTAGGGAGTTCTGGTAAATAAATTCTTCAAGCGCTTGTTTGTTGTCATTCCATTTTCTTGGTGTTGAGTAACAGAGGATGCATGTTAGAGTTTCTATGAGAGAATCGTCGGATAGTTGACAGGCTAGGAGATCTAGGTGGGGAGTGGAGTGTTTGTCTAGGGTCTTTATATTGATGTTGTTTTTGAGTATGATGGCTAGGCCTCCACCACGTTTTTTTTTCCTGCAGATTAATTCAATTTTATAACCCATTGGGCAGAGTTCTGTGATGGAGGGATCGGATTCTGAGGTTAACCAGGTTTCGGATAGGAATAAGCAGCTTAGTTGTTTTTTAATTATCCAGTCCTTAATAAGGTCTGCTTTTGTGCTTATTGATCTGATGTTCATATATGCACAGGATAATGTAGTGTTAAGTGTTTGGGGAGGGGGTGAGCAGTTTGGGTGGAGGAGATTTTCTTTGGTTAGTGGGTGATAGTTGTGGTTTATCGATTTTGGTTTTAGGGTTGGTCTATTTCTCCAGTTGGTTGGTATGCTGATATGGTTGAGTGAGGAGCAGTCTATCAAGTTTCTGGGCGAGTATAGTTTTCTGGTAGGTGGAGGGAATCTATGGGATTTTGTTAAGGTTGGGATAGAGGATGTATGATATCCTTCTGCTTTTCTGTTGGTTAGGAGTAGGAAGAATATTAAATGTAGGAGTGTGATTGTAGATAAACTGGGAGGCATAGTGATTTTTGTTTAGGGAGTCAGAGAGTCTGGAGTTAGGTACTTGGTGTGCGGCTATCAATATTATGTAGGGTATTGCTGGTTCATGGGGAGCTAATAGTGTTAAGTAGGATTAAGGAGATCTATCAATGGGATATAAGAGTATCGGCAGTAGCAATTTGTCTATGCTTGTCAGGTAGTTTTGGAGATAAACAGTACTATCAATTTAACAGGATCTATGAGGTTATGTAGAAATACAGTACTATCAGCTTGACAGGCTATATAAAGATATATGGTTATTTAGAGGATATCTAGTATTAATAGCTATCAGGCTCTAAGAGTGTATGTAGGTTCTTTTGGAGATAAACAGTATTATCATTTATCAATCTATATGCAGAAATACAAGTTAGTTAAGTAATACTATCACTTATCTAGCTATATGAAGAAATACATCTAGTAATTGTATGTCTCTAATGGAAATATATGCTTAACAGTTATTTATGCAGGTTGGCAGTTTTATTTTCAAGTCTATGGGCTCCTGGTAGTAGCGGCTGGACCCGCTGCTGCTTAGGTGTATAAGCAATTGATTTCCCACTGCTGCTGATGTTTAAAGGTAGGCAGATTGATCTCTCCAACGGATTGCATGGGGAGGAGCTCACATGCCTAGCTGTATCGTGGTAAAGGGCTCCCGGTAGTGGTGGCTGGTCTTGCTGCTGCTTAGGTGTAAAAGCAGTTGATCTTCTTAGCGGATTGCATGGGGGGAAGAGTTCACACTCTTGGTAGGATCGGGTCTGTAGGCTCTCGGTGGTTGTGGCTGGTCCCGTTGCTGCTTAGGTGTAAAAGCAGTTGATCTCCATTGCTGCTGATATTTAAAAGCAGGCAGATTGATCTCTCCAATGGATTGCAGGGGGAGGAGTTCACACCCCTGGCAGGATCGGGTCTGTGGGCTCTTGGTGGTTGTGGTAGGTCTTGCTGCTGCTTGGATGTAAAAGCAGTTGTTTTTCTACTGCTGCTGATATTTAAAGCAGGTAGATTGATCTCTTAAACGGGATATAGGGGGAGGAGCTCACATGCCTGGCTGGATCGGGGCAAGGGCTCCTATTATAGGCAGCTGGTCTTGCTGCTACTTATGTGTTAAAGCAGTTGATCTTCCTAGCGGACTGCAGGAGGTGTGGAGCTCACATTCCTGTCATGATCTGGTCTATGGGCTCTTGGTAGTTGCGGTTGGTCCCAATGCTGCTTAAGTGTAAAAGCAGTTGTTCTCCCACTGCTGCCGATATTTAAAAGCAGGTAGATTGATCTATCCAATGGACTGCTGGGGGAAGATCTTATATGTCTGGCTGGATCGTGGTAAAGGGTTCCCGGTAGTGGCGGCTGGTCCTGTTGCTGCTTAGGTGTAAAAACAGTTGATCTTATCGGATTGTAGGGGGGGTGGATCTCACATTCCTGGCAGGTTCGGGTCTGTGGGTTCTTGGTGGTTGCGGATGGACCCGCTGCTGCTTAGGTGTAAAAGCAGTTGTTTTCCCAATGCTGCTGATATTTAAAAGCAGGCAGATTGATCTCTCCAACGAATTATATGGTGAAGAGCACACACGTCTGGCTGGATTGGGACAAAGGCTCTCGATAGTGGCGGCTGGTCTTGGTGCTGCTTAGGTGTAAAAGCAGTTGATCTCTTACTTCTGATGATATTCAAAAGCAAGCATATTGATTTTTCCAACGGAATGCTGGGGGAAGAGCTTACTTGTCTGGCTGGATCAGGGCAAAGGGCTCTCGGTAATGGTGACTGGTCCTGTTGCTGCTTAGGTGTAAAAAACAGTTGATTTTCCTAGTGGATTGCAGGGGGAGGTGGAGCTCACACTCTTGGCTGGATCGGGTCTGTGGGCTCTTGGTAGTTGCGGATAGTTCCGCTACTGCTGAGGTGTAAAAGCAGTTGATTTCCCACTGTTGCTGATATTTAAAAGCAGGTAGATTGATCTCTCCAATGGACTGCAGAGGGAGGAGCTCACATGCCTGGCTGGATCGGGGCAAAGGGCTCTCGGTATTGGTGGCTGGTCCTGCTGCTGCTTAGGTGTAAAAGCAGTTGATTTTCTTAGCGGACTGCAGGGAGGGTGGAGCTCATATTTTTGCAGGATCGGGACTGTGGGTTTTTGGTGGGTTGGTCCCGCTGCTGCTTAGGTGTAAAAGCAATTGATCTCCCACTGCTGCTGATATTTAAAAGCAGGCAGATTGTCCAGGGAGAGGAGCTCTGCACTCAAACTGCCATCCTCCTCGCCTCCAAGTTCCGGAATCATCATCAAAGTGAGGGGAAAGATAAACTGGAGACAATCCCGATATCAGCTTAAAACAGATACAAGAAAATTTGAATATCTGTCAAGATGAGCCCCCCAAGCATAGGTCGAGGAATATGTCGTGAGAACCTTCTGATGAGGGGGTGTCTGGAACAGTAAACCTCTGGAGAGATTGGAAGAGAGCATCCACCAGTGGAGAGACTGTCTCAATGAAGGAGTGACTGTAATGTGTTGAGAGAATAGGTCGCAAGTCTGTGTCCACTGAGATGCCAGGGTCCACTGAGGAATTCTGAGGTGAAGTCTGGCAAAAGGAGTCATGTGAACGGTCGAGGCCATGTGACCGAGTAGTACCATCATGTGTCTCGATGAGAGTGAAGAAAAAGAAGACACTTTGCGGCAAAGCTGAAGAGCATCCAGACACTGCTGAGGAAGGAATGCTCCGAATTGGACAATGTCCAGAACAACTCCAATGAACTGTAGGTTCTGAGAGGGCTAAAGATGGGATTTGGGAAAGTTGATTTCGAATCCCAAACTTTGTAGGAACCAAGTAGTCCTTTGAATCGCTACAATAACCCCCTGGGATGTTGAATCTTTGATGAGCCAATCGTCCAGGTAGAAACATAGAAACATAGAAATTGACGGCAGAAAAGGGCCATAGCCCATCGAGTCTGCCCATACCAATGACCCACTCCCTGACTTTTACTCCCTTATAGATCCCACGTGAATATCCCATTTTTTTCTTAAAATCTGACACGCTGTTGGCCTCAATCACCTGCTGAGGCAGCTCGTTCCAATGATCGATCACCCTTTCGGTGAAGAAGTACTTCCTAGCATCACCTTGAAATTTCCCTCCCCTGATTTTCAGCGAGTGTCCTCTGGTTACCAAGGGCCCTGTAAGACTGAAGATATCATCTTTCACCTCTATATGCCCCGTGATATACTTAAAGATTTCAATCATGTCCCCCCTCTCTCTTCGCTCCTCCAGTGAGTACATCCGCAGTTTTTTTAGCCTTTCTTCATACGTGAGATCCCTGAGCCCCAAGACCATCCTGGTAGCCATTCGCTGAACCGACTCAATTCTCAACACATCTTTCCGGTAGTGTGGTCTCCAGAATTGAACACAATACTCGAGATGAGGTCTCACCATGGATCTGTACAATGGCATTATGACTTCAGGTTTTCTGCTGACAAAACCCCTACGGATGCAGCCCATCATTTGTCTTGCCTTGGACGAAGCCTTCTCCACATGATTGGCAGCCTTCATATCATCGCTAATGATCACTCCTAAATCACGTTCCACCGTGGTCCTGGACAAGGTTTCACCATTTAGTGTGTAAGTTCTGTGTGGATTTTTTTTGCCTAGGTGCATTACTTTACATTTTTTAGCATTGAAGCCTAGCTGCCAAGTTGATGACCACTGTTCCAGCTGCCGTAGGTCCTGCGTCATAAAGTCAGGCACACTGCTTTTGCCTACTATGTTGCATAGTTTGGCATCGTCGGCAAACAGTGATACTTTTCCTCTAAGCCCTTGGGTCAAATCTCCTATGAATAAATTGAATAGAATCGGCCCTAAGACGGAGCCCTGAGGTACTCCACTCGTCACTGCTGACGTTTTGGAGGGGGTACCGTTTACCATCACCCTTTGAAGCCTACCATCTAGCCAATCCCTTATCCATGTAGTGAATGTATCCCCTAATCCCATCGATTTTAGTTTGTTCAACAGCCTGCGGTGTGGGACGCTATCAAAAGCTTTGCTGAAGTCCAAATATATCACGTCCAGGGACTCTCCAGCATCCAGATGACTGGTCACCCAGTCAAAGAAGTCAATCAGATTAGATTGGAAGGACCTTCCCTTTGTAAATCCGTGTTGGTGTGGATCACGTAAATTTTCTTCGTCTAGAATTTTGTCGAGTTTCTGTTTGATCAGTGTTTCCATGAGTTTGCACACTATGGATGTAAGACTCACCGGTCTGTAATTTTCTGTCTCTGTTCTGCAGCCCTTTTTGTGGAGTGGAATTACGTTAGCTGTTTTCCAGTCTAGGTAGGGGAACACCTGAAGACCATGGTTCCACAGAGCTGCTGCCACTACCACTAGGCACTTGGTGAACACTCTTGGAGATGATGCCAGGCTGAAGGGTAGCACTCTGTACTGAAAATGCAGATTTCCCACCCGAAATCTGAGGTACTGAGAGGCTGGATGAATGGGGATGTGAGTGTAAACCTCCTTGAGATCTAGAGAACATAACCAGTCGTTCTGATCTAGAAGGGGATAAAGGGAGGTCAGGAACAGCATGCAAAATTTTTCTTTTGACTAAAAATTTGTTGAGAGCCCTGAGATCCAGTATGGGCTGCAGATCGCCTGTCTTCTTTGGCACTAGGAAGTAACAGGAGTAAAAACCCCTGCTCTGCTGTTCCAGAGAAACTTCATCGATGGCATGGAGAAGAAGCAGAGCTTGAGCTTCCTGAAGAAGAAGGGCGGTCTTGGATGGATTGGAAGGATACTCTCTTGGAGGAAGCTCTGGTGGAACCTGAGTGAAATGAAGAGAGTATCATAGAAACATAGAAACATAGAAACTGACGGCAGAAAAGGGCCATAGCCCATCGAATCTGCCCATACCAATGACCCACTCCCTGATTCTTACTCTCCTAGAGATCCCACATGAATATCCCATTTTCTCTTGAAATCTAACACGCTGCTGGCCTCAATCACCCGCTGAGGCAGCTCGTTCCAATGATCTACCACCCTTTCAGTGAAGAAGTACTTCCTAGCATCACCCTGAAATTTCCCTCCCCTGATTTTCAGCGAGTGTCCTCTGGTTACCGAGGGCCCTGTAAGACTGAAGATATCATCTTTCACCTCTATACGCCCAGTAATATACTTAAAGGTCTCAATCATGTCCCCTCTCTCTCTTCGCTCCTCCAGTGAGTACATCCGCAGTTTCCTCAACCTTTCTTCATACGTGAGTTCCCCGAGCCCCAAAATCATCCTGGTAGCCATTCGCTGAACCGACTCAATTCTCAACACATCTTTTCGGTAGTGTGGTCTCCAGAATTGAACACAATACTCGAGATGAGGTCTCACCATGGATCTGTACAGTGGCATTATGACTTCAGGCTTTCTGCTGACAAAACCCCTACGAATACATCCCATCATTTGTCTTGCCTTGGATGAAGCCTTCTCTACTTGATTGGCAGCCTTCATATCGTCGCTAATGATCACTCCTAAATCACGTTCCACCGTGGTCCTGGACAAGGTTTCACCATTTAGTGTGTAAGTTCTGTGTGGATTTTTTTTGCCTAGGTGCATTACTTTACATTTTTTAGCATTGAAGCCCAGCTGCCAAGTTGATGACCACTGTTCAAGCTGTCTTAGGTCCTGCGTCATAAAGTCAGGCACACTGCTTTTGCCAACTATGTTGCATAGTTTGGCATCGTCGGCAAACAGTGATACTTTTCCTCTAAGTCCTTGGGTCAAATCTCCTATGAATAAATTGAATAGAATCGGCCCTAAGACGGAGCCCTGAGGTACTCCACTCATCACTGCTGACGTTTTGGAGGGGGTACCGTTTACCATCACCCTTTGAAGCCTACCATCTAGCCAATCCCTTACCCATGTTGTGAATGTATCCCCTAATCCCATCGATTTTAGTTTGTTCAACAGCCTGCGGTGTGGGACGCTATCAAAAGCTTTGCTGAAGTCCAAATATATCACGTCAAGGGACTCACCGGCATCCAGATGACTGGTCACCCAATCAAAGAAGTCAATCAGATTAGATTGGCAGGACCTTCCCTTGGTAAATCCGTGTTGATGTGGATCGCGTAAATTTTCTTCGTCTAGAATTTTGTCAAGTTCCTGTTTGATCAGTGTTTCCATGAGTTTGCACACTATGGATGTAAGACTCACCGGTCTGTAATTTCCTGTCTCCGTTCTGCAGCCCTTTTTGTGGAGTGGAATTACGTTAGCTGTTTTCCAGTCTAGGGGTACTTTTCCCGTGCGCATGGAAAGATTGAAGAGTACGGATAGTGGTTCAGCCAAAACTTCACTCAGCTCTCTGAGTACCCTGGGGTGTAGATTGTCTGGTCCCATGGCTTTGTCTACTTTGAGTCTTGAAAGTTCGTGGTAGACATTACTAGGTGTAAACTCGTAGTCACGAAACAGGTCATTTTGGCTGTTTCTTATTTGTAGTTGCGGACCATCTCCCGGTGCTTCACAGGTGAATACTGAGCAGAAGTATTCGTTTAGCAGTTCTGCTTTGGTAGTATCAGATTCTGCGTAGTTTCCATCTGATTGCCTAAGGCGTTCTATTCCATTTTTGTTTCTCTTCCTGTCGCTAATGTACCTAAAGAAGGATTTGTCCCCTTTTTTAATGTTCCGTGCTAGATCTTCCTCTGTTTGAAGTTTGGCTTCCCTGACTGCCTTTTTGACAGCCTTAGATCTGGCCAGATAGTCTTCTTTTGCCTCCCTTTTCCCAAGATGCTTGAAGGTAATAAATGTTTCTTTTTTCATTTTAATGAGGTCCGAAATTTCCTTGTTGAACCATTGTGGTTTTTTGTTTCTCCGGCGTTTGCTTACTGTTTTTACGTAGCGGCTGGATGCTTCGTTCAGGATGGATTTTAGGTTTGACCACATAGTTTCCGGATTGTCAGTTTCTGCATGGTTTTGCAGCTTTTGATGGACAAAGTCTCTCATGTGGTCGAAGTCTGCCTCCCTAAAGTTGAGGACCCTTATTGCTGTGTTTGATTTAGAGAAGCCCTTCCTGAGGTTGAGCCATACCATGTTGTGGTCACTGGAGGCCAGCGTGTCTCCCACTGATACTTCTGAGACACTGTCTCCATTCGTGAGCACCAGGTCCAGTATCGCTTCTTCTCTGGTGGGTTCTAATACCATTTGTTTTAGTTGTGCACCCTTAATGGAGGTCATTATTCTTTTGCTACTGCTCGTAGTTGCTGAGAGGGTGTTCCAGTCTGCATCTGGCATGTTGAAGTCGCCTAACAGTACTGTGTCACCACGTAAAGTGATGTTCTCTATGTCCTCAATCAATTCTTTGTCTTTGTCTTCCTTTTGTCTCGGAGGCCTGTATACCACACCGAGGTAAAGGCATTTTTCGTTCCCTCTGGCCAGGTTTACCCAAAGTGATTCCCCTGTGTATCTAACCTCTGTGATCCTGGTAGTTTTGATATTATCCTTAGTGTATAGTGCTACCCCCCCTCCTAATTTGCCCTCTCTGTCCCGACGAAGTAGATTGTAGCCTGGTATAACCATATCCCACCCATGCGAGTCTGTGAACCAGGTCTCGGATATCGCTACTATGTCAAGGTCTGCATTTCTTATTTCTGTTTCTAGTTCCAGGATTTTGTTGCCCAAGCTGTGTGCATTAACATACATTGCTCTCCAAATTTGTGATGATATGCCTATCCCCGTTAGTGTACTTGCTTTAGGCTCAGAAGTGTGTATACTATGGGTGCTTACCTTAGGCTCAGAAGTGTGGGTTTTACTTGCTTCTCCAGGATGGATCCTTACTGCTCTGGTATGTATGTGTGAACCCTCCCCCAACTTACCTAGTTTAAAGCCTTCCGAAGTAGATGTGCCAGTCGATGTCCAAAAACTTTCTTGCCTCTCTTCCCTGATTATTGACAGCACCCAGAGGTCTGATGTAATGGTCTCCCATCGATGGTAAAAATTATGGAAATGACCTCCGATGGGAAGAGGAAAGGACAGAGGCAGAATGATGGAGGTTATGCTCTGTTTGAGACAGTCAAAAAGGCTGAGAAGCCTTTGGTGCAGCAGAAGGCTGAGGTTTCTGTTGCTTCTGCTGTTGTGGTTTCTTGGGAGGTGCTCGAGTGTAAGGAGCTGCCCTCAGAGGAGCTGGCTTAGGCTTTAGTCTGACAATGGAAGCAAAAGATTTCTCATGCTCAGACTTCTTGGTGGTGGCCTCTATCGATTCATCAAAGAGGTCATTGCCTTCGCAAGGAATATTGGCCAGACGATCCTGAATGTTGGGATCCATATTAATGGTGCGCATCGCTACTGAGAAAGCAGTGACCCTCGAGGAAAGTTCAACAGCATCATAAGATGACTGAAGAAGGTGTAACCTGAGTTGTGCTAAAGTAGCAATGACTTGCTGGAACTCTAAAAGCCAGTGTTGACCAAGGTCTTTAGAAAAACTAGGGAGAATATAAATAAAATACTTGAAATAAGTATTAAAGATAAAATTATAATTTAAATCCCTGGAGGCCATCATCGAATTTTGATAAAGACAACAGCCAAACTTGTCCATGGTCCTGCCCTCTCTGCCAGGGGTTACGGTAGCATAGACCTTGGAAGGATGACTCCTCTTCAAGGAAGATTCCACAAAAAGGGACTGATGAGATAGTTGGGAGTTCTCAAAGCCCTTGCAATGTACAGTTCTATACCTCGATTCCAATTTGCCTGGAACAGCAGAGATGGCATAAGGAGTCTCCAGGTTCCGTTTGAAAGTTTGAGAAAGAAGCCTGTTAAGAGGGAGTTTGAGAGACTCTGCATGAGGCAGAGGCATACTAATTTCCTCTAAATACTCCTTAGAATACTTAGAAACAGAGTCCAATTTAAGATTCAGGTCCTCAGCTATTTGACAGAGGAAGAAGGAAAAGGACAATTGATATTAATAATTGTATTTCTTATATGATCCGCAAGAGGATGACCTCGAGAGGGTCTCCATGACCTTGAGGCGCCTCGAGTGGAAAACGAAGGTGAGGCTTCTCTGGAGTATTGATATCCCAGCAAATAAGCAGACTAGGATGAGGCACTGGGAGAAGTGGAGCCCTCAGGTTCTGCTATTGGTTTCCTGGATCGAGGAGTTGGAGACCTTGAAGAGCTAGAAGGCCTGGACGAAGAAGGCTTCTCTCTAGAGGAGGACCTGAGCCTCGATGAGGGCCTTGACTGGTGATGAGAGTGCTGCCTGGAAGCAGGTGTTGTGTGAGGTCGAGGAGACTTCACCCTATGCCTTGCAACGGGCAATGCCTTATGTGAGGATATAGGGCTAGAAGCTGTAGATCAAAGTCCCATAGAATCTGTGGTCTGGATCAAGGTATATCGAAGCACTCTCAAAGATTTGGCTCCTTGCATAGAGTGTGAAGATTCCAGACGAGACACTTGCAAAGACTGGACTCCTTGCATAGTGTGTGTATATTCAGCTCGAGGCACAGGCAAGGACTCGACCTCTTGTGAGACTGATGAGTGCCCAGGTTAGACTACAGGAAGCAGAGTCTAGGCAGGACTATATTTGGTCAGTAACTGAACAAATTCCCGCTCTAAAATGGTCTGGATGGTAGCCTGCAACTGTGGATCCGAGTCTGAAACTGGACCAATTACTGAGGCTAAAGGTTCCGAGGATGAAGAGGAAGAATGCTTCAGGACTTGGAAGAATGATGTATGGGTAGCTTGAGGATCACCACTGGAACTGTATGCTGAGGTATCTGACCTGAAGGAAGCTCAGGATAAGACTTAGCAGATTTACTCGAGGTCGAGGACGTTCCAAACGAGGAAGGTCTGATGAGAGTCGAGGTCGAAGTCGTGGAGGCAGGCCTGACCGAATCGGAGGTCGAGGGTGTAGCAGGGGTTTCCATACTGAAAATCTTCTTCATTTGAACTCGACAACATTTGAGGGCTCGAGGTTGAAGGGTAGCACAGTGAACACATGACTCCGGGCAATAGTCAGGCCCCAGACACTGAAGGCACCAGCAGTGGGGATCAGTGAGGGAGATTGCACACTGGCACTAGCTACACTTCTTGAAGCCCATGACTGGCTGGGACATAGAAGGAAAGATAGCTGCCAGAAAGTCGAAGCCCGCAGGCTGAGGGCGTGCGACAGGCCCCGCTAGTCAGTCGATGAAAAAATAGAACTTTTTTTTTAACAATGACCGAAAGAAAAGCACAGTGACACGGTAATAAAATAAAAGCCATGGTGAGAGAAGGCATGAAGCGAACTAAGTTCAGCGCAGAGCATCAAAGACGGACTTCTCGGCTCCGCGGAAACTGATAACTGAGATGTGCCCTGTGCTGTGCGGGAAGGCACTTGCACATGTGCGGTGCGGCAGACTCAAAACTTCTGAGTTTCTTCATGCAAGTCTGCTTGTGAGGCAGTCCGCACGCCTCCAGGCTCCATGGATGACGTCACCCACATGTGAGAATAGGCTGCCTGCTTGTTCTGGGATAAACTATGTTACCAGTGCCTATGAGACGTCAAAGGGAAGATCTCTGTACTGATATTGGTTGTCCTGGAAGTTGAACCACGGCTACTTTCGGTGGAAAGGATGCAAACAGATCTAGATGCAGGTATCCTTCAGTTCCAAGGAAGCCAATTGCTGAGGCACAGAAGGGGAAAGATAATACTGAGAAAGGCACCCTTTGATCTAGGACAGGCTACATTCCTCAGGACTTCTTGGATATCATGTTTATGGAACAAACCCTTTGCTGTCTCTCCTAATCTGGCACAGGCTCTATGATATGCATACTTAAAAAGGATCTTATTTCTGCTGCCAGTATGGGCTCATCTTCATTTGCACAAGTAACCAAGGGTTTGAACAGTAGTAGAGAATGACATGGGGACAAATTTGTCCCTCTCCTGTGCTCGCCATTCCTGTAAGCTCAGCCTTAACCACACAAATCTCGAATACTTATGATTTTAAAGTGTTTGCAGCTTGTGCAGATGAGGACAGAGTTTGCAGGAATGGGACAGTTAAAGAACTCACTGGGATGGGACGGGAAAATGATTTCCTGCGGGGACGGGGAAAAATTTGTCCCTGTGTCATTCTCTAAATGGTAGCAGGCTTTGGCAATTGATTTTTCAGCCTTAACTGACCATTCTGTCTGAAGATGGTGGCTAATGCATCTCTGAAGACTGGAATCATCTTAGCCTTGAGCACCACGGCAGTTGTCTGCTGCTTTCTCCCCCTGTGTTCCTGCTGCTGCGGCTAAGACTGTGCTGGAGGAGAACGTGAATAGGCCCAATAACTGTTACGATGGTAATGTTTCTGGAAGTAATGGGACAAATAGAGGCTTATTCTCCTTGAAGATGGGCTGTCTTCTGCCTGCAAGATCACTAGCTCTCTCAAGGTCATACAATGGTCTTTTGTCAGGAACACAACGTCCTTGACCTTCTCCGAGGCGAAAGAGATCGGAAGTTCTAAGGATTGTGTAGTGATCCAAAAATGATGCCACACAGAAGTCATAGGTAGAACAGATTAGCTGAAAGGTATGCTCCTCCATGTTTGACAGGAACTGAGTGATCTGTGGGTCATGGTAGTACAGTAGATGATGGCAGATAAAGACCTATCCAACATATGCATATTTAGACTTGAGCTGTCCTTACTACTTTCCAGCACAGACCACAGAGGTCTGCCTGGCACTGGCTTAATTTTTAACTACTGAAGTAGTTATCAAAGCCTGCTCCAGCCCAACCCAATCCATCCATAATTGGGACACAGATCATAGAAAGCTTGCCTGGCACTAGCCTTGCGTCCCAATTGGTTGGAACGTTTTGATGGCAACAATCTAAGGTGGTCCAAAGTCTGTAAATGTGGTAGTTAGGTCACTGGAGCAGATACGTTGGATTCCAGGACTGCCACCCAACTCCAATTTAAAAAAAAGCAATCTATTTATCCATATAAGCAAATAACTGCTCAATCCTGATACATGTTCATGATCTTTTATCTGAAATTCTAAAAACCGAAAAGCTCCAAAACCCCAAATTTTTTTGTAATGTTGATGCATTACTAATTTGTACAAAAAAATGTTCACTTTTAGAATCAAAAGTTAAACTTGGCTCCAAAGTCACCTTAAAGAATTCACTCTACGCTAATATTAGCTCAATTGTTCATTTCACCTCACTCTGGTATACCTGAGGTGTTGCCGGTGGCTGCAGTGATTCCTATTCATTGCCTGCTGCAGCCCCGCAAGCTTCTCTATGTGGTAGCCAGCTGGGAAGGAAACAGGAAATGATGTCAGCAAGGCAGGAAGTGGCAGACAGAAGCCTACGGGCAATGAATATGAATTGCTGCTGCCACCTCATTCCAAAAGCCAAAAAATTCTAAAATCCGAAGTCACTGGTCCTGAGCATTTTGCACAAAGGATCGTGAACCTGTACTAGGTGACTGCTCCTGCAGACAGGATAGTAACGTACATCCTATCCTTGGGGTCTAAGAGGTCCAAGAAGGTTGATGAAAGGTGACTGGGTTTGCCGAGACAGACAATTGAAGGTTCCAGGGAGTTTGTAAAATAACATAACATACATACTTATTTATGTATCGCAAAAGCCTTTCGGTTCTATGTGGTTTACAAAAGAGATTGGCTGACCATTGACAGTGAGCTACAACACATAGAACATTGGCATCGACAAGTTAACAATAGTTTCATATCAATATGCTACTTTGGAGGAATTACAAGAATTTTGAGAACAGATGGGTTTTTAATAGTTTTCTAAAATGCAAATATGAGGTTGATATTCTAACCCAGGGGTAGGCAATTCCGGTTCTCAAAGAGCCACAGGCAGATCAGGTTTCCAGGATATCCACAATAAATATGCTCGAGATAGATTTGCATCTCAAAGAGGCAGTGCATGCAAATCCATCTCATACATATTCATTGTGGACATCCTGAAAACCTGACCTGCCTGTGGCTCTCAAGGAGTGGGATTGCCTAGCCCTGTTCTAACCATTTGGCCCAGTTTGGAATCCCTGGAAGTGGCTCGGTATGATAAGAGTCAGTTAATGAATCTTTTCTGCTGAAAGAGGCGACTGGAAACATCTGGCCCAGTCTGAGCACTGACTAGTCAGGACAAACTGGGTTCATATTCTGTTCTCCATGCATTGTGACACTAAGGCTGACAAGCATTTCTTGTCATAAGGATCAGGTTTAAATTGGTGAATCTTACCCTACTACCTGCACTGGTGTGTTCTGTCTCTTTAACAAATGCATGCAACGCACAAATTTAAACACAGGACCGACCTCCCTCTTGACGTGGTGCAGCAGCCTAGCGTAGTACAACCTAAAATGGTCCTCTGGGACCCCCAGCATGTCAGATTTTGGGCATATCCACAAATGCATAAGTGTGCAGTAAAGTCTAACTGGCCGGGATTCCCACGGACCGTGTGGGAACCAGTGGCTTAGGCGACAGGGCAGCAGTTGGAGACCCAGGAAAGCCAGAATTCAGATCCCTACCTCTCTCGCTGATGGTCATTGGGACCTTGGGAGAAGTCACGTAACCCTCTATGATCTCAGGTACAAGGTAGACTCAGGGAAATTCTGTGTAGAACTCACCTTGAACTCATATTTGTAAAATGTAGCAATTGAATCTCAACCCTCACCGCCCCCTCCCCCCACCCCCCACCCCCCGGATTCTATAAATGGCACCGATTCAAGAAATGCGGCCATTTAAACTGACTTAATGGCAAATTAGTACTAATTTGTATTTACACTCACATATTACTAAATAGCACAGTTACTTACCGTAACAGGTGTTATCCAGGGACAGCAGGCAGATATTCTCTTCATGTGGATGACATCACCGATGGAGCCCCCTAGTGGACATTTTCGCAAGCAGACTTGCTTGAAGACCTTCAAGCTTGCGATTGGCCTGCGCATGCCCCTCCCGCCCAGTCTAGGGCATGCGTCTCCTCAGCGTGTCCTCAGTTCAGATAGCTAGCAAAGAAACCAACCACGGGGAGGTGGGTGGGTTGCGAGAATATCTGCCTCCTGTCCCTGGATAACACCTGTTATGGTAAGTAAATGTGCTTTATCCCAGGACAAGCAGGCAGCATATTCTCTACATGTGGGAGACCTCCAAGCTAACTATAATGGGATGGAGGGAGAGTTGGCAATTTAGGAGAACAGATTTTTCAAAACTGACTGGCCCAAATGGCCATCACGCCTGGAGAAAGCATCCAGACAGTAGTGAGAGGTGAAAGTGTGAACCGAGGACCAAGTAGCAGCCGTACAGATTTCCTCAATGGGAGTTGAGCGGAGGAATACAACAGGCGCCGCCATCACTCGGACCTTGTGGCCTGTGACTCGACCCGGCAGAGAGAGACCAGCCTGAGTGTAACAGAAAGAGATACAAGTGGCCAACCAGTTAGAAATGGTCCGCTTAGAAACAGAGTGACCCAAGCGATTAGGATTGAAGGAGAGGAACAGCTGGGGAGCAGAATGATGAGGAGCGGTGCGCTTCAAGTAGAAGGCCAGCGCCCGCTCACAATCAAGAGAATGCAGAGCCGCTTCTCCAGGGTGAGAATGGGGCTTCGGAAAAAAGACAGGAAGAACAATGGATTGGTTGATGTGAAACTCAGAAACAACCTTAGGCAAGAACTTAGGATGGATACGAAGAACCACCTTATCATGATGGAAAACAGTGAAAGGTGGGTCCACAACCAAGGCTTGAAGCTCACTGACCCGACGGGCAGAAGTGAGAGCAATAAGAAACACAACCTTCCAAGTAAGATACTTCAAGTGAGCCCACGCTAGCGGCTCGAACAGAGGTTTCATTAAACTAGCAAGGACCACGTTAAGATCCCAAACCACAGGGGGTGGTTTAAGGGGCGGATGAACATGGAAAAGGCCTTTCATGAAGCGGCAAACCACAGGATGAACACAGAGAGGCTTCCCGTCAATCAGCTGATGAAAAGCAGTAATAGTAAGGTGGACTCGAACCGAAGAGGACTTGAGTCCAGTGCCAGACAAGTGCAACAGATAATCCAGGACAGCAGATAGGGAGGCAGAGATCGGCTCCAGCTGTCGATTAGTACACCAGGAAGAAAAGCGGGTCCACTTCTGATGACGCCTCCAGGACGTCCAGCACAGGTTGGGAGAACTGGTACAAGGGCATTAAGTCTCCAGGAACCATGCCGTCAAGTGCAGAGACGGGAGGTTGGGATGAAGCAGTGAACCCTGACTCTGCGTAAACAGAGAAGAAAAAACAGGCAGAAGAAGAGGCTCCCTGGAGCTGAGTTGCAACAGAAGGGAGAACCACGGCTGTCGGGGCCACCGAGGAGCTATCAGAATCATGGTGGCGTGCGTGGACTTGAGCCCGACGAGAGTCTTCAGAATCAGAGGAAATGGAGGGAACACATACAGAAACAGGTCCGTCCAATCCAGCAGAAAAGCATCCACCTCGAGTCTGAGAGGGGTGTAAACCCTGGAGCAGAAGCGGGGCACTTTGTAATTGAAGGGGGACGCGAACAGATCGACATCCGGAGTTCCCCAACAAGCAAACACCTGACGCAGAGTCACGGAATGGATGGACTACTCGTGAGGCTGCAGAAGACGACTCAATCTGTCCACCAGACAATTGTGCTGGCCCTGGATGTAGATTGCATAAAGGAACATGTTGCGGTGGATGGCCCATTCCCAGAGCCGCATCGCCTCTTGACACAGGGACAGGGACCCCCGTGCCCCCCGTTTGTTGATATAATACATGGCAACCTGGTTGTCCGTGCGGATCAACACCACCTGGTCGCGAAGCAGGTGACAAAAAGCCTTCAGGGTGAGGAAAATCGCCCGAAGCTCCAGCAGATTGATGTGACAAAGGTGGTCGGCACTGGACCAAAGACCCTAAGTGCGAAGACTGTCCAGATGAGCCCCCCAAGCATAGGCCAATGAGTCCGTCATGAGGACCTTTTGCGGAGGAGGAGCATGAAACAGAAAACCTCTGGAAAGATTGGAAGAGAGCATCCACCAATGGAGAGACTTCCTCAACAAAGGAGTCACGACAATATGTCAAGAGAGAGAATCCCGATCCTGATTCCATTGGGATGCAAGAGTCCACTGAGGAATACAGAGGTGAAGTCTGGCAAAAGGAATCACGTGAACCGTAGAGGCCATGTGATCGAGGAGGACCATCAAGAGCCGAGCCGGGGCCGAGGACAAATGGGCCACCCTTCAACATAAACTAACAATGGCCTCCTGCCGAGGCAAGATGAAGCGGAGACGAACCGTATCCTGGACCGCTCCAATGAACTCTAGAGACTGGGACGGACAGAGGTGAGACTTGGGGGAAGTTCACCTCGAAGTTGAGACTCTGAAGGAGCAAGATTGTATGATTCGTCGCTCGCAGAACCTCCTGGCGAGAGGACGCTTTGATCAACCAGTCGTCGAGGTAGGGAAACACCTGCAGGCCGCAGCCACAACAACCAGGCATTTCGTGAAAACCCTCGGAGAGGCTGCCAGGCCGAAGGGAAGAACACCATACTGGAGATGGAGATCCTCCACCCGGAATCTCAGATACCGGCGAGAGGCCAGGTGTATTGGAATGTGCATGTACGCCTTAGAGGTCCAGTGAGCATAGCCAGTCTCCCTCGTCCAAGAGGGGGTAAAGAGTAGGGAGGGTGAGCATTCTGAACCGTTCCCTGACCAGAAACTTGTTCAAAGCACGGAGGTCCAGGATCGGACGCAGATCCCTGTCTTTTTGGGCACCAGAAAGTACTGGGAGTAGAACCCCGTATTCCACTGGTCCGGAGGAATCTCCTCAACCGCCTGGAGGCAAAGGGCCCGAGCCTCTTGTAGAGAGGCAACTGAGGCTGGCTCGAAGGAAACTCTTTTGGAGGAAGGTCTGGGGAAACGTGACTGAAGTGAAGGGAGTACCCCTCCCGGATGATGGAAAGCACCCAACTGTCTGAGGTAAGGCTTTCCCACTGTCCATAGAAATAATGGAGATGCCCCCCCGATAGGGAGGGGAGAAGTCTCCAGCAAGAAGGGAGCCCGAAGGCTCAAGCCGGAATTGTCAAAAAGACGGCACAGGCAGACCTTAGCCTGTCGCTGCTGCTGCGGCTGTTTCGAAAGGGGCCGAGAGAATGCAGGAGTAGATTTCTGTGGATACCTCCGGAGAGGGATCTTGTACTGCCAGGCCGGAGGGGTCTTCGGCTTAAGGCGCACTAGAGAGGCGAAGGACCGCTCGTGCTCCGAGTGGCTGCCTCGATGGAATCATCAGAGAGCTCATTACCTACACAAGGGAGATTGGCTAGACGATCCTGGATATTCGGATCCATATCAACAATTCTAGGCCAAGCGAGGCGACGCATGGCGATCGCAAAAGCCGTGACTCTCGAGGACAACTCGAAGGCGTCATAGGCCGCCTGGAACATATAGAGCCGGAGCTGGGAGAGAGTCTCCTTGAGGAGACGAAACTCCTGATGTCGAGAATCTGGCACGTCTGCCCGGAACGAGTGGAGGGCTGCCACACATAACCGGAGATAGGACGTAAAGATAAAGTTATAGTTGAGGACACGGTTCACCATCATCGAGTTTTGATAAAGACGGCGACCAAACTTGTCCATCGTACGGCCCTCCCGCCCCGGCGGGACGACAGCGTACACCTTTGAGGGGTTGGACTTCAAGGAAGACTCAACCACCAGAGATTGGTGAGAAAGCTGAGAACCCTTGAATCCCTTAAGTGGAATTGTCTGGTAACAGGACTCCAACTTGGAGGGAATAGCCGGGACCGCATAAGGGGTCTCTAGGTTCCGCAGGAAAGTTTGCCGGAGAACCTGGTGCAAAGGCAATTGGAGCGCTTCACGGGGGGGATGAGAAACCCCCATCTCCGCCAGAAATTTCTGGGTATAACGGGACTCCGACTGGAGGTCCAGGTTCAAAGCAATGAAATGAGTGAAGGAAGAGTTTTGAGAAGAAGACTCATCTTCAGGAGGTGATCCCGAACGAGATCTCTGGGCAGCAGAGAAAGAGGGAGAAATCTCCCTCGAGTAGCACGCCGGAGCCTCGGAGTCCCGGGAACGGGAAATCGAGGAGGCTCGGCTAAAGTGCCTCGAAGGCATCGAAGAATGATCCCGCACAAGATGGGTCGGAGAGGATCCCGGAGTCCGAGGGACCCTCATGCGGAGTCCCGGAGAAGATGGGGAAAAGGAAAATTCTTCCACCGGCTTCGAAGAAGATCCCCGGGAGGCAGCCGGTGCCTCGAGGGAGAATGAACAGTAGAGTCCAGTTCGAGGACGATGATTGGGAGGGATTCGCGGTCGGAGACCTGCCTCGAAGAGGCGGGGAAGACCGTAACCTTTTAGGAGCGAACCTCAATAAAGTAGCTGGGGAAAAATGGGACCCCGGAAAGTCACAGGCCCCGAATTCGGGGACAAAGATTCGCTCGAGGGAACCCTGCGAGTCTTACGTGTGCGACCTCGAGGCTCAAGCGAAGTACACTCAGGCTGGTCAGAAGGTGGGTCGAGACCGGGACCAGTTGGCTCACCACCGAGGAAAGCTGTGAGGTAAGGATTGCCTTAAGCATGTCCTCAAACACCGGCACCGAGACCAAGGGAGGTTGGTTCTGGGGTGCAGCAATGCGCTCCTTCGTGGGCAACCTCGAGGAAGAGTATTTTCTACGTGAGGAGGCACGCTTAGAATGATGTTTTGAAAAGGCCGACGAAGCAGCACTCGCATGAGACTCCGAGGTAGGCTTCTTCGCTGGCACACCTGAGGAGGCAAGAGGAGACTTACCCGAGGCCGGGGTAGTAGGAGGAACTGAGGCCGGGGTCTTCTAGGTCAAGTGGGACTTCTAGGCCGAGGTCCCCGAAACCGGGACTGAGGCCGAGCTTGAGGCCTGTCCCGACGGATCCATAGTGCCAAACAGTTGAAGTATCTCAGACGAAGAGCATGCGGTTGCAATGTCGCACAACGCGGACACGACTCCACACCCAGGCACTCTACACACTAACGATGGGGATCGGTGATGGAGATAACCCAGTTGCACTTAGTACAGTTCTTGAACCCGGAGTGAGTCTGGGACATAAGCAAAAAGATGACCACGGCCCCGTGAGGCCAAGCGGCCAGAGCAAGACTGGAGGCCCGGTCAAAAATACACAAAAGGAAAATAATAAAGACGCGAACACAGCGACTTAAATGAAAATAAAAAAGAAAGCCGCGGTGCAAGAGGGACAATGAGATCACACGTAGCAATGGAGCAGTGCTTCTGGCTCCGTGGAAAACATTGAACTGAGGCCACGCTAAGGAGACGCATGCCCTAGACTGGGCGGGAGGGGCATGTGTGGGCCAATCGTAAGCTTGAAGGTCTTCAAGCAAGTCTGCTTGCGAAAACATCCGCTAGGGGGCTCCGTCGGTGACATCACCCACATGTAGAGAATATGCTGCCTGCTTGTCCTGGGATAAGCTACTCTATACCAATGTGCGTTCAAACCACACATCACGCAACTCAAGAGTGTGGTGCAGTGGTTAAAGCTACAGTCTCAACACCCTGAAGTTGTGGGTTCAAACCACACCATACTGCTCTTTGTGACCCTGGGCAAGTCACTTAATCCCCCATTGCCCCAGGTACATTAGATGGATTGTGAGCCCACCAGGACAGACAGGGAAAAATGGTTGAGTACCTGAATAAATTAATGTAAACCGTTCTGAGCTCCCTTGGGAGAACGGTATAGAAAATTGAATAAATAAAAATAAATAAATATGGCCATGGGAGGTGAATAGGTGGCTCAGAGTCATTCCTCAAATTTGTGCGTGGTGTGGTAAAATATTGGAGATGTCTGTCCAAATTGGATGCCGGAAATTACACCTTGTTTCAGAAGTTGTGAAGTCCTGCCACCCAAAACTGACACAATGCTATTCTTTAACGAGCGTTGCATTGTCCAGGGAGGGAATTAAGATCTGAAAATGGTAGGAGACTATCAATGGAGAGAGAGAGGAATGTGATGCATGCAAGGGTTGGGAATAGAGGCCTGCATGGGAAAAGGGATATCGGGAATCCCGTGGGTCCCACGGGACACCCGCAGGGATCTCCCCCAGGTCTACGGGACCTCCCCAGGGATCTCCCCCTGGTCTACAGGACTCCTGCAGAGATCCCTCCCAGGTTCACAGGATTCCTGCGGGGATGAAACTGGGGTTCCCGAGGCCTGGAAAGAGAATTAGTAGAAGATAGACTGTACTGTATCATCCTAGGCCCAAGTTGGGGTATTCTCTTGCCCCTTTTCTCTCTCTTGTTTTCAAGTTTCAAGTTTATTAAAAAAAAAAAAAAATTGAAACCGCTTAATCAGGTTTCTAAGAGGTGTACAATATAAAATTTACATAAAAACAGATTAAAATTCAGGGATACTAGACAAAACCAAAGTGGCTTAGTAAAACACATAAGACGACATATGGACTTACTTCAAACAATAGGAAAGAACTACAATCATGAAAGAAAAAGCAAAATAAAAAAGGAAAAAACAATAGGTTAGGGTAAAATTTGTTTGTTTTGTCTTTAAGAGGACAGTTATTATCCAAAGGCATCCTGGAACAAAAATGAGTGGACCTTCAGTGCTAACTTGTGTTGCTGACTTGCCTTTGTCTTCGCTCTTCACAACACGAGTCTTAACCAGAAAACTAAAGGTCGGAGAGGAAGAAACGGAGAATGAGAGACACACAATTCAGTCTGTGGTCTGCTGTGTTTTA
This sequence comes from Geotrypetes seraphini, assembly GCF_902459505.1. Taxonomy (NCBI): domain Eukaryota; kingdom Metazoa; phylum Chordata; class Amphibia; order Gymnophiona; family Dermophiidae; genus Geotrypetes; species Geotrypetes seraphini. The sequence goes on from NC_047085.1 coordinate 9,234,753, forward strand.
TTGTCAAATACAGACATCACATATGCATATCAAAGGTTTCATCACTAAACTTCAGTCTTTTAAATATAGATGATATAAACAAACTTAGAATTCATCACATCTTAAAAAGGAAACACCTTTTGGTTTTCTTTTTAAAATGCACAGTATCTACATAGCCTCTCCCCACGCTTGCTTGAGTCTCACAGCTTTTAAGAAGCTGAAATTTTTGGGGATGGGGCAGAGACCACATCAATCTCAACCTCTGAATACCCAGAAGGCTTCTCTCCAAGAAAAGTGTCCCAGCCAGCATCAGTGATGACCTCTGGAGAAATGACCTGCATAAGGTCACCAGGGGACCTTCAAGTCTTTCAGAGGGGGCTAAGTCAGGCCTGGGTTTGCTTCTATCCCCCAGTAATGGGCTCACAGTTCAAATTTCTATCCATATACCAAAACTTTAAGTCCATGGATGCAAGACTGGCTCAGCCTCTTCCTTGGACATCTGAAGGGGTCTCCAGCACTCCACCACTGTGCTTTATAACATAAGTCCCAACAGCCCACAAAGAATCTGAGAGGAATATGCAATGAACTCTATCAACCGTATGTCATAAGGACAGTTGCTCAATCACTATGCAGGTCTCGGAGGCGATCTCCTGTCCCCCACCCCTTTTAAAAATAATTGCAGGATAAGCCCAGCCCTAACCGTCTTCCTTCACCGGGAAAGGGAGTTGGGGATTGGTCCCATCATATAAACATGGCTGTCCTTCTAAAGTATGCTGTTTCTGCCTCTGTGAATAAGAGTTACAGATCATGTACTGTCCCCTCTTCACTCCCTTCCAGGTGAAGAAACTCACAGAGGGATGAAACTGAGCTGGGTTTTCTGTCTATTTAAACTAAAAACAAAAAACAAAACAAAAAAAAACAACAAAAACAGACACCTGCACTGTTCAAGAAAGATCACATGGTGTCTACACCACTTCACTGTGTCGTGTTTTACAGTACCCAACGCAAGGGAAAGAAATGCTCATTTGTCCTCTTCCCATTAAAAATGTTAAGCTTTTCAGTTGCTATTGAAAATTATTGCAGCTGAGGGCCCCCAACCCCCAAAAGCAGCTACTTTTGGTCCTATATCCCACAGAAGAGGCCTGGGACGATTTATCGGGGCTGATTCAGCACACCCGTTTCATTGTTGAATCAGCCACGATTAATTGTCCACAGCAGCACTGGGCCTCTTGTGGGGTGGCACCTCCACCCACAGCACCCCCTGCATCCCCAAGTACCTGGCCTCTTGTGGTAGGGCTATGCTCACTCCCCCCCAAGTAGAAGTGCTCCAAAAGCCCCCCCAAATAAGAGCGACTCCCCCAACATCTCACCCTCTTAAGGTAGAAGCACCTCCCGCCTGCACACCTCTTGAAATGTTCACTGGCGTGAGCAACATCTTCGACCCACTGTTTGCGCTGGCCTAATCTCCCCTCTGACCTCATGTCCTGGCCCCGTGACCAGGAAGTGACATCAGAAGGGAGCTAAGGCCAGCTGAGCAAACTTTTCAAGCAGTATGCAGGGGAGGGAGGGGAGGCAGAGAGGCGAAGAGGCCCCAGCAGTGGGGGAAGGGGCAGGGGGGCAGAGAAGAGAAGCGGCAGGAGGAGAGGCACTGGCGGGGAGAGGGGTGGAGGAGAGACACCGGGGGCACGATTCATCGCGTCAGTGTTGAAACGTCCCGCGATGAATCGTCCTACTCCGCCACCGAAGAGCATCTTATTGGAGCGTGCAGTGCGGTACATGTATGAACCAAATAAGCTATTTTGCTGCTCTTGTTAAAATGACACTCCCAGACCTCAGACCAGTTTATAGTGTTTCAAAAAGAAGTAAATTGTTGAGTACACCAGGAGAACTACTATTTTTTTTTAAGTGCTTTGCAGTACCGTCAGGGTGCAGCTTCCCTTTAAAAAGGGAGAGAGAAAAAACCACAGGGCTACAGGTCTCTGGGAGCCACAGGACTGACCCACACAGAAACCAGCTCCACTATCCTCTGAAAGAAAAGTCACTTTGGTCCATTCTTTGTTACAGTTTTGAACTTATGCTCTGCAGGCAAACACCCTTCCATATGCACATGAGCAAGAGTGAAACAGAGCCGCCTTTCTTCCTTCTACCCCCCCTCCTTTCCCCAGCCTCCCAGGCCCTATTTATCCCCTCGGTCACATGAAGTTACAGCAGGGTCTTTGCTCTGTAGGGGGCTCTTCTGTAGGGGCAATCAGTTTCAGAAGGGGAGGGTCACTGCCAGCTGTTGAGCAATGGACCAAGTTCTGCTGGGAGTTTGCTGTGGAGAGTTCCCTTGGCGTTTCTGCTGGGTCCACCGTCTGCTCAGCGGCCGGGAGATCCTCAGAGTGGTACCGCTGCAGCTTGGCAGCTGCCCGCTGACGCTTCAGGTCTGCCAAAGTGTGGTGGCACTTCTCGAGGCTCAGATCTGCAGACAGGCCCTGTTCCCTGGCACACTGGTAAGACACACTGCGATCCAGTCGCTTAGTGTAGGAGTGCTTGGGGTGGGGAATGCTGCCGTTCCTCTGTGTCACAGGTGTGCCCTGATGTGATCCGACTAGATCTTCTGCTGCGGTTCCCTGTAGGAGAGACAAAAATCATCAACACAGGCTCCAAGAGCAGCTGAATCTAAAATTTACAAACAGTGGCTCAACCAAGAACTATGGCATAACATAAGAGCTGCAAACAATAAGGGTTTCAACAGAATAACAATGCTAACTCTACTTTAATGTTGAAAAGGATTAAAACCACAGAAAGATGGGATAACAATCTATCTGCAAAGGTAGCAGGTGGAGAAAAATGCCTCAGAATAAAGTGACAGTCACAAACAGAGGTAGTATAGTGTTGTCATGAGTCATTGGCATAAAAAAACTCCAACCTGTATAACATAAGAGCTCAGTGCAAAAATTATTTTTACAGTGGGAATTCTGATTCCACTTGCTCAAAACGAGTCTGTGGTCATGGGATTCTTCATTATTCCCCAACTGATAGAATTATTTTTATATTTTTATACTTTTATATATCATTTTTAAACTTCTTTATAACTTATTAAATAGATTTAAAAGTGTAGTCACTTATCTTAAATCCTTATTGGTTCTCCTTCCCGACGCGTTTCGAATTCCTTTTTCAAGGTCGGGGGAACTAGAAAGGAACATAAATATACATTATACCTTCTGCTACTTCTAAAAACTAAAATAGTTATAAATAGCAGTCACTCACCGAAAAGATAAGGGTAAACTTACTCCAGTTTTTAGATAGCCTGTGGCAGAAAACTGGAGTAAGATTACCCTTATCTTTTCGGTGAGTGACTGCTATTTATGACTATTTTAGTTTTAGAAGTAGCAGAAGGTATAATGTATATTTATGTTCCTTTCTAGTTCCCCCGACCTTGAAAAAGGAATTCGAGACGCGTCGGGAAGGAGAACCGATAAGGATTTAAGATAAGTGACTACACTTTTAAATCTATTTAATAAGTTATAAAGAAGTTTAAAAATGATATATAAAAGTATACAAATATAAAAATAATTCTATCATTTGGGGAATAATGAAGAATCCCATGACCATGGACTCGTTTTGAGCAAGTGGAATCAGAATTCCCACTGTAAAAAGAATTTTTGCACTGAGTGATTGTTTGATTGGTTTATAATAAGGAGTGAGTCTATTGTTTTGGTAGATAACATAAGAGCTGCCATACTGGGACAGACCACAGGTCCATCGAGCCCAGTTTCCTGTTTCCAACAGTGGCCATACCAGGTCCCAAGTACCAGGCAGAAACCCAAAGAGTAGCAACATTCCAGAGTTGAGACTGTGATGTCATAATGCCTCATTCCACCAATGCCTAAGAACCAAACTCATCAGTGATGTCACAATGCCTGGACTGTCCTATACTCGGCTCACATAAGACTTGCCATACTGGGACAGACCGAAGGTCCATCAAGCCCAGTATCCTGTTTCCAATAGTGGCCAACCCAGGTAACAAGATCCTAAACAGTAAGAAATATTTTAAACTGCTTATCCTAGGAATAGACAATGGTTTATGGACTTCTCTTTTAGGAAGTTATCCAAACCTTTTTTAAACCCTACCAAGCTAAGTGCTAAGTGCCACAATCTCTGGCAACAAATTCCAGAGTTTAATGACACGTCGAGTGAAGAAATATTTTCTCCTATTACTTACTAGCTGCAATTAATGCCTCCCTAGTCTTAGTAATTTTGGAAAGAGTAAACAAGCAACTCGCACCAAATACTAGTGGATCAGAATTATTACTATAAAAAGATACAAAATAGCCAAGTGGGTTCAGGCTGTAAACTTGTAACCATTTAACACAAAAGACGCAAATGATGAAACAATTTTAAACGGGTGGAGGAAAAGACTTCAAGAGCTCAGTGAGCTAGAGCTTTGGACCCATTTAAAATTGCTTCATTTCTGTCTTTTGCGTTAAATGGTTACAAGTTTAGAGCCTGAACCTGCTTGGCTATTTTGCACCTTTTTTAAGAATATTTCTTCTCTTTGTGAGGTGCTGTGAACAAGGCTGCCCTGTGAACTTCTAAAAGCTAAGTTACTCAGCATTTCATATTCTGCTCTTTTCACTGGTTTTCAGCATTATATCTGCTTAATTTCTCTTCTCTTCCCTGTTTCTTACTAAAAAATAAAAATAAAAAAGCACAAAAAATAAACCCTTCTCTTTCCTCTGTTAAATCTTATTTCCTCTTCCTCTTCATAGGAAAAAGGGTAAGACTTTGTTAACTCTAATTAAATCCTGGTGCCTGTGGCTCAGGGTGACTAAAGTAGGGGAAATCCTGTTATAAATCCTGTGTTTTAGGGTAGCACTGATAGAACCTGCATTTTTGTTTAAAATACTGTGTTTTAGGTGGTATAGAGCCTATATTTCTGTCTTACTAGTATTCAGCCATTGTTTTCTGCTGATTAGGTGGAGAAGGGAGGGGCTCTGTTTTACTTCTAAGGTTAATTGCATTATCTTTGGGACATTGCTGTGAACAAGGCTGCCCTGTGAACTTCTAAAAGCTAAGTTACTCAGCATTTCATATTCTGCTCTTTTCACTGGTTTTCAGCATTATATCTGCTTAATTTCTCTTCTCTTCCCTGTTTCTTACTAAAAAATAAAAATAAAAAAAGCACAAAAAATAAACCCTTCTCTTTCCTCTGTTAAATCTTATTTCCTCTTCCTCTTCATAGGAAAAAGGGTAAGACTTTGTTAACTCTAATTAAATCCTGGTGCCTGTGGCTCAGGGTGACTAAAGTAGGGAAAATCCTGTTATAAATCCTGTGTTTTAGGGTAGCACTGATAGAACCTGCATTTTTGTTTAAAATACTGTGTTTTAGGTGGTATAGAGCCTATATTTCTGTCTTACTAGTATTCAGCCATTGTTTTCTGCTGATTAGGTGGAGAAGGGAGGGGCTCTGTTTTACTTCTAAGGTTAATTGCATTATCTTTGGGACATTGCTGTGAACAAGGCTGCCCTGTGAACTTCTAAAAGCTAAGTTACTCAGCATTTCATATTCTGCTCTTTTCACTGGTTTTCAGCATTATATCTGCTTAATTTCTCTTCTCCTCCCTGTTTCTTACTTAAAAAAAACAAAAAAAGCACAAAAAAAACAAACCCTTCTCTTTCCTCTGTTAAATCTTATTTCCTCTTCATAGGAATAAGGGTAAGGCTTTATTAACTCAAATTAAATCCTGGTGCCTGTGGCACAGGGTGACTAAAGTAGGGAAAATCCTGTTATAAATCCTGTGTTTTAGGGTAGCCACTGATTTGTGTTAAAGCCTACATTTTTGTTTAAAATACTGTGTTTTAGGGTGGTATAGAGCCTGTATTTCTGACTTACTAGTTTTTAGCCATTGTGTCTGCTGATTAGGTGGAGAAGGGAGGGGCTCTGGGACAGTGCTGTGAACAAGGCTGCCCTGTGAACTTCAATAAGATAAGTTGCTCAACATTTCATATTCTGCTCTTTTCACTGGTTTTCAGCATTATATCTGCTTAATTTCTCTTCTCCCTGTTTCTTACTTTAAAAAAAACCCCCAAAAAGCACAAAAAAAATAAATGTTTTATTTTGTTTGGCATTAATATTGCGTTCTCCCTGCTGATTAATAATAATAGCTAATAATAAGAATAGCTTTACTTATATCCTGCCATACCTTTTCAGTTCAAGACAGTGTACAAGAGGTGCTGTGAGAGGGGGACAGGTTCCCTCCCCCCTACTCTCTTGCAAAAAAATTATTCACTCAGGAAAAAACAGAAAGTTCTGGGGACTCACGCTGGTAATTTGCTCCTGTAGTTCTGCATTGGTCTGTCGGTCCTCATCCTCCTGCTCGGTCTCCGTTTCCCGCTGTCTCACCTGCTTCCAGACACTGGCTTCCTGCTCATGCTCCTTGCGATACAAGTTGGTGCGTTCAGTGACGCTCACTCGCCGGACAACCTTCCTGCAGGATAGAAGACGGGCTTGGCTATGTCCTGTGATCGCTTCTTATCCCCTTCACAACCTCTTTTTATCACTGCGCTGCCCCTGTCCTCCTTATAGCTGCCAGTCTTCCTGTGCCCTCCCCAATCTCTGCCTGTCTGCACTCTTCATTAGCTCCTAACCCTCTGCTGCTGCTGTTCTCTCTTCCCTTTATCGCCCACTCTGCTCGTATCCTCCTTACCCCCTACTGCCGGCACTGGACGTGCGTCGCTGCAGTGCCGACTTGTGCTTATCGTGAGATTTCATGATGGCTTCGTGTTTGTGTTTCAGTTCCAGGAGTTTTCTTCTGATCTCATCATCTCCACAAACATCTGTGGAGACAGAGAAAGAGAGAGAGTGTCAGTCATATGGGCCACAGTGTGCTGCGTAAGCCCTTCCTAGATTACAAAGGCACTGCATTGCTTCCACTTCCTAGAACCAGAGTTGTACATGTGCACAGAATTAGAGAATGACACAGGGACAAATTTATCCCTGTCCCCATCCGTCCCCACAAGTTTTGTCACTGTCCCATTCCTGTAATCTCTGCCTTAAACCACACAAGGCTCGAATACTTATGATTTTAAAGTGATTGAGGCTTGTGCAGGTGAGGACAGAGCTTGTGGGAACGGGGCAGAAAAAGAACTCGCTGGGATGGGAATATGAGTTCTCGTGGGGACAGGGAAAAATTTGTCCCCGGGTCATTCTCTACACAGAATCTCTAAAGAATGGAGCATGCAAGACATAAGGAACAAGGCTTACATAAGAAACTCTGTTTTAACCCTATATGGCACACTGTTGCTTTGGGGCAAAACACCATTTTCTGTGAGTATTGGACACAATTAACTGAAAGCAACAAACCAATAAAAAGGCCTGCCACCTAGCAAATATATATCAATTATTACTGTATATAACTGGTATGAGCCGTTGACATAAGTGGAAACGTGCTGTTTACTAGTTGAAAGTTTTTGGCCATTTAAAAAAAATCGACAAGAGTTTTTCTGGTCACGGTTGAAGTCCAAAAATGTATGAAAATATTATTAGTTTATTATTATTAGTTTATTAGGATTTTTATATACCGCCTATCAAGGTTATCTAAGCGGTTTTTACAATCAGGTACTCAAGCATTTTCCCTATCTGTCCCGGTGGGCTCACAATTTATCTAACGCTCGAACTTTGTGTGCCGTAACACTTCCTTTGAGGCATAGCAGAAGGAAATGCAGGTCTCCAACCATGTAGAAATAGTTCTCTTGGTGACAAGACGACCTAGTTTGTTGGGATCAAAGGATATAAACAGTTGAGGTGAAGTCCTGTGTGACTTAGTTCTTTGTATATAGTACGCCAAGGCACGTTTACAGTCCAATGTATGAAGAGCTGCTTCTCTAGGATGAGAACGAGGCCTTGAAAAGAAGACTGGAAGCACAATGGATTGATTCAGATAAAATTCCGTGACAACTTTTGGAAGGAATTTTGAGAGCAAAGAACCACCTTGTCATGGTGAAATACTGTATACGGTGGGTCGGAAACCAGTGCTTGAAGTTCACTGACTCGACGAGCAGAAGTGACAGCAGTCAAAAAACCCACTTTCCAAGTAAGGAACTCGAGATGAGTAGATGCTAGTGGTTCAAATGGAGGCTTCATTAATGTGGCAGGAACTACATTAAGATCCCAGACAACTGGAGGTAGTTTCAGGGGAGGTTTGGAGTTAAAAAGACCTTTCATAAACCTAGAAACCAGAGGTTGAAGTGTACATGTGCGCTAAGGGTTTTATTATAGCAGATTGTAATCTGCTTAGTTTATTTATTTAAAAAATTTCTTAACCGCCTATAACTAAGTACCAGTCATAAAAAATAAGAAACATACAACACATATTATATAAACAGTAATAGCAGTTCCTTCATATCAGTCATATTTTATAGCATTCAACAGCATATCAATACAGAAACATTCATAACCCAGAAAAAACATTTATTGAAATAATTCTTCACATAATGTAGTTTTCAGAAGTTTCTTAAACTTCTGAAAATCTACAAGAGCTCTTAGTGGTCCAGTTAACTGATTTCACAGTGTTACTCCCATGAAAGAAATAGCGGAGGACCTAGTGCTCTCATAGTGCACTGCTGAGAAACCTGTCAGCAACAATCGTACTGCTCTGAGTGGCCTATAAAGTGCCAAAGCCTGCGACAAATAACATGGGATCCCTTTGTGAATGACCGTGAACACCAACTCTATTGTCTTAAAAATTATGTGTGATCGTACAGGCAGCCAATGAAGTTTTTTCAACCACAGAGTTATGGTCGAATTTTCTCAGACTACAAAATCAACCATGCAGCAGCATTTTGAATCATCTGCAGAGCTTTATATTGCATGGTCGCAATCCTGAGATAAAGGGCATTGCAATAGTCTAATTTTGAAATAACTACTGCCTGCACCACAATGCAAAAATCAAATATCGACAGCATCGGCTTTAATCTTCTCAGTAACCGCAACTGGGGGAAAAAAAAAAAAAAGCAGATTTTACTTCAGAAAGTATCTGATCCTTCACAGTAAGGGTACTGTCCAACCAGACCCCTAATATTTTATAAATTTATAAGTGGAATAGAAATTTTTTAAATAAATACCTGAAAAGGTTTTTACTATGAGGTTTTGCCTCAATGCAAGCTTTTCAAATTCTTTTTCAGCCTCACCTAGGCCCAGATTCTCGAAATGGCACCAATATCAGCAACCACGCATTGGCACCAGTTTTGGAATCAAACCAAAAGAATACTCTGTTCCTCTAAGAATTTAAGCTGCTAAGAGAGATAACTAGTGAAGTAATTAAATTTCTTGATGACACAAAGTTATTTAAAGCTGTTAAATTGCAAGAGGATTGTGAAAAATTGCAAGAGGATCCTTGTGAGACTGGGCATCAAAATGGCAGATATGAGTAATTGCAAAGTGATGCACTTGGGAAAGAATAACCCAAAATTATAGCTATTTGATGCAAGGTTCCATCATTGATAATACATTGAAACCCTCGGTTTAGGTTGGCCACTGTTGGAAACAGGATACTGGGCTTCATGGACCTGGCAACCCTTATATTATCTTTGAGCCAATATTACATTACATTAGAGATTTCTATTCCGCCATTACCTTGCGGTTCAAGGCGGGTTACAAAAGAGATTAAAAAAAAAAAATGGAGGGTTACAATGGAAGAACATTTGTCCTTTCTAGAGAGGTAAAGAGTAGGTTATGTAGTTTCAGTGTGGCGGGAAGAGGGAGGGGGAAGTACGGTAAGTTTGAAGTTAAGACTGTTTCAGGAATTTCTTGAAGATTGTAGTTTTTATTTCTTTTCTGAAGTTATGGCTGTTTCAGGAATTCAACAATAGCTGTAGAAACCATACCTCCCTTGTTTACACCTCTGAAAAAAAAACAAATCTGAATTTTGGAATTCATTCGTTATTTCTAGGGTGACATCTTCTCCTTGGAAAGGCACAACAACTGATCAATCTTGAGACAAATTAGGTCCATAAACCTCAGTCAACAGGATGGTTGGTACAAGATTTTCAGGAAAAACAAGACGATGAAAAGATGGAGACAATGAGACACCGGAATGGTTCATGAAAGAAAGCCAACACTGCTACGTTTTGGCAAATGCCTATGTCACATGTTTCTTCAGAACTCAATGGAAATTTGTAAAAATGCCATATCACATAGAAACATAGAAACATAGAAAGATGACGGCAGAAAAGGGCCAAGGCCCATCAAGTCTGCCCACTATAGACCCTCCCCTTAAGATTAGCTAGTGTTTTGCCCTGACCCTCTTAGGGATCCCACATGGGCGTCCCATTTATTCTTAAAATCTGGCACGCTGCTGGCCTCGATCACCTGCACTGGAAGCCCGTTCCACCGATCAATCACTCGCTCCGTGAAGAAATACTTCCTGGTGTCGCCGTGAAATTTTCCGCCCCTGAGTTTGAGCGGGTGCCCTCTTGTGGTTGAGGGGCCTCTAAGAAGGAAGATGTCATCTTCCACTTCTATACGTCCGGTGACGTATTTAAACGTCTCAATCATGTCTCCCCTCTCCCTGCACTCCTCTAGAGTGTAGAGCTGCAAATTGTCTAGTCTTGCTTCGTACGGGAGACCTTTAAGCCCTGAGACCATTCTGGTGGCCATTCTTTGGACCGACTCGACCCTCTGCACGTCTTTGCGGTAGTGTGGCTTCCAGAATTGCACGCAGTATTCCAGATGAGGTCTCACCATGGCCCTGTACAATGGCATAATGACAACAGGCTTTCTGCTGACAAAACTTCTACGGATGCAACCCAGCATCTGCCTTGCCTTTGAGGAAGCCTTCTCCACCTGATTGGCAGATTTCATGTCTGCACTAATGATTACTCCCAAATCTCGTTCCGCTGAAGTCCTGGTCAAGGTCTCCCCGTTCAAGGTATAAGTTCTGCACGGGTTTCTGTTACCTAGGTGCATGACCTTACATTTTCCAGCATTGAAGCCCAGCTGCCAGGTTGAGGACCAGCATTCCAATGTGCGCAGGTCCTGCGCCATACTATCTTGTAAATTGTCCTCGCTTACCATATTACATAGTTTGGCGTCGTCGGCGAATAATGTTACTTTACCTTGAAGCCCTTGAGTCAGATCTCCTATGAATAAGTTGAAGAGGAGCGGACCCAAGACCGAGCCCTGAGGCACCCCGCTGGTCACCTCCGATGTCCCAGAGAAAGTACCGTTAACCATCACCCTCTGACGTCTGCCACTCAGCCAATCTCTGACCTATGCCGTCAGAGTCTCTCCCAACCCCATTGATTTCATCTTGTTTAACAGTCTGCGGTGTGGGACGCTGTCAAAAGCTTTACTGAAGTCCAGGTACACTATGTCCAGTGAATCTCCTTCATCCAGTCTTTTTGTTACCCAGTCAAAGAAGCTGATGAGGTTTGATTGGCAGGACCTACCCTTGGTGAATCCATGTTGATTGGGGTCCCGTAGATTCCCTTCGTTCAAGACCGTGTCCAACTGGCGTTTGATCAGTGTTTCCATGATTTTGCATACTATTGATGTCAGACTCACCGGTCTGTAATTTGCAGCCTCTGTCTTGCAACCCTTTTTGTGTAGAGGAACGACGTTAGCTGTTTTCCAGTCCAAGGGGACTGTCCCTGTACTCAGTGAGAGATTGAATAGTACGGCTAACGGTTCTGCCAGGACATCACCTAACTCCCTAAGCACTCTGGGGTGCAGATTGTCCGGTCCCATGGCTTTGTCCACCTTGAGTTTTGTTAGCTCAAAGTAAACCTCGCTGGGTGTGAATTTAAAATTACGAAACGGGTCTTTTGTGTTTGACTGTGGTTTCAATTGAGGGCCGGACCCTGGCGCCTCGCAGGTGAAGACCGAGCTGAAGTATTTATTTAGTATTTCTGCTTTTTCGGGATCTGATTCTGCGTAATTCCCGTCTGTTTTTTTCAGGCGTACTATCCCGTCTGTGTTTTTTTTCCTGTCACTGATATACCGGAAGAAGGATTTGTCCCCTTTCTTAATGTTGTTTGCTAGAGTTTCTTCCACTCGAAGTTTGGCCTCCCTGACTGCCGTTTTGACCTCTGTGGACTTGATCCTGTGTAGCAGTTGATCTTCGCTTTTCCCGGTGCGTTTGAAGGAAGCAAATGCGTTTTTCTTCTCCTTAACGAGACGTGAGATCTCTGCGGTGAACCACTGGGGTTTGTCCTTTCTTCGCTGTTTATGTGATGATTTTATGTAACGGCAGGTTGCCTTGTGTATGACAGATTTCAGGGATGACCACATATCCTCCACATTCTCTGTCTCCGTTTGGTCCTGGAGTGCCTGATGGACGAAAACTCCCATACGTGCAAAGTCTGTTCCTCGGAAGTTGAGTACCTTTGTTTTAGTGTTTGATCTATGGAAACCTTTCCTCAGATGGAACCATATCATGTTGTGATCGCTGGAGGCTAGCTTATCTCCCACGAAGATTTCTGAGACGCTTTCTCCATTGGTGAGTACTAGGTCAAGGATCGTTTGGGCCCTAGTGGGTTCCATTACCATTTGATTGAGGCGTGCTCCTCTTATGGAGGCTAATAGCCTCTTGCTTCCGCTGGTTGTTGCTGAAGGTGTGCTCCAGTCTACATCCGGCATATTGAAGTCTCCCATTAGTACAACGTCCCCCCTTAGCGCGATATTTTCTATGTCTTCGATTAGTTCCGTGTCCTTGTCTTCCGGTTGTCTCGGAGGTCTGTATACCACACCAAGATACAGGCATTTTTCTCTCCCTCTGGCCAGGTTCACCCAGAGGGATTCCCCGCTGTACTTGACTTCCGAGATTCTGGTGGTTTTGATTCCTTCTTTAATGTATAGCGCTACCCCTCCGCCTAATCTGCCCTCTCTGTCTCGACGAAGTAAGCTGTAACCCGGTATAGCCATATCACAAACATGAAAAAAGCATAACTCACATATAAAGATGATAAATGTCATATGAACACAGTACTAGTGATGAAGGCATCAAAATATGCAATAAAACCGTTATGATCAGCTATTTGTGATAGAAATTAATCTTGTTTATGAATGATACATTTTGGCCACTTAATATCAAATATTAAAAAACATATATGGCAATAGCATCATTGATCAATTATGCTAAATGTGCTTGAAAACATTTATAATAAAAATCAATGTCATTTTGCTTATAAACAAGCGCAGAGACTGCAACTTATCCTTATGGCCACTAGGTGTCAGAACACTCCCTCATTGCATAGAATAGCTCAAGTGAAACGTACTTCGTGTTTCATTGTACAGGCAGAGGTGTAGTAAGGTATGGCAGACCGTACTGGGCGCTGTCTTTGTGGGGGTGCCAGCATCTCTCCCCCCCCCCAACACCATGCTCGCACTCTCACTTCCCTGGTACCTCTTTAAAACCTTCACCAGCACCAGCAACTACTCTAGCCTGCTGTTCATGCCAGCCTGGCTCCCTCTGAAATCACTTCCAGGTCACAGGGCCTATTTGAAAGAAGCGGTGCTAACGGCTCACCGAGACCAGCAGCAGTTTCGGGAGTCCCTCTCTAGCAGGGCACCTGATCACAGTTACACCGCATGTAGATCTTCATATTAATATTGAAGAGTGTCAGCTCAGGAGTGGCGTGTGAGCACCGCTCCGCCTCTCCCACGACTCAGCAGGGGAAAAAAAAAAAAAAAAGATTGCTTTCAAGTAGCGGGCTGACATCTTTTCGCCAGCCCGTTCAGGAGAGGAGTGTGATCACTGCTCCGCCTCTCCCACGACCTAACAGGGAGAAAAGATTTAATCTCCTCTCCCTGTTGGTAACGGGGAGGAGATCGAGCTGGCTCGACCGACCTGCATGCCGGTCTGATGTAGTCCCTCTGTGGCAGCGTGGGCTGGCTCCCGCCTTCAACTGCCCTCAGCACGCCGTTGTTGCAGCTTGAATTCAACGGAGCTGGTCCTATGCTGGTTTGGGAGGGGGCGAAGCAGTGCTCCCACACTCCTCTCCGCTAGTGGCTGGACATGAACACAAGGAGCCAAAAGCCAGAACTCTCCCATCCACCACGAAAAGAAACAGGACCCAATTCTTCAACTCTTAACCGCCACCATAGAACCATTCAGGCATCAGGCAACGGCTCCCTCAGCTGCCAGATCGGAGCAACTGTCAAACTGGAAATCGGTAGGTGAGCTCAAAAGAAGCAAACACCAACAAGACTGGAAGTCCCAAATGAAAACAGCAGAGACAGAACAAAAAACCAACAAAAAAGAAATTTAAAAGAAAAATCAACAAAGACAAAATAAAACTAAAACAAAAGCAGGACAAGGGAGGCAGCACAGAAGATGACCTAACTGGCCGCCATCTTGTTGGAATATTCATTTCTATCTCTATCTCTACCTCTGTCTTTATATTTTTATGTTTACTTTTCATAAATTGTTTCTTCAGGTACTTTAGTTAGATTGTGAGCCTTTGGGACAGTTAGGGAATTTCCAAGTACCTATCTTATTTATTTTTATTTATTGTATCTTTTAATGCATCATTTTTGTAAACCGCTTAGAAACCTCACGGTTATTAGCAGTATATAAAAATTAAATTAAATTAAATTGGAATCTAAATTTGTATATTACACATCAACATTCCATAAAACAGACCTTGACAAAAGCTCAGAAAATAAAAGCATAAACGTCAGTCTGATAGGACAGGATAGGTAGCTCCTGGAGGGATCCACATGGATTCTATTTTTACACAAGAAATATTCAGATACAGAGAAACGACATTGGGCAATTAAAATGAAGACCTGGATAATGTATTGCAATTTGACAATGAGTGAGGAAGAAGCAGCCCAGTCCCTTAAAAACACAGACATATTATTCATTGAGCCAGCAAAGCAAGCTTTGTTTTGCCTGATGCTAAACAATTCTAATTCGCATTGCAAATGCCACTGGAAACGGATACTTTATTAAAAGGCATTTGAGTTTTTTCTAGAAACGCGACGGCAGATAAAGGCCAAATGGCCCATGCAGTCTGCCCATCCGCAGTAACCATTATCTCTTTCTCTCTCCGAGAGATCCCAGGTGCCTATCCCAGGCCCTCTTGAATTCAGACACAGTCTCTGTCTCTACCACCTCTTCTGGGAGACTGTTCCACACATCTACCACCCTTTCTGTAAGAAAGTATTTCCTTAGATGACTCTGGAGCCTTTCACCTCTTAACTTCATCCTATGGCTTCTCATTGCACCGTTTCCTTTTTATTAAGAATTTCAAATATAGGCTCTCGTTTACAAAGCTGCACTAGCGTTTTTAGCAGCGATAAGGACTCCGATGCTCACAGGAATTCTATAAGCATCAGAGTTCTTACCGCCGCTAATGTGGCTTTGTAAAGGAGGGGGATAGATTACAAAACAACAGCATGAAACGGTTATTACAATAAAGATATTACAAAATGAAGCCAGTACAGAGATAAAAACCCTTCCTTACTCATCCCCTTATAAAGCCTAAATCTGGAAGGTGAAATATCAGTTAAAAAAACAAAAGAAAACATAAATCTCTATGAACTGTACACTTCCCCCTCCAAATTCTCGGGTTTAGTACTCACAAATTCGGTTATTCATGGGTTTTTCCTCTGATCCATCCCCCGCCTCTCTCCTGTGTCCAGGACCTCCCCAGACCTTATCTGGTGGTCTAGCGGTGAAGCGGGGCAGGAGCAATCTTCCTACGCTCCTGCCCCGTGAAGAGCCATCAACGGGAACACATGGCAGCCATTTCTGATGACAGCTCTGCACGGGGCAGGAGCGTAGGAAGATCGCACCTGCCCCGCTTCACCGCTAGACCACCAGATAAGGTCTGGGGAGGTCTGGGAGGCAGGAGGGGGTGGATCAGAGTCGGCCCTAAAAGTTATTTGTGATTTTTCAATATTCGCAAGTTGGCTCTACCCCTAATCCCCCGTGTATACGGAGAGAAAAGAGTACTACTAAAAGAGCTCCCTTCACCTGTGAGGAGACTGGTTTCTGACATCTCCCCGCTGGAAAGGAGAATCTATCCATAAAAGAAAAATAAAAAGGGACAAAAGATATTGCCTCAGATCCTTCTCTACTTTCTGCTTATATTTATAAACATTTAAGCAGTAAACTACAAGTTCTAGAGGACAGAGCTTATATATATCGTTCCCAGATTATCAAAAATTGTTTTTTTTCTTTTATAAGGGACGGCTTTACTCCATTTGTTTTTTTTTTCATCAACGTTAAATGACGTAGTATTACACCAACCCCAGAATGGCAGAGAATGTGAAGTTGTCTATACAGTAATAACTTTTTTTTTTTTACCAATTAGATAAGTTTTGCAGATAAATAAATGTCTTCCCCTCTCTGCAATATAAAAACTTCAAATCTGTTTAAAAAAAAGCCTGTCACTGAAAATGGGATTGTTGAATTACAGTTGTTAGCTCACAAGTACACATATTGAACTCATTAGCATCCGATCAGCGCTTGCCCAATGTCTGTCTCTTACTCATTGCCACAAGTACCACCGAGTGGCCCATGTTCTTCATCAAAACTGACACTGTAAATATCTTCTTCTTGTCCGCCTCAAAAGAAAGTATTATTGAAAGCATTACCGACTGTGCACTAGTCATTGTTAAACCACCACTGCACGGGTCCTCTTTGTAGCCACTGTAAACCTCACCGATTGCCCAAAAGTCTATCATCAATTTTTACCGTGAGCGGCCTTTGTAATCCGCCTAGAACTTTGGTTAGAGTGAAATAGAAATATGAAAATAAGTAAATAAGGGCTCCTTTTGCTAAACTGCTTCTTACTGCGAGTCGGCGAGGTTCAACGTTCCGACGCTTATTCCATTCTTATAGTGTCGGAGCATTTACCTCAGAGGCCCACAGTAAGAAGCTCTTCCACAGTTTAGTAAAACCCAGTGTAAATAAATTAAAAGAAGATTCTTAAATACCAACAAATGCAATCAGAGGGCAAGAATATGTGCTGGAAAGATACAGAAATTATCCTAGTTGTCTTGGTTAAAAAGAATTTCCAAGCATTAGGATACAACCTTGTATCGTAAACTTGTTCGGTAATTATGTCAAATTGTAACCTGTCAACTATATAATATGTATGTTTAACCTGTAAGCCGTTCTGAGCTCTTCAGGGACAACGGCCTAGAAAACGATTTAATTCAATTAATAAATACATTTTGGTATGTTGCCTAGGCATATTACACCTTATGGACTCCAGGGGGTGCTTTTTGGGGGGACAATGCCTTAGCAGTGAATCAGAGACTGTGATAATACTCCACATGGCCTGGCATAAAAGTGAGGTTCGTTCCTGTCCTGTTATCCACAAAATTAACCCATTTGGAGATTCTACCCACTGAAAAAGGAAGGGGGCATCTAGCTTCATCGTCATGCATTTGATTAGGAATACTGTCCATCACTCACCTAAAGGAGTCTCTTCCAGGCTGGACTTTGCATTCAGGTCTGCATCATGAGCCACCAACAACTCCACAAGATGAATCTGCCAGCAGGAGGGGCAGAGGAGAAGAAACAAAATTAAATTCAACCCTATAGAATTTTGAATTATCCCTTCCCAATTCTTACCCTAAACTCAGAAAAAAAAAAAAAACCTGACATACCTCAATCTAATAATAATAATCTAATATAATAAAATGCTATGCCGCGCATGCGCACTCAAAAGTCGTGTTCCCTGATCCGTTGCGGACATGAGAGTGCGCATGCGCGGCCCCGGCTGCGGCTTTCAAATAAAAAAAAAAAATAACAGTTGCGGCGGCCTTCCTCACCCCCGGCTCTCACTGTGCATGGTACCGGCTCCTCTCTCGAACTGCACCAGGATCGAGAGAGGAGCTGCGGCGGAGGCTTTCAAATTAAAAAAAAAAAGTTACACAGCTGCGGCGGCCTTCCTCACCCCCGGCTCTCACTGTGCATGGTACTGATTGAACAGCTAAAAGGAAAACCCAATGTAGTACACGAGAGAATATGATTACCATGCAGAAAGTAGGGGGACAACAATCGCGCTTATGCTCAAAGCCACCGCCACGACTCCTCTCTCGAACCGCACTAGGATCGAGAGAGGAGCTGCAGCGGCGGCTTTCAAATAAAAAAAAAAATACACAACTGGAGGTCGCCGCTCTCACCCGGCTCTCACGGTGCGGCTGAGCGCTGGCGGCCAGCGAACCCTAATTGTGGTGGCGGCTTTCAACTATAAAAACAAAAAAAATACTCTTCATGCTCTCCCCTCTCTCACAGAAAGTCATTTTTTCATTGCCACCCCCCCCAACACCACACAAACCTCCTCCACACACCTGAACCCCCGTTGAACCTCCCATCTGACATTCCCACTGCGGTGTGACAATCCCATCCAAACCTCACTTTCCGCTCGCTTAATTCCTTGCCTACACCATCCCTTCTCGCATTCAAAAAAAATACAAACTGCTGCACAGGAAAATGGACAGGGGAAGAAATGCTGCTGCAGCTGCTGTACAGGGAAGGGGGAGGGAGGAAAATGCTGCACAGGGAAGTAGGGAGGGGGGAAATGCTGATGCACAAGGAAATGGAGGGGGAGGGAATGCTGATATGGCTACTGTACAGGAAAATGGACAAGGGGAGATAAATGCTGCATAGGGGGCAGGAAGAGAGACAAATAGAAAGAAAGACAAATAATAGGAGGGAGGGAGACAGAAAGAAAAGAAGAAAGACACAAGGGCAGGGAGTGAGACAGACAGAAAGAAAGACAGACAGACATATATTCTAGCACCCGTTAATGTAACGGGCTTAAAGACTAGTAATAATAATAAATTTATTCTTTTATACCGCCATTACCAAACGTTCTATCTAGGCAGTTTACACCATAAGAAACTGGACAATCAGCGAAATACATTCATACCATAAAAATAAAATATTTCAATAAAAGTTAAAAATATGATTACAATCTTAAAAGTATTCAACTAAGTGATAAATTTGTCAAGCAGAAATGACTTGACTCATTTTTGAAAAGAACAGTAGGACATGGCTTGATGAATACATTCACCAAGCCAAAATTGCAGTTTACCTGCTTGAAACGCTAAGGTCCTGTCAAAAAAGGTCTTATATCGGATACCATTTCGCTTAGGATAGGCAAATAAGTGAGAACTTCTTGTATTCCTTGATGGTCTATATAACTCAAAGTGACCCAACGTCTCAGTCTATAGCAAACAAGGGCCACACACTGAATACGAGAAGCCACCCTAGGTGCATCTCTAGGGATTAACATGTGCTTCTCCCCCCCCCACACACACACACACACACCCACACCCCCCCCCCCACACACACCCTCTTTAAAGACATGAAAGTTACGGGTTCCCACACAAAAAGTCTGGTGGATGCAGTAACAATTTTTCCTGCGACATCCGGTTAATGCTGGTCCCAACTATTCATGGGTTTTAGACTTGAGATCTATGTAGACACCCCTCGGAGATTTTCTCCCCGGAGAGAAAGTGTGTCTGGATACAGTGACTCTAGATGCAAAGTTCTCAAAGTGAGACTGAGCACAGAGCTCTCAGAAGCCAGGATCTTAGAGACTCCTCAGCCACACTGTTCTGTTTATTGGACAGTTGCTACTAGAAAGTCTCTCTCTCCAGTGTTTTTCCTTATTTTTATTTTGCTTCAATATGACATTTCAGCTTCTCCTGGGGTGTTAACGGACTGTGGCGATTTTGATAAGGCTGGAGCCAACACCATTTTTATTACAAGCCAAAGAGGTTTCACATTACAATACCCATAAAATTATACAAAGCTCCTCTCTAGCAATGCTTGCAGATACAGTGCAGTTAGAACATCCCTGGGAACACACACATGAGATTTGTAGTACTCACTTGTCCCCAGAAGGAGGCAGCATGCAGCGGCGTCCATCCATCAATGTCCCTCACACTCGTTCTGGCCTTGTTCTCTAGTAACAGCTCTGCTGATCCCAAGTATCCATTCGCCGAGGCAATGTGCAGCTACACAGAAAAACAGTAAATTATCAGTACAAAAGCTCTGTTTTAGTCATGTCTTCTGTCCTTCCCAGAAACCCCTTCCATTCCTTCAGCTGCTCCCCCCATCAACCATCCAAACCCCTGCTCTTGGAAGGCACCAACCAAAGAACTCCAAGTTGATAGGACAGATTGGGCTGGAACTAGAATGGCCCCAATCCTTTTTTTCATCAGACTAAACTAAACTAAAACTTATATACTGGGTCTTCAAGCAAAGGAAGATCAACGCAGTTAATAAATTAAAAAATAAAGTAAACTGAAATACAAGAGAGTTAGTTTTCAAAATGTTTAGCGAATAAAAAAGTTTATGGAAGAGTTGGAAAGAACTGGGACACCTCAAAATTAGGGGAAGTTCATTCATTAGTTGGGGAAATTTAAATGCCAGAGAGCTGCTAAAATACTTAACTCCTTGAATTCCTTTCCTAGAAGGAAGAGAAAGTTCAAATCGATGAATGAAAATCTATAAACATTCCATAGCAGAGGAACAAGAGAAACAAAGATACCATGTAGAATCTTAAAAACAATATATAAACACTTAAACTGAATTCTAAAATAAACTGGGAGCCAATGGAGAGAGAAAAGCAAAGGAGTCACATGGTCGAATTTGCTCTTTCCATAGATCAACTTCACAGCGGTATTCTGAATCAATTGTAGTCTTTGAAGGCAGTTCTTCGTGATGCCAAGATAAATGGCGTTACAATAATCTAACCGGGATAATATAATAGATTGGACCAAAACATAAAGATCTGACCTTCCTCAACATTTGTAAGCTGAAAAAACATTTCTTAACCAGAGAGTTTATTTGATTCTTAAAAGTAAGAGAAAAATCAAATAGTATTCCCAAAATCTTAGAGGAGAAATCAATTTGTAGGGAGGCTCCAGAATCCAAAAGTATAGTGGAAGGATGATGATCCAATTTTGGGCCTAACCACAGAAGTTTAATTTTAGCTGCATTTAGCTTCATCTGGACAGACATAGCCCAAGTTTGAAGTTTCGAGATACAGTGATTTATTTTAAAAGTTAAATTGGTAATATTTGGGTCAATCTCAATCAGTCTAAAAATGTCATCCGCATAAGTAAAAAGCATTTCCCACGCTGACAGCTTATAAATATTCAAAGTTGTCATATAAAGATTGAACAAAATTGGAGGAAGCGGAGAGCTCTGGGGAACTCCACAAGGAGGTTGCCAGGAATTAGAAATATTACCATCAATATTAACTGAATAAGATCGGAACAATAAAAATTTAGACAACCAAACAAGAACTACCTGATTAAGACCGATATCAAAAAGTAATTGGAGCAAATTGTCATGATGTACTACATCAAACGCCACGGACAAATCAAACTGAAGCAAAATTGAACATTTATTTTGAAGTCGTAGTTGTTGGATTTTAGAAAGAAAAGAGATCCATAAAGTTTTGGTACTAAAATTAGAATGAAGCCCATATTGAAAAGGTTGAAGTAATGACAACTTAGCACTCTGCTTGCAGCCCCAAATCTACAAGTGAGAAACCTTCTGCTGGCATAAAGGGCTAGATTCATTAAAGACATCATTCGTTGACGATCACTTCTAACCGACCCGATTCACTAAACGGCCCACCACGTGTTTTTCTCCTCGATCGCCCATTTTCTGGTCCAGCCAAATTAGTAAAATACCACGTAAAATAGCCAAGCGATTGATTCACTTGCATTGTTGGCTATTTAGCATCGGGTTTTACCGAGCCTAAAACTCGATTGCTGTCGACCTGTGTTACCGACAGGTCTACCTGGGGTTTCTTTTCTTTTTTTTTTTCAATGGCATAGATATTTTGCATGTATTACACACACAAAATATCTGCCCCATAAAAAAAGAAAAAAAATCCCCACCGCTGCCACGGCCCTCCCCCAATGACCTCTGACAATCACCCCCCCCCCCCCGACAAACGTAGCTACCGTCCCTAAAAGAAACGGCAGGAGTGATGCCCACTCCCTCCTGCCTGGAAAGACCTCCCCCCTCCCCTCCCCAAAGAAAAAGGCATGAGGGCTGCCCACTCCCTCCTGTTCCCTCCCCCTCTCATGCCTCATACCTTAAAGTTGAGACCAGGAGGTACTGAAAACACCTCCTGCTCCTCCTCTCTTGCGATGACACTAGGGAGGGGCTTAAGGCCCTGATTGGCTCAGATACCTCAGGCTCCTCCCTTGGGAGGTGCCTGAGGCGTCTGAGCCAATCAGAGACTTCCTTAGGATGGAGCCTAAGGAAGTCCCTGATAGAGGCATGATTGGCCAATTAGGGACTTCCTTAGGCTCTTTCTTAAGGAAGTCCCTGATTGGCCCCTTGGGAGGAGCCTGAGGTGTCTGAGCCATTGGAAAATCAGCCAGAGACTCGATCAACAGCGACTGAGTCGCTATCTTTAGTGAATCTAGTCCTAAGTCAGGGAGCATTACTACAACCTCTGCCACACAAACACAACAATGGATTCAAACACCTGCTTGACAGAGCTTGCTATCTATTCAAGATAATCAGGAGAAGATGTCCTACCTTCAGCCATCCTCCCCAGACTAACTTTCATATCCTAGTTTATCTTCCCCCACTCTACGACAGTTAGAAAAAAGCTTACACACACCGGAGGGAATCACCCCACTGTCTAAGGCAGCTCATGTGAGACTCTAGGTGAACATAACATAAGAACATAAGCAATGCCTCTCCTGGGTCAGACCTGAGGTCCATCATGCCCAGAAGTCCGCTCACACGGCGGCCCAACAGGTCCAGGACCTGTGCAGTAATCCTCTATTTATACCCTTCTATCCCCTTTTCAGCAGGAAATTGTCCAATCCTTTCTTAAACCCCAGTACTGTACTCTGCCCTATTACGCCTTCTGGAAGCGCATTCCAGTTGTCCACCACTCGTTGGGTAAAGAAGAACTTCCTAGCATTCGTTTTGAATCTGTCCCCTTTCAACTTTTCTGAGTGCCCTCTTGTTCTTTTATTTTTAGAAAGTTTGAAGAATCTATCCCTCTCTACTCTCTCTATGTCCTTCATGATCTTATAAGTCTCTATCATATCCCCTCTAAGTCTCCTCTTCTCCAGGGAAAAGAGACCCAGTTTCTCCAATCTCTCAGCGTATGAAAGGTTTTCCATCCCTTTTATCAGACGTGTCGCTCTCCTCTGAACCCTCTCGAGTAACGCCATATCCTTCTTAAGGTACGGCGACCAATATTGGACGCAGTATTCCAGATGCGGGCGCACCATCGCCCGATACAACAGCAGGATAACTTCTTTTGTCCTGGTTGTAATACCCTTCTTGATTATACCTAGCATTCTATTTGCTTTCTTAGCGGCCGCTGCGCACTGTGACGTCGGCTTCATTGTCATGTCCACCATTACCCCCAAGTCCCTTTCTTGGGTACTCTCATTCAATAACATCCCTCCCATCGTATAGTTGTACCTTGGGTTTCTGCTTCCCACATGCAATACTTTACATTTCTCAATGTTGAACTTCATCTGCCATCTCGCCGCCCATTCCCCCAGTTTGTTCAAGTCCCTTTGCAATTCTTCGCATTCCTCTTTAGTTCCAGTTCCACTAAATATTTTTGTATCGTCCGCAAATTTTATTATCTCACACTTCGTCCCTGTTTCTAGATCATTTATGAATATATTAAATAGCAGCGGCCCGAGCACCGAGCCCTGCGGAACACCACTCGTGAACCTCATCCAGTCCGAGTAGTGGCCCTTCACTCCTACCCTCTGTTTCCTACCTGCCAACCAGTTTCTGATCCATCTATGTACGTCTCCATCCACCCCATGATTCTTCAGTTTCCGGAGTAGACGTTCGTGAGGCACCTTGTCAAAGGCTTTTTGGAAATCAAGGTATATGATGTCTATGGGGTCTCCCCTGTCCATCCTTTTGTTAATTCCTTCGAAGAAGTGCAATAAGTTAGTTAGGCACGATCTCCCCCTGCAGAAACCATGTTGGCTTGTTTTCAGAAGTTCGTTTCTATCCAAATGTTCATCGATGTTTTCTTTTATCAGTGCTTCCGCCATTTTCCCCGGAACCGAGGTCAGACTCACCGGTCTGTAGTTTCCCGGGTCACCTCTTGATCCCTTTTTAAAGATGGGCGTGACGTTGGCTATCTTCCAATCCTCCGGGATCATGCCTGCTTTCAAGGATAGGTTGCAAATTTGCTGCAGTAGTTCAGCTATCTCCTCCTTTAATTCTTTCAAAACCCTTGGATGGATTCCATCCGGACCAGGGGATTTGTCAGTTTTAAGTTTTTCTATCTGCCTGTGTACATCATCAAGGCTCACTTCCATGGATGTTAATTTTTCTGCTTGATTTCCATTGAAGATTTGCTCAGGTTCCGGTATGTTGGTTGTGTCTTCGTTTGTAAATACAGACGAAAAGAACATGTTAAGTCTTTCCGCGACTTCTTTCTCCTCCTTCACCGCTCCCTTCCTGTCTCCTTCGTCCAGCGGTCCCACCTCCTCCCTAGCTGGCTGTTTCCCTTTAACATATCTGAAGAACGGTTTGAAATTTTGTGCCTCCCTGGCTAGCCTCTCTTCGTACTCTCTTTTGGCTTTTCGAACCACACTGTGACATTCTTTTTGATACTTCCTATGCTCTTTACAGTTCTCCTCAGTCTTGTCCTTCTTCCATTTCCTGAATGAATTTTTCTTATTGGCTATCGCTTCCTTCACTATTTTAGTCATCCATACCGGGTCTTTTGTTCGACTCTTTTTGCACCCCTTTCTGAATCTGGGGATGTACAGATTTTGCGCCTCGCTCAGCGTGTCCTTGAAAAAAGACCAGGCATGTTCTACCGTTTGCCATTTCTTGGAAGTGTTCCTAATTTTCTTCCTTACCATTTCCCTCATTGCTTCATAGTTTCCTTTCCTGAAGTTGAAAGTTGTCACTATGGTTCTCTTTCCGTTCGGTATTCCTACTTCAACCTTGAACTTGATCATATTATGATCGCTATTTCCCAACGGTCCCACTACTTCCACTTCCTTTGCAGGTCCCATTAGCCCATTTAGGATTAGATCCAAAGTTGCATTTCCTCTCGTCGGTTCTCTAACAAGCTGCTCCATGAAGCAATCTTGTATAGCCTCCAGGAATTCTGTCTCCCTGGCACATCTTGAGCTTCCAAGACTCCAGTCTATCCCGGGGTAGTTGAAGTCTCCCATAACAACCGTGTAACCTCTTTTGCATTCTCG
Source organism: Geotrypetes seraphini (assembly GCF_902459505.1). Taxonomy (NCBI): domain Eukaryota; kingdom Metazoa; phylum Chordata; class Amphibia; order Gymnophiona; family Dermophiidae; genus Geotrypetes; species Geotrypetes seraphini. The sequence continues at coordinate 9,259,924 of NC_047085.1, forward strand.
CTTCATCTCGGCATCCATTTCTTTATCAATATCTCTGGTTTGCCCGGGTGGACGATAGTATAGGCCCATCTTTATTTCATGCCCTTTCCTACCCGGTATTTTAACCCATAGCGATTCCAGTTTGTTGGTCGTCTCCGCTGTGTCCATTCTTGTCGATTGTATGCTTTCTTTTACGTATAGGGCTATTCCTCCTCCTTTCTGTCCTGACCTGTCCTGGCGATAGAGCTTGTATCCCGGCAGTGCTGTATCCCATTTGTTTTCCTCATTCCACCACGTTTCAGAGATTCCAATGATGTCTATGTCCTCTGCATTGGCCATGGCTTCTAGTTCCTCCATTTTGTTTCTTAGGCTCCTTGCATTAGCATATATGCAATTTAGATCCTGGCATTTCGTTCTTCTCATTTCCTTTCCCTGTGCTTCGGTCTTTGGTGTCTTCTCTTTTGCTACAATCTTTCTAACCTCCACTTCTGGGTTAGTCGACTCCTGTAATTTGTCCCTTGTTTCTTCCCAGCCTTTTTTCCCCTTAGTATCTTCATGGGATACCGTCTTCCGAATCGTCGACGCTAGGTCGACTGTCGGCTTTCCCCTTCCTCTTAGTTTAAAGCCTGTTCTATTCCTCTCTTGACGTTGTTTGCTAGAAGTCTTGTTCCCGCCGCGCTCAGGTGCAGTCCATCTCTCCTGTAGAGCTTGCTCTTGCCCCACAACGTTGTCCAGTTCCTCACGAAGTGGAACCCTTCTTCCTCACACCATCTCCTCATCCACGCATTTATTGATTGTAGTTCTTCCTGCCTTTTCACATCTGCCCTTGGTACCAGTAGGATCTCTGAGAATGCTATCTTCTGGGTCCTCATCTTCAGTTTCCTTCCCAGAATCTTGAACTGTTCTATCAGCATGCCTCTTCTGTAGTCTCTCCTGCTGACATCATTCGTCCCGATGTGGATCATTACTGTGGTCTCTTCCGTTTCCGCTCCTTCCAGGACCTTCCCAATTTTGTCCACGATGTCCTTGGTTCTCGCTCCTGGGAGGCAGGTCACCAGTCGATCCTCTCTTCCTCCTGCTATGTGGCTGTCCACATGCCTCAATATCGAGTCTCCCACCAGGATCCCTGACTTTCCCCCTTCTTCAATTTTCTTATCAGTCTCAGGTCAATGTCCTCAGTGTGCTTCGCTCTCTCTTCTTCTGGGCATCGACTAGCCAATTTTTCCCCCTCGTGTGGTATTCTTCTGTGGGTGTCTTCTTTGAGGTCATCTGCTTCTTGCTCCCCCTTCCATGTTGGTGTTGCATCATCTCTCATCTGGAGTTCGCTCTCTTCCACCCTCCTCCTGTATGCTTCCTCAATGAATTCCTCGAGTTCCCTGACTTCCTTCTCGATGTGTTTCTCACTCCTGAAGTCTTCAAATGCCCTGGTAGGGTCCTCCGTGGTGTAAAGTCCTTCTAGCTCCTGTATCTTGTCCTCAAGTCGCTTGACTTCTTTCCTCAAGCTTTTCAGCTCCTGACACCGACTGCATACGTATGACTGTCTCCCCGAGGGGAGGTAGTCATACATATGACAGTCCGCGCAGAACACTGGAAAGCTCATCTTCTGGTTACCTTCTGCTTCCATCGGGATTACTACTTTAAAAAAACAGATAAGTTTACGTGTTCCTTCGGTGCCTGCTTCCTTCTGCACCTGCTTCTTGCCTTACTGCCTTCTGCCTTTGTATGGACTGCCTACGCTCTACCTTTCCTTACTTTTGTTTGTGTGATTGTTCTTTCTGTGCCTGGTGCCTTTGCACAACCTTGCCTAACTTTTGCTTGTGTGTGGTTGTTCCTTCTGTATCTGCTTCTTGCCTTGCTGCTTTCTTGTGTGTGCTGTCTTTTCTCTTCCTTACCTTACTGCTGCTTGTGTGTTCGTCTCTTCTGCGCTGCTTGCCGCTTCCTTACTTTTCAGTCCTTCCCTGTGCTCTTGGGTGTAGTGACTTGGCCCTTCTTGAGGCCCTTCGCAAAGGCGCTCTCGCTAAGGCGAGCGCCTTTGCCGCTCGCCTTCGCCGCGCGCCTAACGGCTGTGCGCCATTGGCTCCGCCCCCTTTTAGGGGGGGTTCGGGTGCTGACTCTTCCGATGCGGTGGGGGTGGGCGGAGCTAACTCTCGCCCTGCCCCTAGCCTCCTGCTCTCCTCTGTCTCCCTCCTCTGCTCGTTTTTGCTTCTAAAACTGCTTTTCTCCCTTGCTGCTTCTACTCCTCTTGCCTGATGCTGTGCACCACGTTCGTCGTTGGCTCCGCCCCCTTTTATGGGGGGGTTCGGGTGCTGACTCTTCCGATGCGGTGGGGGTGGGCGGAGCTAACTCTCGCCCTGCCCCTAGCCTCCTGCTCTCCTCTGTCTCCCTCCTCTGCTCGTTTTTGCTTCTAAAACTGCTTTTCTCCCTTGCTGCTTCTACTCCTCTTGCCTGATGCTATGGATGCGACCCCATTTACAGGACCACAGAAAGTATGCAACCTCCCAGAGACATGAGATAATGACTTCCAGGTCATGACCCCAAATGCAAGCTTTGTGACCCTACAGTTTGGGAAGCCCTGTCTAAGGACTAACATTTCTGTTGACTCTTTTCAAAAATATTAGGACTAGGGGGCATGTGATGAAGCTACTAAATAATAGATTTAAAACAAACCATAGGAAATATTTCTACATGCAACGTGTAATTAAACTTTGAAATTCACTGCCAGAAAATGGGGTGAAAGGAGCTAGCTTAGCAGGGTTTAAAAAAAGGTTTGGATAATTTCCTAAAACAAAAGTCCATAAGCCATTATTAAGATGGACTTGGGTAAATCCACTATGTATTCCTATGATATGCAGCATAAAATCCGTTTTACTCTTTGATATCTTGCCAGGTATTTGTGACCTGGGCTGGCCACTACTGGAAATAGGATACTGGACCAGATGGACTTTCTGTCTGTCCCACTATGGCAACTGATGTTCTTATGTAGAAACTAGGTAAGCAAAAGTGGGGGGTGAGTTTTTAACACACACAGATGGAGTGTGTGCAAGATGTGTAAAATCTCCATGTATAGTGATCTGAACTACTGGCACACGGAGGCCAGTTTTCGAAGAGCTCTTAGGATGTCCTAGTGCCACGTGACATTTATTTTCAGAGAAGAAGCAGGCATGAAACTAGATGCATGCTACAGTGCCACAGTGCTCACCTAGTATTATATGGGTGGAAAAAGGGGCATTCTGGGGGCAAGCCCACTGTGCCCCCGCTCTAGACGTATAGAGGCAGCTATTTCACATTTAGCTGGAAATGCCAAAACAGGTACAACCTGAAGCATATTACATTACATTACATTAGGGATTTCTATTCCGCCTGTGCCTTGCGGTTCTAGGCGGATTACATTATAGAAGATATCTGGACAGTTCCAGTAGAATTACATTTCAGGATAGGAGTATATTACAGTAACAGTAAAGAGTTATGATACTTCAAGTTCACAGAAGATAATACTTGTCACAGAAGTTATTACATATAACAGAAGATAGTGTATTTTGCAGAGGTAATACTTGGCAACTCGATCGTTTAAATCGGGTGTAAAGTAGAAGAGTTACATTACATTTTAGGTCACAGACAAAGAGATAGTATAGATGGGTGTTTCCGAAGTCGTTGGTTGGGAACTGCATGCAACATCTGCAAGAACGCATTTCCAGAGGATGTGGTAAGAGTGGAGAGCGTAGCTGTTTTTAAGAAAGGTTTGGACAAGTTCCTTGAGTAAAAATCCATAGTCTTGTTATTGAGAAAGACGTGTGGGAAGCCACTGCTTGCCCTGGATTGGTAGCATGGAATGTTGCTACTCTGTGGGGTTCTAGAATCTTGTTGCTCTCTGGGATTCCGGAATCTTGCTACTCCTTGGGATTCTATATGGAATGTTGGTACTCCTTGGGTTTTGGCCAGGTACTTGTGACCTGTGAGAACGTGCTACTGGGCTTGATGGACCATTGGTCTGACCCAGTAAGGCTATTCTTATGTTCTTAGAGTAGGAACATGAGTACATGTGTAAGTTTGGTGCATATTTTCAGCACATTTTCTCATTATACGAGCTAAACCATTGAAACTGCATCTTGGCTGAACAGTGATATCCGATTTAAAGAGAAAGACTAGGGAGGTTGTGGGATTACCAAACACAGCAAAATGGGGGCACTCGTATTAGACCCATGACCAGGGCCAGAGGTGGACCATGCAATATCTTCTGACTGCCCACTGCGAGGTCCAGCTGAGGCCAACTCCCCAAGTCCTTGAAATATACCCCTTACTTACTGCTTGCTTGCAACTTGGGTGGACAGAGAAGGGAATGGAGGGAAACCCCCAAAACTGGCGAGGCAGGGGCAGTGAGGAAATGTATGCAAGTCCTATCTCCCCCCCCCCCCCAGGTGGGTCTATCTTACACATAGTTGGCATTGGTTTAAAGCAATGGCAGAGGAGATGCTAGGCTCCAGCCTACCCCTACTATAACCTCTTCTGCTAGGTTATCATCATTTTCTTACTTACTGCTCCAACACGGACTGCAGAAAGTAGTAACCAAGTGAAAGACAGGAAACAAAGGCTCGAAAGCTCCTGTTTCAGGCCTGAGCAAACCCCAGCCACAGTGCTGGAAAGCAGAGCCTTACCCTCCTCTCTCACGCCCAGGAGTCATAGAAACATAGAAAACATAGAAAGATGACGGCAGAAAAGGGCCACAGCCCATCAAGTCTGCCCACCCCACTTACCTACCCTATTAAGTCTGAATGCTGATGTCCTAGTTCCTTAACTCTCGTAGGGATCCCACGTGGATGTCCCATTTATTCTTAAAGTCGAGCACGCTGGTGGCCTCGACCACCTGCACTGGAAGTCTGTTCCAGTGATCAACCACCCTTTCTGTGAAAAAATACTTCCTGGTGTCACCATTAAATTTCCCTCCTCTGAGTTTGAGCGGGTGCCCCCTTGTGACCGAGGGTCCCTTGGGAAAGAATAAGTCGTTTTCCACTTCGACACGACCTGTGATGTACTTAAACGTCTCAATCATGTCACCCCTTTCCCTACGCTCCTCTAGAGTGTAGAGCTGCAACTTGCCCAGTCTTTCTTCGTATGAGAGACCCTTGAGTCCGGAGACCATCCTAGTGGCCATCCATGGTTCTGTAGAGTGGCATTATGACTTCAGGTTTGCGGCTAATGAAACTTCTTTTGATGCATCCCATCATTTGCCTTGCCTTAGATGAGGCCTTCTCAACTTGTTTGGCAGCCTTCATGTCTGCACTGATGATTACTCCTAAGTCCCGTTCTTCTGAAGTCTTAGCCAGTGTTTCTCCATTCAAGGTATAAGTTCTGCATGGATTTCTGGTACCAAGATGCATGACCTTACATTTCTTAGCGTTGAAGCCCAGCTGCCACGTCAAGGACCAGTTTTCCAACGTGATCAGATCCTGCGTCATATTATCCTTGAGAATGCTTTCACTTACTATATTACACAGTTTGGCGTCGTCGGCGAACAGTGCTACTTTACCCTGAAGCCCTCGGGTCAAGTCACTTATGAATATGTTGAAAAGAGACGGTCCCAGGACCGAGCCCTGCGGCACTCCGCTAGTCACTTCCGATGTCTCAGAGAGGGTGCCGTTGACCACCACCCTCTGAAGTCTTCCACTCAGCCAATCGTTGACCCATGCAGTTAGTTTCTCACCTAACCCCATCGACTTCATCTTGTGCAATAGTCTGCGGTGTGGGACACTGTCAAAAGCTTTACTGAAATCCAAGTACACTATGTCCAGAGACTCTCCCGAGTCTAACTTTCCCGTCACCCAATCAAAGAAGCTGATCAGATTGGATTGGCATGACCTACCCCTAGTGAATCCATGTTGACAGGGATCCCTTAGGTTCCCCTCGTCCAAAATCGTGTCTAGTTTACCTTTAAGTAAAGTTTCCATGAGTTTACATACTACTGATGTGAGACTTACTGGTCTGTAATTTGCAGCCTCTGCTCTGCAACCTTTTTTGTGCAGAGGAATGACGTTGGCTGTTTTCCAGTCCAGGGGGACTCTCCCCGTACTTAGGGAGAGATTGAAGAGTACTGCTAACAGTTTCGCCAGAACATCGCTTAGCTCTCTGAGCACTCTTGGGTGCAAATTGTCCGGTCCCATGGCTTTGTTCACCTTAAGTCTTGATAGTTCACTGTAAACATCAGCAGGTGTGAACTCGAGTTTCTGAAATGGGTCTTCCATACTTTGCTTTGTTTCCAGCCGTGGCCCGTGTCCTGGTGCCTCACAGGTAAAGACTGAGCAGAAGTAATCATTCAGTAGTTTGGCTTTATTGGAATCTGTTTCCACATAACTTCCGTCTGGCGTTCTAAGGCGTACTATCCCGTTTGCGTTCCTTTTCCTGTTGCTAATGTACTTGAAAAAGGATTTGTCCCCTTTCTTAATGTTCTTTGCTAGAGTTTCTTCCATTCGAAGTTTGGCCTCCTTGACTGCTGTTTTGACTGCTGCAGACTTTGTCCTGTATTCAATGTTTGCTTCTTTTTCCCCGGTGCGTTTGTATGAGAGAAATGCTCTTTTCTTCTCCTTGACGAGGTACGAGACCTCATCAGTGAACCATTGGGGTTTCTTTTTTCTTTGTTGTTTATTTACTGATTTTATGTAGCGGATAGTTGCCTCATGAAGAGGCAATTTCAAGGTTGACCACATGGCTTCCACATTATCAGTTTCTTCTTGAACCTGCAGAGTCTGATGGACGAAATCTCCCATGCATGCAAAGTCAGTGCCCCTGAAATTGAGTACCCTTGTTTTAGTGTGTGATCTAGGGAAGCCTTTCCTAAGGTTAAACCATACCATGTTATGGTCACTGGTGGCTAGCGTTGCTCCCACCGAGACCTCCGAGACGCTTTCTCCGTTCGTAAGTACCAGGTCCAGGATGGCCTGGGCCCTAGTGGGCTCTAGTACCATTTGCTTGAGCCGTACTCCCATCATGGACGTTAATATCCTCCTACTATCACAAGTTGTCGCTGAGAGTGTGTTCCAGTCTACATCAGGCATGTTGAAGTCTCCTAACAGAACAACGTCCCCCCGTAACATGATGTTCTCAATGTCTTCAATTAATTCTGTGTCCATGTCCAGAGTCAAGGGAATCAGGCAGGGAGAGACCCAGTGTTGACACATGGCCTACACCTGTGGCCCCCGAGCCATTCCTGAAATACTGCACAGCACTGACAGGCCTGTTCCTGCCACCCAGAAGCAAGGAAGAGACACAGTTAAGCTAGTCCTGTAAATGCTGAAAACTCCTTGGAGATGGAAAGGAAGGGTGGAAGTTAGGAAAATCTTCAGAACAGGGTCTTCTAACATTTGGGGAAAGGCAGAGCAGGAAAAGATGCACTAATTCTTCTGTGTAGATCAGTGAACTTTGCTAAGCTGTAAACCTCAATCTGTAGAGCTGTGCTAGGGCCCAGGTGGCATCTCTCTTGCAAATACCCCACCACACACTGTGCTGTCATGTACACCATAGCTGGAGGTAGATGCAAAGCTCGTCCCAGTGCCTCAAGTTTTCCAAGTTTCATTTAAAATTTGCTAATCCGTTTATCAGTTTTCTAAGCGGCATACATTGCTAAAATAATTAGGGATACATTTAATGAGACACATGGACGTACATGAAATGTAGGGAGAGAGGGCAGAACTACTTTGCAGATAGGAAAGGGAGCCAAAAAGGATCAAAACAGAAGGGGAGGGACCCTTAGGGTGTCTTACCAGACTGGCTCTGTGCTCATCCTGGACATTCAGATCTGAACCGGTCCGCACCAGCTTCTGAATATCTTCCATCATATGCCGCTCTGTGGCAGAGCGCGCCTCCTCGATACAATCCTGGGTTACACCTGAGACAGTGAGCATGCAGGATGAAACAGGGTCCAATGAGACATCCGTCTGAACCAGTCACATTGTGGGGGATACTGTCCCGCCTCTCCAAACCATGCAGCAAGAGGAAAGACGTAACCCATAAACGAAGGCGGGAGGTGTAAAAACTAGCTACGGAGTTGATGTTCATCCAGTGGATCTCTACCCAGTCTCCCAGGACACCTAGCCAGGTCAGGTTTTTAGGATATCCACAATGAATATGAATGAGATATTCTGAAAATCTCATTGGCTAGGTGTGTCCTGGGGAATGTGTTGAAAACCCCTGTGCTGGCCAAAATGTTTAAAAGTCAGAGAAAACCAAAGTCTATTATAATGTTTGATTAGAATTTTCTATTTAGCAATTTTTATTTTGGCTTATTCTAGGGGGGTTTTCCCCACTCATTCTTTTACAAACTTCCATTCACCAGTGTCTTTCCTTTTCTATGGCTCAGAGAATGGCACTTAAAGTTTGGGTACCCAGGCAAAGTGAAGTTATTTACCTGTAGCAATTGTTACCCAAGATCAGCAGGATACATAAACTCACGTCTGAGTGACATCATCTGACTGAGCCCACGAGGGAACACCTCTCCAGACAGTTTACCACAAATGTTTGAAAGCACTGCTTCGCACGTGCTATGTGCCATCCTGCCTGCCACTGTGGTGCAGGACCTAGCTATTTGTATATATAGCTGATAGAATACAATTTCTAGGGGAGGTCTTCAGAGAACACCTGCTACAGGTAAGTAACTTCACAGTGGGCTCTGTGACCAAGAAAATGCGCATGACAGTGGAAGCATGGAGAGCGTCGACTGTCTTGGAGGCTCCTAACCTGCCGGAGGAAGTGTGCATTGTGTCGGACAAGGAAGGGGCAGTCCAGCCCAAGGAACAGGCGGGTCGCTGGAAGCGACGAACGAAAGGAGTATTGAACAGCACTACAAGGCTATCAGGAGAGGCTGCGAGACCACCTTGAAGCATCCTTCTCAGAGGACTTTGGAGTTGTAAGAGTTGGATGGGTGTGCAGTATTGTTCAGATGGATGATGGGGAGAGCAGGTTAGTTTGTTCTGTGGGTGGGTGATCGAGTCTCTGAAGGAGGAGGGGGGAGCTAATAAGCAATTGAGATAATTGATAGATGGAGGGGGGCATATGAGGGATTGGAGCAAATTGAGTGCGAGTGGGGGGTTAGGGTGATGGTGTGTGTGTTGTGTTGGGGCTTTGGGAGGCTGGGAGGGGGTGGTCCTCCTGAGCACAGGCGCGTGCTGGCTTCCTGAGACACACTTCCTCTAAGGGGCCTAGGGCTAGTTCTTGTCAGCCCAAGGAGAGTAGGATGGGTGGGTCACCTGGAAAGGTGGGGGGGAAGGTCTTGGGGAGCCTCACACTTCTTTAATGTTAGGATTGCAGATATCTGGGGGAGCTGAGCAGAGGGGGAACTTTCTTACAGGCAACCTGGTCAGTGGCTGAGATAACGGGGTTGCCACGGGGGACACAGTGGGGCTACTACTATTCGTACAGGGGATAGGGTGAAGTTTGTAACTTGGAACATAGGGGGATTAATTCCCCCCTAAAAGTCAAAAATCTTTGCAACAGCTCCAGCGACATGCAGTAGATGTAGTGTTCTTGCAGGAGACACACTTAGTGACATAGAGCATGCCAAATTAAAACAATGGTGGGTGGGGGGTTGTAGTGCTGCTTCTGCAGGAGTTAAACAACGGGGAGCAGCCATGCTGTTCTGCAAAGGCATAATAGATCAATTGCAACTGTTGGATAAGGATACAGAAGGGAGGATTGTGATCTGTGGGGGACGATAACATGCAGGGAGATGGTGTACTGTAGTGTATGCTCCAAACACGTATAACAATGCATTTTACACCTCTCTCTTAAACCAGTTGTCTTATAGCCATCTCCCCATTACTGTGGAGGGGTGACTTTAATGCAGTGAGTGACCCCTTATTGGATTGTCCGGGGGACAGAGGGCTTAATAGGACACAGGACTCAAGAGCAATGCACAACCTATGCTCTACACTGGGCTTAGCAGATGTCTAGTGGGTTCTGCATGGGGATTTTTACCATGTTTCCCCGAAAATAAGACCTACCCCGAAAATAAGCCCTAGCATCATTTTCGGGGTAGGTCTTAATATAAGCCCTACCCCAAAAATAAGCCCTAGTCCCGGGATTCGCCAGCAACTCTTCAATCCGCCCACCCCCACCCCCACCGCACAGCTAAATCCTTGCTGACCCTCCATCCTTCCCTCCACGCCGACCAGCACGACACTGCTTTGGATGAAGGCAGGGCTCGCTTGTGGTCAGCAGGGAGGGAGGGAAGGATAGAAGCTGGGCAAGGGTTATGCTGCACGAGGGATGGGAGAGAGGGAAGGATAGAAGCTGGGCAAACTCTGCTGCACAGGGGGATGGGAGGGAGGGGAGGAAAGATGCTGCACATGTGAGGGAGAGAAAGGAAAGAGGAAGAATTGGGGTGAAGGAGAGGAAGGGAGAGATGATCATGTGCATACTCCGAAAATAAGACCTAGTGCCTTTTTTGGACCCAAAATTAATATAAGACACTTGTCTTATTTTCAGGGAAACATGGAAGGTCATATGGTACCCAATCTCGCATTGACTATATTTTGGTGTTCCCAGATGTATTTTTCAAGATTAGTAAGATTGAAATAGGCACATACACAATTTCAGATCATGCATGGGTCTGGGTGCAATGGGAAGGGTGGGGGGGGGAGGGACATGATACAGTGGGGGATACAATAGGTGTTCCCACTGGTCCTTTATCAGGATTCATGTTTTCCAAAAAAAGTTGTTGGCCAGTTGGAAGTAATATAAACAGCATAATTCCTCTTCGGAGGAGCAACCATGCTCTTCTGGGAAGCAGCCAAAGCAGTAATGAGGGGCGATTCCATCAGGCAGCCGTGGGCCTTTGCTAGGCCGGCTCACCTCCAATGATGCAACTTCCTCTTTTGTTGGAGGCGGGCCAGTCTAGCAAAGGCTCGAGGCTGTCTGATGGAATCGCCAGCTCAGCAGTACCTCTCCTCTCCCTAGCTGCAGCTCACTGTGTATTTTTAACTTCCCCACACAGCTGCCACTAGCATTAGTTTAGACACATTTTCATCAGGTAGCCTTGGGGCCTTTGCTGGGCTGGCCCGCCTCCGATGAAAGAGAAAATTGCATCATCGGAGGCAGGACGGACTAGCAAAGGCCCCGAGGCTGCCTGACAGAACCGTGCTAAACTAACGCTAGCGGCAGCTGTGTGGGGACGTTAAAAACACACAGTGAGGTGCCGCTAGAGAGAGGAGAGGTACTGCTGGATATGGTTTGAACCTTATACTTTAACTCTAGGCATGCAGACGCTGTGGATACTGATAGAGGCTTTTGCCACTTAGCTAACTGGAGGTCTTAAAGGACTCGATGTACTGGAAGAGCTAGCAATTCCTTCAATGGAGTTTTACAGGATTGGAGAATAGTCTAGAAATCTTTTACTACCCGAGTGTGTGGACGTTTGACTGAGGATCAGCAGCGAAGAAACTGTCTGCAAAACAATTTTGGATAAGAAAATTCCTCCGTAGGAATCGGAATGACTAGCTTGAGACGGTGGAGGAGAAAGGTCATGATCCACAGCTGGAAGTGTATCTGGCTCTGACCAAGCTGGAGGAGAATGAGGGTCCTGTACTGGAGAATAGCAAACAGGAGTACATGGAGCCCAAGCTACCTCTGGAGATGTCGCTACAGGATTTGGACATTTGAGGCTTTTGAACGAAGGCTAAACACTGCTGGCTTTCTAATACTGGAGGAGGGTGGGAAGAAGTCTGAAGTAAAGAAGCATTATCCTGCATGAATTTCTGAAGAAGTGAGAAAAAGGTAGAGATAGTCTGCATGGAGTCTGAGCTCTAAGCAGGAGGTTTAGGCTGGAGAACAGGCAGGCAAACGTTTAGAGGGGATTTGTTCCTGAGGGAAAAAAAAATAGGAGAAGCCCCTGTTTAGATTTAGGTTTTACACTGGTACCTGCAGGAGCCATAAGTTGAGAAGTCAAATCAGGAGAGGATTGCAAATGTTTTCATCAGCTGGGCTTAAACAAATGGGATCCCAAGACGCTGTTGGAGGCTTAAAAAAAGCTTCAATAGAAGCCAGCCCTGCATATAGGAAACAACTAAAGGCTGAGCAAAGATAGATTTACCTTTTACTTGATGGCAGGTCATTCCCAAATCTGGTCTTGGAGGCAACCCAGTCATATTTTCAGGATTTCCACAATGAATATTCATGAGAGATTTGCCCGCAGTGGAGGCAATGAATACAATCTCTCTCATGAAGTTTATTGTGAATATCCAGAAAACCTGACTGGCTGGGGAATCGCTATGATAGGCTTCATCTTAGTGCAGTTGGAGCCTTACAGAGCTGGTCTTGAGACCTGACTTTGGAAAATGTAGAAGGTATTAAAGCAGTTTGTGTAGGACAGGAAAATGGATCTAAGTTTTTGCCCCCCACACCAGATGGCAAACCTCTTCCACTTAAAACTGTATGACCTTCCAGTGGAATCTCTTGTGGAAACCAGCAGAACTTGGAAGACACTGACAGGCAAGTTCATATTCTAATACCTTTCAACATCTAAATTGTGAGGGCTAGAAACTGTATAACCAATTTCTGAAAGAGCATATCATGCATATAGGGAAAAAGAACCCGTTGTTCAGCTACAAATTAGGGGGGGTATTGTTGGGAGACAGCAGACTCGAGAGAGACTTGGGTGTGCTGGTGGATGCATCACTGAAGCCATCTGCACAGTGCGCAGCAGCCTCGAAAAAAGCCAACAGGATGCTGGGCATCATAAAGAGGGGCATAACAACCAGAACACGGGAAGTCATCATGCCATTGTATCGAGCGATGGTGCGTCCACATCTGGAATACTGCGTTCAGTATTGGTCGCCGCACCTCAAGAAGGACATGGCGGTACTTGAGAGAGTCCAAAGGAGAGCAACAAAAATGGTAAAAGGGCTGGAACACTGCTCATACGCCGAGAGGCTGGATAGGCTGGGGCTCTTCTCTCTGGAGAAAAGGAGACTCAGGGGAGATATGATAGAGACCTTCAAAATCATGAGGGGCATAGAGAGGGTGGATAGGGACAGATTCTTCAGACTGAAGGGGACAGCAAATACGAGGGGGCATTCTGAGAAACTGAAGGGAGACAGGTTCAAAACAAATGCAAGGAAGTTTTTTTTCACCCAAAGGGTCGTGGACACTTGGAATGCGCTACCGGAGGAAGTGATCAGGCAGAGTACGGTACAGGGATTCAAGCAGGGATTGGATGGATTCCTGAGGGATAGAGGGATCGTGGGGTACTGAGTAAACCAACCTGGTCGTGCATGTGCAAGACCGGAGGGCTAGGACTTCGATAGGAGGGCAGAACTTAAATGGGAAACCAAGGTGGCAGGGGAGCCCCTTCTGATGATTCAGACAGGCCTTGACCTGTTTTTGGCCACCGCGGGAGCGGACTGCTGGGCAGGATGGACCTGTGGTCTGACCCGGCAGAGGCACTGCTTATGTTCTTATGTTCTTATATCACTCTCAGCTCTGGGAAGTTTTTCCTGAGCAGAACATAGACCCAGAGAGTCTGGCCCACCTACATGTACTTCCTATCCCAGGTCGAAAGCATCTATTATAAGTATCTTTTGGACTTGTGGGAATTGGAAGGGGACACTCTTTGTCAGACTGATTAGGCCATCTACCAGGACATGGAGTCCTTGAGTGAATTCTTGAGCGCCTGAGACAACATCCTGAAGGTTGCTGGTGGCTTGTATCCATTCAGTAACAAACAGTGGAAAGTATGTGACTCAGCTTTCTCAACATTTCATAAGCCGATACCTGCTGTGATGACTACTAAGCACTTTGTATTGCAAATCTCAGGAAACTTCCTGTAAATTGTATTTAGCTATATGTGGGTACAAGCATCTTTTAAATCCAATCTCTTTCTCGCATGATGGGTACTAGGGGCTTTTTATCTCCCTTCTCAGAGCTATCAAGGAAATGAGTCTTCATACTCTTGGCTCTTGTGAGAGCAGATATGAATGGTGAGGAAGCAGTAACTCTGGGAGTGTGTGGTGCAGGGGCTAGAGCTACAGTCTCAGTAACCTAAGGCTGTGGGTTCAAATCCCTCACTGCTCCCTATGACCCTGGGCAAATCACTTAATCCCCTCATTGCCCCAGGTACACTAGATAGAGTTTGAGCCCTTTGGGACAGAAAGGGAAACATTATAAAGTGCCTGAATGTAAATCTGTACAGAGAGGGGGGTCTCCTACAGTTTCATCTACACTTGTCTAAGGATTCCATGAAAGGGCACTTTCAGAGTTTCCTTAGAAGGTTGTTGAACTGAAGGATGTCCAAACTCTCTACCCTGGTCTTATCCTCAGTCTCTAATGGAAATGGGATAAGCTTAGCAATGTCCCTCACAAAATCCTGGAATGAGAGCTCCTCTAGTGGAGATTTATGCTTCTCATGTGGTGAGGAGGGATCTGAAAGCAGGGACACCTCCTCCAAGACAACCTCTGGTTCTTCTTCAGATGCCCAGAGAGCTCAGATTCAGACTCATAAAAATACTCTTCAGAAGTCAGGCTCTGCCTGCTTCACACAATCGACCTATTGGTCAGGCCTGGATTTATGGTGTCGAGGGAAACAAACTAAACTAAACTAAACTTTAAGCTTATATACCGCATCTTCTCTATAAAGATAGATCTCGGCACAGTTTACAAAAAATTTAAAGAAAAGATAATAAGAATTAGTGATTGAATAGAGAGCAGTGAAATTTACATTTTTGAAAATAGCCAAGTTTTCAGATGTTTTCGAAATAATTGGAAAGAGCCCAAATTACGCAGCTGGACAGGAAAGTTGTTCCAAAGCTCAATAATTTTAAAGTAAAGAGATTTCCCTAATTTTCCAATGTAGATAACGCCTTTTAATGATGGGAAAGATAATTTAAGCTTTTGGATAGAGCTGGTAATATCAGGTCTCGTAGAATTCCAAGATAGAGGAATTAAAGGAGGAAGAGTGCCATGCAAGATCTTAAACGTTAGGCAGGCACATTTAAAGTAAACCCTAGAAATTACTGGGAGCTAGTGAAGTTTTAACAAAAGCGGGGAAACATGATCAAACTTGCTTTTTGTAAAGATCAATCTAGCCACAGTATCCTGAATCTACTGAAGTCTTTTTTTGGTTAGATTTAAATAGATCGAATTACAATAATCCAACCTCGAAAAAATGATTGATTGAACAAGGGTGACCAATACACCAGGGATCTTCTGTAAACCAGAAGAGCTTCTCTCACCCCTTTAAGGCTTCATTGTCAATTTATCTCCTTCAGGCAATGAATAGGTTTTGGTTGCAGTATTCTGAACCTCAGCTTTGATGCAGTTGAAGCCTCAGCATCACGCTGGGCAAAGAAAATGTGTCATGTGATCCTTGACTTGCCTTGTGAGCTACTCCTCCAAGACTGCCATTGGCAAAGACTACAGCAATAAAGCTGGGATGGCCATGACTCCTTGAGATACTTGGGGCGTATTGGAAGCTATGTTCTGGCTTCATAGAGGCATCCAATGTCTGGGAAGATGAACTTCAAGAGCACTGGTGACTTTGGTTCCTCATGCGTTCTGCACAATGCTTAAAAAGCTAGTATGCCTGTATCTTTAGCCCTCAGTGTCAATGAGAACGAATCACCTTGGGAGGAGAACAGATGACCATTCCAAATAGGTTCTATCAAAGGTGATGCGCTCCCAGTGTCTGATGCAGCTCCAGGAGCCATGGAGATGGTGCTTCCAATATCAAATCTACACCAAAAATCTGTTAACAGAGATTACAACAAGATAGCCTTATGACTAGTCCCAGGTACCAGTTATCAGATCCATGATGAATATGGTTCTGTTGCACCTGCATACTTTGTAAATATGGTCCACAAAATAAATTTAAAAATAAAGGAAAATTAAAGGCTAAAATACCTAATTACGGAAAGTAAAAGGGACTGGAAATGGTTCCAGCATGACACCAACAGGACTTACAAGCTGCAATGAAAAACAAAAGCCTCTAAAACTATACTGTATTTTGAGGCGAGCTGACAGGAGCAGGAGAGTGCAACCTTACTGCTCCATGGAAAAACAGCCACTGGCTAGATCCTGTGTGACAGAAGCAGGCAGGAAGACGTGTGTGTGTGTGTGTGTGCAGTACAAACAAGCCAGACAACATTCCTGCCTAGGCTCTCATCAGATGAAGTCACCCAAATGCAAGGCTATACTATCCGACATGTCTTTGGAGAATCTAGATTACTATTTACAGCCAGGGAGGGCTAAACGCAAGGAATAAAGGTCGGGATTCGTCAAAAAGGTGACAGGTGATAAACAGTACACAGAAACAGGGAATATGATTTGAACTACTGACCAATATGTGATGGAGTGAGCTGAGCAGAATGCACTATAAACCAAACAGGATACACTTATTTATTTATTCAGTTTTCTATACCGTTCTCCCAGGGGAGCTCAGAATGGTTTATATTAATTTATTCAGGTACTTACAATCTAACTAATGTACCTGGGGCAATGGGGGATTAAGTGACTTGCCCAGGGTCACAAGGAGTAGCGTGGATTTGAACCCACCACCTCAGGGGGCTGAGGCTATAGCTTTAACCACTACGTTTTAAAGAGAGCAGATACGAAGGAATGGGCCGAGACTCACCCTGGTCTGCCATGGCCGATTCAATGAAATCCAGCGTGACATCGTCCTCACAGAGGTCATACGGCATGTTCCCATCTGAGTTCACAGCCAGGAGATTGGCACCACTGGGGAAAGAGAAACGGAGGGTGATAACAGAACATTGGCAGCACTAGAGAGTAGGGCCAGCTCAAGGGATAGGGGGCATCCTGTGCCAATTTGCTTTGGTGGTGCCTCCCACCCCACCCCTGGGTGTTCAGCATCTCTCCCTCCTTAGGACCAGCATCCCTCCCCCTACAGGTTTTCTTTCCCCTTCCTCTGCCGTCCTCCCTGTGGGTCTGGCACTGCTCCTTCATCTCTCTCACTCCCCCACGATCTTGTAAAATTTATGCTGGTCACCAGTGGCAGCACTGCCTTCAGCCAGTCCCTGGGTTTTCACTCTGCGTTGGAGAATGACACGGTGACAAAATTCATCACTGTTCCCGTCCCCACGGATAACTGCGGGAAATAATCCCATGTCATTTTCTAGAGTCTATTTCAACCTCAGTCCTTCTACACCAGCATTCTTCAAAGCAAAGCTTTTGGGTCAGTGGTTGTGGCCATTCATACTCTGATTCTTATGGGAGCCAAGGATAATGAAGCCATTGTGACATCACTGATGTGATTGGCTCTTAGGCACTGGTGGAATGAGGCATTATGACATCACAATCTCTGCTCTGGATACCAGAGACTGTCATTCTGTAGTGTCTGTTTCAACCTCGGTCCTTCTACGCCAGCATTCTTCAAAGCAAAGCTTGTGGGTCAGTAGTTGTGGCCATTCATACTCTGATTCTTCCCTCTCTCCTTAAAGAATGACATGAAGATGGTTTCCCGCGGTTATCCGCGGGGACGGGAACGGTGATGAATTTTGTCACCGTGTCATTCTCTACTCTGCATTAAGAGGCAAGATGCAGCAGAAGACGACCCAGGGGCTGACCAAAGGCAGATTATCACGCTTCTGCTGCCACTACAACTCAAGTACGGGACTGTGCGGGAATAAGAGGTGAGGGAGCAATGCTGGACCCACAGGGATCAAGTTTCAAGTTTATTTAAAATTTGATTTATCGCCTAATCATACATTCAAGGCGAAGCAGAATTCTAAAACCCTTTTTAAAAACGTACAGGGGAACAAAATTCATATTCCAAAGACACGATTTACCAGACAGACAGAACCAATAAGAAAGGCAGGGCTAGAAATCCAATAATTGAAAGACTATGGGGAGAGGAGAAAAAAAAAAAGAGACCGAACCGGAGGGGAGACACAACCTGTAGACCAGGTGAGGTAAGAGGCTGGATATTTTGGTGCTCCTAATTGCCAGAGCCTCACCTGGTTTAATGGTTAAACTGGCCGTGCCAGAGTCCCAGAACAGTCAGGGGATTCCTCTTTATCTCAGCCACTAATGCTTGAAGAAGAGAATCGGGGAACACAAATGTTTCCAAAACTCCGACTTGTTTAAAGCATATGGGGATGATCATGTCACAGACACGGAGTCCTGCAGTCCTCCCACATGGAATTAGGTGTCTAAACGGTACTAGAAAACGGGGGCTTGAAGTCATTACTGCTTAAGCTCTGTCAGCTGCCTCTGCTTGGACAGTGGACGCTACAGCGCAGTGCCAGCATGCGAGACAGCAGCATAAACTTCATATACACAGACACAAGACAGGTAGGGGGACAGCAAAAGTGCAACCTTCAGAAACACAGAATAGGGATGACACAGGAAACAGCAGTGCAATATTCACACACAGAGCCACCATAGGCGGCAGCAGGGCAGACACTCTCCCATGGAACTGGACTGGAAAACTGCCATTGAGAGTTGGGGCAAACTCCAGGGATGCTCCTCGCTGGGATCCAGCTGTACCCTGACAGTGACATCTCACTCACTGGAGATCCCAGCAGCCGACGGCAGCAGAGGATACTGTTACGGCCTTATCAGAACATGCTCATCAATCATTTAGAGCAGGGCAAGTGTCTTGCCTGGGTTTATATCACAGAGCAAAAGTGTCCCAGATGCTTGTGCGCAGTGGAAAGGGAAGGGTGCAGGAAGGCCTAAACGGAGGCCACAGAGTGCAGCAGATGAGGAGTGAGGAAGGGGGGGGGGGACTAGCTTCGAAAGCCCCTACGTACTATTTAACAAGCAGCTCCACCAGATGCAGGTGGGCACAGGTCGCTGCAGCGTGCAGAGGCGTCCAGAGCTCACTGTCGCAGGTATTCACATCAGCTCCTGCCTCCAGCAAAAGCTTGACCACATCCTCGTAATCATCGATGCAGCACTAAAATGGGGGGGGGGGGGGGAAAGATAAGAAATGGCGCGAGAGTGAGTATGAAGCATTTTATATTGGACCAATTTAAGTGCTTAACCCTTTCAGGACCATAAGGATCGTAGGCCAATTTTTGTGGTTTTGACGACATTTTTATGGTAAAAAGGGCTTGCAGATGCCAAAAAATTGATTTTTTTTTGTGAAATATCATTTTTTTTAAAAAAATCACACTTCTGGCTTATGGACAGTGTGGCAAGTGAATCTTCTCGTCAATCTGGCAACGACGCTAATGAATGAATGTCGGAACCAGTTTGTTTACATAAAGGCAGTATCATATGGAGTCCGTACATATCAAATTTAGAACTGTAGACTATCCCAATCAAAATTTATAGGATTTTAAAGTTATGGGACAAATATGTCCCTTGGTCCTGAAAGGGTTAATTTGTAGACAAAAATGAAGAAGAGGAACTGTGTAATGGGAGGGGGTGAACTTTCACCCACATATACAGACTCCCTCTTCTTTATCCCCAAATGCACTGGTGGGTGTTGACTGGGGAAGAAGGAGGAGGAGGGTGGGAGAGAGAACTGGGCCTGATTCTTTGCCCTTGTGATGCTGGTCCTCTACCCCAAGCCCACTTCACGACTTCCCCAGTGGTCCCAGAGCTCCCAGGTCTCAAGTCCCCATAAAAATCACTAGTTCCCTACTCCATCAACTGAGGCAATCATACTGGTGGTATAGCCCACCCACTTTGCCCTCGGGCCCACCCAGCAGCAGCACATCTACCATGTAGCTGGTGTGACTCCCCAAGCCACGTCAGCTAAAAACTCCCCAAATCTCCCCTGCCGTCTACCGTCTATCTTTGCCAGCAGCATGGCCCCACAACTTTCCTTCTCACATACTGCACCTATGTGGAAACAGGAAGTTGCGTCAGCAGGAAGGCTGTGGGGCGAAAATCAGCTCTGTAAAAGGTATGTGGAGACAAGTGGGCTCGAGACACCAGAATGCCAAGGGGAGGGAGCCATATCGCCTGGGCAAGGAAGAGAGGCAGGTTGAGACGTTGGGAGTGCCAGGGTGGGAGAGGGAGAGATCTGCCCACCTAACTTGGGTCCAGTCCCACCCAAAATTGCATGTCTGAATCGCATAAAACTCGAGGTCATGTGCCTGCTCCTGTTTCAGGATAGGCAGCTCAAACACTCCAGCTCTGCTCTGTCTGTAGAGTGGGACGGGGAGCAGAAATGAACCATGCACAGAGGCGACTCTGCTTTATGTCCACAAGACTGCTGGAATCAAGGCAGCATTAACCCTTTGGTGGGCCTAGGCAAATGAGTGCCTAGAGCCCTCTTTATAACATAAATACCTGTTACAACTTTCACCCAGGGAGCATCCAGCTGAGGATAACACAGCAGGTAACAAACGCAGAGACGCCAAGTTACCCAGCTTCAGGTTGAAGATTTTGGGACAGTCCTGATTTTGAACTTACATCCCAAAGCAGTATGGGATCCCATCCATTGAAATTAGTGCTGCAAGTCCCATAATGCACCAGGATGAAGGTGTTCAGAAATCCAGGACTCTCCCAAAATCTCCAGCCTGGAACTGGGTAATCTGGCATCTCTGCAAACGCTACGTGTCCCCTATTCAATGCAGAGGAATTTGGGAGAACAGATAGTCCTCTGTGGGCAGTGGTGGATCTGTTCTTCTCTATATAGCTGCCCCCCCCCCCCCCAAACAACTCTCCTTTATACGAACCAGGGCAAAAGTCCGCATTGGGAGCTATGGCACTACCACACATAAAGAGCCCCTTCTAAACATTTAGGCCCTAGGAGTTAACCTAGTTTTCCTTTGTCTCAATCCTGCTTCAGCTGGAACCGATTTAAATTTCAAGCTATGTTCTGCTTACTTGAGGTCTGGAAAAAATGTGGCAGACTGCTATTCCAGGTTATTCTGCCAGAAACTAAGGCTTGGAGACCAGTCACCAAAAAAAACTGAATTAGCACAAGTCAGATACTAATCAGTCAAGGTAGAAGCCTCGAGACTGGCACCACTGCTCACAGGTTTCAAGATTGGGCCCACTCACTCCCTTTTTTTTAATCTATTAGCTCTTCCTCTCTGCAGAACATGAAGGGAGGGGGAGCAACACCAGACTGGGGGGGGGGGGGAGAATGATGCTTAAAAGGTTCATGGTTCAGATCTTACTCTACTGCGAAACTAGCACATAAAAATTGCCACAGCATGCTCAAATTAATGAACATGAAAATTACTTCCACATTAAAATCATGGCAGAAATCTGTGGCTCGAAACCAAATGTCAACTTTCCTGAAAGTGCCTGGGTGGCAACTGGCTCAGGCAGACAGGAAAGCTGGCATAAAAACAAAAAAACCATACATGTCATGACATGCATCAGCCCTTTACACTCAACCACCATCTCTTCCCACCATCCCCCTGGTATCTAGAGGTACCCATCTCACCCCATGACCTCTCCCCCACCCGACCTGGAAGAAAATGCCTGGTTATCTAGTGGGCCATTTGATGCCATCCCGACCTGAACTGGGTCTAGTGGGCCACCCCATGCCGAACTGGCCCCATCTCCATCCACCTACTACTAATAGAAACATGATGGCAGATAAAGGCCAAATGGCCCATCTAGTCTTCCCATCCGCAGTAACCATTATGTCTTTCTCTCTCCGAGAGAGCCCACGTGCCTATCCCAGGCCCTTTTGAATTCAGAGACAGTCTCTGTGTCCACCACCTCTTCCGGTAGATTGTAAATAATACAGTGAAATATTAGAAGTACATAACTAAAACACACAATCAAAATTTAACATTGAGGAAACAAGTTTTTATTGCCTTCCTAAAGGCCAAATACGATGGCATTTTCCTAATCTCAGATGGTAGCCTATTCCATTCTTCCACAGCCTTGTGTCGGAAAGCCTTCATTCCTCTTTTTTCCTATTAAAAAAACTGACTTATCTGGAACTACCAAATGGTTCAGATCTGTACAATATAATCTATGATTTGGGACATACTGTGGAACAAAAGGGGGCAAAGCAACTGTGAAATTTGTGAATGCAAAATCTTAAAAACCAAATTTACCTTTTAAACAACCAATGTAGATCAGCAGAAGGAATGCTCTCTTGTCCCCCTTCTTACTGTTCATCCAAAACCCAGCTAGTATATTCTGTGCTACCTGCAAGCTCCTCATCGGAGCACAGGGTAAACCTTTGCTGTTCTTTCTGATTAGCAATATATGAAGTTTATTAAAAGAAAGAAGAATGTAATTGTAATTTATTTCTTATATACCGCTAAACTCCGTTAGGATTCTAAGTGGTTTACAGAAAAATAGACAATAGGGTGCATTAAAATTATAAGTAAAATAGGTACTTAGA
The DNA here is from genome assembly GCF_902459505.1 of Geotrypetes seraphini. Lineage (NCBI taxonomy): Eukaryota > Metazoa > Chordata > Amphibia > Gymnophiona > Dermophiidae > Geotrypetes > Geotrypetes seraphini. The sequence goes on from NC_047085.1 coordinate 9,282,167, forward strand.
AATTCCCTTACTGTCCCGAAGGCTCACAATCTAACTAAAGTACCTGGAAAAAAAATGACAATTAGTAGAGTAATGAAGAAATAAAATAGAGAATAGATGAGAAAAATAAGAAAATAAACATTCTAATAGAAGACAGAAAGCATAGCAGCAATCAAAGGATGAAACAATACAAGCATGTATTATCATCCTAAACAAATTGGTGGTTCGGAATGATCTTAATTTCTGAACCATCCACTTGTTTTAAAATCGAATGATGGAAGTCTCCCAAACTGCATCCCTAGACCATAAGTTGCAGATTTATCAAAATTCTAACCCAGTCCACTAAACATGAATCATTATCCAACTCCTTCATACAATTTGTTTTTTTCCGCTATTTTCTCATCTCCTACCAATGGTAATAAAAAAATGAATCATGATGGCAAATAAAGGCCAAAGGGCCCATCCAGTCTGCCCATCCGCAGTAACCATTATCTCTTCCTCTCTCTGAGAGATCCCACTTGCCTCTCCAAGGCTTTCTTGAATTTAGACACAGTCTCCATCTCCACCATCTCTTCCAGGAGACTGTTCCATGCATGTACCACCCTTTCTGTAAAAAAGCATTTCCTTAGATTACTCCGGAGCCTATCACCTCTTAACTTCATCCTATGCCCTTTCATTCCAGAGCTTCCTTTTAAATGAGACTCGACTCATGCGCATTTACATTATGTAATGTAATGTAATGTAATTTATTTCTTATATACCGCTATATCCTTTAGGTTCTAAGCGGTTTGAAGAAAATATACATTAAGATTATAAATGAGAAGTAAGAAGGTACTTAAAAAATTCCCTTACTGTCCCGAAGGCTCACAATCTAACTAAAGTACCTGGAAATTAATAAAGAAGAGAAAATAAAGATGGTTGAAAAAAAAAAAATTCTATGTGAACTTATAGGATGGAAATTAAACTGACAGTGAAGAACTGTATGAAAAATACATATGGAATTCAGTTAGAGAGGGTAGGTTACAATCTATTTATGGTATTTGTTTAATTGGAAGGTGTTAAGGTGGGTAATTTGGGGGAAGGTTATCTGAAGGTAGGTGAATCTTCTGGAGGTAAAAGAGGAGGGGTTAAGATATTTGGATGAATTTTTTGAAAAGCAGGGTTTTGATTTCTTTTCTGAATGTTTTGAAGTTGTCTGATATTGCCATAAGATTGTCAAACATTTTCTTGCGTTGTGTGCCTTTGAGTGGGGGGAAGGCGAAAGGGTTCGAGGTTCTTCTGTGTCTTGAGGTGGAGATTTGGTTTAAGCGGTTATTTAGATAGGAGGGGGAAGAGCCGAGTAATGCTTTGAATATCAGGCAGTAGAATTTGAATTGGATTCGTGCTTGTATGGGTAGCCAGTGAGAGTCTAAGAAGGCAGTTGTTATGTGATCATATTTTTTGAGTGAGTAGATCAATCTGAGGGCAGTGTTTTGTATGGTCTGGAGTTGTTTTATCATAGTGGCTGGACAAGGAAGATATAGGGAGTTGCAATAATCCAGCAGACCTAAGACTAGGGATTGGACGATTAGTCTAAATTGTGCTTGGTCAAAGAATTTTCTGATTTTGCGGAGATTTCTCATGGTTAAAAAAATTTACTCTCATACCTCAATGCACTAAACTACCAGATCCTCACATGCAAAACAACTAATTAATATTTAAATCATTAATTAGAGCTCACAAAAATGCTCACAAATTGTATTGTGATAAACCTGAGAAAGTTAACTACTCTTATAGTGGGAGAGTATGGTGCAGTGGTTAAAGCTACAGCTTCCGTACTCTGGGGTTGTAGATTCAAACCCACACTGTTCCTTGTGACCCTGGGCAAGTCACTTAATCCCTCCAATGCCCCAGGTACATTAGATAGATTGTGAGCCCACCGGGACAGACAGGGAAAAATGCTTGAGTACCTGAATAAACTAATGTGAACCGTTCTGAGCTCTCCTGGGAGAACGGTCTAGAAAATTAAATAAATGAATAAATTTATTGGAACTTATTAACCACCTTTATGAATAGATTCACCCGGTGCATCTTAGGAGGGGCCTAAGGCTCTGATTGGCCCAGATGCACAAGCCTTCACCCATAGGATGGGCCTTAAACAATCTGGGCCAATCAGAGCCTCAGGACCCATCATTATGTAGGTATTTAAACATCTCTATCATCTTCCGTCTTTCCTCCAAAGTATACAGATTGAGATCTTTAAGTCTGACCCAATACGCCTTATGACGAAGACCACACACCATTTTAAGAGCCTTCCTCTGGACCGACTCCATCCTTTTTATATCTTTTTGAAGGTGCGGCCTCCAGAATTGTACACAATGCTCTAAATCAGGTCTCACCAGAGTCTTATACAGAGGCATCAATACCTCCTTTTTCCTACTGGCCATACCTCTCCCTATGCACCCTAGCATCCTTCTAGCTTTCGCTGTCACCTTTTCAACCTGTTTGGCCACCATCACTAAACTAAATCTTGGGTTTATATACCGCATCTTCTCCACAATGAGGAGCTCGGCACGGTTTACAGAAGTTGGGGAAGAACGGAACTCCAATGGAATTATAGAAATAAGTATAAAGAGAAGTTAGGGCTTAGAGTACCAGAGAGGAGAAGAAGGTTATATTTTGGAGAATAGCCAAGTTTTCAGATGCTTACGGAATAGTTGAAGGGAACTCAAGTTACGAAGAGGGGAAGTAAGATTATTCCAGAGCTGAGTGATTCTGAAGAGGGAGGGAAGACCCTAGTTTACCAACATGGGATATGCCTTTTAAGGAGGGGAAGGATAATTTTAGTTTTTGGGTGGATCTGGAGGAAATTGGATTTGAGGAATTCCAGGATAATGGAATAAAAGGAGGAAGGATGCCGTGTAGGATCTTGAAGGTTAGACAGGCACTTTTAAAGTGAACTCTGGAGATAACAGGAAGCCAGTGGAGCTTGGATAGGAGTGGTGAGACATGGTCAAATTTACTTTTTGAGAAGATAAGCTTAGCCGCGGTGTTCTGGACCAGTTGGAGTCTATAGAGGCTTTTCTTTGTTAGGCTTAAATAGATAGAATTGCAATAGTCCAATCTGGAGAGGATGATGGATTGTACGAGGACGGCGAAGTGTTTTTGATGGAAGCAGGACCTCACTTTCCTCAGCATGTGAAGGCTAAAAAAGCATCTTTTTATCAAGGAATTGAGGTGGTCGTTGAAGGATAGTGATACAATCACACCCAAGTCCTGCTCCTCTTTTGTGCACAAAGGTTCTTCACTCCCTATATTATACCATCCCCTCCGGTTTTTCAAGTCCAAATGCATGACTACATTTCTTAGCATTAGATCTTAGCTGCCAAATTCCAGACTATTCTTCAAACTTCACTAGGTCCTTTCTCACATTATCCACACCATCCGGGGTGTCTACTCTATTGCAAATTATGATTTCATCCACATAAGAGGCAAATTTTTTCTGACAGCTGAAGCAATATCGCTTACAAAAATATTAGAAGGAACAGGCCCAAGAACAGGCCCAAGAGTGGTATGCCCTTTAGGCATACCACTGGTAATATCTCTTTCTTCAGAGCAATCTCCATTGACCACTACTCTTTGTCACCTTCCACTCAACCAATTCCTGACCCAAACCATCACTTTGGGGGCCATATCGAGGGCATGCTATTTATTAGACACCTGTGTGAAACACTGTCAAAGGCTTCACTAAAATCTAAATACACCATATCTAGCGCACTCTCTCTAATTCACTGTCACCCAGTCAAAGAAATTGTTCAGATTTATCTGACAAGACCTGCCTCTAGTGAATCCATGTTGCTTCGTGTCCTGTAATCCACTCATAAGAACATAAAAATATCTTACTGAGCGAGACTAATGGTCCACTAAGCCCTCCAACCTTCATGGTCACCAATCCAGGTCGCTAGTACCTGGCCAAACCCCTAATAGTAGCAATACACCATGCTACCAATCCAGGGCAAACAGTGGCTTCCCTCATGTCTGTCTCAATAGCAGGCTATGGACTTTTCCTCCAAAAACTTGTCCAAAGCTTTTCTAAAAGGAGCTATGCTAACCACTCTTACAACATCCTCTGGTAATGTGTTCCAGAGCTTAACTAAATAAAAAAATATTTCCTCCTATTGGTTTTAAAAAGTGTTTCCCTGTAACTTTATTGAGTGTCCCCTAGTCTTTGTAATTTTTGATGGAGAAACAAAAAAATATCTATATCTCGATTCACTTGTATCCGTCCTACATCACTCAGCATTTTGTAGACTTAAATCTTATCTCCCCTCAACTGTCTCTTTTCCAAGCTAAAGAGCCCTAACCTCTTTAGTCTTTCATCATAAAAGAGGGGTTCCAACCCCTTTATCATCTTAGTCGCTCTTCTTTGATCCTTTTCTAGTTCCACCATATCTTTTTGAGATTCCAGAAACGTCCCTATTCTTTGTTTTAAAAGCGTTTCCCTTAAATTTACTTACCACAGAAGTCAGATTTACTGGCCTGTAGTTCCCTACTTTGTCCTTACTTCCACTTTTGTGGAGAGGGACCACATCTGCCCTTCTCCAGTTTTACAACTCCACGGAGCCACCAGAAACATAGAAACATGATGGCAGATAAAGGCCAAATGGCCCATCTAGTTTGCCATTCACAGTAACCATTATCTCTCTCTCTCTCTCTCCGAGAGATTCCACGTGTCTATCCCAGGCTCTCTTGAATTCAGCGATGGGCACATGCAAATTTAGGAAATCTTCACTGCTGTCCACCGGCCTCATTTGCATGCGTAATTTAAGAATGTCTCAAGTTTTTAGATTCGGTATCTAAATGGGTGCGTTAGCAGACCCTTGCTTTTTCACACAGGTTTTTGAAATTCCTGGCCTTAGTGTTATTTTATGCGCCTAGGTGATTATTACGACAAACAATAATAGAGTCATTGTACCCCATATTCTTGCCTCAACCAGAAATTGTGCATTTTTTTAATTTAGTTCCAATTTTATGGAATAGTTTGCCTGTAGAATCTTTCCAAAAAATTTTAAGAGACATTTAAAAGCACATTATTTTCAATTGGCCTTTTTACTACTACTACTATTAATTATTTCTATAGCGCTACCAGACTCACGCAGCACTGCACAGTCACAAAGAATAAGAAAACAGTCCCTGCTCGAAAGAGCTTACAATTTAAACAGGCAAGACAGACAAACAGGATGTCATGGATACAGTTAAGGGGAAGGGTTAATCAGCTGGCTGATGGGATGTGAATTTGGGTCTTCAATCTGCATTTATATATTCTTACATAATTTTTAAAAATTTATTTTCATTTAATTAATTAATTTTTAATTTAATTTAGATTGTTATTTAATATTATGTATTAGGAATGTTGCTTTTGTCTTCTATTCTTTTTCTTTTCTATTTAAATGGAGGAGTTCTTTTCATAATTTTGATTGAATTATATTGTAAACCGCTTTGATCCTTTTTTGGCTGTATATGCGGTATATAAAGATTTTAATAAACGTAAACAAACAAACATGTGCACCATCCACCCCCATCACTTTGTCCAACTTTGGTTTAGCTAGCTCCTCATGAACACAATCCTCTGATCAGTGTCTACCACACCACCGTCCCTATTTGCATTTCTCTTCTGCGGTCCTGCTCCCAGCGCTTCAACAGAACAGAAATATTTATTAAGCAATTCAGCACTGTCAGCTTCTACATATTTCTTCCCTTCACTTTTCAAGTCTCACAATGCCACTTTTGCACTTTTTTCTATCACTAATATACCTTAAAATGTCTTATTTCCCCATTTTGCCTTGTCCGCTCTTTTTCCTTCCATTTGCATCTTTATTTTCCTGACTACTCGACTAGCATCTCTTAACCTTTCCAGATATTTTTGCCTGTCTTCCTCTTTCTGTGATCTTTTGTAATTTATGAAAGCTAACCTCTTATTCCTTACCTTCTCAGCTACTACTTTTGAGAACCAAAGCGGCCTTCTTTTCTTCTTTCTTTTACTTACTTTCCTTACAAAATGGTTTGTTGCCCTTATAATAGCTCCTTTCAGTTTTGCCAACTGCTTTCCTACTTCTTCCAGATGTTCCCATCCAGACAATTCCTTGATGTAATCCATTCTCACCGCCGCCTCTAACGGTAACACATCACATATTAAACAATAGTGACAACAATGGTGGGACACCCCAATTTGGAACCCGCCTGGCAGAAACTTGGTGAACAAATCACACTCAAAGTGCTATCAGTCAAAAATGAGTGAATCCAAGCCCAAACCTCTGCCATCAAACCCAACAATTTACACTGTTCTAACAAAATAGTTCTAATCAATCATATCAAAGGCTGCACTTAAATCATCAGATAGAAAAGTACTGCATGTCCATACATAAGTTTATCTTCACTGGGTAGAGGCATGCTTATGTTGAGGGTGGCATGGCCAGAGCAATACGATAAGTACAGTAAGCATGGCAGGTGGTTGCCAATGTTTGGGTAGAGTTGGAGGGGGAGATGCTGAAAGCTGCCACTAATGCAAATTCAAAATCTCTATTGCTTTGGCACTGTCTACATGCATGGCCTGGCTCTTTAACAATATCAGGGGATGGGGGGAGAAAGGTGTTTAGGTAGTACAAGGCTGATGCAAGAAGCAATCCAGGGCAGGGTAGTTGGGTTGGAAGGAGAGAAGGAAGGGGTGCCACTAAATACCCATTCCTCTCAACCAACCCTTCTAAGCTGCCCTGAACCTGGCAAAACATTTCCTGCACTAAATACACACATGAGAATTTTTTTCCCCCCAAGCTCTGCTGCAAGGTACTTGATGACCCTGTTAACACACATTTAAATGCATGTTAATGTGGTCTACAATATGGTTTTCAGCATGAGTTAATGCCGGCACGGAAACCATTTGAGCATTGCTCAGCCAGTAAAACCCCGTAGTAAAACCGAGTTAAAGCCACACTAAGGTTTTGTGCATTGGCCCCTGGATTAGGGAGAGAAGTACCTGTTCTCTGTTCATCCCCTTCCTTCCTCTTTCTCATAGGCTGCCTGGAAGGGAGGGAATGGAACAGATTACCCCCTCTGTTTTACCACTGGACTCTGAAATAAAGTGGCAGAAATTAAGCCAGAAATTAAGCCCTTACCAATGGCACAGATTATCAAAATCTATTTCATGCATGAGCATTATGTACTTAGGCCATTTTTACAGAAGGGGATCTGTGGTGGCACACGAGTCAAATTTGCATGTGAAAACAGGATCAGCGTGGCCTGGGAAACACCCCTATATTATCCTGTGTAGAAAACTCTCCTGGCTCTCCTCTGTAGGCTGCACAGCTCACACAGGTTCTAGTTTATTCCCAGGACTAACATGAGTCAAGAGCATCCTGCCCGCTTCACCATAAAAAGTTTCAGTACAAGATCAATGGACACATGGATGGAGATGCTCTAAAGCAGGGGTGCCCACACTTTTTGGGCTTGCGAGCTACTTTTAAAATGACCAAGTCAAAATGATCTACCAACAATAAAAAATTTTTTTTAAAAAAACCACAAAGCACACTGTTAATTATCTTTTATATTCTACGGGTTTTCAAAGAGGTCAAGGCAGATGACTTTATGCAATGTCACCTCAGTAACAACTATACAAAAATAGACAAATATACCCCCTCCCTTTTTACTAAACCGCAATAGCAGTTTTTAGCGCAGAGAGCTGTGCTTAATGCCTTGCGCTGCTCAAAGGCTCCCTGTGCTAAAAAACGCTAATGCGGTTTAGTAAAAGGGGGCCATAGTGCAAAATATAGACTGCAGATAAAAATTCTCAAAACGGACACATTTTGATCACTAAATTGAAAATAAAATCATTTTTCCTACCTTTGTTGTCTGGTGATTTCATGAGTCTCTGGTTGCACTTTCTTCTTCTGTGCATCCAATATTTCTTCCCTTCTTTCAGCCTCCTGTATGCTTCCTCTCCTCCAGACCTCATTCATAAGAACATAAGAAGATGCCTCCACTGGGTCAGACCAGAGGTCCATCGCACCCAGCAGTCTGCACCCGCGACGGCCCATCAGGTCCATGACCTGTCAAGTGGTCCCTGCCTCATCCTATAACCTATCACTACTTCTGTCCGTACCCCTCAATCCCCTTATCCTTCAGGAATTTATCCAAACCTTCTTTGAATCCTTGTAGTGTCTTCTGCCCTATCACAACCTCCAGGAGTGCGTTCCACGTGTCCACCACTCTCTGGGTGAAGAAGAACTTCCTAGCATTGGTTCTAAACCTGTCCCCTTTCAGTTTCTCCAAGTGCCCCCTTGTACTTGTTGTTCCTCACAGTCTGAAGAATCTGTCCCTGTCTACCTTTCAGGATCTTGAAAGTTTCTATCATGTCTCCTCTAAGTCTCCGCTTTTCCAGGGAGAACAGCCCCAGCTTTTCTAGCCTGTCGGCATATGAAAGTTTTCCATACCTCTTATCATTTTCGTCGCTCTTCTCTGGACCCCCTCAAGTACTGCCATGTCCTTCTTGAGGTATGGCGACCAATACTGGACACAGTACTCCAGATGCGGGCGTACCATCGCACGATACAGTGGCATGATGACTTCCTTTGTCCTGGTCGTGATACCCTTCTTGATGATACCCAGCATTCTGTTTGCTTTCTTTGAGGCTGTCACACATTGTGCCGATGCTTTCATTGTTGTATCCACCAGCACACCCAGGTCTCTTTCAAGGGTACTTACCCCTAGCAATGATCCCCCCATTGTATAGCTGAACATCGGGTTCTTTTTCCCAACATGCATGACTTTGCATTTCTCTATATTAAAACGCATCTGCCACTTTTTTGCCCACTCTTCCAGTTTCGTTAGGTCCCTTTGCAGTTCCTCACAGTCTTCCGTGGTTCTGACCCTGCTGCAGAGTTTGGTATCTGCAAATTTGATTCCCTTCCCTAACTTTTTCTTCCTCTCTCCCTGCCCTCCTCCCCTTTCTTTCTGTCTCCCTTCACCCCCTTTATTTCTGTATGTCTGTCTTTCTCTCTCCATGCCCCCTTTCTTTCTTTCTGTCTCCCTGTCGCTCTCTCTTCATGCCCTTTATGTCTGTCTCCCTGTCTTTCTCTCTCCATGCCCCCTTTCTGTCTGTCTGTCTCCCTGCCCTTCCCCAAGCCACCATCGCCATCAGGGAACAGGCCGCCCCTATAAAAAGGACACTGAAGCGCTGGGCCGACCAACCTTCCCCACCCAACATCAATTCTAACATTGGAGAGGAAGTACAGGGCCAGCCAGGCAGCGATTGGCTGGCTGGCTGGCCCAGAACTTCCTCTCCATCGTCAGAATTGACATTGAGTGAGGAACGTTGGTCGGCCTGGCGCTTCAGGGTCCTCTTTACAGGGTCAGGAAGCAGGTAGAACGGAAGGCAATACGAGTCTATCACGGAGCCAGGGATGGGCTCCGCGATCGACTCAAGTTGCCTTCGTGATCTACTGGTCGATCGCGATCGACCTTTTGGACACCCCTGCTCTAAAGACTTCAGATTATTTGAGGCACAGAAAGGGGCGATGGTAGGGTATGTCATATTATCTGGTCTAACTACAATGTTACATAAAGCTGGTCAAAGTCGCACCTCACCTTGTCACCATTTCATCACCACCATTAACAACAAACAGGTTCACCTTTGGGGTAATTATATAAAGAATATGCATTACGGATAAAGCTCTTGTAATATTATATGGCTGAATACATAGGACGAGGAGGAGAAAGTGGTGATGGTGTGAGAGAAGGTACAGGAGATGGCTGAAGCTTGATTGGGTAGGAGATGCAGGAGGAGACTGAGATATGAGGTGCAAGAGGAGGAGGAAAGAAGTGGTTTGTATAGGAAATAGGAGCGGGTGGAGGTTTTGGTACGAGGTTAAAGAGACCAGGAGGAGATGAGCAATGCGATGGGGAAGAAGGCAGGACTGTGAGGGATGGTAGGAGGTGGAAAGCAGACCTTCTGGTAGAGAGAAGAGCAGCAGAGGGTGGGAGTACAGCCCAGTTAGGCTCAAGTAAAACTTCTTTGGGTTTCCAACCTGGTGCAGGGCCGTGAGTCCATCATCATTGCAAAGGTTGGGGCTGACTCCGCTCTGCAACAGCTGATGAACTGGAATAAAAACACAAAACAGGACAAAGAAAAATGTTAACTTGCAGCCTTCCAGAGGTTCCCCCAAAGGTAGATCATCCCTTTCCCTGTGGAGGGTTCCACCATACCCTGATGCTGTAACAGGCTCTTTCACTGCTTTCCCCTTGGGATGGAATGAAATACAGGTATTATCATGCAAAGAGCTAGAACACTATTGAAATGACCAGGTCCCAATTTGTATTAGCCTCATTCTGCTGTCCTCATTATAGATGCATCCGGGGACACCTCTTTAGAAAGAAATCACACACACACAAACGCACATGCAAATATCCAAAGAGATGTCTCGTTTATTCAGAGTACTGCATACATATTTATAGTATTTCACATGGGTCAGTTTTTTCAGCATATGACTGTAGGAAAGACCATATATGGTAACAGGATACATAAAAGCAACTAGAAAGAGGTAGCAAACATAAGGGGGGGGTTTCTATAACTATGGCATATAATACTGTCTTGTCTAAGGTCTAGCAATGTTTCTTATCTAAGTCCTGACTCACAGCTACAGCACAGGATGTGCACAAGATGTGGGGGTCATAACATAAGGAGGATATAACCTTGGCAAAACTAATCAGTTATAGAACAGAATATAAGACACAGAGCTCAGAACAGAAAAAGAAAAGACCTTGTGGCCTCTTGACAAACAAGAACTGTTTCAGCAGTTTTTTTATATGTTACACAAGCAGGAATAGAATAGACTTACAAGAAGTATATGCCCCTTCAACTATGTCAGGCTGCATTCTGCTGATTAGGGTTGTAACCACAGTACAGGAAGAGTTGGCCATCCTAGTAAAACCACAGATACTCTTGTAAATAGGTCTGTATGCTATACCCAGTTTGCTTTGACCAGATTAGCATGCCGGTTGAAAGTCCGTAAAGGCCATGGAGACTTAAAAAGCTAAATGTTTTGGTAACAACTCTTCTAGTGTCGGAGGCTCTTTGGATTGTTGTGGGGCCTTATGGTTGAAGGCAAAGTGTAAACTGAAGAGGGGAGTTAGCATATTTCACTGTAGAAATTACAAAATACCATAGTTCAGTGCCAAGGTCAAGAAAAGAAAAATGTTCTGGGTAAGATAGAAAGAGATAAATGAGCTATACAAAGGCTAAGGTATGAGAGGTAAATACCAGTAGACATCCAGCAGATTACATGCTGTTGACAGGAGAAATAAGGAAACATTTTTCTTATCTTATCCCCTTGTTTCTATTTAAAGATAAGTGTTTAAAAGGTGTTCACTGAAGAAACAATGGTGGGCACTGTTCATTAGAGATGTGTATGGTATGGGGAGTGGGAAAGGGAAGAGGGGATTTAGGTGTGTGGCACAGTGGTTAGAGCCACAGCCTCAGCACCCTGAGGTTGTGGGTTCAAATCCCACGCTGCTCCTTATGACCCTGGGCAACTATTTAATCTCCCAATGCCCCAGGTACGTTAGATAGAGAGAGTGTGAGCCTCCAGGACACAGAGGGAAAAATGCTAGAGTACTTGGATGTACACCAATATAACCCAAGTGGTATATAAATACTAAAAACCAAATAAATAAATAAATCTCTTATACCATCCCCAATCTAAGCAGTGTTTATTAATCTTTCTGGTGTTAGACTGGTTTGATACTGGAGTTATTGTCTCTTATTATTATTTGTATTCAGTTATACAAAAGAAAACATTTTGAATACAAATTGACTGATATAAAAAAGGCATGGATTCTCAAAACGGCGTCAGAATTGGCTGGCACCCGAAAAAAAATGGCACCGGTTGTATACCACTCAACATATGGTGCTGTTTTGAGAATCAGTCTGTGTCAAAGGCAGGCAGCAGAAATGTAGGCCACGGTTTTACCGGCCTATATTTCTGCCACCTTATCATTGAGGTAGAATCACACTCGGTGGCGCTGAACATCGACCCCACCCATAACCACGCCTCCTTTGATGTTTGGCAGCGGTAAAAATCTGCAAAGATGCGATTCAGGCGCCCTTTTCTGTAGGAACCTCACAGCGCCTACCTTTTTTTTTTCTTAATTGGTTTTTAACGGCGCAGTCAATTACTGCACCATTAATGGCCAATTAAAATATTTAACTCGAGCACCTACCGGCGCCTTCCGAATGGCACCGTTTTGAGAATCCAGGCCAAAATTTTTATTTATAAAGACTTTAATACTGAAGAGATAAAAAAAATAAAGTAAAAAGTACACTGAAATGAAATTTTGGGCTAATGACAAATTTGTGACGAGATCCATCCTGGTGTGCTTACTGAGATTTCCACCCTCTGAAGGACCTCAGATCTATATTATGATTGAAACATACTGAGAAATGAAGACTGCGCCAAGGACAACATTCTAGACCGCATGTAGAAGTGGTAGTAAGCAAGTGAGCAGACGAGATGCCTTCTTCTGTCCAAGATCCATTTTCCTAGGCAAAGTACCACCAGGATACGCAACACTAAACCAAGCTAACTGGAGGGCTCCAATGCCCCTTTTTTCCGCACAGTCACTCACATTTGAGCAGAGGCAAGGATGTTGACCAATGAAAAGGGGCTATGAATGTTGGGTCTTAACATACGATACCACTATGTAACCCTCCCTCTCAAAACATGGTACGCATGTTCCCCGGAATATAACCAAGGCAAAGCGGATGATGGGATGTATCAATAGAAGCTTCGTCAGCCGTAAACCTGAAGTCATAATGCCACTGTACAGTGTGCAATTCTGGAGGCCACATTACTGTAAAGATGTACTTCGAGCTGAGTCAGTCCAGCGAATGGCCACTAGGATGGTCTCCGGACTCAAGGGTCTCTCATATGAGGAAAGACTGGGCAAGTTGCAGCTCTACTCTCTAGAGGAGCGCAGGGAGAGGGGTGCTCTGGCTGCTCTCTCCTGCCTCTCCAGCTGTCCTCTCCTGGTCGGCGGTTCGCAGTCGGAAAATGCCACGAATGACCCGGACCGCGAACGCCGACCATGAATGACAGGGGGAACACTGTACTGCAGCTTTGTAAAAGGCGCTCTTAGTTAGGCACGTAACTGTATTTATTCTACAAGGTGTGTGCAGAAGTCCTGGGCAAGCCCCTGACCCACCCGTGTCCGCGCCCCCCTTGCAGTTGTATGCTATAAGTTCAGTTGCACAGGTAACTTCTAATGGGTGCAAATTAATGCTACTTATCAATTATCAGCTCATTATTATATTAAGTTATGCAAGTGAACTTATTCTATAATTTGTGTGTGCAACTTGGAGTACCAAGAGTAAAGAAAGGTGCTAAATTTGTAGAATTTGAGGGTGCATGCCTTCCATCCTCCCCCTAGAAAAGTTCAGTGCACAGTTAACTCCTTTCAGGACACAACATAGTAAACGACAGCAAGTAACAAGCAACTGTGAAGAGCTTTTGGGAGTGTGTGATCTTTCACTCAAGATAAATAAATAGGAACATCACAATGTTCAGTACCTCCCGAGTTTGGAATTTATCTTTCAGGAAAAATACCCACAAATCTGATACAGTCCTATGACGCACAAAAAAACGAAAAGGATTTGATTCTTCCGAGAGAGTTGGGGTAGAAATCGGTTGATTTAATGGAAGAGTCAGAAATTTGGTCAATTATTGTTTAATGTAAGCATCTATACTGCTACTAATGACTGCCTAGTCAATTCTGAGAGGTTTACATTAATAATAATAATAATTTTATTTTTGTATACCACAGTATCATAATAGTTCAGAGCAGTTAACAGATTAAGAGACTGTACATATACATTGATGTTACAAATAAGTCAGCTTAGCTTAGCAAGTCAGGAGTAGTCAGGAAATCCGGAGGTATGTCGGAGATACAAGGCAGGGTTACAAGGCAGGGAGGGAGTCAGAGAAATATCAAAGAGATAGGTTTTGATTGATTTCCTGAAAGTTTGGTAGGAGGGTGAGCTAGAGATGAAAGTGGTAAGACATTTATTCCATTTGCCTGCTTGGAATGCCAGAGATCTATCAAGGAATCTCTTGTAGACACAGCCCTTTAGGGACGGGAAGGTAAACAGGTGGGTATTACGAGTGCGGGTGAGGCCTGAACGTTCAAAGTGATCCGACAGGAAGATTGGAGACGAGCCTGTTAAGGTTTTGAAGCAGACGCAAGCAAATTTGAAGATGATCCTATTAGCATCTATAATGCACCTGAAGTACGGAGCTTCAGTAGTGCTGTTGCACTACATGAGAAAGTGATGTTACTATTCATGAGCTCCAGTAACGGTGTTACTACGCATGTTTCAAGTTTCAAGTTTCAAGTTTTATTACTTTTGATATACCAACCATCAAGTTAATATCTGGCTGGTTAACAATATGTTTAAAAGAAAGAGAAGTTATACAAAACTGAAAAAAAAAAAGAGGCATTGTGTATCTACATATAACATCACAAGACGAACTAGATAGTGAGGGTAAAAGGCAAAGGGAGGGTAAAGTTACATATTTGAGAAGAAATTGGAGATAGTAGGGTGAGGATAAAACATGATGGAGAGGGGCGCTTTAAAGAAAGCGGTTATTATTAGATTTTTTGTTTTTGGTAATTAGGGAAGATGTCTCTAGTTTAATGAGAAGGCATCGCGAAATAAAAACGTTTTTAAGTCTGTTTTAAATTTGTCAAGTCGTGATTCGTCACGGAGTTGCTGTGGCAGGGAGTTCCAAAGAGTAGGGGCAGTTACTGCGAAATTTACTTTACGTGTGTTGTAGAAGTCTTTGATGGTGGGGATAAATAGAAGTTGTTGATCAGTTGATCTTAGAGCGCGTGAGGAGCTGTAGGGAATGAGAAGTTTGTCAAGAAATAACGGCAAATGAAAGAGCTTTATTTTGAAAGATAGTAAGATAATTTTATAGGTGATGCGGTGAGAAATAGGGAGCCAGTGTGCTTCTTTTAGAAGAGGGGTAACGTGGTCGAATCTGCCTACTTTATGGATAAGTTTTATTGCTGTATTTTGTATTAATTGTAGACGACGAATTTCTTTTTGGGGGAGGCCATTTAAGAGAGAGTTACAGTAATCAAGATGAGAAATTACTAATGAATGTATCAGAATAGTGATTGAATTAGTTTCAAGAATGGAAGAAAGAGATCGGATGATGCGTAATTTATAAAAACAGATTTTAACCACTGAACTTATGTGATCATGAAAGGTAAGATCTCTGTCAATGATGACCCCTAGAAGTTTTATCTTTGTGTCCATTTGGATCGGTGTAGATTTAATAGAAATGTCGTCCAGTAAAAATTCAGTGGATTTGATAGGGAGTAGCAGACTTCGAGATTTGTCCAGATTGAGGGAAAGCTTGTTTGTATATAACCAGTCATATATTGTGTTTAGTTTGTTATTAATGTCTTTGATGTCTGAAGTGTTTGAAGTATTGATTGGGTGAAGAAGTTGTATGTCATCGGCGTAAGCAAAAATGGTAAAACCGATGGATTGAGCCAGTGTGAGAAGAGGAGATAAGAAAATATTAAATAGAAGAGGGGATAGAATAGAACCTTGAGGGACACCATAGGAGTTAGTTGTGGGTGCGGAAGAGTTATTATTTATATGTACTATATTGGAACGTTCATTGAAGAAGGATGTAAACCATAAGAGCGCTGATCCTGAAATACCGCATTCTTTAAGTCTGTTGATCAGAAGTGAGTGATCGATGGTGTCAAAGGCAGCTGCTAAATCTAAAGAAATAAGAACCACGGATTTTTGATGATCATGAAAATATTGTATTGAGGAAATTAGACCTAATAGAGATAGTTCTGTAGAATGGGATGAGCGAAATCCTGTTTGACAAGGGTGTAGAGCATGGGTTTTTTCGATAAATTCAGAGAGTTGGGAATGTATGATTTTTTCAGTTAATTTAGAGATTGTGAGTAGATTAGCGATAGGACGGTAATTTTTGGGTAATGACGGATCTAAATTGTGTTGTTTGAGTTTGGGAAAAATAAGGGCTGTTTTCCATGCTATTGGAACGGTATGATCAGAAAAGGATTTGGAAATCATTGCTGATATGAATGGGCCAAAGACCGAAAAGAATTTTTTGAGAATAGAGGGTGGGAAACTTTCCATAGAATTGTTGGGTGTGTTTAGTGATTGTAAAGTAAGATGAAGATTTTTTAGAGAAGGAATTTTGAAATTTGAGAGGGTACTGAAGGAAAGTTGAGTGGAGTCATTGGAGATTTGAGAAGGGGAATCAAGAGGTAAGGGTCCAAGATTAGATCTAATATTTTTAATTTTATTGTCAAAGAACTGTGAAAGATCATCAGCATTTGGTTGGATGGAGGGAGGTAGGATTTTTTTCTTGGAATATTTAGAAAGTGATTGGGCTATATTAAAGAGATTTGAAGAGTTACGGGTAGATGTGATCAATTTTGAATAATATTCTTTTTTTGTTTGTTGTATAGTTTTTTTGTACTGAAAAGCTTTTTCTTTGTATGTAATGAACAAATTAGAAAGTCGAGATGTGCGCCATTTGTTTTCAATAGAACGAAGTTGTCTACGTAGTAAAGCGAGATTTTGGTTGAACCAAGGTTGTTGTTTTTTATGATTTTGTTTAGAATTATGGTGTATTTCAACTTGGGGTGCCAGGGAATCTAATAAAGATTTGGTGGAAGTTTCCCAGACTGAGAATTGTTCTGTAATAGAAAGAGTAGAAAAGTCTTCAATATTTAAATCAAAGGAGGCTTGAATTGAGGATTGAGTTATATCAGTGGTTTTACGAGTATAGTAATTATTTTGTGGTTTTGTGTGATTGATTAGTGCTGGGAAATCTTGGAGCCAAGTAATCAGGGTGTGATCAGACCATGGCATTGTATAGAATTTGAAGTTTTGAAGGAGATGTTTATTCGGTGTGGGACAAAGAACCATATCTAGAGTGTTTCCTGCATGATGGGTAGGCATTGAGAAGAGGGGAGATAATGATAGGTCGGAGATCAGTGTTAGAAATTCAGATGTATTAGGATGATTAGGAGAGTTAAAATGGATGTTAAAGTCTCCTAATATTATGGAATCAGGGTAAGCAATATTAAAGTCTGATATGGTAGAGATGAGAGAAGAAAGTATTGTTTTTGTTATTGGAGGGGGGAGGTAGATAAGAAGGAAATTAAAGGAAAGAGAATATTTTATAGTGAATTGAAGGATTTCTATATTAGAGTAAGTAGTTTGTTTGGAGAAATTTGGATGGAGGGAAATGGAATTGTGATAAATGACTGCTAAGCCGCCTCCTTTTTTATTTTGACGGGGTTGGAAAATTACCTTGTAGTTGAGCGGGCATGCTTGGGTTAAGTAAGCCTCCTCTCCTTCCGTTAACCAGATTTCGGTAAGACATAGAATTTGTAAGTGGTGTTGAATAATGGTGTCATGGATTAGATGGTGTTTACTTTTTATAGAACGTACATTTATCAGTCCTATTTGAAGTTTAGTTAAAGTATTATGAGTAATGGAATAATGAATATCAGGATTGGTAATAATAGAAATATAGTGTCTTGCTTTAGTTTCTTTTAGTGAGGTAGAGAGATTTTTCCTTGAAGGTCTATGGCTCCATATGATGGGAATAGAGGCCATTGGTTTGGAAGTGTATGTTTGTAGAATGGAAGAATTATTTTTAAATGTAGTGTGAGGTAAAGAAAGAGAGGATATAAAACAGTAGGAAAATGGTAGGAATTTGGGAGAGAAAGTGAAATTGTGATATGTTGTAATGCTTAAAATAATAAGAAGAACAGAAAGTATTGCAGGAAGAAGCTGCTATGATTTATGAGCTCCTATGTAGGTGTTACAATATATGAGCTTCGGTAAAGATGTTACAATACGTTAAGACCAACTACAATATATACTCGAATATAAACTGAGGTAATCTTCCCCCCCCCCCTAGAAAAGGGGGAAAAAGGTTGACTCGAATATAAACTGAACTCATGTGAATCTTGCAAGGTTTCTGTGGGAGTGAGTGGTCTGTGAGGTTGTGAGTTCAATCCTAACCCGCACTTTGTGATTCTGAGCAAGTCACTTAATCCCTCCATTGCCCCCAGGGTATCACAGTTATATTGTGAACCTTCAGAGACAAATAGAGAAAAAATACTTAAGTTTTGTCTCAGATTTTTTTTTTTTGAGAAAGCAAAAATTTTTTTTTTTTTTTAAATAATTCTTTATTCGTTTTCAAATTGAACAGCAAGTGCACAAAAGAATATATTATACAAATTATTACACAATAGCACATTAATATCTACCACATAAAATCTAGTGATGCAATAACCCCCCTCTACCACCCATCCTTTATCACATTTTAATAGGAATATAATAGGAAGAAAGCAAAAATTCTTGATCCACTTCTGAAAGGCACAGTAAACATAAGAATAGCCCAGTAGCCCGTTCTCACGGTGGCCAATCCAGGTCACTAGTACCTGGCCAAAACCCAAAGAGCACCAACATTCCATTCAGAATCCCAAAGAATAGCAAAATTCTAGAATCCCCAGAGTAGCAACTTTCCATGCTACCGATCCAGGGCAAGAGGTGGCTTCTCCCATGTCTTTCTCAATAACAGACTATGGACTTTTCCTCCAGGAACTTGTCCAAACCTTTATTAAAACTAGCTACGCTATCCGCTCTTACCACAACATCTGGCAACAAGTTCCAGAGCTTAACTATTCTCCGGATGAAAAAAATTTCCTCCTATTGCTTTTAAAAGCATTTCCTTGTAACTTCATCGTGTCCTCTAGTCTTTGTAATTTTTGACAGAGTGAAAAATCGATCCACTTACACCAGTTCTACTCCATTCAGGATTTGAAAGGGTACAAGTGGATCGATTTTTCACTCTGTCAAAGAAAGCCAATGGTAACCAATGCAGTTTTTTCAAGACTGGTGATATATGGTCAAAGTGTGAAATGCTCATTAGCAAATGTGCAGCAGAGTTTTGGACCGTAGACTCGATAAGTGGTTCCCAACCCTGTCCTGGAAGACCACAAGGCCAGTCGGTTATTTGAGATAGCCCTAATGAATATGCATGGGGCAGATTTGCATGCCTGTCACCTCCATTATATGCAAATTTCTCTTATGCATATTCATTAGGCTATCCAAAAAACCCGACTGGCCTGGTAGTCCTCCAGGACAGGGTTGGGAACCACTGGACTAGATGGAAAGGGGAGAGTGGGCCCCCAATTGTTAGTGAACCCCTGGTTCTCGCAGTTTCTTCCAAAAGCAGGATGTCTACAGGGCTCTTCATAATTTGTAAGTCACTAATTCTATTCATTTTTCAGACCTATTTAAAGGCCCTCAAAAGAGTGTCCTGCTTCCAAGTCTTTTATCACATGTTGGATTAAGTCTGCTATTAAGTCAGTGCTTTTGGGCCTTAAGGCCCGTTCTATCAGATCTCAGGCCATGTCCTGGGCAGAGTCAAGAGTGGTTAATGCGGAAGATATCGCCAGTGCTGCTCTAAGATCTTCTTGGCATTATTTTGTCAAACACTGTTTGGGCTAGGTGAGATACTGCCTTTGGTAGGAGAGTCCTGGAGTCAGCTGTGTCTTCCTCCTGCCTTAGGGGTGTGAAAGGCATTACTATAAGCTGACTCCCAAATTCAGATGCAATAGGGCACCTTGTTTATACAGTAGAATAGGAATGTTTAGGCATGTGACTGGTGTGACAGACTTTAGTGATAGGTACTATTCTATAAACAGTCCATCTAAATTGCTTAGCCCACAAGTCACAGGAAGCATACAAATGGGAGGAGCATAGGCGTGTCACAGATTGTTGCTGAGGGATGCATCCAACTTAGAGAATACTATCAATTGCATGATTGCATGGCACTCTTAGGCGCACCCACTTATGACAGCCATTGACTTGTCAAGGTAGGTGCACCTAACTTCTGGCATGCCCTTAACCCTTTCAGGACCATAAGGATCGTAGGCCAATTTTTGTGGTTTTGACGACATTTTTATGGTAAAAAGGGCTTGCAGATGCCAAAAAATTGATTTTTTTTGTGAAATATCATTATTTTTTTTTTTTTAAATCAAACTTCTGGCTTATGGACAGTGTGGCAAGTGAATCTTCTCGTCAATCTGGCAACGACGCTAATGAATGAATGTCGGAACCAGTTTGTTTACATAAAGGCAGTATCATATGGAATCCGTACATATCAAATTTAGAACTGTAGACTATCCCAATCAAAATTTATAGGATTTTAAAGTTATGGGACAAATATGTCCCTTGGTCCTGAAAGGGTTAAGACGTTTTACTGTAGAATTAGTGCTAAACGGGCCCCTTTGTGCCTCCTAGAGGCACATCGAAGGGCTTTGGAATATCCGACATGTATGGACTGGTCTAGCAGGATGATAAAGAGTATAATTTGTTCTTAGCTGCTAGGAGAGTGTGGTGCAGTGGTTTAGAGCTACAGCTTCAACACCGAGGTTGTGGGTTCAAACCCCACGCTGCTCCCTGTGACCCTGGGCAAGCCATTTAATCTTCTACTGCCCCGGGTATATTAGATAGATTGTGAGCGCCTCAGGACAGTTAGAGAAAATGCTTGAAGTACCTGTATGTTACAGATAAAGCCTTTCTCCTGCGTAAGATTGAAAATCAAAACAGGAATTTGAGTTTAAGGCTTTTGAATTTTCCTATGCCTTAATTCATGACCCCGAGGGAAATTTTAAAATATTTTCCGATTTCGGGCACGTAGCCATTTATTGAATGTTTGAGTGTCTTTGCTGTGATAGCACTGGATTGGAATTTGTGTTTTTATGGCATAGTCAGGGGATTGGGAGTGGGAAGGGTTGGGGGGGGAGGGAGGGGTAGACCTGATGCGGGGTGAAGTTGGGAAGTGTATTGGTGCATGCTTTCTTGTGTTGTACATCTTGCATTTTGGAAAGTTTCACTTATTCGAAAAATTTAATAAAATATATTTTGGAAAAAAAAAAATATTTTCCGATTTCTACTTTCAATATTTCAGATTCAAACATCCCCCCCTATTACAAAAGATTTACTACTTGAAAAGGACTTTTTAGGCTAAAAAAGAAGAACAGAAGAGTTAGGAATATCAGAAGTACTGGATCAAACTACATTGATAGTATCTTTTATCTTTCTTCAAGATAAGAACATGATTTTGAAACTATACTATAAAATTTGAAACAAATTTCTTATCTGGGAGAAAAAGTTTATATTTTCCAAGATGTATCAAAAGGGGCTCAAATCAAAAGAAAGGAATTTTTACAATATCAATCTAAAGTTACCTCATTGGGAGCCTCCTTTCAATTAAGGTTTCTTTGTAAATGCTTATTCTTTTTCAACAGAACAAATATATTTTTTATGATCCAGATCAATTACGTTTCTTTTTGGAAAGGAATGGATTTCTCTTGCAACTTAGGAAAATTCAGCGTAATTCATGTCTGAAAATAATGCCGAAGTCATAGCTCTATCCTTCTTTAAATAACTGATTGTATTTACCTCTTTTTCCTGAAGGATTTTTTCTCTCTCTTGCCTCCTGTTAATGAGGACTTTATAGCAAGTTTGATTATTTTTTTTTGCTCGTTTCAAACTTAAATTCCAATGAATAATTGGTTGTACATGTCACTAATTACTTTTTCTAAGTTTAGTGCTTTGTATGTAATTGAAATTAAATAAATAAAAAATTGGCATATTATTGATATATCAGATTTTTTGGTTTGTTTTCATGTCCAAATAACGTTAAGATCTTCCAGTGTCAGCAGGAAGATTTGGGCTAGTTTGGTTTGCTACCAAGGGAGTACAAGCCAAGGACTAAGATCTTACTCCTCTTTTCTGTGATCTTTGAAAACTTGTTTATGAAATATTTAGGGCTCCTTTTACAAAGGTGCGCTAGGGCCTTAATGCGCGGAATAGCACACGCTAAATTACCCCGCATGCCAGCAGCCGCTACCGCCTCCTTTTAAGCAGGCGGTAATAATTTTGCTAGCGCGCGGTAATTTTGTGCATGCGCTAAAACCGCTAGTGCACCTTCATAAAAGGAGCCCTTAATGTACATTTTTATTTTGTTTTGATTGCTTTTGTGATGTTTATCTCTGCTTTTATGATGTATCAATCAATCCTCCTCAACCAGACACAGAAGATCCCACTCACTATTCTCCCACCCATCATCCAAAGATGTCAAACGAAAAAAACTTTATGATAAAGCAGCTAAACTGGACAGACAAATCACCACTCTGTTATCTTCGACTACAGACTACAAAGCCTTCAGGAGAGACATTAAAACCAAAAAACACATAAAACCTTTCCAGCACAACCAATCCCAATCCAATATCCAACACTCTATTTACCCTTAGATCTCTCTAATACTCTTATCTACCAAACGTTATCTAAAACCCATAATTTCACCCTATTCTTATCTCCTAAAATCCTCCACTTCCCTTTGGTAACTCTTTACCCAATATGTATTACCTTAAAAATTCTGTCATCGCTTATTCTATTCCTTCAAATTTTGAATGTAATTTTGTTTTAGTTTGGATGTAATCCGCCTTGAACCGCAAAGTAATGGCGGAATAGAAATCACTAATGTAATGTAATGTATGTAATCTGCTTTGGGTCTCACTGGTACTTGGCAGAATAGAAATGATAAAATGCAAGACATATACTGGAAGTTTCTTGGTTGCACCTCTCCTTATATGGATATCATCAGAATCTTCTAGTTCTCTGCCTCCATTTGCTGGTAAGGGGACACAGGGTATGGATTGGCCTAGCCAGGGGTCTCAAAGTCCTCCTTGAGGGCCGCAATCCAGTCGGGTTTTCAGGATTTCCCCAATGAGTATGCACTGAAAGCAGTGAATGCACATAGATCTCATGCATATTCATTGGTGAAATCCTGAAAACCCGACTGGATTGCGGCCCTCAAGGAGGGACTTTGAGATCCATATTAAGCAAAGTTTTTTTTCTTCCCCTTAGGCTGAAAGATTAAAGTTCCCTTACCCTTGGCTTTTGCTGACTTAACTGTGTGAATGGGGTGGGTTGGAATTGGCATCCTTCTGCCTGCTGGCGTGGCAGATCCTCCCAAACCAAGTCCATACCACAGGCTTCAATTACAGCTCCCAAAGAAGCTATTTTTGGATGACGACTGTGCAGTAGCTAGCACAGAGACATCAACCCAAATTTTGGCTTCTGTCATACAAAACAACCAGAGATAACTGGGCAGGAAATCTCCCAGCTTCAGACTGCTTTAGGGAATCCCAAACAAAATATTTTACTATGTTTAATAGAGAGATAAGAAACTGGGACTTCAACAGCTATCGCCCCAGGCCTATAACCCCTGCATCGTTCCCAACAATGACTCCTGCTGGGTGAGGCTGGAAATGCAGGAGCTTTGAGCTCTCCACCACACCCAGTGCTCCTGCACTATCCCCTACAGCAGCGTTTTTCAACCTTTTTTGGGCAAAGGCACACTTATTTCATGAAAAAAATCACGAGGCACACCACCATTAGAAAATGTTAAAAAATTTAACTCTGTGCCTATATTGACTATATATAAAGTAATTCTCTTGAATATGAATCAAATAAACACAAAAAAAAGTATTTTATAATTACTTTATTATGAAATATTAAGTAAACAGAATAGTGAAAAATTATAAAATACTTTATTCAGTGCGAAACCTGGGCCTGTTTGGCTGAACACAAAGCTGATATTCTGGCTGGAATCGAAGAAAGACACACACGTAGCTCTTCGTCAACAGCCGTTCCCTTCACCGCCCTGTCACCGTCACCGCCATCCCTTTTACCGCCCCGTCACCGCCACTGCCATCCCATTCACCGCCCTGTCACCGTCCCCGCTGCATCCATATAAGCCTTAGTACTGTAATATTTAGCTTATTCCTTTCTTATAAATCAAAGTTCCTGCTGCTGAACTAGAGAAAGAGATGTTCAGCTGGCAGGGCTTTGTTTATAAATTTTTATCAACACAACTAATATACTACTTTATCCTAAAGCAAAAAATAAATAAATAAATAGAATTTTTTTTTTCTACATTTGTTGTCTGGTTTCTGCTTTCCACATCTTCTCATTCAATTCCTTCCATCCACTGTGTGTCTTCTCTCTACGTCTTCCATTTGCTGTTACTGTGCCTCTCCCTTCACCCCCCCCCCCCCAATTGGTCTAGCACCCATCTTCTTCCCTCCGCTCCCCCATAGTCTGGCATCTGTCTTCTTCCCACTCTGTCTTCCACATTTCCCTTCGGGGTCTGTTCCTCTCCACCCTCCTTCAATGTCTGTCCTATTCCTTTCCACCACCATCCTTCCCTCCCTCCTTTACCATCTGTTCCTTTCTACTACCCTTCAGCTCCTCTCACGTGGCTTATCTATCTACCTTCCTCCCTCTTATTTTCATGGCACGTTACAATGTAATTTGTGCAAGCCACTGGAGCCTGCGAGCTCGGTCCCTGTCCCATCCCCACAAACCATCTCGCTTCTGTGCTCCTATTTTCTCCATTTCTAATATCTCCCCTATGTATCTGTCATTGCCCCCTCCCTGTGTCCATATACCATCCCCATGGCATGTCCCCTTTATGTCTCTGTCCCTATGCCCCATGCACATAATTTCCCCTCTTTCTGTTACCTTCCTGTGTCCAGATTTCCCCTATCTTCCTCTTCCATACCAGTGTGTCTCTTCTTTTCAACCCCATCTAGCTTTTTTCCCTCTTTCTTCCCCCCCCCTGCTTCTACCATCTGGCTCACCTGCCTGTCCTTCCCTTTCTTTCCTGCTGTGGGTTTTTCTTTCCGTCTTCATCCCCTTGGCCCAGAATCCTTTTCCCTTTCACTCCCTCCTTCCAATTTGAGCCGGGAACACGAGCGATCGCACAGTCCCCGCAGCCACCACTCGCCTGCCCAATCGATCCTACTGTTTAGCCAGCTCTCTCCCTTCACCTCACCTTAGTTTGTAGGTTTTGTTTTTCGGCGACATGCACGCTTTCCCAAAGAGCCGCGCACGCGCGGCTGCTCAGTGTTCAATCTTCTGCTCTGCTGCAACTTCCTGTTTCCGGTTGCGTCAGAGCAGAAGATCAAAACTGAACAGCAGCGGGGACCGGGGGAGTTTCATGGGAGCGCGTGCGGGACCCGGCCTGAGGCCTAATCAGTGTCTGCACCATACGGCACACCAGGCAACATCTCGCGGCACACACTGCCCTACAGTGACTCCTGCTTGGAGAGGCTGAAACTGCAGGAGTTGTGAGCTCCCCCCATAGCCAGTGCTCCTGCACTGTAGTGACTCCTGCTGGGAGAGGCTGAACTCAAGAAAAAAAACATCACAGACAGATTAGCAAAAAAAGAGATCATGTTAGAAATAAGTAAGAAAAATATATGCACTTAAAGCCCGAGTCCAGTATTATATAAATATCTTTGGGATTCTAAAGTTCAAGGTAACATAGAAATTGCTAAAGACTAGTGTTAAGTATAAAAGGGGAGCAAAACCAATCATTTAAATTTGGGAAGATAAAACTAACAAATCTCTCTTGGCTTGGCAGAACTGCATGTACTTACTAGGTTGATGCATTTATTCCAAGTAGCCAAAAAATTTTAGACATCCTTCAGAGTAAGGGCTTGAAATTTGCATAGCCTCACAAGGGCCCTTGTTTAGAATGGGGAGTAGAGAATGACACGGTGAAAAAAATTCATCACCGTTTTCGTCCAGGAAACCATCTGTGTGTTATTCTTTAAGTAGAGAGGGAAGAATCAGAGTATAAAAGAGAACAGCCACTGACCCTCAAGCCTTGCACTGAAGAATGCTGGTGTAGAAGGACCGAGATTCAGATGGACACTAAAGAACGATACGGGATGGTTTCCAGCCACTGACCCTCAAGCCTTGCACTGAAGAATGCTGGTGTAGAAGGACTGAGGTTGAGAAACACTGAAGAATGACTTGGGGATGGTTCCCCGTGGTTATCTGTGGGGACAGGGGACAAATTTAAGAGAACGACATGGTGACAGAATTTGTCACTGTCTCCGTTCCCACAGATAACCACGGGAAACCATCCCTAAGAATCAGAGTATGAATGAGCACAACCACTGACCCTCAAGTCTTGCTTTGAAGAATGCAGGTGTAGAAGGACTGAGGTTGAGACAAGACAGTAAAGAATGACACGGGATGGCTTCCCACGGTTATCCGCAGGGAAGGGAAGGGAATGGTGCTGAATTTTGTCACCATGTCATTCTCTGCTGGGGAGTAGAGAATGACACAGGGACAAATTTTTCCCCATCCCCGCAGGAACTCAATTTCCCTGACCCATTCCTGTAAGCTCTACCTTAACCACACAAGCCTCAAGCACTTATGATCTTAAAGTGTTTGAGGCTCGTGCAGATGAGGACGGAGCTTGCAGGAATGGGGCAGGTACAGGAAAAGAGCTCTCCGGGACTAGACAGGAAAATAAATTCCCGCGGGGACGGGGGAAAATTTGTCCCCGTGTCATTCTCTACTGGAGATTCCTTTACTGTGACAGAAAGAAGGGTAGCGTTGAAGTTCCAGACTTGTATCTGTATTATTGGGCAACCCAATTGCGGGCTGCCATAAAATGGTTCCAAGGTCATTCATACAAAATATGGGAGACTATTGAGCAACACATGGGGGGCTCTCAGAGGCTGATTTATAAGTGGTGCTTGAAATGCCAGGCATCTAGATAAATGGCGCCTGCCATGTGTCAGTCATGGTCTGGTGCCACCTAGAAAAATCACAGCTACTGGCGCCCAACAAGCTTAGCACCGATGATGTAGGCCAGGGTTTTAAAGGCTCACATTTCTGGCACCTAGGTTCATTATAGAATCGTGCCTAGTGGCGCTTAGTGACACTTTAGGCCAACTCTGCCCCTACACACCCTACTTAGGCATACAGCATCACTGAAAATAAAGGTATTAGCCGCTGGTCCCGTGAGGCACCTAGGGTTTTTTTTATTGGTTTTTAATCAGCTTTTAATGGCTTGATCGATTATCGCACCGCTTAAAGCCAATTAAAGCAATTAAGTTAGGTGATCTAGGCGGCATTTTTGAGAATCTGGCCCTCAGAGTTTGGCTCACCTTTTATGGCTGCCTGTTGCTCTTTGTCCTGCTATCGTATGTACTTTTTATCATTGGGATAGTTTGTAGGGGACCCTGATCAATATCTGACTCGCTTTGCACCCCATAGCCTCCAATCCATTATTTGTGCCAGGGCTAGACCTGGGTCCATGCCATTGCTGGCTGACTCTTGGACTGGCTACTTGAGGAAAGGTCTGGGATGAATCTTTCTCCTTTCCCACCCTCTTCCGAGAATATAACCTTTTTGCCTGGAGATCATTATGCCTATACTCAAATGATTCACTTCCTTTCTGCCCCTAGGTTCAAGAAAATTATTGAGAGGGAAGAGACATTTTTGTTATCAGGACTTTAGGGGGCACTAAATGGCTTATTGCCACTATCTACCGACATCTGAGGGACACTAGTAAATTTTCTCTCCCTCGCAGGGCACTCTAAGAAAAGGAACTGGGAATACAGCTCTAAGGTCTGGATTGGGAGGTTATGGAAGCCACTACAACCACAATCTCTGTCTGTTAATATACAGGAAACTAGTATAAAAATACTGTACTGTTGGTATCTAACACCTTTGTGACTGATTTCTATATTTCCCTTGGTCTCTGATCGCTGCTGGCAAGGATGTGGTGCACTGGAGGATATGGCTCATATATCAGCGGTCCCAAACATGCGGCCCACGGGCCGCATGTGGCTCTCCAAGTTTTATTTGAGGCCTGCGGTCTGGACTGAATCATTCTCTTCCTTTTGGAGCAGCAGCGTGTCTGGCCGGTTCGTTCCGTTCAAAGCCGTGGGTTGGCGGCTCCTCGCACTATCCACTCCTGCATCGGAAGCCTCTCTGACATCACAACATCAGAGAGGTTTCAGACGCAGGTGCGGATCTCGCAAGGAGCCGCCACCCGCGGCTTTGAACGGAACGAGCCGGCCAGACATGCTGCTGCTCTATTGGCGTACCAAGGGGGGAGCGGTCCGCACAGCTGGCCACCCTCCACTGTTCTCCCTAGAGTGCGGTTCGTCTAGAGCAGTGGTGCCCAACCTGCTTCCCTTCCCTTCTCATCGCTGCCATCGGGGAACAGGCCGGCACCATGCTTTTTGATCTTCCTGCTTCTCTCGTCGCCCGACCTCAATTCTGACATCGAGAGGACGTTCTGGCTAGCCAATCGCTGCTTGGCTGCCCAGAACGTCCTTTCCGACGTTAGAATTGACGTCGGGCGGCGAGAGTTGGTCGGCCCCGTGGAAAAGAGAAGCGTGGAGATCTCGGCCTGTT
This sequence comes from Geotrypetes seraphini, assembly GCF_902459505.1. Taxonomy (NCBI): domain Eukaryota; kingdom Metazoa; phylum Chordata; class Amphibia; order Gymnophiona; family Dermophiidae; genus Geotrypetes; species Geotrypetes seraphini. Next base: position 9,310,548 of record NC_047085.1, read on the forward strand.
CCCGATGGCAGCAGCAGCAGCCTATTCCCCGGCGGCAGTGGCAAGGGGGAGGACAGGAAGGAAGAAAGAAAGAAAGAAAGAAGGGGGGGGACAGGGAGCCAGAAACAAAGCAAAAAATGGGACATGGAATCAGAGAAAGACAGACATAGAGAAAGAAAGATAAAGTTGGGGGAGGGAATGAGGTCTGGAGGAGAGGAAGCATACAGGAGGCTGAAAGAAGGGAAGAAATATTGGATGCACAGTCAGAAGAATAAAGTGCAACCAGAGACTGATGAAATTACCAAACAAAGGTAGGAAAATGATTTTATTTTCAATTTAGTGATTGAAATGTGCCATTTTTGAGAAAGAAAAGATATTAAACTTTAAATGTGAGTGCTGCAGAAAAAATAGAGTACTTGGAGGGCTGCAGAAAAAATAATGTCTTATTAAAGAAATGACAATTTTGCATAAGGTAAAACTTTTAAAGGAAAGTTTTATAAACTATAAAGAGTTTAACCTCATGAAAAATTGTCATTTCTTTAATAAGACATTAACTATTTTTTTCTGCGGTCCTCCAAGTACCTATAAATCCAAAATGTGGCCCCGCAAAGGGTTTGAGTTTGAGACCACTGCTCATATATGGTGGCACTGTAGAAAAGCAAGGGTTTTTGGAAAGCAGTGGTTAAAGCTGCAGCTTCAGCACCCTGAGGTTGTAGGTTCAAACCCCTGCTGCTCCTTGTGACCCTGGGCAAGTCACTTACTCCCCCCATTGCCCCAGGTACATTAGATGGATTGTGAGCACACCAGGACAGACAGGGAAAAATGCTCAAGTACCTGCATAAATTCATGTAAACCATTCTGAGCTCCCCTGGGAGAATAGTATAGAAAATTGAATAAATAAATACACATGAGGCTCCAAAGCTGGCTTGGGATCAGTAACATAGAAACATAGAATATGACGGCAGAAAAGGGCTGTAGCCCATCAAGTCTGCCCACGCCAATGACCCACCCCCAGACTTCACCCGGCTAGAGATCCCACATACATATCCCATTTCTTTTTAAAATCGAGCACGCTGCTGGCGTTAATCACCTGCAATGGAAGTTCATTCCAATGATCGACTACCATTTTGGTGAAGAAATACTTCCTGGCGTCGCCATGGAATTGCCCGCCTTTGATTTTCAGCGGATGACCTCTTGTGGTTGAAGGTCCTTTAAGAAAGAAGATATCGTCTTCCACCTCGATGCGGCCCGTGATATATTTAAATGTCTCAATCATGTCCCCCCTCTCTCTACGTTCCTCGAGCGAGTATAGTTGCAGTTTATTCAGTCTTTCCTCATATGGGAGGTTCTTGAGTCCCGAGACCATCCTGGTGGTCATTCGCTGAACCGACTCGATTCTCCGCACATCTTTTTGATAACGTGGTCTCCAGAATTGAACACAATATTCAAGATGAGGTCTCACCATGGATCTGTACAGGGGCATTATGACTTCAGGCCTCCGGCTGACAAAACCTCTATGGATGCATCCCACCATTTGTCTAGCCTTGGATGCAGCTTTCTCCACCTGCTTGGCAGTTTTCATGTCTTCACTAATGATTACTCCCAAATCACGTTCTGCCCTAATCCTAGCTAAGGTCTCACCATTTAGAGTGTAAGTTCTGCACGGGTTTCTGCTGCCAAGGTGCATGACCTTACATTTTTTAGCATTGAAGCCTAGCTGCCAAGTCGAGGACCAATGTTCCAATAAGAGCAGGTTCTGTTCCATACTGTCGGGCAAGGTGCTGTTATCTACTATGTTGCATAGTTTGGCGTCGTCGGCGAATAGTGTTATTTTACCTTGAAGCCCTTGAGTCAGGTCTCTTATGTATATGTTAAAAAAGATCGGTCCCAAGACTGATCCCTGTGGCACTCCACTGGTCACCTCCGATGTATAGGAGGGGGTACCGTTAACCACTACCCTCTAGATTCTACCGCTTAACCAGTCATTGACCCATGTCGTCAATATCACTCCCAATCCCATCGAAGTCATTTTGCTCAACAATCTGCGGTGCGAGACGCTATCAAAAGCTTTGCTGAAGTCCAAGTACACGACGTCCAGAGACTTCCCCATATCCAGTTTCCTTGTAACCCAGTCAAAGAAGCTGATCAGATTGGATTGACAGGACCTTCCCTTTGTGAATCCATGCTGCTGGGGATCCTGTAGATTCTCCTCGGTCAGGATCGTATCTAATTCTTGTTTAATAAGTCTTTCCATGAGTTTGCTCACTATTGAGGTGAGACTCACCGGTCTGTAATTCGCAGCCTCCGTTCTGCAACCTTTTTTGTGCAGTGGAATGACATTAGCTGTTTTCCAGTCCATGGGGACTTTTCCGGTACTTAGGGAAAGATTGAACAGCATGGATAGCGGTTCCGCCAGGACATCACACAACTCCCTAAGAATCCTGGGGTGTAGATTGTCCGGTCCCATGGCTTTGTTCACCTTGAGTTTTGATAGTTCGCCATGGACGCTGCCGGGTGTAAACTTGAAATTTTGAAACGGGTCTTCCGAGGTTTGCCTTGCCTGCAGTTGTGGACCGGTCCCCGGCGCCTCACAGGTAAAGACTGAGCAAAAGTATTCATTTAGTAGTTTGGCTTTATCAGAATCCATTTCTGCATAGGTCCCGTCTGTTTTCCTGAGACGTACTATCCCATCTGTGTTTCGTTTCCTGTTGCTAATGTATCTGAAGAAGGACTTATCCCCTTTTTTAATGTTTTTCGCTAGTTGTTCTTCTGTTTGAATCTTGGCCTCTCTGACTGCCGCTTTGACTGCTTTAGACCTGGTCAGATAGTCTTCTTTTGCCACCCTGTTTCCTGTATGCTTGTAGGAAATAAAAGCTTTTTTCTTTTCCTTGACAAGATCCGAGATCTCTGCAGAGAACCACTGGGGCTTGTTCTTCCTCCGTCGTTTGCTTACTATTTTTGTATAGCGGTTTGTTGCCTCATGCAATGTGCATTTCAGGATTGACCACATAGCCTCTACATTATTGGTTTCAGCTTGGTTTTGTAGCGCCTGATGGACGAAGTCTCCCATGCGTTTAAAGTCAGTGCCCCGAAAGTCGAGGACCTTTGTTGCTGTGTTTGATCTAGTGAAGCCTATCTTGATGTTGAACCATACCATGTTGTGGTCGCTGGAGGCTAGTGTATCACCTACTGAAACTTCTGAAACGCTTTCTCCGTTGGTGAGTATCAGGTCCAGTGTCGCCTGATCTCTGGTGGGCTCCAGCACCATTTGTGCTATAAAGTGTATGGAAAGTGTATGGAAACTGATTTCAACAGAAATATAGCACCATTTGTGCTATATTTCTGTTGAAATCAGTTTCCATACGCTTTATGTGTCCATCAATGTAAGATGGTACTCTTAGCTTTGGCTGAAGTGTGCCTAATTCTTGCTTCTTATTGGAAATCTGAGCTAATACCATCTGTATTAAAATGGCTGGATAAATTGCAAACGATTTGCGAAATGGAGCGTTTGAAAGTTGATAGACAGGGTTCCTTGACTAGGTGGGGAAAGATGAAGGGATTGCTTAATATGCAACATTTGATTTGGAACTGGTGCTTAGAGGGGAAAAGGTCTTGCAGATTTTATGTTGATTAAGAATTTGACATCCCGCTCCTGCATTTTACTGACCTAAGCGGTTTACAGTGTAACAGAAAGGAACTCCATAGAACATATTCAAATAGGAAAAGAAGAGATTTTAGTCACAGATTTGATTTTTTTTTTTTTTTTAAATCTTCTTTCTCTTTGTTAGCAATGACTTCGCAGTGTTTCGTACTATAGATTTCTTGTTAACATTTTCTATGGGGTCCTTTTCCTAGGGTGCGCTAAAACAGCTAGTGCACCTTAGTAAAAGGACCCCTAGGTTCTGCTGTGTTGGATTGAAAGGTTGGGGTGTTTTTGTTAATTTGTAAAAAGAAGAATGAAGTGCCCAGGGTTTCAATTGCCTAATGTGCATGAAAATAATTGTAAAGTCAGGTGCTGGTAGTATCTGAGTTCAGCGCGACTGAAGTATAACTTCCCAATGCTAACTCGTGACTGCTGGAGGAGGAGTGGGGGCAGAGGGATACAGCACTCACGGGCGGCTCCGTCTCAAGGCCAACATCAAATTAGCTCAACTGTTCTGCCATATCCCCAGAGATCTTTTGGCTTCAAAAGACTATTCAGAAAATTAAGCACGTGCAGAACATTGTCTTAATGCAGCAAGAGAGACAAAAGACACAATCAATCCATAAATCGTTGGCTTAGCTATGGCACATACATACATGATATGAAAAATTGATAACCCAATAGAAAAGGAAAGAAAAAGAATGGAAAACAATTGTGGGTTATTAGCATTACAAAATCACACCCAAGACCACAGATCGACACGTCAACTATCCTACTTAACCACACACAAGCCAAAGGAGAAGGTTAAGATGGCAGTACAGTACAGGAGTCTTTATGCCCGGCTTTGACAAATGTTCTTGGAAGCTATGACAAAATGACAAATAAAGGCAAGTGCGATTCCAATCCAACGAAACACTGATTTTATTCTATGATAAACAGTCCCAACAAGGATTCTAGTTTCGGCATAAAAATCCCTTCCTCAGGGGACACTAAAATTATGGAAATAAAACTGTTCTTATGAAATATACAGTGCGCATTACTATTGGAATAAACACAATACAACAATAGTAAAAAAATATAATTATTATTATATTTATGTAAAATTAGACTAGGTATTAAAAATAAAGCAATGTACAGTACTGACAAAACAACAACTTCAGGCAGATAAAAAAGTAAGTTAAAAAAGGTAAGATGTATGATCTAGTTATCAAAGAAAAACACTATAACTGTATTTAACCTTTTAGGATGAAGGGAATGCAAATAATAAATAATACGCTGCTCGACGTGTAAAAGTATAATATCAACATCACCAACATTTGGGGCTCCTTTTACAAAGGTGCGTTAGGGCCTTAACGCGCGCTAAAATGCCATGCACACTAGCCGCTACTGCCTCCTTTGAAGCGGGCGGTAAATTTTCAGCTAGCGTGCGCTAATCTTGTGCGTGCGCTAAAAATGCTAGTGCACCTTCGTAAAAGGAGCCCTTGGAATCTGTTTGATCATCTCAAAGACAAAAAATTTTAGGTCACGGATTGAATAGTTAGAGGGGCGTAATCAAAACAAACATCCAAGTCCATTCTGAGCCTAGGGCGCTAGTCGCCCAAAGTCCGCAGCATCTAAAGTCCATTCTCAAAAATATGTCCAAAATTTCCCCCCCCCCCCCCGAAAATCACCTACTTCTACGTCTAGCCGTTTGATCGTCCGCACCGCTAATGCGCCTATATTTATACTCCATTCTCGTCCAAAAAAATCGTTTCAAAGCCCAAATGCCTAGAACAGACATGAGCAACTCCAGTCCTCGAGGGCCAGAATCCAATCGGGTTTTCAGGATTTCCCCAGGGAATATGCAAATAGATCTCGTAACATAACTTTATTTTTCTATACCACCTTAATCAAAAGAATTCTAGGCGGTTTCCACAGAAGAGAAAAACTGGACAATCAGTGAAATACAAAATAGTAATGATAAGAATACAGCCTATTATTTAAAAAGACATTAAACATTTAAATTAATACAGTAAAATTTTTGTGTTAAGAATAAAAGCACAGATTAAGAGATAAATTTGTCAAATAATACCGCCTTAATTTCTTTTCTGAAAGCGCCATAGGACAGCATGGCTCTGCTGATATAATTACCCAACTAGGATTGTTGTTTGCTTGCTTGAAATGCAACATCCTGTCTAAATAAGACCTAAGTTTACAGCCTAAAATCTTCGGGTATGCAAATAGGTTACAATTCCTGGTTATCCTCACGGGGTTATATAGCACGAAATGAGATAGTAGGTAGGTAGGTGCCAATCCCCAAACTGACTTAAAACAGAGACATGAAAATTTAAACATTACTCGTGCCTCTACTGGTAACCAGTGTAATGATCGGTAGTAAGGACTGATATGATCGCTTTTCTTCAGGCTAAATATCAGACGAACAGCCGTATTTCTGCACTATTCTCAATTTTCTCTCACTTTATTTGGTGCGCCCAAGTAGACAATATTACAGTAGTCTAATATAGATAAACATAAACATCTCAACCACAAGTCCCTTGCAGGTCATGGTGAGCCCCACAAAACCTACTATACCCACCTGTCTACAACTCCAATAGTCCTTATGGCTACAGGTGTAGGGTTTTGGTGGACTCACATTTTTCACCATCAATGCTATGGTTAGCGTGGGTTATGGGCCTGGGTCCTCCTCTCTATGGTTCACTAGCCTACCTCTGCACAGCTCTACTAGGCTTTCCTATGCCAAGGGCTGATGTTCTGGAGGAAGGTATATACATTTTTATTCCGATTTTTTATGGTGGGGGGGGGCAGTAATCACTGGGGGAGTGTGTGGGGGTATGTACTTTGTATCTGCAGTGGTTATCTGGTCACTTTGGATACCTTCTGGGCACTTAGACCTGTTTTTAGCCTAAGTCACGACGTATAAGTTCCATCTAGGCAATCTTGTCAAACTTTTGATTATCCCTACAGTACAACTAAGGGCTTCCTTTACGAAGCCGCGTTAGTGGTTTAATGCGCATAATAGCGAACGCTAAACTGCCAGCCGCGCTAGACGCCAACACCAGCATTGAGCTGGCGTTAGTTCTAGCCGCATAGCGCAGGTTTAGTGTGCACTAAAAAGTTGCATGCGCTAAAACCGCTAACGCGGCTTCGTAAAAGGAGCCCTAAGTCTAGGTCAGCCCATATCCCACCCTAACCACTCCTTCAAAAACGCCCCTTTCAACTCTGGATATCCTGGAAACCTGACTGGCAAGGGGGTACCCCAGGAACATGGATCTAAGGCAATGGTTTGTTTGGGGGGTTTTGACAATGCAGATTGGATGTGAAAGTGGAAGTATTACTATGTTTGTTTTTATATTTTTACTGGGGATGTATATTTGTAGGTTGCAGAGGCTGGACATTTTAAAATCAATAAATACCCTTTGAATGGCCCCGCTCAGGATTGTGAAATGCCGTTGGAAGAAAGAAAAAGCCTCAGGCCACAAGGGAGCCAATATACATTTAGCTCTACCCGTTAAGACATCATTGACATATAAAAAAAAATTTTTTGCCTACTGAGCCAAAACTTAGGGTTGAAAAAAACCTATAAGCTAAATATGAGTGTCATACCATTTCTTCAAGGCTGTTGGACTTCCTTAACTGTTAAATTGACAATTCTGTGGTTCCAAGTAGAGAAGGTGGAAACACAGAACTGTTAGGAGATCGAACAGCCTTGAAGAAGTGGTGCGACATCCACGGAAACAATGGCAGGAACGGAAGGAACCTATGTTTAGCTGAGCTATTATTAATCCTTATGGTCAAATACCTAATCTTAAACAGACCTTACGTATAGGTCATAATCTCCCCTACCCTCTTCTTTAGGCTTCGTCATATTTTTAAAATTATTCTTCATTACCCTCCGGATGTTTTTTCCCTAAATGTATCTTTATCTTCTTTAAAAGATTGTAGTTCACCCCTCTTTCCTTTTGTATTGATAATTATTTGTATGTATACATTGTACATTTATTTGTATAAAATTGTTTTATTTTTGTCTTCCAATTTTAAATTGTCATATGCATTGAAGTACTTGACATTGTGTGTACTACAAACTTTTAATAAACTTGAAACTTTTGTGGGTTTTTTCACCCACAAGTTTTGGCTCACTCAATGGGCAAAAGTATTTTATGCCGATGATGTCTAACGGATAAAGCTAAATGTATATTGATTCACCTAGAGGCTTTTTCATTCATATGAGCAGGCATTCGACAGAGACAGTATATTAAGTGGAGAGTAATTAAGTGATATATTTTTGATACCACATAGTAACTTAGTAAATGACAGCAGATAAAGACGGTCCATCCAGTCTGCCCAATAGTTACACTCTTTGTAAATTCATGATTACATTAAACTAAATTGGGGTTTTTTTTCTTTGATATTTCTGGACCAAAGACAGTAAATTATGCCTAGTACTGTCCTTAGGTTCCCTGTAAAGTCTTTGCACGTAGGAAACAGAAACCCAAGGTACAGCTATACGATGGGAGGGCTGGTAATGGGTGAAAGTAGCCTAGAGAGGGACTTAGGACAAAACAATGAAGCCATCGGCACAGTGCGCAGCGGCCTCTAAGAAGGCGAATAGAATGCTAGGTATAATCAAGAAAGGTATTACAACCAGAACGAAAGAAGCTATCCTGCTGTTGTATCGGGCGATGGTGCACCCGCATCTGGAGTACTGCGTCCAATATTGGTCACCATACCTTAAGAAGGATATGGCGATACTCAAAAGGGTACAGAAAAGAGCGACAAGATTGATAAAAGGTATGGAAAACCTTTCATATGCTAAAAGACTAGAGAAACTGGGGCTCTTTTCCCTAGAGAAGCGGAGGCTTAGAGGGGACATGATAGAGACTTACAAGATCATGAAGGGCATAGAGAAAGTGGAGAGGGACAGATTCTTCAAATGTTCGAAAACTACAAGAACGAGAGGGCATTCAGAAAAATTAAGAGGGGACAGATTCAGAACCAATGCTAGGAAGTTCTTCTTCACCCAAGGGTGGTGGACACCAGGAATGCGCTTCCAGAGGGTGTGATAGGACAGAGTATGGTATTGGGGTTCAAGAAGATGATTTCCTGAAGGAAAAAGGGATAGAAGAGTATAGATAGAGGATTACTATACAGGTCCTGGACCTGATGGGTCACCACGTGAGTGGACTGCTGGGCGTGATGGACCTCTGGTCTGATCCAGCAGAGGCATTGCTTATGTTCTTACTGGAGTTGCTGTTGAAGCTCACTCAGCTTATCTGAACCATCTCATTAATTGTAGGATACAGAGCATAAAATCTGCCCAGCACCATATTCATGTTCCAAATTGCTGGAGTTCCCATTGAAGCCCTCACCAGCCTATTCTAAACCAAATTGCCATATACAGGATACAGACCATGCAAATCCGCCCAGTATCAACCTTAGTTCCTTAATTATACCATTCATTTTCTAATTAGAGATCTTGTGTGTTCATCCCATGCTTTATTGAATTTCGTCACTGTTTTCAACTCCACCACCTTTCTCGGGAGGGTATTCCAGGCATCTATCACCTTCTCCATGAAAAAGAATTTTCTAATGTTACTCCTAAGTCTACCACTCCGCAACCTCGATATATGTCTTCTAATTTTATCATTTTCCCTTCTCTGGAAGATCTGGCTCTATATACCTTTCAACTAGTTTCAAGTTTATTAAAAATTTGATATACCACCTTATTTATTTCAAGGTGGTTATACATTTTAAAATAGGGTAAAAACAGAACATAAGCAATGCCTCCGCTGGGTCAGACCTGAGGTCCATTGCGCCCAGCAACCCGCTCACGCGGCGGCCCAACAGGTCCAGGACCTGCACAGTAATCTTCTATCTATACCCTTCTATCTATACCCTTTTCCAGCAGGAAATTGTCCAATCCTTTCTTGAACCCCAGTACCGTACTCTGCCCTATTAACAAAATAAACATTCAAGATTAGATAAAACAATGATATACACGATTAGACAAACAGGTACGAGTGGAAAAAAGGGGAGAACTACAATGATTAAAGAAAAGTAAGATATAAAGGTATAAACAAAAGGGAGGGATTAAAAAACAAGTAAGCCCAATACGAGTGGACTTATAAAAGATAAAAAAATTTAAAATCCTTAAAAAAGGACATTTACACTTGAAATGCATCTTTGAAAAGGAATGTTTTAAGAAAAGATTTAAATTTCTCAAGATTAGTTATCTCTCTTAGAGCATTTGGTGCCGAATTCCAGAGGGTTGGGGCAACTACTGAAAAGATAGTGTTTCTTCTAGTGTTAATATGGGATTGCTAATAAATTTTGCTCCGAGGAACGAAGAAAACGTAATGCAGCATACGGCATCAAAAAATTTATTAAAGAATTCTGGCTGTCCAGTGTTTGTTTTAAAAGTCAATAATAGAGTTTTATAGATGACACGGTGGTGGATGGGAAGCCAATGGGCTTTTATCCGAAGAGGAGTTACGTGGTCGAATTTTTTGGCCTTATAGATGACTTTTACTGCTGTGTTCTGGATTATTTGTAGACATTTTAACTCTTTTTTGGTAATACAATGGTATAAGGCATTGCCATAATCCGGACAAGAAATAATTAATGAATGGATTAAAGTATTTAAAGCCGATATATCAAGAAATTTAGTTAGAGAGCGTATCACTCGTAAATGTCTTATCAAATCACCACTATCCTTCCTCTCCTCTCCATTTTCAAGTCTTCTGGTCTCTTCTCACTGTTTCATGTTGTTAATCCTATCATTAGGATTCAATTTGCTGTTTTCAAGTTTACCTCATTTATTGTACTTATGTTTTTATTTGGTCATTTCATTATTGCTATGCTGTTAACAGAACTAAGTTTTATGTTAAACGGTACCCGCTGTACACTGCCTTGGGTGAACCTCTTCATAAATTCTAAGTAAATATATTCTCTCTATATATAAATACATTATCTCCTAGAGTCTGCCCATTTTACCTACTGGTCACTTCTCCATGGGCAGAAACATATCAAAGGTCAGGCCAGGACCGATGATAGTGGTGGTGGTGGTGGTGGTAGCAGCAGCAGCAAGGGCAGTCTGCTTCGACACATGGGACTGTCATCTCACAATCCTCTACTAATCTCCTGGGTCTGCTCCCAGCAGTGCTGGTCTTTCTGCCCATGGGAGAAGAAGTTACAGGAATATGGATCAATGTGCCAGTGTGACATAGTTTCCAACTTGTCCCCTGTGGACTTTTTCTTTTTTGAAGTTGCAGAAAAATTGAAGAAAAATGTGAAGTTGCCAAATTTAGCAGGCAACACTTGCAAGCCTTTTTCTTTCCCCGTCTGCCTCTAGGTTAATTTTTGTCTTCAAAGTCAGTTTCTTTTTTCTTTTATGTGCACTTATGGCTTGTGATGTGGTCGAATTGCCTTTGGAATACAGAAATGTAGTAACCTCCTGTCTCAAAAGACACTGAGAATTCTTATAGAAGCTGAATTATTCTCACCATGTTTATTTTCAGCATTGCTCTGGAGGGTAATGGTAGTTTCATCAGGATTACAGAGTTTAATAATAGAAACATGAAGGCAGATAAAGGCCAAATGGCCCATCCAGTCTGTCCATCTGCAGCACCCATGTGCCTGTTCCACGTTTCTTGAATTCAGACATTGTTTGTCTCAATTACCTCTACTGGGAGACTATTCCATGACTCTACCACCATTTCTGTAAAAAAGTATTTCCTTAGATTACTCCTGAGCCTATCAGCTCTTAACTTCATCCTATGCCTCTCATTCCAGAGCTTCTTTTCAAATGAGAGAGACTCCGCCTCATGCATATTTATGCTACGTAGATATTTAAACGTTTCTATCTTATCTTCCTTCTCCCACCTTTCCTCCAAAGTATACAGATTGAGATCTTTAAGTCTGTCCCCATACGCCTTATGACAAAGGCCACGCACCATTTTAGTAGCCTTCTTCTGGACTGACTCTATCCTGTTTATATCAAAATCTCAGAAAGGGGAGAGATAAGGAGGGCATCCTATGGGCCAGAAAGTTAAACAAGGAGGGAGGGCAAGGCTAAAGATTTACCAAAGGTAAATAATACCCTTGCACCAGACCTGCTTGAAAGCATCAGATCCTATCAATCCAAGGGGTATCTCCTGGTTACTGCCCAACATCCCCACTGCGTACCCCAAATGCACAACCGCACTCTTTTCCATTAAATTGTTACTGCTAAGCTTTGGACCTCTCCAAGCTTTCTTAGATCACTTTTCATTTATTCCCTCCGATGTCCATCCTCTCACAGATCTCAGTACCATCAGTATTATCTAACAAAATCAACACATATTTTCTTTTAACCCCTCCATAGTGTTCTTGCTGAAGAGAACAGGCCCCTTAAAAACTCCAATATTCACTAACAGGGTCTTTAAGGTATGTACCTTCTTCTCCATCACATAACCACCCATTAAACTGAAAAGGCTAAACAGGAGGAGCGAGAGAATGGAGCCTTGTGGCACTCTAGTTTAATGGCTAGGTGACAGAGAGGGAGGTGCATACCTTAAAGACCCTGTTAGTAACCTCTTCTATGTTTGGATGTAAAGCGCTGCATATGCCTAGAAGCATAAGAACATAAGCATTGCCGCTTGTGGGTCAGACCAGTGGTCCATCGTGCCCAGCAGTCTACTCACGCGGCAGCCCCCAGGTCAAAAACCAGTGCTCTAAATGAGTCCAGCCTCACCTGCATACGTTCCAGTTTAGCTGGAACTTGTCCAACTTTGTCTTGAATCCCTGGAGGGTGTTTTCCCCTACGACAGTCTTCGGAAGAGCGTTCCAGTTTTCTATCACTCTCTGGGTGAAGAAGAACTTCCTTATGTTTGTACAGAATTTATCCCCTTTCAACTTTTAGAGAGTGCCCTCTCGTTCTCCCTACCTTGGAGAGGGTGAACAACCTGTCCTTATCTGTTAAACAAGCGCTATAAAAGTGATCATTAGTAGCAGTAGAAAAGATTCAAACCAGGACAGAACTATTTCCGATAATCCTGGTGATTGCAAACACTGCAGGAGAACTCGATGGTCTTATCAGATCAAAGTCGAGCGAGACTACCAATACAATATGGTGTCTGTCAAGGTGTGAATGTACCACGCTCAGGAGGGCGGTTATCAAACTGGTTCTCTAATAATATCCTATGTATCATTACATAAAACACCAACTATGAGATTTAGGACATCTGGAAGGGCATCTTAGAAAGGACATCCACCTCAAAATGCAGACATCCCAGTCAGTCTGTTCTAAAATAATGCGAGATGGATATCCTGTGCTGGAAACATCTGGCATGAACTTCTATTCATCCATATTATGAAGAGGGTAAAACAAAAGGACATGGACACGTGTGTGGCAGCAAAGGAATATCCATATTATCAATGGCCACAGAGAACAGGAATGGTTAAAGCAGCCAACTGAGAACCAGAGGTTGCTGGATCAAGTCCCAGGGCAGCTTTTTATAATTAACTGTGAGCAGTCCAGGGACAGAAAAATGCCTCCATTTATTTTGAAGAGTTCAATGTGAGCATTTTTCTGTAACCTGGACACGACAAGTACTAGTTCTAAATAGGTACGTCCCTCCCCCTTCTGCAATGGGAGCTGCATGTCCATCATCTGGTTCCCCCCTAGTCCCACCCCAAATACACACAGACCACTCCTCTTCTGCCATATGGACATACTGCTGTATTAGACGTCCATATTCTGGCTTTATAAAATCAGGATTACGCCCATGCAACGTGCATGTCAGACACTCAAAACCCAAACACCGATTCAACAAAATGTGGTCCCCGCTGCTGGAGTACTCTATATTGCCATATCAAACTACTGGATAATCAACATCGGAACATGATCAACCATTTGTGTCACTACTACCTTATTCCTTTTTTTTTTTAACTGCTTTTCCTACTGCTACTTGTTATTCGTTTCCTTCCATTGACATCCAGTTTGGACTACCAGTGTTACTGTTATTCTCATGGCTCTTTGCTATATCTTCCTACTGAATATAGATGATTGATGAGTCATGTTTTTCTCTTTCTGTACGATTTCTTTTTTCCCTTTCCCTTATATTTTTCTTGTTCTTTGATCTTTGGATGTATTCGAGTTACATACTGTCTATCAATTACTTTTGTATTATGCATCCTCGGATCTTGTTATATGCCTTTTTGCTTTATTGTAAAACCAATAAAACCTTTGAACTGAAAAACAAAACAAAACCTCAAACACCGTTAAAGTACCCACAAAACCTACTGAAACTGGTATACATTAATCTGAAAGATTTTCTTGACCGAACTGGGCATAGTAAGGAGATCAGCACAGGCAGAGACTTTGTGGGACTTGCTTGGAAGGCAGGACGCTAAATCCAAGTAAATGGAACATTTCTGAAATGTGCTACACATAGACCATAGTGGCTGCTGGGGACACAGAGGCTGACCTTTTTTTTTATTTTTTTATTAGAGAGGGGAGTGAGGAGACAATACCTGTTTCTCTAATGCACCTTATGCATCCCAAAGGAAGGGTCTACTCTAGGATGATTCATCGCAGCCGATTCATCATTGAATTGTCTACAGCAGCACCTGGCTAGTTATTCAAAGTAGTAGCATCCCCCTCCCAACACTTCCCCAAAATAAAAGCACCCACCCCACATTTCCCCCAAGGTGCCCCCCCCCAGCCCGCATACCTCCCCAAGGTTGGAGCACCCTCCAGTTCACATACCTTCCCCCAAAGTAGGAGCGCCTCCCCCGGTCTGCATTCTCTTGAAAAGTTTGCCTGCACAAGCAGCATCTTCCACCCCCTGCTCACTCCAACCGCGTCTCATCTCTTGACATCATGTCCTGTATAAAGGAAGTGACGTCATAAGGGAGCCAAGGTCAGCTGAGCGAACTTGTCAAGAGGTATGTGGGGGGGAAGAGACGCACCGGAGGGAGTGGAGTGTGTAGAGGAGGAGAGGCATCAGCGGGAAGGGAGGAGGAGAGGCACTGACGGGGAGGCGCAGAGAAGAGGAAAGGCACCAGCAGGGTGGGGGCAAGATGGAGAAGAGGAGAGGCACCAATGGGGGGTGGGAGGGGGGAGAGGCTGGCACGGTTCTTCTGGAGAAGACAATTCATCACAGCCATTTCATTGGTGCCATTTTGGAACATCCCACGATGAAAACAGCCACGATGAATTGTGCCATTCTGCCAAAGGAGGAGGTAAAAGGCATAGTGGCCGACAGCTCTCTCTCTGTTCTCAGCAGCTTGCTGCCAGATGTCTGAACTGGGCATTTCAGCTGCATTTGTGACCTGCAGGTGCCCGATTCAGGGCTAAACCAGAACACACACACACAGTCCTCTGCCCCCCCTCCCTGCTTATACGCAAGTCGAATGGAAGCTCTTGTTAAAGCACCGATTCCCCCACTTAAAAAGGGGCCGAGTTCCCCATTCAGGCCAGGCTGTGATGGAGAACTGTGACAGGATGGACCACAGCAGCCAGGACCAGGATCAGCTGCCCCAAACTGATCTCACTGTACAAAGGGCCGAGACAGGAACTGCAAGAGCCGACTCCCCATAACAGTAAACATAAAGACAAGTAGTAATTCAGTACAACTGCACAGTAGCCACAGCAAACAGAAGTACAACTGGCGGCAACTGGTATGTTTCCTGGCACTCGCCCTGAGCAGCAGCTCAAACAATTATTAAGCAGAACAACTAATCTGCCCTCTTAGGAGTTATTCATCAGGAGCAGGGCTGAAGCCAAGACACAGGCAACAGAAACCATTCCAGCTTAGCTTCTGCTGGGGCAGAATGTCACAGTGTGATGGATTGCTGCTACCTGTGATGTTCCTGTTCTGCAATGGGGGGGGGGGGGGGGAGAGTGTCTGTGAGAGTGAGAGAGACACCATGGCTAGAACATAAGAATTGCCATACTGGGACAGACCGAAGGTCCATCAAGCCCAATATCCTGTTTCCAACAGTAGCCAACCCAGGCCCCAAGTAGTAAAACAGATTTTATGCTGCTTATTATCCTAGGAATAAGCAGTGGATTTCCCCAAGCTATCTCAATAATGGTCTATGGACTTCTTAAGGAAATTATCCAAACCTTTTTTAAACCCTGCTAACCGATTTCACCACATTCCCCGGCAACAAATTCCAGAGTTTTATACTTTGACGAGACCTCATTTTATTACTTTGATGAGACCTCATTTTTATACTTTGACGAGACCTCATTCCGCCTGCTAGTACAATCCTCCATCCTTAGCATACTAGACTACTGCAATATTATTTACTTGAGCTCCACGAAGAAAACCACTAGAAGACTTAAAATGATCCAGAACACTGCGGTTCGCCTCATATTCGGCCTGAAAAAATGGGAACATGTCACCCCTTTCTACCACAAACTTCACTGGCTACCCTTTGAATCCAGAGTCCTATTCAAATTCGCCTGCTTCTGTTATAAAACAGTATTTGGCCTATCCCCAAGCTACTTAAATCCTCACTTCTACCTAAATCGCATAAACAAGCACTCCCGCAGAATTCAGCTCTTTGCCTTCCCCTCCCTAAAACTATGTCACTCCAAAAGATTCCTTGATAAAACTTTCGCCTTCCAGGCTGCCAAACTGAACCCATGGCTAGCCCAAAGTGTCCTTGAGGCCCCCACCTACCTCGAGTTTAGAAAATCTCTCAAAACTCACCTATTCCATGGACAAGACACCCAACTCCCCTCTCCAATGAACAACAATCTCCTCCTACCCCCTTCCACCTCTCTTTTCCCAACCTACCCACCTCCAACCCCCCCTGACCTACACTCCCCCCTCTCTCTCTAACTTCAACTACCTCCTTGCTCCTAATATTGTTCAATTGTTTCAAACCACTTGTAATTCATTGCTTGC
Source organism: Geotrypetes seraphini (assembly GCF_902459505.1). Lineage (NCBI taxonomy): Eukaryota > Metazoa > Chordata > Amphibia > Gymnophiona > Dermophiidae > Geotrypetes > Geotrypetes seraphini. The sequence continues at coordinate 9,327,066 of NC_047085.1, forward strand.
TTCTAATAGTGTTCAACTGTTTTTAAAATACTTGTAATTTTTTTTGTTAATCAAATGTAAACCGCCTAGAACTCCTTGGGTATGGCGGTATACAAAAATAAAGTTATTATTATTATTATTTTAATTACACGTTGTGTGAAGCAATATTTTCTCTGGTTTATTTTAAATCTACTACTCAGTAGTTTCGTCGCATGCACCTTAATCCTATTATTTTTGGAAAGAATGAACAAGCGATTCACATCTACCCTTTCCACTCCACTCATTATTTTATAGAGCTCTATCATATCACCCTGAGCCGTCTCTTCTTCAAGCTGAAGAGTCCTAACTACTTTAGCCTCTCTTGGTAGGGAAGATGTCCCATTTCTTATCATTTTCATCCACCTTCTCTGTACCTTTCCTAATTCTGCTGTATCTTTTTTGAGATATGGCGACCAGAGGTGGGGAGGTGCTCCATACCATAAAGCGATACAAAGGCATTATAACATTTCCATCTTTGCCTTCCATTCCTTTCCTGATCATTCCTAACATTCTGTTTGCTTTCTTAGCAGTCGCCACACATTGATCTGAGGGTTTCAACGTATCCTCAACAATAACACTTAGATCCTTTTCCTTGGCAGTGACTCCTAAAACAGAACCCAGCATCATGTAGCTATAGTTCGGGTTCCTCTTTCCTACATGTATCACTTTGCACTTGCTCACATTAAACGTCATCTGCCATTTTGACACCCAGTCTTCCAGTCTCACAACGATGATCACCTGTTCCTGGCCAAATCCAATGGACTCTACTCAATCCTCACTCTTCTTGATCTGTCTGCTGCCTTCGACACTGTGGATCACCGCCTCCTTCTCGACACATTGTCTTCGCTGGGATTCCAGGGTTCTGCTCTCCTTATTTCTCTCATCGTACCTTCAGCGTATGTTACGGTGGATCCTCCTCAGCCGCCATCCCACTGTCTACTGGCGTACCCCAAGGCTCTGTCCTGGGCTCTCTCCTCTTTTCCATATATATATATCTGCTCTCTTGGTACGCTGATCTCTTCTCATGGTTTTCAGTATCACCTCTATGCTGATGACTCCCAGATCTTCCTCTCCACGCCAGATATCTCTACGGGAGTTTAGGCCCAAATTTCAGCCTGCTTGTCCAACATTGCCGCTTGGATGTCTTGCCGCCATCTCAAACTGAATATGGCTAAAACTGAACTCCTTATCTTTCCGCCTAAACTTACCTCCCCCCTCCCGTCATTCTCTATTTCTGTGGATAACACTATCCTCCTCCCTGTCTCGTTGGCTCCCAAACTTGGGGTGATCTTTGACTCCTCTCTCGCCTTCTCTGCTCAAATCCAACAGAATGCCAAATCCTGTTGCTTCCTCCTGTATAACATTCCTAAAATCCGTCCTCTTCTCTCTGAACACACGACCAAAACCCTTGTCCATGCTCTCATCACCTCCCGCTTAGACTACTGTAATGTACTTCTCTCAGGCCTCCCAAATACAGTTTAAACTCCTCTTGCTGACTTACTAGTGCATTTGCTCTGAAGCCCCCCAATCTCTCTCCTCACTCATCTCCCCCTATGCTCCCCCCCCCCCACTGTGATCTCCGCACAAGCCCCTCTTATCTGCACCCTTCTCTTCCACTGCCAACTCCAGACTCTGTCATTTCTTTCTTGCGGCGCTGTATGCCTGGAACAGGTTGCCTGAATCAATACGTCGTGCTCCGTCTCTGGCAGTGTTCAAATCCAAGCTAAAGGCCCACTTTTTTGAAACTGCTTTCAACTCTTAAGTCCCCCTCACTGCTGTCAGATACCTAGACCCACTATAATCTCCCCAACCCTGAAATGTCCTGTCTAAATTAGACTGTAAACTCTTCTGAGCAGGGACTGTCTATTTTGTGTTTTCATGTACAGCGCTGCGTATGTCTAGTAGCTATATAGAAATGATTAGTAGTATTCAATGTCTTGTATTTTGACAAGACATTTATATGGAAATTTTAAGTAAAAAGATGCCTCAAGTGCCAAGACTCTTGTTCTTAATTTTAAAAATTCTTTCCTTCTTAGCTGCGTCGCTCTTGAGACATCGGGAAAAATCCTAACAAAATCTCCGCAAAATTTAGTCAACCTGTTTTTAAAGTAAAATTTCATTATTAGCATTTTATCTATCTCACTCATGCATGTTATTACCATGGTGGACCTACTCTGGATCACATCCTGAGTATCCTCCAAAAACTCTGTCAGATTTATTTCTTCTGTTACCAGGTGGTCCACCTCCTGGTCGGATTGTATTTTCTTTTGTGGAATATGTATTTTGGGATCCCATTCAGTTACAACAATTTCTAATAGCTTGAGAATAGAAATGTTTTATTTTTGCCTTTAAATGATTCACCACTGAGAAAATGGTAGGATGTCAGAGTCCCAAATAGTTGGGAATTTCGAGATTCATATGAATCAAGAACAATCTCTTAATTTTCCTTATTTTGTTAGTTTGTAAGTAGCATGGCTCCCCATTGTTGTGGACTTGAAAAGGATTTTTTGTGTTGTACATTATTGTTAAATTTGGTGTTAGAAACCTTTTTTTCCTTGGTATCATTTGATATTGTTAACTATTAAATTTATAAATAAATAAAAAAATTTAAAAATTCCAAACTCCAACCCACCTTCTAAGAGCCAATATCTGACATATCGTTTCCTCTGTAATTCCCCCACCTGAGCAGTTTATTGATGCACCTTCTTGTCCAGCTTGTCTGTCTTGGCTAGATTGTAAGCTCTTTTGAGCAAAGACTGTCCATTTTGTGTTTTCATGTACTGCTTATGTCTAGTAGCTATGTAGAAATGATTAGTAGTAGTAGTAGTAGTAATAATAACTTATGGCCTGCTAATAAGGGGGTGTTGGAAATATGTAACTTCCTTTAAGCTAATAAGATTAGATATTTATCAGGAAACGATGTTTAGGGTTTCCAGACCACCTCTTAGGAAAACTTTGCCAGCTGCAATTCACTCAACTGCTATACTGTCGACATTCTAAAAATATTTTAAAAACGTGTCTTTTTCGAGAAGCCTTTTCAGAGTGATATGAATATGGTGAATTACTCTTCTACAGTGCACTTTTTGCATTGTTTTGTGAGTACATAATAATAATAATAGTAACAACAACTTTATTTTTGTATACCGCTATACCACAAACAGTTCAAAGCGGTTTACAGAGGAAGAGACTGTACATATACAGCGAAGATACAAAGAGTAATTGTCAAGTGTATTGGTAACTAGTTTTCAATTACAAGGAGGGACAGGAAAAGGAGGGGAGATGGTTAGAGTTTGGTAGTTTGGCCGGGAGGGAAGGGGTTAGAGAAATTTATCAAAGAGGTATGATTTGAGAGATTTCCTGAAGGATAGGTAGGATGGAGCATATGAAATGAGTGGTCAGGCATTCATTCCATCTGCCAGCTTTGAATGAGAGAGTTCTGTCAAGGAATCTTTTGTAGATACATCCCTTTGGAGAGGGGTTGGCAAACAGGTAGGCATTGCGTGTGCGGTTGGTGCCTGGAAACACGAAGTGGCGCAATAGGTATATCGGGGATGAGCCAGTTAAGTTTTGAAGCAGAGGCAGGCGAATTTGAAGATGACAAGAACATAAGAGCATAAGAACATAAGAGCTGCCATCTCCAGATCAGACCTTAGGTCCATCAAGTCCGGAGATCCGCACATGCGGAGGCCCCGCCAAGTGTTCCCTGGCATAATTTTAGTCACCCGTATCACTCTATGCCTCTCATAAGGAGATGTGCATCTAGTTTACCCTTAAATCCTAGAACGGTAGATTCCGCAATTACTTCTTCTGGGAGAGCATTCCAGGTGTCCACCACTCGTTGCGTGAAGAACTTCCTGATATTTGTCCTGGACTTGTCCCCCCTCAGCTTCAGTCCATGCCCTCTTGTCCATGTCACATTGGACATTGTAAATAACTGTTTTTCTAAACTAAACTAAACCTTGGGTTTATATACCGCACCATCTCCACGAATGCGGAGCTCGGCACGGTTTACAGGAAGAAGGATGAGAGAGGAACTACAGTGGAGAGATTAAAGAGTTAGGTGTAAAGGGGGAAGGTGAGAGGCCTAAGAGGGGGGAAGTGTTACAGTTTTGAGAATAGCCAGGTTTTTAGGTGTTTGCGGAAGAGTTGGAGGGAGCTTGAGGTTCGGAGAAGGGAGGTGAGGTTATTACAGATCTCAGTGATTCTAAAGGGGAGGGATTACCCAAGTTTGCCTACATGGGAAATACCTTTTATGGAAGGGAAGGATAGTTTAAAAATTTGGGAGGATCTGGAGGAAGTAGGGGTTGGGGAGTTTTTCCTGCTCTAATTTTGTCGATTCCTTTCAGAATTTTGAAAGTCTCAATTAGATCCCCTCGCAGTCTCCTCTTCCCAAGGGAGAACAACCCCAGTCTCTTAATTCATTCCTCGTAATCCAGTTTCTCTATACTAGCTTCGTTGCTCGTTTCTGCACCCTCTCCATAATGTGTACAACTGTTTAAAATGTACTTTGTGAGCTGCATATAAAAATTATTTTTAAAAAAACCAAAACAAAACACAGTGCAGTGAATGATACAAGTGGTAAGTGTACAAAGTGAGTGCTACAGAGGGAGGGGTATATGTAGGAGTGATTAATATTATACATTCTGCCAGGACACTACTCCGTGATATATAAGTGGCAAAACACTGGCTATGCAGCAAGTGTATACAGACAACTGATTGAATATCAAGTTATGAAAAGATAAAGAGAGCAGTACAGTGAGTAAATAATACACAGAGGCCAATTCTATACACCTCTCTCTCCGAATCTACGGTTTCAGTATCCGTGCATTCAGTTATTCACTATTTTTTTTTTTTTTAGAATTTCCTATTTTTTAAGCCACCTGAGCCTCCCTGGAACCTTACCTGCTGGTCTAGTGGTGACGCGGGGCAGGAGCGACCTTTCTATGCTCCTGCCCCATGCAGAGCTGTCACGAGTTCCCATTGTAGTCTCGAGACCACCAAGTAAGGACTGCTATACCACCAGGTAAGGTTCTGGGGACGCAGGAGGAAGGTGATGGTGGGTCAGAGTTGGCCAAAAAGTAATTTGCGTCATGTAGAAAGAGAAAGCAGGATGGTATACAGAGGAGCAGCACAGTTGAGTGTATACATATATTCTGCTCTAGTCTAACCATGTTTTATATACCACCCACATTCATAACAGGATTCATAATGGTTTAACATTATAAAACCAAATGCAAACAACTAAAAACATAAAATTACATTAAATGTTCAAAGCCTTTCTAAAAACATATATAGGATGACATTTGTCTTAACTCACAAGGCAAAGTGTTTCAAAATTTTGTGCCCTGGAACCAAAATGATCGGTCGCATAAGGATTTAAAGGATATTTTTGGACGAGGGGTGACCTATTTGAAAAGTGTGCAGGAAATAATAATTTGATCAATAAAAAGGAACAGCTAGCAATTCAATGACTCCCTCAGAACTTTGACCAGAAACAGCTTTAAAAACCAAGCAAACCAACTTAAACCTAATACACTTAATATGTACAGAATGAGAATGCAGGGTGATATACCGAGAAGCAGCACAGTGAGCGTATATGAAGGGACTGCTTCTATATGCATACAAAGAGAAAGCAGGTTAGCACAGTGACAGATATATGTAAACAGAGAGGAAATGGAGCAGTATATACACCAATGAACTGATTTTATATGAATATATAGGAAAAAAAATGCAGGGTGAGAGAGAGGCTTCAGCTTGGAAAAGAGACAGCTGAGTGGAGTAGAACAGGAACAAGTGGATCGATTTTTCACTCATTAAAAATTACAGAGACTAGGGGACACTCGATGAAGTTATAGGGAAATACTTTTAAAACCAATAGGAGGAAATATTTTTTCACTCAGAGAATATTTAAGCTCTGGAACGCATTGCCAGAGGATGTGATAAGAGTGGATAGCGTTGCTGGTTTTAAGAAACGTTTGGACAAGTTCCTGGAGGAAAAGTCCATAGTCTGTTATGGGGGAAGCCACTGCTTGCCCTGGATCGGTAGCATGGAATGTTGCTACTCTGAGATTCTAGAATCTTGGTACTCCTTGGGATTCTATCTGGAATGTTGCTACTCTGAGATTCTAGAATCTTGTTATTCTTTGAGATTCTATATGGAATGTTGCTACTCTCTGGGGATTCTAGAATCTTGTTACTCTCTGGGATTCCGGAATCTTGCTATTCTTTGAGATTCTGTATGGAATGTTGCTGCTCCTTGGGTTTTGGCCAGGTACTAGGGTCCTGGATTGGCCACCCTGAGAACAGACTACTGGGCTTGATGGGCCTTTGGTCTGACCCGGTAAAGCTATTATTATGTTCTTAGAGCTACAGCCTCTGCACACTGCACCTTGTGACCCTGGGCAAGTCACTTAATCCCTCCCATTGCCCCAGGTACATTAGACAGATTGTGAGTCCACTGGGATAGACAGGGAAAAATGCTTGAGTACCTGAATAAACTCTTATAAACCATTCTCAGCTCCCCTGGGATATAGACAATTGAATACATAAATAAATGTAAACGATGTGGCATCTGTTTTAATGTTCGAGTTAAAGATTATGAATGTTTTTATTGTAAGCTCCCTAAGTTAACGGGGGCTAATAAATATTTTAAATCAATTAGATAGATTGTGCACCCACAGGGACAGATAGGGAAGTAGCTGTGCATACGATCCCAATCCCTTTCCCCTACATATAAGGCTTAAAAGCAAGGCAGTGAGTGGTGATGATTCCTTATGATTTGCTTCAGGATTTATGATTGAAACCTTCTCTTCATGCTCACAGTCATTTCCCCCAGGCATAGCTCAGGTATTGAGGAGTGAAGAGGCTCTACATTTCTATAGGGCAGTGGTCTCAAACTTACAGCCCTCAGTATTTTTATAATAATCACAAAATTAAAATAAAAGAGTTTACATTACATTACATATTTCTATTCCACCATTACCTTTCGGTTCAAAGCGGATTGCAAAAATTGTTGAGGAGGGAGGATTACAAAGTTAGAACAGAGATCATTTCCAAGAAAGGGTTAGGTAGGATCAGGGGTTAGGAAGAGAGTAGGAAGAGGGAGGTATTCGTGGCCTTAAGCTTTATTCAGGGATTTCTTGAAGAGTATAGTTTTTATTTCTTTTTTGAACATCCTGTAGTCTGGGGTTGATATCAATAGGTTGTAGATTTGGTTATCTAGTTTTGCTGCTTGAGTGGCTAGTAGGCCGTCGTATAGTTTTTTCTGTTTTACTTCCTTGATTGGGGGGGGGGGGTATGTGAATGGGGTGTGTGTTTTTCTATGCCTGGTAGAGGAAGTTTGGATAAGGCAGTTGTTTAGGTAGATTGGGCTGTCCCCGTTTATAGTTTTAAATAGTATACAGTAGAATTTAAATTGTATTCTTTCCTCCGTGATGTGGTCATATTTTTTCAATGAGTAGACGAGTCTCAGAGCTGTATTCTGAATTGTCTGTAGTTGTTTAATCATTATTGCCGGGCAGGGGAGGTAGAGGATGTTGCAGTAGTCCAGTATACTAAGGATTAATGATTGTACTAGGAGCTGAAATTGTGGTCTTTCAAAGAATTTTCGGACTTGTCTAAGGTTTCTCATAACTGCGAAAGATTTCTGTATTGTTTTTTTATTTGTGGTTGCATGGTGCAGCCTCTGTCAATAGTCATACCTAGTAGTTTAAGGGTGGTTTGCATAAGGTAGTTGATAGTTGATTTCTAAATTGGTTGTGGTTAGGACTTTTGTTATTTTCTTGATCAGATGTTTCTTTAGCTATAAATTAATATCTCTTTGTATCATATTATTGTATATTTATTTGATTCCTTCAAGTAGACAGGGACAGATTTTTCAAATTAAGGGGCACCACAAATACAAGGGGGCACTTGGAGAAATTGGAAGGGGACAGGTTTAGAACAAATGCTAGGAAGTTCTTTTTCACTCAGAGGGTGGTGGATACATGGAACGCGCTTCCAGAGGCTGTTGTAGACAAGAAAACATTAAACTAAACTAAACTTTGGGTTTATATACCGCACCATCTCCACGAATGCGGAGCTCGGCACGGTTTACAGGAAGAAGGATGAGAGAGGAACTACAGTGGAGAGACTACAGAGTTAGGTGTAAAGGGGAAGGTGAGAGGCCTAAGAGGGGGGAAGTGTTACAGTTTTGAGAATAGCCAGGTTTTTAGGTGTTTGCGGAAGAGTTGGAGGGAGCTTGAGGTTCGGAGAGGGGAGGTGAGGTTATTCCAGATCTCAGTGATTCTAAAGGGGAGGGATGACCCAAGTTTGCCTACATGGGAAATACCTTTTATGGAAGGGAAGGATAGTTTAAAAATTTGGGAGGATCTGGAGGAAGTAGGGGTTGGGGAGTTCCAGGATAGAGGGAAAGAAGGTTTGGATAGATTCCTAGAAGAAAAAGGGATTGAGGGGTATAGATAGGTATAGATCATTGCTCAGGCAATGGGCCGTCGCGGGAGCGGACCGCTGGGCAGGATGGACCTATGGTCTGCCCCAACGGAGGCAACTTCTTATGTTCTTAAATTAGCTATAAATGACCATATTATTATTAAGACTTAGCCAAAAGGAAAGATTTATAAACTAGAAAGAGTCTTAGCTCATTTCTTTAATCAGACATTCATTATTTTTTCTGAGACTGCCCAAGTACCTACAAATCCAAAATGTGGCCACTCTCCTAGTCCATTCTCTCCTATAGAGAGTTAGAGCACAGGTGCAGACAGCAGTGAATGGGCGCAAGCACAGGCGGGAAAGCATCTTCTCTCACACAACCCCCCCCCCCCCCTCCTCCTCCTTCTTACCCTCGCGGGCGTCGTGGCGCGCGGCCGCCTCCAGCAGGGTGACGTTGGGCGGGAAGCTCACGCGCCCCCCGCGCCTCTCCTTCGCCGGCTCCTCGGGGCCCGGGGCCTCCCTCTGCGCCTGCGCCCAGCGCCGGAGCTGCTGCGCGCGGCGCCTCTGCGCGTGCTGCAGCCGCTCCTGGGGGCTCATCCTGGCGACGGCGGGCAGCTCGAGCAGCAGCTCCAGGTGCTCGGCCATGCTGGGGGGGGGGGGAGCGAGAGAAGCGCTCAGGCGGCCCCCGCCCTCCCGTCCCGGGGCCGCATCGTGCTTCCTAGTCTCGGCTCCTGTGCCCGGCAGCCTGTTGCTTCCTGCCCCTCCCTCCGCTCCTCCAGGCTGGAAGTGTGTCCAGGGGAGGGGAGGAGGCGCGCGCGCGGCCGGCCTCTGTGCGCTCGTGCTCTGCGCCGATCCCCGCTCTTTTAACGGCCACCAGGGAACGAGAAAGTGCCGGGCTGTCCGCAGAGAGCTCGCTCTAGGCAGCGCAGCTGTAAGCTGCTGGCGAACGTCACATTCAGGCACGTAACTGCCGGGGGGGGGGGGGAGGTGAGGAGTGGGATCTTTCTCATAGTTTATGAAAATGTGATTAAATTGAAGGAATGTATTAGGTAATTTGAAAAATTTATTTTGAAGGAATCAAACATTTATTATAAGTTAATATAGTAAATTTAAATGTAATGACTTATATTATTATGTATTTATTGCATTTCTTCATTAAAATGTTATAAATTAGAGGGATTTAAAAAACAAAACGCTTAACCTAAAACTTTTTGAACTATTAATTAGGGGACAGACTACAAATAATAAACATAATCCTTACGACAGACAACCTTGAACGGGGAGAACTACAATCTGTGATAAAAGAGAACATAAACGGATAGAATCACTAGGATATGACAGGGATTGTGTAATCATAATAATAAAAGAGGCTAAATCAGTTGTAGGCATTTTTAACTACTCTTGAATTTATCCAAGTTTTCTTCTCTCCTGATGTATAAAGGGAGAAATTGAAGGAGCAGTGACTGACGGATACCTAGATTGGCAACTACAGAATGTCCCCTCCTCATCTCTCATTCTCTAGTGGCAGCACCTGCCTTCCTGATGACCTGACCTGAACCTAATAATAATAATATCTTTATTCTTCTATACCGCCACAATCTTGCGACTTCTAGGCGGTTTACAATCAAGAGTGCTGGACATTCAGCGAAACACAATAAGTAGATATTCAGAGGAAATACAGAGATCAGAGACCTCAGGACGCAATAGTATAGAAATACAATTTGCTGAGCGAAAATGTAATATGTACATTTTAGTAGGTAATGTCCGACAGGACCTGTTGGGGATAAATAGCAACGTAAAGTTACGATAAGATGAAGATAACAGATTATATTTATAACAGTGCTGTAAGTTCAGGTGGAATAGGGAGGGGGGAGGGAGAGCGGGTCAATTGTTTAGGTATTTCTGGAACAGGTATGTTTTTAGGCATTTCCTGAATTCCCCGTATGTAGTGGGCGAAAGCAGTTGGTCTAGGTCAGGGGTCTGCAACCTTTAAGACATAAAGAGCCACTTGGACCCGTTTTCGAAAAGAAAAAAAAACTTGGAGCCGCAAAACCATTATAAAACAAATCTAACACTGCATATATTGTTTCTTATCTTAATGCTATATACAGGATCACTAAATTGAAAATAAAATCATTTTTCCTACCTTTGCTATTTGGTGATTTCATGAGTCTCTGGTTGCACTTTCTTCTTCTGACTGTGCATCCAATCTTTCTTCCTTTCTTTCAGCCTCCTGTATGTTTCCTCTCCTCCAGACCTCATTCTCTCCCCCAACTTTTTCTTTCTGTCTCCCTGTTCCCCCTTCTTTCTGTCTCCGTGCCCTTCCCCAAGCCACTCGGTTTGCTGCCACCGCAATCGGGGAACAGCCCCCAAGCCACCGCCGTCCCAAGCTTTCCCTGCAGAAGTGTTGCGCTGACCAGCATTCCGCTCCATGACGTCAATTCTGACGTAAGAGAGGAAGTTCCGGGCCAACAAGGCATTTCTCCTCATTCCATCCAGCCTGAGCCCCATCTCTCCTTGATCCAGCATTTCCCTTCTGTGTCTGTCAGAATTACCATTCCACCTATTTTCCAGCATCACCCTTCTTTGTGTCCATCTCACCTATATCCCTATCTCACCACTTTTTCAGAACCTTCATTTGTCTCTGTCCTTATCTTTATGCCATGTTCACCATTTGCCCTTTCAATGTCTTTATCTCCCCCCCACACACTTTTTCAGCATTACTTCTATGTCTCTATTTCACCTCCTCTTCATGTCCCCTCTGTATCTCTATCCTTATTCAGTAGGTCCTGCTTACCCTTTCTCTTCTTTGTGTCACTATCTCCATTTTCAGCTTTCCCCCCCTTTTCCTTTGTTACTGCACCCTGTAGCTAGAATCTTTCCACCCTCCCTCCACTCCGGCCCAGCCCAGTATGAAAGATTTCCTTTTGTTTCCCTCCCCTCTCTCTTTCTCTCTCTCTTCTCCTCCCTCACCCACGAGTCCTGCATCTGGCCCTCTCCCTTCTACCTGCACCTGGCAACACCCCCCTGCTCCGCGGCTCTCTTCAGCAACTCGTCAGCAGCAGTGATCAAGACAAGCTGCCGACATCGAGGCCTTCCCTCTACGAGTCCCGCCTTTGTGGAAAAAGGAAGTTGAAACAAGCGGGACTCGCAGAGGGTAGGCCCCGACGTCAGAAGCTTGTGTCGATCGCTGCTGCTGAGTTGCCGAAGAGAGCCGCGGAGCAGGGGATGTGGCAGGAAGCAGGTGGAAGGGAGAGGGAGATAGGAAGGCTGTAGATCTCCGGAGCATGACACCGACCCCGGCCAGGATGATTTCTTTTTCAGGCACCTTACAAGTCCAGCGTCGCGGCGGGAAATAGCCATGCTGAGCAGTGAGCTCAGCACTACACAGATGAAAGCCTTGCTTGCTGATTGGTCCGGCGACACGGCCGCCGGACCAATCAGCAAGCAAGGCTTTCATCTGTGTATGTGCTGAGCTCACTGCTCAGCATGGCTATTTCCCGCCGCGACGCCGGACTTGTAAGCTGCATGCCTGCGTGACACACTACCGGAGCCGCAGCAAAGGTGGAAAAGAGCCGCATGCGGCTCTGGAGCCGCAGGTTGCTGACCCCCGGTCTAGGTCTTTGCCCCATAGGACTGCTTGGTGAGAGAGAAGGTGTTCGTGGTGTTTTTTTCATTTTGCAGCCTCTAACTGGAGGGGAAATGAGTTTTGGGTTTGTGTTTCTCTTACGTTTGTTATTAGAAAATGCAAAAAGGACCGTTATGTACTTGGGGGGTCAGGCCATATAGTACTTTGAAGCAGAGGCAGGCAAATTTAAACCTTACTCGGGCTTCGGTTGGTAGCCAGTGCAGCTGCCGATAGTAGGGTGTCACGTGGTCGAATTTCTTCAGCCTACCCACAATTAAAAGGTTTCCCTGGTAGTCTAGTGGTCCACCCCTTCCTCCTGACCCAACCCACTTTTCTCAAAAATTACATCTCTGGTGTCTAGTGGCATTCTCCCTCCCCCAGCTTAATAAGCCCACTTGCCCACAATTGAAAAAAATAAAAATTGGGAGATAGGCGCTTATCTTCTTAGGTGTGATTCTACAAAAAAATAGGCATCTAACACCAAGATAGATGTTTTAGGGGTGCAGAAAGACTTAGGCACCGTTAGGCAGGATTCTGTAAAGGACTTGGGACTAGATTCACTTACCTGCCCGATCTGTGGCAGGCCGACAAATTCTAAACACGATGTCATGCAAATGGGGGCAATCATTGGCACCCCCCCCCCCCCACCGACTGGACGGATCGCTGGTAAAAGCAGCAAGTTGTAAACAGACCATCTTCCTTGACTGTAGATGGTCTGCGCATGCGCTGGCCTTTCGTGCCCGGCAGAGCTTTTTTACTTTTTTTAACTTTTACTTTACTTGTTTTTTTTACTTCGCGAGCCCGTGGTTTTAAACTGCTTTAAACCCGCGAGTTAACCACAGGCTTGCATTGCGGGGAAGGGCAGGAGAGTCGAGGCAGAAAGCAGGGCAGTCGGAAAGGACTTGAGCGACTGGTCCTCAGCAGTCGCTTATTTTTTGATCGAGCAGCCCAGTCGGTGTTCCTTAATTTTCTTTTGTGAATCATGTCCTTTCTACTTTTGGATGCCCTTTCCCTCATTTGCATGCGCGGATCAGAACCGGATCGGCACAGAGCTTAATGAATCGGGTCTCAATTGGCTGGCCCAGAACTTCCTCTCCAACGTCAGAATTGACGTCAGAGGTGAAGTCTTGTGAGTCCGGTGCTTGTACGCACCTGGCCTGGCTTGGGGAGGCAGGAATAAAAAGATCTCAAAGGCAACGCGACCGACTCACATTGCCTTTGCGATCTACTGGTCGATTGCGATCAACCATTTGGGCACCCATGCACTACAGTATACTGCTGTTATGGTATCCTGTCCTGACCTGAGGAAAGGGGTTTAGTCCTCACAAAATTGCCTTATTTCCATTTCTTATTTATAAACTTTAATCAATACAGTTACAATACTTCTTGATTCTATGTAAAGCAACAACAAAAAAAATTTCTACCTTTTGTTGTTTCTGCTTTAATCATTTTCTCTTTGCTCTCTCTATTCAGCATTTGGCCTCGCTCCCTTCCATTCAACATCTGTCCTCTCTCTTTGCCCCTTCCACCCAGCCTCTGCCCTCTCTCTCTCTACCCCTTCCATCTACTGTCCACCCTCTCTCTGCCTCTTGCATCCACTGTCCACTCTCTCTGCCCTTTCCATCCAGTGTCTGCCCTCTCTCTGTTCCATATGGCATCTTCCCTCTTTCTATGTCCCTTCAATAAACTATATCCTGTGCCCTTTCTCTCATTTGTACATGATTCATTTCAGATTCACCCCCTCCCCTATGCTCTGGCATCTCTCTCTTCTCCTTTCCTTCCTTCCTTCCTACTCCATCCCATGGTCTGGCATCTCTATCTCCTTCCCTTATCTCCCCCCATGCCCTGGCATCTCTCTCCTATCTCTCACTTCTTCTCTGGCACCTCCTCTTCTTTCTTTCCCTCTGGTCTGGCATTTTGTCTCCTTTAGTTTCCCTTCCTTCCCCCAATGCCCTGGCATCTCTCTCCTCCAATCTCTCCCTACCACTCCATTATACAGTATGAAAGGGTATGCGGAAAGAAAAGACTAAGACTCCAATTGGCCAGATACCTAAAGCCACTCCCATGGGAGGGGCCTTAGGCACCTGGGCCAATCAGTGCCTTAAGCCCCTCCCCAGTGCATCCCAATATGCACTGGGAAGGGGATGGCCCGCCATTCTGAAGAGGCAGACCTGCCGGCCAAAAGGAGTAGGCATCCCTTTGGCTGGCCTTACAGATAAAGGTACGGGAGGGCCCGGGGGGGGGGGGGTCATGTGTTTGGGGGGGTTGCTGGCAGGAGGGAGTGAGCATACCCTCCTGCTGGGGATGTTGCAGGGGGTGCCAGCAGGATGGATTGGGCATCCCTCCTGCTAGTGTTTGTTTCAGGGGTTCCGGTAGGAGGGAGTTGGCATCCCTCCTGCCATGGATAGTGTAGGGGAGTTTGGGGTGGCAACGGGAGGGAGTAGGCATCCCTACTGCTGGCTAACTTGCAGAGGGGTTCAGGACTTTCCTGCCACGGCCCCCAGCTGAACACGGCAGGGAGATTTACTTGCCGCGATCAGTTTAGCGGCCACATCTATTTGAAAACTAGCATTTCAATGGCCTACATTTCAGGTACCTGTCGTGGCCCTAGGGATACGCCTCGGGCTGCTTAAGCTTGCCTAAGGCCACTTCAAGGCAAAACCACACCCACGCCCAGCCTTGGGCAAGTTTAAGCATCCCTAAACGCCTCTCTGCACCTACAACAGATGCCTATAGTGTAGGCAGCCTGCCTTGGGTTATTTTTTTTAGAAAACGTGCATCCCGATTGGCTGGTTAGCAGTAAGACACTTACCGCTGCCTACAATCAGGACGCCGTTTATAGAATTTGCCCCTATGTGATTTAGCATGCATGAAACGCTAAGACACCCATAGTAATATAATGGGTGTCTTAGCATTTAGTGTCTGCTCATTGTTAGCATGTGCTAAATCCCTTAGCATCCAATGATTAATTCCAACCCTTATCTTTTCAATTATACACTCAAAAACAATTCTCAGGAGCCATTTCAAAAGGTCTTAAGGTGGCCAGAGTTTCACTAGAAAAGCTGCTTCAGGGTGTTGGGGACCAGAAGCTTATCCGCTTCTACAGGTGCCAACTATACACAAGGGTACAAATCATATCACATGACAGGGTGGATCAGATTGGATGGAGTGGCCTATATGTTAAAGAGGAAATTGAGTCAAACAATAAAAATCCTGCAGAAAGCAGATTTCAATATGGAATTTTCATGGATAGAAATTCCATGTGTGAGAGGAAAGAGAACGGGGGGGGGGGGGAGTATACTACCATCTGCCCTAACACCATTCCCTCTTGCTGCCTCTCCCATTAGAGGTGATGGAGACAAAGACTGAATTCAAGAAAGCATGGGATCTCATAGGGAGAGGAGGAGATAGTGGATGCTGCTGAAAGGGCAGACTGGGATAGTCCGTTTGGCCTTTATCTGCCATCGTGTTTCTATAACCATAAAACTCTATGACCTCACAATGCAAGTGTTAAGAGCCTTAGCTTATAACGATATTGCTCAATGACCTCATAATGCAGGTGTAAAGAGCCTTAGCCAATAGGGAGAGGAGGAGGAGGAGGTAGTGGATGCAGTAAACGGGTAGTCTGGATGGGCTATTGCCATCATATTTCTATGCTAGAGGGTGACCAAAATCAGGACTTTCAGTTTTTGCCAAAACTAAATCTGCAGCCAAAATTTGCCATTTAATTTTAGCAGAAACCAAAATCATAAACATCACCCTACCCCTGCAGAAATCCTTTTCCACCAGGCTAGTTTCAAGTTTCAAGTTTTATTGATTTTGATAAATCGCCTATTTTGTACTAAGCGAGCAACAATTAAAAAGAAATACTATACATAGTTTTAAAAGAGGTACATAAAAACTTCAGACAGACAATACTGACAAACTTGAGAAACAATGGGAAGGGATAAAGTAGGTTAAAGTTAAATATTGCGTTTCTCAGAGGAGAAGAAATGGAAAATATGAAAGAGGAAAAAACATTAGGGTTGGGGGTTTAAAAAGTCATATTAAGAGAAGTTGAGAAAAAAAGAAATAGAAATTATTTAAAATTGCTGAAAAAAAAAAAAAGGATTAAAAAATAATATTAAGTGAGAAGGTTTTAAATATTAAAAGAAGTTTTAAAAAGGAAAGTTTTTAGATTAGATTTAAATAAGTTCAGGTCTTTGGTTTCTCTAATGTATAAAGGAAGGGCATTCCAAGTAAGGGGAGCCATGACTGAGAATATGTCGTGACGTCTGGTTCCGATGATCTTTAGAGAAGGTACAGTAAGTGTTCCTAAAGCAGTTGATCTTAATGCTCGGGACGAGCTATATGGAATTAATAGTTGATCTATAAATAAAGGTTCATTATTGAGTAGAGCTTTGAAAGTTAGAAGTGATATTTTGTAGGTTATTCGTTGATTAATCGGGAGCCAGTGTGAGTCTATTAAAAAGGGTGTTACGTGATCGTATTTTTTGCCATTATGAATGATTTTAACTGCAGTATTTTGTATTATTTGTAGACGTTTTTTTTCTTTTTGTGTAATGTTTAATAAGAGTGAATTACAATAGTCTAATTTGGACATCACCAAAGAGTGTATTAAAATATTCAATGATTTTGGTTCCAGAAATTTAGACATCGAACGGATTAGGCGCAAGCGAAAAAAACAGCATTTTACCACATTGCTGATATGTTCATGGTATGAGAATTTGTCATCAATAGTGACTCCTAGTAATTTTAGTGATGATACTATTTTAATTGGTAGGTTGCTTATTAGGAAAGGCGCTGACAATGTTAATCCTTGCTTCATTGGAAAAAATAAGGCTTTGGTTTTGGTAATGTTTAATGCTAATTTGTTTTGTGAAAGCCAGTTTTTTATTTTTTCAAGTTTTTGATTAATTACAAGTATTTCATTGATGTTTTCGGGATTAAATGAATGAACAAGCTGAATGTCGTCGGCATACGCATAAATAGTGAAACCGATAGATTGGCTCAAACTAAGTAAGGGTGAAAGAAAAACGTTGAATAATAGTGGGGAAAGAATGGAGCCCTGTGGGATTCCATAATTCTGAGAGAATAGTTTAGAGTTTGCATTATTGAAATTTACTGTTGAAGAACGATCGACTAAGAAGGAAGTGAACCATTGTAATGAAGTATTACAGACACCTATATTTTGTAATCAGTCCAATAAAAGCGAGTGGTCGATAGTGTCGAAAGCAGCTGAGAGATCAAGGGAAAAAAGAATAACGGAATCATGGTGGTTAAGATGATAAATAATTTTTGTGGTCAGACCTATTAAAGAATATTCAGTGTTGTGGTTTTTTCTAAAACCAGTTTGATTAGGGTGCAAAACGTTTGTAGACTCGACAAAATCTGATAATTGATTGAATACCACCCTTTCAGTAATTTTTGCTAAAAACGGAATGTTGGCGATAGGGCGGTAATTAGTAGGGTCATCAAGACTAATTTTACGATCCTTTATAATAGGGAGAATTACAGCTGATTTCCATGCCTTGGGTAAGGTCCCAGTAAGGAGACTCTTTTTGACAAATGAAAGTATAAAGGGTCCAAAGCAGGTGAAATATTTCTTTAATATTGCTGGAGAGATAATCTCTGATACAGAACTTTTTAAATTTGTTTTTTGGAGAATGAGTTTAATATCTGTCAATGTTGGTATGTTGAAATTTGAGCATTTGGCACAGGGAAGTATAAATTTGCTAGGTGAATCAGGATAATCGATGTCTTTGTTGGTATCAAATTGCTCACGTATTTTTGAAATTTTATCACAAAAAGCATCAGCTAAATCTTGAGCTGAGAGAGTTGTTTTTTTTGTGTCCTTTTGTGAATCAAGAGTGAAAGATTTCACAATCGAGAATAATGTTGAGGAGTTTTTAGCCGATTTAATTTTATTTGAATAAAAGCTAGCCTTCTCTGGTAGAAAATCTGCACACATACCCCCAGGCCGCCCACCAATTCCACCCTCTTCCCCACACGTAGACCCTCCCTGAGCCTATCTTCAAAACCCTGATGGTCTAATAGCCCTTTTTGGGACAGGAGCAATCTGTAGTTGGTCCTGCCCATGCTGGTTCCAATCTCAAAATGGCTCAGATGACCTACCACAGTATCTCACAAGGCTGCCACAGGAAGTTGCATCAGCCATTTTGACTGCAAAGCAAGTGAAGACAAGAGCAACTTGGGATAACTCCTGCCCCAATGAAGCTACTAGACAAGTGTTCTTCAACCACCGGTCTATGGACCGGTGCCGGTCCACAGAAATTTCCTGCCGGTCCACAGGGCCAGCATGTGCATCAGGCCCAAAACTGTGTTCTTCAATTGCCGGTGTGCGGTACGATTGATGCATTGTTAATAAGATTATATTGTGTGTGTGTGTATATATGAAAAATGAATGGAAAAAATAGTGTTACAATTAGGACTGGGGGCAGGGTCTGGGGTGGAGATTGGGTAGAGATGGGCAGGGTCTGGCCCACAACTTAGCCCAGTGTTCTTCAACCGCCGGTCTGCGGACCGATGACGGTCCACGAAATAATTATTTTATTTCTGCCAGCCCATAGGTGTAAAAAGGTTGAAGAACACTGTACTAGACAATCAGGATTTGTAAAGTAGACCCAGGGAGGCCTATTTTGGGGGGACAAGAAATTTAACCTGACCAAGGGCAATGTAGACCAGCACCAGAACTTGGCAATTGTCTATGCTCTCAGGGCTGGTGTTAAGGGGTGCACACAAGGCAGCTGCCCTGGGCCCCACAGTTCCAGGGAGCCCACGTGAACCAGGATGTCCTTCCCTTCTCACCTCACTCCAAAGCCCCACATACACACGGTACACTGTCTAATATGTGCAAGATAAATGCGTGCTGACAAATACACGCAGGACAAATATGCACATAACATATACGCACAGGACCCATTCGCGCAGGACAAATGCGTATATGACATGCACATTTAGCACATGTACTGTAAGAGCTCTTTCACATGTATTACGCTCTTTTCTTCTGCGCGCAGTTATCCTGCTTGCATTTGTCGGTGCACGTGGCTAATGTTATTATAATATGGCTATAGCTGCAACTTTGTGGCCTCAGCACGAACGATACCCGCAACAGAAAAAACATGGTGTTTGCAAGCACGTGCTTTTATTTGTACGTATGTGCGCCTATTTTGTTGTGTGCACAGTTATCCTGCGTGCATTTGTCGGTGTGCGTGGCTAAAAAATGTTATGATATGGCTATACTTGGAACAGTATTTCTGGTGGTCTCAGCATGAACAATACCAACAACAGAAAGAAACGATCGTTGCAATGGCACGCTTTTATATGTGTCAAACGCACGTTACGTGCATCGATGACCAGTGAGAGGCGTGCATATGCTGTTTCAACATGTATACTGTAAAAGTCCTTTTTCTTAAGTGCACAGTTCTGTGCGCATTTGTTGGTGCACACATTTGTCGTGCATGCACTTGACCTGCACGGTTTTGACAGGTCACCCCACTCACACACACTTGGCAGCAATTCTCTAGTATTGTTTGCGGTCTCCCCAGCATTGCATGATCCACCCAAATGGAAATAGGAATTTTTGTCAGATGGAGGCAGACTATGGCAGAGGAACAGCGTTAAGGAGGTCACGAGCAGCGCTAGAGAGTCTCTGCCACGCCGGTGACCCTTTAGCATTTTAAAAGGTGAGGGGGGACTTCGGAGTGGGGTGAGGAGAAAGGAAGGATAACCTGGCTCAACTGGGCCCCCTGGAGCTGTGGGGCCCAGGGCAGGTGCCTTGTTTGCCCATCTTAACGCCAGCCCTGAGTACACGGTCAATTCCCAAGTTCTGGTGCTATTCTTCATTGCCCTTGGTTAGGTTAAGTTTCTTGCTTCTCCTCCCTAGGCACTCCTTTCTGACTCTGTCTGAACCTCTCTTAATCCTGGATTAACCTATACCAGGATTACAAAGAGGAAGAATTTATTGCCATGAATTTTAGCAGAAGTCTCTGAAATGTGCTGTCTCTGCCCGGATACTGCTTGCCTGGGGTCACTAGAGGGCAGGTCCCCAAGCTCAAGTGAAGGGAGAGGGCTAATTGTCTTCTTGGCATTTCATTCTCACATAACAGAGCATTAATTTAGATAGGATAAGCTGCAAATTATTACACCACAGCACTAAAATCAAACTTTGAGCTCTCTGGTGAAGGACAAAACTTTCCAGAATCCAAAAGATAGCGCAAGAGGCCCAAATTCATCCCATGTGACCCCTCTCAGGCTGGTATTGTCTAGACATTACCCCCCCCCCCCCCCTTATTCCTTCCTATGCAGTCTGGAATTATATGAGGAACAAATACTACAGATCCCATAATGTGCACTATCAAAGAAAAACAAAAATATCTCTCTTCAACATCTGAATCAGTCACATAACTTTATTAGTATGACACTTTTTCAATGTGTTGTCAAAGTAATGCATAAAGTAGTTAAAAAGACAAAAAATTCATTGCACAAAAAAAAAAAAACACTAAAAAGGACAATTTCTAAGGTTTCCGGGTATCGCGTCTTATCAGGTAGAAACCGATGTTTCAGCCACCATGCTGTGGCTTTCTTCAAGGTATGCTCCACAGGGAGAACATCTTTCAACCTACCAAAGACTTTTCACAACAAAACTCAAATTTCTGACCAACTGACTTTCCCGCCAAAATTCAAATTGGTGGAATGCCCTGTTCCCACTCAGGTCAGTGAACCCACTATTTCCAAAGTCACACTGCAGACTTCAGAGAGACCCTGAAGAAAGCCACAGTATGGTGGCTGAAACGTTGGTTTCTACCTGACAAAGATGCAGCGAGACCCAGAAACCCTGAGAGACCATCTTACCCAGCTCCACGGGGAGAACATCTTTAAACCTACCAGAGACTTTTCACAACAAAACTCAAATTTCTGACCAACTGACTTTCCCACCAAAATTCAAATTGGTGGAATGCCCTGTTCCCACTCAGGTCAGTGAACCCACTATTTCCAAAGTCACACTGCAGACTTCAGAGAGACCCTGAAGAAAGCCACAGTATGGTGGCTGAAACGTCAGTTTCTACCTGACAAAGATACAGCGAGACCCGGAAACCTGCAACAAGCACAATGCCAGCTACGGCAACCCTGAGAGAACATCTAACCCAGCTCCACGGGGAGAACATCTTTCAACCTACCAGAGACTTTTCACAACAAAACTCAAATTTCTGACCAACTGACTTTCCCGCCAAAATTCAGATTGGAGGACTGCCCTGTTCCCAGTCAGTTCAGTGAACCCACTATTTCCAAAGTCACACTGCAGACTTCAGAGCGTACCTTGAAGAAAGCCACAGTATGGTGGCTGAAACATCGGTTTCTACCTGACGAGACGCAGTGAGACCCGGAAACCTGCAACAAGCACAATGCCAGCTGTCCATATCTCACTGGACAGGTTGAATTTCTTGCCAGGATACAGCAGGCTTTGCTGCTCAAGCTGCTGCCGTTTGTCCTGTTTCCTCCTCATTCTTTAGTTAATTTTGTGAAATTTCCATTTTCAATATTTTTGTGTTTTGTACAGTACAGGAGGACTTGCACTTCTGTTTCTATTCCTCCAGTATTGCATTGTATACAGAGTCTGGTTTGGGGGTCTCCAGTTCAGTTTGTCAGAATGTTTTTTTTGGGGGGAGGGGTTTTTTATGAGTGTCTGTGGTCCCTTATGCTGTACTGTTTATCCTGAATGTGTAAAAACAAGGAGGTGTTTCATAAGTGTCATTTCTGTATAGGGATCAGCAGTCTGGCATGCTTTTTCCAATCTGCAACTCCCAGGGAGAGAAGTAATTAGATTATAAGCTCTTCTGAGCAGGGACCGTGAGTCTAGTAGTGCTATAGGAATAATAAATTGTTGTATTGATGTCCCGCTTTGCTGCCCTTTTGTAGGTTGGGCTGTTGGGAATGTATAAGATTGTAAAGTTTTTGAATGCTGTACTTGCTGTCTCCCTCTCACCCGTCATCCTTTTTTTAATTTTGAGGCATTAAAGTTGCCAATCACCCTGATTTTAAAGTAAGTAGGACTACTGGTAGGCAGAATACTTACACCAATAGATCCCCAGTTTCCTCAGCACCTGGTATCCTGGGCTGGAAAATGGTGAGAGTTCAAAAAAGCCTGGGATGAACACAGAGGAAAATAATGGTATATATATTGAAGATCCGAGGCCAGAATTGTGCAGGCTTGCACGGTCTGTGTCCCGTATAGGGCCGTTCAGTTGAAGATGGGCTGGAGTGAGTTGTGACGGAGACCCCAGTAGATGGAACCTAAGCACAGTACCGGGCTGAGCTCTGGGTTTCTGGGCCAGAAAAGGACCATTTAAATGATGAATTTATAGAGAATGTATGGTTGGGCAGACTGGATGGGCCATTGGGGTCTTTATTTGCCGTCATTTACTATGTTACTATGCCACCAGCTCAGGGCATAGTAACGTAGTAAATGACTTGCACTTTCCATTGCACCTCATCTCCCTCCTCCCACTTCCTGGGAGGCAGAGAGAAGTGGGACATCTTGGGGACCATGAGCACCTCGGGTCCTTTTCCACACATTTGGTGAGCATGTGGCAAACAGGCACAACTAAAGTTGGGTCTTCCCTATGAGGAAAGAACAGCACATGAGACCTCCACAAAGGAGAGAGATGCAGAGGACTTCTCAAGGTGACAGGGATACTGGAAATTACCAAGTTACACCTGGCAAAAGTATGAGCAAAGCAAGCCTCAAGGAGACTGGAGGTAAAAGGGGCCACATTTAGCACTAACTTATGAGTATAAAGGGTGCAGACCTAAGCAGAAACTCTTACGTTTGATGTAGGCTGTCAGGACAATTCCGAGGCATACCCATGAGTAAAGAATGATATGGGGACAAAATTTCCCCATCCCGTCCTTGTGAGCTCTCTCCCTGTCCCTGCCCCATTTCTGTAAGCTCTGTCATCATCTGCACAAGTCCCAAACACTTTAAAGTCATAAGTATCCGAGGCTTGTGCAGTTAAGGTACAGCTTGAACGAATGGGACAGAACTCAAGGGGAAGGGATGGGGATATTGAGAATCAGTGTTCCCGCTAAGCTGCGTTGGCCTGCGCTCACGCACAAAATATTACATCGCAGCGCAAAGTTTCTCTTCACAGCGCACACACGCGTCGGTAAGGTAAGGGGACGCATTGGGGGGATTGCACTTCCCCACAATTGCCATGCTTCGGTTCCTCTTCTTCCTTCCTTCCTTCCTCCCCCCCCCCCCCCCCCGCGGGACCCTGCGGCACCATCAACTCTTACTCCCTCTAATGTCGGCCCTGCAGCTCCAGACTTCCTCGCACCTTCTCCCCTCCCCCTTTGGATCGCTATTATTTTAAATGTTATAGCCGCGGAGCTGTATCCATCAGTGGAGATGTCTAACCTCGGCCTGCCCCGGAACTCTTACTGCAACAGTGACTTCCTGTTCCTGCCTAGACGGGCGTCTGCTGCAGTAAGAGTTCCGGGGCAGGCCGAGGTTAGACATCTCCACTGATGGATACAGCTCCGCGGCTATAACATTTAAAATAATAGCGATCCAAAGGGGGAGGGGAGAAGGTGCGAGGAAGTCTGGAGCTGCAGGGCCGACATTAGAGGGAGTAAGAGTTGATGGTGCCGCAGGGTCCCGCGGGGGGGGGGGGGGAGGAAGGAAGGAAGAAGAGGAACCGAAGCATGGCAATTGTGGGGAAGTGCAGAGCTGCAGGGAAGAGTGTTGCGGTACCCAGCTGGAGGGAGAAGGAAGATGAGGGAGGGAATTAAAGGAGATGCCAGGGCTTGGAGCGTAGGAGGAAGGTATGCCAGTCTAAGGGAAAAGGAAGGGGGAGATGTGAGAGCATGGAGGGGGAGCGAAAGATGGAAGAAAAGGAAAGGAGAGAGATGCCAGAGAATCAGGGAAGGGGAGATACCAGACTATGAGGAGAGGTGTGGGAGAGGGAAGGCGAGGAGAGAGATGCCAGACCAATGGGGTGAAAGGAGAGATGGAAGGGGGAGGCATACAGTTTCTGGAAGGGGCATAGAAGGAGAGAAGATGCCATATAGGGGAAGAGAGACGGCAGACAGTGGATGGAAGGAAGAGAGTTACAAGAAGATGAGGAAAGGAGAAACCACAGAAGACAAAGGTAGAAAAAAATTTCTATTTATTTATTGCTTTAGGAGACATGTGTCACTGTTTCTGTGAAGCATTGTATGCAGAGTCCAGCTTCTTGCTGGTTCAATTTAACCTTTGTCTATGTATTTTTATTTTATCCCCCCTTTTACAAAACTGTGAAGCGTTTTTAGCACCAGCCTTGGTGGTAGCAGCTCTGATGCTCAGAATTTTATGAGCATCAGAGCTGTTACCTCCGTAGCTAAAATCCACACTACAGTTTTGTAAAAGAGGGAGGGGTTAGTTTGTGATTACATATTCCTTACTAGGCGAAGGTGTTTTCTGTGTTCTGTGTGTTCGAAAGACATGGTTTTCTGTTAGGATTGACGGTGTAGGATTGATCTGTGCTGGTCTGGCTTGTTTAGTTTTACAATGGGTGTATTGATGTACTGCTCACTGCAATATGTAAGATGCTGCCTTTTCCTAGGTACTCATGTGTGACGTGTGGTTTGTTACTAAAAATCATGTTTTTCTTACAGATGGGGGGGGGTGCCAAAAAATGATGGGCCCCGGATGTTACATATGCTAGGTACGCCACTGTATGTAAAGATACCAGAAAGCTGGCGTAGCAAAAACTTCTAAGTTTTGAGTATTTAACCCTCCCACAATCTCACGGGCACTCGTTTCAAGTTTATTGAGATTTTGATTTAAACGCAATATCAAATATTTTCAATGCGTATAACAAAAATAAATTTGGGGAAATAAATAAAACCATTTGAACCAGTGTTCCCGCTAAGCTGCGCTGGCGTGCGCTGGCGCACAAAATATTACATCGCAGCGCACACGTTTCTCGTCACAGCGCACGATCGGAAGAGGCGTACGGCAGATGGCAGGGCGGCGAGAGGAGAATCGGGCGAGTTGGCTCATAACTTGCTGGCGCCCGATATTTTTGGCTCACGGTGAAAAAAGTTTGCTCACAACACCCGCCCGCTTAGAGGGAACACTGATTGAGATCCCACAGAAATAGGGACAAATTTATCCCTGTGCCATTCACTACCATGGGTGGACCTGTGGCAGTGCTAATTGCTAATGTAGCTGGTGGGGATCCCTTAAGCCCCACCTGCTAAAGAATCCTCTGAGGAGCCTCTCTGACCTATCTAAACCTTGGGGCAACTGGTGGCCACCTACTGTATGCTGAAAGCTCCTTCTGCAAAAATAGAGGTTTGGCTGTGCGTCTGCTTTAATTGAAACTGGGTATAAACATGCACACAGCATTAGGAGAGGAACACCCAGAAAATGTTTGAGATCTGAAAATGGAGGGTAAGATTTATCCCTGTGTCATTCACTATCATGGGTGGACCCGTGGCAGTGCTAATTGCTAATGTAGCTGGTGGGGATCCCTCAAGCCCCACCTGCTAAAGAATCCTCTGAGGAGCCTCTCTGACCTATCTAAACCTTGGGGCAACTGGTGGCCACCTACTGTATGCTGAAAGCTCCTTCTGCAAACATAGAGGTTTGGCTGTGCGTCTGCTTTAATTGAAACTGGATATAAACATGCACACAGCATTAGGAGAGGAACACCCAGAAAATGTTTGAGATCTGAAAATGGAGGGTAAGATTTATCCCTGTGTCATTCACTATCATGGGTGGACCCGTGGCAGTGCTAATTGCTAATGTAGCTGGTGGGGATCCCTCAAGCCCCACCTGCTAAAGAATCCTCTGAGGAGCCTCTCTGACCTATCTAAACCTTGGGGCAACTGGTGGCCACCTACTGTATGCTGAAAGCTCCTTCTGCAAACATAGAGGTTTGGCTGTGCGTCTGCTTTAATTGAAACTGGATATAAACATGCACACAGCATTAGGAGAGGAACACCCAGAAAATGTTTGAGATCTGAAAATGGAGGGTAAGATTTATCCCTGTGTCATTCACTACCATGGGTGGACCTGTGGCAGTGCTAATTGCTAATGTAGCTGGTGGGGATCCCTCAAGCCCCACCTGCTAAAGAATCCTCTGAGGAGCCTCTCTGACCTATCTAAACCTTGGGGCAACTGGTGGCCACCTACTGTATGCTGAAAGCTCCTTCTGCAAACATAGAGGTTTGGCTGTGCGTCTGCTTTAATTGAAACTGGATATAAACATGCACACAGCATTAGGAGAGGAACACCCAGAAAATGTTTGAGATCTGAAAATGGAGGGTAAGATTTATCCCTGTGTCATTCACTATCATGGGTGGACCTGTGGCAGTGCTAATTGCTAATGTAGCTGGTGGGGATCCCTCAAGCCCCACCTGCTAAAGAATCCTCTGAGGAGCCTCTCTGACCTATCTAAACCTTGGGGCAACTGGTGGCCACCTACTGTATGCTGAAAGCTCCTTCTGCAAAAATAGAGGTTTGGCTGTGCGTCTGCTTTAATTGAAACTGGGTATAAACATGCACACAGCATTAGGAGAGGAACACCCAGAAAATGTTTGAGATCTGAAAATGGAGGGTAAGATTTATCCCTGTGTCATTCACTACCATGGGTGGACCTGTGGCAGTGCTAATTGCTAATGTAGCTGGTGGGGATCCCTCAAGCCCCACCTGCTAAAGAATCCTCTGAGGAGCCTCTCTGACCTATCTAAACCTTGGGGCAACTGGTGGCCACTTACTGTATGCTGAAAGCTCCTTCTGCAAAAATAGAGGTTTGGCTGTGCGTCTGCTTTAATTGAAACTGGATATAAACATGCACACAGCATTAGGAGAGGAACACCCAGAAAATGTTTGAGATCTGAAAATGGAGGGTAAGATGTTAGTCTCTCATGTTAAGATTGGGGCCAAGCTTTGGGATGCGCTGCCTGGTATTCTGCGATGGGAGACGGAATTTTAAGAAAATGTTGAAAACGCAATTATTTGTCAATGCCTTCATGTGCTAATGCTATTTGCTGCTGAAGCCTTACCGCCCTGTAAATGTTTTTATGGGATTTTGTCTACCCATCTTGTAGGATGAATTTTTAAAAAGGTTTTAATAATGATGCTGTTAGTTAATGTTTTATTGTGTTTGTTCTGTTGAAACATGTTTTAGTATTTTTAATATGTATGCATGTCATTTTGTAAACCGCCCTAGTTTTTATGCGATATATAAATTTTTAAATAAATAAATGTGGTGTGTGGACAGGGTTTCCCTGTGTGAATTAACACACGCTCGGCTAGTAAATCCCACACTATAACAACATTAAACCTGCAGTTACTTCATGGAAATTTTCTGCATTGGCCCCCAGATCCCTAAATCTCATTACTGCTGTTT
Source organism: Geotrypetes seraphini (assembly GCF_902459505.1). Taxonomy (NCBI): domain Eukaryota; kingdom Metazoa; phylum Chordata; class Amphibia; order Gymnophiona; family Dermophiidae; genus Geotrypetes; species Geotrypetes seraphini. The sequence goes on from NC_047085.1 coordinate 9,354,561, forward strand.
GCAAACTGAAAGTGATAGCCAACCTGAAAGATCAACTGATATAATCCAGTAAAAGGAGCTGATTGACAGAACAACTGTGTTTAACCCCTGTGCTAAGACTTGGGAGTATGAAGGAAGGTCCAGTCCTTTTGTTTGGCAAGAAAGAGATACCATTGATACATTGTAAATATATTTGGAATACAGTTTCATGTTATCATTGTTAATGCATTTGCCAAACAAAACCATTTGACTTTATGAACTGTTAAATAAACATTGGTTTAGATCAGGGGTTCTCACTTGTGTCCTTGGGACACACCTAGCCACAGCGAATATGCGCGAAAAACATTTGCATGCATTACCTTTCGTGTGTGCAAATTTCTCTCCTAAATATTCATTGTGGGTATCCTGAAAACCTGACTAACTAGCTGTGTCCCCAGTGGAGTACAACAGGTACAAGTGGATCAATTTTTCAATCTGTCAAAAATTACAAAGACTAGGGGACACTCGATAAAGTTACAGGAAAATACTTTTAAAACCAATAGGAGGAATTTTTTTTCACTCAGAGAATAGTTAAGCTCTGGAACGCATTGCCAGAAGTTGTGGTAAGAGCGGATAGCGTAGCTTAGGGATCTCAAAGTCCCTCCTGACTGGATTGCGGCCTTCAAGGAGGGACTTTGAGAACCCTGGCGTAGCTGGTTTTAAGAAAGGTTTGGACAAGTTCCTGGAGGAAAAGTCCATAGTCTGTTATTGAGAAAGACCTGGGGGAAGCCACTGCTTGCCCTGGATCGGTAGCATGGAATGTTGCTACTCTTTGAGATTCTAGAATCTTGTTACTCTCTGGGATTCCGGAATCTTGCTACTCTTTGGATTTTGGCCAAGTACTAGGGACCTGGATTGGCCACTGTGAGAACGGGCTACTGGGCTTGATGGACCGCTGGTCTGACCCAGTAAGGCTATTCTTAAGTTCTTATGGATTGAGAACCCCTGGTTTAGAGTACCATATTGAAGTTGGCAGTTATTGAATGGATTATTATGAAAGTTTGAACTGCTTATTTGGCCTCCTGAATTTATCTAGTCCCAGCCTTGATCATGATAGTCAATACATTTGTTTGTGCATTCAGACCCAGATTCTATAACAGACACCTGGCCGATCTAGGCACCTAATTAATTTTTTTAACTGGCACTGACAATTAGAAGCACCATTAAAAATGAATTAGCTGGTAGGTACAGTGGCGCCCCCTCCCGCTGCCACACTCCTTCCCTGCTCCCTCCTGCCGCACATGTGAGCCGCTTACCTCCCCCCCATACCTCAGCAGCGGTCCTGGCATGAGCAGGAACCCCCAAGCTGCTGTTGCGCCAATGTCGGCAATTTCTCTGATGTCACTTCCTAGGTGCCGGTCCAAGAAGTGACATCAGAGGAAGAGCCGACGCTGGTGCAACAGTGGCTTGGGGGTTGCTGCTCGCACCAGTACCATTGCAGAGGTAAGGAGGAAGGGAAGCAGTGGGGGTGGGGGGGAACAGAGAAGGAGCAGGGGGGGAAGAAAGAAAGACAGTGCCTGTGCCCTCACCAAGAGGGTGCCTAGTGCGGATCTCCCCCCCTTACTACGTCAATGGGTAGGCACCTACCACTTCAAGGTAGGTGTCTACACTGAGTCACCTACCAGCAAGTAGGGGTAAGGGGTGGATTCAGGCTGGAGTTTGGGCATGGTTTGGCATGCTCAACACCTAAAATCCTGGCTTAATTGGCAGTGCGCTTCAGACTGCTTAGGGCGGGCAACTCTGGTCCTCGAGGGCTGGCATCCAGTCGGGTTTTCAGGAATGCTCCAATGAATATCCAAGAGATCTATTTGCATGCACTGCTTTCATTGTATGCTAACAGATCTCATGCATATTTATTGGGGAACTCCTGAAAACCCAACTGAATTGCAGCCCTCAAGGACCAACTTTGACACCTGTGGCCTAGGCCAACTCACCTACCCCGGGTTACACATATAAAGATATATTCAAACAGGGATGGGCAACGAGGGCCACATTCCAGTCGGGTTTTCAGGATTTCGCAATGAATATGCATGAGATCTATTTGCTTACAATGGAGGCAGTTCATTCAAGTTTCATAAAGTTTTGATTAATCACTTAATCATAATTCTAAGCGATGTACATAACACTAAAATTACAAAATTTAGGGAACAGTATAACATAACAAGAACCGAGTCTTGCAAAAGTAATGACAAACTTGACAAACCCATAAGCACAGGGAAAGAGGGGAAAAGAACTACAAGTTATTTGATAGTAAGACATTCAAGGGAAATACATGAGGGGAGGAGAAGTCAGTATACTTCAGTGAAGCTATACAGTAGAGTTGAAATCGGACCAGTGAACTGGCTTGCTAGTTATCAAACAGATTTCATGCATATTCGTTAGGGAAATCCTGAAAACCTGACTAGATTGTGGCCCTCGAGAAACGAGATTTCCCAGCCCTGAAAATATTGTGTTCTATATCGGTTTTCCTCAAGTCGGTCCTGGATATCCACAATGAATATGCATGCAAAAGATTTGCATACAAAGGAGGCAATGTATGCATAGCAAACCAATCTCATGCCTATTCACTGCGGATATCCTGAAAACCTGAGGACCTACTTCAAAAACACTGTACTATATCCTCTGTCTTGAATCCACAAATGCCAGCAGTGTCGTCTCTAATTTTCCATGCTGATGGGTCACACATGATTAAATGAAAAAAAGAGAAAGGGGTCCCTCTCCATATGAGAAATTTTCCAGATGATAGACTATTTTCAATCACACTCCCCTTAAGGTCTGAGTATAATGCTAGTTTAACCCAATGTACAGAAGCAGATGCACAGGTGCACACAAATGCCGTTGACTGGCCTTTCCCCAAGCTTGTGTGCACATGCGCATCACATACGTGACCCAGCAGACAAGTTAATTTAATCATGTATTTTTTTTAATGGATATAACTTATGGGCAGACTGGATGGACCATTCAGGTCTTTATCTAGAAACATAGAAACATAGAAAGATGACGGCAGATAAGGGCTACAGCCCATCAAGTCTGCCCACACCATCGACCCTCCCTTTTAAGTCTAATGTCCCATTTAAGTAGATTTGTAAGAATGCCATTCTACTGCCCCGCTCTTTCAAGTCTATACCCTAGTGATCCTATCCTTTGGCTGACCCTCGTAGGGATCCTACATAGGTATCCCATTTATTCTTAAAGTCTGGGACGCTGTGTGCCTCTATCACCTGCATTGGAAGCTTGTTCCAATGCTCAATCACTCTCTCCGTGAAGAAGTACTTCCTGGCATCTCCACGAAACTTCCCTCCCCTGAGTTTGAGCGGATGACCTCTTGTGGTCGAGGGTCCCTTCAGGAGAAAGATATCATCTTCCACCTCGACCCGTCCCGTGATGTACTTAAATGTCTCAATCATGTCGCCCCTCTCCCTACGCTCCTCGAGAGAGTAGAGCTGTAACTTGCTCAGTCTTTCCTCATACGGGAGACCCTTTAGCCCCGAGACCATCCTGGTGGCCATCCGCTGAACCGATTCAACTCTGAGCACATCTTTACAGTAGTGTGGCCTCCAAAATTGCACACAGTATTCCAGATGAGGTCTCACCATGGCTCTGTACAATGGCATCATGACTTCAGGCTTCCTGCTGACGAAGCTTCTCCTGATACAACCTATCATCTGCCGTGCTTTAGATGAAGCCTTCTCCACTTGAGTGGCAGCTTTCATATCAGCACTGATGATTACTCCTAAGTCTCGTTCTGCCGTAGTTCTGGTTAAAGTTTCTCCATTCAGGGTGCAAGTTCTGCAAGGGTTTCTGTTTCCGAGATGCATGACCTTACATTTCTTGGCGTTGAAGCCCAGCTGCCAGATCGAGGACCAGCTTTCTAGAGTACGCAGGTCTTGCTCCATAGCATCCTTTAGATTATAGTCGTTTACTATATTGCATAGTTTGGTATCATCAGCGAATAAGGTTACCTTGCCTTGAAGCCCTTGAGTCAGATCCCTATTGAATATATTGAAGAGGAGAGGGCCCAGGACTGAACCCTGTGGCACTCCGCTAGTCACTTCCGACATTTTAGAGAGAGTACCATTAACCACTACCCTCTGAAGTCTGCCACTAAGCCAATCTTTGACCCATGTAGTTAGAGTCTCTCCCAACCCCATTGATTTCATCTTGTTCAGCAGCCTGCGGTGTGGGACGCTGTCAAACGCTTTGCTGAAGTCCAGGTACACGACGTCTAAGGACTCGCCTGAGTCCAGTCTTTTTGTTACCCAGTCAAAGAAGCTGATAAGATTGGACTGGCATGACCTACCCTTGGTGAATCCATGTTGACTGGGATCCCGGAGATTTTCCTCGTTTAGGATTGTATCCAATCTATACTTAACCAGTGTCTCCATGAGTTTACACACTATTGAGGTGAGGCTTACCGGTCTATAGTTCGCAGCCTCAGCCTTGCAACCCTTTTTATGTAGAGGAACGACGGTGGCAGTTTTCCAGTCCAACGGTACTTTCCCCGTACTTAGTGAAAGATTGAAGAGCACTGCCAACGGTTCTGCCAGAACATCTCTCAATTCTCTGAGCACTCTTGGGTGTAGATTGTCCGGTCCCATGGCTTTGCTCACCTTGAGTCTTGCCAGTTCATTGTAGACGTCCCCAGGTGTGAACTCAAAATTCTGAAACGGGTCATCCACGTCTTGTTTCTCTTTCAACTGTGGTCCATGTCCTGGTGCCTCGCAGGTGAAGACTGAGCAGAAATATTCATTTAGTAGTTCTGCTTTCTTGGAGTCCGCCACTGCGTAGTTTCCGTCCGGTTGTCTAAGGCGTACTATACCGTCTGTGTTCCTTTTCCTATCACTGATATACCTAAAGAAGGATTTGTCCCCCTTTTTAATGTTTTTTGCCAGAGTTTCTTCCACTCGAAGTTTGGCCTCCCTAACTGCTGTTTTGACTGCTGCAGATCTGGTCTTATATTCTACTTTAGTTTCTTTTTTTTGCGTACGTTTGTACGTTTGTACTGTCATTTACTTTATCCCAGGACAAGCAGGCAGCATATTCTTGACTGATGGGTGACGGCACCGACGGAGCCCCGGTACGGACAATTTTAGAGTGATTGCACTCTAAGAACTTGGAAAGTTCTAGTAGGCCGCACTGCGCACGCGCGAGTGCCTTCCCGCCCGACAGAGGCGCGCGGTCCCCAGTTTCTTAGTTTCCGCAGAGCTAAGAAGACGCGTTTTTCAACAGCCGTTGAAAAAATTTTCTCTACGCCTTCCCGCTCGCATAAACCCTTTTGGCTCTATTGCCTTTTTTTCTTTTCTTTTTGTTAAAAAAAAAAAAAAAACCCTTAATTTTTTCTTCAATTTGGTTTTTCCCTAGCGGGGCCTACTGCCACCATCGAAGCCTCGGCCTTCGATTTGGCGGAAGCCGTTTTTATTTTCATGCCCCCTCAGCCAGGTTTTAAAAAGTGCCAGCGGTGTGCTCGGCCTATATCTCTCACGGACCCGCACAACTGGTGCCTACAGTGTTTGGGTCCTGAGCATCAGGCCTCCACCTGCACCCGCTGTGCCACGATGAAAAAACGTACTTTGAAAAATCGCCAGATACAACAGCGATTACTTTTCGGTGCCGATATGTCCGATCCCGTACCATCGACACCGGCATCGGCACCTTCACAGTCGGCACCTACTTCTTCGACGCCGTGCAATACCACACCGGCGTCGCACCCAGGTAAGCCGGCTAAGAAGCCTTCCCCGCTGGAGCGCCCTCCGGTCTCAGTGGCAGCGAGCCCAATCCTGCCGACCTCGAGGCGCCCACGGAAGCGCTCCGCTCCGATTGAGGTTAGCCCTTCGACCTCGGGTTCCTCTTCGGAATGTAGAGCGGCACCAAAGGTACCGCAGAAGAAAAAAGCGGTACCGGTGCCTTCGCTGGACGAGCGAATTGCCGCCGTCTTGCAAGTTCAGCTTAAAGAGCAGCTCCTGCCTGCTCTTCTGACACCGAGCCTTCCAGTCCCGGTCCGGTCTGACCTACCGGTACCGGCAGTGGAGCAGCCTCTTTTATCAGCATCCACTTTGTCGGTACCGGTACAAACAGCTTCCTCGGTATCCATGCCAGTTTTTGCACCGGAACCGAGATCTTTACACCAGGCGGTGCAAACCTCGGCACCGGCATGCCCGATAACATCTCCCGGTACCGGTTCACAGAGGTCTGGTAAGTCGACTCACAAAACCCTAACAGAACTGGAAGTAAACTCAATCAAGTACCCTATACAGAACTCCCTCAAAATCCTTGGAATACACTTAGACAGATGCTGTACAATGCAAACACAAATCCAAAAAATCACCCAAAAAGCATTCTTCACAATGCGAAATTTAAGAAAAATCAGAAAATTCTTTAAAAAAGACCAATTCAGGATCATTGTCCAATCCCTGGTACTAAGTATCGTCGACTATTGCAACAGCCTCTACTTACCCTGCCCGACCAACACAATAAAAAAACTACAGACCATCCAGAACACAGCCCTCAGACTCATATATTCACTCAGCAAATACGACCACATTACCAATGCATACCTAGAATCTCACTGGCTACAGACGACACAAAGCTATGCCGGGAAATCAGATCGCAGGAAGATAGCGAGGAACTCCAGAGCGACTTGTATCAGCTAGAGAAATGGGCAGAGCAATGGCAGATGAAGTTCAACGTGGAGAAATGCAAAGTAATGCATTTAGGTAGTAAGAATAAGGAACACGAGTATAGAATGTCAGGAGCAACTCTGGGTAAGAGCGAACAAGAAAAGGACCTGGGTGTACTGATAGATAGGACCCTGAAGCCGTCGGCACAATGTGCGGCAGCGGCAAAGAAAGCAAACAGAATGTTGGGCATGATAAAGAAAGGAATCACGAGTAGATCGGAGAAAGTCATAATGCCGCTTTATAGAGCAATGGTCAGACCACACTTGGAATACTGTGTACAACATTGGTCTCCCAACCTAAAGAAGGATATAAAACTGCTGGAGAGGGTGCAGAGACGAGCAACGAAACTAATAAGAGGTATGGAGAAATTGGAATATGAGGAACGACTCAAGAAACTAGGATTGTTCTCCCTTGAGAAGAGGAGGCTGCGAGGGGACATGATAGAGACGTTCAAAATACTGAAAGACATCGATAAAATAGAGCAGAAAAACAAATTATTTACATTGTCCAATGTGACACGGACAAGAGGACATGGTTTGAAGCTAAGGGGTGACAAGTCCAGGACAAATGTCAGGAAGTTCTGCTTTACGCAGCGAGTGGTGGACGCATGGAATGCTCTTCCACAGGAGGTTATTAAGGAATCCACTGTGCTAGGATTCAAAGGCAAATTAGATGCACATCTCCTTATGAGAGGCATAGAGGGATATGGGTGATTAGAACAATCAGGTGTATACCTGACTGGGCCTCCGCGTGTGCGGATCGCCGGACTCGATGGACCATGGGTCTGATCCGGAGATGGCAGTTCTTATGTTCTTATGTTCTTATAAAAGCAAGAACACAATTCAAACTCTACTGTCTCATTTTCAAAGTAACCCATGGCACGGCACCCAGTTACCTAAATAACCGTTTTCACTACTACCACCCACCAAGAAAAAGGAGAACACAGAACCTCTTCACCTATCCACCACTCAACGGTACTTGTCGTAAGAAACTCTACGACAACCTCCTGGGGACACAGGCAGCCAAAATAGACTCTGACATCTCTAAATTACTGACCAAAACTACAGACATAAAAGAGTTCCGCAAAGAAATAAAAACACTACTGTTCAAAAAATATCTCCCATCACTCTAACCACCGCCCAATGAGTTCCCAATCAACGACTTCGGAATCACTCATCCATATTATCTCTTTGTCTATGATCAAGAATGTACAGTAACTCTTCTACACTACACCCGACTTAACTGATCGAGTTGACATGTATTACCTCTGCAAAATGCATTATCTTCTGCTATATGTATTATCTTCTGTAATAAGTAATATCTTCTGTGAAATTGTAATATCATAACTCTTCACTGTTCCTGTAACTTACTCCTATCCTGAAATGTAATTCTACTGGAATGTCCCAGATATTTTCTATATTGTAATCCGCCTAGAACCGCAAGGCACAGGCGGAATAGAAATCCGTAATGTAATGTAATGTAAAACTCGACACCTAGAACCCTCCACACCGGAGTCTCGGGACCGTAGTTTTCAGGTGAGGGACCCTGATCTGTGGGGTGATTCAGAGGAGCCGCTTCTCTCTGAGGGAGAGTGTTCGTCAGGGGACGAGGACCCTTCTGTATTAGATCCGTCCTCTAAGCCTGATGCATCTTCTTTTACCTCTTTTCTCAAAGAAATGTGCGACTCTCTCTCTATTCCCTTGGAGGCTGAATCCAAAAAATCCAAGGCATTCCTCGATGCACTGGACTTTGACCAGCCTCCAAGGGAATTCTTGAAATTGCCTCTCCATGATATTTTGCGAGAGACTTTCTATAAAAATCTAGAGACACCCTTGACCATTCCAGTAGCTCCTCGCAAACTGGACTCCTTGTATAAGGTCATAGCTATTCCTGGCTTTGACAAACCGCAACTCCCCCATGAATCTTTACTAGTGGAATCTACTTTAAAGAAATCCACGGGGGCTAGTGTATACGCCTCTGTTCCTCCTGGCAGAGAAGGTAAGGCCATGGATAAGTTTGGCAAGAGGTTGTATCAGAATGCGATGCTGGCTAATAGAGCTGGGAACTATGCTTTTCATTTTTTGTTCTACCTTAAGCATCTCATTCAGAATTTGTCATCTTTTGAAAAATACCTCCCTGGCCGTAAAAGATCTGCTTTTCGCCAAACTTCTTCATCGCTCTTACAACTCCGTAAGTTCATGGTCAGATCGATCTATGACACCTTTGAGCTGACCTCTCGGGCCACGGCTATGTCGGTGGCCATGCGTCGCCTGGCCTGGCTCAGAGTTTCAGAACTTGATGTCAATCATCAAGATCGACTGGCTAATGCACCTTGCCTGGGGGATGAGCTGTTTGGAGAATCCATGGACTCTACTACACAAAAGCTCTCAGCTCATGAGACCAGGTGGGATACTCTTCTCAAAACTAAAAAGAAGACCCCCCCCACCAGGCCTTTTCGCCAGCAGTCGGCCTACCAGAGTAGATTTGTGGCTCGTCCTTTACCACAGGCCCCGCAACAACCTAGGAGTCAAGAGGCAACAACAGAGACAAGCTGCTAGACCAGCACAGAAGCAACAACAAGTGAAGCCTCCCCCTTCACAAAAATCCACTCAACCCTTTTGACTTGGTTCTCCAGGACATAGCCAGTCGCCATCCTGCTACCCACCTTCCGCAGCCCATAGGAGGATGCCTTACTCTTTTCATAAGCCGTTGGGAAACCATCACCTCAGATCAGTGGGTCCTCAACATCATCCGCCATGGCTACTCTCAACTTTCAGACACTTCCTGCCCAAAGTCTGCCAAGAGAGTCTGCTTCGAACACTCCTCAGGTTTCACTCCTGCTTCAGGAGGTTCAATCCCTCCTCCTTCTGAACGCCATAGAGGAAGTTCCTCTAGATCAAAGGGGGCAGGGATTCTACTCCCGTTATTTCCTAGTTCCCAAAAAAACAGGAGATCTCAGACCCATCCTAGATCTCCACGATCTCAACAAATTCTTAGTCAAAGAGAAATTCAGAATGCTCTCTTTAGCCACTCTTTACCCTCTTCTCAATCAAGGCGACTGGCTATGTTCCCTCGATCTCAAAGAGACATACACTCACATACCGATCAATCTGGCCTCCAGACAGTACCTACGCTTCATGATCAATCGTTGTCATTACCAGTACAAGGTACTACCCTTCGGTCTTGCCTCCTCTCCAAGAGTGTTCACCAAATGTCTGATTGTGGTGGCTGCTTTTCTGCGTTCCCACCACCTTCAGGTGTTTCCTTATCTGGACGATTGGTTGATAAAAGCCAATTCATCTCAAACAGTACTTCAGGCCACCAACCAGACCATCCTATTTCTACGTTTGCTGGGGTTCGAGATCAATCTACCCAAATCTCATCTCATCCCCACGCAGAGACTTCAATTCATTGGAGCAGTCTTGGACACAGTCCTCATGAGAGCGTTCCTGCCGTCCAACCGTCTTCAAATGCTTCAATCTCTATGTCAGCAGGTGCTTCCACAACGTTCCATCTCTGCCAAGCAAATGTTGATACTCTTGGGTCACATGGCCTCTACAGTTCATGTCACACCACTTGCACGTCTTCACCTGCGCACTCCTTAATGGACCCTAGTTACCCAGTGGTCCCAAGCGATGGATCCTTACTCACATCACATATCTATAACATCATCTCTTCGTCAGTCTCTACAATGGTGGTTGATATCCTCAAATCTCTCCAGAGGTCTTCTGTTCCATCTACCTCCTCATCAACTTGTCATCACCACCGACGCCTCCCCTTATGCCTGGGGGGCTCATTTGAACGAGTTCCAAACTCAAGGACTTTGGACAGTTCAGGAAATGAAGCATCACATCAATTTCCTGGAACTCAGAGCAATGTTTTATGCCCTCAAGGCCTTCCAACATCTTCTCTTTCCCCAAGTCCTCCTGCTGTGCACAGACAATCAAGTTGCGATGTACTACATCAACAAGCAGGGTGGGACGGGCTCTCGCCTCTTGTGCCAAGAAGCCCAGAAGATTTGGGCTTGGGCCACAGATCACAATCTATTCCTGAAAACTATCTACATTCAGGGAGAACAGAATTCCTTGGCGGACAAGCTCAGCAGAATTCTCCAGCCTCACGAGTGGACACTCGATCCTTTAACTCTGCAGTCCATCTTCGCTCAGTGGGGCACTCCTCAGATAGACCTCTTTGCAGCTCCTCACAATCACCAGCTGCCCCTATTTTGCTCCAGACTCTACTCTCCTCACCGTCTGGCAGCGGATGCATTTCTCCTCGATTGGTCCAATCGGTTCCTGTACGCTTTCCCTCCTCTACCTCTCATGTTACGAACCTTGTTCAAGCTCAAGAGGGAACGAGCCACCATGATTCTGATTGCTCCAAGGTGGCCCAGGCAACATTGGTTCTCCCTTCTACTTCAACTCAGTTCCAGGGAACCTTTTCTTCTTCCTCTGTTTCCTTCACTACTTACCCAACATCAGGAGACCCTTCTGCATCCCAACCTTCAGTCTCTGCACCTGACAGCTTGGTTTCTCTCGGGCTGACTTCTCATGATACTTTTTTGTCTCAGCCTGTTCGTTCAATTCTGGATGCCTCCAGGAAACCGGCCACTCTGCAATGTTACCATCAGAAGTGGACACGTTTTTCTTCCTGGTGTCTTCTTCATCATCATGATCCCACTTCCCTTGCAGTGAAGACCTTATTGGATTATCTTCTTTCTTTGTCTGACTCTGGCCTCAAGTCTACTTCAATCAGAGTCCACCTTAGTGCTATTGCGGCTTTTCATGAGCCAGTCCATGGAAAACTCCTCTCAGCTCATCCCTTGGTGTCCAGGTTCATGCGGGGTCTTTTTAATGTGAAACCACCTCTTAAAGCCCCTCCTGTTATCTGGGATCTCAATGTAGTTCTTTCCGCCTTAATGAAGCCTCCATTTGAACCTTTGGCTACCGCTTCTTTCAAGTTTCTCACTTGGAAGGTGCTTTTCCTTATTGCTCTTACCTCTGCCAGGAGGGTCAGTGAGCTACATGCACTAGTTGCGGATCCACCTTTTACAGTCTTCCATCATGGCAAGGTGGTTCTGCGTACACATCCAAAGTTTCTCCCTAAGGTTGTCTCTGAATTCCATCTCAACCAATCCATTGTTCTGCCTGTCTTCTTTCCGAAACCTCACTCGCATTCTGGAGAACAGGCTCTGCATACTTTGGACTGTAAGCGGGCTCTGGCTTACTATTTAGACCGAACTAAGCCCCACAGATCGTCTCCCCAACTCTTTCTGTCCTTTGATCCGAATAAATTGGGACGTCCTGTTTCTAAACGTACGTTGTCTAATTGGCTGGCAGCGTGCATTTCATTCTGTTATGCTCAGACCGGACTGACACTGGAAGGTTCTGTCACGGCCCATAGAGTCCGGGCTATGGCAGCATCTGTAGCTTTCCTCCATTCCACTCCTATTGAGGAAATCTGCAAGGCTGCTACTTGGTCCTCAGTTCATACTTTTACATCTCATTATTGTCTGGATGCATTCTCCAGACAGGATGGACACTTCGGCCAATCTGTTTTGCAAAATTTGTTTTCCTAATGGCCAACCTTCCCTCCATCCCTCTTTTTGTTAGCTTGGAGGTCACCCATCAGTCAAGAATATGCTGCCTGCTTGTCCTGGGATAAAGCACAATTACTTACCGTAACAGGTGTTATCCAGGGACAGCAGGCAGATATTCTTGCGTCCCACCCACCTCCCCGGGTTGGCTTCTTAGCTGGCTTATTCTAACTGGGAACCGCGCGCCTCTGTCGGGCGGGAAGGCACTCGCGCGTGCGCGGTGCGGCCTACTAGAACTTTCCAAGTTCTTAGAGTGCAATCACTCTAAAATTGTCCGTACCGGGGCTCCGTCGGTGCCGTCACCCATCAGTCAAGAATATCTGCCTGCTGTCCCTGGATAACACCTGTTACGGTAAGTAACTGTGCTATATTACCATGTTACCTACCAGTAACACAGTTTTTCGGGTCATTAAAAATAATCGCTACATTTTGTGCATCGTGAAGTGATGTTAGGGCATGGACTGGTGAGCTGGTTTTAATATTAATGACCTTTTAATACTAATGAGGTTGTTTGCATAACAGAGTTGGAGGCTATATGGATGCATGGAAAAGCACACGGTGAGCCATTGTGCACATCAGTCGGTAACATTACATTGACACTAAACCGATTCAAGTTTAGCGATGATCATTAGGTGCACGGTGACTTTAGCACATCCGGGCCTACGTTTGTACCTGACAATGGAGAGTTAAGTGACTTGACCAAGATCTCAAGGAATGGCAATGGTATATTAACCTACTACTACTATTTATTATTTCTATAGCCTGAAAGGCGTACCCAGCGCTGTACATTTTAACATACAATAGACAGTCCCTGCTCAGAAGAGCTTACAATCTAATTTAGACAGGAGATTAATCTATTAACTCTCCTCTTCCCCCCTCTTAAATTCAATCAATTTGTACCTCGCTTAATCTATTGTAAACCGCATAGAACTTAACAGTATTGCGGTATATAAACTGTTGTTATCATTATTATTATTATTATGGTAGAGGAAATGATACAGTGGGTCTAGGTATCTGACATTTTAACATACAATAGACGGTCCCTGCTCAGAAGAGCTTACAATCTAATTTAGAGTCAGACAGGACATTTCAAAGTTGGGGAGATTATGGTAGAGGAAATGATACAGTGAGTCTAGGCATCTGAAAGCAGTGAGGGGGAGTTAAGAGTTGAAAACAGCTTTTAGCTTGGATTTGAAGACTGCTAGTGATGGAGCATAACGCTGGCTTCCCACTGCTCTAACCATTACATATGGCTAATACAGATAATATATATTCCCTTAAAGTCATTCACCCAGAAATGCCACTCAGTAAACACACCTACGCCACCTAATGTCACCAGATGCTACTTAGGGCTCCTTTTACAAAGATACGCTAACGGTTTTAGCGCGCGCTAGCCACCACCGCCTCCTTTTAAGCAGGCGGTAATTTTTCGGCTAGTGTATGCTATAGAGCGTGCTAAAAACGCTAGCACACCTTAGTAAAAGGAGCACTTAATGCATGTTTTATTGTCATGTCTATATTGTAATTTATGTAAATTATGGGCTCCTTTTACTGGTTCATAGACAAAGGCGCGAAAGACAAAAGCGCGCACCGACAATTGAGCGCAGCGTGCGCCGCTCTAAATTACAGTTTTTAGGGGCTCCGACGGGGGGTTTTGTTGGGGAACCCCCCCAGTTTACTTAATAGACATCGCGCCGGCGTTATGGGGGGTTTGTAACCCTCCACATTTTACTGTAAACTGAACTTTTTCCCTAAAAACAGGGAAAAAGTGAAGTTTTCAGTAAAATGTGGGGAGTTACAACCCCCCACATCCCCTACAACGCCCCCACAACGCGGTGCGATGTCTATTAAGTAAAGTGGGGGGGTTCCCCCCACGCCCCCCCGTCAGAGCCCTAAAAACAGTAATTTAGAGCAGAGCGGCGATGCGTGCTGCACTCAATTGCCTGGGCGCGCCTTTGTCCCGGCGTGCTTTTGACCTGACACCCCTTTTACTAAGCCGCGTTAGGGCTTTAACACGCAGAATAGCGTATGCTACATTGCCGCGCGTACTAGACCTTAACACCAGTATTGAGCTGGCATTTGTTCTAGAAACGTAGCACGCAGTAATTTCCTGCTAGCGCACCTTAGTAAAACGAGCCCTATGTCATCTCTGTTCTGTCTGGATTACTATGGATGTACTTTGTAACCCGTTCTGGGCTCCTTTGGGAGGATGGGCTAAAAAATGGAATAAATAAATAACTTCAACACCATATCTGAAGCCTGGTGGCCGTTTGGCAGCCTACTCAAAACACTGACATGCAAATCATTCCATGGTTTTTGTTAAAGTGCTGTTGAAGATCCCATTGCCAACAGGAAGATATTGGACTGGGCTGCTTGGATTGACTGGGAGCCATTTGCTATTTTCCTAAAATGTTGCACTCTTTTTGACACCTAATTCCCTGGAGAGCATTCAGTGCGCCTAATAGCATCAGTAAAGAAAGGGGGGGGGGAGGGGGAGGCAGCTGCATCAGAGTGACACAGTGAAGAGATTCTTCCCTGCTGTGTTCCAAGTGTCCCCATTGTCCATTTACTGCTGACCTCACTGCTGTGTCCTCCATGCTGCACTGACCTCCTGTGTGTATGAGATTAAAAAAAATATTTGTCCACTCTTCAAGTGGATGAGCTTTGGAATTTGTTGGCAATTCAGACTTTGTCCACTTGCAGAGAGAAAAAAAGGTTTTTTAACTTTCTGGTCAATAATGAACTTTTTTATGGTCAATGCAATATACTACATAAGGGACCAAGAGTGAGCCAAGCCTGCTTGATTATATTGGAACAGAAGCTGTTGGATTCTGTTTCCAACCATTTACCCATCTAAACTTTGATTCTGGCTAGACCATGGGGGGGGGGGGGGGGGTCCGTGAGGAAGTGTGGCAGAGTGCCTGTAAACACAAACAGTCACATTTCCTTTAGCGATGTTGGCATGCTGAATCATCCCCCTGCTGGGGCAGAGGAAGAATCCTGGTGCTGCGGGGGAAGTTTCTCCACCCTCTCAAATAAATACTGTTGTTTTACTGCAGCTCCCCCCCCCCCCCCTAAGCACACTGAACAGTGCCAACACCAAAGATATTTTTTAAACTGAGAAGCCCAACTACAATAATGTCATGAATTGTGATCGGGCCAATAAGTCTTAAATATATGAACAAGTGATGGGTGAGAGTGGTAGAGGGTTGCCAGATTAGAGCTAAACAATATAAGAGACAATTAGGAAATTGCAACTTTAAAAAACCTGATTCTTGCAACCTTTTCGACATGACGTATAAATTTCATAATTGTAGTACATAGGTTTTAGGGTTTTCACCCCACAACATTGTTTCTTGTCTCACAAGGATTTACAAATGTGTTCGGCTGTGCTAATCTTCGTGCCTACTCTTTTTTCTGGTGGGTGGCATTTAAGCCCAGACAATGCCCATCTGTTTAGCTGAGTGACACCCATCCTGCCTCCAACAAGCACTTTGCAGCAAGACTAACCGGCTTGCAGTTCTCAATCTCCTCCTTACTCTTGCTTTGGTGGAGACAAACCATATCCACCCTTCTCCAGTCTTCTGGAACCACTCCCAACTCTAAAATGCATTGAAAAGGTCAGGCAGCAAAGCTGCCACAATTCTCCTACGTTTCACCTTTGGATGTATGCTCGCTCCTCAAAAATACAGTAGTCCTTTGATTAAGGTGCGGTAAGTGCTAACGTGTGCGAATGTGTCCATAGGATATAATGGACTCGTTCACACGCGTTAGCATTCAGCACATGCTACACCAGCTAACGCACTTTAGTAAAAGGACCCCATAGTCTTCTGAAAATATTTATTTAAAAAACTTTTATACCGCATAAGTGTATATATAAACATACATAAAAATAAAACCAATACTTACATCAAAATCATCAAAAATCACTACATTCTACAGCAAATTACCAACGCCTTAATAATCAATAGTTCAAGGTCTACCTCTTTTCCAGTCCAATTTCTTCTGCAGTCCTAATCCCAGCCCTTCATCTGTGAACATAGAACAGAAATATGATTCTATCAGGGTTCTTCAAAAAGTTTCCACACTTTCATATTTTTATCCATGCAAGCCGGCTCACCTTGTAGGTAGTGAGGAAATTGGCTTTTGAGATATTTAATAAATAAAGTGCGGAAACTTTGTGAAGATCCCTTATACATTATCCTTATCAGCTTCTACAAATTCCTCCAGTGTACCCTTGAGCTTCACAATGTCACTTTTGTACTTTCTTTTTTTCACTCTCGTATTGGCAATTTTTTTCTTCCATTTGCATCTTTGCTTTCCTGACTACTTTTCTGGCTTCTTTTAGCTTTTCCAGATATGGTTGCTTGTCTTCCTCTTTCTGTGATCTCTTGTGTTTTTCCTTACCTTTTCAGCTACAAAGCTATTTCAAGTTGTTAAATCACAAGAGGATTGTGCAAAATTACGAGATTGGACATCGAAATGGCAAATAACATTTAATGTGAGCAAGTGCAATGTGAAGCATGTGGGAAAGAGAAACCTGAACTATTGCTCTGTGATGCAAGGTTCCACATTAGGAGTCACCACCCAGAAAAAGGCTCTAGGTGTCATCATTGATGATACATTGAACCCTTCTGTTCAGTATGCATTGGTGGCAAAGAAAACAATGTTAGGAATTATTAGGAAAACAATATGCCTTCGTATTGTTCTAAGTTGCAACCACACCTCGAATATTGTGTGCAATTTTAGTCAATATGTTGTTTTCACTTTGCTTCCTCCACCCATTGGTCTTCTGGTTCATATAGAAACATGATGGCAGATAAAGGCCAAATGGCCCATCCAGATAGGACTGACTTTTATGCCATCACTTAACCAGTGAAGTGTCAACTCTGCCCCCAGAACATCCTCAAAATGGCTGATTATCAGTTCGGCGCTACTGCTTGCTCTCAGTGGTACTAATCGGTTAAATGCTGCTAGAAATTAGTGGTTAGCCCCAAACAGGTGATTTAACTGACCAAGAGCCATTTCTGGACAGTTAAATCAATTTGACTATCCCCACTTCTTTTTTGTGTATAAAGGAAGACCAGTATTAAAATTAAATGAACTTGATCTAACCCTGGCAATCTCTTGCACTGTAACAAAGAGATCACACCATCCATTTCATTTAAATAATAATAATAACTTTATAATAATAACTTTATTTTGTATACCGCAATACCAGAAGCAGTTCAGAGTGGTTTACAGAGGAAGAGACTGTACATAGTTACAGAAGGTATTGTCAATTACATTAATAAAATACTGTAATTTGAATTACATTAGTGAGCCGAGAGAGGTTAGGAGTTAATTGGGAATATGACAGATATACAATAATTTCTCAGAGATGCAACCAGTTGGGAAGGAGTCAAAGAAATTTGTCAAATAGGTAGGTTTTGATTGATTTCCTGAAGGATTGGTAGGAGGGTGTATTTGAAATGACTGTGTGCGCCTGCTTCAAATCCTGAGTGAACCATTAAGCAAAAGCAAAGCAGAGATTTTTTCAGTTTTCTGAATCGAAGAAGAGACTGTTTTCTTTGAAGGGTTCTCCGAAGCAGCAATATTTGCGAAACTTCACGGTTACCGCTCCCTCGCTCTGGAACTCTTTACCAAATTCTTTACGTGAAGAAACAACACAAAACTAAAAACATTTTTCTTTACTGACGCTTATGGACTATAAGTGTTCTACGATGCACATTCCCCTTCTCTCGTTTTTCCCTTTTATGTTCTTTTTATCTCTATATTGTGGATGTACGTCTCCTCAGTCTGTTTCATGTACTAATCTACCCCAGTAATGTTTTACCCACTAATAGTTATTTTATTTTAAATTTAATGTACATTACATATTACTTTTTTAAAATTATTATTTATTTATCATTTTCAAATTACAAATCAAGTATCCACTTGTACAGAAAGATAAAGATAAGCCAATAAAAAGTATTAAATTAACATATCAAATACGAAAATTAATGCAGCTTAACTTCAGCTCAAGTCCACAATTGGGATCCAAGGTATAAATAGCGAGAAATAAGGAAATATAATTAACTAAATTGCTATATAAAGGAAAAACAGGCCCATTAGGCTGAGACAGGATAACAAATAATCAATATAGCCTTCATATTTCCCCTTCAACCTGGGGTACTGTAGACAGGAATGTTGTCAGCTGGCTTGGATCAAATAAAACATATTTTTTCCTACAATATTGTATCACATTTACATGGGTGACGGAGAAAAAAGGTGGCCTGAAGAGCTGTAACTCCTGGTTTTAAAAGGAGAAATTTCCATCTCCCTTTTTGTGTATCCCGTGCCAGATCTGGAAAAATCAATATCTTAAGTCCAAAAATTTTTTTTGTCTATTTTTAAAGAAAAGCCTAAGCAGCCAGTTTTTATCTGTGATAAGAAGCGTTGCCAATTCTATATTGGAAAGTTCCAACATTGCTGAAACATCAAGAGGTTGCTGGTCCCTTTCTTGTGATTGTAATTGTTCATCTCTTTTAATTGGTAAATAATAAACCTGAGTAAGTGGTGACAACGTATCCTCAGGGATTTCCAAAATTTCCATCATGTAACGTTTCATTATATCCCTTGGCGTTATTGTTGCAATCCTTGGAAAATTAACCAATCTAAGATTGTTATTACGAGAAAAATTTTCTAGGTATTCCAGCCTTCTTCTCAAGTTAGTGTTATCCTTAATTAATGTTTCTCTAATCTGTTTAGATACTTTCAGTTTTTGATGGATATTCACTAAAGAGTTTTTTGTATCATCTATTTCAGCTTTCATATTTTTAACAAAAGTTTCTTAGGCGATAAATTTATCTCCCAGCTGGGGTTTAATTGACTTTGCCAAGTCTCCCACAAGATCCCAAAGAGGATCCAAAGTTACTTCTCTGGGGTTTTCTATCTTATAGGAAACACTTGTAGAATAAGAAATCTCACCAGTTGGCATCCTCTCTTGAACAGCCCTACCCAGGGTTCGGTTTACCTCTAGAGCTGCTGAACTCTCAGATTCCACAGAACTCTCCTGCAGACAAAGGGAGTTCGTTTCCATACTACCTTCCATGTTCTTTGTGGCCTCCGAGGGAGAATACTGCCCACTCTCCGGAAGTACCTCCTCTCGTGGGGAGCTGGTAATCTGAGGAGGAAGGGGAGGTGCTTTGGCGTCGGGGCTCAAGATTGCTTTCGTATCGCCTCTCCGGTGAGTCTCCGATGCCCACGGCGTCTCCTGCATACGCCGCAGAAGTTCCTCGATGTTGCCGAACGTCGCTGCTCCAGGCTGCCGCAAGGCTCCAGCGGCACTACGACCTCTTTGTTTCGGCACTGGAGAGGAAGTAACAGTCTGAGGCAGCAGCGCAAAAGTTGTTGGAGGTAAGAATCTGCGGCGTGTTGCTCAGCCAGCAGGGTCTGCGGCCATCTTGGATCACCTGCATTTCAGTTTCTCACATATTACTTTTATTGATGTACACCACCTAGAGGTCTGATTACATATATATATATATATTTTTTTTTAAATAAACTTGAATAAGTGAAAATTTTTTGAACAATTAAACATTTGCATATATATAAGAAAGAAAGCATAGAAAGTGCAATGATTGAGTATATGAGCCACATTTGGTCTCACAATTACATCAAATTCTCTGAGCACTTTGGTAATGTTATATTCATTTATTTTTTAAAATTTAAATCCCGCATATCCAGAAATTCTATGCATAATAAAACATAAAAATACACTGTAAAAGCAGATTGGGGTCCTTTTACTAAGGCGCGCTAACCGTTTTAGTACGAGCTAAATATTAGCACGCTCTAAACATTAACGCGTCCATGGATGCGATAGCGTTCAGCACTCTAAAACGGCTAGCGCACCTTAGTAACATGGAGCACACTTTTTGATACAGATTGCGCCTCTGATCTAGCAGTATCATATTAGGCTGGGTCAAATCCTGAGTGGACATAGCAAGCTGCTTAGGGCAGATTTGAGAACTAAATCAGTTTTGACTCTGAAAACACAGAGGAGAACCAGCCTGCGGAACACCCTGTTCCCACAGCAATAAGTTGAAGATATCCCTGGGTTAAGTTAGAGGACCACAGCGACATGCTTTCTGCACGTAATTTACAATGAATTTCCAGTATGACTGGGAAGGTCACAGGTATGAGCAGGGACAACTCCTGCCTACATCAGTGCCAGCTTTAAATCACTAGTGCAGATAAGAACGCTTTATCAGTAATTGAAGGCTGTTTTTATTGAACCATTTCAAGGTCTTATACAAGAGCAAATCATCATATGGTTGTTCTTATGAGCACTTATGTACTATCCAGGTCTCTTCCCCAAAGAGCTTATCATCTACAATAGTAGCAGAAGGGACAGGAGATAACGTGACTTCACCAAGGTCAGTGCATGAAGTGGAAGCTGAAACCTAGTCCTCAGTCCAATACTCTCGCTCTAATCCAGGGGTTCTCGGCTCCATCCTTAGGACGCTACTACTACTATTTATCACATATATAGCACTGAAAGGTGTACGCAGGTGACGAATCAGGACAATAGCCCCCATCGCAATCCCTCCCCAAATTAGATCTTGTAAACTGTTAACCTCTAATCTCTAACTATGAATGTTCCTTTCAATTTATGGAATTTTTCTAATTCATTGTAAACCACATGGAACTTCACGGTCCTGCAGTATATAAACTGTTGTTATTATTTTTATTGTTGCTACTATCAGATATTCACTGCTACACTCTGTAATTCGATGTCTGTGCAGTTTCTCTTCATTGTAAACCGCCTAGAAGTCGCAAGATTGTTGGCGGTATATAAGAATAAAGTTATTATTATTATTACGCAGCGCTGTACATTTTCACATTTAATAGACGGTCCCTGCTCAGAAGAGCTTACAATCTAACTTGGACAGACAAACATGACATATAGGGTTGGGCATGCAGAACCCAGGTGAGAGGAGTTAGGAGTCGAAAGCACTCCAGCCAGTCAGGTTTTCAAGGGTATCCATGGTGAATATGCATGAGCTGGATCTGCATACACTGCCTTCATGATATGCAAAGCCAATCATGTATATTAATTAAGGGTATCAGGAACACCTGACTGACTGGGTTGAAAATCCCTGCTGTAACCATTAAGCCATTGCCTTAGGAAGTGGCTATATGAGTAACAACCAGTGGCTTAGTAAGGAGGATGAAGTCTGCCCAGGGCACGGTCTTCCTAAGGACGTGGCATCGCACCTCTCCTCCTCTCTGCCTCCCCCACCCTGCTCCTCTCCTTGCCACATGCGTGCGCCCCTTACCTTCCTCCATACCTTTTTTTACTTCCCCGACAAAAGGTTGCTGCCCGCGTCGACATTGGCACTCTCGCTGATGTCACATCCGGGACCCGCACCTAGGATGTGATGTCAAAGGTTGAGCTGTTACTGATGTTGGCCAGAGAAGTTAAAAAGGTACGGGGAAGGGGGCACATGTGCGACGGGGGAGCAGAGAAGGGGCGCCAACACTCTGGGCGCCGCTCACCCTTACTCCATCACTGGTAATAACTGAACAAAACAAGAGGACCTGGGATAGGCACATGGGATCTCTCAGAGAGAGAAAGAGATCATGGTTTCTGCGGATGGGCAGACTAGATGGGCCATTTGGCCTTTATCTGCCATCATTTTTCTATAACCATAAAGCTCTATGACCTCACAATGCACATGTAAAGAACCTTAGCCTATAGGAAGAGGAGATGCAAATGTTAAGGGAGAGGAGGAGATTGTGGATGCTGCAGATGGGCCATTTGGTCTTTATCTGCCATCGTGTTTCTATAACCATAAAGCTCTATGACCTCACAATGCAGGTGTAAAGAGCCTTAACCAATAGGAAGAGGAGATGCAAATGTTAAGAGCCTTAGCCAATAGGGAGAGGAGAAGATAGTGGATGCTGTAGATGGGCAGAGTAGATGGGTCATCATGTTTCTATGGATGTTCGTGGAGCTGTGTCCATAAAGTTTATTTTTTCCAACCCAACAGAATGTTAGAAAGAAATTATATATGAGATTGACAACGTTTCTCTGTCTATGGGCAAAATAACTCTGAAAATTGAACAGCACAGGACCAAATTTAGTATGGTGGAAAAAAGGGAGAAAAAGAATCAACATTTGAAAATCAGCCAAATTGCACTAGGCCAGGGGTAGGCAATTCCGGTCCTCGAGAGCCGGAGCCAGGTCAGGTTTTCAGGATATCCACAATGAATATGTATGAGATGGATTTGCATGCACTGCCTCCTTGAGATGCAAATCTATCTCATGCATATTTATTGTGGATATCCTGAAAACCTGACCTGGCTCTGGCTCTCGAGGACCGGAATTGCCTACCTCTGCATTAGGGAATCAGTTTTTAAATTGCATTGAATGAGGCTGTCTGAGTTGTCTGGAAAATGTGTTTATATTTCCATGTGTATGAAATTTATGAGTATTTTTATATAACTGCCCCAAAGAATTTTTTGGGAAAGATAGATGGGGAAAAAAACAAATGAAATGAAAAGGTTCCAGAGAAATAAAGTTTCTCTCTAAAAAAAAAAAATGACCCAATACATTACTACAGAAGAAGGAGTTTCAGTTTATGCCTCAGAATGGAAACTTAGGATAGTCAGTTAGGGAATTGCTCCTTTCAAACTGCCTCACCCTGTCACAGACATACACAAAGCAACACGCAAGCAGAGACACATAAACAGAACACACATGAGGCATGTTCTACATGATTTTCCCACCACACTCCTTTCTCTGCTAGGCTGACTCTTTGATTCACATATGTATTACATTTTCAGTATTCCAACCCAATGGATGTTGGAAAGAAATTATACATAAGGGGTTGAGAAGCCTGTCCATCTGGGAGCTGAATAACTATCTGAAAATTCAATATAAACAAATCAAATTTGGCATGGAGAAAACCAAATGAAAAAGGAGAAAGCAGTGGGAACGGACAATAAGCAATCCACCAGAACCAGCAGGCTATTTCAGTCCAAGATGTAATACAGCAAAGACCCGACACAGTACTGTGTTTGGCAAACCAATTCACCTGCATCAGGGGTCACTGAGTGAGAAGCTTCGTTGAAGAATACATCATACATATGAAAAACAATGGGGGATTAAGTGACTTGGAAAAGAAAACCAAGTGGTAAATGGGACTGTGCACATCAACCTTGGAATTAACAAGTTTATTAATGTCAACTCAATTAAAAACTGAGCACATATATAAATATAATGTCCTTTGTCTTTAGTGACCCGACACACTGAGGCAGGCCTCCAACTGGAGGCTGAAACACGGACCGTGTCAGGTCACTAAAGACAAAGGACACTAGGGGGCTCATAATCGAAAGTGAAAAACGTCCAAAGAACGTCCTAAGTCAGCACTTGGATGAACATTGTCAAAATACGTCCAAGTGCTGGTAATAAAACTGGGTTTTGGATGTATTTATATATGACCTAGGCCTTCACGGTACCGCTAAACGACCAGAGCTAAACAGGGCGTTTCAGGAGGAGTGTCGAGGGTGGGAATTGGGCGGAACATGGGCCGGCTTAGACTTAGTCGTACTGAATGTATAACCAAACGTTTTACAACACAGCATAGACAAAACTTGGACGTTGTGACTTAGGCCATTCAAAACATGGTCTAAGTCACAAAAACCAACTTAAAGTGACTAGATAAGCACAGCAAACACATAGTACAGATCCCCACACACTACCCCAGAGATCACTGACCCCCCCCCCCCCTAAAAATCGTAATCACAACTTTTAAATTCTACCTTCAGAACATCAGCACCTGGCAGCCTGGCATAAGAAAGCCTAGTCACGCTGCACAGAGGCTTCTTAAGTGGTCTTGGGGGTGGGTTAGGGACCCATGGAGAGGAGGCCCATGCCCATAAGCCACTGTAATGACTGCATTGATGGTGAAACGTGCACTCCCCTAAAAAAAACCCTCAAACCCTTTTGTACTGCCCTATAAGTGGCTTTTGCAGCCATAAGGACTATTGGGGTGGTAGATAGGTGGGTCTAGGAGATTCTGGAGATGGTTGTGGGGGGGCTCACCATTACAAAAAACAGCACGGGTCGACAGCCGCACGGAAAACGGACCCACGCAATGGAACTGCGCATGCGCGGCCTAGCGTTTTATTATATTAGATATATCTTTCCCTTTAACTGTTAAAGGAAAGTTTTATAAACTATAAAGAGTTTTACCTCATGCAAAATTGTCATTTCTTTAATAAGGCATTAACTATTTTTTCTGCGGCCCTCCAAGTACCTACAAATCCAAAATGTTGCCCCGCAAAGGGTTTGAGTTTGAGACCACTGTGATAGAGTGTATGAAACCCTGCCACTTGCCCTTCTTGACACTGCTACTCAGTCTCAGAATAAACCTCAGGAAAACCCGGCACTCCCCTTTCTGGCTAAATTGTTTCACAACCACAGCAGCAGTGAGAAAGAGGTTTCCTCAGGAAGGGGGAGAGAGGAGAAAAGTAGAAAACCAGGAAGTGACTCACTCAGGGGAACTTAAAAGGCCGAGCCTGACCCAGGAGGAGGGGTGTTTACTAGAGGGAACCTAGGAGCTGGAGAAGCTGGTTGAAGGGCCTTGCATTGACAGAGTTTGTAGGAGGTAAGACTCTACTGCATTTACCAACCCTGCATTTGTTCTAGTGCCTGCTAAGACCTGGGACATAATGCTGCCTAACTGTTCCCTGTACATGGAATAAAAACTGTTTGGGGCGTGGCATACCCTATGGAGAAGGGGACTTGTGTTTGACAAAGACTGAGAGAAAAGCCTAACTGTTTTATTTGAAGAACAAAACTTATAGGAGCCTGTGAAAAAACAGGCTCTGCACTACTGTTGAATAAAATAGTTTTTTTTCTTGAATGACCAGAGTGTGGTCTGTCTGTCCGGCTATGTAACTCTTCTCCTGAGCAAGCTGCCCCACTCTATCACAGGGGTGAAGAACTTATGTGCACGACAGAAGAGCGGGACTTGGATGTGATTGCTTTTACTGGTGCCACCACATTTAAAGCATTAACCAAACTATCATTCCATTGTGTTACCATTGCATCTACAGTATCCATTTCATTTAATTTTATATTTGGCAACCATTCCTTTTCTAATTCTTTAATATTAAATTGAGGTTTTATTCTATGTGTCTCCATTTGCTTTTTAATCTCGTAAATGGGCCTAAATACAAAAGATATGAAACTATTCTCAGACTAAACTACTTGGTCAACCTCTAATGCACCATCAAGCGATATATACATTCCTGAGACATAAAAACATGCCCTGCCTGATAAGTACTCACTTTTACAATCTGTTTTAATATCAGTGCAGACAATGTTACAAAACAATGTCAATTTCATCAGGCTCTATAGGAATATTAAAATCTCCTAAAATACAAATCTGAGTAAGATCAATGCATAACCCCATTAAAATATCTAAAAAGGGAAAACCATGCATTGCAGTCACTCATGGTGGTAAATATACTAAACATAAGACAACATTTTCATTCTTTATCACTACACATTCACCTAATTCCCACACCATTCTATCAATCAGTTTAAATTGAAGACTCATCCAAATAAAAAACACAACCGCTCCTCCCCTTTTACCTTTCCGACTTGCCCATTCCCAACTAAACCCAGGACAATGTTGTCTAGTCAATACCAAATCAGTTTCAAGAAACCACGCTTCTATAACACACAATATATCATATCCCTTCTCACTTAATAAATCATAAATTAAAACGGTCTTATTTCTTGCTGATCTCACATTTATTTCTCCACATTTAAATCCTCTACATAGAAATATAGAGTATGACAGCAGAAAAGGGCCGGCGGCCCAATAAGTCTGCCCACTCAAGAACCCTCCCTCAGCAAATTTGCCTCTCCCATGAGTCCGTCTTTTAAGCATGACTCTGTAGCAACCCCACTTGTTTGTCCCAACCTCTCTATAACATTCATTGTAGCTGTGTTGATAATTGTTTATTAATAGAAAATGGAAATAGCACAGTTACTTACCGTAACAGGTGTTATCCAGGGACAGCAGGCAGATATTCTTAACGCATGGGTGACGTCACCGACGGAGCCCCGGTACGGACATTTTACACTAGAAAGTTCTAGTTGGCCGCACCGCGCATGCGCGAGTGCCTTCCCGCCCGACGGAGGAGTGCGTGGTCCCCAGTTAAGATAAGCCAGCTAAGAAGCCAACCCGGGGAGGTGGGTGGGTCGTAAGAATATCTGCCTGCAGTCCCTGGATAACACCTGTTACGGTAAGTAACTGTGCTTTATCCCAGGACAAGCAGGCAGCATATTCTTAACGCATGGGTGACCTCTAAGCTAACAGAGAGGGAGGAGGGATGGTTGGCCATTAGGAAAATAAATTGTGTAACACAGATTGGCCGAAGTGCCCATCCCGTCTGGAGAAGGCATCCAGACAGTAGTGAGTAGTGAATGTGAACTGAGGACCAAGTGGCCGCCTTGCAGATTTCCTCGATGGGCGTGGAACGGAGGAAAGCCACAGAAGCAGCCATAGCTCTGACCCTGTGGGCCGTGACCAGTGTTCCCGCTAAGCTGCGCTGGCGTGCGCTGGCGCACAAAATATTACATCGCAGCGCACAAGTTTCTCGTCACAGCGCACACACGCGTCGCAAAGGTAAGGGGAGGCTGGGGGAGGAATCGGACGTCGGGGTGG
Organism: Geotrypetes seraphini; assembly: GCF_902459505.1. Lineage (NCBI taxonomy): Eukaryota > Metazoa > Chordata > Amphibia > Gymnophiona > Dermophiidae > Geotrypetes > Geotrypetes seraphini. The sequence goes on from NC_047085.1 coordinate 9,381,581, forward strand.
GGGTGCGAGGGTTCACGGTCCTCTGTTCTCCCTAGAGTGCGGCTCGTCTAGAGCAGTGGTGCCCAACCTGCTTCCCTTCCCTTCTCACTGCTGCCATCGGGGATCAGGCCGACACCGTGTCTTTGATCTCCCTGCTTCTCTTCCCTGCTGGGCTGACCAACTCTCGTGGCGGCCCGACGTCAAGAGGACGTCAAGAGGACGTTCTGGCTAGCCAATCACTGCCTGGCTGCCCGGAACGTCCTTTCCGACGTTAGAATTGACGTCGGGCGGCGAGAGTTGATAGGCCCTGTGCAGAAGAGAAGCAGGGAGATTTCGGCCTGTTCCCGATTGCGGCAGCAGCAGCCTATTCCGCGGCGGTGGTGGCATGGGGAGGTAGGAAGGAAGAAAGAAAGAAAGAAGGTGGGGTGGGGGGGACAGGGAGCCAGAAAAAAAAGCAAAAAATGGGGCACGGAGGAAGGAAGGAAGAAAGAAAGAAGGGGGGGGGGACAGGGAACCAGAAACAAAGCAAAAAAATGGGGCATAGAATCAGAGAAAGACAGACAGAGAAAGAAAGAAAAAGTTGGGGGAGGGAATGAGGTCTGGAGGAGAGGAAGCATACAGGAGGCTGAAAGAAGGGAAGAAATATTGGATGCACAGTCAGAAGAATAAAGTGCAACAAGATGAAATTACCAAACAAAGGTAGGAAAATGATTTTATTTTTAATTTAGTGATCAAAATGTGTCTGAATTTATATATGCTGTCTATATTTTGCACTATGGCCCCCTTTTACTAAATTGCAATAGTGTTTTTTAGCGCAGGGAGCCTATGAGCGTCGAGAGCAGCGCTGGGCATTTAGCACAGTTCCCTGCGCTAAAAACTGCTATTGTGGTTTAATAAAAAGGATGGGGGGTATATTTGTCTATTTTTGTATGGTTGTTACTGAGGTGACAATGCATAGAGTCATCTGCCTTGACTTCTTTGAAAAAAACCCAGAATAGGAATGATAATTAACATTTTCTCAGCATATAGTGTGCTTTGTGTTTTTTAATTTTATTTTTGGTAGATCATTTTGACTTGGTCATTTTAAAGTAGCTCGCAAGCCCAAAAAGTTTGGGCATCTCTGAGCTAGAGCGTTGAAACTGTGTATTTCTATTTTATCCCCCCTTTTACAAAACTGTGGAGCGTTTTTTAGCGCCAGCCGTGGTGGTAGCAGCTCTGATGCTCAGAATTCTATGAGCGTCAGGGCTGTTACCACCGTGGCTAAAATCCACAGTACAGTTTTGTAAAAGGGGGAGGGGTTAGTTTGTGATGACATATTCCATACTAGGCGAAGGTGTTTTCTGTGTTCTGTGTGTTTGAAAGACATGGTTTTCATTAGCAGTTCCAATACTCTGGATCCTTTCACTATTTTGGTTGTATACAAATGATTGTAGATATGGATTTTTTTCTACACCAAATGTTTTTACTCTGATTCTATGTGTTTGAACTGCTTTCTGTATATTTCTCATAATATTCAATAAAATTATTGAACTAAAAAAAAAAAAGACATGGTTTTCTGTTAGGATTGACAATGTAGGATTGATCTGTGCTGGTCTGGCTTGTTTAGTTTTACAATGGGTGTATTGATGTACTGCTCACTGCAATATGTAAGATGCTGCCTTTTCCTAGGTACTCATGTGTGACGTGTGGTTTGTTACTAAAAATCATGTTTTTCTTACAGATGGGGGGGGGTGCCAAAAAATGATGGGCCCCGGATGTTACATATGCTAGGTACGCCACTGTATGTAAAGATACCAGAAAGCTGGCGTAGCAAAAACTTCTAAGTTTTGAGTATTTAACCCTCCCACAATCTCACGGGCACTCGTTTCAAGTTTATTGAGATTTTGATTTAAACGCAATATCAAATATTTTCAATGCGTATAACAAAAATAAATTTGGGGAAATAAATAAAACCATTTGAACAATAAACATACAAACATATCCATAGATGATTAAAATTACATAAGTAGTACAAGGATAAACTACATTTGTTTAAAAATGCATCCTCCGCACCTGCTCATAAATTTGTGGAGTATGTAACTTGTCGCTCATGCATATTTTTTTTTGCACACACCTCATCAAACCTTAGAGGGAACATTGGCCGTGACAGTACCTTCCAGTGAGAGACCGGCCCGAGCATAACAGAATGCAATGCAGGCAGCAAGCCAGTTGGAAAGCGTCCGTTTGGAGACAGGACGACCTAGACGGTTAGGGTCGAAGGACAAAAGGAGCTGAGGAGATGAGCGGTGAGCCCTGGTACGGTCAAGGTAATAAGCAAGGGCACGCTTACAGTCCAGCGTGTGCAACGCCTGTTCCCCAGGATGAGAATGGGGCTTAGGGAAAAAGACAGGCAACACAATGGACTGGTTGAGGTGAAATTCCGAGACCACCTTGGGAAGGAATTTAGGATGGGTACGCAGAACCACCTTGTCATGGTGAAAAACAGTGAAAGGTGGGTCGGCGACCAGTGCATGCAGCTCACTAACCCTCCTGGCAGAGGTGATGGCAATGAGGAAAAGCACCTTCCATGTAAGAAATTTGAGTGAAGTTGTGGCAAGAGGCTCAAACGGAGGTTTCATGAGTGCTGATAAAACCACATTCAGGTCCCAGACGACTGGAGGAGGCTTCAGAGGTGGTTTGACATTGAAGAGGCCTCTCATGAACCGGGAAACCAGGGAATGAGCCATAAGAGGTTTTCCGAGGATAGGCTCATGGAACGCAGTGATGGCACTGAGGTGGACTCTGATGGAGGTCGACTTGAGGCCAGCGTTGGAGAGAGAGAGCAAATAGTCCAGTACGGTTTCCACCGCCAATGAGGTGGGATCATGATGATGAAGCAGACACCAAGAGGAGAGCCGGGTCCACTTCTGATGGTAACACTGGAGGGTGGCCAGTTTCCTGGAGGCATCCAGAATGCGACGGATAGGCTGAGATAGATTCTCTGGAGAGGTCAGCCCGAGAGAAACCAAGCTGTCAGGTGGAGCGAGGACAGATTGGGATGTAGTAGAGACTGATGCTGTTGAGTAAGTAGAGTAGGAAACACAGGAAGAGGAATGGGCTCCCTGGAGCTGAGCTGGAGTAGGAGGGAGAACCAGTGTTGGCGAGGCCATCGAGGGGCGATGAGAATCATGGTGGCTTTGTCCCTGCGGAGTTTGAATAACGTCCGCAACATCAGAGGTAGAGGAGGAAAGGCATAGAGGAACCGATCCGTCCAGTTGAGCAGGAATGCATCCGGGGCCAGATGATGAGGAGAGAAGAGTCTGGAACAGAAAAGGGGCAGCTGATGGTTGTGAGGAGCTGCAAAGAGGTCCACCTGAGGAGTGCCCCACCGAGCAAAGATGGAGCGGAGTGTGGGAGGATCCAGAGTCCACTCCTGAGGTTGAAGGATGCGGCTGAGATTGTCGGCCAGGGAGTTCTGTTCGCCCTGGATATAGACAGCCTTGAAGAAGAGACTGCGGGCCGTGGCCCAGGTCCAGATGCGGATGGCCTCCTGACAGAGGAGGGGAGATCCGGTGCCACCTTGCTTGTTTATGTAGTACATGGCGACTTGGTTGTCTGTGCACAGGAGAAGAACCTGAGGGTAGAGAAGGTGCTGGAAGGCCTTGAGGGCATAGAACATGGCCCTGAGTTCCAGGAAATTGATGTGATGTTGACGTTCCTGAGGGGTCCAGAGTCCCTGAGTGCGAAGGTCTCAAAGGTGAGCTCCCCATGCATAGGGGGAGGCATCTGTGGTTATGATCATGGAGGGAGGGGGTAGATGAAAGAGTAGACCTCTGGAAAGATTGGAGGAGTTCAACCACCATTGAAGAGATTGCTGAAGAGACGATGTCACAGAGATGGGATGAGAAAGAGGATCCGTGGTCTGTGACCATTGGTTGGCTAGAGTCCACTGAGGTGTCCTGAGGTGGAGTCGCGCCAGAGGAAGCAAATGGACCGTCGATGCCATGTGGCCCAGGAGGACCATCATCTGCCGAGCTGGAATGGAGTGACGGAGCACCTGACGGCAGAGGTGGAGCAGAGTTCGTTGGCAGTCGGAGGGGAGAAACGCCCTCATCAGAGTGGTGTCGAGAACGGCTCCAATGAACTGAAGTCGCTGTGTGGGAAGTAGATGCGACTTGGGGTAGTTGATCTCGAACCCCAGGAGATGGAGGAAGGAGATGGTGTACTGAGTGGCTTGTAGCACAAGTGGAGACGTAGGTGCTTTTACCAACCAATCGTCCAAGTAGGGGAACACCTGGAGGTTGTGAGACCTGAGAAAGGCCGCCACCACAATAAGGCACTTGGTGAACACCCTGGGCGATGATGCGAGGCCAAAGGGTAGCACCTTGTACTGATAGTGACGGTGCTGTATCTGAAATCGGAGGTAGCGACGTGAATTCAGATGGATTGGAATGTGAGTGTAGGCCTCTTTGAGGTCCAGGGAACATAGCCAGTCTTGTGGAGAGAGAAGAGGATAAAGCGTGGCCAGGGAGAGCATTCTGAACTTTTCCTTGACCAGACACTTGTTGAGATCCCGGAGATCGAGGATGGGATGAAGGTCTCCTGTCTTCTTGGGAACCAGGAAGTAGCGGGAGTAGAATCCCTGGCCCCTTTGGTCTGTGGGAACCTCTTCGATGGCATTGAGGAGAAGGAGGGATTGGACCTCCCTTAGGAGGAGAAGGGACTGGGAGGAGTGGGCCGCAGACTCTATAGGAGGGTTGTCTGGTGGGAGAGTCTGGAAGTTGAGAGAGTAGCCGTGGCAGATGATGTTGAGGACCCACAGGTCTGATGTGATGACCTCCCAACGGTTGAGGAAGAGTTGGAGACGTCCTCCGATTGGCTGAGGAAGAGGTAATGATGGTGGAAGACTGGCTATGACCTGGAGAAAGGAGTCAAAAGGGCTGAGATGGTTTTGACGGAGGAAGAGGCTTGGCAGGTTGGTGAGATTGAGAGCGAGCCTGAGTGTGTTGTGGTTGACGAGGTCTGCGAGGCTGCTGTTGAGGCTGGTTGAGAGGCCTGGCCGAGAACCTGCGCTGGTAAGAGGATTGTTGTCTATAAGGACGAGCAGGTGGAGCCTTCTTTTTAGGTTTTATCAGAGTGTCCCATCTGGTCTCATGTGCTGAGAGCTTCTGGGTGGTTGAATCCAGGGACTCCCCAAAAAGTTTGTCCCCAAGACAGGGTGCGTTAGCTAGGCGGTCTTGGTGGTTGATGTCAAGATCAGATACCCTCAACCAGGCCAGACGCCGCATGGCAACAGCTATGGCGGACGCTCGGGAGGTCAGCGCAAATGAATCATAAATAGAGCGCACCATGAATTTCCGCAGTTGAAGGAGGCTGGAAATTTGTTGTTGAAAGGCTGGGACTTTGCGGTCAGGTATGTATTTTTGTAGGGCGGATAGTTGTTGTACGAGATGCTTCATATAAAATGAGAAGTGAAATGTGTAATTATTCGCCCTGTTGGCTAGCATGACATTTTGATAGAGGCGTTTGCCAAACTTATCCATCGTTTTGCCTTCTCTGCCAGGAGGGGTGGAGGCATAAACACTGGAGCCCTGAGTTTTCTTTAATGTAGACTCAACTAGGAGAGACTCATGGGGCAATTGAGGTTTGTCAAAGCCCGGAATTGGGATGACCCTGTATAGGCTGTCAAGTTTACGAGGAGCTCCGGGGACAGTGAGTGGATTTTCCCAATTTTTATAAAAAGTTTCCCGCAGTATGTCATGGACGGGTAACTTGAGGAACTCTTTGGGAGGTTGTTCAAAGTCTAAGGCATCCAGAATGGCCTGGGACTTTTTGGAGTCGGACTCTAAAGGAATAGAAAGAGCCGCCGACATCTCCCTGAGGAATTTGGTGAAAGAGGATTGCTCAGGCTTGGAAGCGGTATCGGTCACTGAGGGTTCCTCGTCTGTGGATGATGCGTCCTCCTCGGTACCGGGTGGGGATTCTTCCCATAAGTCCGGGTCCCTGATATCAGTGTGCGCACGCCGAGATGTTGGGGTGGAAGGCTCGGTGTGGCGGGTCTTAGAAAGAGACTTGCCAGAGCGCATGGAGACGGTACCGGGAGAGGAAGACCGGTGCTGATCCCGGTCCCGGGAAGAGCGGTGCCGTTCAGGGTCCCGGGGAGACCGGTGCCCTTCCTGGTCCCGAGGGGGATCGACCTCAGAGCGGGTCTGTACCACAGGATGAGAACGGGGTGGTTGAGCCGAGAGGACTGGCATGGAAGTGTTGAGTGGCACCGAGGGGGTGGACACCGGTGGGATGGTGCGAGGCTCGGGCCGGTCTGGTACCGAAAGAAGTGGAGCCAAGAGGGTCGGTAACAGGTGCTGGAGTTGTTGCTGCAGCTGTTCCTGCAATTTGTCATGGAGTATGGCCGCGATTCGGTCATCCAGGGGTGGCACCGGGACCGCTTTTTTCTTTTTCGGTTCCATAGGTGCTGCTCCACGCCCCGGCGATGAGGAGGCCGATGACGAGGCACTCACCGAGATCGGGGCGGAGCGTTTGCGGGGTCGGTGTGAGGCCGGGAGGACCGGCGTCGCCATTGTGGCAGGCGGACGCTCAAGGGAGGTGGAAGGCTTCTTAGCCGGCTTACCTGGTGCCAGCGACCCCGAGGAAGGATCGGGCGTCGTCGAAGTGGTCGGTGCCGTCTTTTGCGGTACCGTCGACGTCGCGGCAGGTTCCATAGCAGATCCAGTACTGAAAATCTGCTGGATCTGCCGATTTTTTAAGGTGCGTTTCTTAAGAGTGGCACAGCGGGTGCAGGTGTCAGCCCGATGCTCTGGACCCAAACACTGTAGGCACCAATTGTGTGGGTCAGTGAGGGAGATCGGGCGTGCACACCGCTGGCACTTCTTAAAGCCCGGTTGAGGGGGCATGAAGGGAAACACGGCCTCCGCAAAATCAAAACCGGAGGCCTGTATGGTGGCAACAGGCCCCGCTGGGGCCGGTTTCAAAAAATAGAGAAAATCGAGATAATTTTTTTTTTTTTTTTTTTGAATCGAATAAAAAAGAGAACCCGAAGTGGGAAAAAGAGAAAAAAACGAGAAAAAAGCGCGAGCGAGAAGGCAAAAAGGATGTTTTCAACGGTCGTTGAAACCACATGCGTCTTCTTCGCTCCGCGGAAACGAAGAAACTGGGGACCACGCACTCCTCCGTCGGGCGGGAAGGCACTCGCGCATGCGCGGTGTGGCCAACTAGAACTTTCTAGTGAAAAATGTCCGTACCGGGGCTCCGTCGGTGACGTCACCCATGCGTTAAGAATATGCTGCATGCTTGTCCTGGGATAAAAGATGATCCTGTTTACATTTTTTACTAATTCAGAGACCATAACTCCTGTGGACAGGGATACTGTAACAGCAGTATAGTTTACTGACCTGAAGAAAGAGGTTTTAACCTCTGAAAGCTAATTGAGAAATGTATTAGGCCAATAAAATGGCGGGCACTAAATTTTCTTCCCACCATGCCCCCTACCCAAATGCAAAATATAAATTGGTGGACTTCCCAAAGGAGGAAGGGGTAAAATGCGGATCTAAACCCGTATGTCCTTACAAATCTGAGGTCCGTGCCACTTTTAGTCTCAGCCTAGATTATGGCTCTGACAGACCTCTCTGACAACGGATCCTAATGCGTTTCCCTCCCTATGCTGAGGCTAAAAGTGGCACGGAGCTCAGGGCAAAAGTTTTGCCACTTTTGGTCTCAAGCATTAGGATCCGTCAGAGCCTAAAAGTGGCAGGCTGCTGGATTAGGCCGTTTTGTATTCTGGTTCTACTTTGTTGTTATTCCACAGTTGCCTATACTTTGTAGGTTGCTTTTCTGTTCAATTACACCTAAAAAGTGGGTTTCCCCCTTCCCTTCCCAAAGCCCTGCCAGCTGGAGATCTCTTCCAGGGGGATTTGGTCAGAGATGTTTGGAGGTTGCATAGAAAGAAAACTACACTGGCCATCTTTGTTGTTTGTTTTGAATTTTAAAATAAAAGAAGAAAATGGGGGCCCTCCACTAATTAATCCTGTCCCAAGAAGATTGGTACCTTTTCTGCTCACAGGGCTTCAGAGCCTTTAATTTATAACATTTTATTGAAGAAATGCAATAAATACATAATAATATAATACAGTAAAATGGTCATTACATTTAAATTTACCATATTAACTTCTAATAAATATTTATCATTCCTTCAAATGGCTCTGCAGCTTATGTCCAGCAACCTTGCACTGCACGTGCCACAACGCCACCGCCTCCAGCACTGCCTTCTGCTCTCGCGCTAAACGGACGTCAAACTGTTCCCTTGGCCCCCGCCCACTTTCCCTCCCCGGAAGTAAGTACGCGCGCCAGTTTACCTGCGGCGGGTCCTGTCAGAGGCGCTCGAGCGGAGAGGTGGCGCGCGCTGATGGGTGCCTACGTGGCTGCCGAGACCTAACGCGGGGGGGGGGGGGGGGAGAGAGGGGCCTTCGAGGCGGTTTATTCGTTTAGAAGGCGCGCGTGCGGGTGAGGGAGCTGGTCACATCCGGGGACCCCTCGAGCTGATTAAAGTTGACGAGCGCCTGAGGTAACGGCGCGCAACCTTTGACCCCTGACCTTTCACTCGGGAAAAGGGGAGGAGGGAGAGAGGGAGGGGCGTCGATGTTCAGAAGGGGAAGGAGAGTGCTAAGGGCTGTAGTTTAGATTGTAAAAATTTAAATTGAATCAGGTTGGGCAGACTGGATGGACCATTCGGGTCTTTCTCTGCCGTCATCTACTATGTTACTATGTTACTATGTAAGCTCTTCTGAGCAGGGACAGTCTGTTTAATGTCCAAAACGTTCTTCAGCGCTACAGAAGTGATAAATAGTAGTAGAAGAAGCTCAGCTGGTGGTGCCCAATGAACTTCCCAGTTGCCCTGGCTTTACAATATCAGGGATTTGTTCAGCCCATGGCGGAAGGGCCTTATAAGCCACTCTCCACTGAAATATTAACCCCTGGGTAGGTTACCAGATTTGTGAAGTCAAAAAAAGAGGACACATAGAAACATAGAAGATGACGGCAGAAAAGGGCTCCAGCCCATCAAGTCTGCCCACTCTGCTTACCCACCCCCTGTCTATGCCCTAATGACCCTCGTAGGGATCCCACATGGGTATCCCATTTATTCTTAAAGTCTGGCACGCTGTCTGCCTTGATCACATGACCCTGACCGGAGCCCCACCTCTCACCCATTTCTTTAGTCCCCCCCTTCCCATCTTCTGTACCCTTTTAATGCTTCTCTCTTTCCCTCCCCCCATCCCACCCCCACATGAGTGCTTTTCTCTCCAAGGATTCTAATCTTCCCTCCAACACCCCCCTGTGGATCGGTGCTTCTCTCTCCCTATGTCTTTCCCCTGTTTCCCACCTACCTTCTCACTGTTGAAATGTAATCTTTGTGCCGGCTGGCGGCAGCAGTGAGGCGAGCCTGCTGCTGTTGGCTTGCCTTGGAAGGAAATTTAATCTTTGGGCCGACTGGTGGCAGCAGTGAGGGGGATCCTGTTGCTGTTGGCTTGCCCTGGAAGGAAATTTAATCTTTGGGCTAGCTGGCGGCAGCAGTGAGGCAATCCTGCTGTTGGCTTGCCCTGGAAGCATTCTCTCTGGAGCGTCTCGCCTACGTAGGAACAGTAAGTTGCTCCAGAGACAAGGCTTTCAGGATAGACTGACGGCAGTAGGCTCACCTTGATGCTGCTGTTTGCCAGCCCAAAGATTAAATTCCAGTGAAGCCTGAGGTAGGTGGAGGACAGGGAAGAATACCCCGGATGGTCCTCTAAAAAGAGAACATGGCTGGGTAAATCTGGACATCTGGTAACCCTACCCCTAAGTGCCTATAAAGAACTAACAGCCTAAGGTTGACGGGAGGCAGAAAACTGTAGGGCCTTGCTGTATCTCTGATTTTTAACTGTAGACTTATATCTGACTTTCCAGATCACCCTGTCTGCACAACTGTCAGATTCTAACAGGGAAGAATGAGACAGCTATCTAGTTTCAGGAGGAAGACTTTTTAACCAGCTCTAGTTTTAAATGCAGATTCCAAATCATTTTGGGATAGTAGTCCCTGATTCTACCCATTGAAATCAGTACTGCAGGTCCTATAATGCAACACTGTAAGGCTGGTAGAAACCCAGGACTGATCTACAAACTTCTTTTTGGAACTATCTTTAAAACCTTTGAAGATAGACCCATTGCTATGGGATTCCCTACCCTTCTGAATCATTAAAATTTGACACATTTCTTCCCTGCCCAATTAAAAGGTTCCTGAAAACCTCTTGGTGCAGATCCGGAAGGGTGATAGTTACATTACATTACATTACGGATTTCTATTCCGCCTATACCTTGCAGTTCAAGGCGGATTACAAAAGATTTGACTGCACATTTCCAGTGAAGATCACATTACAGAAGATTTGACTGGACATTTTCCAGTGAAGATACAATTTTTTGTATTTTTGTATTTTTTTAAGGGGGGGTAGCTGGATAGAATTCTAGGGGACCTTACGGGTTGGATAGTAAACTGACAGTGCTGAACTGTGTGATATTAGCAAATGGAATACAGTTAGAGTAGGCAAGATTACAATCTATTTTAGGGGTCTGTTTACTTGAAAGGTGTTTGGTGGGATATTTGGGGGAGAATTCTCTGGAGGTAGGTGAATTCTCTGGAGGTAGGTGAATTAGCTGGAGGTAGGTGAATTAGCTGGAGGTAGGTGAAGAGGGTTTAAGATATTTGGATGAATTTTTTGAAAAGCAGGGTTTTGATTTCTTTACGGAATGTTTTGAATTCGTTCGATGTTGTCAGCAGGTTGGAGATGGAATGGTTGAGTTTTGCTGCTTGTGTTGCCAGAAGGTTGTCAAACATTTTCTTGCGTTGTGTGCCTTTGAGTGGGGGGAAGGCAAAAGGATTCGGGGTTCTTCTGTGTCTTGATCTAGTCTTATCTACTTCCAGTGGCATACCAAGGAGAGGGCGGGGGGGGGCAAGGGGGGGGAAGTCCGCCTCGGGTGCAGCCTTAGGGAGGGTGCATAGCCGGCCAGGTCCGGAAAATGGTCGATCGCCAAGGCAAAGTGAGTCGATCGTGGAGCCCATCCCGGGCTCCGTGATAGACTCACTTTGCCTTAGCGATCGACCATTTTCCGGACCTGGCCAGCTGTGCACCCCCTAAGGCTGCCGACGGAGAGGAAGTTCGGGCCAGCCAATCGCTGCCTGGCTGGGCGGAACTTCCTCTCCGACGGCAGAATTGACGTCGGGGAGAGGAATGCTGGTCGGCCCGACGCAGGGAAGCAGAGAGAGCTTGGGGCAGCCGCGGCGGTGGCTTTAGGGCCTGTTCCCCGATGGTGGCAGCAGTGGCTTGGTGGAGGGCAGGGAGAAAGGGGGCAGGCAGTGAAACCGAAGGGAAACAGAAAAAAAGAAAGGGGGCATGAAGAGAGAAAACAGAAAGGGCAGGGAGAGAGGAAGAAAAAGTTGGGGGAAGGAATGAGGTCTGGAGGAGAGGAAGCATACAGGCTGAAAGAAGGGAAGAAAGATTGGATGCACAGTCAGAAGAAGAAAGTGCAACCAAAGACTCATGAAATCACCAGACAAGGTAGGAAAAATGATTTTATTTTCAATTTAGTGATCAAAATGTGTCTGAATTTATATCTGCTGTCTATGAGCCTATGAGCGTTGAGAGCAGCCCTGGCCATTCAGCGCAGCTCCCTGCTCTAAAACCTGCTATTGTGGTTTAGTAAAAAGGGAGGGGAATATTTGTCTATTCCAGAATAGGAATGATAATTAACATTTTCTCAGCATACAGTGTGCTTTGTGTTATTTTTAAATTTTATTGTTTGTAGATCATTTTGACTGGGTGGCCAGGGAGGCGAAAAACTTCAAGGCATTCTTCAGTTACGTAAAGGGGAAGCGACCAGCGAGAGAGGAGGTGGGGCCGTTGGACGATGGGGATAGGAAGGGAGTGATTAAGGAGGATAAAGAGGTAGCTGAGAGGTTAAGAACATAAGAACATAAGAAGTTGCCTCCACTGGGTCAGACCAGAGGTCCATCCCGCCCAGTGGTCCGCTCCTGCGGTGGCCCACCAGGTCCTTTGACCTGTGAAGTGATTTGACCATTTTTATATCCTACCTCTGCTTCTATCTGTACCCCTCAATCCCTTTATCCTTTAGGAACCTATCCAAACCTTCCTTGAACCCCTGTACTGTGGTCTGGCCTATCACAACCTCTGGAAGAGCGTTCCATGCGTCCACCACCCTCTGGGTAAAAAAGAACTTCCTAGCATTTGTTCTGAACCTGTCCCCTTTCAATTTCTCCGAGTGACCCCTAGTGCTTGTGGTTCCCCACAGTTTGAAGAATCTGTCCTTGTCCACTTTCTCTATGCCCTTCAGGATTTTGAAGGTTTCTATCATGTCCCCTCTAAGTCTCCTCTTCTCCAGGGAGAACAGCCCCAGCATTTTTAACCTGTCAGCGTATGAAAAATTTTCCATACCTCTTATCAGTTTTGTCGCTCTTCTCTGGACTCCCTCGAGTACTGCCATGTCTTTCTTGAGGTACGGCGACTAGTACTGGACACAGTATTCCAGGTGCGGGCGCACCATTGCACGATACAGTGGCATGATGACTTCTTTCGTCCTAGTTGTGATACCCTTTTTGATGATGCCCAGCATTCTGTTTGCTTTCTTTGAGGCTGTCGCACACTGCGCCGATGGCTTCAATGTTGCGTCCACCATCACCCCCAGGTCTTTTTCAAGGTCGCTCACCCCTAGCAATATTCCCCCCATTTTATAACTGAACATCGGGTTCTTTTTCCCTACATGCATGACCTTGCATTTGTCCACATTGAAACTCATTTGCCATTTTTTTGCCCACTCCTCTAGTCTCGTCAGGTCCCTCTGCAGGTCTTCACAATCCTCCTTGGTTTTGACCCTGCTACAGAGTTTGGTGTCATCAGCAAATTTAATGACCTCACATTTCGTCCCCGTCTCCAGGTCGTTGATAAATATATTGAACAGGAGTGGTCCCAACACCGATCCCTGAGGGACTCCGCTCGTGACCCATTGCCAGTCTGAGTAATGCCCTTTTACTCCAACCCTCTGTTTTCTGCCTGCCAGCCAGTGTCTGATCCATCTGTGTACATCCCCTTGCACCCCGTGATTCCACAGCTTCTTAAGCAGCCTTTCGTGAGGTACCTTGTCGAAGGCTTTTTGGAAATCGAGGTAGATGATGTCTATGGCTTCCCCCTTGTCCATCTGGCTGTTTATTCCCTCAAAGAAGTACAGTAAGTTCGTGAGGCACGACCTACCCTTGCAGAAGCTGTGCTGGCTCGCCTTCAGTTGTCCATTTTTTTCTATGTGCTCGCAGATTGTGTCCTTGACCAGTGCTTCCATCATCTTTCCCGGGACCGAGGTCAAGCTCTCCGGCCTGTAGTTTCCCGGATCTCCTCTTGATCCCTTCTTAAAGATGGGCGTGACATTTGCTATTTTCCAGTCCTCTGGGATCTCCCCAGTTTTCAGGTTGAACACGTTCTTCTCGTCGGTTTTCACGAGAGAAGACACATCTAATATACCGGACTCAGAGGAGCTCATGAGTGGGGAACAGGCTGAAAAATTAGAACACATAGAGGTAAGTCTGTTTGAGGATGTCCTCAAACAGATAGGTTAAAATGCGGCAAATCGCCGGGCCCGGACGGGATCCACCCAAGGGTTCTGAAAGAACTAAGACAAGAAATAGCGGGCACAATCAGGCATGTTTGCAACCTATCCTTGAAAACTGGAGAGGTACCAGAGGACTGGAAATTGGCGAATGTCACACCTATCTTCAAGAAGGGATCGAGGGGTGACCCCGGGAACTACAGGCCGGTGAGCCTGACTTCAATTATAGGGAAGATGGTGGAAGCTATGATCAAGGACGGTATTTGCGAGCACATCGAGAGATATGGCCTACTGAGAACAAGCCAGCATGGATTCTGTAAGGAAAGGTCATGCTTAACGAACCTTCTGTACTTCTTTGAGGGAATAAGCAGTCGGGTGGACAATGGGGAACCTATAGACATCATTTACCTTGATTTTCAAAAGGCTTTCGACAAGGTGCCACATGAAAGGCTGCTTAGGAAGCTGTGGAAACACGGGGTGGGAGGGGATGTGCACAGATGGATCGAGCACTGGTTGTCGGGTAGACTGCAGAGAGTCGGAGTAAAGGGACAATACTCTGAATGGCGGGGAGTCACGAGCGGTGTGCCACAGGGATCGGTGCTGGGGCTGTTACTCTTCAACATATTTATCAATGACCTGGAAAAGGAGGCAAAGTGCGAGGTTATAAAATTTGCAGATGATACCAAACTGTGCGGCAGAGTTAGGTCCAGGGAGGAGTGTGAGGACCTGCAAAGGGACCTGGACAAGCTGGAAGACTGGGCAAACAAATGGCAAATGCGCTTTAACGTGGAAAAATGCAAGGTCATGCATATAGGGAAAAAGAACCCGTTGTTCAACTACAAATTGGGGGGGGCATTGTTGGGAGACAGCAGTCTTGAGAGAAACTTGGGTGTGCTGGTGGATGCATCACTGAAGCCATCTGCACAGTGCGCAGCAGCCTCGAAAAAAGCCAACAGGATGCTGGGCATCATAAAGAGGGGCATAACAACCAGGACGCGGGAAGTCATCATGCCATTGTATCGAGCGATGGTGCGTCCACATCTGGAATACTGCGTTCAATATTGGTCGCCGTACCTCAAGAAGGACATGGCGGTACTTGAGAGAGTTCAAAGAAGAGCAACGAAACTGGTAAGAGGGCTGGAACACTGCCCATACGCCGAGAGGTTGGATAGGCTGGGGCTCTTCTCTCTGGAAAAAAGGAGACTCAGGGGAGATATGATAGAGACCTTCAAGATCATGAGGGGCATAGAGAAGGTGGATAGGGACAGATTCTTCAGGCTGAAGGGGTCAACAGGCACGAGGGGGAATTCGGAGAAACTGAAGGGAGATAGGTTCAGAACAAATGCAAGGAAGTTTTTTTTCACCCAAAGGGTCGTGGACACTTGGAATGCGCTACCGGAGGAAGTGATCAGGCAGAGTACGGTACAAGGATTCAAACAGGGATTGGACGGATTCCTGAGGGATAGGGGGATCGTGGGATACTGAGAGAGGTGCTGGGATGTAACACAGGTATAGAAAGCTAACCAGGTAATAAGTATAGAAATCCAACCAGGTCGTGCATGTGCAAGACCGGAGGGTTAGGACTTCGATGGGAAGATAGGACTCAATGGGAAACCAAGGGGGCCCCTTCTGGTGACTCAGACAGGCCGTGACCTGTTCGGGCCGCCGCGGGAGCGGACTGCTGGGCGGGATGGACCTATGGTCTGACCCGGCGGAAGCACTGCTTATGTTCTTATGTTCTTATGGTCATTTTAAAAGTAGCTCGCAAGCCCAAAAAGTGTGGGCACCCCTGAGCTAGAGCGTTGAAGCTGCGTGTGGCTGCCTTAAAGGTCATCTCTGACACAACCGGAAGTTGCATCAGAGACGACCTTTACGGCAGCCATATGCAACTACAACGCTCCGGCTTCTGTAAGAAGGCAGTTTAGACATCGCTGGCCACAGGGCAGGGAGGTTTGTCGGACCGAGCTGTTGTCCGGGGTGGGGGGGGGGCCTTGCAGATCTTGTTACCAAAATCGGAAAGGTGAAGAAGGGAAAAAGATGGGCCTGTGTTGGATGGAGAGATTGAGAGAAGGGGGCAGATGATGGAAGTGGGTAGAAAGGGGCGAGAGAAGAGGTCAGGTGATGGAAGTGGGGAGAAGAGAGAGCAAATGCTGAATGGAAGTGGAGAAAGAGAACACATACTGGCTGGAAGGAGGGATAAAGAAAAAGGACATATGCTGGATGGGGGAAGAAGATAGTGAGATAGTGGAGGGGTGAAGGAAAGGTGTGGCATGCTGTGGGTAAACATAGTGAAAAGAGGGAAACTGAGGACTGCATAGTAAGAAATAATTTAATTTAAACGGAGGCAGAAAATAAAGAAGGAAGACCAGAGAAGGAAAGGGAAGAGAGAGAGAGATGCCAGAGAATGGGGAAGGAGACAGAGATATCAGATCTGTGCGGAGGAAATGAGAAGAGAAAGATGCTAAAAACTACAGGGGGGAGGGAAAGAGAGATGAAAGGAGCAAGATGCCAGACCATGAGGGAACAGAGGGAAGATGATGGATGCCAGACTAAAGGGGGGGGGGTCTAGAGGAGAGTTGGAAGGGGGAGGAATACAGTTTCTGGAAGGGGCATAGAAGGAGAGAAGATGCCATATAGGGAGGGGCAGAGAGATGCCAGACAGTGGATGGAAGGAAGACAGTAACAAGAAGATGAGGAAAGCAGAAACCAGAGAAGACAAAGGTAGAACAAAAATTTTCTATTTATTTATTGCTTTAGGAGACATATGTCACATTTTATGCAGAGTCCAGCTTCTTGCTGGTTCAATTTAATCTTTGTCTATATATTTCTATTTTATCCCCCCCTTTTACAAAACTGTGGAGCGTTTTTTAGTACCAGCCGTGGTGGTAGCAGCTCTGATGCTCAGAATTCTATGAGGGTCAGAACTGTTACCACTGTGGCTAAAATCTACACTACAGTTTAGTAAAAGGGGGAGGGGTTAGTTTGTGATGACATATTCCATACTAGGCGAAGATGTTTCCTGTGTTCTGTGTGTTCGAAAGACATGGTTTTCTGTTAGGATTGACGGTGTAGGATTGATCTGTACTGGTCTGGCTTGTTTAGTTTTACAATGGGTGTATTGATGTACTGCTCACTGCAATATGTAAGATGCTGCCTTTTCCTAGGTACTCGTGTGACGTGTGGCTTGTTACTAAAAATCATGTTTTTCGTACAGATGGGGGGGTGCCAAAAAATGATGGGCCCCGGGTGTCACATATGCTAGGTACGCCACTGCCTCCTGCCAACTTAGTTAGACAGAGGAGAGAAGCCTCTGTCCCACCTCCTGCTTCTCTACTGCTGCTACTTACTACTACTTATTTCTTTAGTGCTACTAGATATACACAATACTGTACATCAAAACATAGGGACAGTCCCTGCTCAAAAGAGCTTACAATCTACTCAAGACAGGCTGGCAAGAAGGTGCATCTAAACACAGTGCTTAGGTGGGGGAATTACAAAGCGAATGATAGGACAGATTTCCAGTGCAACAGGTGGGACGTTCTAGACAGATGGGTAGTGTCCCCATGGCTGCATGCCATCTGCAGAAGGATTCCATTCTGGATTTTTTTTTCTCTGTGCCTCTTGTGTACTTCACTGGGCTCCTTAGCTCCACCTACAGCTTTTCTCTTCTGCACATGTGCCTGCAGGAGTATGTTTGTTCTTCTCTCCACAATTTCTTATTTTATTCTGTGTATTTTTTGTCCCTTTTTTCAGTGGTGTACCTAGCATATGTGACACCCGGGGCCCATCATTTTTTGGCACCCCACCCCCATCTGTACGAAAATGACCAAGTCAAAATGATCTACCAACAATAAAATTTAAAAAAAAACACAAAGCACACTGTACGCTGAGAAAATGTTAATTATCATTCCTATTCTGGGTTTTTTTCAAAGAGGTCAAGGCAGATGACTTTATGCAATGTCACCTCAGTAACAACCATACAAAAATAGACAGATATACCCCCTCCCTTTTTACTAAACCACAATAGCAGTTTTTAGCGCAGGGAGCTGCGCTGAATGCCCAGAGCTGCTCTCGACGCTCATAGGCTCCCTGCACTAAAAACTGCTATTGCGGTTTAGTAAAAGGGGGCCATAGTGCAAAATATAGACAGCAGATATAAATTCAGACACATTTTGATCACTAAATTTAAAATAAAATCATTTTTCCTACCTTGTTGTCTGGTGATTTCATGAGTCTCTGGTTGCACTTTCTTCTTCTGACTGTGCATCCAATCTTTCTTCCCTTTTTTCAGCCTGTATGCTTCTTCTCCTCCAGACCTCATTCCCTCCTCCAACTTTTTCTTCCTCTCTCCCTGCCCTTTCTTTCTTTCTCTCTTCATACCCCCTTTCTTTTTTTCTGTTTCTCTTCTTTCCTTCTGCCTCCCTGCCTGCCCTCTTTCTTTCTTTCTCCCTGCCCTCCCCCAAGCCACTGCCCCTGCCATTGGGGAGCAGGCTCCCAAGCCGCGCCATCGGATACCAGGCCCCACCGCCGCCGCACCAAGCTCTCCCTGCTTCGGGCCGACAAATTCTGCCGTTGGAGAGGAAGTTCTGGCCCAGTCAGGCAGCGATTGGCTGGTCAGAACTTCCTCTCCGACGGCAGAATTGACATCATGGAGATGAAGGCTGATCGGCCCAAGATCGCGATCGACCTATTGGGAGAAATGCTGCTGGGTCCTGCCTTCACGGAAACAGAAAGTAGGCAAGACCCGGCAGCAAGAAGAGCAAATTGTAAGCTTCACTGACCTGTCTCCCGCCTTAGCCCATAGCGAACGCATGCTTCGGGGCTCTAACATGTGCGTGCTGGCTTCCCTTCTCTTCCCCCTCCCCCAGACATAACTTCTGGTTTTCGGAGGGAAGAGAAGGGAAACTGGCACACACATGTTAGAGCCCTGGAGCATAAGTTCACTACGGGCTAAGGCGTGAAATCTCCAAGCCCTTTTTTTTAAATTTAAATGTTGAGCAGCAACAGCAGCAGCAGAATTTAGCTGGGCGGTCATCTAAATTAGCCGGACGGAGCGCCCGGCTAATAGGCCCTAGGGAGAACACCGGGCTGAAGGAGTTGTTGTACAGTGAAAGATTAGAGAAACTGGGCCTCTTCTCCATTGAAAAGAGGAGACTGTGAGGGGACATGATCGAAACATTCAAAATACTGAAGGGAATAGACTTAGTAGAGAAAGACAGACTGTTCACCCTCTCCAAGGTAGGGAGAACGAGAGGACACTCTCTAAAGTTGCAAGGGGATAGATTCCATACAAACGTAAGGAAATTCTTCTTCACCCAGAGAGTGGTGGAAAACTGGAACGCTCTTCCAGAGTCTTTTATAGGGGAAAACACCCTCCAGGGTTTCAAGACAAAGTTGGACAAGTTCATGCTAAACTGGTGAGACTGGACTCATTTGGAGCACTGGTCTTGACCTTGGGACTGTCACGTGAGCGGACTGCTGGGCTGGATGGACCATTGGTCTGACCCAGCAACAGCAATTCTTATGTTCTTATCTTCTTACAGAGTGGATGTAGTGGTTAAAAGAGGACTCCACCTTTGGGTCCTCAGTTTTACAAGCTGGTGCAATAGACCCACTCTAGATTTCTGGGATTGCTTTTGTATGTCCCGTCCATCAAGAATGACACACCTATTGCACTAGAAAAAGAGATTAGGTTCTTGCCTTGCTAATATATTTTCTAGTAGACAGGGGTTTCATTCTGGAGCCCCGCCCTGTCAGTTTTCTCCTGCACCTGTCTACTGTGTCAATCAGAAAGTTTGAGTCCAGACTGAAATTTTGATGTTAGACCTTAAGGGTATAAATAATAATCTATTACTATAACACATTGGGGTAATATCTGAGCTCCGTAAATATTTCTGTTTGGCATGATTGTTCAATGGGAATGTTTAACATGTTTGTTATAATTTTAGGGCAGAACAGAGTTGTAGTTTGGGGTGTTCCCCCATACTCTTCCTTCACATGTGTTTCTATATAGGGCTATCACCTGTTTTGATACAAAACTGAAAGGGACAGCAGAGTCCTCTGGTGAAGGAGGAGGGATACAAAAGCTGGAATGGATTTATTCTACAGGGCTCGTAAACGTGGAGATATCTGTCCATCCAGTATTACACACCTATCTACTAGAAAAGATATTAGCAAAGTAAAGAACGTAATCTCTTTATGTTATGTTAGATGCACTAAGGGCAAACACATCTAGAAATTGTCATTTTCAAAAATAAAAGTTTTGAAAATGGCCAATTTCTTTACCTGATTCTGGGATGCACTTTCAAAAAATCTAAGGACTCCTTTTACTAAGCTGCGGTAGTGGTTTTAGCGCATTGCCACACGTGCTACACGCTAACGCCTCCATAGAGCTGGCGTTAGTATTTTTTGTGTAGCACAGGATTAGCGCGCGCTAAAACGCTAGCATAGTTTAGTAAAAGGAGCCCTAAATTTGGATTTAGATGACATATTGAAAATGCCCCTCCACATCTGCATAAGATCAGTTTTGAAATGGCATTTGGGAGGGATGGGGGCAGGAGGGAGCAGCAGATTCTCAATGGCATAGATCTGCCACTATAGTTTACACCCTACAAAGATCCCAGGTTTTTTTTTCCAGGCTATTAGAGCTCTCTCTGGGCTTGAAAAAGATTGAATTCTCATTCCTGACCTTCTGCTGTTTGTAATTGAAGTTTCATGTTATAGGTCAGTGAATTTTTCTTCTAATTTCTCTGTATGGTTGATTTGTAGTGCCAGAGGTTAAGCTTTCAGCGGTTGCTCCTGGACCAGCGTTTTGGGTGGCACAGTGAAATAATGAAGTTCATTCTGCTTGGGGTCTTGTACTTTGTGCAGGGGATACCTTATGGCTTGCAGTCCAGTTTGTTACCTATATATCTACGAGGGGTGGGACTCTCCTTTACCCATATCAGTCTGATCAAAGCCCTCTATTTTCCCTGGATTCTGAAGATCCTTTGGGCCCCTTTTGTGGATCAGTATTGGACTAAGAAAACCTGGCTCATGTTAAGTATGTGTGGCCTAGGATTAATCTGCTTGGTGTGTACACTTCTGACACCAGAACTGGATTTCTTGTTGCTGGCTGTCATAATGCTCCTGATGAACTTCTTAGCATCTGTCCAGGATATTGCTGTGGATGGGCTGGCAGTGAAAATTCTGAACCGGAAGGAGCTGGGATATGGAAGCACCATCCAGGTGGTTGGATACAAGTTGGGCTCGGTTCTTGCAGGTGGTGGATTCCTTACAGTGATGCATATGTTAGGATGGAATATCCTTTTTTTGATGTTGGCTTCTGTGTACTTCCTAGCCATCCTGTACACTTGGATATCACCTGAGTTTGTTGTAATCCCCAAGAATTCTACTCTCAAGAGTCTGAGAGCTAAGGATAAAACTTTGAATGCTTCTGAAATACCAAAGGAGCTGCTTTGTGTTCCAGGAACCCTCTGGACCCTTGGTTTTGTCTTAAGCTACAAGTTGGGTGAGTATTCCACCTCTAGACTTGCACAAGTGAAAGCTTTATTTAAAAGAGTTAGCAGTGTAAAACTTGGTAGCCTACAGTACATATGATGATATATTCCCCTTAGGGTTGAATTGACTAGGGGTTTTAGCACAGCAGCAGCACATCTATTAAAGCTATTTTCTGGGCTCTTTCTGTCAAAGAAGCATTTTGTGGATAAGAGGTTGGGGCTAGGGAAAGGAGGTGGGTTTAAATGGAACCAGCCATGTTTCTAACAGTTACTACTTCTGTGCCTGCTGTTAGACTGCTGGAGAGGAGGTGTCTGATTTAGGAACAGTGCAAATAAAGAGCGAATAAATCGCACAAATAAAATCCATAAAATATTTATTCACCACAACATTCAGTTAAAACCTAATAGCCCAACAAAGATATATTTTTCCCACACATGTTAATAGAACTCATGAAAACGTAAACTAATAAAATAAAAACTGATTAAAACATGTTGCTTTTGGGGGTTTTGCCAGGTACTAGTGACCTGG
Source organism: Geotrypetes seraphini (assembly GCF_902459505.1). Lineage (NCBI taxonomy): Eukaryota > Metazoa > Chordata > Amphibia > Gymnophiona > Dermophiidae > Geotrypetes > Geotrypetes seraphini. Next base: position 9,403,223 of record NC_047085.1, read on the forward strand.
ATTGGCTACTGTGAGGACATGTTACTGGGCCAGATCGACCATTGGTCTGACCCAGTAAGGCTATTATTATATTCTTAAGTGTTTAAATACAACTAACAAGACATGGAAAACTGAATATATAAATAAATGTGTCACTGAATTGTTAAATAACTAAATGTTAACTACAGTAATGTAAGACAATGTTGGAGGTGAAATAGAGACAACCTACCCAAGTGGTATGTTCAGGTTGCCTCACCTACTTGGTAAAAATTAAAAAGCAATGAATACAAAACCATAAGCATTCAATACAAACACATAGTCAAGGAGTAAGACTTGACTATATGAAAAAAAAAATTACTTAAGAACATAAGAATAGCCTTTATCCCAGGACAAGCAGGCAGCATATTCTCACATGTGGGTGACGTCATCTACGGAGCACGGACAGCTTTTCAAGCAAACTTGATTGAAGATTTCAAGTTTGCTAGTGCTGCACCACGCATGTGTGTGCCTTCCTGATCCACTAGAGGGCGCATCCCCTCCTCATGGTCTTCAGTTCTTAGTTTTCCGCGGAGCCAGAAAGCCCTGTCTCTCTTCTCTGCGTTCTTATAAGTGCCTTTCTAGCACCGCGGCTTCTTTATTTTGTTAGGGAGTCGCTGTGCGTTTGTTGATTGATCGTGTATTTCTTTGTTTCAAAAAAAAAAAAAAAAAAAGGACTTTTTATTGTGTTTCTGCTGGCTCCACTGGCAGGCCCTTCTTGGGCCTCAGCCATGCGGCTAGGCCTCATTTGGCTGCAGCTGTATTTTCTTCTTCCCTGGCCTCTCTCTGGGCTTACCTCGTGTGAGCAGGATGGCCAGGACCATTTTTCCTTCGTTGGAATCGGACTGAGTAGCTTCGATCCCCGGTAAGTCTTCTTTCTTTCTTTCTGTTCTTCTAGCTGCGTTACCTCGGTAATGCCAGGCATCGAGTGCAGTCGTGCCCGCCTCTACGAGACCTTCGAAGCGTGCTTCCTTTCATGGGAATACTCATCTCGAGGTTGCCCTTTATGGAGCGCACTGCTGCACCTTTATTACCAATTTCATTGGTACGGTGCCGACTTCTGAACCTCGATGTGCCTCGACGTCGACTGGGGCTTCGCGCCTCGCCCTCGACTGGGGCTTCGCGCCTCGCCCTCGACTGGGGCTTCGCGCCTCGCCCTCGACTGGGGCTTCGCGCCTCGCCCTCGACTGGGGCTTCGCGCCTCGCCCTCGACTGGGGCTTCGCGCCTCGCCCTCGACTGGGGCTTCGCGCCTCGACCTCGACTGGGGTTTCGCGCCTCGACGTCGACTCCGGCTTTGTGCCTCGACGTCGACTGAGGCTTTGTGCCTCGACGTCTACTGCGGCTTGGTGCCTCGACGTCGACTGCGGCTTGGTGCCTCGACGTCGACTGCGGCTTGGTGCCTCGACGTCGACTGCGGCCCTGTGCCTCGACGTAGGAGGCGGCTTGGTGCCTTTACGTCGTCTAAGGCTTTGTGCTTCGACTTTCTGCCTCGATGTCGACTGGGGCTTGGTGTCTCGATGTCGACTGAGGCTGGGTGTCTCGACGTCGACGGATGCTTTGTACCTTCAACGTCGGCTGCGGCCGTGTGCTCCACGTCACTTGGCGCTTGTGCTTCGACGGCGCCTGAGGCTTGTGCCTCGACTGAGGCTGGGGGCCTCATTGTCGGCTGGAGATCTGTGCCTCGTCGTTGCCGAGGCTTCGTGTCTCGCCGTCGACTGGAGCTTTGTGACTTGACGTCGCTTGGGGCTTTGCCCTTTGGTTGGCGGTGGCCTTGTGTCTCGATGTCGACTGTGGCTTGGTGCCGCAACGTCGCTGGGGGCTTTATATCTCGGCAGCGGCTGAGACTTTGGGCCTCGGCGTCGACTGCGGGTTTGCACCCCGTTATCGACGGGGGCTTAGTGTCTCGACGTCGTCTGGGGTTCTGTGCCTCGGCGTCTCCGGCTCCTGTTCGAAAGGGTTCCCCGCTTTCTCTTCGGTTCATTCCGGGCAGCCGTGACGGAATCTTGTAATATGGAGTTTGGTTGCCTGGAGGAGACTCTCTCCCTGCTCCGGCTCTATTGCTCCTGCCATGCGTTATCTCGTTTGGCGCAGAGTGTGGCTGAGGATCCGAACCTCCAGGATCGTCTCGCCACTTTTACTTGCGTGAGTTCTGCGCTTCTTGAGGACTCTCTTGCGGTGGCCACTAACCGCCTCTCAGAACGCGACCGGTCCTTCGCCTATCGGGACGCCTTCAGCTGAATCCCGTCTGCCTTGGTGGTTTGGACTCCTTCTCCGGAGGGGCCCTCCGGATACCTTTCTTGTGTTCTCGGACTCCTTCGCAGCAGCCGCAATAGCTGCAGCAGCGCCGGGTTATGGTCCAGTCGCTGGCTTCAGCGACTCCTGGCCGTCTTTTTGACTATTCTCGCATAGCTTCCGGGCTGCTCTCCTTCTGGGATTCCTCCCCTCCCTTCGGGAGGGGTGTCTCCATGTCTACGCACCGGGAGTATAGCCTCGCTTCTGTCGGTTGGGCATTCCCATCCTCCCATCTGCGTCTGGTCCAGGCCCTTCGTGACCTGCACTAGTTCTAGTCCGGGAGTGGTTCAGACTCTGCCCGCCCCAGTCTCGGGAGTCCGTCAGGGCGGACCTGGACCCAGTTTGTCTGCGCTCCTTCTTGTCTCTGCCTCAGGGGGTGGTCCTTGTTTGTTTATGCCGGAAGGTGGCCCCTCTGTCCTCGGTCCGCCTCCGGTCTTTTCTGCCTCGGCAGTCCACCTGTCTGCGCTTGAGTCAGCTGGTGTCTCTGCAGTCTTCGGCCTCGGCCGAGCTGATGCTGATCCTTTTGGGATCATGGGTCTCCACGGTTCATGTCCCGATGTTCGCCTGGTTTCATCTTCGTGTTCCCCGCTGGACCCGAGCATCTCAGTGGTGGTAGGATCGGGATCCCGCTTCCAAGCACATTGTGGTGCCTCCCTCCTTGACACGCTTGTTTCGTTGGTGGGCCACCTCTTCGTATCCCCGCATTAGAAGGTTCTGCCGATGGACTCCTCGGCATAGGCTTAGGGGTGCACCTCGACGGCCTTCGGACTCAGGGTCTTTGGTTGGGTGCGGGCCGTCGCAGCCGCATCAATCTGCTGGAGCTCCGGGCCATTTATAATGCCGGGGTGGATTTTCGATATTGGTTGCAAGATTGCGGGGTCCTGGTGCGTCCCGACATCCCGGTGGCGATGTATTCTGTGACCAAGCCAGGGTGTACAGGTTTCCTGTTACTTTGCAGGGGAGCCCTTCGTCATTGGCAGGGGGCGTTACACCACTACTTATTTCTTCGGGCGGTGTATTTCCGGGGCGAGCAGCATTGTCTGGTGGACACGTTGAGTCGCCCTTCTCGGCCGCATGAATGGTCGCTCCATTCTCAGACTCTGCGGCATGTGGTTGTTCAGTGGGGAACCCCACAGGTAGTTCTGTTCGCTTCGCCCCTCACTCACTGGTTGCCTCGATATTGCTCGAGTATGTTCTCCCGGGTTCGCATCGAGGTGGATGCTTTCCTTCTCGATTGGATGGGCAGGTTCCTCTATGCGTTCCCTCCCTTTACTCTGATTCTCAGATCTTTGATGCACCTCCTGTTGGGCTGCGCCACCATGATCTTGCTGGCTCCTCTGTGGCCCTGACAGCTGTGGTTCTCCCTGCTCCTTCAGCGTGTCAGGGAGCCTCTGCTTTTACCTATGTTCCCTTCTCTGCTGTCTCAGTGTTGAGGTTTCTGTTGCCTCCCAATCTGCAGTCTCTACACTTATCAGCTTGGTTCCTCGCAACGTGCCTCCCTCCTTCTGTTTCTCTCAGTCGGTGGGGATATTCTCGAGGCTTCTTGTATGGGCTCCACTCGGCAATGCTTTTCCCAGAAATGCTCCTGATTTGCTGCGTGGTGTGCTGAGCACTGCATGGATCCACTCTCTGCCTCCTTCCCTTCAGTACTGGATTTTCTGTTCCACTTGTCTCGGTCTGGTCTCAAATCGACATCTATCCGAGTCCACCTCTGTGCGATTGCTGCCTTTCCTTGGCCGCTGGATGGGAATCCGTCCATCCGACGGTTTCCCGCTTTCTGAAGGGTCTCTTCAATGTTCATCCTCCGCTCAAGCCCCCTCCGGTGGTTTGGGATCTTAGGGTGGTCCTGGCTCAATTGGTGAAACCTCCGTTTGAACCCATTGATAACGCTCTTTTGATCTGTTTCACCTGGCGGGTGGTATTCCTGGTTGGTCTCACGTCTGTTCGTAGAGTCCGTGAGCTGCAACCTCTGGTTGCGGACCCGTCTTCTGCTGTATTTTATCAGGACGCAGTGGTCCTGCGTACTCATTACAAGTTCTTGCCCAAGAAGGTTTCGGACTTTCATCTCAATCGTTCCATTGTTCTTCCGGTCTTTTTTTCCGAAGCCCCACTCTCATCCTGGCGTGGTGGCGCTTCATACGATTGACTGTAAGAGGGCGTTGGATTTTTATCTTCAACGCACTCAGTCTCATCAGACGGTTCCTCAATTGTTTTTGTCCTTCGACCCTACTTGGGTGGGACGCCCTGTTTCCCAGCGCACCTCGTCCAACTGGTTGGCTGCTGGTTTGCTACGCTTAGGCTGGTCTCGCGCTGCATGGTCGAGTCCCGGGACATAGAGTCCGAGCGATGGCGGCTTCTGTAGCTTTCCTCAGGTCAACGCCTATCGAGGAGATTTGCAAGGCTGCCACTTGGTCTTCGGTTCATTCTTTCACCTCCCACTACTGTCTGGATACTCTGTCCAGGAGCGACGGCCGGTTTGGCCAGTCGGTTTTGCGTAATCTGTTTTCTTGAATTGCCAACTTCCCTCCGTCCCTTTTTGGTTAGCTTGGAGGTCACCCACATGTGAGAATATGCTGCCTGCTTGTCCTGGGATAAAGCACAGTTACTTACCGTAACAGGTGTTATCCAGGGACAGCAGGCAGATATTCTCACAACCCGCCCGCCTCCCCAAGGTTGGCTTCTTTGCTAGCTATCTAAACTGAAGACCATGAGGAGGGGATGCGCCCTCTAGTGGATCAGGAAGGTACACACATGCGTGGTGCAGCACTAGCAAACTTGAAATCTTCAATCAAGTTTGCTTGAAAAGCTGTCCGCATCGGGGCTCCGTGGATGACGTCACCCACATGTGAGAATATCTGCCTGCTGTCCCTGGATAACACCTGTTACGGTAAGTAACTGTGCTTATTGGTTCAGACCAATGGTCCATCTAGCCCAGTATCCCATCCCATCTTCACGGAGGCCAATCCAATTCACAGGTACCTGGCAAAAACCCAAATAGTAGCAGCTTATTGCAGTAAATCTGCTGATATTGACTCGCTGTTGCTTATAATCTCCAAACCCAAGGGGGTCAGAGGTGAAATTATAAAAATCTTATTAAAGCCTCATAAGAACATAAGAATAGCCTTACTGGATCAGACCAATGGCCATCAAGCCCAGTAGCCCTTTCTCACAGTGGCCAATCCAGGTCACTAGTACCTGGCCAAAACCCAAAGAGTTGCAACATTCCATGCTACCAATCCAAGACAAGCAGTGGCTTCCCCATGTCTTTCTCAATAACAGACTATAGACTTTTCCTCCAGGAACTTGTCCAAACCTTTCTTAAAACCAGCTACACTATTCGCTTTTACCACAACCTCTGGCAATGCGTTCCAGAGCTTAACTATTCTCTGAGTGAAAAAATATTTCCTCTTGTTGGTTTTAAAAGTATTTCCCTGTTACTTTGAAGGAGTCTGGAACTGGTTTTCCAAGTGTTGAACTGAGTTTTCTCTTTAATAAAATGCTGAATTATGTTTAGCTGCAGACCTAACTTATCTCATGTTCTAGCCTGCCTGTACTGGGTGTTAGCTTGGACATTCTAACTTCTTATGGCTATCTCAGCATAAACGACATGCAACAGAAAGACTGCAGGGCCTAGATAAGTGACTTGCTAGTGACCTGCTAGTGTGAGCTGAGGACCAATGAATGTTAAGAAAAGTAACACGTGAAAAGTATTTTCTAGAATTCAGTTGTATAGCCAGAAGAATGTATAAATATCTCTGTAACGTCCTGTTTTCGGCACTTCTGAAGCCAGCTTGGAGCTTGGGAGTCGCATACGTATGCTAATAAACTATCTGTGCCTTCTTCAAGTCTCTAGGTTTTTTGGCTGCCCAAAGTGACCTTTCAACTTCATAGAATGTCCCCTAGTCTTTGCAATTTTTGACAGAGTGAAAAATTGATCCACTTGTACCCGTTCTACTCCACTCAGGATATTGTAGACTTCAATCTTATTTCCCCTCAGCTGTCTTTTCCAAGCTGAAGAGCCCTAACCTTTTTAGTTTTTCCTCATACGAGAGTTCTATCCCCTTTATCATCTTGGTCACTCTTTTTTTTAACATTTTCTAGTGCCACTATATCTTTCTTGAGATAAGAAGACTAGAATTGAATGCAGTACTCCAGATGAGGTTGCACCTTGGATGCAAGTTGTTTCTTGGATGCCTGTCAGCCCTTGGGGGCTGAAAAGAATTCAGTATAATATGTTACTTTTCTGCAGGAGTACCGTAGTTTCTGAGCCCTTTTGAGGCCTTTGTTGGCTGGTTGTAGTTGATGTTCTAATATTACTTCTTGAGCAGAACGGTTGTTGCCGAACTTGATTGCCATGGGTGTCTCTAGTTCACGTTTCTGTAGTGGCTCTGGTGCTTGGGTAGTAACTATAGGTGGAGCTAAGAAGCTGTTGTGAAGTACAACAAAGGCACAGAGAAAAAATCCAGGCTGGATTCCTTCTGCAGATAGCACACAATCATGGGAACACTACCCATATGTCTAGAATGTCTCACCTATCTACTGGAAAAGAGCTTACCAGGATAAGTACATAATCTCTATATGTTTATGAGTAGGTGGGGATTATTGCCGCATGAGTGGCAGAGATCAAAAACTGGGATGGCTGGTTGGTAGAGGACCCTTCTCATGACTCCTAGGCTACCAGGGATTATATCTATATTTGTGTGTGTTTCGGGAGGAGGGAAGGGAAATGTTTGTCTTCATTGTTGAGCCTGCCATGTCAATGTTATTTTGGCCACAAGCACGTGATAACAGTTCTGCATACTAAAATTGCACTTGTTTAGCACATTTTGGTGAATAGACTTCAATGTTACTTCTTGTAGAGGAAGAGAACCAAAGGAAAAGGAAGGTCCAACCTTATCTGCAGTGAAAAAACCAACCAGGAGCAAACAAACCAAAACTGCAGATATGTACAACGATGTAGGCAAAATTTATTGTGACAACCAAAGTATATCTAAAAACCTTTTTACCAAATAGGGGACCCAACACGGTCCGTGTTTCGGACAACCTTCATCAGGAGTCCATGGTAGAAAAGGAAAGAGAAATGTGTCACAAAAAATTGCAGTAGAAAAAAACGGATTGTATGTATCGCCGAGGGTCACCGAATATTGTGAAATCTCGCTAAAGGGTCACCGAATATTGTGAAATCTCGCTAAAGTTACTTTAGCGAGATTTCACAATATTCGGTGACCCTCGGCGATACATACAATCCGTTTTTTTCTACTGCAATTTTTTCTAATGCAATTTTTTGTGACACATTTTTCTTTCCTTTTCTAGCATGGACCCCTGATGAAGGTTGTCCGAAACACGGACCGTGTTGGGTCCCCTGTTTGGTAAAAAGGTTTTTAGATATACTTTGGTTGTCACAATAAATTTTGTCTTCATCGTTGTACATATCTGCAGTTTTGGTTTGTTTGTTATTTGTTGTAGAGGGTCATTTTAAGAGGTGAGTGGCAAGTTCAGTCTAAATTTGTATTCAGTTCTTAGTCTAAGGCAGGTTTGTTCAAGTTCAGTCCTTGAGGGCCACTAACAGGCCAGGTTTTCAGTATATCCCTTATGAAAATGCATGCAAGAGATTTTCATACAATGGAAGTAGTGGGTGGGCAAATCTCTTGTACATATTGATTAAGGATATCTTGAAAACTTGGCCAATTTGTAGCCCTTAAGGGCTGAACTTGGACAAACATGGTTATATGCACGAGGTAAATCTGCATATATTGGGATTGCCAGTGTAACCCATGCATCATTGTGAATGTCTTGAAATCCCAACTGACACTGTGGTTACAAGGAAAGCTTTAGGAAGCCCTATCTTGGTTTCTATACTGGTAAGTAGTGGAACAGTTAAGGGATACATTTTCAAAGGGATTATACAACCAACTTTGGAGTTGGGTGACTAAATTCTCCTCTGGAAAATTTCATGGGGCAGAGGTTCAAAAAGTGGTTGAATAGACATGGAGGAGGAGTTTAGGCTCATGGCACTAGTTTTCTATTCCAGGTGCCAATAGCAATGTCTAGATTTTGATTAATTTTCTGAAAAGAATTCAATTTTAGTTGAAATTGTCTAAATTTAGGAACCCAAACTTTGGTTGCCTAAGTTGAAGTATTTAGAGGGCATGGGCTGAGCTGCTTGGCTTAGCTTAGTCCAAACTGTTCAGCCCAAGACAGTCTATACCAGCTCTCCCTCCATATTCAGGTCTGTTCCTCTTCCCTACCCCAAGGGCCTGTCACTATAAGACTTTTTTAGACAGGACATTGGAATATCAGGCGGGGAAGTTGAACTCCTGGATACATCCGCTGATTCTTCAAGCCTATTCTTATCTTACATTTAGGAAATTATTGAAAACTCACCTATTTGATAAACAAGAAGGTTGATATTTAAGAAGGTATTTTTGATTAGGCTCTGTATTTTAAATGTACTTTTTATCTGATGCTGTATTTAATGGATGTAGTAGTTATAATAGTTGTGGTTTTTGAAATTGTATTTTTTAATTGAAATGTTTCAGTTCTTCTGTTGTGAACTGCCTAGAACTGCTGGTGAGGGAAGTATACAAGAAAATAAAATTATTAATTATTAAAAAAATTATTTGCAGGGGTTAGGTGTAGAGCCAGCCCGAGAATTGCGAAAAATCGCAAATAAGTTTTTCGGCCAGCTCTGACCCACCCCCTGCCTCCCTCCTGCATCCCCGGATCTTACCTGGTGGTCTAACGGTGACGTGGGGCAAGAGCAATCTTCCTATGCTCCTGCCCTGTGCAGAGCCGTGGCTGTCGTGAGTTCCGGTTGTAGTCTCGAGACTACAACGGAAACTCACGGCAGCTATTTTGATGACAGCTCTGCACGGGGCAGGAGCATTGGAAGATTGCTCCTGCCCCGCATCACCGCTAGACCACCAGGTAAGATCCGGGATGCTCATACAGCCTAAAAAATAGAAGAAAACAGACAAAAAAAATTGCAAATAACCGAATCCGCGGATACTGAAACTGTGGATACGGAGGGAGAAGTGTCTGAGAACTTTCATGGGAGTGTGCTCTCAGTTCTGAGAAGACTCTAAAATTAAGTGCCACATCAGAGAACCTCTGGATGCAAGGATTCTAGTGGAACCTGAACAGATGTTCCAACACATCCATCCTATTTGATTGATTCTTTCCTTTGAAGGGGAGAATGGAGCTACAAGTATGTTCCCACTCTTCTTACTGGACCATGGGCTGTCACCAGCAGAGCTCGGATTCTGGAATGGCATGGTGGGAATGATATTCTCCATTGCAGGGTCTTCCCTGGGAGGCATTATCCTAAATAAACAAAGGTAAAAAAAAACATTCTCTTAATTTGAACTTGTGGGAGTTGAAGGAGGAGGGGAGAAGAGAGAGATCTAAAGCAAGACAAGGCACAGTCACAAAGAATATTGTTGGTATTCCAGCTGGTGGAACTGAGCAGGCAGGATTGATGATCATTCATTTAAATCAGAGATTCAGAGGGCAGGGGGAAGTCAGAAAGAGTTCTGGTAGCTAAGATAGGTGGAGGTCACAGGTAGTACTTGTAAGAAGCAGATGTGTGAGCTGCTGTATTAGGATTTGACTTTTCTATCTCATTTTTTGTTTGTTTTTTCCTTGCAGTAATCTGCATGATTTGTTGAGGATATCGTTATTGCTGCGTCTCATAGGTCTCTGTTTCCAGACAATTCTACTTCTTGTTTTCACCACCGACTTTTGGTGTATGATAGGTGAGCAGCAGCCAAAGGGACAGGAATGCCTTGTATGCAGGTAGAGATGGATGGGCAATTTAGCCTTTATCTGTCATCATGTTTCTATGAATATAGGGAAACTGTTGTCTACTGTAATAATATTTTTTGTCTTGCTACACCAGTTCAAATGAGTGAGTTATGCTCTCCACCCAGCAGATATAGATATCGATACACTGTGACATCACAACCAGTATAAAAAGTGTTATAGCCCTGGAACTTGCATTATCCCAGGACAAGCAGGCAGCCTATTCTCACATATGGGTGACATCATCAGCGGAGCCCGAATGCGGAAGCTCGCAAGCAGACTTGCTTGAAGAAACTAGAAGTTTCGAGTCGACCACACCGCGCATGCGCGAGTGCCTTCCTGTCCAGCATAGGGTGCGTCGCCTCAGTTTTCTGCGGAGCCGAGAAGTCCGTCTTTGACTCGTTGTGTTTAACTTTTTTACTACGTGCCTTCTCTACACCGCGGTTTGTGGGTTTTTTTTCTTCATGAATCGCTGTTTTTCTTTTTTTTAAAAAAAATTTTATTTCTTCCATGCGGCTGCCGGAGCAGGCCGCTCGGCCGCAGCCCAAGGGCTTCGATTTTGCGGCGGCTATTTTTCCTCCTATGTCCCGGCTAGCAACGGGCTTCAAGAAGTGTAGCCAGTGCCACCGTGCGATTTCCCTCACGGTCCCACACCGTTGGTGCCTCAAGTGCCTTGGGCTTGACCATCAACCGAAGTCATGCGAGCGCTGTGCTACTCTTCAACCTCGAGCAATTAAACGTCGTCGCATTTTGGTGGAGAAGCTCTTCGGTATGGATTCTTCCTCCACTCCCTCGAATTCGAAGGCAGCCTTGACCGAGATTCCTCCTGCTTCTTCTGCTTCGACCTCGAGCCTCATCAGACCTTCTTCGTTTGCAGCGGCTCTCTTCTCAACAACTCCTGCTGTAACTTCCCCTGTATCCTCAGGTCAAATAGCTCAGCAGAAAGTTCCAGCGGTGGTGCTTAAGGTGCCTAAGACTTCCAAGTCGAAGCACATTTCCACTGCCTCTGTGGAACCTCCAGCCAAAGCAGGTGGTCCGGTTTCAGACGCGGATCCATCCTTGCCGGCTTCTTTCCAGACCATGTTGGAGAAGCAATTTATTCAGTTCCTTACTAATATGGGACCGAAGCTTCTTCCTCTCATCTAGCTTGGGCATTCTGCAGACTCCTGCGAGGTCGAGCCTCTTCCTTTGCCTCAGTCTGAGCTTGCACACGCTTTGCAGGGAGCATAGTCTCTGCGAGTGTCTGGTCTGGCATCTATGCACGTGAAGCAAGGAGCAGAATCTTTGCAAGTGCCTCGGCAGGAATCCTCACACTCTATACAAGGAGCAGAGTCTTTGGGAGTGCATCGAGGTTTCTCCACCAAGCCTCTGGAGCTTCAATCCACAGCTTCCAGTCCTATCCATTCCTTGGTAGCATCGGCTGCTTCTGTCTCCAAGGGGAAGTCTCCTCGATCTTCGAGATCTGCTTCCAAGAACCGTTCTCACCGACGATCGAGGCCTTCATCGAGGCATACTTCCAGGCATAGTTCTTCTAAAGAACGTCCTTCTTCAACTAAGCCTCGATCTATTCCTACTTCTACTAGACCACCAACTCCTCGATCGAAGTCTCCACTTCCACACCTCGAGGATTCAGCGGTTTCGATTGCTTCATCCAAGTCTCCATATTCTTTTGATGCCTTTTTTCCTGCCGAAGCTTCATCTTCGACCCAGGCTGCCTCGACGACTTTGAGTCCTTCTCGAGGCAAAGCATTGGCGGATCAGCTATCTTTTTCATCTTTTCTTCATCAGATGGCTGTTGACTTGGATCTTCAATTAGATGCTGGTTCCAAATACTCTAAGGAGTATCTCGAAGTCATGCATCTTCCTCAACCTCCGGCAGAGTCACTTAAGCTTCCTCTTCACAAGCTTTTGTCTCAGACTTTTGCCAGATGCCTAGAGACTCCTTATACCATTCCAGCTGTTCTAGGCAAATTGGACTCTAGATATAAAACTCTCCATCGCAAAGGATTTGACAACTCACAGTTATCTCACCAATCCCTGCTTGTGGAGTCATCCTTAAAGAGGTCCCATCTTTCCAATGTTTATGCCACTGTTCCTCCTGGAAGGGAAGGGAAAACTATGGACAAATTTGGTCATTGGATCTATCAAAATTCTATGATGTCCTCTAAAGTCCTTAATTATAATTTTCATTTTATTACTTATTTTGAGTTCCTCATTACTCTTTTGCCTAAATTTTTGAGTTATTTGGATACTCAAAAACACTTTGAATTTCAAGAAGTCATAACTTCTCTATCACAACTCAGATTACATCTCCTCCAATCTTCTTATGATGCCTTTGAGTTGTCTGCCAGAACAGCCGCTTGTTCTGTAGCAATGCGCCGCCTCGCTTGGCTTCATACCATTGACATGGATCCTAATCTTCAGGACTGCTTGGCTAATATTCCTTGTGCATGCAATGACCTCTTCGATGAATCTATTGAGGCAGCCACCAAGAAATTGTCTGAACATGAAAAATCCTTCGCTTCTATTGTCATACCTAAGCCAAAGTCAGCTCCTGCTAAACCTGCACGCCCTACTCCAATTTACCAGTGGCGTTTTGCTCCAAGAGCGGCTCAAGTTTCAAGTTTCAAATTTAATAAGATTTGTTATCAGAAGCTGTATCATATATTTCAATGCGTATAACAATTTTCCAATGCTCCTTACAATCGCCCTCCTTCTAAGAAGCAGCAGAATCAGAAACAACAAAAACCCCAACCTTCTGCTGCACTTAAGGCTACACAGCCTTTTTGACTGTTTAAAACGGAGCATAACCTCCACCGTTCTGCTTGGTCGCGTATGGAGCAATTGAGCACTTTTCAGGGGGAGAAGTGCACAATATGGTCCAGACTTGAGGCACTCATGGCCGGCCTGAAAACAGCTGTTCGGCTGGTGCAGTTGTGGAAGTCTTATCAGTATCGGTTGTTGGAGTCCAAGACTCCCAGCCGCTAGTGCCTCGCGGCCGGTACAGCTTTGCAGGGAGGCCCAGTCTTTTCCTGCTGCCCATGGAAGGATTTCCTGGCAGCTGTTTTTTTCTCTCAGCTGATGCCGGCTTTTGCCTTCTTTAGCAGACTAGGACAGTTCAGTCTTTTTTTGGCACATTTTTTGCCGGTTTCCCTCAGATAGCCTCTCCATCTTGTATTTAGCCTCAGGTGCCTTCTCCCTGTTTTGACATAACAGAGACAAGTTACAGCAGAATCCCCTGCTGGGGCAGGGAGTCCTGTGAGGCTGCTGGGGTTCCCCACCCCATTTTCTTTTTGCTTTGTGTAAAGCATATAGGCGGCCAGGGGTCCTACTTGTGTCCAGGGGTCTCGGGGGTTTGTTCCCTCCACACCCCCTGATGTTTTGACCCCTTAATTCTTTTTGCGTCCCCCCTCCTCTTCCCTCATCCTTGCGCCTGCGTACCGCTTCGGACAAGGACTTGTTGTCCGAGAAGAGTTTTGACTAATGCATGAGGGATCACGTGATGCACTGAGCGCGGGCAGACGACGGCTGCCTGAGCTCCCGGGCCCCAAGTCCCGAACAGCCCCGTTACCGATCCCCGGGGACGCGGCGGAGGACGGCGAGTGGTCGTGTGTGGTGTGGGGTGCGCATGGACAGGTTCTTGTCCTCCCCCACGTCGCCGATGGCCACTCGCACCACCAAGAAGGACCGTGATCGCCCGCAGCTAAGCGCGGACAAAATGGCACCGGCCCCATCTTCGGCCATACACCAAATAGCGCCGGAGGCGCTGGCGGCTCTAACAACGGCGGTAACGGCGGCGATACAACCCGGTATGGACCGGCTTTCTGACCAACTGTCCAACTTAGAGAACTTACTAACAGAGACTACCCGCAGAACAACTGTTTTAGAGACCCGGGTCTCTGGCTTGGAAGATACACAGAGCACCCATGAAACTACCTTACAGGAGCTGCAGGCACTTACAAAAAAGCAAGCAGATAGACTGGAGGATTTGGAAAATCGCTCCCGCAGGTCCAATTTGCGTTTTTTAGGCATCCCGGAGACAGTAACTGGACCTAAACTGCTACAGGTCCTGGAGGTATGGCTGACCAATACTTTTGCTTTACGGGAGAGCCTGGGCCCGATACGTTTGGAGCGGGTGCATCGCCTAGGCAGGGAGCAGGCCCGGAAGGCGCGGCCTCGCATGGTCATAGCAAAAGTCTTGAACTACAATCACAAAGTTGAAATACTGCGCAAATATAAACAACTTCGTGAGGACCTTAAGTTTGAAGATTTGGAGGTACGCATTTTTCAAGACTACTCCGCGGCCCTGACCGAGCGCAGGAAGCTATTTTACCCGCTTTGTTCATCCCTGGCAGAAAAGAAAATTCGTTTTCTCTTCTTATACCCAGCTACCTTATGTATACAACATCAGGGTCAATGGCAAGTCTTTGATTCAGCTGTGGAGGCAGCCACTTTTATGAATACCCAAGTGCTCTCCCAGGCGGACCTTACATGACTGTCTACTCATTTCATGGAAGCACTCACTGCATTCTGATGGTTGCACTATGGTTTGGAGGTTTCCGGGATGCTTAGATTCCCAAATGCAGGGAGCTCGGGACTCTTTCTTTCTTATGTTCCTACTTGTTGATATGGACTGGGTTTGTTCAGAATTGCATTCAAGTGGACACAGTTACTGGGATTGTGTACTTAATTTTGCTGTCCACTATAAGTTTAATTGTTACTGGGTTTCTTATGGGCCTAATGTTTTTTGATCTGCGGGTGACTCGGGGCCTGGAGTGGCATTAGTTTGTGATCTCTCACACCTATAGGACCGCCTTGGGGTGGACCTTTAGTTGTGACTGCATACTGATGCGAGAGGGGGGTCGACAGGGGGGAGTGGGTGGGCTGGGCGGGGGGGGTATGGGGGGAGTCCTTTGCTATGTTGGAGGTATGTAAGACAATTTTGGAGGCAGGAGAGTCGGAATTCTGCAGTGGGCAGGCATGTGGTTTTGCAGATACTTCGGCAGGTCCTAAGTAACACATGGCTACCCTGGGTGTGGCTGGGAGCCTGGGGTGGTTGGTTTCTATACACTGTTACTTTTTTGCAAATATTTTCCATTTCCATAGGTCATAGCTAATATTCTGCGCCTAGTGTCATGGAACGTATCGGGCATTACATCCCCTATTAAACGAACCAAAATTTTAACACAGCTCAAAAGACATAACGTAGATATTGCATGTTTGCAGGAAACCCGCCTGACGGACGTGGAACATCAGAAATTGAAGAGGTCCTGGGTGGCTGCAGTCTTTGCAGCCTCTTCCCCTCAAAAACGGGCGGGGGTAGCAATATTAATTCGTAAGACTTTACCCTATACTGCCAGAGTGATTGTAACTGATCAACAGGGCAGATATGTATTGTTACACTTGACGGTAGGAACATATTCCTTTTTTCTTTTGAATGTGTATGCACCTAACAAATATGATCATTCTTTCTTTGAGGGCATTGCAGCATTGTTACTAGAGCGTGTTGGGGAACCAGTCTACGTAGCCGGAGATTTCAATCAAGTCTTAGACCCGAATTGGGACCGATCTACGCCAGGACCGAACACCTGCGTGTCCCACACTAGGGGTATTCCTTATCTCTGTGCCACTTTAGATCTAGTTGACCCCTGGAGACTTTTACACACCACAGAAAGGGATTACACCCATCAATCCAGGGCACACAACACCCAATCTAGAATAGACTATATCCTTACCACGAGTAGGGCCTTTCTGAATGTAGATGCAGCAATGATAGGCCCGACCGTGATCTCGGATCATGCGTTGATTTGGATCGATGTGAATGTGGGTTTTAGTATGTGGGGCCCAGTACACTGGCGTTTTCCTAGTTATTTATTTTCTGATGACCATTTCAAAAATTATTTAACATCTAAGTGGGAAGACTTTCTTGAATTTAATGGTAAGCATTGCGACAATCCGACGCTGTTTTGGAGCACCGCTAAGGTAGTGCTCCGAGGAGATTGTATAGCTTATGTCGTAGTGCGAAACCGTCGTTTGTCTCGAGGTATCCTTAACTTAGAAAAGGAACTAGCATCCGCCAAATGCCATTATACACAATACCCGACACGAACTAATAGGGAACGCTTAATATCGGTGGAATCGACCCTTAATTCGTATATACATGAGCGAACAGTCAAAATGCTTCTATATCAAAAATATCGTTACCACCGCTACGGTAATCGGGCTGGGAAATTGTTGGCACGGCTGACTGCACAGGCCAGGGGACATCGATACGTGTTGGGATTGAGGGACGATAAGGGACGTCTGCAACATTCTACTGCTCACATTGCCCAGACTTTCCATTCTCACTTTCAGAGTATTTATGGTCGCCAGGACTCGGGAACAGTATCCCTTATTAGGGATTATATAGCAGATTCTGGTTTGTTGCCACTCTCTGACCCAGATATAGAATATCTTAATACACCCATTACCCCTAAAGAATTGCAAAATGCAATCCAACTCCAAAGGAATTTTTCTGCTCCAGGGCCGGATGGCTTCACGGCAGAATTCTATAAGATTTTATCAGTTCAACTAGGTCCCTTTTTGCGGGAATACTATTCTCAGACCATACAGGATGAACACTTTCCCACTGAAGCAAATGAGGCCTTAATCACTCTGATATTGAAACCAGGAAAAGAGAGCGCTGCTCCCGAGTCCTATCGTCCCATTTCTCTTTTAAATGTGGACATTAAAATTCTTTCTAAAATATTAGCCGATAGACTAGCTACTCTTTCCCCGAATATTATTGCACCGGCACAGGTAGGTTTTGTGAAAGGCAGACAGGCAGTACATAATGTTCGAAAGGCCCTATTATCACTGGCCCATACACAATCCCATAATACACAGATGTTGCTGCTTAGTTTAGACGCAGCCCAAGCTTTCGATCAAGTCAATTGGGATTATTTATTTGAGGTGTTTGACTATATGGGGATGACAGGTTGGTACGCCAGAGCGATACGCACATTGTACTCGACACCGAGGGCGAGATTGCTTGTTAATGAGATCATTACAGCCCCTATTTTAATTGAAAGGGGTACCCGACAGGGGTGCACTCTGTCTCCCCTCCTCTTTTTGCTATACTTGGAGCCATTTCTCCGGACAGTGACTCTGGACCCTGACATAGTGGGAGTGGACTTTGGGGACTGCACTATCAAAGTGTTAGCTTTTGCAAACGATTTATTATTTACACTGACTAACCCCACTCATTCCATTGCTCATCTGCTGCAGGCGCTAAGGGAATTTAGATTCTACTCGGGCTTTACTTTGAATTATCAGAAATCTATAACTCTAGCTAGTCCGGCGGCTCTACAGCAGACATGGGTGGGAGAGTTTCCTTTTGCATGGGCGACAACATCGATTCGCTATTTGGGAATTTGGATTCCCAGAGACCTCAAAACTCTTTACGACAGTAATATTAATTCCCTCATGCAGGACACCTTACAACATCTACAAAATTTGTCCTCTTTCCCACACTCAGTAGCGGGACGGGTGGCTCTTTTTAATATGGTGCTCTTTCCCAAATGGTTATATCGCTTTCAGGTGTTACCAATACTCCTCTCCTATACTCATAATACACGTTTAATTAAAGGTTTACAATGTTTCTTGTGGGGGGGTAAACGACCCCGTATGCAATTTCTTAGGATGTGCTTACCTAGGGAACGAGGGGGCTTTGGTTTATTAAATGTCCGTTGGTACGCACTGGCATGCCAGATGCGACATCTCAATGATTGGTTTAGGGGGACATCAGATTTCTCTGCTACTCCTTTGGAATTATCTTTGTTGGCTCCGTACCATGTAATGCATGTAGCGGACCCACAGATACGTCCTTTGGTGTCTCCCTACCCGATATTTGCGCTGGTGCAGCGAACCTGGAAGTGGGTATGTAAAACAGCAAAGTTGTCTTCTGAGGTTTCCTGCTATTTACCCATCCAGGGCAATGGAGCCTTTCTGCCTGGACTGCAAAATACATCCTTCCAGAGGTGGAGTACGCTGGGATTATCTTTTCCACCTGTTTCTGGAGGAGGGGAGAATAGCCACCTTTGCGGAATTACGTCAGACATTTGATTTACAGCCAACTGACTTTTTTGCTTATTATCAAATCCGATATTATGCTCAGTCTCTACCTGGGGAACACCTAACTGAAGATACCCGGGAGGCTCTCTCGGAACTTTTCAGTCTTTCTGCACAACAGAGGGTTCCGCTTCGTTTTCACATTGTGGGAGTCCGGGACTGTCAATCGAGCACTAATTTGGCCATCTTGGCGACAACATGGGCAGAGGACTTGCAATGCACTTTAACAGACCAGCAGTTGCAGCGGGTTTTGAAACATATTCAGAAGGTCTCTCCTAACATTACGCATTGGGAAATGCAATTAAAGATAGTCTTGCGACTCTACATCCCGCCGGAACGAGCAGCTCGGATGGGGATTACTGCATCTCACTCCTGCCCGAAATGTGATCAGGCTCACGCTTCTTTAGGCCATATGCTCTGGACTTGCCCTAAAATTTTACAGTTTTGGAGATATTTGGGACACTACATTACGATGCTATGGGGGAGGCGATGGCTTCCACAACCAAGAGCATTATTCGGATTCTACAATATAGCCACGCCTAAACCCAAAGGCATGTCGGCTTTCATCACTAGAGCGCTTTTGATGGGGAAAAAAGCAATACTTACTAACTGGCTGTCCCGCGATCCCCCATCTTATGCACAGTGGCGATCCCTGATGATAATCCATGCTACACTGGAACGCAGAATGGTGGGAGCCTTGGATCGTGGCCTTGGTCGTAGATTCAGTCTGACCTGGGAATGTTTCTGGCAGGATCTTACTCCGCATGCCCGCAGCAGATTATTGAACCTCTAAGTTTGACTCTTGCTCTCAATTTTTGTTGTGGTACTGGACTCCTGGGGTGGGAAGGGATATTGGGGGGGGGGGGAGGAAGGTTGATAGTTGTTCTGTTTTAATAACAAAAGCCTATGCTGTTTGTACTGGTGTGCTTTACTATTTTTATAATAAAAACTATTTGACCATAACTAATGCATGAGGACCTGGACCCTTGGGGACACCTACAGGATCCTCTCGAGGGGATGGCCGCTGGTACCGGGAACTTATTTTTTTCTGTCTACCATCGAGGAGGTGTTTGAGGTGGGGCTTTTTTAGAGGGACAATCTCTCAGATCTGATTCAGCAGATCTCCTCGGTGTTGCGCTTTGAGGAGGCGCCGCCTGCGACCCCGAGTGTGGAGGACCTTCTTCTTTGGGGGATTTCATCTGCTTCCCTCTCTTGTCCAATACATCCAGTTTTTATTTCTGGATTTTATCCTGGCGCAGTGGACTTTGCCAGATGCATCTTTCAGTTTGTGTGCTCTTTGGCTTGTTTGTATCCCGTCCCGGTGGGGGATAGGGCTACCTTAAAGTCGCTAGTGATGGACGCGTTGGTCTCAGCTTTTGCTATGCAGCATACTGTGCCCGTTGAGAGCAGTTCTGTCTTAACAGACTCTGAGGAACGTAAGTTGGAGACAATTTTTAAGAAGAATTTTGATGTGTCTGCCTGGGGATCCAGGCAGCTATTTGTGTGGGCCGAGCAAGTCCTTGACAGTGAGTCTGATGGTCAGGAGGTGGTGAAGATTCAGATGGCTGCCTCTTTCCTCTCAGATGCTCTCTATGACTTCTTGCGGTCATCTGTCAAATCCATAGCTATGCATCAGACCTTTTGGCTTCGGGCATGGTCGACGGACCCGGTGTCCATCTCTAAACTCTCTAAATTTTCTTTTTTGGGGGTCCTTATTGTTTGCCAGAGGTTTGGGACTGGTTAGTTCAAACTCTGATGGACTCTAAAGTGCCCTGCCTGCCTGAAGACATTGCTTGCCAGGCTCTTCAAGGTAGCACTGCTCAGGGAAGTCTGCAAGATTTCCGCAGGTACCGCCCTGAGCTTGGGACTGCTCACTACTAGAGAATGACATGGTGGCTGTTACTTGTGGCTAGCCGCCAAAACCTTGGGGTAAAAATAGTGTTCACCAAAGCTTCATGGACAAGGCCATTCACTGCTCCATGGAGCGGTGAATGGTCTTGTCCCCGCAGTTAAGGAGGGAACGCACGCGGTCACCTATCATGCTCCCTCCATCCTTACTGATCACTGCCGCCACCCTGTCCATACATCTCCCTACTCGCTCCCTGCCCCTTACCTTCGTGGCCGGCGATTTCTAAATTGCCTTCCTATGAGCAGCCGGAGCATTAAAGGCAGATTGACCTCTCTGGCAGCAGGAGCCATGGCTGCAGAGATAGGGGGGGGGTGAAAGTGCCACAAAGGTAAGGGGAAGGGAGGGAGAAAGGGAGGAAAGGTGGGGTGGAGAGGAACAGACGCTGAAGGGAACTGGGGAAGGTGGGGGGAGGGAGGAATAGATGCTGAAGGAAACTGGGGAAGGTGGGGGGAAGGAGGAACAGATGCTGAAGGGAACTGGGGAAGGTGGGGGGAGGGAGGAACAGATGCTGAAGGGAACTGGGGAAGGTGGGGTGGAAAGGAACAGACGCTGAAGGGAAATGGGGAACAGAAGTCGCTAGAAGGGAAGAAGACAGAGATGCCAGACTATAGGGGGAGCGAAGAAGATGGGTGCCAGACCAATTTGGGGGGGGGTAGGGGGTGGAGGGGAGATGGAATGGAGAAGCACAGTAACAGAGCAAATGGAAGATGCAGAGAGAAGGCAGACAGTGGATTGAAGGAATTGAATGAGGAGAAGATGAGGAAAGCAGAAACCAGACAACAAAGGTAGAAAAAAAATTTTCTATTTATTTATTTTTATATTTTTTTTGCTTCAGCATAAAGTAGTATATTAGTTGTGTTGATAAAAATTTATAAACAAAGCCCTGCCAGCTGAACATCTCTTTCTCTAGTTCAGCAGCCAGATCTTTGATTTATAAGGAAGGAATATGCTAAATATTGCAGTACTGAGGCTTGTATGGCTGCAGGAACGGTGGTCACGGGGACGGGGCAGTGACGGGGGCAAATTTTTGCCCCGTGTCATTCTCTACTCACTACCTAACCTCTAATTTTGCCAGGGGTCGTTTCTTCAGTGACAGGCTCCGTTGGTTCCCCCGCTGTCCATCCTGTCCAATGACTCTGTGCCTGCGCCCCCTCTGATTCTGGTGGGTGCTCAGCTGGAGGTGATTCAGGACGGTTCTGCTTTGCAGTTTGCCCATTCCCTGCCATATCATTTTCTGGCTTCTCCTTGTCATGCAGCGTGGAAGAAACAGGTTTTTCGCCAGATCCTTAAAAGATTGCTAGATCTCAGAGCTGTGGTTCCAGTGCCCCCTCAAGAGTCAGGCACCAGCAGGTACTTGATTTACTTTGTAGTGTCCAAGAAAGAGGGGACTTTTCGACCCATCTAAGTTTTGAAGGGGGTCAACAGGGCTCTCACAGTTCCGTCTTTTTGCATTGAGACTCTAAAATTGGTGATTCTGGTGGTTCAGCTGGGGGAGTATCTCACCTTTCTCGACCTGATAGAGGCCTACTTGCACATTCCAATCTGGACCTCCCATCAGCGTTCCTTTGTTTTACGATCTTGGGCCAGCACTTTCAGTTCTGTGCGCTTTCTTTTGGTCTGGCCACAGCTCCCCAGACATTCACCAAGGGTATGGTGGTTGTCGCGTTGGCAGACAGAAGGCATTCTGATGCATCCTTACCTGGTTGATTCGCGCAAAACATAAGAACAAAAGAATTGCTGCTGCTGGGTCAGACTGGTGGTCCATCATGCCCAGCAGTCTGCTCACGTGGCGGCCCTCTGGTCAAAGACTAGCGCCCTAACTGAGACTAGCCCTACCTGCATACATTCTGGTTCAGCAGGAACTTGTCTAACTTTGTCTTGAATCCCTGGAGGGTGTTTTCCTCTATAACAGCCTCCGGAAGAGTGTTCCAGTTTTCTACCACTCTCTGGGTGAAGAAGAACTTCTTTTCATTTGTTTGGAATCTATCCCCTTTTATCTTCAGAGAGTGCCCTCTTGTTCTCTCTACCTTGGAGAAGGTGAACAACCTGTCTTTTTCTACTAAGTCTATTCCCTTCAGTATTTTGAACGTTTTGATCATGTCCCCTCTTATTCTCCTCTTTTCAAGGGAGAAGAGGCCCAGCTTCTCTAATCTCTCACTGTACGGCAACTCCTCCAGGCCCTTAACCATCTTAGTCGCTTTTCTTTGGACCCTTTCGAGTAGTACCATGTCCTTCAGGTACGGCGAGTAGTGCTGGACGCAGTACTCTAGGTGAGGGCGCATCATGGACCGGTACAACGGCATGATAACCTTCTCCGATCTGTTCGTGATCCCCTTCTTTATTACTCCTAGCATTCTGTTCTCCTTTTTCGCCGCCGCTGCACATTGCGCGGACGGCTTCATCAACTTGTCGATCAGAACTCCTAAGTCTCGTTCCTGAGAGGTCTCTCCAAGTACCGCCCCGGACATCCAAGTTTCCAAGTTTATTATAAAAATTTGATTAATCGCCTATCACATTTTCTAGGCGATGTACAATTTCATAAATAATTAAATAGGGGTGACAAATCTAACAAACAATATTCAAAATGAATTAAAACTAATAAATACAAACTTTGCTATACATAGTTTAACTTATACATATACAGTGGTGCCTCGCATAACGGACGCCTCGCACAGCGAACGCTGCGCACAACGAACTTTATGTCTTGATCCGTACAACGAACTTCGTTTCACACAACGAAGTCGCCCGAGCTGCATCCTTCCGCGCAGGCACTGCGCTTAACTGCCCTCTCTCCGCCTGGTTCCCTCTTGCCCCCCCCCCGACTCCCCGACACGATCGGGGCAAGAGGGAGCTCAAGCCCTCTTGCCCCCCCCGACTCCCCGACACGATCGGGGCAAGAGGGAGCTCAAGCCCTCTTGCCCCCCCGACTCCCCGACACGATCGGGGCAAGAGGGAGCTCAAGCCCTCTTGCCCCCCCCGACTCCCCGACACGATCGGGGCAAGAGGGAGCTCAAGCCCTCTTGCCCCCCCGACTCCCCGACACGATCGGGGCAAGAGGGAGCTCAAGCCCTCTTGCCCCCCCGACTCCCCGACACGATCGGGGCAAAAGGGAGCCCAAGCCCTCTTGCCCCGCCGATTCCCCAACTCCCCGACAATATCGGGTCAGGAGGGAGCCCAAGTCCTCCTGGCCACGGCGACCCCCTAACCCCACCCTGCACTACATTACGGGCAGGAGGGATCCCAGGCCCTCCTACCCTCGACGCAAACCCCCCCTCCCCCCAACGACCGCCCCCCCAAGAACCTCCGACCGCCCCCCCAGCCGACCCGCGACCCCCCTGGCCGACCCCCACGACACCCCCAACCCCCTTCCCCGTACCTTTCTGTAGTTGGCCGGACAGACGGGAGCCAAACCCGCCTGTCCGGCAGGCAGCCATCGACGGAATGAGGCCGGATTGGCCCATCCGTCCCAAAGCTCCGCCTACTGGTGGGGCCTAAGGCGCCTGGGCCAATCAGAATAGGCCCGGGAGCCTTAGGTCCCTCCTGGGGGCAGGGCCTGAGGCACATGGTCGGGTTGGGCCCATGTGCCTCAGGCCCCGCCCCCAGGAGGGACCTAAGGCTCCCGGGCCTATTCTGATTGGCCCAGGCGCCTTAGGCCCCACCAGTAGGCGGAGCTTTGGGACGGATGGGCCAATCCGGCCTCATTCCGTCGATGGCTGCCTGCCGGACAGGCGGGTTTGGCTCCCGTCTGTCCGGCCAACTACAGAAAGGTACGGGGAAGGGGGTTGGGGGTGTCGTGGGGGTCGGCCAGGGGGGTCGCGGGTCGGCTGGGGGGCGGTCGGAGGTTCTTGGGGGGGGCGGTCGTTGGGGGGAGGGGGGGTTTGCGTCGAGGGCAGGAGGGCCTGGGATCCCTCCTGCCCGTAATGTAGTGCAGGGTGGGGTTAGGGGGTCGCCGTGGCCAGGAGGACTTGGGCTCCCTCCTGGCCCGATATTGTCGGGGAGTTGGGGAATCGGCGGGGCAAGAGGGCTTGGGCTCCCTTTTGCCCCGATCGTGTCGGGGAGTCGGGGGGGGCAAGAGGGCTTGAGCTCCCTTTTGCCCCGATCGTGTCGGGGAGTCGGGGGGGCAAGAGGGCTTGAGCTCCCTCTTGCCCCGATCGTGTCGGGGAGTCGGGGGGGCAAGAGGGCTTGAGCTCCCTCTTGCCCCGATCGTGTCGGGGAGTCGGGGGGGGCAAGAGGGCTTGAGCTCCCTCTTGCCCCGATCGTGTCGGGGAGTCGGGGGGGCAAGAGGGCTTGAGCTCCCTCTTGCCCCGATCGTGTCGGGGGTGCCAGGGACCACACGGAGTCACCCACCGTACCACCCGATTCGGGTAAGCGCAGGTATCGGTGGGTGGCTTATTTGCGGGGGGGTGCCTTATTTTACATTTTTTTCTAAAAAGGGGGGGCTGTCTTATTTGATGGCCCTGCCTTATCATCGGGGAAACACGGTAGAAAAAATAAAAATGAACAGTTAAGTCCCAGTTTTTGCCGCTGAGACTCTGCCCTCTCACTGTAAAATTAGACTCTACTTAGTCTGTCTTTAAATTTAAAAAATGTGTGTTGTTTTAAAAAACAATTATGTTTTTAGATGTATCTAAATAAAAATAATAACCAAAAATTTATCTTTTTTTATGTCATCTTAGCATATTTTATGCTACAGAACGAATTATTTTTTTTAACATGTATTCCTATGGGAAAACGCGTTTCACACAACGAACGTTTCACATAACAAACTTGCTCCTGGAACGGATTAAGTTCGTTGTGTGAGGCACCACTGTAATTTCAAGGCGAGGGAAAAATCATTAATGGGTTACAATCAATATTAATGTAAAAACATTTAAGGAAAGAACAATAGGAAGGGCAACAGATAAAATTTATATTAATATACAAAGTGAAAAGTAAGCAAGTCTTTGAAATTTATTCATTAAAAGCATCATTAAAAAGGAAACTCATGAGTTTGGATTTAAATTTATCTAAGTTCTTTTCCTCTCTAAGAAATAGTGGGAGGTCATTCCAAGATTGGGGAGCTGTTATTGAAAAAATGGTGTGACGCCTTGTATTGATAACTTGTATTTGTGTTTACCTATCTGTATCGATTCCTCCTCAGTTCAAACGGATAGTAAAGTCAAACTTCTTGGAGTCATTTTAGACAAGGACCTTGCCTTTCACCAACATATTAGTGCAGTTATGCAGAAATGTTTTCATAAGCTCTTTCTGCTCTTTCTTCTTTTCTTGATTCCCCCTCTCAATATTCTAATTCACTCTCTTGTAATTTCAACCTTGATTATTGTAAGGTATAACCCAGAAAGAACTCCACTGTCTTCAACTATTGCAAAACATTGCTGTCAAATTAATCTGTCATACAAAAAAATCTGATCACGTCACTCCTCTCCTCTGTAAAGCACATTGGCTACCTATTACTCAAAATGGATTTTCTGTCCTATTAACCCTCTTTCTTCCTCCCCTCTTAAAGTCAATCAATTTGTACCTTTGCTTAATCTTTGTAAACCGCATAGAACTTCAAGGTATTGCGGTATATAAGCTGTTATTATTATTATTATTACTCATCGTCTCACTTATAAAATACTGCTCCTCACCTTTAAAACAAAAAACTCTAACCAACCAGCATTTCAACATTTATAAATAAACTTTTGATCCAATACTCATCACCCAGGACCCTCCGATCTAACAATCAAAACCTGCTTTCCATTCCGTCAATATGCGAACTGTTTTACGATACTACTTGTAAATCCATTTTTTCAGTTACTGTCCCTTCTTTGTGGAATGCCCTCCCATTAGTTGTTCGATTAGAGAACTCGTTTGGAAAATTTAAAACCAAGCTCAAAACTTTACTCTTTAGTACCAGCTTCCGCTTCTCAAACTTTTAATTTTTGTGAAGCTCTGAAACATCAAACGCTTCTTCTGAAGCGATCCCCTCCCTAATGTCTTGTCATTCCCCTTTTACCTCCTCTTTTTTTATTAATTTTGCTTCGATGTATTTTAAACAACTAATCCTTTCCCACCTTCCCTTCTGTCTCATGTACATTAATGTGAATTTGCCTAGTATTTTAATATATGACGAAATATTGTTTTTATTTACTCATTTTAACCGTTTTCTACAATTTTTTTTATATTGTACACCGTTTAGACATTTGTTTTGATAGACGGTATATCATAAATAAATAAACTTGAACTTATGCATGAGATTATTGTTACCTACATGCATCACTTTACACTTATCCACATTGAACCTCATTTGCCATGTCGATGCCCATTCCTCGAGCCTGATTATGTCACGTTGCAGATCTTCACAGTCCCTTCGTCTTTACTACTCTGAATAACTTCGTATTGTCCGCAAATTTAATCACCTCACTCGTCGTACCAATGTCCAGATCATTTATAAAGATGTTGAAGAGCACGGGTCCAAGCACTGAGCCCTGCGGCACCCCACTAATGATGCTCTTCCAGTCCGAGTATTGTTCATTTACCCCCCCCCCCACTCTCTGTTTCCTATGCTCCAGCCAATTTTTAATCCACGTGAGTATTTCACCCTCGATTCCATGGCTCACAATTTTCTGAAGTAGTCGTTCATGCGGAACCTTGGCAAATGCCTTCTGAAAATCCAGATATACAATGTCGACCGGGTCACCCTTGTCTATCTGCCTGTTTACTCCCTCAAAGAAGTGCAGCAAGTTCGTCAAACATGATCTGCCTTTGCTAAAACCATGCTGACTGGTCCTCATCAGCCCATGTTCTTCAAGGTGATCAATGATGCAGTCCTTTATCAGCACCTCTACCATCTTACCCGGTACTGAGGTCAGACTCACCGGTCTGTAGTTTCCCGGATCTCCCCCTCGAACCTTTCTTGAAGATCAGCATAACATTCGCCACCTTCCAGTCTTCCGGAATCTTACACGATTTGATCGACAGATTGGCTATTAATTGAAGCAGTTCAGCTATGGTCCCTTTCAGTTCCTTGATGACCCTCAGATGGATGCCATCTGGTCCCGAGGATTTATCACTCTTAAGCCTATCAATCCTGTCAACTTTTCATCTTCATTCCAGCATATAGCCTGATGGGTTCTTGTATACTGTATAAATTTGTTCAGTTTGTCAGCAGTTGCTCTGTCTTCTTTTAGTGCTCCCTTTATTCCATGGTCATCCAACGGTCCAATAGCTTCCTTCGCGGGTCGTTTCCCCTTGTTATATCGAAAGAACGGCTTGAAGTTTTTCGCCTCCTTGGCTATTTTTTCCTCGAAGTCTCTTTTGGCCCCTTTTACCGCCCTCTGGCACCTGTGTTGATGATGTTTGAGCTTGTTCCAGTTTTCGTTGGTTTTTGACCTTTTCCATTCCTTAAACGAAGATTTCTTGTCTCTGATTGCTTCTTTCACCTCTACAGTAAGCCACGCCGGTTCTTTATTCTTTTTCCTCTTGGATCCCTTGTTGATACACAGTATATATAGATTTTGCGCCTCGGTGACTGTGTCCTTAAAAAGGGACCAAGCTTGCTCTAGTGTTTTTACAGTGCTTATCCTATTCTTAATCTTCTTCCCTACCATGAGTCTCAACCCTTCGTAATTCCCTTTTCGGAAGTTCAGTGCCGTGGCTGTTGTTTTGGACCAATGTTTCTCCCCTGCGTCCAGATCTAAGCGGATCATATTGTGATCGCTGTTTCCCAGCATTCCTTCTACTTCTTCATCTTGTGCCAGTTCTCGTAAGCCATTTAGAATTAAGTCCAGAATTGTATTTCCTCTAGTATTTTCCTTGACAAGTTGTTCCAGGAAGCAATCGCCTACAACATCCCAGAACTTGGTCTCCCTAACGCAGCCGGAGGTGCCTAGGTTCCAGTCTATTCCTGTATAGTTGAAGTCACCCATGATAACTGCATTGCCTCCCTTGCAGTTGCGTTTAATCTCATCCGTCATTTCTCCGACAATTTCTTCGGACTGCCCTGGGGGTCGTTAGTAGATGCCGATCTTCATTTCCAGACCATTTGTTCCTGGAATTTTGACCCTAGAGACTAACTTATCCATCAGTTGTGGTGTGTTCTCTCCAGTAGATTCAGTTCCCTCTTTGATGTATATGGCAATGCCCCCACCTTTTTGAGCCACTCTGTCTCTGCGGTATGTTGAGGGGCACCGAGGGACCAATATGCAGACCGGATATGCAGTCGAGGGAGGTCTGCTGTCTACCTGGAGCCAGAATGCGAGATGTGACCACCTGTCTTGATCGACTTCTCAGGCCCCAGGATCACTTCCCAATGCTGCTCATCCACGTCGGAACGAATGACACTGCCAAGAACACCATGGAGGATATAGCTAGAGATTTCAGAGCTCTGGGAAGGAGGCTGAAGCAGACGGATGCACAGGTAGTATTCTCTTCAATTCTTCCTGTTAGGGGCAGAGGAAGGGACAGGGACGAACGTATCCTGAAGACGAATGAGTGGCTACAACGATGGTGCCAGGAAATGAACTTCGGATACCTGAATCACGGTGAGGCACTACAGGGACTACAGGGACCAGACGGACTCCACCTGACCAACAGAGGTAAGAACGTCTTCGGACACTGACTAGCCCGCCTACTTCGAAGGGCTTTAAACTAGGTAAGTCGGGGGTGGGTACCCACTTTTACACCAGAGCAGTAAGTAACAATCCTGAGGTGGCGAACCAAAACTCCGCTTCCAAGTCCGAGGTAAGTACCCTTACTACAAAAGATTCGCTAGGAGACACTTTAACTCATCAGGACCTCAGTAAACATCAAGAGTGGAGAGCTATGTATGTTAACACACACAGCCTAGGGAACAAACTTCTAGAACTGGAAACAGAAATGGTTAATGCAGACTTAGACGTGGTGGCTGTGTCCGAAACATGGTTCACAAACTCTCATGGGTGGGATATGACTATACCAGGATACAACCTGCTTCGCAAAGACAGAGAGGGTAAGCTAGGAGGAGGGGTAGCACTTTACGTCAAAGAGCACATCAAGACAACCAGGATCACGGATGTTAAGTATACCGGGGAATCCATCTGGGCAAACCTGGCCAGAGGCGGAGAAAAATGCCTGTACCTCGGTGTGGTATACAGACCTCCTAGACAATCGGAGGACAAAGACGCGGAATTAATTGAAGATATTGAGAATATCACCTTGCGGGGGGATGTTGTTCTATTAGGAGACTTCAATATGCCTGATGTAGACTGGAACACACTCTCAGCGACAAATTGTGACAGCAGGAGGATATTAGCGTCTATGAAGGGAGTACAGCTCAAACAAATGGTGCTAGAGCCTACAAGGGCCCAAGCCATCCTGGACCTAGTACTTACGAATGGGGAAAGTGTCTCGGAGGTCTCATTGGGAGAAACGCTAGCCACCAGCGACCATAACATGGTATGGTTTAACCTTAGGAAAGGCTTCCCTAGATCTCAAACAAGAACAAGGGTACTCAATTTCCGGGGCGCTGACTTCGAACGCACGGGAGATTTCGTTCATCAGACACTACAGGTTCAAGAAGTAACCGATAATGTGGAAGCTATGTGGTCAACCTTGAAATCGACCATTCAGGAGGCAACTGTCCGCTACATTAAATCGGTAAATAAACAACAAAGAAACAAGAGACCCAAATGGTTCACTGATGAGGTCTCATACCGCGTCAAGGAGAAGAAAAGAGCATTTCTCTCATACAAGCGCACCGGGGAGAAAGAAGCGAACATTGAATAGTCCGCAGCGGTCAAAACAGCAGTCAGGGAGGCCAAACTTCGAATGGAAGAAACTCTAGCGAAGAATATTAAGAAAGGGGTCAAATCCTTCTTCAGGTACATTAGCGACAGGAAGAAGAACACAAATGGGATAGTACGCCTTAGAACGCCAGACGGGAGTTATGTGGAAACAGATTCAGATAAAGCTAAACTGCTGAATGATTACTTCTGCTCTGTCTTTACCTGTGAGGCACCAGGGAACGGGCCTCGGTTTGAAACAAAGCAAAGCATGGAAGATCCATTTCAGAATTTTGAGTTCACAACTGCTGATGTTTACAGAGAACTGTCAAGACTCAAGGTGAACAAGGCCATGGGGCCGGACAATTTACACCCACGAGTGCTCAGAGAGCTATGCGATGTTCTAGCGAAACCGTTAGCCATGCTCTTCAATCTCTCCCTAAGTACGGGGAGAGTCCCCCTGGACTGGAAAACAGCTAACGTCGTTCCTCTGCACAAGAAGGGATGCAGAGCAGAGACTGCGAACTACCGACCAGTGAGTCTCACATCAATTGTGTGTAAACTCATGGAAACTCTACTTAAAGGAAAATTAGACACGATTTTGGATGAGGGAGACCTAAGGGATCCCCGTCAACATGAATTCACTAGGGGTAGGTCATGCCAATCCAATCTTATCAGCTTCTTCGATTGGGTGACGGGAAAGCTGGACCTGGGAGAGTCTCTGGACATAGTGTACTTGGATTTCAGCAAAGCGTTTGACAGTGTCCCGCACCGCAGACTATTAAACAAGATGAAGTCGATGGGTCTAGGCGAGAAGCTAACTGCATGGGTCAATGATTGGCTGAGTGGAAGACTTCAGAGGGTGGTGGTCAACGGCACCCTCTCTGAGACATCGGAGGTAACTAGCGGAGTGCCGCAGGGCTCGGTCCTGGGACCATCTCTTTTCAACATATTCATAAGAGACTTGACCCAAGGGCTTCAGGGTAAAGTAACACTGTTCGCCGACGACGCCAAACTGTGTAATATAGTAAGTGAAAACAATCTTAAGGATAGTATGACGCAGGATCTGATCACGTTGGAAAACTGGTCCTCGACATGGCAGCTGGGCTTCAACGCTAAGAAATGTAAGGTCATGCATCTCGGCTGCGGAAATCCATGCAAAACTTACACCTTGAATGGAGAAACACTAGCTAGGACTTCAGAAGAACGGGGCTTGGGTGTGATCGTCAGTTCAGACATGAAGACTGCCAAACAAGTGGAGCAGGCCTCATCCAAGGCAAGGCAAATGTTGGGATGTATCAATACAGGCTTCATCAGCCGTCAACCTGAAGTCATAATGCCGCTCTACAGAACCATGGTGAGACCTCACCTGGAATACTGTGTGCAATTTTGGAGACCACACTACCAAAAAGACGTGCTTCGAGCTGAGTCAGTTCAACGAATGGCCACTAGAATGGTTTCCGGACTCAAGAATCTCCTATACGAGGAAAGACTGGACAAACTGCATCTCTACACTCTTGAGGAGCGTAGAGAAAGGGGAGACATGATTGAAACGTTTAAGTACATCACAGGTCGTGTCGAGGCGGAAAGCGATATATTCTTCCCCAAGGGACCCTCGGTCACAAGGGGGCACCAGTTCAAACTCAGAGGAGGGAAATTTAATGGTGACACCAGGAAGTATTTCTTTACAGAAAGGGTAGTAGATCACTGGAACAAACTTCCGGTGCAAGTGGTCAAGGCCACCAGTGTACTCGACTTTAAAAATAAATGGGACATCCACGTGGGATCCCTACGGGGGTCGAGCTAAGGAACTGGGTCATTAGCACTCAGACTTTATGGGGTGGGACAGAAGAGTGGGCAGACTTGATGGGCTGTAGCCCTTTTCTGCCGTCATCTTTCTATGTTTCTATAGTTTGTATCCCGGTAGCACAGTGTCTCAGACGTTTTCCTTATTCCACCATGTTTCCATGATGCTTATGATATCAACGTTATCTTTTTGTGCCATAGCTTCTAAGTCACCCATCTTTTTCCTAAGACTCCTTGTGTTTGCGCCTGTTCCTTTCTTGCATTTCCTTCCCTCTTGTGTCCTTTTCGATCTGTCTTGCCTGTGATCCAGTGAGTCTTTCCCTCTATCTTTTTGTACGATATCCTCTGGATATACCGGTTCCTGAACCATCGACTCTCTCTCTCGGTCGACTTTCGGCTTTCCCCTTCTTTCTAGTTTAAAAACTTCAGTTGCGCACGAAGTGGAATCCTTCTTCCTCACACCAGCAACACATCCATGCGTTGACTGTTTGCAGCTCCATCTGCCTCTTCTCATCAGCCCTGGGCACCGGCAGGAACTCCAAGAATGCTATCTTCTGTGTTCTGGTCTTCAGCTTCCTTCCTAGCATCTGGAACTGGTCCTTCAGTACTTCTCTGTTGTAGTTCCTGTTGCTCACTTTGTTCATCCCCACATGGATCACCACCGCCGTATCTTCTTCTTCCACACTGTCAATGATCCTGTCGATGCGGCTCACAATGTCTTCTACCTTGGCTCCCGGTAGGCAGGTCACCAACCGATCCAGTCTTCTAGTGGCTGTCGACTTGTCTGATGATGGAGTCCCCCACGACGATTGCTGTCTTCTCTATCTCCTCTTGATTCTCCAGCAGCAGGTCCTTGTCCCTGGTGTATGTCCATCACTCCAGCCGCAGGTCTGTGTCCTTCATTCTCGCTGCTGTGTTACCCATTTCTTTGTGCTGGTCCACACTGTAGATGTAATTCGGCAGTTCCACTGTTGCTGGTGATTTTCCACAGCCTCCCTGTATGCCTCCTCTATGAACTTCTCCTTCTCGGACTTCTTCCTCGATGGTGTCCTCTGTCTTGTTCTCTGCTTCCTCTGTCTTGATGTTCTCTGTATCTCTGTCTGTATCTCTGTCTCCCTCCTCCACTGCTTGAAGTGCCTGAAGTTCCAGTACTCTACCCTCCAGGAGTCTGACTTGTTTCTTCAGGCTCTCCAGTTCTCCGCATTGAGTGCATACGTAAGACCGCCTCCCAGATGGGAGGTAGTCATACATATGGCAGACAGTGCAGAAATCTGGGTAGCTCAACATCTTGCTTCTGTCTGCTGCTTCTATTACTGCCTGTTTGCCAGTCTTCTGTGGCTGTCTTCTGTGCCTGCCTGGCTGTGGCTGTCCTCTGTGCCTGCTGTGTCCTCCTTCTGCTCTCCTTTAGCAGTGTGTGGTTGTGTGTTCTCTGTATCTGCTGTGTCCTCTGTGTATGCCTGGTTGTGTGTCCTCTGTACCTGTTGTACCTGTTCTCTGCGCCTGCTGTGGTCTCCTTCTGCGCCTGCTATGGTCTCCTTCTGCTCTCCTTTAGCGGTGGCTTGTCCCTTCTCAAGGCCCTTTGCAAGGGCGCTCTTGCTAAGGCGAGCGCCTTTAACGCTTGCCTTCGACGCGCGCCGAATGGCTTTACGCTGTTGGCCCCTCCCCTTTTAAGGGAGAGCTTCAGTGGTATAGTCAGGAGGTGGGTGGAGCTAACTCTCACTGATTCCCCTCTTCGCCTCCAGGAGATCAGCCAGGTCACGGCTCGGGTGGTGGAGTTCCTGTAGTCGTTGAGATGGAATGTCAGCCTTGCCAAGAGCCGGGTGGCCCCCTCGCAGCGCCTGGAGTATCTTGGGGTGGTGTTTGACACTTCCTTGGGGAAGTTCTTCCTCCCAGAGACCTGGGTAAGCAAATTACACTCTCAAATTTGCCTTCTTATGGCGTCCCGGTGTCCTCGGGCGCAGGATTTCATCCAAGTCTCTAGGGGGTCAATGGCGGCTTCCCTCGACATGATGAGGTGGGCTTGGGCCCACATGCATCCTCTTCAGTATGCCCTTCTGGAGGTGGTAGCTCCACACCTCCCATCTTGTTTAAGGGACAAGTCTGGATCAGCCACAGTGGATGGTGTTTCTCACAGATGCCAGTCTTCTCGGTTGGGGAGCTCAGTGTCTAGATCACTCAGCTCAGGGCACCCGGTTCATGGAGGAAGCGTCCTGGTTGATCAATGTTCTAGAAACTAGAGCCATCCATCTGGCGCTGTTAGCCTTCCACGCCTTCTTATCAGGCAAATTGGTCCAGGTTCTGTCAGGCATTGCCACGGCAGTGTCCTATGTCACTCGTTAGGGGGGCACTAAGAGCACTCAGGTGGCACAGGGGGTGACTCTGCTCATGCTCTGGGCAGAGTCACATCTTCAGGACATCTCGACCTCCCACATAACTGGAGTGGAGAATGTTTAAGCGGACTTCCTCAGTCGTCACACATTAGATCCTGGAGAGTGGTGTCTAAGCCACGTGACCTTTCAGTTGATAGTGCAGTCTTGGGGTCAGCCCCTAATGTACCTGATGGCCACAGGAGTCAACGCCAAAACTTCCATCTTCTTCAGTCATCGCAAAGACGGTCAGGCCGAGGGTCTGGATGCTCTGGTTCAACCATGGCCAACGGAGGGGCTGTTGTATGTATTCCCTCTGTGGCCATTAGTGGTCAGAGTTCTCCATATTGTTCGTCACCCAGGCCTGGTGGTTCTGGTGGCTTCGGATTGGCCCAGGCAACTGTGGTAAGAGGATCTGGTAAGGCACCTGGTGTCAGATCCTCTTCCTCTTTCGCACGATCTTCTGATTCAGGGCCCCATTCCCGTGTTCGAGCTGAGTCTTTTTTGTCTTACAAGCTTGGCTCTTGAAAGGTCTCACCTAGGTAAGAATGGGTATTCAGACAAAGTGATCTCCACTCTCTTGGGGTCCCGCAGATTTTCCACTTCTAGGGCTTATGTGCGAGTTTGGTGTATATTTGAGGAGTGGTGTACGGCACAAAGAGTGGTTGCTTTTCGCGCTTCCTTGCCTAACATCTTAGAGTTCTTGCAGGATGGCCTGGACAGGGGCCTGGCTTGGTCTTCTCTCCGGGTTCAGCTTGCGGCCCTTTCAGCCTTTCGTGAGTTATTACGGGGTCAGCGTCTGACTGCCATTCCTGATGTCATTCGCTTCTTGCAGGCGACCAAGTTGCTCAAGCCTCCCATGCGACTGTCTGTTCCCTCTTGGGATTTGAATCTGGTCCTGTCCAGGCTTGTGCG
Organism: Geotrypetes seraphini; assembly: GCF_902459505.1. NCBI lineage: Eukaryota > Metazoa > Chordata > Amphibia > Gymnophiona > Dermophiidae > Geotrypetes > Geotrypetes seraphini. Next base: position 9,438,179 of record NC_047085.1, read on the forward strand.
CCCCTCGTTTGAGCCTTTTGGTGCCTGCACGTTGAAGGCCCTTACTCTTAAGGCGGTCTTTTTGGTGGCTATTACTTCTACTAGATGTGTTTCAGAGTTGCAGGCTCTCTCTTGTCGGTCTCTCTTCCTCAAATTTTCTAGGGAGCGGGTAGTGTTATGGCCTGTTCCTTCCTTTCTGCCAAAGATAGTTTCTCTTTTTCATGTCAATCAGTCAGTGGTCCTCCCGGTCCTGGGTAGTCAGGCAGGTTCTTCTGAGCAGAAACAGTTGCGCAAATTGGATGTTGAGAGGGTCTTTCGCGCCTACTTGTGCAGGACCCAGGAGATCAGGAAATCAGATAATCCTTTTGTCCTTCTAGCGGGTCCTCGTGGTGGTGGGGGGTGGCGCTTCTAAGGTTACCATTGTGCGTTGGATCAAGGAGACCATTGCTTCCGCTTATCTTCTTCAGAAAGACTGTTCCGTACTTTCTCAAGGCTCATTCTACTCGGGGTCGGGCAGTTTCTTGGGCATCAAAAAGATTGTCACCCAGTGGTCAAAAAAGTCAAGAAAGAGTACGAGGAGAGACTAGCCAAGGAAGCAAGAAATTTCAAACCATTTTTTCGATACGTGAAAGAGAAGCAGCCAGCGAGGGAGGAGGTGGGACCTCTGGATGAGGGTGACAGGAAGGGAGTGGTGAAAGAGGAAAAAGAGGTGGCTGATAGACTAAACAAGTTCTTCTCGTGGGTCTTTACAAAAGAAGACACATCCAACGTGCCGGAACCGGAAAATTATCATGCATGGAGGTAAGTCTCGAAGATGTTCTCAGGCAGATAGATAGATTAAAAACTGACAAATCTCCAGGCCCAGACAAGATCCACCCGAGAATACTGAAAGAGCTCAGAGACGAGACAGCGGAGTTACTGCGGCATATTTGCAACCTATCCTTGAAAACAGGGGTAATCTCGGAGGACTGGAGGATAGAAAATGTTACACCAATCTTCAAAAAAGGATCGAGAGGCAACCCGGGGAACTATAGACCTGTGAGCTTAACCTCAGTTCTGGGGAAGATGGCTGAATCACTGATCAGGAAATGTATCAATGAGCATATAGAAAAAAATAATCTGATGAGAACAAGCCAGCATAGTTTCTGTAAAGGACGATCATGCCAGACAAATCTACTGTATTTCTTTGAGGGGATAAGTAAGCAATTGGACCAAGGTGACCCCATAGACATCGTATATCTGGATTTCCAGAAAGCCTTCGACAAGGTACCCCAATGAACACCTGCTGAGGAAATTGTGGAGCCATGGGGTGGAAAGGGACGTACAAAGATGGATCAAAAATTGGCTGGCGGCCAGGAAGCAGAGGGTAGGAGTAAAGGGGCACTGCTCTGACTGGATAGGTGTCACGAGTGGTGTTCCGCAGGGGTCAGTGCTGGGACCGCTGCTGTTCAATATATTCATTAATGATTTGGAAACAGGGACAAAGTGCGAAGTTATCAAGTTCGCGGATGACACAAAACTCTCCAGCAGGGTTAAAACTGTTGAGGAATGCAAAGAACTGCAGAGCGACCTGGACAAACTGGGTGAGTGGGCTAAAAAATGGCTGATGAGCTTCAATGTGGAGAAATATAAGGTCTTGCACATAGGGAAGGGGAACCCAATGTACAGCTATACGATGGGAGGGAGGGAACTGGGGGAAGGCAACCTAGAAAAAGACCTGGGGGTATTGGTGGACAAATCAATGAAGCCGGCGGCGCAATGTGCAGCGGCCTCAAAGAAAACAAACAGAATGTTGGGCATTATCAAAAAAGGTATCACTATCAGAACAAAGGAAGTCATCCTGCCACTGTATCGAGCAATGGTGCGCCCACATCTGGAATACTGCATCCAATACTGGTCGCCATACCTTTAAGAAGAACATGGCAATACTTGAGAGGGTCCAGAGGAGAGCAACAAGGATGATAAAGGGCATGGAGAACCTTTCATATGCCGAACGGTTGGACAAGCTGGGACTCTTTATCCTGGAAAAGCGGAGACTGAGAGGGGACATGATAGAGACTTATAAAATCATGAAAGGCATAGAGAAGGTGGAGAGGGACAGATTCTTTAGACTAGTGGGGACAACAAAAACAAGAGGTCATTCAGAAAAACTGAGAGGAGACAGATTCAAAACGAATGCAAAGAAGTTCTTCTTCACTCAACGGGTGGTGGACACCTGGAACTCGCTTCCAGGAGAGGTGATAAGACAGAGTACAATAATGGGGTTCAAAAAGGGACTGGATGACTTCCTGGAAGCAAAGGGGATAGCAGGGTACAGATAGAGGGTCACTTCACTGGACATTAGGCGAACAGGGTATGGAAGTTGTAGGCTAGGAGCACTTACAGGTCATGGACCTGGGGGGCCACTACGGGAGCAGACTGCCGGGCACGATGGACCCCTGGTCTGACCCGGCAGGGGCAATGCTTATGTTCTTATGTTCTGAGTCTTTGCTGGTGCCTCCTGTGGATATTTGTAAGGTGGCGGTCTGGTCTTCCCTACATTCCTTTGTCGGTCACTACTGTGTGGATGTTCAGGCGTGTCGGGACATGGTGTTTGTTGCATGTGTTCTGGTGTCAGCCCTTCGGGGGTCCTACTCATGATGGGGACTGCTTTGGTATGTCCCACTTGTAAGAGGAAAGCAGATTAATCTGGAGAGTGCTAAAGAAGGAGAAATTAGGGTCTTACCTGCTAATTTACTTTCTTTTAGCTTCTCCAGAACATTATAGGAACCCACTAACATGGATAACCTGGACATACAGATGAATCAACTGGACATACTGGCCTCACTTGTGTATGCTGGACACTACAGACCTATATTTTCCCATAGCCAGGCCCAGCCTGTACCTTGCTGTCTGTGAACACATGCAGCCTTTGCAATGCTAACCCAGCTGACCTCTGCTACAACGTTTATGTCTCCATTCCCTGCTGGGAGGATATTTCTCCAAGGTTCTGCTGAACTGTTATCAGTGCTGTATGACTTCATATGCCAGGCACCCTGGAAAGCCATAAAACTTTTATAATGATCAAGGATCCCTGCAGGACGATGTGGGTGTAGCGAGATGAGAGAACTTGGTACCAAAACATTTGCTCCCTGTCTCTGAACCAAGTTATGGGAACCAAGCAGCTGGATTGTTGAAAGGTCTCCTTTGTCAACTTTCAGCATACAAGGAAGGACACCATCCTGAAGATGCACAGAATTGTAAAACCACTAATTAGCATCTGCAAAGTGATAAAGATCTCAGCGCTGGAGAAAGTTCACCAAGAGTTCTCTGTTTCTGCAAGGCCCCCCCTACTGGGGAGGGGGGGTGGAGGTGAGAGAGGCGTGGACTGAGAGGAGGAGTTAGGTATACATTATTTTATGTACCAATAGGGAATTACATAACCATAATTCGGGGATGTACTTTTTGGAACAAAGGAAGAATTTCTCTGTATAAAAAACACGTGCATTTTAGGTAAAGCCAGAGAGATTCACTTACTTATGCTACGGGGATCTGCTAGCCCCCTGCTAAGCATATGGGTGCAAGTTCTTCTCTCCATTGCATATTCTGAACTGACAATATATTTTTCTGATATGTCTCTGCTGCTGTAATACTGTAAGTTTTTATACTAACAATAAACAAATATTGTCTGTTTTGGAAGATACAATACCATCTCGTAGTTATTCCAATGGTAAACAAAGCAGCCTTTACTTCACCACCCTTTCTATTATCATGTTCTTATGTTCAGATTTTCATTTTCGATCGGTTTCTAGTATTTTTCTAGGGCTGGGGAGATTAAGAACAGCGGCTGTGGCTTGGCTGGCGTAGCTGGTGAGCTGTGGGGACCTTTGCTATTTGCATTTGTTTCTTTGCATTTTCCAAAAACATTTGTTTTTATTTGTTGATACTCCTGTTCGGAGTCTTGTTTGTCTTTCTGTATATAGTTCTTAGTTCTGCTTGGCTATTCGACAGACTGAGGTAATTAGGGAGGGGTCTCATGATATGTACAGTTCCAAAGTTTTGTCTCAGTCTCCACCTGCTGGTCATGATGAGATATATACCCACTTGTAAGATTAATCTGATACCGGTCTGGAGAAGCTAAAAGACAGTAAATTAGCAGGTAAGAACCTAATTTCTACTTATTAAGTAAAAAGATTACTTGCATTGCTGCTGGATATAGACAAATGAAGACATAATTGATGTTTGTGTTTAGCGGATGGTAGTTACATCTTTTTCCCAAATTTGGTAACCCTTAAAACCTGACAGGATCCTATATTTTATGAATATTGGTAATTAGTGCTGAACTAAGTGGATTTCAAAGATGCCAAGTTACCCAGTTCCAAGCTGAAGATTTTGGGTCCATTGTGGATTTCTGACCACCCCATCCTGCTACATTATCAAACTTGCAACACTGATTTCAATGGGCAGACACTATAAATTCCACACTGCTTTGGGATGTAAGTTCAAAATCAGGACTGGCAAAACATGTTTGTTTGTTGATATTTGATTTACCACCCTATCTTGAAGAAGTTCAAGGTGATATACAATTTCTTCTCTCAGCTACTCTTTAAGTATTTTCCCTATCCTGGTGGGCTCACAATCTAACTATGGTACCTGAGGCAATGGAAGGTTAAGTGACTTGCTCAGGGTCATAGGGATTGATTCCACAGCCTCAGAGTACTGAGGCAACTGCTCTGACCACTAGGCCGCTCCTCCCAAAAATCTCCAGCCAAGGACTGGATAATTTGGCAGCTCTGGTTTTGTTGCTTTCTCTCAGTTGAACCAATTGACTAACATCGGTTTTCTTTTTTTTCTTACGATTCTTATAACATGATTGGATCTTCTCATTGTGGCTGTTATCTGATTATGACTCCAACCTCTTCTTGGACTTGTCATCCATTCCTGTTTGCACATGGTTCTGGTACATGGATATGGCTATAATCCTCTTTGGACGTGGATGTCCTTGTTGGGATGTGACTTTGATCCATCTGTGGAAACTGTTAATTCTTTTTACTCTGGATGTGGTTCTCTTTCATGGATGCAACTTCCCTCTTGGGCATGAATCGCTTATAGTTGCTGCAGTCCTCAGCATTGTTGTTCAGCATTTTATAGGAGGACTGCTCACCACGCTGACATTTAGCCTAATGATGAGCTGTACACAGAGAGCAGAGGAGAGAATCCAGGTATTATGGTATTATGTTATACGGGTGGGAATGCTATATGTTGGTGTGTGATAAGATCAGAAACTGATTGGCTGTACTTAGGGATACATAAGATTGCCTCAGTTCCAACTTTGTGCTCACATACAGCAGTAATTTAACTCTTCAGGGCTGTGTCAGATTTTCAACAGTAGCAGGGGCTTGAACATGCAGGCACTGCATTAGGGAGCTTATCATTTTTTTCCTCCATAAGGTGGGATAATTGGAATCTGGGCAGGGTGTGTTTGGACCAATATACTCCTCTCATACTGAGATACCCTTTGTGGGCCAGGGTTATATATCTGATCAATGTAACTTGCCCATGGTGAAATACCCAAATATATTCCTTGAGTATATGGAGTGATAGGTATTCAAGGTGTGGTCACATCATAGAGCGATATAAAAGTATTATAACATTCTCATCTTTGTTTTCCAAGCCTTTCCTGATAATTCCTAACATTATATTTGCTTTCTTAGCCACCACCACTGTACACTGAGCTGAGGGTTTCATCATATCCTCAATGATGACACCTAGATCCTTTTCCTGCATGGTAACTCCGAACATAGGTGCCTTCATCCAGTGGCGTACCTAGCATATGCGACATCTGGGGCCCATCATTTTTGGCACTCCCCCCCATCTGTACGAAAAACATGATTTTTAGTGACAAGCCATACGTCACACATGAGTACCTAGGAAAAGGCAGCATCTTACATATTGCGGTGAGCAGTATAACATCAATACACCCATTGTAAAACTAAACAAGCCAGACTAGTACAGATCAATCCTACACCGTCAATCCTAACAGAAAACCATGTCTTTCGAACACACAGAACACAGAAAACACCTTCGTCTAGTATGGAATATGTCATCACAAACTAACCCCTCCCCCTTTTACAAAACTGTAATGTGGATTTTAGCCATGGTGGTAACAGTTCTGATGCTCATAGAATTCTGAGCATCAGAGCTGCTACCACCACGGCTGGCGCTAAAAAACGCTCCACAGTTTTGTAAAAGGGGGGATAAAATAGAAATACATAGACAAAGATTAAATTGAACCAGCAAGAAGCTGGACTCTGCATAAAATGCAACACCACAGAAACAATGACACATGTCTCCTAAAGCAATAAATAAATAGAAAATTTTTGTTCTACCTTTGTCTTCTCTGGTTTCTGCTTTTCTCATCTTCTTGTTACTGTCTTCCTTTCATCCACTGTCTGCCATATCTCTGCCCCTCCCTATATGGCATCTTCTCTCCTTCTATGCCCCTTCCAGAAACTGTATGCCTCCCCCTTCCATCTCTCCTTTCACCCCCATTGGTCTGGCATCTCTCTCCTCTCCTTCCCTCTACCACTCCTCTCTTCTGCAATCCCTTTCTTCCCTCATTTTCCTTTTCAATTTATTTTCTGCATCCATCTAGATTACGTTCTTACTACCCTCTCATCAATTTCCTTTTTTACTGTCTACCTACAGCTCACCACCTTTTTCCCTCACCCCTCCAGTATTTTCCTAACTCAATCCTTTTCCCCCATCATCTGCCCTCTTCTCTCTCCCCACTTCCATCATCTGCCCCTTCTCCCTACTTCCATCATCTGCCCTCTTCTCTCTCCCCTTTCTCCCCACTTCCATTATCTGCCCCCTTCTCTCAATCTCTCTATCCACCACAGGCCCATCTTTCTTCCTTCCTCACCTTTCTGATTTTGGCAACAAGATCTGCAACCCCCCCACCCCCCCGCGATGACACTTAAGATCGGCATCGGGCCTCCTTCTACCCCTTGCATCAACAGAACTTCAGATCGACAACGTGGTGCTCAGTCAAAAGCAGAAACAGGAAGCTGAGTCAGAGGGAAGCTTTTGACGTGAGCACTAGAGAATGACACGGGGAAAAAATCTGTCCCCGTCACTGCACCGTCCCCTTCACCGCCATCCCATTCACCGCCCTGTCCCCATCCCCGCAGCATCCATACAAGCCGCAGTACTGCAATATTTAGCTTATTCCATCCTTATAAATCAAAGTTCTGGCTGCTGAACTGGAGAAAGAGATGTTCAGCTGGCAGGGCTTTGTTTATAAATTTTTATCAACACAACTAATATACTACTTTATCCTGAAGCAAAAAAAGAAATATAATTTATTTTCTACCTTTGTTGCCTGGTTTCTGCTTTCCTCATGTTCTCATTCAATTCCTTCCATCCACTGTCTCTCTTCTCTCTGCGTCTTCCATTAGCTCTGTTATTGTGCCTCTCCCTTTCTCCCCCCTTCCAAATTGGTCTGGCACCCATCTTCTTCCCTCCGCTCCCCCATAGTCTGGCATCTCTGTCTTCTTCCCTGCCAGTGTCTTCTCCCCACTCTCTCTTCCCCATTTCCCTCCAGCATCTTCTCCCCATTCTCTCTTTCCCATTTCCCTTCAGCGTCTTCTCCCCACTCTCTCTTCCCCATTTCCCTTCAGCGTCTTCTCCCCACTCTCTCTTCCCCGTTTCCCTTCAGCATTTTCTCCCCGCTCTCTCTTCCCCGTTTCCCTTCAGCATTTTCTCCCCACTCTCTCTTCCCCATTTCCCTTCAGCATCTTTTCCCCACTCTCTCTTCCCCGTTTCCCTTCAGCATCTTTTCCCCACTCTCTGTTCCCTGTTTCCCCTCAGCATCTTTTTCCCCATTCTCTCTTCCCTGTTTCCCTTCATCATCTTCTCCCCACTCTCTCTTCCCCATTTCCTTTCAGCGTCCTTCTCCCCCCCCATCTTTCCCATGTCCTGTCAGCGTCCTTCTTCCCACTCTCTCTTCCCCATTTCCTTTCAGTGTCCTTCTCCCCCCCCGTCTTCCCCATGTCCTGTCAGCGTCCTTCTCCCCTTCTGTCTTCCCCATGTCCTTTCAGCGTCCTTCTCCCCCCATGTCTTCCCCATAAGCTTTCAGCTTCCTTCTCCCCCCCTCTGTCTTCCCCATGTCCTTTCAGCATCCTTCTCCCCTCGTCTTCCCCATGTGCTTTCAGCGTCCTTCTCCCCTCGTCTTTACCATGTGCTTTCAGCATCCTTCTCCCCCCCCCTGTCTTCCCCATGTCCTTTCAGCGTCCTTCTCCCCCCGTCTTCCCCATGTCCTTTCAGCGTCCTTCTCCCCCCCGTCTTTCCCATGTGCTTTCAGCGTCCTTCTCCCCCTCTGTCTTCCCCATGTCCTTTCAGCATCCTTCTCCCCCCCGTCTTCCCCATGTCCTTTCAGCATCCTTCTCCCCCCGTCTTCCCCATGTGCTTTCAGCATCCTTCTCCCCCCCTCTGTTTTACCCATTTCCCTTAAGCGTCTTTTCCTCTCCACTCCACCTTTCCTCCCTTTCTCCCTTCCTGCCCCTTACCTTCGTGGCACTTCTTCCCCCCGCCCGCCCGCCCGACAATAGACCCGGTCCGACAAACCTCCCTGCCCTGTGGCCGCGAGTCTAAATTACCTTCTTACAGTTGCATATGGCTGCCGTAAAGATTGTCTTTGATGCAACTTCCGGTTGCGTCAGAGATGACCTTTACGGCAGCCACATGCAGCCTCAATACTCCAGCTGCTATAAGAAGATAATTTAGACTCGCGGCCACAGGGCAGAGAGGTTTGTCGTACTGGGCCTGTTGGTGGGCGGGCGGGGGGGGGGAAGCACCCAGAAGATAAGGGGCAGGGAGGGAGAAAGGGAGCTGTTTCACCGCTGAATTTTCCAGACCTGGCCGGCTGTGCACCCCTCTTAAGGCTGCACCCGGGGTGGACTGTCCCCCCCCTACTCCCCCCTTGGTACGCCACTGCCTTCATCACATAGTTATAGTTTGGGTTCTTATTTCCCACATGCATCACTTTGCACTTGCTCACATTAAATGTCATCTGCCATTTTGATGCTCAGTTTCGCAAGGTCCTCTTGCAGTTTTTCACAATACTCTTGCAATTTAACAACTTTAGAGCATAAGAATAGCCTTACTGGGTCAGACCAATGGTCCATCAAGCCCTGTAGCTCGTTCTCACGGCCAAAACCCAAGGAGTAGCAAGATTCCATACAGAATCTCAAAGAATAGCAGGATTCCGGAATCCCAAAAAAGTAGCAAAAGACTTCGGAATCCCCAAGGAGTAGAATCATTCTATGCTACCGATCCAGGGCAAGCAGTGTCTTTTTCAATAACAGAATATGGACTTTTCCTCCAGGAAACTGTCCAAACCTTTCTTAAAACCAGCTACGCTATCCGCTCTTACCACAACGCATTCCAGAGCTTAACTATTCTCTGAGTGAAATTTTTTTTCCTCCAGTTGGTTTTAAAAGTATTTCCCTGTAACTTCATCGAGTGTCCCCCTAGTCTTTGTAATTTTTGACGGAGTAAAAAATCTTGTACCCGTTCTACTCCACTCAGGATTTTGTAGACTTTAATCCTATCTCCCCTCAGCTGTCTCTTTTCCAAGCTGAAGAGCCCTAACCGTTTTAGTCTTTCCTCATACGAGAGGAGTTCCATCCCCTTTACCATCTTGGTCGCTCTTCTTTAAATCTTTTATAGCGCCACTATACATTGCCTCCCTCAGCTTCCACCTAGATAAACTAGACTTAACCTCTTACAGCTATGCAGACGACATTACCATCTTCCTTCCTTTTGACCAACCAATACCCTCCATGGCAGACACAATACACAGAACACTCAAAATTATAGCAACATGGATGAAAGAACACAAACTAAAACTAAATCCAGACAAAACAAACTTCATTCTACTAGAAAACAGCAAAACCATAACCATAACAAACCTAGTCTCATACCCCATTCAACCCACTTTAAAACTCCTGGGAGTGCTGATAGACAGACGCTGTACCATGCAGCCAAATCAATAAAACACAAAAAAAATCATTTGAAGTTATGAGAAACCTAAGGCAAGTTTGAAAATTCTTCGACAGAAAACAATTTCAACTCGTGGAACAATCCCTAGTCCTAGGACTAATAGATTATTGCAACATACTATATCTCCCATGCCCAGCAAACATGATAAAACAACTTCAAACAATACAAAACACAGCTCTAAGACTTATCTACTTGCTGAAGAAATACGACCATATCACAGAGGAATACCTCGAAACACACTGGCTCCCAGTCCAAGCAAGAGTACTCTTCAAATTCTACTGCCTACTATTTAAAGCCATAAATGGAGACAGCCCAGAATACTGGAATAATCGACTATTCTTTAGCACTCTCCAGACCAGTAGAGGTTAACTTTACGAATGGGTATATATCTAATCATGACCAGCAGGTGGAGACTGAAAACAAAACTTTGGGACAGTATATCCTAGCCCCTCCTCTCTATTTCCCTCAGTCTTCTTTCAGTCTCCAGCAGGTGTTGAGTGATCTGTACCCATCTCCCTTGGTAGGGCTGTTGGAATTTGTTTAGGGGGTTTATTGTCCCTGTTTTTAGCCGGACGGAGCTTGGGCGGACTCTGTTTGGGGGTTCGTCCGACCTCGGGGGTGTCAAACCCGGCGGGTCACGAGCGGGGTCCCTCCCCCCACTTCCTCCACCTCCCCACATTTTTTTAGAGGAGCCTCAGCAGTATCCCTTGCCCCCTAAATCAAGCAAGGCATATTGCTTTGAGAGCCTGTGGAGTCTGTTCTGTAAAAAAAAAAAAAAAAAAAATCCTGAGGTAGTGCTGGTCTGGAGGGTTGTATCCCTTTAAGAAAACTGTATTACTGTATTTTTTCAACTAACCGGCACTTTTTTGCAGCTAGGTCGCGTATGGAGCAATGAGCACTTCTAAAGGGAAAAAGTGCTCATTGTGCTCCAGACGCGAGGCACTCGCGGCCGGCCTGTGCAAGCGGTGTTCAGGCCGGTGCGGTGGAGGAGCTCCGTCGGCAGCGGCTGCAGGCGCCCAGAGCTCCCCGCCGATGGTGCCTCGCGAGTCGGCAGGGAACGGTGGGGAAGCCCGGTCTTCTCCGTCCGCCCACGGAGGGAATCCCCAAACCGCCGACGGTCGGGTTTTAGAGGATTCCCTCTCAGCTGATTTTTTGACAGCTGATGCCGGCTTGCCTGCTTTAGCGGCTGAGACTATTCAGGTTTCTCAGCCGCTTCAGGCTATGGAGGGAACTTTTTTGGCGGGAAAACTGCCATCTTCTCTGTCTGGCCCCTCCATTTTGTCTTCCACCTCAGGTGACCTTCCCCCTGTTTTGACTATGCAGGGGCAAGGTTCTGCTGGGTCCCCTGCTGTGGCAGGGAGTCCCTTGGGACCCTCGGGGGGGTTTTCTCCTGAATTTTTCTTTTCTTTATGCAGAGCCTATTTTCAGGCGGCTGGGGGTCCCGGTTGCGCCCAGGGGGTTTCGGGGGGTGGGTTTTCCTCCGCGCTCCCTGCGGCTTTGCCTCTTTCGTCTGGCGTGACGTCCCCTCCGCCGCCTCCCTTGTCCAAGCGTCCGCGGGTGTCGTGGGACGAGACTTTGTGGTCGGAGGAACGGGTCGGTCTGGAGGAGGACCTGGACCCTTCTGAGGAGTTCCAGGACTCTCTGGAGGGGACGGATGCTGGCGGCGGGTTGTCGGATTTCCCGTTCTCCAGTGACGAGGCGTCCGTGGTGCGTCTTTTTCAGAAAGATGAGCTGTCTGACCTTATTCAGCAGGTTTCTTCGGTCTTGCGTTTTGAGGACGCGCCGCCGGAGACTCCGCGTGTGGGGGACCCTCTGTTACGAGGGATCCGTTCCGTTTCCCGCTCTTTTCCTATGCATCAGGATATTCGGGATATTATTCTGGAGCAGTGGAAAACGCCGGAGACGCCGTTTCGGCTGGCGCGCAGCATGGCTCGCCTGTATCCCATTCCTGAAGGGGATCGGGCTACGTTAGCTTCGCCGGTCGTGGATGCGGTGGTCTCGGCAATTTCCAAGCGGCATACCGTGCCTGTTGAGGGCGGTTCTGCCTTGCGGGAACCTGAGGAGCGCAAATTGGAGAGCATCCTTAAGCAAAATTTTCAGGTCTCTGCCTTTGGGGTCCAGGCGGCTATTTGTGGGGGACTGGTCGCTCGCGCCGTGTTTCGGTGGGCGGAGCGGGTCTTGGATCGAGAGTCTGACGACTGGTCTCTGGTGGATCAGGAGGTAGCGAAGATTGAGATGGCGGCCTTTTTCCTCTCAGATGCTCTATATGACTTGGTGCGGATCTCGGCTAAGTCTATGGCTTTTGGCGTGGCCGCAAGGCGTGTGTTGTGGCTGCGCGCTTGGGCGGCGGATGCTGCGTCCAAAGCTAAGCTTACTAAATTTCCCTTTCGGGGGTCGTTTTTGTTTGGAGAGGATTTGGATAAGTTGATTCAGACTCTGTCGGACTCGAAAGTTCCCCGTCTGCCGGAGGACCGTGCCCGCCCGGCGTCTCGGGAGGGTGCGGCCCGGGGGCGTTTGCGGGATTTTCGCAAGTATCGCCCTGGGCGTGGGGCTGCTTCTTTCCAGTCTCCGGGATTTTCCCGGGGTCGGTTCTTCCAGCGCATGCAGCCCTTTCGGGGGGCCCGTCGGGGGGCAGGGAATCCCTCCGCCGGTTCCCCCGCTTCCCGTCCTGCACAATGACGCCTTGCCGGAGCCCCCTTTGGTTCCGGTGGGGGCCCGGCTGCGCGAATTTTTCCCCAAATGGGCCGAGATCACGTCCGATCAGTGGGTCCTGGAGGTGGTGCGGGACGGTTATGCCCTGGAGTTCGCCCGCTCTCTGCCGGATTTTTTCCTCGCTTCTCCATGTCAGACTCCTGTGAAGACGCAGGTGTTTCGCCAGACCCTTCAGCGCTTGCTAGATCTCAGGGCAGTTGTACCTGTGCCCCCTCCGGAGTGGGGCACGGGCAGGTACTCCATTTACTTTGTGGTGCCCAAGAAGGAGGGGACCTTTCGGCCCATCCTCGATTTGAAAGGGGTCAACAGGGCTCTCAAGATTCCCTCTTTCCGTATGGAAACTCTGCGGTCGGTCATTCTGGCGGTTCAGCCGGGGGAGTTTCTCACTTCTCTCGATCTGACGGAGGCCTACTTGCATGTTCCCATTCGGGCCTCTCATCAGCGTTTCCTGCGCTTTGCGATCTTGGGTCGGCACTATCAGTTCTGTGCGCTTCCCTTTGGGCTGGCCACGGCTCCTCGAACGTTCACCAAGGTGATGGTGGTCGTCGCGGTAGCCTTGCGGTCGGAGGGCATCCTGGTACACCCCTACCTGGACGACTGGTTAATTCGGGCAAAGTCGTTGCAGGAAAGCTCCCGGGTTACTGCTCGGGTGGTGGAGTTTCTCCGGTCGCTGGGCTGGGTGGTCAACCTTTCCAAGAGTCGGTTGGTCCCGGCTCAGCATCTGGAGTACCTAGGGGTGCTGTTCGACACCTCCTTGGGGAAGGTCTTCCTCCCAGAGGGCCGGGTGAGCAAATTGCAATCTCAGATTCGCCTGCTTTTGGCGTCCCGGTGTCCTCGGGCGCGAGATTTCCTCCAGGTCTTGGGGTCGATGGCGGCGTCCCTGGACGTGGTGAGGTGGGCGCGGGCCCACATGCGTCCTCTCCAGTATGCTCTGCTCCGGAGGTGGTCTCCCCAGAGGCACGGGATGGATGTTCCGGTTCCCCTGCGAGGCTTGGCGCGCTGCAGTCTGTGTTGGTGGCTCCAGACCCCTCACCTAGTTCAGGGGGTGGGTCTGGATCTCCCGCAGTGGACGGTGCTCCTGACGGATGCGAGTCTCCTGGGTTGGGGGGCTCAGTGTTTGGGTCACTCAGCTCAGGGCACCTGGTCCGCGGAGGAGGCCGCCTGGTCGATCAACGTGTTGGAGACCAGAGCGGTCCGTCTGGCGCTGTTGGCTTTCCACTCCCTGTTGCTGGGCAAGTCGGTCAGAGTACTGTCGGACAATGCCACGGCGGTGGCTTATGTCAATCGTCAGGGGGGCACCAAGAGCACTCAGGTGGCGCAGGAGGCGGCTCTGCTCATGGTTTGGGCGGAATCCCATCTGCTGGACCTCTCGGCCTCTCATATAGCCGGAGTAGAAAATGTTCAGGCAGACTTCCTCAGTCGTCACTTCCTAGATCCAGGAGAGTGGTGTCTCGGCGCCGAGGCGTTTCAGTTGATAGTGCAGGCTTGGGGGCAGCCCCTGATGGACCTGATGGCCACGGGTGGCAACGCCAAAGTGCCCCGCTTCTTCAGTCGTCGCAGGGACGGTCTGGCCGAGGGTCTGGATGCTCTGGTCCAGCAGTGGCCAACGGAGGGGCTGTTGTATGTGTTCCCTCCTTGGCCGCTGGTGGGCAGAGTTCTTCTTCGCATTGTTCACCATCCGGGTTTGGTGGTGCTGGTGGCGCCGGATTGGCCTCGCCGTCCGTGGTATGCGGATCTGGTGAGGCACCTGGTAGCGGATCCTCTTCCTCTGCCTCTCTCGGACGACCTTCTGATGCAGGGTCCCATTCCCATGTTCGACCCGTCTCCCTTCTGTCTTACGGCGTGGCTCTTGAAAGGGGTCGCCTTAGCAAGAAGGGATATTCAGACAAGGTGATCTCTACACTGTTGGGGTCCCGGAGGCTTTCTACCTCTCGGGCTTATGTGCGGGTTTGGCGTCTATTTGAGGAATGGTGTCGGGCGCGGGGAGTGACCTCTTTTCGCGCTTCTCTGCCTAACATTCTGGAGTTCTTGCAGGATGGCCTGGATAGAGGCCTGGCTTGGTCTTCTCTCCGGGTTCATCTTGCGGCCCTGTCGGCTTTTCGAGGGTTAGTGTCAGGTCAGCGTTTATCGGCTCTTCCTGATGTGATTCGGTTTTTGCGGGCGGCCAAGTTGCTTAGGCCTCCCCTACGGCCCTCGGTTCCCTCTTGGGATCTTAATCTGGTTCTCTCTGTTTTGGTGCGTCCGCCTTTCGAGCCTTTGGACGTCTGTTCTTTGAAGGACCTTACTTTGAAGGCGGTCTTTTTGGTGGCCATTACTTCTGCTAGACGTGTTTCTGAGCTGCAGGCTTTCTCTTGTAGGGCTCCCTTCTTGGAGTTTTCTAGGGAGCGGGTCGTCTTGCGGCCTGTTCCTTCCTTTCTGCCTAAGGTTGTTTCTCCTTTTCATGTCAATCAATCGGTGGTTCTCCCGGTCTTGGGTGGTCGGGAGGGCTCTTCTGAGCAACGGCAGCTGCGCAAGTTGGATGTCGGTCGGGTCCTTCGTTCTTATGTGCAGCGGACCCAGGAATTCCGGAAGTCCGATCATCTCTTTGTCCTCCTGGCGGGTCCTCGTCGGGGAGCTGGCGCTTCTAAGGCTACTATTGCGCGCTGGATCAAGGAGACGATTGCTTCCGCTTATCTTCTGAAACAGCAGCCTGTTCCGGAGTTTCTCAAGGCTCATTCCACTCGGGGTCAGGCGGCTTCTTGGGCTGAGTCGTCGCTCGTGCCTCCTGTGGATATTTGTAAGGCTGCGGTTTGGTCCTCTTTGCATTCCTTTGTTCGTCATTATCGGGTTGATGTGCAGGCGCGTCGGGACGCGGTGTTCGGTGAACGTGTACTGGTATCGGCCCTTCGGGGGTCCCGCCCGTGAGAGGGACTGCTTTGGTACGTCCCATTCGTAAAGTTAACCTCTACTGGTCTGGAGAGTGCTAAAGAAGGAGAAATTAGGTTCTTACCTGCTAATTTACTTTCTTTTAGCTTCTCCAGACCAGTAGAGGTCCCCACCCTGTCTGTTGTTGTTGTTGTTGGGGCTGTTGCGCGGGCAGTTTTTGGTTTTTGCTGCGGGTTCTAGTATTTTTCTAGGGCCGGGGAGAATTGAAGAACAGCGGCTGTGGCTCGGCTGGCTTAGCTGGCGAGCTGTGGGGACATTCTTCCTTCGGGAATTTCTCCTCTGCATTTTCCAACAGCATTTTGGGTTTGTTATTTGTTACTCCTTTCGGAGTATTGTTTTTTCTCTCTGTTGTTTTCCAGTTCTTGGTTCTGCTTGGCTATTCGGCAGACTGAGGGAAATAGAGAGGAGGGGCTAGGATATACTGTCCCAAAGTTTTGTTTTCAGTCTCCACCTGCTGGTCATGATTAGATATATACCCATTCGTAAAGTTAACCTCTACTGGTCTGGAGAAGCTAAAAGAAAGTAAATTAGCAGGTAAGAACCTAATTTCTCCATTCAATCCTCTTCAACCAGACACAGGAAAACCCACACACCATTCACGTAACCGCCGACAAAAAACGTCAAATGAAAGAAACTATATGACAATCTCTTAGCTACTAAAGCTGCAAAACTGGACCACCAACTCTCCAACCTACTAATCACGACCACAGACTTCAAAACCTTCAAAAAAGAAACAAAAACCCTACTATTCAAAAAATACATTAAACTAAACTAACACAACCAGACTTGACCCAAGCACCACCTGTAACACTCCCTGATTCTTACCATCTTAATAAAGTTTCAGACTACTTCTTATGTATTTCCAATCGACCCAGTACCTGTAAACTGTAATAATGTAATAATGTAATCCGCCTTGAACTTCAAGGTAATGTCGGAATAGAAATCACTAATGTAATGTAATGACCCACATATAGGCGCAGATGTATCTTACCTCTGACTGTACAGTAGCACATGGACAGGTGTATCTTTTCTTTCAAACACAGAGACACACAACTGCTGGCTGTGTAGTGATATTTTCTCTGTGTTTTTCTTCCAGGCAACACATTATAGTTTTCTGGCTACGATGGAAGTGCTGGGGAAACTCTGTTTCAGCACACTAGTTGGTGGACTCATTGATTGGACAAGCTTCATTTTCTGCTATCTTTTATTTATCTTACTCTCCTTTATACCAATAATTCAAACAATGTATGCGCCTCAGTTCCAGTAATGACTGAACATCTTGATGGGAGCTTAAAGGGTAGGTGACTTAATAGTCTAGGTATTTCTTTCTGATATATATATATATATATATATATATATATATATATATAATTTGTCATGTTGTAAATGTTTTTTTTACCTGTCCCTGTGTAATGTTGCCAAAAACATAAACCTCCCAAACCCCAAGAACTGGAACCAGATAAGGGGATGAGACAAGAGCTGAACTGGTGGAGTAATAAATATATAACTACCACTAATCAAGGAATAGACTGGTAAACACAGAAAAGCCCTCAGTCACACAACCACTCACTGGAACGTCCAGCGATAAAGGCTGTCACATGGCTTACACCCAGAAGGGTGTTAACTGTGAAACATCCCCGGGCTTATAATCTATGTGTAATTTGTAATAAAGTGCACCCAACAGTGCTCGGTGTGAAAAAAAATAATAATAAATCAAAAAAACACACACATGCTCCATCATAAACAGCAATTGTCCCAGCCCCTTATCCGGGGGGCCAAATGCAAACGTCCAAAACCAGCAAAGTAAAAAAGCCAACGGGAAGTACTTAGCTTCTCAGTGGAAACGAACAGCCAGCGAAGATCTAAATTCGTCCAACGGGACTCCGTTTCGGGGGTGCACACCCCCTTCTTCAGGAACTGCTGGACTGCGCTGTCACCCTCCAATTAATCCGGCACAGCTTTGCCAGATTATTTGGAGGGTCACAGCGCAGTCCAGCAGTTCCTGAAGAAGGGGGTGTGCACCCCCGAAACGGAGTCCCGTTGGACGAATTTAGATCTTCGCTGGCTGTTCGTTTCCACTGAGAAGCTAAGTACTTCCCGTTGGCTTTTTCACTTTGCTGGTTTTGGACGTTTGCATTTGGCCCCCCTGGATAAGGGGCTGAGACAATTGCTGTTTATGGTGGAGCATGTGTGTGTTTTTTTGATTTATTATTATCTTTTTTCACACCGAGCACTGTTGGGTGCACTTTATTACAAATTACACACAGATTATAAGCCCGGGGATGTTTCACAGTTAACACCCTTCTGGGTGTAAGCCATGTGACAGTCTTTATCGCTGGACGTTCCAGTGAGTGGCTGTGTGACTGAGGGCTTTTCTGTGTTTACCAGTCTATTCCTTGATTAGTGGTAGTTATATATTTGTTACTCCACCAGTTCAGCTCTTGTCTCATCCCCTTATCTGGTTCCAGTTCTTGGGGTTTGGGAGGTTTATGTTTTTGGGATAATTTTCTAGCCTCCCAAGTATTTTTCGGGTTTTTGCGATTTCCTGTGTAATGTTGAACATGTCACAGTATTGAGAGGATTTCCTTATGATATTTTGATGCCCCAGCTGCTTAAAGGATTACCATTTAACACACAGAAAGGAGCACACTTTGCAATAAAAGCCATCTTTATGTTTTTGTTAAACCTTTATTGATTGAGACATCACTGTCTATATTCTTCAGTTTGAAGAAGTTCTGGCACTGGCTGATGATGGATCTGTGCAATGCAGTGGCAGAGGGAAGGCTGTAGTGCCATCGAGGTCCTCCACCCCTGCTGACACAAAGATCATTGCAGCAGAGTAAGATATGCTTAAGTGCTAGTGAGGTTCCTATTCTTTGCCAGCTGGAGCAGGACTCGCCAAGTGAAGAGAAAGGGAATGAAATGAGATTGTAAAGAAGAGGGGATGAGCGTGAAGGGAAGGGAAAGGGAAAGGGAGTGGCAGAGTGTGGGAAGGAAAGGAGAAATAAGAGGAGGGAGTGCTCATCACCAAACTCACACACTGACAAATCAGAAAAATAACCAAATCCATTCACTCATCCATTAACGTGAACAAATGCTACGAGGGTACATTTATATACAAAGCTCACTTTCCCACTTACACTGTAGGTATCCCTTTGCCCTCTGTCATATCCAAAACATTTGTGTATTCTTATCTAAACAGAGTGTTTTTCCTTAGCATCTCTCCAGACTGGTTCACTGATGGTTAATAGCTCCAGACAGATGGGTCTGATGGGTAATAGCTCACCATGACCAGCAGGTGGAGACTGAGACAAAACCTTTTGGCTGTAATGCAAGTAGCTGTGCTTCTCCCTAATGTAACCAATCTGTTATCAGTTTCCCTTGGTTAGTGTAAGGCTGTTGGAAGTTGTTTAGTGGCCTTCTTGTCCCCGTGTGGTGCTGGACTAAGCTTAGGGGGACACTTTCGGGGATCCGTCCGACCTGGGAATGTCACACTCAGTGGGTCACGAGTTGAGTCCCTTCCCCACATTTCCTCCACCCCAAAATTTTTATAGAGGTACTTCAGCTGTAAGCCTTGCCATCGATACAGCAGGGCTTACAGCTGAGGGGGCCAGTGGAGCCTGTTCCGAAAAAAAAAAATCCTAAGGCAGTGCCGGTCTGAAGGGAGCCTTCAATTGATTGTAATTGATTTTTTATTGTTGACCGACATTTTTCTTGTAGCTAGGTTGCGTATTGCGCAATGAGCACTTTTAAAGGGGCAAAAGTGCTCATTGTGCTCCAACGCTCCAACTAACTATGTCAAGATGGGAGAATACCTCAAGGAGGAGTTAGTTGGATGGGAACAGCGGAATGAAGGAGAACAGCAATGGGCAAAACTGAAAGGAGTTATTTTAAAGGCAACAAACCTTTATGTTAGTAAAGTATACAAAGGCAAAAGAAAAAGATGGCTGATTGATACTGAAATGTAGTAGCTGAAAAGGTAAGATAAAAATAAATACCAACACGGAGGATAGTTTACATGAGCAAACCATTTAGGAGAACCTGTTCAAGATGAGACAAAAGGTCGAGGTCGATTCAGCCGGCTTGTGCTTGGGGTGTTCCAGCTGCCGTGAAGGGGGACCCTTGTCGGCTTGGGTGCCGGCATTCAGGGATCCCCTTCGCAAGTGCCTCTCAGGTTGACAGTGGGGAAGCCCGGGCTTCCCTCGCCGCCCACACAGGGATTCCTCCAGCCACTGATGGTCAAGGAAATAAGGTTTCCCTTGCTGCTGATGCAGCTGGGGATTCCCTTACCGCTGCTGCCGACTTGCCTGCTTTAGCAGCTGGGACGGTCCAGGTTTCTTAGCTGCTACAGGCCTCAGGGGCATTTTTCTCAGTGGGCTTTGCTCCAATTTTGGCGGGAAGCGCCTCCATTTTGTCCGCAGCCTCAGGTGACCTTCCTCCTGTATTGGAAAGACAGGGGCAGGTTTCTGCTGGGTCCACTGCTTTGGCAGTGAGTCCCATTGGGCCACCAGGGGTTTTTTTCCCCCCTGATTTTGTTTTAGCTCTGTGCAAGGCTTATCTTCAAGTGGCTGGGGATCCTGCTTCCACCCCAGGGGTCTCGGTGGAGGGGGGAAGGGGGTCCCTCTGCGAATACTCTGGTTTGGCCCCACTCAGGGCCGGTTTCGTCCCCGTCTCCTCCTCTTTCATCCAAGTGGCAAAGGGTCTCTTGGGATGATGATTTTTTGTGAGGAGCAATTTTCGCTTGATGAGGACCTGGACCCCTTGGAGGACCTCCAGGATCCTCTTGGTGAGATGGATGCCACTGGCAGAAGTTTTTCAGTTCCGTCAGCTGGTGAGGATGCATCTGTGCTGCTCATCTCTCAGTGGGAAGAGCTCCAGGAGCTTATTCTGCAGGTTTTCTCGGTGTTGTGCTTTGAGGAAGATGCGAAGGAGCCCCCACGTGTCGTGGACCCTCTCCTTCAGGGGATCTGCTCAGCCTCCCGCTCTTTTCCTATGCATCAGGATATTTGGGATATTGTGCTTGTGCAGTGGAAGGCACTGGAGTCGCCGTTTCGTTTTGCGCACTCTATGGCTGTCCTGTATCCCATCTCGGAGGGGGATAGAGATACCTTGAAGTCGCCGGTGGTGGACGCAATGGTTTCGGCCATCGCAAAATGGCATAAGGTGCTGGTTGAGGGCGGCTCAGCTTTGAGGGATTCGGTGGAGCGTAGGTTGGAGTTTCTTCTTAAGCAGAATTTTGATGTCACTGCCTTAGCGGTCCAGGCGGTAGCTCGGACTTGTTCTTGGTGGGCTGAGCATGTCCTTGACCGCGAGTCTGATGACTGGTCCTTAGTGGAACAGGAAGTAGTCAAAATTGAGATGGGTGCTTCTGTTATGGGCATCGGACAAGTCCACGGGTCTCGGGGTGGCTGCTCGTCGTACCCAGTGGCTCAGGGCTTGGTCAGCAGATGCGGCATCTAAGGCTAAGCTGACAAAATTACCCTTTTGGGGGTCTTTCTTGTTTGGTGAGAATTTGGATAAGTTGGTTCAGACTTTAACAATACTCTAAGGTGCCCCGTCTTCCTGAAGACGTTCCCGCAAGCCTGCGCGGGGTGGCGTTGCTCGGGGGCGTTTGTGTGATTTCCACAGATACCGTCCTGGTTGAGGGGTAGCTTCTTTTCCTGCTGATGGGTCTCCCCGGGACCGTTTCAGCGCATGCAGTCCTTTCAGGGTAGCTTTTCTGGACGTGGTTCGGTGGGCCCGGGCTCACATACATTCACTTCAGTATGGTCTGCCTCAGCAGTGGTCATCCCAGTTGCATGATATGGACTCTCCCGTTCCTCTTTGGGGGTTGGTTCATTACATTCTCCGTTGGTGGCTCCATTCTTCCAATCTGGTGCAGGGAGTGAGACAGGATCAGCCCCAATGGACCGTGCTTCTCACAGATGCCATTGTCCTCGGCTGGGGAGCTCAGTGTGTCAGTCGCTCAGCTGAGGGCAGCTTGTCTCTGGAGGAGTTGTCTTGGTCTATCAATGTTCTGGAGACTAGAGCCATCTGGCTGATGTTAGTGTTCCAGACATTATTGATGGGCAAGTCTTTTTGGGTTCTCTTGGACAATGCCATGGTGGTGGCTTATGTCAATTAGGGGGAACCAGGAGTTGTCTGGTGGCGCAGGAGGCTGCTCTGCGCATGGTTTGGGCAGAGATTCATCTTCTGGACATCTCGGCTTCCCACATAGCAGGAGTGGAGAATGTTCAGGGGGGGTCTTCCTCAGTAGTCACATGCTAGATCCCGGAGAGTGGTGTCTCAGTTCCACAGGCATCGAGTTGATTGTGCAGACTTGGGGTCAGCTGGTTAAGGACCTGATGTCAACATCAAAGCTCCCTGGTTCTTCAGTCGGCACAGGGATGTTCAGGCCGAGGAGCTGGATGCTCTGTTACAGCCTTGGCCGGTGGTAGACAGAGTTCTTCGCATTGCTTGGCACCCTGGCAGCATGATCCTGGTAGCCCTGACTCCATGGTACGCGGATCTGGTTCATCAGCTTGTGGAAGATCCTCTTCCACTGCCCCTCTTGCCCGACCTTCTGACTCAGGGCCCCGTTCCAATGTTCGATCTGGGTCCCTTTTGTCTTACGGCTTGGCTCTTGAATGGGAAAGCCTAGGTAAGAAAGGTTTTTCCAATAAAGTGATCTTTACTCTCTTGGGGTTCTGGAGGCTTTCCACTTTTTGGGCTTATGTGCGTGTTTGGCGTATTTTTGAGGAGTGGTGTGCCGCATGTAGCGTGGTTTCCTTTCGTGCCTCTTAACCTCACATCTTGATGTTCTTGTAGGATGGCCTGGACAGGGGTCTAGCCTGGTGTTTTCTCCGGGTTCAGCTTGTGACTTTGTCCGCTTTTTGTGGTTGCTGCAGGGTAAGGCGTTTGACATCTATTCTGGATGTGGTTCGCTTTTTGAGGGCGGCCAAATTGCTTTGGCCTCCAGTGCGGCCTTCGGTTCCGGCTTGGAATCTTAATCCAGTCCTGTCGGTGCTCGTGCACCCTCCCTTTGAGCCCCTGAGTTCCTGCTCGTTGAAGGTGATCTTCCTGGTGGCTATTAGTTTGCGAGACGCGTTTCTGAGCTGCAAGCTTTCTCTTGTAGGCCTCCTTTCCTGGAGTTTTCAAGGGATTGGGTTGTGTTGCAGCCTCTTTCTTCCTTTCTGCTGAAGATGGCCTCACCTTTTCATGTCAACCAGTCTGTGGTACTTCCGGTCTTGGGTAGCTGGGAGGGTTCATTAGAGCAGAGGCAGTTGCGCAAGTTGGATGTCTGTCGGGTTTTAGAACATAAGAATTGCCACTGCTGGGTCAGACCAGTGGTCCATCGTGCCCAGCGTCCTAACTGAGACTAGCTTTATCTGCGTACATTCTGGTTCAGCAGGAACTTGTCTAACTTTATCTTGAATCCCTGGAGAGTGTTTTCCCCTATAGCAGCCTCCAGAAGAGCATTCCAGTTTTCCACCACTCTCTGGGTGAAGAACTTTCTTACGTTTGTATGGAATCAATCCCCTTTTAACTTTAAAGAGTGCCCTCTCGTTCTCTCTACCTTGGAGAGGGTGAACAACCTGTCTCTATCTACTAAGTCTATTCCCTTCATTATCTTTTCAAGGGAGAACAGGCCCAATTTCTCTAATCTCTCACTATATGGCAATTCCTCCAGCCCCTTAATCATTTTAGTCGCTCTTCTCTGGACTCTTTCGAGTAGTACCGTGCCCTTCTTCATATACAGTGACCAGTGCTGGACACAGTATTCCAGGTGAGGGCGTACCATTGCCGGTACGCTCTTATGTTCAGTGGACCCAAGAGTTCCGGAAGTCAGATCATCTTTTTGTCCTCTTAGCAGGCCGTCATAAGGGGGACGGCGCTTCCAAGGCTACCATTGCATGCTGGATCAAGGAGACTATCGCTTCTATCTTCCTTCTTCAGAAGAAGTATGTTCTGGATTTCCTCAAGGCTCATGCCACTCGAGGTCAGGCAGCTTCTTGGGCTGAGTCTTCTCTGGTGCCTCCAGTAGATATTTGTAAAGCCGCAGTTTGGTCTTCTCTGCATTCCTTTGTGCGACACTACTATGTGGACATTCATATGCGTCGGGACACTGTGCTAGGTGAGCGTGTTCTGGTGGTGGCTCTCCAGGGGTCCCATGATGTGTACTGCTTTAGTACATCCCATCAGTGAACTGTACCGGTCTGGAGAGGCACTAAAGAAGGAGAGATTAGGTTCTTATCTGCTAATTTTCTTTCTTTTAGACTCTCCAGACTGATACAGTCCTCACCCTGTCTGTCTGTCTGTTCCTGCGGGATTTGTGTGAAATGTGAATTTTTCTGCGGATTCTAGTATTTTTATAGGGTCTAGGAGCTTTAAGGAACAGTGGCTTTGGCTCAGCTGGCTTAGTTGGCGAACTGTGGGGACGTTTGCTGAAGGGGCTTTTTCTATGCAATTTCCAACAGTATTGCTCTGTTAGTTGTTACTCCTGTTTTGAATGTTGTTATTGTTCTAATTAGCAGTACTTAGTTTTGCTTGGCTGTTTGGCAGACTAGTTATATTAGGGGAAAGCACAGCTACTTGTATTACAGCCAAAAGTTTTTGTCTCAGCCTCCTCCTGCTGGTCATGGTGAGCTATTACCCATCAGTGTACTGAACCGGTCTGGAGAGTCTAAAAGAAAGAAAATTAGCAGGTAAGAACCTAATTTCTCCTTATGCAGTTGGCTAGCAGACTGCATCTCTTTCACTTATGCCCAGGCTGTGTTGTCTTTAGAGGGTTAAGTCATGGCTCCACAATGTTAGCGTTTCCAAGTTTATTTGTTGTTTGTTATACCACCCATCGGGGGATTAAGCCGTTTACAATACTAATAGAATAAATGAAAAGGGTAACGAGAAAAAGAGAAATAAGGCGTTGAGGGTATATTAAGAGAAGAATTACAATGTGGCTATTATGTTCTTAAAGGAAAGAAGGGAGAAGGAAAAAAAAGGAAAGGGTAGAATGGACAGTATTTGTAACTCGCAGGTTGATGCCAGGAGGGATGGCTGAGTAAAGGGATTGGGGACTACAGTAGCTTTAGGTGAAAGCATCAGAGCTGTGGCTACATCAGTAGTCCACTTGAGGTCAGCCTAAGAACTGCCGTGTGGTCTTCAGTCCACACATTCACATTTCAATATCCGATGTGACATACGGTTTAGTCAGACAATTCTGCAGAATTTGTTTAGAGTCTAGAATCCAGTTCTTCCTCTTAGGCCCATTCTTTTCTGTTATAGGTTGCAGCGTCACAAGAGGACTGTTTTGTTAGTGTTATTGGTTCTTTTTGGCTAGGGTTACCACATGTCCGGATTTACCCAAACATGTTCTCTTTTTAGAGGATTGTCCAAGTGTCCAGATGGATTTCGAAAACCCGGCAGTTTGTTTTGGAAGGCCCCCGAACATGCATGGATGGATGCCTTGAAGACCCCTCAAATTACCGTCCTATCGCCAACATACCATTCATGGCAATACTAACTGAAAAAGTAGTTTTTGATCAATTGTCTGACTTTGTTGAATCTACCAACGCACTACACCCCAATCAGACAGGGTTTAGAAAAAATCATAATACAGAATATTCATTGATCGGCCTAACTACAAACATAATCCATCACTTAGACCATCATAAGTCAGTCATACTTTTCTCCTTAGATCTAACCAAAGCATTCGACACTATTGACCATACTCTACTTCTAGACAGATTAAAATCCATAGGTGTATGTAATCAAATTTTAGTATGGTGTACTTCCTTTTTAACTGCACCGTTATTTCACGGTGCATTTCAACAACACAATTTCAAACCCTTATACTCTCAACTATGGCATTCCTCAAGGCTCCATTTTGTCTCCTCTACTGTTTAATATTTTTCTTGCACCTTTATTAAGTCTGTGTCAATCCATAGGCTTTACTACTTAAACATACGCTGATGATATTCAGCTGATTCATCCCCTCAACCCAGAAAATATGGAGGAAGTACAACAGATTAATAAAAAATTAGAGAACATTAAAAATTGGCTTACCTCAAACAAATTATCTACTCTTTTGGAAGCATGGATTAAAATTATGTAATCATTTTACTATCAATAACATCCAGTTAGATTTAGTATCATCATTAAGAATACTTGGGGTTACTATCGATGACAAATTTTCATATCACGAACATATAAATAATATTGTTAAATGCTGTTTTTTTTGGTTACGTCTGATTCGATCTATTTCTAAGTTCTTTGAACCAAAATCATTAAATATTTTTCTACATTCTCTTGTCATCTCCAAGCTTGATTATTGCAATTCCTTACTATTAAATATTACCCAAAAGGAAAAATAACGGTTACAAATAATCCAAAATACCGCTGTGAAACTCATTCACAATGGTAAAAAATACGACCACGTAACTCCTTTTTTGATTGACTCACATTGGCTCCCTATTAGCCATCGTATAACCTTAAAATGTTGCTTTTAGCATTTAAAACATTATCCTCTAATGAACCGCAATTTATAAATCACATGCTTATTCCATATAACACATCTTGCTCCCTCCGTTCTACAGCCCAAAGGCTGCTTGTTGTTCCTTCATTAAAAATTATTGGCACTAGACGTCATGATATATACTCGGTGATGGCTCCTCTGACCTGGAATACCCTACCGCAATATATAAGAGATGAAAATGACCTCAATCGATTTAAAAATAACTTTAAAACATTTCTTTTTAAAGACGCATTTAACCTTTAAATCTCAAATAATGCAGAAAACATCTCTGAAAACAAAAAGGTAAATAAAAAAAAATAAAAAATTTTCTATATAGGAAAATTAATGTTACTACCTTCCCTTATGTTCTTTCCATTTACTGTTTTTTTCGTTAATCTAGCTTAACACCAATTATCCCAGGACAAGCAGGCAGGTATTCTCACTAGTGGGTGATGTCATCCGACAGAGCCCCGATACGGACATCTTGCAAGCATGTCTTGCTTGAAGAAACTCAGAAGTTTCGAGATGCCCGCACCGCGCATGCGCCAGTGCCTTCCCGCCCGATGTACCGGGCGTGTCTCCTCAGTTCTTTTCTTTCCGCGGAGCTGAGAAGTTATCTTCAATCTGCGCTGACTGAATTTCAGTTTTTCTTTGCCTTCTTTACCCGCGTTTTAGTTTATTTCTTTGAATTTCTTTCAATTTTACTTTCTTTAAAAAAAAAAAAAAAAAAAAAGTTAAAAATTATTTCTTCCGGCGGTTCGGCCAGGCCGGCCTCGTGGCTGCGGCCTACCGCTTTCGACCTTGCAGCGTCGATTTTTCGGCCTATGTCACGGCCAATCACCGGTTTTAAAAAGTGCAGCAAGTGCCAGCGTGCGATTTCGTTGACGGACCCGCATCGACGCTGCCTGCAGTGTCTTGGTCCGGAACACGTTCCGAAATCGTGCCGGCCTTGTTCCACGCTCACTGCGCGCTCGTTTAAGAGGCGTTGCTTGCTTTGGGAGTCGATGTTCAAGATGGAGACTGCCAAGGATCTGTCTGCTTCTACATCTGCTGAGGTTTCGCCGGTCCGCTCGAAACCTGCATCGACGACTCCCGCATCCAGCATCGTGAAGCCAGCATCGTTTACACCGGCTACGGCTTCAATTTCAGCTACGGCGCCTGCCTCCGTCTCCTCGGTTCAGGTACCGCCTTCCACTGTCCCTCCCGTGGTCATCAAGGTGCCCAAAGCTACCAAGCAGAAGCACTTGGCCGCGAAGGAGCGCGAAGACCGTGCAGGAGGACCCCCTTTCGGTGCGGATCCCTCCATATCGGCTTCGCTTCGATCCCTGCTAGAAGCTCAGTTTGTCGAGCTTATGCAGACTATGGGACCCCGGCTTATCGCCAACATTCAGGGTGACGTCCGGGCACCGGTTTCAGGGGGCGGTCCGCCCCCTCCCCCTCCCCCTCGCCGTTCGATCTCGCTGCTCGACGAGGGGGATCGGCGGAGGGCGGCGGAAGCCTCCAGGAGGGCTTCCCTTCCTGATATGTCACTTTTAGAGCCCATCACACCTCCACGACAACAGGGCTCTGGGACGGTCCCTGATAATCGGAGTCCTGGGCATACTGCATCGCAGGAAGAGTTCTTCCGCACTCCATACCAGACTTGGGTGGCGCTGCGTGAGTCCGCGTCCTTACCACCTCTGCGATCCACCGCATCGAGCCCCATCCATTCCCTAGAGGCTTCGGGGGATCGTGTGGTGCACAGAAGATCTCGCTCCCCATCCCGTCACCGGGAGGGGCATCGATCTCGACACTCATCTCGACACTCCTCACGTCATTCGGAGGTGTCTCCACAGAAAAAGATGCAGCGTTTGGGATACTCATCGTCGGATGTTTCCCAACCGGAGGGACCAGAGTATGAGGAACCATCTACCTCCTATTCTCCATGCCGGTCTCAGCTCTCCCTGGACCCGGAGGCTTCCACTTCGTCTAGTCCGTCTCGGCGGCCGGCCTTGGCAGACCAATTATCTTTCTCATCTTTTCTCCGACAGATGGCGGATGACTTGGATGTGACTTTGGATACTGGGTCTAAATATTCTAAAGAGTATTTGGATACTATGCATTTGCCTCACCCTCCGGCGGAGACTCTTCGGCTTCCCTTGCATAAATTACTGGACCAGACTTTCATGCGCTGTTTTGAGACACCGTATTCTATCCCTGCGGTTCCCAGTAAGCTGGATGCTCGATACCGCATTGTTCACCACAAGGGGTTTGAGGGGGCTCAACTTTCTCATCAGTCTCTTCTGGTCGAGTCTTCTCTCAAGCGTTCTCACCCTTCCCAGGTCTACGCTTCTGTGCCTCCGGGCAGGGAGGGGAGAACGATGGACAAGTTTGGTAGACGAGTTTACCAAAACTCGATGATGGCGACTCGAGTGCTCAATTACAATTTTTTCTTCTCTTCCTATTTGGATTTCTTCTTGCCGGTCCTCCTCAAGTTCATCCCTTTCATCGATGCTGAGGCTCGTTTCCAGTTTGAGGAGGTGGTGGCGACCCTGTCCCAGTTGCGGCTGCAACTGATGCAATCCTCCTACGATGCCTTTGAGCTCTCGGCACGTGCTGCGGCCTGTTCAGTCGCCATGCGTCGCCTGGCCTGGCTTCGCACTATTGATATGGATCCGAACCTCCAAGACAGATTGGCTAATGTGCCTTGTGCGGGAGCTGATCTGTTCGATGAGTCTATCGAGACTGTTACTAAAAAGCTTTCGGACCACGAGAAGTCTTTTCAGTCTATTCTGCGTCCTAAGCCTAAGCCTCAGCAGTCTCGTCCCTCTAGACCGCCTCAAATCTACCAGAGGCGTTATCAACCGAGACAGGCTCCCCTAGCGAGACAGCCTGCGAAGAGGCAGCCTCCACAGAAGACTCAACAGAAGCCTCAGATGCCGGCTGCACCCAAGGCCACTCAGCCTTTTTGACTCTCTTCCAGGGAGCATAACCGACTTCGTTCTGTCCCCTCCCGTTTTTCCCATCGGGGGTCGTCTCCACCATTTTTGTCATCGATGGGAGACGATCACCGCGGACCTCTGGGTCCTTACCATCGTAAGAGAAGGATACTCTCTTCATTTCCAACGGGTCCCCCCGGACCACCCGCCAAGAGAGTATCCTTCCAACTCGACGCAGACCGCTTTTCTTCTACAAGAGGCGCAGGCTCTGCTTCGGCTTCGAGCCGTCGAGCCGGTGCCCGTAGATCAGCAAAACCATGGGTTCTACTCCCGGTACTTCTTGGTTCCGAAGAAGACGGGCGATCTGCGTCCCATTTTGGACCTTCGAGTCCTCAACAAGTATTTGGTCAAGGAGCGGTTCCGCATGCTGACCCTTGCTTCTCTCTACCCCCTACTCGAGCAGAACGATTGGTTATGCTCTCTGGATCTCAAGGAGGCCTACACTCACATCCCGATACATCCAGCCTCCCGCAAGTTTCTCAGATTTCGGGTGGGACATCTTCATCTGCAGTATCGAGTGCTTCCATTCGGCCTTTCCTCGTCTCCCAGAGTCTTCACGAAGTGTCTGGTGGTGGTGGCCGCTGCACTCCGGAACATGGGTCTCCAGGTGTTTCCATACCTCGACGACTGGCTCATCAAGGCACCGTCAGCTCCAGAGGTCGTTTCGGCGACCTTGACTACAATTTCTTTTCTGCAGAGTCTGGGCTTCGAGATCAACTTCCCCAAATCACATCTTCAGCCCACCCAGTCTCTCCCCTTTATCGGGGCTGTTCTGGATACCATTCAACTTCGAGCATTCCTTCCTCCTCAACGCATGGACGCTCTCCTTCTACTCTGCCAGTCGGTGTCTTCTCGCCCGTCCATCTCGGCGAGACACATGATGGTCCTCTTGGGCCATATGGCCTCTACAGTTCATGTGACGCCTTTTGCCAGACTGCATCTCAGAATTCCTCAATGGACCCTGGCATCTCAGTGGACTCAGGTGTCCGACCCGTTGTCCCGTCACATTGTCGTCACTCCTGCTCTACGGCAGTCTCTTCTCTGGTGGATGACCTCTTCGAATCTATCCAGAGGTTTACTGTTTCACTCTCTTCCCCACCAGAAAGTTCTCACGACCGATTCATCGAACTATGCCTGGGGGGCCCATCTGGATGGTCTACGAACTCGGGGGTTCTGGACCACTGCAGAACGACTCCATCAAATCAATCTTCTGGAGCTCAGAGCCATCTTCAATGCTCTCCAAGCTTTTCAGCATCTGCTTCACGACATGGTGGTCCTTATTCGCACAGACAATCAGGTCGCCATGTATTATGTCAACAAACAAGGGGGCACGGGCTCGGCCCCTCTTTGTCAGGAAGCTCTTCGAGTCTGGGATTGGGCGGTTCGCCACAACACCTTCCTCAGGGCTGTCTACATTCAGGGGAAAGACAACGTCTTGGCAGACAATTTGAGTCGTCTTCTCCAACCTCACGAATGGACGCTCCATTCCAAACCCCTTCATCAGATCTTCGCTCAGTGGGGAACGCCTCAGATAGACCTCTTTGCAGCCCCCCACAACTTCAAACTGCCTCAGTTTTGCTCCAGGATCTACACTCCTCTCCGCCTCGAGGCAGACGCTTTTCTACTGGAGTGGGGGAATCGCTTCCTATATGCGTTTCCTCCTTTTCCTCTCATTCAGAAGACGCTGGTCAAGTTGAGATCAGACCATGCCACCATGATTCTGATTGCTCCTCGGTGGCCCAGACAACCTTGGTTCTCCCTTCTACTTCAACTCAGCAGCAGGGAGCCAGTACTTCTTCCTGTGTTTCCTTCACTACTCACTCAACATCAAGGTTCACTACTTCATCCCAACCTGCAGTCTCTCCACCTGACAGCTTGGTTCCTTTCAACGTAACTCCTCACCAGTTCTCTCAAGCAGTGAGGGAAGTCTTGGAGGCTTCCAGGTAGCCTGCTACTCGACAATGCTATTCCCAAAAATGGACTAGATTCTCTTCCTGGTGTATTTCCAATGCCACGGAACCTCAGCGAGCTTCCCTATCTTCTGTATTGGACTATCTTCTACACCTGTCTCAGTCTGGTCTCAAGTCTACCTCTATACGAGTCCACCTGAGTGCTATTGCGGCTTTCCATCAGCCTCTACAAGGGAAACCTTTATCTGCTCATCCTGTGGTTTCCAAGTTTATGAAAGGACTTTTTCATGTCAACCCTCCTATCAAACCTCCTGTGGTTTGGGATCTCAATGTTGTCCTATCTCATCTTATGAAGCCTCCGTTTGAACCTCTCAACAAGGCTCCACTTAAGTATCTCACCTGGAAGGTGGTTTTTCTGGTGGCCCTCACGTCAGCTCGCCTGGTCAGTGAGCTTCAGGCCCTAGTGGCGGATCCACCGTTCACTGTATTCCATCATGACAAGGTGGTCCTTCGTACTCATCCAAAATTCTTGCCTAAAGTGGTCTCTGAATTTCACATCAACCAATCCATCGTGCTTCCAGTGTTCTTTCCAAAGCCTCATTCTCATCCTGGGGAATCTGCTTTGCACACTCTGGACTGTAAACGTGCTCTAGCTTTCTACTTGGAACGCACAAAGCCACACAGAACTGCTCCTCAACTTTTCGTCTCCTTTGATCCAAACAAGTTGGGACGACCTGTATCGAAGCGCACCATCTCTAACTGGATGGCGGCTTGTATCTCTTCCTGCTATGCCCAGGCTGGTTTATCCCTTCCCCGTAAGGTCACAGCCCATAAGGTCAGAGCAATGGCAGCCTCTGTAGCCTTCCTCAGATCGACACCGATTGAGGAGATTTGTAAGGCTGCCACTTGGTCCTCGGTTCATACCTTCACCTCTCATTATTGTCTGGATACTTTCTCCAGACGGGATGGACAGTTTGGCCAAACAGTGTTACAAAATTTGTTTTCTTAAGTTGCCAACTCTCCCACCATCCCATTGGGGTTAGCTTGGAGGTCACCCACTAGTGAGAATACCTGCCTGCTTGTCCTGGGATAAAGCAATGTTACTTACCGTAACAGTTGTTATCCAGGGACAGCAGGCAGCTATTCTCACGTCCCACCCACCTCCCCTGGGTTGGCTTCTCAGGCTAGCTACCTGAACTGAGGAGACACGCCCGGTACATCGGGCAGGAAGGCACTGGCGCATGCGCGGTGCGGGCATCTCGAAACTTCTGAGTTTCTTCAAGCAAGACATGCTTGCAAGATGTCCTTATCGGGGCTCTGTCGGATGACATCACCCACTAGTGAGAATAGCTGCCTGCTGTCCCTGGATAACAACTGTTACGGTAAGTAACATTGCTTTCTGTAACTTTACCCCTTTTTTCCTCCTGTATCCAAGTTTGTCAGTACGTTTGTCCGTCTCGCCCATTTTAAATAGTATGTTAATTTCATGACTTACTTTTATATTTTGGTTGTAACTCGCTTAGTAAATTTATGGATAAGCGATTTATCAAATACAAATAAACTTGAACTTGATGTCATCACACCACCTCTGTACATGCTTGGAGGCCCTCCAGACACAGCCCCAAGTTCAGGGAAAGAGAGATGATGAGGACTGTGTGGGGGCAGGGCCACATGTCCTCTTTTTGGCCTTGCCTAGTTTTCCCACTTGTAAGTATCCTCTATCTATCGTATCTTATATCTTTCTTGTCCTTGGAAAAAGTGAAGTTACTCACCTATAAAGGTTGTCTCAGAGGACAGCAAAACAAGGTTTCTCAGACACCCTTCCATCTCCCCTAGCAGTTGCATTCTTTGTGCTTTTTGATCCTACTGTGGGTTCTGTGTGACTTGGATAGGTAAGAAGACACTCACATATGTGTGATTCAGCCCTACCAAAAGCTTCTAGAAAATTTTTGAATACTGGGTTGCGTCTGTGGAGGGCTTCATTGTGGGATGTCACCCACTTGTGAGGATCTTTGTCCTGCTGTCCTTCGAGAACAGCTGCTAAAGGTGAGTAACTTTGCTTTTTCTCTGAAATGCTTTTCCACCACTTTCATACCATGGTTGTTTATCTTTAAGGGGTGGGGGTGGGGTGGATGAATTACTAAGATTTGTAAAAGGGGGTGGAGGTTTGTATGGTGGTGAAATCGGTATTAATTACTAAAATTGTAATGGAGGTGAAATCATTGTTACTCCAACACCCCTAGCGTCAGACAGGATTTGGACTTTGTCATGATAAGCTATGGAAGCGCTCATGATGGGTAGTCTTCTGGGTGGTGGCCAAGGATGACTTTTTTCCCCACTGTTTGTTTTTTGGGTTTTTTTTATTAAAAAATTGTAATTTTCTTCCATATTTCCCTTTGTTTAATTCCTTCTTCCCAACTTAGTATGTCTGTCCTTGTATTGTCTGCCCTAGTATTGTCTTTACCCATTATTTTATTTCTGATTTTAATTGTACAACGCTTTGAAATATATTGTAAAGCTTTTTATCAAATTTTAAATAAACTATAAACTATAGTAAGTCTTTCAGACCATTTACCAAGTATTGTCTCTGTTTTTCGCAGTAAATGCAGTAAAATGACTAACCCAAATAACTGAAACCTATATGGTAGAGAGCAGCAGGCTGAGGCCATGCAATGCTTTTATTTGCTCAAACCGATAGTGTGTACAGCGTAACCTCAGTGTACAAGCTGCAGGTGTTCTTTAGATTAATGATTTACCAAACAAACAAGGGCTTCCCATCCTCCTTTGCCAGGTGTTTTAGACATCTAAGGAGGATTTGAACAGTTTTTACATCATCACAAGGCACAATTGAGGTTACAGTTTTTTTCAGTACTTCGGGATCCAAAAGGTTTTTGAATTCATTGCTTCCAGGTTGTGGTCGCTCCTTGAGGATGCCATATCTGTTCACCAGGTACTCTGTGAACTGCGGATGGTTCTTGGGGTCGTAGTAATATTCCTGCAGTTTGTTCATAATGTCTGTATAGCGCTTAGTCATCTCTGCACGTTTCACTTCATCTACCTTGTTTTTGTGCCTATCACAGGAGAACTGGGAAGAGAGAAGTGCTATTGTCAGTAGGGGCTGAAATCTGTCCATCTCTGCTCTGTAATGATAAGTTTAGAGAGTCTGTCCACTGCTCCCTAATTTAAACCCCAGGGCATCATCCAGTCTCTCCCCCCTTCCCTTCACCCTAATATTAAGTTCAGGGGGATCAACCTGGCTCTCTCTTTGCTGTTTTTCTGATTCCCATGTGATTGTATTGTGCTAAATTCTATGAGTGCTGCCTCTGCCTCCCAATCTTCTACTAAATTCAGCATCACTGAGAAAACCCAAGCATCTCTATTAGTGACAGCTCTGTGTGTCACCCTCCCAAGA
The DNA here is from genome assembly GCF_902459505.1 of Geotrypetes seraphini. Classification (NCBI taxonomy): domain Eukaryota; kingdom Metazoa; phylum Chordata; class Amphibia; order Gymnophiona; family Dermophiidae; genus Geotrypetes; species Geotrypetes seraphini. Next base: position 9,472,628 of record NC_047085.1, read on the forward strand.
GCCACTAGCCATTCTGTATGACCTCTGCAAACTTGTTCAGCTACTCCACAATCACTGAGTGTTCCAAGCTATTCTATGTGACTGAAAACTCTTTTTTACCATCTCCACTATGATACAGAACCTATAATCATTCTATGTGACTTCTAATATCACTGAGAACTCCTAGTTTATTCTGTGTTTGATAATTCTGCTCCCTAGTCTCTCCATCTAACTCAGCATTACTAATTAATCTCCAACCATTCTAGTGGCAATTTCTAGTGGCAATTTGAAATCTACCTTGTTGCATGGGTTGATCTGGTGTTTAATTTTTGAAGGAAAAGGATGCATATAGTTTTCCTTTAAAACTAGCCATGGGAACAAAGTACCTGTGGATGTTGTACTTACATTTTCTGATGGTAAAATTTCAATAGAATATCCTCTGCATAATTAGAAAATGTAATTCGTTTGACTTATTTTTTTATATCTTATCCCAAAAATTCAACAAATGTTAAATAGAAAGAGCAGCTGGGAGATATGTAAAACCACAATATCAGACATCACAAAATAAAATAAACCAATTTAATAATCATAACAATATACTTTAATACAGAGCTCAACAAAGCCCAGGCGCCAGGTTGCTATGGTGCTTGGTATTTCATGCTCCCTGAAAGATTTTTTTTTCCCTACTGCAGTGCTGCCTGAAACTCCTCTCCACCCTGCAAGCTGAGCAAGCTCTCCATATACTTGAGCTGCGTAGTACAGGGGGTTCAGGAAGTCTTGCAGGACTTGAAACTACAAGACTTCCCCAACTTCTTGCATACAGCTCAAGTATATGCAGAGTTGATCGCTGTGCAGGGCAGAAAGAAGGATTTTCAAGCAGTGCTGTGAGTAATGAGTGAAGACTTGAGGGGGCATAAGAGAGACTAGGGAAAGACTGAAGGAAGCATGAAAGAGATTTGGGTGAAGGCTGGGGGGGTATGAGAAAATACAAATGGTTTGGGGGGAGGGTTATGAGAAGATACAGATAGACTGGGTGAAGGCTGCGGATGGGGGTTATGAGAGAGAAACTGATGGGGATCCAGGCTATGATGATAAATGAAACAAAGAGGCAATTTCCTCTTTGCTTCACCTATGTGGAAGTTGCTTTCACACAGCTGACAACATGCTTGGGAAAGGAGCCTACAATTGTTTAGCAGAGGTACCTTAAAGAACTGATTAATTAAAGTTCTATGCCCACAGGCACATAATAGGAAAAAAATCTTAGTAATTCATTCCCCCCCCCACCCCCTTTTTTTTTTTTTTACAAAGCTGTGTTAGGCTTTTTTATTGCTGGCTGTGGTGGTATTAGCTTCAAGGCTCATAGGAATTCAGTGAATGTTAGAGCTAATACCACTGTGGTTAGCAATAAAAAGCCTAACGTGGCTTTGTAAAAAAAAACGGGGGGGGGGGGGGGCAATTTGTAAAAAAGCTACTGCTAATCTGGGAGGAAATTCCAAACTTCTCCCTTCCCCCACCAAACTTCACTGGGGACAATGTTGGAAGGAGAGGCGAGAAAGGAGCTAGGGTCTTAAGACCTACGTTTTTGAGTTGGTTCCTAGATTTAGTGAAAATCTGTTGAGGCCTGCTTTAATAAACACACACATTATATGTATAGTACATCAATTATCCCAGGACAAGCAGGCAGCATATTTTCACTTATGGGTGACATCATCCACGGAACCCTGATGTGGACAGCTGCAAAAGCATTTTTGCTTGAAGAACTTTAAAAAGTTCGCGACTGACCGCACTGCACATGCACGAGTGCCTTCCCGCCCAATGTAGGGTGCATGTCTCCTCAGTTTTTGTTTTTCCATAGAGCCGTGAAGTCATACTATAAACATTCTGTGTTATTTTTCTGTGCCTTCTTGCCATAGAATTCTTTCCCTTCATGATCTTTTTGATCTTTTTTTCTATTCTTTTCTTAAAAAAAAGAATATCTTCTTTCTTTATTTATTTTCAGCTATTTTTGACAGCACAGCCTCGTCCTCTGCCTCAGCCTTCGGACTTTGATTTGGCTGAGGCGGTTGTTTCCTTCCATGTCCTGCTCGTTAACTGGCTTCAAGAAGTGTAGCAGGTGTCAGTGCACGATTTCACTCACAGACCCCCACAAGTGGTGCATCCAGTGCCTAGGGCCAGACCACCGTGTGGAGTCTTGTTCGCGATGTGCCATGCTACAAAAACGGCCCATCAAAACCGTCTACTACAACAAAAGCAGATTTTCATACTATGGATGCTGCTTCAGTACCTCCAACACCGGCCAAACCTTCGACATCTAAGGCATCGACATTGCCAGAGGTACAGACATTGCCCAAGTCGGTGTCGCCGTCCCAGTCAGGTAAGCCAACCAAGAAGCCACTAGCTTCCCAGACAAGGTTTCAGGCTGTAAAGGTACAGAGTAAAATCGTACCAGCCAAAGAAAGACCTCTGATGCGGCTCACTTCCCAGTCTAGAGGTGCATCTTTCTTGATGTCTTTCTCACCAGAGCAAGCTGCGGCACCAATAATACCAGCATCTACTCCCCAGATATAGGTGCAGGCCTTTAAAGAGAAGCTCAATGCTCTCTTTCAGTCACTCCCATGTCGGCTCCACTGGTACAGGTCCAGCCTGAGCATCGCTCCATGCCAACTGAAGGTACCAAGGTTGCCTCTTCGGTACTGCCTCGACGACACCGATCATCGTAATCAAGCCATGCTTCTCGACATCGATCTTCGAGACATCAATCTGCTACACCAAAACATCACTCCTCAAGGTGTCGCTCCTCACCGAGGTGTTATTCCTCACCTTCACCTGCACCAAAGCATCGGTCTTAACCGTCTCCAAAGTGTCAACATTCGAAGCATCGGTCATCATCTCTAAAGTGTCGGCCATTGAAGTATCGGTCTCTTTCTCTGAAGCATCGCTCTGCTAGGTACCGTTCTGCTTCTTTGGAGCGTCAGCAAAAGCACTTTCATGCTTCGGGACACAGGTGTAATCTTTCTAGGCATTCATCTCCACGACCTCCATCCTCGAAAGCTGGGAAACATGCTTCCAAATCCAAGCATCTCTCTCCATGTTCGGTCAAGCATTGGTGATCTGCATCACCTGCTTCAACTCGGTACCGTTCCAGGAGGTGGTACTCTTCTTCTTTCATGCCTGAAGATTCAGATCTTCATTTCCAATCTACACATGGGGCTTCACCTTCTTCCACGGAGGCATCTCCCAGAGTTTTCACCAAGTGCCTGGTAGTGGTAGCAGCAGCTTTACAAAGTCACGGACTCCAGGTTTTTCCTTTTCTGGACAATTGGCTCATCAAAGACCCCTCATCTCAGGGGCTTACTGTAGCGACACAACAGACTATTTTGTTTCTGCAAAATTTGGGATTCGAAATCAACTTTACCAAATTTCAACTGCAGGCCTCAGACTCTGCAATTTATTGGAGCTCTTCTAGACACTGTACAACTTTGCCAACAAGTGTCCACTCTTTCTTCACTCTCAGTAAGACACATGATGGTTCTTCTAGGTCACATGGCCTCTACAGTTCACGTGACTCCTTTTGCCAGACTTCACCTAAGGATTTCTCAGTGAATCCTGGCTTTTCAATGGTCACAGGCTCTCGCCCACTCTCCCAGCACATTATAGTGATATCTTTTCTACCAGTAATCTCTTCAGTGGTGGATTCTCTCTTCCAATCTTTCCAGAGGTTTCATGTTTCAAACTCCCCCTCATCAGAATGTTCTCACAATAGATTCATCAACCTACGCTTGTGGGACTTATCTAAATGGTCTCCGTACTCAAGGGTATTGGTCCGCCACAGACTGTTGAAATCGCATCAGTCTGTTGGAACTCAGAGCAATCTTCAATGCTCTCAAGGCTTTTCAGCATCTTCTTCAAGATCAAGTGGTTCTCATTTGTACAGACAACCAAGTAGCAATGTACTACGTTAATAAGTAGGGAGGAACAGGAACCCTTCTCCTTTGCAAGGAAGCTCAGAAGATTTGGAATTGGGCAATCCCTCACATCATTTTTCTGAGAGCTACCTATATTAAAGGAGAGAAAAACTCACTGGCAGACAAATTAAGTCGCATTCTACAATCTCACGAATGGACGCTCAATTCACCGTCTCTCCATCACATTTTTTCTCGGTGAGGGACTCCTCAAATAGATCTTTTTTTGTCTCCCCAGAACAACAAACTGCCCCAGTTATGCTCCAGACTCTACTCTCCTCATCACCTGGAAGCATATGCTTTTCTCCTGGAATGGACAAACAAATTCCTCTTTGTGTTCCCTCCATTTCCTCTTATTCTCAAGACACTTGTCAAACTCAAACAGGAACATGCCACCATGATTCTGATAGCTCCTCGATGGCCCAGACAACTTTGGTTCTCCCTTCTACTTCAACTCAGCAGCATAGAACCACTACTTCTACCAATATTTCCATCTCTGCTTACACAGTGTCACGGTTCTCTTCTTCATCCCAACCTGCAGTCTCTACATCTGACAGCTTGGTTCCTCTCGGCATAACTTCACATCTTCGATTTTCTCAGTCTGTCAGAGACATTTTAGATGATTCCAGAAAACCTACCATCAAGCAATGTTACAACCAGAAGTGGACTAGGTTTTCTGCTTGGTGCGATCGTCATTACCAGGAGCCTCAGTCTACCTCCTTGTCTTCTGGATTATCTGTTTCATTTATCTCATTCTGGCCTCAAATCCACTTCTGTTAGAATCTATCTCAGTGCAATTGCTGCTTTTCATCAACCACTAGAGGGGAAACCTCTATCTGCTCATCTTGTGGTTTCCAGATTTATGAAAGAACTTTTCAATGTCAAACCACCTCCAGCAGTTTGGTATCTCAATGTTGTTCTTGCTAAACTAATGAAGCCTCCATCTGAACCAGTGTCTACAGCTCATCTTAAATATCTCACTTGCAGAGTCAGTGAGCTACAAGCTTTGATAGCCGACCTACTATTTACAGTTTTCCATCATGATAAGGTGATACTCTGAACATAAGAACATAAGCAGTGCCTCTGCCGGGTCAGACCATAGGTCCATCCTGCCCAGCAGTCCGCTCCCGCGGCGGCCCAAACAGATCACGACCTGTCTGAATCATCTGAAGGGGCTCCCCTGCCACCTTGGCCTCCCAATTTGGTCCTGCCTTCCCATCGAAGTCCCAGCCCTCCGGTCCTGCACATGCACGACCTGGTTGGTTTATACTCATTACCTGACAAACTTTCTATACTTTTGTTACATCCCAGCTCCTCCCTCAGTATCCCATGATCCCTTTATCCCTCAGGAATCCGTCCAATCCCTGTTTGAATCCTTGGACCGTACCCTGCCTGATCACTTCCTCCGGTAGCGCATTCCAAGTGTCCACGACCCTCTGGGTGAAAAAGAACTTCCTTGCATTTGTTCTGAACCTATCTCCCTTCAGTTTCTCAGAATGCCCCCTTGTATTTGCTGTCCCCTTCAGTCTGAAGAATCTGTCCCTATCCACCCTCTCTATGCCCCTCATGATCTTGAAGGTCTCTATCATATCTCCCCTGAGCCTCCTTTTTTCCAGAGAGAAGAGCCCCAGCCTATCCAGCCTCTCGGCGTATGAGCAGTGTTCCAGCCCTTTTACCATTCTCGTTGCTCTCCTTTGGACTCTCTCAAGTACCGCCATGTCCTTCTTGAGGTGCGGCGACCAGTACTGAACGCAGTATTCCAGATGCGGACGCACCATCGCTCGATACAATGGCATGATGACTTCCCGTGTTCTGGTTGTTATGCCCTTTTTTATGATGCCCAGCATCCTGTTGGCTTTTTTCGAGGCTGCTGCGCACTGTGCAGATGGCTTCAGTGATGCATCCACCAGCACACCCAAGTCTCTCTCGAGTCTGCTGTCTCCCATCAATACCCCCCCCAATTTGTAGCTGAACATCGGGTTCTTTTTCCCTATATGCATGACCTTGCATTTGTCCACGTTGAAGCGCATTTGCCATTTGTTTGCCCAGTCTTCCAGCTTGTCCAGGTCTCTTTGTAGGTCCTCACACTCCTCCCTGGTCCTAACTCTGCCGCACAGTTTGGTATCGTCTGCGAATTTTATAACCTCACACTTTGCCTCCTTTTCCAGGTCATTGATGAATATGTTAAAGAGTAACGGCCCCAGCACCGATCCCTGTGGCACACCGCTCGTGACTCCCCGCCAGTCAGAGTATTGACCCTTTACTCCAACCCTCTGCAGTCTACCCGACAACCAGTGCTTGATCCATCTGTGCACATCCCCTCCCACCCATCTCAATCAATCGATTGTTCTTCCAGTGTTCTTTCCCAAGCCTCATTCTCATCCTCTACTTACTCTTGGCAAAGGACTAAATCACATAGATCATCTCCACAACTTTTTGTCTCCTTTGATCCTAACAAGTTGGGGCATCCAGTTTCCAAGAGGACAATTTCCAACTGGTTGGCTGCTTGCATCTCGTTTTGTTATGCTCAAGCTGGGCTGTAACTGGAGGGTCGTGTCACAGCCCATAAAGTTAGAGCTATGGCAACTTCAGTAGCTTTCCTTAGATCCACTCCTGTGGAGGAAATATGCAAAGCTGCTACTTGGTCCTCGGTTCATACCTTTACTTCTCATTACTGTCTGGATTCCTTTTCCAGACGGGATGGCCACTATGGCCAAACAGTATTAAAAAATTTATTCTCCTAAACGCTAACACTCCCACCATCCCATTCTGGTGATAATATGCTGCCTGCTTGTCCTGGGTTAAAGCACAGTTACTTACCGTAACAGGTGTTATCCAGGGACAGCAGGCAGATATTCTCACAACCCACACATCTACCCTGGTTGGCTTCTTAGCTGGCTATCTGAACCGAGGAGATGTGTACCCTATGTCGGGCGGGAAGACACTCGCACATGCGTGGTGCGGTCAGTCGCAAACTTTCTAAAGGTCTTCAAGCAAAAATGCTTTTGCAGCTGTCTGCATCAGGGCTCCGTGGATGACGTCACCCATACGTGAGAATATCTGCCTGCTGTCCTTGGATTACACCTGTTACTGTAAGTAACTACTATACTGTCCATTGTTATAATTGCACCATATAGGAGATACCCAACATGTTTTAGTGTGATGCCTGCCTTCAGGGGCCTTGTTATCAATGTTATCTTGCTAGTTTGATTATTCCAAACACCCCATTGTGCTCTCTGTGACCACTTGATTCATATTGATTAGGTCTTCTAACCCCCAAGAAAGGCACATTACAAATTAACTAGGAATTCAGCCTTCTTTTTCCATGCACCAAAATTATGGAATGGCTTGCAAGACTGTAAGCTTTGTTGATCAGGGATTGTCCCTTACGTGTTTAATGTACAGCGCTGCATATGTCTAGAGTGCTATAGAAATGATAAGTAATAGTAGTACTATTGTTCATTCACAACCAGGGCAATCTTGGTCATACTTGTCTTCCTCCAAGAAAAGGGCCTAGAGATTGGCTTCTTGAAAGTTCAGATTGCAGGGCTCGCCTGGTTCAGGCCCAGGATTAATAGGAGCACTGTAGCAGCACATTTGGATGTAGCCAGGTTTTTGAAGGGTGCTCAGCTTTAAAAAAAAGGTTTATTTCTGTCAAGTGTGACAGCAGGTGATGGCATGTAAAAAGAATGTAGTAGGTGAGCTATCAGGCCACTGCAGAGGAGTTCTCACACATTTATAGACCCTTTGAGAGTGGAGAGAAGCTTATCAGACCCCATAAACTCTCTAGTTTAACTAAGAAAGCTATACAGAATTACATAGACAGACAAAAACACCTGACTAAATTGGACAGGAAATGGCATAAAGTAGAGCAGCTCACAAAGTGTTTGAATTCCTTGCAAATCTCAGGTAGCAGATAAAAAACGTCACATGACCCAGAGGAAACAAAGCTCAAAAATATCAAAGCTGCTGGATCAATAGCCAATAAAAAGGTGGTTGGAGGTTCTCTTCTGAGGGGTACAAAAGCGCCCATCTGCCGACCAGACATGATGTCAAGAGAGGTGTGCTGTCTATCTGGTGCAAAGATTTGAGATGTAGAAGAAATTTTTCTGACTCTCATCAGGCCTAAGGACTATTATCTTATGCTACTCATCCATGTTGGCACAAATTCTAAGCATCCCACTGAATGTATCAAAAGTGACTTCATGGCTGTGGGACAGAGGGTGAAGCAGGTGCACAGGTGGTGGTCTCATCAATCCTTCCGGTTGTGGGTAAAAGACAAATGAGGGAAAGTCACATTCTAGAGCTGAATGCATGGCTGCTTAGTGAGCGCTTCAGTTTCCTAGACCATAGGATGATTTTCCAAAAGCTACTGAGTAGAGATGGTGTTCCATCTTATCAAAAAAAGGGATGAAGCATCTTTCGCAACAGGCTGGCTAATGTACTAAAAAGGGCTTTAAACTAAATTTGCTGGGGATGGGTAAAAAATGCCCCGAGGTCATTAATAACTCTGAGGAATGTAAGACATGAAATATCATTATAGAAATTAGACAAAGGGATATTATCTGGAAAGGTTTGTATACCAATGCCCACAGTATGAGAAACAAATTTCCAGACCTAGGAGCTCTAATGGTAGAAGCTGATTTGGTTTAGTGACAATCACGGAGACATGGTTCATGGAGAACCGTGACTGGGATATAGTTATACCTGGCTGTATTTATTTATTTTAGTATTTATACACCACTTATAGCCTAAGTGGTTTACATTCAGGTACTCAAGTATTTCTCCTGGTAGGCTTACAATCTGACTAATGTACCTGTACTAATGGAGTGTTAAGTGACTTAACCAGGGTCACAAGAAGCAGCGCTAGACTTGAACCTGCAACCTCAGCGTGCTAAGGCTACAGCACTAACCACTAGGCCACCACTATACTCAATATCCTATTCAGCAGCAACATAGTAGGTAAAAGGTGGAAGAGTGGCATTATATGTTAAAAAATATTAAAGTTGCAGAATTGCAGGAGATATGGGTCAAAGGAGAAACACAGTTAATCTGGAAGAAGGGAATTGAAAATGTATTTACATTGGTGCGATATACAGGCCTCCTTCACAGTCAGAAGAAATGGACAAAGATTTAATTGAAGACATTCACAAGATAGCTATGAAAGGGAAAGTACCATTGATAGGTGATTTTAATATTCCGGATGTGATTGTGGCATCCTTGCTGTGGGGTCATCAAAAAGTAAGGAGATCTTGGATTTTTTATAGGAAGAATTGTTAGTTAGTAATGGAACTCACGTGGAATAGAACTACATAACATAAGAACTGCCGCTGCTGGGTCAGATCAGTGGTCCATCATGCCCAGCAGTCCGCTCACGCGGCGGTCCTCTGGTCAAAGACTAGCACCCTAATTGAGACCCGCCCTACCTGCGCATGTTCTTGTTCAGCAGGAACTTGTCTAACTTTGTCTTGAATCCCTGAAGGGTGTTTTACCCTATGACAGATTCCGGAAGAGTGTTCCAGTTTTCTACCACTCTCTGGGTGAAGAAGAACTTCCTTATGTTTGTACGGAATCTATCCCCTTTCAACTTTAGAGCGTGCCCCCTCGTTCTCCCTACCTTGGAGAGGGTGAACAATCTGTCCTTATCTACTAAGTATATCCCCTTCAGTACCTTGAATGTTTCGATCATATCCCCTTTCAATCTCCTCTGTTCAAGGGAGAAAGAACTATTCTGGACTTGGTGCTTACAAAATGGGAAAGTGTCACTGATGTCACAGTAGGAGATCATTGGCATCCAGTGATCATAGAATGGTGTGAATCAATATTAAGATGCAGGTGAAGAAGACTTATTCAAGACTGAAGGTTCTAGACTTCGGAAAAACTAACTTTTGTCAAGATGGGAGAATACCTTAAGGAGGAGTTAGTTGGATGGAAACAGCTGGATGAAGAACAGCAGTGAGCAAAACTGAAAGGAGCTATTTTAAAGGTAACAAACCTTTATGTTAGAAAAGTACACAAAGGCAAAAGAAAAAGAAGGCAGATTGATTCTCAAATATAGTAGCTGAAAAGGTAAGGTAAAAATAAATACCAACACAGAGGATAGTTTACATGAGCAAACCATGCAGGAGAACCTGTTCAAGATGAGACAAAAGGTAAGGTAAAAAAGGTTAACCTTCATAAATTTCAAGACATCGCAGAAAGAGGAAGACAGGCAAAAATATGCGGAAAAGCTATGAGAAGCTGGAAAAGCTGTCAGAAAAGCAAAGATGCAAATTGAAGAAAAGATAGCCAATACGGTAAAATTGGGGGACAAGACATTTTTTTAGATATGTAAATGAAAGCAGGAAGTGTCAAAATAGCATTGTGAGGCTCAAGGGTGAACAGGACAAATATGTAGAAACTGATAAGGATAAGGCTGAATTGCTTAACAATTATTTCTGTTCTGCTTGTGAGTAGCTAGTTAAATTAAAAATAGACAGTGATGAGGCCTGAAAAGATTTATCCGGAGGTACTCAAGGAATGCAGAGAAGTTCTGGCAGCCCAGTTGTCTGATTTTTTTTTCAATTCTTTAGAGTCTGGAGTAGTCCTAGAGGACTGGAGAAGGGTGGATGTGGTCTTGCTGCACAAGAGCAGAAAGTTGTGAATTACAGGCCTGTTAGTTTGACCTCAGTAGTGAATAAACTAATGGAAACACTTAAGTGGAAGACAGTAAGATTTCTAGAACTGAATGGACTGCAGGACCCAAGGCAGCATGATTTACAAGAAGTAGGTCTTGTCAGACAACAAATCTGATTGATTTCTTTGACTGGGTGATCAAATAGTTGGATATGGGAGGGGGTGCTAGATATGGTGTATTTGGATTTTAGCAAAGCCTTTGACACAGTTCTGCATAGGCAGCTGATAAACAAACAGTTCTCTTGGTATGGGGCCTAAAGTGACGGACTGGATTAAAAACTGGTTAAGTGGAAGGAGATAAAAGGATAGTGATAAATAGAGTTTGTTCTGTGGAAAAAGATGTTGTTAGTGGAGTGCCGCAGGGATCTGTCCTTGGGCTGGCTCTTTTTAACATCTTTGTGATATTGCAGAAGGACTATCTGATAAAGTTTGACTTTTTGCGGATGATACCAAACCCTGTAATAGGGTAGACACCCTGGAGGGTGTGAACAACATGAGGTGGGATCTAGTAAAGCTTGAAGAATGCCTCAGTAATTGGCAACTAAGATTTAATGCTAAAAAATGCAGGGTCATTCTCTTGGGCTGCAAAAATCCAGGAGAATAGTATAGTATAGAGCAGTGGTTCCCAACCCTGTCCTGGAGGACCACCAGCCAGTCAGATTTTCAGGATAGCCCTAATGAATATGCATAGAACAGATTTACATGTCTTTCACCTCCATTATATGCAAATCTCTCTCATGCATATTCATTAGGGTTATCCCTAAAACCCGACTGGCTGGTAGTTCTCCAGGACAGGGTTGGGAAACACTGGTATAGAGGGCAAAGTACTTCTGTATAAGAAAGAAGAGCGGGACTTTGGGGTGATTCTATCTGATGATCTCAAGGTAGCAAAACAGGTAGAAAGGGGAATGGTCAAAGCCAGGAGGATTCTTGGGTGCACAGGGAGAGGAATGGCCAGTAGGAAAAAGGAGGTAATAGTGCCATTGTATAAATCTCTTGTCAGGCCACATTTGGAATACTGTGTATAGTTCTGGAGATCACATTTTCAAAAAGATATATATAAGATGGAGTTGGCTTTGCTCATGTAAACTATCCTCTATGTTGGTTTTTATTAAAAGGAGGCTCTATTCAAGATGAGACAATGAGGCAAATAATGGTAACAGAGAACATTAAAAGGTAGAATTAAGGGTAGATTCCATCAAAGATGATGCCTCAGAATACTCTACAAATCATGTAATTATCCCTCCACTTAAAAAATATATAATATACTCCAAATCAAGTTAATACATCAATAAACACAAGTTGTTGATTTTGCAAAATATGCTTAGAGACCAGGAGACTCTATGAGGTTGTTATTTCAAAATGTAGTCTCACTTGACCAATCATTGCATATGTGCAGCAGAAAATCTTGACTTGTGCATTCACAAACTTTAAATATTAAAATTCCAAAATCAAAAGCGAAAAACAGAAAAATCTTATCTTCAATATTGCATTTGTGGGGCCCTGACATGGACCATGTTTCATGTTCTTCAGAGAACTCCAACCAGAAAATGTGAATGAGTACCGGGTCCCTGCAAATTAAACGAAGCACTCAAAAGCCATCATAATAATACTTATGCATATAAAACTTGTATTGATGAAATTGCCAGATAAAATACCTTCAAAAATAGCCTTAAACACTTCGGAATGGGAGGGGAGGGTACATGTACTTTTCCATAAGTATTTACGGTCTTCATGCTCCAACCATGTATGAGCACGTCTCTTCCACCGCCACAGTTCCTCTACGCTTCAAACAGTTAAAGAACGGTACCATGTACACATGTGATGATGTCATTAAACGTTCAGCAAACTGATGAAAAAACAATAAGGTGATGTCATTCTCAATTTAAACAGATCTAACCAAGGAACGCTCTCCATTCTGTATCACTATTTAATGAATGGGAACTGACAGTATTTAGATTGAAAAATCCATCGTTGCTCTTTTTGCCATAATTTGACAGCAGAGTTTCCACCTTGATTAAAAAATTGGGCCTTCCAAAATAGAAAATTGTAAGTCCTCCAGGGTATGGTTGTATTCAAGCCAATGTTGAACAAGCGGAGCATCATGGACTGCACTGTTAAGTCTATTTAGGTGTTCAATAAGAACATAAGAGTTGCCGCTGGGTCAGACCAGTGGTCCATCATGCCCAGCAGTCCGCTCACGTGGCAGCCCTTTTGGTCAAAGACCACCGCCCTAACTGAGACTAGCCCTACCAGCGTGCGTCCTTGTTCAGTAGGAACCTGTCTAACTTAGTCTTGAATCCCTGGAGGGTGTTTTCCCCTATGACAGCCTTCGGGAGAGCGTTCCAGTTTTCTACCACTCTCTGGGTGAAGAAGAACTTCCTTATGTTTGTACGGAATCTATCCCTTTCAACTTTAAAGAGTGCCTTCTCATTCTCCCTACCTTGGAGAGGGTGAACAACCTGTCCTTATCTATTAAGTCTATTCCCTTTAGTACCGTGAATGTTTCAATCATGTCCCCTCACAATCTCCTCTGAGGGAGAAGAGGCCCAGTTTCTCTAATCTTTCGCTGTATGGCAGGTCCTCCAACCCATTAGCCATCTTAGTCGCTCTTCTCTGGATCCTCTCACGTAGTACCGTGTCTTTCTTCATGTACTGCTCATGTAGTATATCCAACGTACAGCTTTAAGCGGGGACACTGGATGATGTACCTCATTTTTCACTCCATAAGACGCACCTGACCATAAGACACACCCTAGATTTAGAGGAGGAAAACCCAAGAAAAAATATTCTGAACCCAGCTCCCTAGAAAAATATTCTGAACCCTCTGAACCCAGCTCCCTAGAAAAATAGACAAATATACTGCAACAGACAGATTTTGATCACTAAATTGAAATCCTACCGTTGTTGTCTGGTGATTTCTGGTTGCACTATATAACAGAAACCCGAAGTACAGCTACATGATGGGAGGGCTGTTACTGAGTGAGAGTACCCAAGAAAGGGACTTGGGGGTAATAGTGGACATGATAATGAAGCCATCGGCACAATGCGCAGAGGCTTCTAAGAAAGTGAATAGAATGCTGGGAATAATCAAGAAGGGTATTACAAGCAGAACGAAAGAAGTTATCCTGCCATTGTATCGGACGATGGTGCTCCCCCATCTGAGTTCTGTGTCCAATATTGGTCGCCGTCCCTAAAGAAGGATATGGCGATACTCGAGAGGGTTCAGAAGAGAACGACACGTTTGATAAAAGGTAAGGAAAACCTTTCATACACTGAAAGATTAGAGAGACTGGGGCTGTTTTCGCTGGAGAAGCGGAGACTTAGAGGGGATATGATAGAGACTTACAAGATCACAAAGGGCATAGAGAAAGTGGAGAGGGACAGATTATTCAAATTTTCGGCAACTACAAGAACAAGAGGGCATTCGGAAAAATTTAAAGGGAATAGATTTAGAACCAATGCTAGGAAGTTCTTCTTCACCCAACGGGTGGTGGACACCTGGAATGCGCTTCCAGAGGGCGTGATAGGACAGGGTACGGTATTGGAGTTCAAGAAGAGATTGGACAATTTTCTGAAGGAAAAGGGGATAGAAGGGTATAGATAGAGGGTTACTATACAGGTCCTGGACCTGATGGGCAGCCGTGTGAGTGGACTGCTGGGCATGATGGACCTCTGGTCTGACCCATCAGAGGCACGGCTTATGTTCTTTTGTTCTTTCCTTCCTCAGGTCCGGCCCTTCCCTTCCTTTTTTGTGGCGGTGAGCAGGTAAGAGGGTGATGAGCAGCAGAATGCTGGAGGGGGGTGGAGGTGTATTCGCTCCCTAACCCTAACCCCTTTTTGGGGGTGGAAAAAGTGCATCTTATGGAGCGAAAAATGCGGTATATAACTCCAGTAGAGCCACAATTAGTGCTAACTTGATAAACATGCTTGACAGCCCACTGTGGTATCAAGTTTCAATTTATTTGATATACCGCAAATACAACCACAATTAGTCTAAGTGGTTTACAATAATAATATATTAAAAACAAAAAAATGAAAAAGACATAAGGGAAGCAATAAACAAAAATACAACCAACATACAAACAAAACTAGGTACAAGGGGGATAAAGAAAGGGAAAGTTACAATAAAAACAAAAAAAAAATTTGGGGAAGGGAAGGAGTGCAACAAAGGGAAGGGAAGTCACAGTGAAATTCTGCCCAAACAAAGATATTAGCTGTGGACTCCGCCCCCTTGTAACCCCGTCTGACATCTGACCTCTTTGCCACCGCATAGCGGCGGTACACTGTGGACTCCGCCCCCTTGTAACCCTGGTACATGTCACTTAAATTCAAGCCTTTTGCGGCGCACGCTAGCACTTTGTGATTTCTGCACGTGGCACTTTGTTTTATCCAATTGTTTTAAAAGTTTTAATGTTCGTTTAAGGTATCATTTGTTTTACTTTGCTTTTACTTTTTTTCTACAGTCTGACATCTGACTTCTTTGACGCTGTGGACTCCGCCCCCTTGTAACTTGTAACATGTCACTTAAATTCAAGCCTTTTGCGGCGCACGCCAAAGGAGCGCACCTAAGGAGCAGGTCCTGCTCCTTATTGCGCTCCTTTGTGCGCGACCAAACGGATATAGAGCAAACCACATACCTGTTCTAGGTAAGCATACTTTGAAAGCACTTTTAATCTTATTTCTAACATTCAACCTATTTCTAATTTTCTTTGTAATCGCATCAAATGTATTATGCCAGCGTTCTTTTAGTATCCTTTCTAAAATGGACAACCTTACTTTTGACATTCCTGTTATATGTGGTCGTAGGCCCGCTAAACTCACTAATCAGACTCCCTCTTCTAAGAATATAGAAAGGTTTAATATTTCTTTGTCCTCTCAGGATGCTAATTTATCAGGAAATGAAACTATAGGCTCTGTAAAATCAGATCAAATAAAAATAGGGTTAATAAATGTTCGTTCTCTTAAAAATAAATATCATCTGGTGAAAGATCTTATTACCCAATCATCTTATAATATACTATGTTTGGTAGATACATGGCTCACCGAGGGGGAGGAAGCCTACCTTTCTTACGCTTGGCCCCCAGGATTTTTCTTCATCTACAATCATCGCCTCCAAAAACGGGGAGGAGGTTTAGCAGTCATCTTTCGAGACTCATTAGTGGTAGGTCTAGACTCTTCCTCAATAAATACCCCAATTTAATTTCTACAATTTTCTATACAGACTAAACCTAAATTGGATGTTCTTCTGATCTATCTTCCACCACCCATTAATAGTAACAACCTTTTCCACCTACAGTCACTTTTATTTGACTTTGGATCTTCAACTACTAATCCCCTGATCCTAGGAGACTTCAATATTCATTTTGAAGATCTAAATAATAATTATACTAAAGACATTCTTTCCCATCTTAAGCAGTTAGATCTATCCGCCCTATTATCAACACCAACACATATAGCAGGTCATACGATTGACATGATTTTAACTTCTGTATCTACATTTAACAAATTTCAATTTCATTCATCGCAACCAGTACCATGGTCAGATCATTTTTTAATAACGATAACGTACATAGCTGCATTGCCTAAACCTAATAAAATTTCTCAAATTAACAAGTTTAAAGATTTTAGTAAATTATCTTCGGATTTAATTGTAGCAAATTTTAGTCTTGACTTTGCAGATTTAGAAACACCCTCCTTAGAAGATTTTTTAACCAAATGGCTAGATTCTACCCAGTCTCTAATTGATAAACTAGCTCCAACCCAAATAAAATACATATCATCACGAAAGAAGATCAATCCATGGTTTAATGCCGAACTTAACTTAATTAAAAAGCAACTTCGTTCATTGGAACGAACTTGGAGGAAAGACAAAAGTCCTTCAAATTTATTAAAATTTAAAGAACATGCTACTATTTACAAAGAAAAAATAATTCAAGCAAAATCAATATATTCCAGACAAATTCTTCAAGCTAAAAATACTTCTATGTTATAAAATCAATTAATCATCAGTCCAAAAACCTTTCCCAAGATTCTAAATACCTTCCAACTGAACAAGAATTAGCCGATTGTATTGTGGATAAAGTTAATAATATTAGGAAAAAATTTTCTTTAAACCAATATTCCACTCTTGAGTCAGATCAAGAAACTAATCTATTATTTTCCTCTAAATGTGCCCAATTTAACCTTCCTAGTCTTAATGATCTCGAATCGTTCATCAAAACTATCAATCCCAAAGGATCCTTTACAGAATCCATCCCCCCTTTTATTCTCAAGAAATACTTTTCAATATTTGGTCCTTACATACATATTCTAATTAACATTAGTTTACCGTATTTTCACGCAAATAACACGCACCCGTATAAAACGCGCACACGTGTATAGCGCGCAGAAATCACGATGATAAGCACAAAAACTTTGGTATAACGCGCTCACGATTATACCGCGCATGCTGCCCGACTCTCCGTTCAACCCCCTGACTTCCGTGCACTGCCCCGCCTCTCCGTGCGCTGTCCCGACTCTCCGTTCACCCCCCCTGACTTCCGTGCACTGCCCCGCCTCTCCGTGCGCTGTCCCGACTCTCCGTTCACCCCCCCTGACTTCCGTGCACTGCCCCGCCTCTCCGTGCGCTGTCCCGACTCTCCGTTCACCCCCCTGACTTCCGTGCACTGCCCCGCCTCTCCGTGCGCTGTCCCGCCTCTCCGTTCACCCCCCCCCTGACTTCCGTGCACTGCCCTGACTTTCCGTGCGCTGTCCCGACTCTCCGTTCACCCCCCCCTGTCTTCCGTGCACTGCCCCGCCTCTCCGTGCGCTGTCCCGACTCTCCGTTCACCCCCCCCTGACTTCCGTGCACTGCCCCGCCTCTCCGTGCGCTGTCCCGACTCTCCGTTCACCCCCCCCTGACTTCCATGCACTGCCCTGACTTTCCGTGCGCTGTCCCGACTCTCCGTTCACCCCCCTGACTTCCGTGCACTGCCCCGCCTCTCCGTGCGCTGTCCCGATTCTCCGTTCACCCCCCCCCCGACGTCCGATTCATCCCCCCCCCCCGGCAGGACCATTCGCACCCCCACCCCGAAGGACCGCCGACTCCCCGACAATATCGGGCCAAGAGGGAGCCCAAACCCTCCTGGCCACGGCGCCCCCCCTACCCCCACCCCGCACTACATTACGGGCAGGAGGGATCCCAGGCCCTCCTGCCCTCGACGCAAACCCCCCTCCCCCCCAACGACCGCCCCCCCCAAGACCCTCCGACCGCCCCCCCCAGCCGACCCGCGACCCCCCTGGCGACCCCCACGACGCCCCCACCCCCCTTCCCCGTACCTTTGGTAGTTGGGCCAGAAGGGAGCCCAAACCCTCCTGGCCACGGCGACCCCCTAACCCCACCCCGCACTACATTACGGGCAGGAGGGATCCCAGGCCCTCCTGCCCTCGACGCAAACCCCCCCCCCCCCCAACGACCGCCCCCCCCAAGAACCTCCGACCGCCCCCCCAGCCGACCCGCGACCCCCCTGGCGACCCCCACGACCCCCCCACCCCCCTTCCCCGTACCTTTGGTAGTTGGCCGGACAGACGGGAGCCAATCCCGCCTGTCCGGCAGGCAGCCAACGAAGGAATGAGGCCGGATTGGCCCATCCGTCCTAAAGCTCCGCCTACTGGTGGGGCCTAAGGCGCGTGGGCCAATCAGAATAGGCCCTGGAGCCTTAGGTCCCACCTGGGGGCGCGGCCTGAGGCACATGGGCCCAACCCGACCATGTGCCTCAGGCCGCGCCCCCAGGTGGGACCTAAGGCTCCAGGGCCTATTCTGATTGGCCCACGCGCCTTAGGCCCCACCAGTAGGCGGAGCTTTAGGACGGATGGGCCAATCCGGCCTCATTCCTTCGTTGGCTGCCTGCCGGACAGGCGGGTTTGGCTCCCGTCTGTCCGGCCAACTTCCAAAGGTACGGGGAAGGGGGGTGGGGGGGTCGTGGGGGTCGGCCAGGGGGGTCGCGGGTCGGCTGGGGGGGCGGTCGGAGGTTCTTGGGGGGGGACGGTCGTTGGGGGGGAGGGGGGTTTGCGTCGAGGGCAGGAGGGCCTGGGATCCCTCCTGCCCGTAATGTAGTGCGGGGTGGGGTTAGGGGGTCGCCGTGGCCAGGAGGGTTTGGGCTCCCTTCTGGCCCGATATTGTCGGGAAGTCGGCGGTCCTTCGGGGTGGGGGTGCGAGTGGTCCTGCCGGGGGGGGGGGATGTATCGGACGTCGGGGAGTCGGCCGGGCAAGAGGGCTTGGGCTCCCTCTTGCTCCGATCGTGGATGCGGGTGCGGGTGGGAGCGCGTGCGAGTGGTCGTTCGGGGTGGGGGTGCGAGTGGTCCTGCTGGGGGGGTGAATCGGGCGTCGGGCGGGGTGGGAACTGTGTTTTAAAACTTTCGTATACCGCGCTCACGCATATAACGCGCGAGGGGTATGCGCGGTAGGTAAAAACGCGTATAACGCGCGCGTTATATGCGTGAAAATACGGTACAACAAAGTATTGTGCCATTAGCTTGGAAAAAATCTACTATACGTCCAGTTCTAAAAGATCAAAAAATAGGTTCAGATGAAAAAACTAATTACAGGCCAATTGCTAATATCCCGTATCTAGCGAAATTAACTGAAAAAATTGTGTTTAATCAAATATCAGAATATATTGAAAAAACTAATGTTTTACATCCAAATCAGACAGGATTTAGACAAAATCATTCTACAGAGCATTCCTTAATCGGTATGACAACATCTATATTATATCATTTAGATCACCATACTTCTGTTTTATTGATTTCACTTGATCTTTCATCCGCATTCGACACTATTGACCATACCCTCTTAATAAATAGGCTTCAATCCATCGGTGTGACTGACCAGGTTTTGCTCTGGTTTAAGTCTTATTTTGAAAACCGTTCTTCCAATGTCCTCTTTAATAATATGACTTCAGATAGTTTTTCATTACCCTATGGTATCCCCCAGGGATCAATACTTTCTCCTATTTTATTTAACATTTTTCTTGCTCCCCTTATGACCCTATGTCAGTCTATAGGATTTTCGGTATTCACCTACACGGATGATATACAGTTGTTACATCCGATTGATCCCAATAATTCACAAGAAATAGCAGCAATAAATGGAAAGCTGGATCAAATTTACAATTGGCTAGATACTAATAGACTAGCTTTGAATATTAATAAAACAAACGTCATGCTCTTTCCATGGAAGGACTACTGTAGACTTCTTTCTCCCATCTCTATTAAAGGCATTCCATTGCAGACGGCTCAAAATATTAGGATCCTTGGAATAATATTTGATAACAAACTATCTTACCACGATCATATAAGCCAGGTGGTCAAATCTACTTTTTATAGACTTCGCCAAATTCGTTCTGTGGCCAAATTTTTATGTGCAAAGTCTTTGAATATATTAATTCATTCTCTAGTAATCTCTAAAATCGATTATTGTAATGCCTTGTTCAAAGGTTTACCACAAAAAGAAATTAGACGTCTTCAAATTATTCAGAACGCCTCTATTAAAATTATTTACAAAGCCAAAAAATTTGATCATGTCTCTCCATTACTTAAAAAGGCACATTGGCTCCCAGTTGCACATCGTATTTTATTTAAACTATGCTTGCTTACTTTTAAATCCCTATTATTCAAAACCCCTGCTTTTATTTTTAGGGTCTTAATTCCTTACTCTATCTCTAGATCTCTGAGATCACAAGACCAACACTTACTGGCCATCCCCTCATTAAAAGTTATTAACACGAGGTGTCACACTATTTTTTCTATAACCGCTCCTCAGTCCTGGAATGACCTCCCATTATATATAAGAGAGGAAAAGAATTTGGACAAATTTAAGACCAAACTTAAAAGTTTTCTTTTTAAAGATGCTTTTAATGAATAAACATAATGCTTTTGTTTCTTTTTATCTAATATTTGTTTCCCCTCCTAATGTTTTTACCCTAGATATATTGAATTTAACACTGATTGTAATCCCTTAATTATTTTCCCTCTTATTTTGGTATTGTATGTATCAGTTACTTAATTTAATTGATTGAAACTTTGTACAGGAATGTTTGTATTTGTCATTTTAATTTGTTTTGATTAATGTCTGTGTGATTTGTTACCCATATTTGGCTATTTTAGCAATTGTACATCGCCTAGAACTTGGAATAGGCGATTAATCAAATTTTATAATAAACTTGGAAACTTGGAAGAAAGGGTGATCCATTGCAGTCAGGTACGCAGATGATATTCTCGTCCATCCTCCCTGTCGAGAGTAAAGGCCAGGGCAGAGAAGCTCGCATCCTGGAGATGATGGCTACGTGGATGATGTTGTCGAGAGCGCTTTGGCTTCCTGGACCATGGGATGATTTTCCAAGGGCTGCTGAGCAGGGATGGTGTGCATCTATCAAAGAAGGGAAGAAGTGTCTTTGCTGGCAGGCTAGCTAATCTACTAAAGAGGGCTTTAAACTAGAAGTGATGGGGCAGGGTGATCAAAGCTCCTGGATGAGAATAAGCCCTCAGGAAAGTAAATCACTGAAAACCTCTACACGAATGGGAAAAGGTGGCAATGTCTGGAAAGCAGTGTATACTAATGCTCGAAGTATGGGAAACAAGATTCTGGATCTGGAAGCTGTGATGCAAGGAGAGGAGTTGGATATAATGGTGATTACGGAGACATGGTTTACGGAGAACCATGACTGGGATGTAGTTATACCAGGCTATAATCTGCTCAGGAAAGACAGGGTAGGAAGAAAAGGAGGGGGAGTATCGTTATTTGTTAAAGATCATATTAAAGCCACACAATTGCAGGATCTGCAGGGCAAGGAAGAGGCACTGTGGATCAATTTGGAAAGAGGGAATGGTGACTATATTTACATTGGTGTGATATACAGGCCTCCTTCACAGATGGAAAAAGTAGATAGAGTTTTAATAGTAGACATTCAGAATATCTCTAAAAAAAGGTGAAGTCTTACTAATAGGTGATTTTAATATGTTGATTGGGGTATCCCTATTGCGGGGTTTTCTAGAAATAGGAAGATCCTGGATTCTGTACAAGGAGAACTGTTTCAGCAGTTGGTAATGAAACCCATGTGGGATGGGTTCATACTGGACTTAGTGCTTACAAACGGGGAAAGTGTTTCTGATACAGTGGGTGATCATCTGGCATCCAGTGATCATGCATGGTATGGTTTAATATTAAGATGGGTATAGAGAGGGCTCATTCAAAAGCAAAGGTTTTAGACTTTTAAAAAACTAACTTTGTTCGGATGGGGTTTATGTCAAGGAAATGTCTGGGTGGGAAAGTCTGGAAGGAGTGGAAATGCAGTGGGCAAAACTGAAAGGAGCAATTGTAAGGGCGACAAACATTTTTGTTAGGCAAGTAAGTAAAAGTAAGAGGAAAAGAAGGCCGCTTTGGTTCTCAAAAGTAGTAGCTGAGAAAGTAAAGAATAAGAGGTTAGCTTTCATAAACTACAAAAGAACGCAGAAAGAGGAAGATAGGCAAAAATATCTGGAAAAGTTAAGAGAGGCTGGTTGTGTAGTCAGGAAAGCAAAGATGCAAATGGAAGAAAAAATAGCTGACACGGTAGGGGAGACAAGCCATTTTTTTAGATATATTAGTGATAGGAAGAAGTGCAAAAGTGGCATTGTGAGACTCAAAGGTGAAGGGGAAGAATATGTAGAAGCTGATAAAGAAAAGGCCGAATTGCTATAACAAATACTTCTGTTTTGTGTTCACTGCTAAAGTGCCGGGAGCGGGACCACAGAAGACAAACGTGAATAGGGATGGAGGAGTAATAGACCCTGATCAATTTTCAGAGGGTTGTGTTCGTGAGGATCTAGCTAAAATAAAGGTATACAAAGCGATGGGGCTGGATGGTGTACATCCAAGGGTGCTGAAGGAACTTAGGGAAGTTCTGGCAGCTCCGCTGACTAACCTTTTCAATGAGTCTCTAGAGTTGGGAGTGGTATCGGAGGACTGGAGAAGAGCACATGTGGTCCATCTCCACAAAAGTGTAAGTAAGGAAGAAGTAGGGAATTACAGGCTGGTAAGTCTGACTTCTGTGGTAAGCAAATTAATGGAAATGCTTTTAAAACAGAGAATGGTCAAGTTTCTGGAATCCTGTGGATTATAGGACTGGAGGCAACATGGGTTCACTAGAGGTAGGTCTTGTCAGACAAATCGGATCAATTTCTTTGACTGGGTGACCAGAGAATTGGATAGAAGATCTTGATGTGATCTAGATGTGGTGTATTTAGATTTTAGTAAAGCCTTTGACAGTGTTCCACACAGACGTCTAATAAATAAACTGAGTACCCTTGGGATGGGCCCCAAAGTGATGGGCTGGATCAGTAACTGGTTGAGTGGAATGTGACAGAGGGTATTAAAGATAAAAATGCAAGTAATACAGATCCAACAAATTACAGGCCCATATCTAATATTCCTTTTTTGGCCAAGTTAACGGAAAAGATAGTTTTTAATCAAATATTAGATTTTGTGGAAAAAACTAACGTCCTCCACCCTAATCAAACAGGTTTTAGAGAACACCACAGTACGGAATTATCACTAGTTGGCTTAACTATTTCCATCCATTATTTTCTTGATCATCACAAAACTACTTTATTAATTTCACTAGATCTTTCCGCAGCTTTTGATACAATTGATCATATACTTCTCATAAACCGACTTCAATCTATTGGGATCACGGATCAAATTCTTTCTTGGTTTAATTCTTACTTTACAGACCGTTCTTCTTCTGTTTTCTTTAAAGAATCTATATCTAATTCCACTTCAACCACTTTCGGTGTTCCCCAAGGGTCCATTCTTTCTCCATTACTATTTAATATCTTTCTAGCACCACTGCTTACACTGTGTCAATCTATAGGTTTTCAAGTTTTCGGATACGCAGACGATATTCAGCTTTTACATCCTGTAGATACTGATAATATATCAGAAATACATGAGATCAGTAAGAAACTCGATCAAATTCAACATTGGCTAAACACTAATAAACTGGCTCTTAATATAAAAAAAACAAATTTGATGATCTTTCCATGGAAGGAAAATCCCACACTTCTCACCCCTATTACCATAAGAAATATTCCTTTACAGATAGTTAACAAAACGAAAATATTAGGAGTAATTATTGATTCTAAATTAAACTTTCATGACCATATAAGTCATATTGTTAAAACTTCATTCTATAGATTACGACAAATTAGATCCATCTCAAAATTTCTGAATGCACAATCTTTAAATATCCTTATCCACTCATTAGTCATATCAAAAATAGATTATTGTAATTCTCTTTTTAGAGGTATTGCATTAAATGAAATTAAACGTTTACAAATTATACAGAATGTCTCTATAAAACTTATTACTAAATCTAAAAATTTGATCATGTCACTCCCCTACTAGAAAAGGCACATTGGCTCCCTGTCATCCATAGAATAACTTATAAAATCTGTTTACTTACATTTAAAACACTACTATATAAGACACCTGCTTTTATTCATAAACTTTTAATACCTTACCATCCAATTAGAACATTAAGATCAATTGATCAAAACCTATTAACAGTACCTTCATTGAAATTGATTAATACTAGACGGCAATTTATATTTTCCGTAACAGCCCCTCAAACCTGGAATGCTCTTCCAATTTTTATACGGAACGATCAAGATTTGGTAAAATTTAAATCACAATTAAAAACATTTCTTTTTAATGACGCTTTTAACTCTTGATTTTTATTTTTTGTTTCTCCTAATGTGTTTTCCTATGTTTAATCTTTTATATAACGAATGTATTTCATAACCCTATTTTTACCCAATGTAGTATAATAAGTTTTAACCTTTGTAAGCATTGTGATTCCCAACAGTTTGTTTTGTTTGTTTGTTTGTTTGTTTTCTTTTAATTAAATTTGATTTGTACATCGCTTTGAATTAGAGAAAGCGATTAATCAAGAAAAAATAATAAACTTGAAACTTGAACTTGATCAATTGATCAAGGTTCTGTTCATGGGCCTGTTCTTTTTAACATTTTTATAAATGATATTGCTGAAGAGTTGTCGGGTAAGATTTTCCTCTTTGTGGATGATTCCAAAGTCTGCAATAGAGTAGACACCTCGGATGATGTGAATAACATGAAGAAAGACCTGGCGAAGCTTGAAGAATGGTCTGAAATTTGGCAGCTAAAATTTAATGCTAAGAAATGCAAGATCATGCATTTGGACTGCAAAAATCCAAGGGAACGGTACAGTTTAAGTGGTGAAGAACTTATGTGCATGACGGAAGAGCAGGACTTGGGTGTGATTGTATGTGATGATCTTAAGGTGGCCAAACAGGTTGAAAAGGTGATGGTGAAAGCTAGAAGAATGCTAGGTTGCATAGGGAGAGGTATGGCCAGTAGGAAAAAGGAGGCATTGATGCCTCTGTATAAAATCCTGGTGAGACCTCATTTAGAATATTGTATACAATTCTGGAGGCCGCATCTTCAAAAAGATAT
Organism: Geotrypetes seraphini; assembly: GCF_902459505.1. NCBI lineage: Eukaryota > Metazoa > Chordata > Amphibia > Gymnophiona > Dermophiidae > Geotrypetes > Geotrypetes seraphini. Next base: position 9,497,756 of record NC_047085.1, read on the forward strand.
AAAAAGGATGGAGTTGGTCCAGAGGAAGGTTACTAAAATGGTGCGTGGTCTTCATCATAAGGCATATGGGGATAGACTTAAAGATCTCAATCTCTATACTTTGGAGGAAAGGTGGGAGAGGGGAGATATGATAGAAACGTTTAAATACCTACGTAATATAAATGTACATGATTCGAGTCTCTTTCATTTGAAAGGAAACTCTGCAATGCGAGGGCATAGGATGAAGTTAAGAGGTGATAGGCTCTGATGTAATCTGAGGAAATACTTTGTACAAATATGTGAATCATTTATTTTTGTAGTTTGAAAATCAATAAAGATTTTTTAAAAAGGGTGGTAGATGCATGGAACAGTCTCTCGGAAGAGGTGGTGGAAACAGAGACTGTGTCTGAATTCAAGAGGGCCTGGGATAGGCACGTAGGATCTCTTGGAAAGAGAAAGAGATAATGGTTACTGCAGATGGGCAGACTAGATGGGTCATTTGGCCTTTATTTGCCGTCATGTTTTTATGTTTTTTATGAGTAAAGTAAGGAAAAAGGTCAAGAGTGGAAAGCTAAAGAAAAATAGTATGACTTCAATTGCGCTTTAAAAGTCACAAAATATTTTTTGATGCGGAGGTAGTAGGGTAAGAAATTCCAAAGGGTGGGAGCCATAATGGAGAAAGAGGAATTCCTATGAAAATTGAGAAATAATTGCCTAAAATAATGAAGGGACAATAAGTAACTGACGTGGAGATGAACGTATTGTTCTTTGTGGTGAATATGGGACCAGAAATCTATATAGGAAAGAAGGAAGACCACTAGATAGTATATGGTGAGTAAGAATGTTGTATTTGAAAGGAATATGATAAGACACCGGAAGAATATGTTCTGAGTTTAAAAGTGATGTAACGTGATTAAATTTAGTAACTGCATTGAGTCTAACCTAATGCTATACATGCACACTTTGCATTTTGCATTTTTCACAAGGATTGTGTCCTAATAGGGTGTTGTTCAAGGGTTTACAAGGGCTTAATGATTGAGATTTTATCAAATGTTGTTTTAAATTCCACCCCTTTGAAAAGGCAAACCTAGGTGCATGGTCTGATATTGCAGTACTAGTAGCTGAAAAATTAAAAGGATAAAAAGGTAGTCAATGTTAAAATGTAAGAAAAAGAACAATATGCTTGGGATAGGAGGGTATAATCAGGACATCAGGACAGAAACAAACTACAATATATTCAGAAAATACCTGAAGACTCACCTCTTTGACAATTAACTGTCTTCATTTCTATATAGCACCCCCCACTTCTAGGTCCCTTCTCTTGCTTTTCCAAGCCCCCTTCCTCTTCTTCTTTCCCCTTCCTCTTTGATCTGGCACCTTGAGCCTGTTTAGGTATGTGTGACTCAAAAATGGAAGATTAGATTAGATAATCCCTTTCACCAGGGCGAAGAAGACACAAAGGATCCAATAAGTCTAGTGTAGAAGGAAAGAGGGCACCATGTGCTATCCTAATTATTATTTCTTACATTCTGATGACCTGTCCAAATGTGGATGTAAAACTGTGTTAAAATCTCCCACTATTATCAGAAGATTACTGGCAAAAGAGCATATACTACCAGTAGAATAAACTCCTTCCCTTTGAGGGAGAGCTGCTTCAAGTTTTGCCACTCTTGGTCTTTTGTCAGCAATGTTGCAATGCATTTCAGCAATTTCCTAGGAAGGATTGCCACCCTGCCCTTTCGGTCTAGATGAGACGTAATACACATCCCCCAACATAGGTTTTCTGTAATTATAGGTGTTTCTTATCTGTTAGCTTAGTTTCTTGCAAACATGCAATATCAACGTGTTGGTGTTTATGTGGCTAAAATTTTGCTGTGTTTTATAGGGGAGGTGATTCCTGCCACATTCCATGAGATCAATCTTTGGGTTGAGTCATCCATTGGGATAATGTGGCAAGCAAGAAGCAAGGATGTTACATAACAGTACAGCACTTGGGTCCCCAGCCCACACCCATGCACAGCAAATCTTATCAAGTAGGGAGTTCAATAAAAAGTGTACAATGTTAACACACAATATAATAAAACCACCTACCATGGCCAGAGCATTTTTAAAATTCATTCACATATATATCCAGCACTTCCATCCCATCTACCTAAAAGTCTATAGCAACCCATAAATATTATCCCAAAGAAAATCAACATGGCCCTCACTAACAACTATATGCTAGGTTAGGTCATAGAATCAAGTTCTCATGCTTTGAGGAATCCCTGATTCATCCGACCCACATCATCCTTTCACATTGTCCTGTAGACCATGTCCAACACAATAGAACACATTGGCAGTGGACTGATCCCTGGCCATCGTGACACCTAAAAGGAAGTCTGAACCAAATTGCAAATGTGCTTCCCCCAGCAAGTCATAAATTAAGAGTCAAGATGAAGAAAACTGCAAATATTTGATCAGTTTCCAATTTAGCTCAAATAAGAAAGACAATATACGAGTGGCTTTGAGACTAATTATTGCCCTTATTACTGATAAAAATTGTCAAGGGGTGGAAGTAGAGGGGCGCTTCATCTTGATAACTAAATTCTGTGCTTCTTGCAACAAGTCATAGATGTGTCATTTGCTGTTGTAGAATATTTATAGAATGGCAGAATAAAGAAGCATAAAACACACTTTTCTATTGACGAGTGTGTTACAACCAATCTCCTTTTCTTAGTGAGCACCGCAGAGTAATCCTGAAAAATGAACACCAGAGCACCATAATAAGACAGTGTGTCTCTTTAACTTATACTGCTTAAAGGTTTCTACTTTATGGATGAAGTTGTAGAATTTTGCAATGACAATTCCCAGTTATTGATCACCTGTTCAAAAACGAAATTCGTTCTCAACCCGGGGACTGCCTGTACTTAGTGGCAACTCTGTCTTGAGCCATTGCTCTAATGCGCTGATAAGTTGCTGCTCAAGATGGTCTCTGAGACTCCCAAGAACTGGAAATTCCCCCATCTGGAACGGTTCTCAAGGTCCTGAATATGCACCAAGGCCTTAAGTGCGCCAAGCCTGTACAAGCAGTACAGGAATTGTCATCCACCAAGCTCAAGCTGGCACTGTGCGGTGAGTAGTTTCTGTTAATATGTTCTCCAAATTAGATATCTGGCCCGATAGCTTTCAAAATGGGGCTCTTAACACTTGAACCACTGCTTTGGTTAGTTCTGCTAAAGCTGCCTTAGTAAACTGGGACATAGCCCCCATCAGGCTTTCTGCCATCTTGTCCTCACTTGGCTTGATCTTTGCAAAACTGATGAAGAAAGTTAGAAATGGCATCTTCACATTTTGTCATATATCTGTCCATACACTCATGAGTGAATATTTTAGAGGTAGATCTGGTTTGGTCCTGTTTATGAATCCAATGTGGGCAGGTCAGAATCCTTCCTGATCACAGTATCCACATGACTTTTGTATGATCCTCTCTGGTTATAATGATTGGTTGCATCTATGATATACATAAGAGAAGCTTTAAAGTTTCTGTTGACTTTCTTAGGTTTAGCTTGAATAGTTCAGCAGGAATGGTTATGAACAATATTTTTTTTTTTGTTTGGAAGTTTCTGCTGTGAATAGTAATTGTTTTTGCCTATATAATTTTAAATAACTTATCCATTTTTTACCATCATTAAACTAGAAGGGGGTGGGGTGGTATATGTATGCAGGTCATTTCCGGTGGCCACCTCCAGCAAAAGACAAGATATGATGGTACTGAAGACAGCAATGAAAACAACAATATTAAAACTCACTTCATAGCAATGCAGTAGGAAATGAGAGAAAACTAAAAAGTATACATAAAACGAGATTGCCACGGTATGGTAGCTGGAAAGCAATGATCACAAAAACTCACAGTCTAAGCAACAAAAATCATTGTCCTCATTTTTCCTGCAGGGTTCCTTTGTTCTGTTTAGGTAAATGATATACTGCTCTGATGTTGTTTTAATGCTGATGATAATTGACAAGACCCCTGAAGCAGGCTTCATGCTGAAACATGTTGAGCATTTTCTATATGGTGTAATGATAACAGACTGACAATAGACAGTTGTCTTGTGTGACAGTTTAACAACCCACCATAGCCCTTTTACTACAGCTTGGCAAATTCTAATGGACATTAATGTACGTTGTGTGCCATGTGGCCTTTAGGTCTAAAATAGGATGCACAGCATTTAGTGCACACTAATGTCTATTAGCATATGCTAAGCTTTAGTAAAAGGGCCCATATATGTATTATTTATGCACAAAGTATATTTTTATGGTTATCAGTTTATTGTATTGGTGACTGAAACTATATTTTTGTATATCGTCCAATTGCTCATTGTATTTTATGCTTGTGTTTGCAATTGGATATGTACTTTTTGGCATGGATGGTGAGTAATGTTAAGAGAATTGGTTTATCCAGGCAAATAATTTTAGTGTAAATCATTTCTTATTGTTGAAGAGCATACAATAGCAGGAATGCACAGCAATCAAGAGCAAACAAAAGCAATTCAAGTACATGTCCATTTTTCACCCAAGAATCAACCCCCCAAAACAACCAAACAAAACCCCCTTGAAGGCTCCTCTCCCTCGCCCCCACCCCACACTCTACCCATCAGAGCGAACGGTGGAAAGCTGTGTTCTGAAACCTTCCATCCATCCAAACCCCACCAACCACCCAAATACCCAAACCTCCCATACCCACTGCAAACCTGTACCCTACCCCTCACAGAATCCAGTCATACCAACATCCACATTCATTCCCATCTATCCCCCCAGGGCTGCTCCAAGGTGGCCGAGCATAATCAGACAGCTAAAAAGAAAAAGGGGCCGGTTAGAAAGAGTTCAGCACCAAACTCTGTGGTCTGGGTGACAAGGACTGAATATAAGAATCCCAAGTCAACAGCAAAACTTTCTTCCTTTTAAAAGAATGGCGGGCATAGCGCTGTTCCAAGAGCATTAATCCATGGAGATGATTCCAGTAGGCCCAGAAAGCAGGTGTGGTCGGTTGCATCCAGACACTGAGAATGATCTCTTTACCCAAAATTGCTGCCCTGCGCATTAGCTGCCGATGGCCCCTAGTCACTATACGAAAAGATTCATAGCGATCCAAAAGAAAACCCACTGAGGACATCAGAAAGGTTTGGCCAAAAATGCACTCTCAAAAATGGAGGCCCACTCGCCAAAACTCTTTGACTTTAGGGCAAGCCCAAAAAGCGTGAAAAAAGGAATTGCATCCCTGGCGGCACTTTGGACACAATGAAGACGGGATACCCCCAGTTCTATGTACCTGTTCCTGAGAAAAATAAGCTCAAAATACCACTATATACTGACACTACCGAAGTTCAGTGCTAAGAGAAATGGAAGAAATGCGCTTTATGAGGGCAGCAAAATCCAGGGACTCGACAGGTATATCCAAATCCCTCCCCATCCGATGACCTAAATCTTCATATGTCTTTCCAGGATAAAGGGTAGACAAGGCTCCATGCAACGCAGACACCGAAAGGCCAACTTCTGAACCAAATTTCTGTGGACCAAAAAAAAGTAAATTTTACGACCCAAACTGACTTGCAGTCCCGACCCTGCTAACGACCCCATGTAATGCTGTAGTTGTTTGTATGCAAAAATGTCACCAAAGGCCAGAGGAGTGGAGAGCGGGAAAAGAAGCCCAAGGCTTTAAACGGTCCTCCGAGTACGGGAGATGCTCAAGAAGCACTACCCCCTGTCTGGCCCATTGAGTAAACTGAGGATTATTCATGCCCGGGAGAAATTGAGGGTTACCCCTAATGGGCAACTGATTTGAAACCCTGGGGTCCCCCCCCCCCCCAATAAGGACATCAACTTCCGCCAGCACAACCTCCTGGACCGAAGAACACTCGACTGCACGGCGGTCGGCTACGCTCTGGTGGGGATCTGTACCAGGGAATAAAAGTCCCACAGATGAAAGAAGGAGGATTCAAAAGAGTGGAATAGATAGTCCTTACTCCGCAAACACCAATCACCCAAATAGTGAAGCAGACAGGCAATATTATACTTACCAATATTGGGGAGCCCCAGGCCCCGAACCTCCAGGGACCAAACAAGTAATGCAACGGAATCTTAGGCTTCTTACCCTGCCAGAGGAAACAGGTCAATAACCTATATAACTGCTGGAAATCCACACGCCGAAGGCCAATAGGGAGAAGCTGGAGTATATATAACCAGCGAGGGAAAATAACCATTTTATACAATTAGACCCTACCATAAAAAGAGAGAGGCAAGTGCATCCATTATAAGAAGCTCTGTTTCGTAGAAGCCAGCAAGGTGTCAACATTAGTCTTATAAATTGAGGAGACATCCCGGGGAAGCAAGACCCCTAGATACCGAAACAAGTTGTCCACCCACCGTAAAGGAAATACCCCCGGCCATTCCCTCCGCACTGAGTCTACTGTGGCCAAGGCTGAGGACTTGTCAAAATTAAGCCGGAAACCAGAAAAATCACCCTATTCCTCCAAGAGTGATAGGAGGACCGGGAAGGAGTCCCAAGGAGAGGTCAGATGGATCAACAAATCATCCACAAAGCTGAGATTTTAAAGGACTGGCCCCGTATATTCACTTCCCTAACCTCTAGGTTAGACAGGATTTCCCGCACTAAAGCATCCAAAGAGAGGACGAACAAGAGGGGAGACAAAGGGCAGCCCTGACGGAGGAAAAAGCCATCCAAGCCATAATGTTGTAAAGTGCTAAACAGAAATTCCCACTCCATGCAATCGAAGGCCTTATTAGCATCGAAACTAACAAGGAGGGAAGGCACCTGCTCCCGTGCTACCCACTCTAAAGATGTTAAAATGGTCTGCAAATTCCAGGTAGCCGCCTGTCCTTTAACAAAACCCACCTACGGAGCCGCCACTGGGGATGGTAACACCCAAGCCAGGCAATTAGCCAACAATTTAGCAAATAACTTCACTTCAGAGTTTAATAACAAAATAGGACGATATGATAAAGGACACAGCAGGTCTTTCCCTGGTTTCAACAACACCATTATTCTCGCCTCTTGAAAGGAAGAAGGAAGAGACCCCTCGGCCACCACTTGATTGAAATAAGAAGTCAAAGCTGGAGTAATCTCTGCCTGTAAGATCCGATAAAATTCGTTTTGGAAGCCATCCGGCCCCGTAGCCTTGGCCAGAGGGGTCTCTCCAATAACAAGAGCAAGCTCCTCTTCCAAGAAGGGGGCCTGTAAGTGTTCTCTCTGAGCCTCCAAAACCACTGGATGAGCAATCTGATCTAAATAGAGTTCCCCGGCCATCGGGGCAGCATAAAGATCACAAAAATAATGTTGAAAAACCTCTGCCATGTCATCATCCCTGTGGACCAGACACCCATCAGCTGCTCGTAGTTGGAGGATAGGAGAAAAACCCTTAGTCCAGCACACTAGGTTAGCCATCAGCTTCCCACTCTTATTGCCATGTAAGTATAGGTGATATTTATAATACGCCAAAGATTTCGTTACACGCTCATGGAGAAGTTCCTGGAAAACCTGTTGAGACACCAACAATAAAGCCCTATTAACCCCAGTAGGATGATCCCTATAGCGTCTATGATCGCTCTGGACCTGGTGTTCCAAATTAATCACCTGCTGGTCCCACTGTTTTTTCTTCCTACTGGAATAGGCGAATATCTCTCCCCGCAGGACAGCTTTCACTGTTTCCCAATACAGGATTGGAGTATCCTGAGGAACAGCATTGTGAGAGGCATAAACCTTCCAGTGATGAGTTTAGTACCGATGAAATTCCAGATCAAAGTACAGGGATAGAGAGGATCTCCACCCCCATCCCCACCCCCCGGAGCATCTCCCAGAAACTCTAATAGAAGAGAGATCATAACATGATCCGAGACATCGTAACTCCCTATAACTGCAGAATGTACTTGAGCAAACAAGGTATCAGAAATCAGCCAATAATCAATATGGGACTGTGTTGCATGGGCACTAGACATATGAGTATACACCCGGTCCCCCGGGCGCAAAACCCGCCAGACATCTAGAAACGATAGGGAGGAGGCGAATAATGGGAGTCCCCTATCATGAGCATAACTGTCATGAGGGAGAGGTCAAGATTTATCCATCGCAGGATCATAGGGCTGATAAAAATAACCGGAGTGCCACCAGGGAAGAGCCGTGTAATAGCTTGCATGAAGGCCCTGTCCCAAGTGTTAGGAGAATATATATTACAGAATAATAGGTCTTGTCTATTAAGGGTCACATGAGCAATCAAATAGCGACCCTTAGGATCAGACCACACCTTATGCACCTCCAAAATCAGGCCTTTTCTGCAAAGGATGACCACACCTGCCTTCCTATGCAACACGAGAGACTCCAGGATCTCGCCCACCCACCATCTCTTGAGCTTGAGATGTTCAGCAGTAGAAAGGTGGGTCTCTTGCAATAAAGCAACATCAGTCTTTTGACGATTCAACACACTCAAAATTTTTTGCCTTTTGACAGGCGAGGTGATACCATGGATATTCCAGGATATAAACTTAATCACCATCAGGAAGCAGAGCTGTACTTAAGTGCAGCTAGTCAACATAAAAAAGCAGCGGCAACCTCCCAGCCAAGCTGCCCCCCTTTGCCCAGCTCCAGCCTGGAAAATACCCATCCAGCCAAATACATAGCCCGCACTCACAATTACCAGCCATATCCCAGAGCACCAAGGGACCACCTAAACCCCTCCCCCTCCCAGCCCTCTCCCCCATAGAATCCACAACCTCCCCCCAGTCACACCAAGCATACCAAACACACACCATCTATTTATTTATTTATTCAATTTTCTATACAGTTCTCCTAGGGTAGCTCAGAACGGTTTACATACATTTATTCAGGTACTCAAGCAGTTTTCCCTCTCTGTCCCGGTGGACTCACAATCTATCTAACGTACCTGGGGCAATGGGGGGGGGATTAAGTGATTTGGCCAGGGTCACAAGGAGCAGCGTGGGTTTGAACCCACAACCTCAGGGTGCTGCGCCACACTCTCCCTAACCACTGCATCACACTCTCCCATACACACTCAGCCACCCCCCGCAAATCACCCACAGTGATACATCCCCCCAGCAATAGTGCCCGTACTGTTACCCCCCTCCCCAGCAGCCACAGACCCAATGAAACAAAGTAGCACATCCTAAAACAGCAAAAACAGAGCCTCAGCAGATACCTCCGCAGGAGCCCCCAAAACAGCTAGTCCTCTCCCGGATAGGCAGGCGGCGGAAAAGTGGACTTCTTCTCCCAGGGTACTTAGGCAAAGAAATTCATCGGATACCCCCAAGGGTAAACTGGAAGCTCAATAGGTACCAAGCCCCTGCCCCTCACCGGGAACCAGTCCACAAAACAGCAGCAGCATGTCTGAGGATCGCTCCACCAGGCTAGGGACCCCTCAAGCCGAGTCCTAGGCCAAATTATCAACCTGGCAAGTAGGATCCATGAGGCTCATGCAGTCCAGCCATACCATTCATTTATGAGTTTCTAAGAAAGCCTGCACCATGGCTGGAGTGCCTAAGAACACTGTTTTATTATCACGAGCTACCCATACCCGAGCCGGGTACTAGAGAGCAAATTTAATCCTCCAGTTGAAGAGCTATGTACAGTAATAATAAAATTAATAACAGTTTATATACCGCAGGACCGTGAAGTGTACAATGATTAGAAATGTTACAGATTGAATAGAATTAACATAGTTAAAATCTATTGATTAACAGCTCTAGAGATCATTTATTGTAAGAGAGATTGTGCAAATCAGTTTCATATGTACTTTAAGAATAGATAAGTTTTTAGATGTCTCCTAAATTCCCCATAGGTATTAGCAAGCGTAAGTAATTGTTTCATAAAAACATAAGCAGTGCCTCTGCTGGGTCAGACCAGAGGTCCATCACGCCCAGCAGTCCACTCATGCGGTGGCCCATCAGGTCCAGGACCTGTATAGTAATCCTTTATCTATACCCTTCTATCCCCTTTTCCTTCAGGAAATTAATCCCTTCTTGAACCCCAAAACCGTACTCTGTTCTATCACACCCTCTGGAAGTGCATTCCAGGTGTCCACCACCCTCTGGGTGAAGAAGAACTTCCTAGCATTGGTTCTGAATCCGTCCTCTCTTAATTTTTCTGAATGCCCTCTCGTTCTTGTAGTTTTTGAACGTTTGAAGAATCTGTCCCTCTCCACTTTCTCCATGCCTTTCACGATCTTGTAAGTCTCTATCATGTCCCCTCTAAGTCTCCGCTTCTCCAGGGAAAAGAGTCCCAGTTTCTCTAATCTTTCAGCATATGAAAGGTTTTCCATACCTTTTATCAATCGTGTTGCTCTTTTCTGAACCCTCTCGAGTATCGCCATATTCTTCTTAAAGTATGGCGACCAATATTGGACGCAGTACTCCAGATGCGGGTGCACCATCGCCCGATACAACGCAGGATAACTTCTTTCATTCTGGTTGTAATATCTTTCTTGATAATACCTAGCATTCTATTCGCCTTCTTAGAGGCCGCTGCGCACTGTGCCGATGGCTTCATTGTGTTGTCCACTACTACCCCCAAGTCTTTTCTTGGGTACTTTCACCCATTACCAGCCCTCCCATCGTATAGCTGTACTTCCGGGTTTCTGTTTCCTACATGCAAGACTTTACATTTCTCTACATTAAACTTCATCTGCCATCTCATTGCCCACTCTTCTAGTTTGTTCAAGTCCCTTTGTAAATCTTCACAGTCCTCTTTAGTCCCAACTCCACTAAATAGTTTGGGGTCATCTGCGAATTTTATTACTTCGCACTTCGTTCCTGTTTCTAGATAATTTATAAATACATTGAACAGCAGCGGTCCGAGTACCGACCCCTGCGGAACACCACTCGTGACCCTCCTCCAGTCCGAGTAGTGGCCCTTCACTCCCACCCTTTGCTTTCTACCCACCAACCAATTTTTGATCCATCTATGTATGTCTCCTTCCACCCCATGGTTCTTCAATTTCCGTAGTAGGTGTTCATGGGGTACCTTGTCAAAGGCTTTTTTGAAATCTAAGTATACGATGTCTATGGGGTCCCCTTTGTCCATCCGTTTGTTAATTCCTTTGAAGAAGTGCAATAAGTTCGTTAGGCACAATCTTCCCTTGCAGAAGCCATGTTGGCTTGTTTTCATCAGTTTATTCATTTCTAGATGCTCGTCGATGCTGTCTTTTATCAGAGCTTCCGCCATCTTCCCTGGAACCGAAGTCAAACTTACCGGTCTGTAGTTCCCTAGGTCACCTCTCAATCCTTTTTTAAAGATGGACGTAACATTAGCTATCTTCCAATCCTCCGGGATCACGCCTGTTTTCAGGGATAGATTACAAACCTGCTGTAGTAGTTACGCTATTTCCTCCTTTAGTTCTTTCAATACCCTAGGGTGGATTCCATCCGGGCCCGGAGATTTGTCAGTTTTTAATCTATCTATCTGCTTGTGTATGTCTTCAAGGCTTACCTCCATGGATGTTAATTTTTCTGCTTGATCTCCTTTGAAGATTTTTTCAGGTTCCGGCACGTTGGATGTGTCCTCTTTTGTAAATACTGACGAAAAGAACATGTTTAGTCTATCCGCCACTTCTTTTTCCTCCTTCACCACTCCTTTCCTATCAGATCATTGCCCCATAATGCTGCTTGATAAGAGAGAAGATGTTGGTGATGTCTTTTAAATTTACATCCTCTAACCGGGGGAGAAACAAAATTCAAGTTTGAGCTTCTCTTATATCTATTGGTTGAAAAGAAGAATAGGTCGGTTATGTATTTGGGGGCTAGGCCGAATAGTATCTTAAAGCAAATGTAGCCAAATTTAAACTTAGGGAGAAAGCAGCCGTTGTTGCTCAGATACTCGGGGGTGGGGGAGGGGGGAGTCCTGAAAAAGAAGGAGCTTTTGTCCCTGGTATTCCAAGGCCTGACACTGCCAATATCTTGCCTTAAGCTGTACCGAAAAATAAGGATTATTGTAGATCGAGGCTGGCTGTTGGATACTTTCAGCACTCCTACGCAATAGACTCTCTCCGCTTTCAGGCGCGTGCCCTTGATCTCCCGGCCCAGTTTGGTCAGCAACCATTTTTTAACCTAGTCCCAGAGCTCCTGGTCCTTAAGCACCTCTGGCAGACCAATGAGCTGAATGTTGTTCCTCCTCCCCCGGTTCTCTTGAGCTTTGATCCACTCCTTCATAACCGCAACCTGCTTTTCCAGCGATGTGACCTGCGATTATAGAATCCCATTCAGGTCCTCCTGGTGGGAAACATGCTCCTCTGCCTGCTGTAACCAGACAGCATGCCCCGCTATACCCTCCTTCAGCTCGCCAAGTGTGGCATGCACTTTGGAAAGCTTGTCATCAAGGATGTCAGCGAGTGTGTGGGTAATTTCTTTGATCGCCGTGTTTTGCAGTTGAACCACTGGCAGTGATGAGTCCATCGAGACAGATGGGCTGGGGGACGCCATCTTGGAAACTAACATGCTGCTGTGAGGCTTGATGGGCTGTGAGGTCATGGCTGGCATAACACTGTTCCGGGGGCAAATCGACGGGCACCGAGGAGCTTCTGAGCAGCAGAACACTCACACAAAGTCAATCGTCCAGCCTGCGATTTGCTAGGAATGAATAGGTAGGATATAACAGCCGATGTATAATTGGGTGCTGGGGAGAGACGGCTCCAGGTGTCCACCTAGATTGCAACCATCACGTGACCTCCCAGGCAAATAATTTTAAAAATTGCCTTTCTTGAGAGCTTCTCCCATCTTCACTTATAGTCACCAACTGTTTTACTGTCACATTGGAGGTATACCTCCCATCACTAGCAATATCAGTCATTCCATGGACTTAGAATTCTGCTCCCCAGTTTCCTCCCATAATTGAGAGTCCCCAGCTATTCAATGTATTTTTCACAGGTCTCCTCTGGTGCCTCCTCATTTAACCTACTGCCATTGGCAGTAAGTTGTACACGGTATACTCTACTTTTGTGTGATACCATACTTGTTGCACACCACATTATCAGGATCTCTTCCTACATATGGTTGAAGCTTATTAACTAACTAAATATAAGAAATGAAATTCTTGGTTTTTGACAACTCTATTCAACCATCCTACCTATTCTACCATCAGTGATAGTATCCACCCATTCTATTGACCCATCAAACCAATCCTCATCAAATGAGCCCAAATCTTCCCACTTACTCTACCATCAGTGACAGCCTCAATCATTTTATATTTTTGATAGCTCTGCGCTCTGTTCTCCCTAGGTACTTATCATTATTTGGATTCTCTGACCATTCCATGGCCCAGATGCAATAAACTCACCATGCGTTTAATGATCATCTCTAAACCGGTTTGAAGCGTAGAGTAATAACCATTGGGGACTCCATGTTGAGAGGCACTGAGGGACCAATATGCAGACCGGATATGCAGTCGAGGGAGGTCTGCTGTCTACCCGGAGCCAGAATAAAAGATGTGACCACCTGTCTCGATAGACTTCTCAGGCCCCAGGACCACTTCCCCATGCTGCTCATCCACGTCGGAACGAATGACACTGCTAAGAACACCCTGGAGGACATAGCTAGAGACTTCGGAGCTCTGGGAAAGAGGCTGAAGCAGACAGGAGCACAGGTAGTATTCTCTTCCATTCTTCCTGTTAGGGGCAGAGGAAGGGACAGGGACGAACGCATCCTGAAGACGAATGAGTGGCTACAACGATGGTGCCGGGAGATGAACTTCGGATTCCTGAATCACGGAGAGACACTGCAGGGACTACAGGGACCAGACGGACTCCACCTGACCAACAGAGGTAAGAATGTCTTAGGACACAGACTAGCCCACCTACTTCGAAGGGCTTTAAACTAGGTAAGTCGGGGGTGGGTACCCACTTTTACACCGGAGCAGTAAGTAACTATCCTGATGTGGAAAACCAACACTACGCTTCTAAGTCTGAGGTAAGTACCCTTATTGCAAAAGAATTGCTAGGAGACACCTTGACTCAAATGGGAGGCTCACTACAGGAGGTTAGTAAACAGAAAGAGTGGAGAGCTATGTATGTTAACGCACACAGCCTAGGGAATAAATTTCTACAACTAGAAACAGAAATAGTTAATGCAGATCTAGACATAGTAGCAATATCCGAAACATGGTTCACAGACTCTCATGGGTGGGATATAACTATACCAGGGTACAACCTGATTCGACAAGACAGAGAGGGTAAGTTAGGAGGTGGGGTAGCACTATACATCAAAGAAAACATTAAGACAACCAGGATCACGGATGTCAAGTATACTGGGGAATCTATCTGGGTAAACCTGGCCAGAGGCGGAGAAAAATGCCTGTACCTTGGTGTGATATACAGACCTCCAAGACAATCGGAGGACAAGGACGCAGAACTAATTGAAGACATTGAGAATATCACCTTACGGGGGGAGGCTGTACTATTAGGAGACTTCAACATGCCTGATGTAGACTGAAACACACTATCAGCGACAACTTGTGATAGCAGGAGGATATTAACGTCCATGAAGGGAGTACGGCTCAAACAAATGGTACTAGAGCCCACTAGGGCCCAGGCCATCCTGGACCTGGTACTTACGAATGGGGAAAGCGTCTCAGAGGTCTCGGTGGGAGAGACGCTAGCCACCAGTGACCATAACATGGTATGGTTTAACCTTAAGAAAGGCTTTCCTAGATCACAAACAAAAACAAAGGTACTCAATTTCCGGGGCACTGACTTCGCACGCATGGGAGATTTCGTCTATCAGACGCTGCAGGTTCAAGAAGTAACTACTAATGTGGAGGCTATGTGGTCAAGCTTGAAATCGATCCTTCATGAGGCAACTATCCGCTACATAAAATCGGTAACCAAACAACAAAGAAAAAAGAAACCCCAATGGTTCACAGATGAGGTATCGTGCCTCGTCAATGAGAAGAAAAGAGCATTTCTCTCATACAAACGCACGGGGGAAAAAGAAGCAAACATTGAATACAGGAAAAAGTCTGCAGCGGTCAAAACAGCAGTCAGGGAGGCCAAAATTCGTATGGAAGAAACTCTAGCAAAGAACATCAAGAAAGGGGACAAATCCTTCTTCAGATACATTAGCGACAGGAAAAAGAACGCAAACGGGATAGTACGCCTTAGAACACCAGACGGGAATTATGTAGAAACAGACTCCGATAAAGCCAAACTACTGAATGATTACTTCTGTTCAGTCTTTACCTGCGAAGCACCAGGGCACGGGCCTCGGCTAGCAGCAAAGCAAAGCATGGAAGACCCATTTCAGAAGTTTGAGTTCACACCAGCTGATGTTTACAAAGAACTGTCAAGACTCAAGGTGAACAAAGCCATGGGACCGGACAATCTGCACCCAAGAGTGCTCAGAGAGCTATGCGATGTTTTGGCGGAACCATTAGCAATACTCTTCAATCTCTCCCTAAATACGGGGAGAGTCCCCCTGGACTGGAAAACTGCCAACGTGGTTCCTCTGCACAAAAAGGGTTGCAGAGCGGAGGCCGCAAATTACAGACCAGTAAGTCTCACATCAATAGTGTGTAAACTCATGGAAACTCTACTTAAAGAGAAATTAGACACAATATTGGATGAGGGGAATCTGAGGGATCCCTGTCAACATGGATTCACTAGGGGGAGGTCATGCCAGTCCAATCTCATCAGCTTCTTTGATTGGGTGACAGGAAAGCTGGACTCGGGAGAGTCTCTGGACATAGTATACTTGGATTTCAGTAAAGCTTTTGACAGTGTCCCACACCGTAGACTATTAAACAAGATGAAATCGATGGGGTTAGGTGAGAAACTAACGGCGTGGGTCAACGATTGGCTGAGTGGAAGACTTCAGAAAGTGGTGGTCAATGGCACCCTCTCTGAGACATCGGAGGTGACTAGCGGTGTGCCTCAGGGCTCAGTCCTGGGACCATCCCTTTTTAACATATTCATAAGGGACTTGACCCGAGGGCTTCAGGGTAAAGTAGCGCTGTTCGCCGACGACGCCAAACTGTGTAATATAGTGGGTGGAAGCAATCCCACGGATGGTATGACGCAGGATCTGATCAAGTTGGAAAAATGGTCCACAACATGGCAGCTGGGCTTCAACGCTAAGAAGTGTAAGGTCATGCATCTCGGCAGCAGAAATCCATGCAGAACATACACCTTGAATGGAGAAACACTAGCTAGGACTTCAGAGGAACGGGACTTGGGAGTGATCATCAGTGCAGACATGAAGGCTGCCAAACAAGTGGAGAAGGCCTCATCCAAGGCGAGGCAAATGATGGGATGTATCAATAGAAGCTTCGTCAGCCGCAAACCTGAAGTCATAATGCCACTGTATAGAACCATGGTGAGACCTCATCTAGAGTACTGTGTGCAATTCTGGAGGCCACATTACCGTAAAGATGTGCTTCGAGCTGAGTCGGTCCAGCGAATGGCCACTAGGAAGGTCTCTGGACTCAAGGGTCTCTCATACGAGGAAAGACTGGGCAAATTGCAGCTGTACTCTCTAGAGGAGCGCAGGGAAAGGGGTGACATGATTGAGACTTTTAAGTACGTCACAGGTCGTGTCGAGGTAGAAAACGATATATTCCTTCCCAAGGGACCCTCGGTCACAAGGGGGCACCCGCTCAAACTCAGGGGAGGGAAATTTAGAGGTGACATCAGGAAGTATTTCTTCACAGAAAGAGTGGTAGATCACTGGAACAAACTTCCGACGCAGGTAATCAAGGCCACAAGCGTGCTCGACTTTAAGAATAAATGGGACATCCACGTGGGATCCCTACGTGGGTCGAGCAGCACTCAGACTTAATGGGGTGGGTCAGTAGAGTGGGCAGACTTGATGGGCTGTAGCCCTTTTCTGCCGTCACCTTTCTATGTTTCTATTTCTATGTTTCTATGAACTGGTTTAGCATCAAAGTGATATACCAACTGATGCACAAAATGCCACACCATGGGCTTTTCTGTGCATTCGTTGCAGCCACCGACTCTGCTATGCAGATGAACTCATTAGTATTAAAATGAGGTCATTAATATTAAAATGAGCACTCTGACCAATGTCCTAATATTGCTTAGGCGTGCACAAAATCACAAAATCTAGTACCGACATTTAATGACCAGAAATTACCCACAAGATTCTTACTGTGTAATACATGGATTGACTAATTGATCTGCGTCACTTTTATTTGTGAAGACTTTTTAATAAACTTTTACATCAAGATCATCGATTCCACAGTTCTGTTTGTTTTGCTTGGTTTTCCCTATCTTACTGTGGAACATTTTGGTGATTTTCTTTGGCTTACCGACAGATTTGCCATATACGCATGTGTTAAAGGTGTATTTTATGTGCATTCCTCTTGTCAGCCATAGACCCCTGGACCTCCTGACCCCCCACCCAATGAAGATTGGCAGGAGTGATGCCTACTCTCTCCTTCCTTGGAAACCCAGACCTCCCACCCTTCCCCTTCCTCGGATTGTCAGCAGGAGGGATGCTGACTCCTGCCCTCAACCACCTGGACCCAAACACACACACACACACACTCCCGCTCCTCCCCCCCACAAAGATCGCAGAGGGGCCTTAGGCATTTGAGCCAGTCAGGGCCTTAGATGCACCAGGAAGGGGAAGGCCTGCTATTTTGATGAGATAGGCTTGCTGGCAGGAGGTACTAGGAATCCCTCTTACTGTCTTCTTCTGTGTAAGGTACAGGGGAATTGGGGGGTCCAGGTAGCTGAGACTTGAGGGAATGGGCATCCCTCCTGCCAACGATTTTCACAGGGGTGTGTAGTCGGGAATGTGTGGGGGGTTCAGGTGGCCACGATCTTCACAGGAGGGGAGGGTCGTGAGTGTGTGTGTGTGTGGGGGGGGGGAGTCCGTGTGGCCGAGGCAGAAGAGAGTGGGCATCTCTCCTGCCAATGTTCTTCGTGAGGAGGGGAGGAGATCCTGGTTTCTGAGGCAGGAGTGAGTGAGCATCCCTCCTGCCTCTTTTCTTTTTTTTATTTGGGGGTCGATGGGGTGGCGGCTGTCAACAGGAGGGCCAGCATGATGTTTTTAAAAATTGAGAAATATATTGTGTGTGTGCAGCATATGCAAAACATCTGTGCCCATTTAAAAAAAATAAGAATAAAAGTCTTCCTGCTCCAAACAGCTGAGTGGCAGGAGGCTACTTTGGGTTTTCCCTTGTCACTTAGCTGTTTGGGCTTCCCCTGCTGGCTCTGCATATGTGTCAAAGTCACTTTTCCAAAGACTGATTTGATGGGATTACGGCAAAACTCATTTGCATGCAGAGTCGTTTGAACATTGATCGCCATTTTCAAATTGGACAAGATTTTAGTGCATCTGAGCCCCTTTTGACTTATACCTCACCTCCCCAACTAATATTCACTTATTGCTCCATCACTGAAAGCCACCAAACATTCTCTGACTCTCACAGCTCTGCTTTCATTCTCCCTATCAATAAGAGAATCTGATCATTCTGTGAATCATAGTACTGCCCACTCTTATACTTTCATTGTTTCTAGTCTATTTTATTTATTTTCCTGTTTATGATATTGCCAGTGCTCTCATTTGGGCTAGGGCAGCATCAGATTAAAAGGCTAGACCTCTGGAGGACCATTATCCAAAGGATTTATCTGGGAAACTGAGCACTTGTCTTGATAATTTCTATGGGTTGAAAATGCCTTGCCCTCAGTGGCTGAAAACATATATGCTCTGAAAGAGCTACAACGTCTGTGACTTCATTAATGACAATGGTCTCCACTCCAGTCAAGAATTACAAAAGTAGTTTCCATTTGAACATTAGCTCACAAGTCATGCCTGCAATCTGCTAAGTAGTGCATAATTTCAGAATTACCCTTAGAGAGAACTGTACTCTTTAGCAAAGCTGTAGTGAGGCTAGGAGGCACCTGGGAAAGTGGCACCCCCATGCCCTACCTTCTCCTCCCCCTACCTCTTTATACCTTTGCCAGCGCAAGCAGTTTCTCTGGCCTGCTGCTCTGACGTTACTTTCTGGCCCCATGACCAGGAAATGATTTCAGAGGGGAGCCTGGCCAGCGCGAGCAAAGATTTTAAAAGATAGGAGGGAGGGTGAAGAGGTGCCAGCACCCCCACCAAGATGTCACCCGTGGTAGTCTGCCCCCCCTTACCATGCCACTGCTTTTAAGCACCGAGTTGAGTTTGAAACTGTTTTTGAAATGGGACAGTTTGCTTAGACCTTTCCTATTTTCACTCACAGCTCTTTTTCCTTACAATAGGTCACGCACTTTTTATTCCTAAGGCATCAACCTCAGCTATGCCAATTGTCTAATAATCTGAAATAAGAGTTTTACCTGGAAACCAGTTTATGAGGATAATAATATACAGTATTTTACATTACATTAGTCAGTAAATCCCTATATCTCTTTAAGCATTTTAGGTGTTTATATTTTGTCTTTGCTTTACAAAAGTTAATAAAACACACTGTATAGATAATAGAGTTGAGAAATCTATATTGAGAGATTGGGAGTCTTGGGCTAATGCATCCAACAAAGTATCATGACAACCCCAGCTTGAAGCCAGATGTGCATAGTTGAAGCAAAATCCATATTGGAGAACAGAAGATAGGCAAGGGAAAGCAATAAGCCCTCAGTCTAGGAACAAGAAACTTGTGTTGTCCTTGATAGCAGAATTTTGAGCTCTAGAAGATAGGATGTACAGTTGTAAGTTTTACTCAGAAACTGATAGACTGATTAGAAGACACTCTTATAGTGCCATGGCATGTTATTACACACATTAGTATTTGAGACATCCAAACTCTAACACCACTTGAAAACTCACCTTCTTCCCCAGGCCTTAGGTTGAGATCTCAGAGGAGCTTGGTCATACCTGCCTGGGTTCAAGTAACTCTGGTGAACCACAGCCTTTTTAAAAATTATTTATTTATTTGTTCAGTTTTGTATACCGTTCTCCCAGGAGAGCTCAGAACGGTTCACATGTGTTTATTCAGTACTCAAGCATTTATCCCTGTCTGTCCCGGTGGGCTCACAATCTATCTAATGTACCTGGGGCAATGGGGGGATTAAGTGACTTGCCCAGGGTCACAAGGAGCAGCGTGGGTTTGGTCCTCTTCTGCTCCATTGTGCCTATCCAATGGATGTTGCACTCTACTGGTAGTCAGCAGTTGCAGATGTTGATGAATCCCTTGAGACTTACCTTCTTCCACAATGTATTACTTTTCTGTGCAGATTATTTCAAATATCTGAAATTTCCAATCTATTTACAGTTGGCATCACTGCTTTATTATTGGTCTCCAGAACATTTTTGTGAAAAGGATAATTCATCATCATTTACCTCATGGATCAGCATCAGCCCATCATGTGTTTACAGGAGAGAAAATTGACCTTAGTAAGTCTGGGTCATGCCCTGCAATTTCTTTAATTAATATGTTTCCCACGTGATAGAATGGCAGCAAATTATATAATCCGCCAGGTCAGCAATGACCTGCTGGAGGTAACTGAGCACTTTACACTTATTTGTTTATTTATTTATTAGGTAAATTTGTTAGATTGCACAGAGCATAATATAAAAAATAAAGTTGAAGTAGTATTGTCACCTGTTAGCAAATTATATAAGCAATACAAATCTTAAATAATTGCAAGGAGATGTGAACATTGTGTAATTTGTAATTTCCTTCTTCGATACAGGAATTTACACATGGTTCTTATTATAATCCATGGCAGAGGCTCAATGGTATTTTAGTGTGGCCTAACCTCCCTGAATTTCAATTAAACCAAACCAAGGTAGGACACTAAGCTAAGATTACCAACTGGGCACTTGAAAGGATGCTGTGTGCTCTAATAATTTGATATAAATCTGAATTAAATTGAATGAGCAGTTCAAAAATGATTGTGGGATACTCACAGACAACACAAACAAACATCGTCACTGTTTCATTATGTATGTTTTTATGTAACCCACTCAGAACTGTGGATGTGACAGGATATACATTTTTTAAAATAAATAAAATAATTATTTTTAGGCTAAAATCACAAGTTACTTCCAGTCAAAGACTCAAAACCGCATTCTAAATGTATGTAATCAAAATTACAAAAAAATAAGTAGAACTGATAAACATTTGCAAATGTAGATAGTAAAAATCCCAAATCTAATCAAAGACTAATAATCCCAAACCAATGCTAAATAAAGCAAGGAAATGTCATAAAATCCAGTTCACAAAACTTACCTTCTTTTTCATTTTTACTTGTTCCTCAAAATTCTTTATAGTTCTTTAGGAGGAAATGGGTGATTCTCTGGATACCATCCAAAGGAGACTTATCTTAACTCGCTACCTATGATCTTTTGGTCTCTGGAGGACATATACATAGATATTTAGGATTTTCTGAAGAGAGACTGTTGTAAAAAGGGATAGTCAGGCGATATTTGGTTTGTTGAGAGAGATTTGGGCATGAATTAAAAAGATCGTTTGGAGCTTGCAAAGCCACAAGAGATGCTCCTTTAAGGCACTGGGTGCCCTGAGGCCACTTGGTAGGAGGCCTATTCTGTAACGTAACCACAGCACCTAATTTCCATTCTAGAATACCAGTGTGACCCAATATTAGCAGGCACCCGCACTTACACCAGCCATAGAATTTGTGTATGTGAGAGCCCCAACTTTGCCTTTCCCATGTTCTGACCGGGTGTGTTTTCCTCTTGCAAATGCAAGAAGAACACTTGAGGGTGTCAGGTCAAAGGCGCGAGCAGACAATTGAGCGCAGCGCGGAGGCGCACGCCGAAGAAAATTACTGTTTTTAGGGCTCCAACGGGGGGGGCGTGGGGGGAACCCCCCCACTTTACTTAATACATACCGCGCCGCGTTGTGGGGGTTTGGGGGGTTGTAACCCCCCAAATTGTACTGAAAACTTCACTTTTTCCCTGTTTTTAGGGAAAAAGTTAAGTTTACAGTAAAATGTGGGGGGTTACAACCCTCCAAACCCCCCACAACACCGACGCGATTTGTAGTAAGTAAACTGGGGGTGCTCCCCAACAAAAACCCCCGTCGGAGCCCCTAAAAACAGTAATTTTCTTTGGCGCGCACCTCCGTCTTGCGCTCAGTTGTCGGCACGCGCCTTTGTCTTCCGCGTTGTTGTCTATGAACCCACTTGAGTGAAAGTCCTATATAAAATAAAAGGGGCGAAAGAGTATTTGGATATTTATATATTTAAAGAAATACAACGGTATTTTTATGAATATTGCCTTAAAAAAAGTCCATAGAGACAAATAAAAGAGACAGTTGGACCGATGATAGCCCGCATATAGGCTATTAGCTGCTATAGTCTCTGATAGAAGCTTAGCAGAGAGAAACTCAATCCAGCATTAGCCTATCTTTAGTGATATTAGTAATATACACACATGTATTCTAAACATGAACAAATATAATGCACACGTAAATATTAATACCTAGGCTAAAGAATTGATCATAGGGCTCCTTTAAATAAGGTGCGCTATATTGCTGCGCGAGCCAACCCTGCGCTATGCGCCAAAAACTAACGCCAGCTCAATGGTGGCATTAGCGTTTAGCATGTGCTAAGCGCACGCTAAAACCGCTAGTGCAGCTTAGTAAAAGGAGCCCTTAGTGTTTTTTCATCCTTAAATGTAATGCATCTTTTACTCACCTCCTAGATCCATGAAATCTCAAAGAAAGATCAGCTCAAGACTTGCCCTCTTCCCTGAGTTTTTACCTAAACATTCCCCTTTCCCTCCCCCAAAATGCTTCATCTGAAGAACAGTAAGAAAGGACAAACACAGTGAGGTCATATTTGTCAGCAGAAAGGGCTATGAGAGTGATGGTGTTTCCTATTGCTCCTGTATAGCCTTTCTACCCCTTTTACCCAAAACATAAAGATTCACTGGATTGCCTGAAGAACTGTTCCTCCCTGAGTGCTCCACCTAAAGAAATTCCCCCTTCCCTTCCCAAGAGCTCCACCTGCAAAATCACCCCTCCCCCCCATGGAGTTGATACTACAGGTGTTCTTCAGAACAGATGTATTCCTACTTCAGCCAAACAGCACATCTCATCATCATTAACAACACTTGGTTGGAAAAGTATGATATAATTAAAAAGAGCACACATGAAACTTACTGAATAACTTAATTTTATTTAATGTCAGCTCAGTGAAATGAGGACAGTTTATCAGGTTGTTTCCTGGGATTACGTCTTTTTATTTCCTTTCTCCTGAGTAGAAAGATACCAGTCTGCTCAGAGAGTAACCATACGTTATACTACATGAAACGGTAGCCTGAAATATTTACAATGGAGTAAGTGTTCAATGAAATGCCTCACTGGCATTTCAAATGTGTACTTTTGATCCTGTACAAATACAACTGCATAGTACTTACTAAAATTAAGTTTTAATCTTGACTAAAAAATCATGAATGCAACCATGTATGTTTGTGAAACACTTCTCCATGTGCCTATTTTCCAGTCACTCTTTCAGAATATCCCATTCCTGGACACCTCTTTTCTGTGTGATTTAAGCTATGCATTCTGTGGTTGCACTTACCTTTGGCTGGCTAAGCATCCACTTAGCCTTAGGAGGGTTAACGTTTGCAGGATGTAGACATAAGTGTTTGAAAATGGATTCATATATGCATAATGGTTATATCATGTCTAAAAGAAATAAAAGAAACAAATCTAATGAAACCAGAGCGAAAAAAAAAGCTTTCTGATGACATTGTAATATCTGAGAAACTGTTAAAATAACTGGTCCTGAAGTAAAGGCTTAGTTGTTAATTACTCTTCCCATGAAATGCTAATGTAGAAGAGAGCTGTCTGCCCCCCAAAAGAACAGTGTAATATCTAGTAACATATTACAAAAAATTATTGCACACCTTTAAACATAGATAGTAGAAACAACCATCAGGACTGTAAGTCCAAAGTCTAATCAGTTCAAAACTGCATTAGAAGGCCAACATGCTTCAGCATCACCACCTGTTGATATTTCACATAAAACTGGATGTCTGGTTAAAGATGGATGATGCTTGGGAGCATAGAAGGAATACAACACAATGGAAGAAAAGAATACCATATACATATACAGTACCTAGTTTAGGGTTATCATGTAGGGGTCTTTTTTTAGTGTCATTTGATGAGACTAATTTAGTTAGGGTGTTAATTTTTGGTCTCTATTCTGTGTGAAGGGAGGCTGGTACCATTTAGCCTTGCAAATGCAAAACTTTTTGTGTTCTCCTTTTTTCTCTGAAGACAAACAGGATGATAAATTCAAACTGATGGTGACATTAGTGATAAGAGTTCCTACATGGAAATACTTCCTAGTATTCTACTTCTGAAAGCTTTTGGAAGTGTCACTACACTTGTAGGTTTGAGTTCCTACCTGCCATCACCATGCGGAACCTGTCGGTCTGCTTTTTCTCAGAGCTGAGTGGATGTATTCATCATGTTTTCCTTGGTGTGTATGGAACAAATTTTTGCCAGTTCAAACTGTTTTCTTTCTATCTTCCATGCTGTGTTAAGGAGTGGAGGAGTGGCCTAGTGGTTAGTGCAGTGGCCTAGTTACCTGAGGAGCTGGGTTCAATTTCGCTGCAGCTCCTTGTGGCTCAGGGCAAGTCACTTAACCTCTCATTGTTACATGTACAAAATAAGTACCTGTATATAATAACATAAAACCACCTTGATTGTAACCACAGAAAGGCAGTTTATCAAGTCCCATCCCCTTAAGCAGTATGTTAAAATTCATAAATCAAAACAGTTCCAGTCATGTAAGTCACAGGCCCAGTCTCCTTTTTCTACCTTAGTTTTTTCAGCATTTTTAAGCACATAAGAATAGCCTTACTGGGTCAGACCAAAGGTCCATCAAGCCCAGTAGCCTGTTCGCATGGTGTCTAATCCAGGTCACTAGTACCTGGCCAAAACCCAAGGAGTAGCAATAATAACTTTATTTTTATATACTGCAATACCAAAAACAGTTCATATGCTGTATAGAATGGGAAGGTGGTCTCCCACATTTTTACCTGCACAGCTTGAAAGATTCTTTGCATGAGCACTGTCACAGCATCCTTTGACTCAATATTCAGAGTACTGAAGGCTCCTACATTTGAGAAGTTTCAACTTTTTCACCATTCTATTGTTCCCCTTCTAATTCCCTACCTATGTGTCTGTTACAATTAGATTGCAAGCTCTATCGGCTAGGGGCTGTCTCTTGCATGTTTAATGTATAGTGCAGTGCTGCATGCATTTGGCAGTGCTATAGAAATAATAAATCGTTGTTGTAAAATCTGCTCTTAAACGAACCAAGACTTCCAAGATTCAATCTTTGGTGCCTCCGAGGAGGGAGATTAGGACATTGGATTTTTGGGAGTAAGGTATTTCAGAATGCTTCCATTGCAAACTCTGCCACACTGCTCACTAAGTTCCAGATGTGCATGCTCATGAACAGCTGATTAACAGACACTCTCCCTGAGGATAAAGGTGCAGAGCTCCACCAGATAGTAACCAAGCAGAAGGAGTGTTGAAAGCACATGGTTTGGGCAACCTGTGTTGTCCAGAGCCTCCATAATGGATATTGGTATGTGTAAACTTGCTTGGCTGCTTGTCTCAGATCTATAACTAGTGGTTTTGGAGAAGCTGGCAGATATCCCATGCCAGGAAGACAGCTTTTCTGGCAACAAGGTAGAAGAAATCGCTGACTTATCCAGAAACATTTTGATACCATTAAGTCACTGTCCTGGCCCATTCCTGGTTCTACCTCCTCTTCTAGGAGGTATCGGGGTGGAGCACAGAGCAGAGTCTATTTTTCTCAAAGGCAAAAGCTGCCTCCTCCCTCTTGTCCTTCTCAAGCTCCGCAAGCCTCTCACTCCTGACTGCAGCAGCAGTTTTTTCAGAAATCCTAGCAGGTTCCTCAATCAAAATAGAGGACAACTTTTGTTGGGCTCCAGGAGAACATAGCTGCAATAAAAGTAGCTGTCCTGGACAACTTGCCAGTAGGAGAGAAGTTACATTTTTCCAAAAAAGGTGGCCTCTTATAACCTCAGGCCATTATGTGCTATAATACAGTAGTTGAAAGAGGCCACACTCTGCAATTAAAAACCACCAAATTGTCCTCCAAGAGCATCAACACATGGCTCTCAGCATTAGGTCTGCTAAGGAACTCTCCTCCCCTGCACAGGCCAGAGTGGTTGAACCCATCCCATCTTGGGAAAAAAGGAGGGGATTCTATTCCAAGTATTTCCTGATCATAAGAAGTGGGTTATCACTTCATTCTAGACTGAAGGGACTTGAACAAATTCCTGGCAAATCAAAAGTTCCACTTTAAGAGAGACAGGAGTCCTGACTATTGGGTTCTTGCCATTTACTCGCAAGGATTGTAGAAGGCATAATTTACATTTTTCTTCAACTTCACCTCCTTGTGTTACTGGGCAGTGCCTCAGTCCCTCAGTTTTTCCTTCTATATGCAGATTGAGAAGGTGCCCTTTTTTGTTGTTTTTGCTCTGCATCTGTTTTATTGTTTTAGGGTTTTGTTTTTTTTTAAATCCAATCTTGAGGCTTCCTGGTACTACAGAAATCCTGGGACAGCTCTGCCTGGGAGAAGATACAGTTGTTGGTTCAGAGGACTGTAAGGGGGGGGGGGCAACCCTTCATGGCACCTGAATGGCTGGCCTGCACTAACTTTGGGACAGGTCAGGGCGAGTTCCCCTGGAAGCGCAGCTGTCCCTGAATTTGGAACGCAGGCTGCGTGGCCCTGCATTGGTCCAGTGGACTATAACGGGTGACGGTTGTGCCCCCTCCCTGAAGATGTGGAAGGAGCTAGTGGGGTCGAAGGTTCCAGACTCATGAGGTCTGTGTAAAAGGCAGTCCGAAGAGCCCCTAGAGGAACCTCAGTCTTGTGTGAGGCAGAAATCTTTTCCATGTTCCAGCTGCAGTGAGAGTTGATGCAGGCACAGCACCATGCTATTCTGTGAGTATACTGCATTATTGTCTGAGAGATAGGGGGGGGGGGGAGGGTTGTCAAAGTGCAGTTTTAAAGGTATCTGGGGCTTTCTACAGGGTCCCTCAACTTCAAAATCCTAATTTTTTAATTTTCTAACTTTGCTGTTTTTTGGTGCCATCTTGGATTTCTCAATTTTATTTTAAAAGCTTCTCTCTGCCTCAAAACATCTCATTTTTGCTAATAAACAAGTTGTATGGACTCCCCAGGCCTTTTATTCATGCCAGCTTTGTGCTGGTTGGCTTAGGAGTATCTATGTGCCACAGGACATGTGAGGGGGGGGAGGGCAGAAGCACTGGGCTTAGCCCCCTCTAGTCCTTCCAGGGCCTTGAAGTCACAGGATGCTTATTTGTTGGGCCAATATTCCCTTCTGGAGCCCTTGATTTGTGACTCGGTGTCGACAGTAAAACGCAAGTGCATGGATGCCGCTGAGCCCTTGAGGGGACAAGAAGGTCCCTTGCAGAGGTCATCTGGAGATCCCGTGGAGGAGCATTACCAGGGGTTGCCTAGGGGGTAGTTAGGGAGTAGTACCTTCATAGTACGCAGTTCCTCAGCGGAAAGCTTTACCGCTGGAACCAAAGGTCCATTCAGAAAAAGACTGGGATGACTGGGAGTCAGGGCTCTACTCCCTCAGAGTGAATACTCAGGATTAGAGGATTCCGGGTCTCATGTGTCTGTGGAAGCCCTGGATTAGGACCTGACGATGTGCAGGCTTTTTCAAACCAATAGACTTGGTGGAAGTCATTACAGTATATTTGGGAGAATTAATTTGGATATCCTGCTGTCTTCCAATGCTCAAATTTTTCTTATGAGCAGCTCTAAGTCCTACTCCATGTTTTTCCCATTGCATTCTGAGATAACTATGATGCTGACTGAGCACTGGGAAGCACCTGAGGGCCCTCTGAAGGTTACCAAGGCTATGACTAAATTATAATCAATTGCTCCTGAATCCCAGCAGCTTTTCACTCTGCCTAAGATGGATTCGCTAGTGGCACAGGTCACTAAGTGGACTTCACTCCCTAGTGAGGGAGGCGTGATACTGAAGGATCCTTAGATCGCAGGGTGGACTTGATACTCAAAAGGCAGTTTGAGGCTTTAGTTCTGGGGCTAAAAGCGGTGGCTGTGGCTTCTTTTGTAGTACATGCCTGTCATAAGATGCTATACTGGGATCCAACTACAGAGGAGAATGCATACCCCCAGTTGTTGCTGGTGGAGATGGATTATGCAGCAGACACTCTATATGGCATGTTTAGGGCCATAAGCAAAGTGTCTGCTTATTCTGTCTCTGCCCGAAGAATGCTATGGATCAGACCTGAGTGGGAGATTCTATTTCAAAAGCTACTCTGAGCAGGTTCCCTTTTAAAGGACAAATGCTCTTTGACAAGGGGCTGGATGATCTCATGGCCAATGTGGCAGATTGTCATCCAAAATCATCGCAATGAGTCCTGGATATCATTCAAGAATCTTGTTAGACTCTCCTGAAAAGAAGATTGGAGAAAGCTGCCAGAATCAGAGCCACAGTATATCGGCTTCTAGAGATATAAGCTGTGGAACTGATGCCAGATGCAGAATCAGGCTCAGGTAGATACTCAATATACTTTATCATGTCCAAGAAAGACTCAGAAGTTTGGAGACCCATCCTGGATCTGAAGTCTGTTAATGCGGCACTGAAGGTGCCCAAATTCTGGATAGAAACCATGTATTTGGTCATAGCGGCAGTTACATTGGGGGAATTCCTAACCTCATTGGATTTGATGGCGGCATACTTACATATTCCCATTTTCCTAGAGTACACAATGTTTCTCAGGTTCCATGTACTGGAGAGGCATTTCCAGTTTTCAGCGCTCCATTTCGGGTTGGCAACAGCGTCTCAGACCTTCGCAGAGTTGATGATGGTTGCTGCAGCACACTTGCGCAAAGCAGAGATCCAGGCTCATCCATACTTGGACGACTGACTGATCTGAGCCCTGTCAGAAGCCAAAGGTCGCATATTCTTTCAATACATACCATCCTACAATCAAATTCAAAATTGACTATTCCCCAGAAAAAGTCATTTTTCTAGAAACCACAGTCTATATTAACAATAGTTTACATACAAACATCTATATACAAGAAACCTACAAACAAATGAGCTACTTCCACAATTCCAACTTTTACCCTTCACATATAAAAAAAAATTAATTATACACAGCCAAGCTACATGATACCACCATATCTGCTCTGATCCAAGACATAGAGATAAACACCCTGACTGAATCCTTCAAACAAAAAGGAAACAATCCTAAAATAGTCTCCAAGCATATTGCCTCATCCCTTAAAACACCCAGAGAAAACTTATTGCACTACAGGACCCCCTTGGTAGTGACATACAATCCAGAGCTGGGAAAACTAAGAAAAATTATACAAAATCTACAATCACTACTGCAGGAAGATGAATTAATAAAAGAAATATTCCCAGCTCCACTTGTGCTAGCCTTTCGTCATCTATCTAATCTGAAATAAAAATTAGTAACAAGCTAGCTCCCCACACAACCCATGAAAAAGCTACAAACTGTGCGATCTCAAAGGATCCCATGGTGTACTACTATTTTTGTCTTGTTCATTGCTGGATTACATATACGTTTCTACTGCTGTGATCATCATTAGAAGCCCCCTCCCCCCACCAACAATAAACTGCTTTGATTGGACCTTTTCTTCACTTACAGTACTGATTAAAAGCATAGATTCTCAAAAGATAAAATGTATGCCTTGATTAAAGCACTTTTTAAACAAAATTGAACCCACTAGTGAAAGAATGCTACGTATAACTAACAAAAAATTCTTCCAAGAGAGTAAGGCTATAGATATACTATAGGTATCCATTCAAAGTATATAATGTACTAGCTGATGCCCCGGTGTTGCACGGGTATTTAATTATAGCAATAACACTGTAAATGGATTCAAATAAAGATACTTTATAGTGGTGAATGAAATTATTTTTTAATAGCTTTATAAAAAGTACAATATTCAAATTATAATGTGAAATATTTGACAAAATGAATACAATACAACTAACACAAAACTTGATTATAAACAACATTTTTAGTTTCACCTCCAGGAGCAAGAACATATAAAATATTGGGTGAACCCACCCTTGATCAAGCAACATAAGAGTTGTCCATGGGAAAAACAGGGGGATCTTAAATCCACTCCACAGTATGTAATAGACTGTCCCTGTGATTTGTTGATTGTGATAGAGAATGCAAGTCTCACTGGAATTTGCAATCTCTTAAACTGAAAAGGAAGATCTGTTGGAATAAGTGGCATCCAAAAGTTTCAGTATTGATTTAAACAACTCAAAATGTGGAAACTCAGGTTGAAAAGAAACTCCATGCAGTTTGTTCCCGGTTCAGAATGGAACCTGTGTTCCTAGTTCAGGATATGTGAGTACTCATGTAATGTAATAACATTATGAACTGGGGTGCATGAAGGAAACAGTTACAAACACAGTTAGAACATACAAACTCTATATGTATGGTGTCCGTGGTAGAATAGAAACGATGTCCCTAGTGGATATAGTGTCATAGAAAGTGTTTTATAGTTGGAATTACTGTGAGAATGGCAGCTTTTTACATCCTTTCCAATGACATGAATGGGTGAAATCTGATTTTATGTTTGTAGCTCCGCCCATGTGTGCAGGTGGGCCGCGAGACCCCCCAGAACTTATCACCCCAGGTAGTGAGGGATCTGCATACCAAGTTTCGTTCAAATCGGTCAAGCAGTTTTTGAATTACTGTGAGAATGACAGCTTTTTACATTTTTTCCATTGACATGAATGGGTGAAATCTGATTTTATGTTTGTAGCTCCGCCTATGTGTGCAGGTGGGCTGCGAGACCCCCAGAACATATCACCCCAGGTAGTGAGGGATCTGCATACCAAGTTTCGTTCAAATCGGTCCCACAGCTTTTTACATTTTTTCCATTGACTTGAATGGGTGAAATCTGATTTTCTGTTTGTAGCTCCGCCCACGTGTGCAGATGGGCCGCGAGACCCCCAGAACATATCATCCCAGGTAGTGAGGGATCTGCATACCAAGTTTCGTTCAAATCGGTCAAGCCATTTTTGCGTGATCGCGGCACATACACACATACACACACACATACACACATACATACCTCCGATTTTATATATATAGATTAGCATAGAGGAAGCAAAATGTTGGGTAAGATTTGCCTCTTTCAGGATGATATGAAAATCTACAATAGAATAGACATGCCGGATGATGTGAATAACATGAAGAAAGACCTGGCGAAGTTTGAAGAATGGTCTGAAATTTGGCAGCTAAAATTTAATGCTAAGAAATGCAAGGTCATGCATTTGGGCTGCAAAAACCCGAGGGAATGGTACAGAAGAGCGGGACTTGGGTGTGATTGTATGTGATGATCTTAAGGTGGCCAAACAGTTGAAAAGGTGACGGTAAAAGCTAGAAGGATGCTAGGTTGCATAGGGAGAGGTATGGCTAGTTGGAAAAAGGAGGTATTGATGCCCCTGTATAAGACTTTGGCGAAACCTCATTTAGAATATTGTGTACAATTCTGGAGGCCGCACCTTCAAAAAGAAATAAAAAGGATGGAGTTGGTCCAGAGGAAGGCTACTAAAATGGTATGTGGTTTTCATCATAAGGCGTATGGGGACATAAGAACATAAGCAGTGCCTCCACTGGGTCAGACCTGAGGTCCATCGTGCCCAGCAGTCCGCTCACGCGGTGGCCCAACAGGTCCAGGACCTGGGGAGTAATCCTCTATCTATACCCCTCTATCCCCTTTTCCAACAGAAAATTGTCCAATCCTTTCTTGAACCCCAATACCGTACTCTGTCCTATCACGCCCTCTGGAAGCGCCTTCCAGGTGTCCACCACCGGTTGAGTGAAGAAAAACTTCCTAGCATTGGTTTTGAATCTGTCCCTTTTCAACTTTTCCGAATACCCTCTCGTTCTTGTAGTTTTCAAAAGTTTGAAGAATCTGTCCCTATCCACTTTCTCCATGCCCTTCATAATCTTGTAAGTCTCTATCATATCCCCTTTAAGTCTCCTCTTCTCCAGGGAAAAAAGCCCCAGTTTCTCCAATCTCTCAGCGTATGAAATGTTTTTCATACCTTTTATCAGACGAGAATCTCGGAGAGAACGGCAACCCGAAGGCCTTGAGCATGCGCAGATGCTCAAGGCCAGAGCACAAAAAAGAAGGCAGATCTTCGGACACCGGCACCCGCATGTCCTGTGCATTGGTGCCGGTGCCAAATGGGGGTAAGGAATGTGATCGGATGGGTGGGTGGATGCCTGGGGGATGCCGGATCGCGGTGGGGGGGGCGGTGCTGGATCGCCGGGGGGGGGGGGGTGCTCGTAAATCGAGGCACGCTCGGTTTCTGAGGCACCGATTTTGCGAATGTTTTGCTCGTCTTGCAAAACACTCGCAAACCGGTGCACTTGTAAACTGAGGTACCACTGTATATATATATATATATATATATATATATATATATTTGGGTTCCGTGCACATAGAACAACATTTTCTCTATATTTTTTTTAATAGGGTGGTACTTTCTTGCCCTTTTTTCTGTTATGTTTTCTTTAATTTTGGCTTGGGTTTATTCCCTCTTTGCTTCATGTATCACTTATCATTAACCAGATGTCCAGTATTATGTGAAATATCAACAACCCCTGATACAGGCGGTGATGCTGAAATATGTCAGGCTTCTGATACAGTTTTGAATTAATTAGATTTTGATCTGGGGACTTACACTGCTGCTGGTTGTTTCTATAGTATATGCTTGAAGATATACAATAAGTTTTTTTTAATGTCCTGCTAGTTTTTGAAATGTGATCGTGTATTGCAGTGATAATTTTAAAGCTTAAATAAGGACAAAAATATCACCTTTGTCCCACATACCTTGGCTGACACCACAAAAATAAAATTCTAATTCTCACCACAAAAGACTAAAGCACACATGCCTTCAACTCACACGAGACCCATATGAATAACTTACAGTTTGAGGAAAGATGAAATAAAACTAAACTAAATCTTAAGTTTGTATACTGCATCATCTCCATAAAGATAGAGCTGGGCACGGTTTATAGGTAATTCAATAAATGAGGGAAAGGACATAAGAAAACTACTTATACTGATATAATTACAGACATCCACAACCAACCATCTGTGGCACAATATGCTCCCAGCCACTCGTATAGCCACTGAGGCATGTTGTGCCCTCCATCTGATCCTCTGGATAGGGCAGAGGGAGGGAATCTTCACTGTGGCTTCACCTGTGTCAACCTGAAGACCACAGAAGGAAAAAAAGACAGTAAATTATAACATCCTATTTCTGCAATGACAGTATATTAAGAATAGTCTGTAATGTGCACAATCTCTACTTTCTTTCAAAGACAAGCCAAATCTATATGTTAAGGATTAGCATTATATCAAGTACTGAGAAAAATACTAGATTGGCATTGATTATAGAGGTGTCAGTTCGAAGTGATTATTCTATGAATTAGGTGGAGAGGGAAAAGATCTTTAAATACCAAGAAAAATGCAGAAATATTTTCCATTGTATTGGTACTATGGGATTGATTAAAAGGAATGTTCAAGCACACCTTGATATGTTGTGCATAGGTTACATCTAATAATAATAATAATAATTTTATTTTTATATACCGCCAAAGCCATGATAGTTCGAGGCAGTTTACAACAAGAGGCGCTGGACAATTAGCGAAGTAGTTACAATTAAAAGTCGAAGAAGTTACAAAGCCTTTGGTTACATAAAGTCACAATGTGGGGATATCGAGTGAAGTTTAGAAAAAAGATTTCTTTGGCATGATAACAGTATTTTGGCAAACATTAGCAGTAAATTTGAGAGTAAGATCATACTCCACAAACGCTGGCTTGGAAGTGAGGTTTATTATTGTCATAGTATGTGCACAACTAATTCATTTGGAGACATTATCCCACAAAAGAAAGATAGTATTAGCAGGTATGAGCACAGTTAAGCTGCAAGGGAAAAAAATCTACTCTGGTGAGCTTTGGAATCGGGGGTGACCTGGTGCTGTGTTCAGCAATGAAGCATGCTT
Organism: Geotrypetes seraphini; assembly: GCF_902459505.1. Taxonomy (NCBI): domain Eukaryota; kingdom Metazoa; phylum Chordata; class Amphibia; order Gymnophiona; family Dermophiidae; genus Geotrypetes; species Geotrypetes seraphini. Next base: position 9,531,825 of record NC_047085.1, read on the forward strand.
TGTTTGGCTGCCTTTTCATAGGTCAATATAAAGGCAACAGGGATGATGCAATTGTTGTATCTTTTCAATGGATAGCTAACTGGTCATATGCTTTAGGAATCAGTACAGTGTTGGTTTCTGCAGTCTTAATTAAGCATAAATACCTTCCTGTGTAGAAGATGTGATCCTGGATGGTTCTGTGACGTCCTGTCTATTCATGTGCTCAGTTGTTCAATATTTTGCTGTGCAGATGGATCAATGCATGGTAAAAATTGTTCTGTATAATAGCAATGGTCCTCCTTGATAGGCAATAATGTTCATAATACAGTAAATAGCAAAATAAAGCTTGATAGGAGCCATGAGATGAGAATGTTTTTCTTTATACATACGCAAATAGCTTTACCATCATCAGTATGGCATTTTCTTTAACTTCTGTTTATGATAATGCCATTTTACTACAGGAAACAAGCATTAGAGAATTCATCCCTAATATTATGCAGCTGGAGTGAAAGCATATTTTCAAAAGCAGTGAAGCAACTGAAGCACAAAAAAAGCATTTATGGCTTCCTGAACACACTATATATTTCATTCACTCAATAGGCTGCTGCTATCAGGAGAGGAGATTGAATTTGCATATTTTAAACACATTAGTGAAACTCATGTCTATTGTTTTAATGAAGTTGATAATACCATGCACCCTGGGAAAGCAGTAGCTAATATTCAGATCCATGTAGGAGGGATTTGTATAGCCGTGAAAACTCAATGTAAGATGTAAAAAGTTTTAGCAAGCTTCTAGATTGCATGACATGAGCCCACAATCTATGTAGTTCACATCTTCAAAACACAAAGATAATGATATGGCACAAGATAGTGATATGGAATACATTTATGTAAAATTAAAGGAGTCCATATTCAAAGTTACAGCTGCTGTGTAAAGATAAGCAGATAAATCATCTGTCAATCTGTTTATGTCCAGTATTCAGTAGGCCCCTCTATTTAAAAGGTTAAACTTACCGTACCTCTTTTCTCTGAATAGCAACTGAATATGACCTCTGCCTGGATAACTTTTGGTCCCAGCCCCTGGAATGTCACAGCCTCTCTTAACTTGAAACAAATATGTGTCAATTCTATAAACTGGTGCCATAAAGTACGCATCACCAAAAAGCTGCACTTAGTGCCAAATATTAGGCAAAGCCATTTTTACAAACCAAAGGCAGGCATAAATGGGAGTGCCTAAGTGCACCATGCCTTGCATGCAACCTATATTAGGTGAAACACTCATGATATGCCCAAGTTCTGCCTACATTAACACCCCCTATGCAGTTGGGACTTAGGCTCACATTTTAACTGCCAATTATTGACACCAATCACATGCGTAAGTGCTATTATTGTCGTTTCGATTTAGGCGGACCTTATAGAATTACTCTTAAAATTTTATTGGATATAGAGTTAAGTTCAGGCCGATTATTTGAGGTCCATGCAGAAGTCTTATTCTAGGTTCAATAACCTAGTTTCAGCATCCCAGAGACAATGGCAGGGAAATTACACCACCCAAGTAGAGAGGGCACCTACTGTAGGTTCTTAAGTTAAACCTATAAAAGCAACATCAAACCCAGATTTAGAAATAGGGAACATAGGCAACTGCATCTGACAGCAAACGTTTAGAAGCACCAAAGTGTAGACATTGCTGCTATGCTTTGCTTCATGTCTGCTCTGTGGAAGTGAATGGTCTGTCCTCTCTGCCTTGTGTATTAACAGGCTTGGGGTGCTGAAATATAATTTCTACAGAGACAGGAAGCTTGTGTGGAATAAGTTGGGTCTTGCAGTACCTGTCAGGCCCTGCACTGAAGTTACCTTCACTGGGCCAGCTGTTCTTCTGGCAGATCTAAGGGAGATGGCCATAGATGGGAGGATCAAGCTAAAGGTGATATGAATGGAAGCAGAGGACTCTTCCGTCTTCCCCTGACCCCTGCCCTGCTCTGCTTATTCTCAATTCGCACTGCATATCAGCCTGGGTAATTTTATAAGCATCCATGTGAACATGTAAAATGCTGCTGTATGCACTCAAGATGCTTACAACATTACCCATGAAATAATCATTACATGCTGGTTTAATATCTTTTATTGTAACCCAATGGGTAATGATATTCTGGACAGTTTTTCAAACACAAATACTTTTCTGTCCTGTAAACAAAGAGATAGACTGATGCTGATATATGAACTGAAAAAGAAGAACAAGGTTGGAAATTGCTGCCATTTGTAGAAATATACACAGAAAAAGTATAAATAGTGGGGAGCAATTACTTATGTACTAGTGCTTGTTTGTCTTGGATAATCCATAATGAGTGTGATGGTTTTCCCCAACTACTTAGATGTCTCACACCTACTGTAACAGATTCTGCAGAGTAAAGCCTTAAGTCATGACGTTGGGGATCTGCAGTACTGTATAATATAGTATAGAAATAATATGGGGGTTGATATTCAAAATTATTTGAGTGGGTAAGAAATGTTCCAGCCTATTTAAATCACAATCTCTGGACCTGCTTCCGCTTAACTGAGCAGTTCTCAATATTGGCATAAATGGCTATTTTGGTGTTGTCAGTGGAGTTGGGGAGGAACCGGCAACATTTAGTGTTGGTGCCCCGCATAGTTAAGCAGGCTTTTTGTGCAACAGGAGTGGTAGTCATGATCAGCGGGTTAAACCCTCATCAGCTGCGAGGGTTGTAGAGCCCACTGTTTTATTTTCAGGATTCATCTCCCTTCACTCTGGGATGAACTCAACCCCCTTAGTCTTACTCTCTATAAGCAAGGAGAAGGGAGCCTGTCTATTGTACTCAAGCTTAATCTTTATTATTTTCAGTTTTTTTATTATCTGGTGGGAGGCTTTCGGTGCTGCAGAGGATTCTGGTCACCCTGGAGCATCTCTGGCTGCAAGAAGATACAGACTCTCAGGACTGAGATCTGTAGCTCACAGGCACATACCTCGCATGATTTCTGTCTGACCAGTCTACATCAGTAGTTCTCAAAGTTCAGGGCCGTACCCTTGGGAGCAATCTCGCCCGCAATATTGCCCCAGGTTCATCCATAGTGGGCTTGAGTGACTTGCCCCAGGTTCTATCCGGAGTGGGCTTGAGCACAGACTGAGTGGTTCCCATGGCGGTTTTATCCAGGTTTGTGGCCAACTGTGTTCCTTTCACCACGGCGTCGTGCGGCTCCAGTTCCACGTCAGGAACTGGATGGCAGTCCGAAAAACAAGCCATCTGTTGGACTCCAGGTCTATCTAAAGCAGAAATCTTCTCCTCTGATCAAAGATTTCCCTATGCAGCTCCAGCTGATACAGTGAGTAAGGCTATTGCAGCCTATATGGAAAATTGTGTGATTGTGGTGGTGTCCTTAAAAGTCAGTTTTATAGGTTTCTGAGGTTAGGGATCAGGTCTCCCACCTCCCAAAACCCCTTCCCTGCATTTTTTGAGTTTGCATTTTTTTTTCTCCACAGGCTGTTTTAGGCGCCAGAATCGCTGTTGCAGTGGCCATCTTGGATTTTATGATTTTGTTTTAAAAGCTTCCATACCCCTTATTTTTAACAGAAAACAGTATAGATGGACTCTTCAGGTGGAGATACTAAGAATTCATGTCAGATTTGCGACAGATGCCTATCTGAAGGAGGTCATTGTTCCCTATGCTGTATGGCAGCTTTGACCTTCACCTCCCCTTATGCTTCTGTGACTTAGCTCAGCTGGAGTGTTTTCTGGGCCAGAAATTTCAGCAGGAGCTGAAGAAATTGGACTTAGTGTCCCCAGCAAAGTACGGCTGCATGCAGGTGGACACCAGCTCAAGAGTCCCTGCCAGGACCCTCTGGGCAACTTGGGCAGTAGTTCACTCCTGAATTCATACACATGATGTATGAAGCCTTTTTAAGTGTCAAAAACTGATCTAACCCTGTGGGGGCCTCAACGAAGGTAGCGCAAGGTTTTTTCATGAAAGGTGTAGAGTCCACTCCAAGGAGCTATACAGATGTCACAAGGACCCAAGCTAAGGTGGACAAAGATTCAGAGTCCATGCCTTTAATTCCTCATTCAGGATCCTCAGCTCTGGGAGATTCAGCATCCTAGCTGGAAGAAAGGGGGGAGGGGGGGACACTACAATTAGATAGCAGTCCTGGATCTTGGAGATGACCTTAGGGTCAAAAATTGTTCAAACCATTAGACCTACAAAGCTTAATTGCAGAGGCACTCCATGAATTAAAGTTGGAGCTGCCTCAAGTCTCCATGCCTCAGTGCTCACTCATGAGCAGCACAAAGGATCAGAATTTCTGTTTTCCCTTGTATCCATCCAGAGATCACTAAGATGTTAAAAGATCAATGGGATGTTCCTGAGGGGCCCTTAGGGGTAACTAAGTCCATGGTTAAGCTTTACCCGATGGATGCTAAGTTCCAGCAGAGGTTTGCTGTGCTTAAAATGTATTTGGGAGTTATGATCGACAAGTCAATGAAATCGTCCAAGCAATGTGCGGCAGCGGCGAAAAGGGCAAACAGAATGCTAGGAATGATAAAGAAGGAGATCACGAACAGATCGGAGAAGGTTATCATGCCGCTGTACCAGGCCATGGTGCGCCCTCACCTGGAGTACTGCATACAGCACTGGTCACCGTACATGAAGAAGGACACAGTACTACTCGAAAGGGTCCAAAGAAGAGCGACTAAGATGGTTAAGGGGCTGGAGGAGTTGCAGTACAGTGAATGATTAGAGAAACTGAGCCTTTTCTCCCTCGAACAGAGGAGATTAAGAGGGGATGTAATGTAATGTAATGTAATTTATTTCTTATATACCGCTACATCCGTTAGGTTCTAAGCGGTTTACAGAAAATATACATTAAGATTAGAAATAAGAAAGGTACTTGAAAAATTCCCTTACTGTCCCGAAGGCTCACAATCTAACTAAAGTACCTGGAGGGTAGTAGAGAAGTGAAAAGTAGAGTTAGAGGAAAAATAAAAATAAAATAAACATTTTAACAAGACAGCATTGATCTAAATACTTTGGAAGGTAGAAGAGAGGAGAGAAAGGAATAGAAGCAGAAGGGGGAGCCGTTGAACAGTAGAATTCTGGAGAAATTTAAATGATAGAAATAGAACAAAACAAAGACAAAAGGCAAAACAATAGATAAGATTAAAGATAAATCATAAGCTGGAAAGAAAAATAAAATAAAACTTTGTCTTCAATCCACGGTTTCAGCGTCAGTGATGAAGTGGAGCAAGTAAGTTTAGGAGGAGCGATTGACGTTTCCAGAAAGGGCTTCTTCAGGGAAGAGACTTGGCAGACAGTCCCAGGATGCCTATGTCTCCTCCCCTGCGATGTTCTCCCATCCATGCATTCCCTCCCAGACACACTGCCCGTGCCCCAGCCGCTCCAAGGAGGCTGCCCCAGATGAGGCCCACGGTGAATGCAGGATTCTCTCCTCTGCGGGAAAGCCGCCCGGAGCCGACAGTCGATCTTCTTAGCAGATTGCATGGGGTGAAGAGTTCACACTCTTGGTAGGATCGGGTCTGTGTGCTCTCGGTGGTTGTGGCTGGTCTCGTTGCTGCTTAGGTGTAAAAGCAGTTGATCTCCACTGCTGCTGATATTTAAAGCAGGTAGATTGATCTCTCCAATGGACTGCAGGGGGAGGAGTTCACACTCCTGGCAGGATCTGGTCTGTGGGCTCTTGGTGGTTGCGGTAGGTCTCGTTGCTGCTTGTATGATCAAAACATTCAAGGTACTGAAGGGAATAGACTTAGTAGATAAGGACAGGTTGTTCACCCTCTCAAAGGTAGGGAGAACGAGAGGGCACTCTCTAAAATTGAAAGGGGATAGATTCCGTACAAACATAAGGAAGTTCTTCTTCACCCAGAGAGTGGTAGAAAACTGGAACGCTCTTCCGGAGTCTGTCATAGGTGAAAACTCCCTCTAGGGATTCAAGACAAAGTTAGACAAGTTCCTACTGAACCAGAACGTACGCAGGTATGGCTAGTCTCAGTTAGGGCGCTGGTCTGTGACCAGAGGGCCACTGCATGAGCGGACTGCTGGGCACAATCGGCCACTGGTTTGACCCAGCAGCGGCAATTCTTATGTTCTTATGTCACTTCCTAGTGAAGAGGGAGTACTCCTCAAGGACACAGAGGACCATAGGATAGACTTTATCCTCAAAAGATAATTCAAGGCTATGCTGGGAAAAGATAATTCAAGGCTATGCTGGGAATGAAAGCAGCAGTGGGAGCATCTTATGTTGCCTCGGCATGCCACACTCGGCTAAGCCAGGCTCTGTATCCAGACAGCAACTCCAACCTCCAGTTCCTCTTGGAGGGGGTTGACTATATTGTGGATGCTCTCTGATCATTTCAGGATCCTCAGCAATGTCTCAGTTTGTCTTGTTAACCTATAGAATGCTCTGGATTAGGCAGTTGGCAGAAGACAGCCTCTAAGGCAACCTTGAGCAAACTCCCCTTTCAAGGATAGTTGCTCTTTGACAAAGGCTTGGACAATCTCATGGCTAATGTGGTGGGTCATAAGCTGAAATCCCTACCAGATATCAGACCCCAGAATGCAGGGGAAAAATTTGTGCTTCCAGCGGTTTCACAAGTATTTGGGAGCGTCCTCCAATCAGAGGACTTTCCAGGGCCAGAGACAACAATTTGGGAGCACTAGGTGACCCAAGCGTCTGGTTCCTATTGCTCTGTAGCTTCCAAGCAACAGCAACGATACTAGGACAGCAGCTTGGACACAGATCTCTTTAGATTGGTTGGTGCTGGAAGTCATTAGGGAGGGGTACAAGCTAGAATTCTACCAGCCCCTTCTTGACATTTCACTTCTCCGGCAGGGAAGCTGGAAAAGGTAGCCTGGGTGCGGGTGACGGTTCAGAGGTTCATTGCTATAAGAGCCTTAGAGTCCGTCCCACAAGGAGAATGGGGATTGAGCAGATACTCAATATATTTCATTGTGCCCAAAAGAGATTCAGAATACTGGAGACTGATTCTGGATTTAAAGTCAGTCAATGCAGCTGCCCTCAAGATCCCCCATTTCTGCATGGAAATGGTGCAGTCGGTCATCGCCTCAGTTGTGCTGGGGAATGCCTCGCCTCTCTAGATCTAAGAGAGGCATACTTGTATATTCCCATCTTTCCAGCTCACAGAAAGTTCTTGAGGTTCCATATTCTAGACAAGCATTTCCTATTCTCTGCTCTTCCCTTTGGCCTAGCAACTGCACCACAAACCTTTACAAAGGTGACGGTTGTGGTAACAGCATGCCTCTGCAGGGTGGGAATTCAGGTGTATCCTTACCTGGAAAATTGGCTCATAAGAGCACCTTCAAGGGATGAGAAAGTGATAGCAGTGGGTAGTCAACTTCAGGAAGTCACTTGATCCTGACTCAGGCCATGAAATACCTGGGAGTTTGTTTCAAAATGGCACAGAAAAGGGTCCTTCTTAAAGATTCATGGCTTGCTGGCCCCCACAGCTTGGCAGTATCTTCAACTGCTGGGATCCATGGTAGCCACAATAGATGGGTACCCTGGGCAAAAACGCACTTGTGCCCTCTTCAGGAGTTGCTCCTTTCAAGGTGGTTTCCACAGTTGGATGCCCTTGACCTCCTGCTGCCATGGTCAGGTAAGGCATGGAGCAGCCTGGACTGGTGGCTGGAGCCACAGCCCTTGGCCAGGGGAATGCTGCTGTACATCTCCCAGTAGGCAATTCTGACGACGGATGACAGTCTGTTCGGCTGGGGAGCACATTACAAGAGCATGCTGCTGCAAGTGCAGTGGTCCCCATCTCAAAGAACTTGGTCAGTCAACTGCTTGGAGATGAGAGCAATAATGGTTAGCTCTACAGGCCCTGGGCAGCACCCTGGAGGGAAAGGCAGTTCAAGTCTTCTCAGATAACGTTACCGCAGTGGCCTATCTAAATAGGCAAAGAGGCACCAGGAGTGCATCGCTGAGCTTGGAAGCTCGTCAGCTTTTTCAGTGGGTGGAAGCCCATCTCTTGGGCATCTCAGCAGCTCACATAGCCGGGATGGACAATGTGCAAGCGGACTTCCTAAGTTGATAGACCTTGGATCCTGGGAAATGGTCTCGCTCTTGGAGGGCCTTCAACTGCTTAGTCAGGCACTGGGGTCATCTGACATTCAACATCATCGCCTCAGCATCCAACAAAAAGGCAGCTTATTTCTTCAGCTGAAGGTACCAGTCCAGAAAGCTGGGCTAGATTTTCTGTTCCAAGCCTGGCCTGCGGAGGAGCTCCTGTGGCTAGTGATAGGCAGAGTACTTTGATGGGTCAGAACGTACTCAGATCAAGTGATCCTGGTAGCTCCAGATTGACCAAGGTGGCCATGGTATGCTTCTGCAGAAGGATGAGGCTCTCAAGCGTCTTTGTCATTTGAATCTTCTCTTAAAGGTTCCCATTGCCCTGGAGGATCTATGTTCCTGACATCTAAGAAGCAGTCCACATTAGTGGCCTATACGAAAGCCTGGAATTGTTTCAGAAGCTAGTGTGAGCGACAGTTTGGACCCAGTGACCACATCAGTTTTGGTGGTGCTGGCCTTCCTGCAGGAAAGTTTGAAGAAAGGCCTGGTGGTTGTCTCTCTCAAGGTATTGATAGTCAGACTTTCCTGCTTCAGAGCGCAGGTCAGCAAGTTCTCGTTGGCTTACCATCCAGACGTATCCAGATTTTTGAAGGAAGCCTTATGTCTTTGCCCTCCAGTATGCCAGCCCTTTACATCTTGGAACATTAATATGGTCCAGCGGGGCCCTTTTGAAGCCCCGGTATGAGCCTTTGGTGGAGGCGTCCCAGATAGCTCTGACAGTTAATACAGTTTTCTTAATGGCTGTGACATCAGCCAGAAGAATGTCAGAGTTGCAGGCTCTATCCTGCAGGGAACCCTTTCTTTGCATTTCATAGGCTAGCATCTCAATCCTTCTTACCAAAAGCCATATTCAATTTTCACGTGAACTAGGAGGTTCGATTCCCAGACTTCACATTTACGGGAGTGAAGAAAGCAGATAAAGTGTTGAAAGTTCTGGATGTTCAAAGAATTTTGATTCGTTACTTGGAGATTATCAATGAGTTTCAGCTGTCTGATCACCTCTTCATGCTTATGAATGTGGCATGTCGGGGAAGATTGGCTTCTAAAGTGACCATATCCAGGTGGATTAGGATGGCCATATCTTCCGCTTATATTCGAAGTGGAAAGCAGTCTCCAATGGTGATGAATGTGCAGTCCACTCACAGCATCACAGCATCTTGAGCAGAGTCTAGAGAAGTCTCACCTGCAGAGATTTGCAGGGCGGCCACTTGGTCCTATGTCCACACGTTCACTAAAGTTTTACAGGGTGGATGTGGCAGTTGGGCTTTTGGGTCCTCAGTACTAGCTTCAGTCTCATCTGTCTCATGCTAGGACCCAGGGACTGCTCTGATATATCCCATTGGTCAAGACCAGTGGGATACCAATCCTGTTGCAGAAGAAGGAAAGATTAGGTTCTTACCTTGCTAATCTTCATGTAAACAGGACTGGTAGGCTTGTCACCTGCCCTGTCTGATGTATACTAGCCTGTTTTCTGTTTCAGACATGCCCGTTTAGTCGGATATCTTGTTTCTATTGCCTGCCTGGTAGAGTCAAGAATGAAGAAAAATTCACTTATAAAAGCAAAAGAACTATTGATGCAGATGACACCCAAGTAGATGGTTCCTTTTATTTCCACCTTGTTTGTTTTGTTAGTAGTGGTTTAACACCATTGTTGTTTAATGTTTGTATTTAAAGCAGAACAGACATGTAGTTTTGGTGAGTTTCCCTGCACCCCTCTCTTATGTTTGCTCTCTAGGACTCACTAGAAACTTTGGTGCCGACTAAGGGAGTGGAACTCATCCAAGAGTGAGGGAAGGTGGAGCATGAAAACAAAACAGTGGACTTTCTACAGCCCTTGTGGCTGATGAGGGTTTAACCCGCTGGTCTAGACTACCATTCCTGTTTATAAGAAAGAAGATTAGCAAGGTAAGAGCCTAATCTTTCCTTATAGCAGTCTTAATTATGCCTGCTTAGCTATACGAATACTAGCACTGAATATTAGCTAGCATCTACATAAATTCTGGATAGGTGCCTGAAACATTCTGATGCTCCCTCCCTCCTCCCCATCCCCCTGGAACATGAAAGACCCTTCTCCATCAGAATTTTCTCCCTCCCCCTGAAAAATCAGCAGTCTCTTCACCCACACCAGGCCTATCTGCCCAGTATTTAGTAATCAGGCAGGAGCGATGTCCACTCACTTCTACCTATTGTGGATGCCCCCTTCAAAATGGCTGCTGTGACTTCCAGCGACAGTCTCAATGTACTACTTAATCCTGCGAAGTTGCTGCTATAGGTTGCAGCAGCCATTTTAAAGGGGCAGCACGTGTTCCTGTCTGTTCTGCACTAAACTATCAGAGATAGGGCAGGGAGGGACAAGGAGGTGGGGTTCTGCTGATATTCCTTGGGGATTTGAGGAAGAGAAGGGGGATCCAGGAAGGTGGTGTTTGTTCACCTCTCTCCCACCCCTCTAGAACATGAACATACCCTACCACCCAGGATCCTGCTTCCTTCACTCTCTCCTGTAATATCAAAAGACACCCACCTCCTTGCCCATCCCTGCCTGATCCCTGGTAGTCTAGTGCAGTGTTCTTCAACCGCCGGTCTGCGCAGGGCTGGCAAAATCAGGAGAGCTCTGACGTTTTGCTTCCCAGCTATCAATACTTGCCTGCAACAGTGCCAATAGCATCAGCGCAGCAATTCACTTAGGTAGCCTTGGGTCCTTTGATGGGTCATGCCACCTCTGAGGAAAAAGGAAGTTGCATCATCAGAGGTGGGCTGCGACTCATCAAAAGCCCCAAGGCTACCTGTGCTAACGCTATTGGCGCTGTTGCAGGCAAGTACTGAGGGAAGAGGAAAGAAGGAGAGGAAGCCACTGTTGGAGGCTGGGAAGCTGCTGGATAAAGGGAGAACTGCTACTGGACCTAGAGAGAGGGAGAAAGGGAGGGAGGGAGAAGGAGATATGCTGCTGGGAGGGGAGAAGGGAAAGGTAAGGGGAGAGAGTTACTGCTGGACAGGGGAGGAGGAAAAAAAGGAAGGAGACAGATGGCAGGGAGATTAAAGGAGGAGAAGGGGTCAGGGGGGAATGGAGAGATCAGATGAATGAAAGGGGAGAGAGAGGAATGAAAAAGTAGAGAGACTGATGCTGGGACGGGGGTCAGCAGAGAGGGACAAAGATGCTAGATCTGGTTTAGGAGAGATAAAAATGAAGAGAGCAGAATGAATCATGTAAAAAGGAGGAGGGGCATAAAAGAAGGCAAATACCATATGGAAGGGGGAGAGGGCAGACAATGAATGGAAAGGGCAGATGCTGGATTGAAGAGAAAGAGAGGGCAGACGCTGGAAGGAAGAAAGTGAAAAGAAGATGAAAGCAGAAACCGGAGACAACAAAAGGTAGAAAAAATAATTTTATTTCTAGTTTGTGATTAGAATATATCAGATTTGAAATATGCATCCTGCTAGAGCTGGTGTTAGACATAATTGGGGACTGCAAAGCCCAGGCAGTGCTTCTTTAGCTTCCAGCTGGCTTAGGGCTCTCTCTGACCAGTGGGCAGTTGCCCTAGTTGCACTCCCCTAACACTATTCTTGTCATGTGTGACTGCGATATTCTGTTCAACCTATTATATATGCCAAAACATACCACTTATTAGGGACAGTGCACCTACTACCATCAGCTATTATAGTGTCTTATAAGAACTAAACTCAGGAAAAGGCCTCAGAATCGGAGCCTACGCACAGTCTTGATCACAGACTGAAGTTGTCAGCGTAGTTTTTTTAGCTCCTTAGCTCCAGTCATAGGCCAAAAACCTGAGAATGTGTGTTAGTATTTTTTAATAATTTTTATAAATATTTTTAATACTTTTTTGAATAAATAATTTTAAATATTCTAAGTAACTGAATGTTATTTTAGTAGATGCAACTATTCCTAAGTTTTGAAAAAACTAGCAACTGAGCACTTATCTCAATCTTCTTTCATGTGCTTCAGTATTGCCTCAGCTTCAAATGATTCATTGTTTACTGTTAGATTGCTGCCACTGCCGTTTCGTGGATACACTACTTTTTCCACTGCTTCAGGGCCAACGGCAAAATCAATACAGCATCTATAGTATAATTAAAAGAATGAAAAGAAAAGTTATCTATGTACTGATATCATTTCTTAATTCCATAGTAGCAGAGAATAACTTACTGTTCACAGCCGCCAGAAGTTTTTCAAACCGGGACAAGATGGCACCGGCATACATTTTATACTCACATAATAACGTGCTGACTATGAACGTTGTATTACGTGCTGACGTCATTTTTCCGACATTAACCCTTAAGGGAACTACAGTATAAGCTAGTTGTTTATCTAGCCATTTCCTAGTCAATTATGACAAAAAATTAGTAAAAATGCTGCCACTCTACTTTCTTATTTAAACCTTTTGGTGATAAAGATCCCAATCGAATAATCCAACGCTGTTCCCGTTGGGCTAAATATCGTTTAAAATTGCCCCCTCTGTTACTCCGGTGAACAATCTCAATGATAGTGGCTTTCAAAGAAAAGAAGTCATGATTCGCTTCAATGCAGTGTTTGGCTAAAGGAGCTCCTACCACTTGATTTTTGATATTACTTTTATGTTCAGTTAATCTTATGTTAAATCTCCGGGATGTCTGTCCAACATAAATTAGCTTACATGGACATTGTAAGATATATATAACACCCTCCGATTTACAATTAGAAGAGTGTTTAAGAATGTATTCTATATTATCAGTTGGATTACAGAATCTATTGGAAGTAATCATAATCTTGCACATCTGGCATGCCCCACAGCTAAAATGTCCTTGATATATCGCTCCGGCATTTCGATCTACATTTGGAAGTACAGAAGGACACAAAAGTTCTTTAAGGTTCCGTTTTCTTTTGTATGCTATCTGGAGGTGGAAATCCTGGAACACCCCTGCGATCTTTAGTATATCCCAAAGCTTCCGTAGGGAGCGAACCGTCTGATAGCAGTTCTCCAAGTATGTCAAGACACAAGTCATAACCTGATCTTTCTCGCGTTGTGTATTGATTTTAGGTGCTAGTAGACAGTCCCTATGGTTATGATATGCCCTTTTGTAGGCAGCTTTAACTATACTAAGGGGATATCCACGTTGTAAAAATCGCTGTTTTAATGTATCAGCCTGTCTCCTAAACTCACTTGTAGAGGAACATATTCTTCTTATTCTTAAAAATTGAGAAAAATGCAGACTTTTCTTGAGTGTAAACAGATGAGCACTGGAGAAAAGAAGAGCTGAATTACAATCAGTGGGCTTAAAATAAACCACTGTGTCAAAACTGTCATCTCTAATGTTAACTTGAACATCCAAAAAGGAGATCTGCTCATAACTGTAGATGTAAGTGAATTTTACTTTAGGGTGGCATCCATTGATATATATTAAGCAATTCATTCTCATCACCACTCCAAATAAGAAAGATGTCATCAATGTATCTCATCCATGTTCTGACCTTATCAAAATGTTTGGAGGGATATATCCATTGTCTTTCAAATTTATCCATAAATAAATTTGCTACTGCGGGGGCCATAGTGATACCCATGGCAACACCAGATTTTTGCTGATACAGTGTATTCTTGAACATAAAAAAGCTATCCATCAAAACTGCTTGTGCTAAAGTAACCAAAAATTCAGTGGGTACTTTAGGGTTGACTCTCTGATCTAGAGTTTCTGCAATAATTTCTATTGCTTCATTTTGGGGGATGATAGTGTAGAGAGAACATACATCAATCGTCACTAGCAAGCAGTGAGGCTCAGGAACTATAACATTCAGTTTTTGAAGAAATTCTGTCGTGTCCTGTATATAAGCAACAGTCTGCTTCACAAAAGGTTGAAGAAATTTGTCAATATAGATAGAAGAGGCTTCTAGTATAGCACCCCGATTAGAAACAATAGGTCTACCTGGAGGGGTAGATATTGATTTATGGATTTTGGGTAATAAGTAAAAGATCGGTATCTTAGGGTAAAGGTCATTCAAAAATCTAAATTCTCTCTTAGTGATATAACCCTTATCCAAAGCTTCTTTTGTTAAAGTGTTGATTTTCAATTGTATACATTCTGTAGGGTCAGACAATAAGATTTCATAATCTTCACTCAGGAGCTGTTTGTATGCTTCCTCTAAATATAGTTCCTTACTTAATAGAACTATTTTGCCTCCTTTGTCTGCCCTTCTAATCACCAAATCCGTATCCCCCATAAGTGTTCTGATTGCTAGTCGTTCATTTTTATTTAGATTATAATGTTGTTTATGTTTATTATAGATTGATTCATTTTGTTTATTTTTACTTATATCTGCCAGAACCAATTTGTGAAACGTCTCTAATGATGTTGAATTTAATCAACAATGGATATCAATTTTGAACAAATGCTCACTAGATTTGATGATCTTACTTATTGATCGGACGAAGAAAGCGATGTCATCTATTAAGATAGAGATTGAAGAGAAATTGAAGACGCTGAAAGAAAACTCGAATGATGCTGAATTTAAACAACATCAAGACAGCATGAAAGCTAAAGTAGACAGCTTTAGATCCGATATTCAGAAAGATAAATATAAAAAATTTAAAAGAGATGAACAAGACTATATTCAATAGAAAGTATACCCCTGATTGAAATCTAAAGGGGCTAATAAACTGGCAAATGAGAAAAAAGTTACATTTGATCAGACCTCGGATTCTTCAAATTTCAGCTCCTCTTCGGATGAAGATTTTTTAGACCGCAGACCGCGGCAACAACGACGAGGAAGATGGCGGAGAGGCAATGGTCAAGGCCAGAATCAAAATCAAAATCAGTATCAAAACCCAAATCAAAGACCACAAACACGTTCACAAAGAGGTCAAAGATACCCATAATAGTTAAAGATGAGAAGACAATAAAATCTACGATACAAGAAGACGGAGTATCGATAGTTAACCTTTCTAAACATGTTCTTACAACAGATGAACAGAAGTTATTATCTAAAGGTCTCTCGTTTGTTCCAGCAACTCCTACTGATGATTTTCAAATGCAAATTGACATTGAAAAATTTTTCCGTGTACTTAAAATTAAACACTTTTTTTCAAAAATTGATTCTGCTGATACAGTAGGGGAGACCTCAATAGTAACCCCCAAGTCCACATGGATTCCACCAGGCCCTACTGACCCTGTATTAGAGACGTTTCACAAATTGGTTCTGGCAGATATAAGTAAAAATAAACAAAATTAATCAATCTATAATAAACATAAACAACATTATAATCTAAATAAAAATGAACGACTAGCAATTAGAACACTTATGGGGGATACAGATTTGGTGATTAGAAGGGCAGACAAAGGAGGCAAAATAGTTCTATTAAGTAAGGAACTATATTTAGAGGAAGCATACAAACAGCTCCTGAGTGAAGATTATGAAATCCTATTGTCTGACCCTACAGAATGTATACAATTGAAAATCAACACTTTAACAAAAGAAGCAGATGCAAAGAGGCAGGCAGACCTCCAGGTTGTGAATGCATTGTTGAGGAGATGGTGCCAGGAGGAGGGCTTCCACTTTGTGAGGAACTGGACGTCCTTCTGGGGAAAGAGTAAGCTCTACCGGCGGGACGGCCTGCACCTGAGCACAGCGGGAACTAGACTACTGGCAGCCAATGTGAGGAAGGAGATCGAGAAGGCTTTAAACTGAGGAGAGGGGGAAAGCCGACAGCTGATCTGATGTTGACGCTTCGGACAACAGTATCCAGAACAGATGCTGAATGGGCTGACTGCAAGGAGGAAGTAGAGAGACCGGTGGATCTTATGATCAGACAGCGAGGGAAACATCAGTTAAGGGGAGCTTGCTGGGAGGAGACTAAGGGGCATGGAGACACAAGGGGACTGGGTGGCACGAGGGCAAAAGCTGAGGGCAATATAGAGGTGCCACAAGGCGAGGGGGATCAAATGGAGGCTCAAGGGATGATAGCCCAGGAGGGGGCCGGTAGGGCTAGAAAACCCAGAGGAAAAGCAGGGAAGTGGGGTGGCAGGAATGTGGGGAAACCGAAAACTACGAGGGTAAAGGCTGAGGGCAAAGCAGAAGCACAGGGAACAGGAGAACTGCCCGAAATTCAAGGGGAGGCGGCCCAGGTAAATACAGAGGTGGAGGAAAAACGATGGGACCTACGGTGCTTATACGCAAATGCAAGAAGCCTCATGGCCAAGATGGGTGAACTAGAGGTCGTGGCCAAGGGGGAGGACTTGGATATAATTGGAATTACAGAAACATGGTGGACAGAGGAGAATCAATGGGATGTGGCGCTGCCGGGGTACAAGCTCTACAGGAGGGACAGGACCCACAAGAAGGGGGGAGGCATAGCACTATATATAAAGGACTCTATCTACTCGGTCGGGATGGATATGGCAACGAAGGCAGAGGGGCTGGAATCACTATGGGTCAAATTGCCGGGAAACAAGGGTGCAGGCATAAAACTGGGGCTGTACTATCGCCCACCTGGTACGCCGGAAGAAGTCGGACACGACTTGGAAGCTGAACTGAGACAAGAATGCAGGACTGGAAGTGTAACAGTGATGGGGGACTTCAACTACCCGGGGATTGACTGGAGTACGGGTCACTCCAACTGCGCTAGGGAAACAGGATTTGTAGAAGCTGTGAGGGACTGCTTCATGGAGCAACTAGTCAGGGAACCGACGCAAGGGAGTGCTACTCTTGACCTCATCCTAAATGGATTAGGGGGGCCTGCAAGAGGGGTAGAAGTGGGAGGACCACTAGGCAACAGTGACCACAATGCGATCAGATTCACATTAGAAAGGGGGACACCCACAGTAAGGAGGACCGCAACAACTGCGCTCAACTTCAGGAAAGGGAACTATGCTGCTATGAGGGAAATGGTGGGGAGGAAGCTCAGAAACATCCTTAGGATGGAGACTGTAGGAAGCGCCTGGACCCTATTTAGGGACACCCTGCAGGAAGCACAAAGAATGTACGTCCCCAGTTTCAGGAAAGCCGGCAAGAACAAGCGATCAAAGGACCCGGTTTGGATCTCAACAGAGGCAAAGAGGGCAATAAATGACAAAAAAGTATCCTTCCGGAGATGGAAAAAGGACCCAACGGAGGAAAATCACCAGGCGCACAGAAAATGCCAAAAGGAATGCCACCGGGAGGTTAGAAAAGCAAAAGGGAACTACGAAGAGGGGCTGGCCAGGGAGGCGAAGAACTTCAAGGCATTCTTCAGTTACGTAAAGGGGAAGCGACCAGCGAGAGAGGAGGTGGGGCCGTTGGACGATGGGGATAGGAAGGGAGTGATTAAGGAGGATAAAGAGGTAGCTGAGAGGTTGAACACGTTCTTCTCGTCGGTTTTCACGAGAGAAGACACATCTAACATACCGGATTCAGAGGAGCTCATAAGTGGGGAACAGGCTGAAAAATTGGAACACATAGAGGTAAGTAAGGAGGATGTCCTCAAACAGATAGACAGGTTAAAATGCGGCAAATCGCCGGGCCCAGACTGGATCCACCCAAGGGTTCTGAAGGAACTAAAACAAGAAATAGCGGGCACAATCCAGCATGTTTGCAACCTATCCTTGAAAACTGGAGAGGTACCAGAGGACTGGAAACTGGCGAATGTCATACCTATCTTCAAGAAGGGATCGAGGGGTGACCCCGGGAACTACAGGCCGGTGAGCCTGACTTCAATTATAGGGAAGATGGTGGAAGCTATGATCAAGGATGGTATTTGCGAGCACATCGAGAGAAATGGCCTACTGAGAACAAGCCAGCACGGATTCTGTAAGGGAAGGTCATGCTTAATGAACCTTTTGTACTTCTTTGAGGGAATAAGCAGTCAGGTGGACAATGGGGAACCCATAGACATCATTTACCTCGATTTTCAAAAGGCTTTCGACAAGGTGCCACATGAAAGGCTGCTTAGGAAGCTGTGGAACCACGGGGTGGGAGGGGATGTGCACAGATGGATCAAGCACTGGTTGTCGGGTAGACTGCAGAGGGTCGGAGTAAAGGGACAATATTCTGACTGGCGGGGAGTCACGAGCGGTGTGCCACAGGGATCGGTGCTGGGGCCGTTACTCTTCAACATATTTATCAATGACCTGGATAAGGAGGCAAAGTGCGAGGTTATAAAATTTGCAGACGATACCAAACTGTGCGGCAGAGTTAGATCCAGGGAGGAGTGTGAGGACCTGCAAAGGGACCTGGACAAGCTGGAAGACTGGGCAAACAAATGGCAAATGCGCTTTAACGTGGAAAAATGCAAGGTCATGCATATAGGGAAAAAGAACCCCTTGTTCAACTACAAATTGGGGGGGGGGGGATTGCTGGGAGACAGCAGTCTAGAGAGAGACTTGGGTGTGCTGGTGGATGCATCACTGAAGCCATCTGCGCAGTGCGCAGCAGCCTCGAAAAAAGCCAACAGGATGCTGGGCATCATAAAGAGGGGCATAACAACCAGGACGCGGGAAGTCATCATGCCATTGTATCGAGCGATGGTGCGTCCACATCTGGAATACTGCGTTCAATATTGGTCGCCGTACCTCAAGAAGGACATGGCGGTACTTGAGAGAGTCCAAAGGAGAGCAACGAAACTGGTAAGAGGGCTGGAACACTGCCCATACGCCGAGAGGTTGGATAGGCTGGGGCTCTTTTCTCTGGAAAAAAGGAGGCTCAGGGGAGATATGATAGAGACCTTCAGGATCATGAGGGGCATAGAGAGGGTGGATAGGGACAGATTCTTCAGGCTGGTACGAGGGGGCATTCGGAGAAACTGAAGGGAGATAGGTTCAAAACAAATGCAAGGAAGTTTTTTTTCACCCAAAGGGTCGTGGACACCTGGAAAGCGCTACCGGAGGAAGTGATCAGGCAGAGTACGGTACAGGGATTCAAACAGGGATTGGACGGATTCCTGAGGGATAAGGGGATCGTGGGATACTGAGAGAGGTGCTGGGATGTAACATAGGTATAGAAAGCTAACCAGGTAATAAGTATAGAAACCCAACCAGCTTGTGCATGTGCAAGACCGAAGGGTTAGGACTTCGATGGGAAGATAGGACTCAATGGGAAACCAAGGTGGCAAGGGAGCCCCTTCTAGTGATTCAGACAGGTCGTGACCTGTTTGGGCTGCCGCGGGAGCGGACTGCTGGGCAGGATGGACCTATGGTCTGACCCGGCGGAGGCACTGCTTATGTTCTTATGTTAGCTTTGGATAAGGGTTATATCACTAAGAGAGAATTTAGATTTTTGAATGTCCTTTACCATAAGATACCGATCTTTTACTTATTATCCAAAATCCATAAATCAATATCTACCCCTCCAGGTAGACCTATTGTTTCTAATCGGGGTGCTATACTAGAAGCCTCTTCTATTTATATTGACAAATTTCTTCAACCTTTTGTGAAGCAGACTGTTGCTTATATACAGGACACGACAGAATTTCTTCAAAAACTGAATGTTATAGTTCCTGAGCCTCACTGCTTGCTAGTGACGATTGATGTATGTTCTCTCTACACTATCATCCCCCAAAATTAAGCAATAGAAATTATTGCAGAAACTCTAGATCAGAGAGTCAACCCTAAAGTACCCACTGAATTTTTGGTTACTTTAGCACAAGCAGTTTTGATGGATAGCTTTTTTATGTTCAAGAATACGCTGTATCAGCAAAAATCTGGTGTTGCCATGGGTATCACTATGGCCCCCGCAGTAGTAAATTTATGTATGGATAAATTTGAAAGACAATGGATATATCCCTCCAAACATTTTGATAAGGTCAGAACATGGATGAGATACATTGATGACATCTTTCTTATTTGGAGTGGTGATGAGAATGAACTGCTTCAGTTCTTAATATATATCAATGGATGCCACCCTAAAGTAAAATTCACTTACATCTACAGTTATGAGCAGATCTCCTTTTTGGATGTTCAAGTTAACATTAGAGATGACAGTTTTGACACAGTGGTTTATTTTAAGCCCACTGACTGTAATTCAGCTCTTCTTTTCTCCAGTGCTCATCCGTTTACACTCAAGAAAAGTCTGCCTTATTCTCAATTTTTAAGAATAAGAAGAATAAGTTCCTCTACAAGTGAGTTTAGGAGACAGGCTGATACATTAAAACAGCGATTTTTACAACGTGGATATCCCCTTAGTATAGTTAAAGCTGCCTACAAAAGGGCATATCATAACCATAGGGACTGTCTACTAGCACCTAAAATCAATACACAACGCTAGAAAGATCAGGTTATGACTTGTGTCTTGACATACTCGGAGAACTGCTATCAGACGGTTCGCTCCCTACGGAAGCTTTGGGATATACTAAAGATCGCAGGGGTGTTCCAGGATTTCCACCTCCAGATAGCATACAAAAGAAAACGGAACCTTAAAGAACTTTTGTGTCCTTCTGTACTTCCAAATGTAGATCGAAATGCCGGAGCGATATATCAAGGACATTTTAGCTGTGGGGCATGCCAGATGTGCAAGATTATGATTACTTCCAATAGATTCTGTAATCCAACTGATAATATAGAATACACTCTTAAACACTCTTCTAATTGTAAATCGGAGGGTGTTATATATATCTTACAATGTCCATGTAAGCTAATTTATGTTGGACAGACATCCCGGAGATTTAACATAAGATTAACTGAACATAAAAGTAATATCAAAAATCAAGTGGTAGGAGCTCCTTTAGCCAAACACTGCATTGAAGCGAATCATGACTTCTTTTCTTTGAAAGCCACTATCATTGAGATTGTTCACCGGAGTAACAGAGGGGGCAATTTTAAACGATATTTAGCCCAACGGGAACAGCGTTGGATTATTCGATTGGGATCTTTATCACCAAAAGGTTTAAATAAGAAAGTAGAGTGGCAGCATTTTTACTAATTTTTTGTCATAATTGACTAGGAAATGGCTAGATAAACAACTAGCTTATACTGTAGTTCCCTTAAGGGTTAATGTCGGAAAAATGACGTCAGCACGTAATACAACGTTCATAGTCAGCACGTTATTATGTGAGTATAAAATGTATGCCGGTGCCATCTTGTCCCGGTTTGAAAAACTTCTGGCGGCTGTGAACAGTAAGTTATTCTCTGCTACTATGGAATTAAGAAATGATATCAGTACATAGATAACTTTTCTTTTCTTTTTATTCTTTTAATTATACTATAGATGCTGTATTGATTTTGCCGTTGGCCCTGAAGCAGTGGAAAAAGTAGTGTATCCACGAAACGGCAGTGGCAGCAATCTAACAGCAAACAATGAATCATTTGAAGCTGAGGCAATACTGAAGCACATGAAAGAAGATTGAGATAAGTGCTCAGTTGCTAGTTTTTTCAAAACTTAGGAATAGTTGCATCTACTAAAATAACATTCAGTTACTTAGAATATTTAAAATTATTTATTCAAAAAAGTATTAAAAATATTTATAAAAATTATTAAAAAATACTAACACACATTCTCAGGTTTTTGGCCTATGACTGGAGCTAAGGAGCTAAAAAAAACTACGCTGACAACTTCAGTCTGTGATCAAGACTGTGCGTAGGCTCCGATTCTGAGGCCTTTTCCTGAGTTTAGTTCTTATAAGACACTATAATAGCTGATGGTAGTAGGTTCACTGTCCCTAATAAGTGGTATGTTTTGGCATATATAATAGGTTGAATCCTTTGAGCCACTTTGGGTGACACCTTATAAGTTATGCGATATTCTGTTAGCATGATATTTCTGTATAGCATTCTGTAATAATTTAGCTTATTCAGTTTTCTTGATAGTATATGTGAAGGGGAGGGGAGACGGGAGTTTTGTTGATCCTTGCTCTGTATTATTTGACTGGGTAACAAGAAAGTTGGACTTGGGAGAGTCTTTGGACGTCGTGTACCTGGACTTCAGTAAAGCTTTTGACAGTGTCCCACACCGCAGGCTGCTAAGCAAGATGGAATCGATGAGGTTAGGAGAGACACTAACTGCATGGGTCAATGATTGGCTGAGTGGCAGACTTCAGAGGGTGGTGGTTAATGGTACCCTCTCTAAAACATCGGAGGTGAACAGTGGAGTGCCGCAGGGCTCGGTCCTGGGTCCACTCCTTTTCAACATATTCATAGGGGATCTGACTCAAGGGCTTCAAGGTAAAATAGCACTATTCGCCGATGACGCCAAACTATGAAATATAGTAAGTGAATGCAGTTTACAGAATTATATGGCGCAGGACCTGCTTACATTGGAAAGTTGGTCCTCAACCTGGCAGCTAGGCTTCAATGCTAAGAAATGTAAGGTCATGCACCTCGGAAGCGGAAATCCATGCAGGACGTACTTCTTGAACGGAGAAACTTTAACTAGGACTTCAGCAGAACGAGATTTAGGAGTAATCATCAGTGCAGACATGAAAACTGCCAATCAAGTGGAGAAGGCTTCATCTAAGGCAAGGCAGATATTGGGTTGTATCAATAGAAGTTTCGTCAGCCGAAAGCCTGGAGTCATAATGCCGTTGTACAGGGCCATGGTGAGACCTCATCTGGAGTATTGTGTGCAATTCTGGAGGCCACATTACAGTAAAGATGTGCGCAGAATTGAATCGGTTCAACGGACGGTCACCAGAATGATCTCGGGGCTCAAGGGTCTCTCGTACGAAGAGAGACTGAACAAATTGCAGCTCTACACTCTAGAGGAACGTAGGGAGAGGGGAGACATGATCGAAACATTTAAGTACCTCACGGGACGTGTCGAAGTGGAAGATGATATTTTCTTTCTCAAGGGACTCTCGGCCACAAGAGGGCACCCGCTCAAACTCAGGGGCGGAAAATTTCATGGCGACACCAGAAAGTATTTCTTCACAGAGAGAGTGGTTGATCATTGGAACAAGCTTTCAGTGCAGGTGATCGAGGCAGACAGCGTGCCAGACTTTAAGAATAATTGGGATACCCATGTGGGATCCCTACGAGGGTCAAGATAAGGAAATTGGGTCATTAGGGCATAGACAGGGGGTGGGTAAGCAGAGTGGGCAGACTTGATGGGCTGTAGCCCTTTTCTGCCGTCATCTTCTTTGTTTCTATGTTTCTATTTGTATTTATAAAATGACAATTGTACAGAATATTGTTTCTTTTTATACTTTAATAAAATAAGTTCAATATAAAATCATAACTATTTGAAGCTTGTGCGGATGGGATCAGATGGTTTGCAGGGACTGAGCTCAGGGGAACAGGGCGGAGACACGGTTTTTTATTTCAGTCTTAGTAGTTTTCTGGTCCACAAAATAATTCTTCTGTTTCCACTGGTCCATAGGTGTAAAAAGGTTGAAGAACACTGGTCTAGTGCACTGCAGAACACGCAGGAGCAAGTGCTGCCCCTTCAGAATGGCTGCCACAACCTTCATTAACAGTCTTGATGTACTTCTTAGTTCTGCGAAGCTGCTGCTAGAGGTCGCAGCAGCCATTTTGAAGTTGCAGCCACAATGGGAATAATGAGAGACCCCAACCAATCTCTTTAGCTGACAACTCTTCCTCTAACCTTCTTACCTATTGCATCTTTAATGAAAGCCATAACCAGTCTATTGTACTGACAGCTTTGTACCCTAACTTACCACTCACCTCATCATGAGTGGAAGCCTCTGAGACAAATATCTTTCATCCACATCGTCTTCTTTGAGTAGGGTTACCAGATTTTCTATTTGGAAAATCTGAACCCCCCCTAGGTCCGCCCCGTTCCACCCATCTCCGCCCCAATCCTGCCCTAGCCCCATCCCTGCTGCCTGCTCTCATTGGGCAAGAGGGCATCCGTGCATGGACTACTGTAATTCTCTACTGAAAGGGATAAACCTAAAGGATATAAAACGTTTATAATTGATTCAAAATACGGCTATCAAACTTATATCAGGTTCAAAGAAATATGATCATGTCATTCCTCTTTTGCGAGAAGCCCACTGGTTACCCATCATATATAGAATAACATTTAAAATAGCACTTCTAACTTTCAAACCAATGCAAACACATGCCCCAGCATTTATTGACAGACTTCTTATTCCAAACGATCCTCCGAGAGCTCTAAGATTCACCTCACAGCATACTCTTAATATCCCATCCTTAAGAATAATAGGTACTCGACGCAATACAATCTTTTCAGTAACTGCCCCCACGATTTGCAACTCCCTACCTATATATATATGATCTGAAAATAATCTACAGAAATTTAAAAATAGTTTAAAATGCTTCTTTTTTAAAGATGCCTACAATTGACTATTCGTTTCAAGTCCAGCAACTCTTGATTTCCCCTCCCATTGTTCTTTCCTTTACTGTATCTTTTCTTAATAAATATTGTAGTTCTCCCCCCCTTTTCCTATTGTATCCTTATAGATTAACAAAAAAAAAACAAAACCCTAAGAAGTATGTTAAGATGTTAGTCTTTGTGTACTTTTGTCAATGTTTTAATTATTATTGTACAACACTTAGTATTTTGATAGGCGTTTAATCAAATAACCAAATAAACTTGAAACTTGATTGCGTGGCATCTGTGCATTACAATGTGCTTCTGCCTGATATGCTTCTGCCTGCAGGGATTTGAAAAGCCGTCCAGACCCCCAGACATGTCCTGTCTTTTGAGAGCCCCCAAGCAGTCTATATACCTGAAAACTGTGCTTCCCATTGTCTACACCCCACATTATCAACATAAGATGAGTTTAGTTATTCTCTATGACTGACAGATTTCACTCTTAACTTGCCTGCCTACCCAGCACCACTGAGATCCCTAGTCATTGTTATTTGAAACATTTTTATTATGAAATATTAGAACTCATGAGCAATCAAACAATGGGAAAACAAGATTTTAAACAATTAGTATTACAGTCCCCAGGGCAGGATTAATTCGTCGAGGGCCCCTAGGCACACAGGTACACTGGGCCCCCTGCACCACCCCACCCCACCATGCGCCCAGGCGGAAACAGGAAGCTGCGTCAGAGGGAAGCTATGGGCAAACAGCACCGCTTGCACAATTACAGTTCCCGTTGCCTTTCTTACCCATATTGCTTGCTTGTCTTACTTTCCGTTGATGGGGGGGGGCCCGCGTTGCAGATTGATGCTGGAGGGGCCCATCGCCATTTGGAAAAAACAATGTTGATGCCCTCCTTCATCGGGCCCTCCTGACTATTTCGGGCCCTAGGCACGTGCCTACTTGGCCTATTGATTAATCCTGCCCTGGCAATACCCCCTCCCCCCATCTCCCTACCTCTAGAAACCCACTCAACCTGTAACGACATCCCCCAGCAGTAACAGTAAATGACAGCAGAAAAAGGCCCCCATGGTCTATCCAGTCTTCCCAACAAGGTGACCAAAGCCCCACCCACCACTTCCTATAGGTCCAGGTCACCCATGTTTAAATACTAGTTGTGAAGTCACCATCATGTCAAAGCAATTAGGCAGCCAAATATGATGGGGACGATACGTGGGGTACTGCTGACAATATTGAACTTAGTCAAGATAACATAACAAAATTTTATTTATATACTGCTATTCACCTGGTGACTCAATGTGATTAACAGATGCCTTCCCCTCCCCTCCTAAGCTACACAGTCCCACCACCACCACAACTTACAATATGTGACAATAAAATGATCAACACACTGGAGCAAGCCTTGTTTCTTATGACTCACTGAGCCAATAAATAATAACAATACATAAAAAACCAAACACCACCACCCTTCCATTCAAGACCTTACCAAATATTCATCAATTTCATATGGCATCTTCATGTTAAAGAATCGCTTCTGTTCTGCCGTACACTGAGGGACTTCCTATTCTATTTTTCTGGAACTGACGTTTTATTTTCATGTCCCATGCTTACTTATCTGTGTCTCAAGCTCCCTGCTACTTACCTCATTAATTTTCTCAGCGATGTTGGATACAGAAATACCATATAGTCGTGCCCGATCCTGGAAGATGTAGGCAAGGATCCTCCGATCCAGCTGAAAGGCAATTTCCCCAACTGTTCTTTCCATGCTGTGCAGCTCTTGTGAATCTAAATAAAATATCAGGAACTTAGGTTGGGCATATTCTTTATCCGAGCCTTCCTGTAGTTTACTACATATTAACTAGGCTCTAAATCTGCCCTTCGGAGCTTATATATATATATATATACATATATATATATATATATATACTAGTGTTTAAGCCCTTTAGATTAACGGGTGCTAGAATAGATGTGTAGACTTAACAGATCACAAAATTTAATGAAAACTTACTGTGAGAGCTGTCTGTCTTTTTTTCTTTCTCTCTCCTTGGCCACTGTCTGTCTGTCTTTTTTTTCTCTCTCCTTGGCCGCTGTCTGTCTTTCTTGCTTTCTCTCTCTTCCTGCCCACTTTCTTTCTGTGTGCGTCTGTCTTTCATTCTCATGCGCTGCCTGCCTGTCTTTCTGTCTCCGTGGCCCCCTACCTGCCTGCCTGTCTCTCTCTGTGGCGCCATGCCTGTCTGCCTTTCTTTCTGTCTCTCTCCGTGGCCTCCTTCTGTCTCCTCCCCAGAGCAAACCAAGATTGATGCATGCCTCCTAGCACACCCCTCCCCCCAAAGCATAGCAAGTTTGCTCCCTGGCCCCCTTTCCCTCTCCCCCCACCCCACTTCCCTGTGCAGCAGCAGCATTTCCCTCCCACCCTTCGCTGTGCAGCAGCACCCCTTGCTTGCTCCCCCTGTCCTGCAGTAACCCTTCTTCCTTCCTTTTACCTCCCCCCTGTCCAGTAGCACCCATTCCATTCTCCCTATCCTGAAGTAGTCCTTTTCCCTTCCTTTTCCCTCCCATCTGTCCAGCAGTGCCCCTTCCCTGCTCCCCCTGTCCTGTAGGCCAGCTATCAGCAGTGTTTCTCAACCCCCCTCCCCTCTCCTCCCGGGTCTCACACAGCCGTCGACAGCGCAGCATTCACAACTTGCTGCTCCTGCTTGCTTCGGTCCTTCGTCGCTGCTGGTTCCCACCTACTTTCTTTTTGCGCAAAGGCAGGAGCAGGACCCGGCAGCGAGGAAGGCCCAAAGCAAGCAGGAGCAGCGAGTTGAAGCCTTCCTCCCTGCCCTAGGCTGGAAGCGACTTCAGCAATGGCAATGCTCCTCTTACCGCCGCAAATCAAACCGCCACAGGCTCCACCACCGCGCATGCGCCACAAATGGAACACGACATGGAAGCGCAAATCAAGGCGCGGGTAAGGGCTTTATTATATTAGATTGCCTACAGATTCAGCACTGGATAATCTAGAGAAAGCTTTTTTTTTTTTTTAGTTCAATCTTTATTAAGTGTTAACATCTTACAGAAAAACGCAACACACAAATATATTATAAACAAATGCAAACATACATTAGAAAGTTCTTAACGAAAAACATGTCTTTATCTACCCATCCCTCCTTCCCTGACCCAAACCCCACCCTATCCTCCACCCTACTTCCCTTCCATATGTTTGGCAGGTCAATCATTCCATCACACACATTGCTTAACAAAACCCTCTAAAGGGCTCCAAATATCTTTAAATGTTGCAATATTTCCTGATCTTTCAGCTAAATTAGCTTTATATTTAAAAAAGAGGCACACAGTTTCCCACCAAAATGAAAATTTAACAATGTGAAATCCTTCCAGTTCTTAACTATTGACTGTAGCGCCACTCCAGATAGGTTGTTGAAGTAGCACATGTGCCACATATTCCATAAGAAAGAGGTATACGAACTTCCAATATATTTAGTATTTTATTCCACACCTCCAGAATGTTGTATTTATTCCACACCTGCCAGAATGTTTGAACCAGTGGGCATTAAAACAAAAGATGATCAAATGTACCCACTTCTTTCTTGCAGCTCCAACATGCATTGGACTTGTTAGCATCCAATTTCTGTAACTTAACAGGGGTCCACAATGTTCTATGGAGCACAAAGTAAAGAGTTTTTCTCCAGAGACAGGCAGGGAATATGCAGCCCCACTTGAAGGTGAAGTCTCTGACTGAGTCTAATGATGTCGTTACTCTCCCCTAGCTATATAGTAAGCTTTTGAGCTTACTGAGCATGTGCAGGATTGTCCTACTACTCGAGCCCCTCTTCTCTGCCTATCAGTTTTTTCTGACCCATTCCTGTACAGTCACGGCTCTCCCCTTTCTCAGAGAAAAATAATAATAGGGAAAAGAAAAAGTAGTTTTTAGCTGTTCTTCAGAACAAGCATGGGTCTGTTTCCCTTGCAGACTTGCCAACCCTGCTTTCTCACATAGCGGCCTCTAGGACCATTGAGACTTTGGCAGTTAAGATGTCTACGCTTCCGATGTTGCTACAAACCAGCAAGGAGAAAATGCCGGCGAAGAAACAGCTGATTTTTATGACTCCCTCCCCTCAGGGCACTGCTTCGGTCCAGCAGGGGAGGGCAACATATATCCGCCAACACTGACAAAAAAGTTTCAGCACCGGCGAGCCAGCACCTTTGGCTCCCTCCCCTCAGAGCTCTGACTCGGTCCGGCGGGGGAGCTTTGGTTCCAGTGGGGGAGGGTAGTGTACATCCGCCAAGGCGTGACACTGGCGTGACAGCAGAAAATTCCTTTGGCTCCCTCCCCTCAGGGCCCTGATTCAGTCCGGTGGGGGAGGGAAGTGCCGTTCCACCTCAACTGGTTGCACCCCAGCATTGGCAGCAATCAATAATATGAGGCAGCTCCCTGATCTTCCAGGAGCGCCAAGGTAAGTGTTGGGACCTTGGGTGCTTTCAGCGGCTAATAGGAAAGCCGCACTGGGATGGTGGTTCCCGCGCAGGGACTTTGCAGGCCACATTGTTGAGAAGATTTTATTGGGCCGCGTTCTTCTTCTTCTTTACTTGTTCCCTCCCTTCAGGGCCCTATTTTGACTCCGCAAGGGGAGGGAAACCTATCACTGCCATTACAACAAGTAGAAAAAAAAAGGAAATCTATATATTATTAATACTTTTAATATGGAGACAAGATTCCGTACCACCGGATCGCCGGTCTGCCTGGTTTTCTATAGAACAATTCCTGGTTTCTCCCATTCCACTTTCATGTTTATCATATACTCCCTTACATATTGTACCTGATAAATCTGTTACTATTATTGCCACTATTCATGTAATCCAACCCTTTGACTCTATATCCCATCAAAATAGATGGCATACTATCTCGTCGAAAACAAAAAAGAAACTGCAGACAATATGTACAAGATGCAGGCTATATTTATTTTACCCAATGTTAAATGCGGTAACTAATATCATCTTTTTACAAACCTAAAGATCCAACACAGTCTATGTTTCAGAAAACATGCCTTCTTCAGGGGTCCATGGTAAGTAAGGTAAACAACAAACCGCAATTAAAGTGGATAAAGAACAATCGCCTGTATGTGCAATAGGTCGACGATACAGCGCAAGATAGATATTCGAGAAAAAAAACCACCCCAAAAATCCAAATCGACAACCATCCTATTCATTAGAGCTCTTGGATGGACAGAGGTATTTGGTCACTGGCCCATATTTCCAAAAATAATACCCTCTTATCCTTCTCCCAAATTATGAGCAAGTTTGCCATTCCCTCGTCGGAATTTTTTCGATGGCTCCAACTTTCTCATTGCATTAAAAAATGCTTGCCCTCCATTTCTGAATATCCTAAATCTTCGGCTTTTCTCTCGTTCTCACATCTTGGATTCACTTTGGGTCATTCCACATCTATTTTCTATAGGAAACTGCGCTCCAAACTTTTCCCCAGATCCAAAAAGTCCACTGACATATGGTCTAATGAAACATCTTGGAAAGATTATATAACCCACTGCATCCTCTAGTCTCTCACAGTTCCTTTACTTCCTATCATATAAAGCTTTTTGGACTCCAAATAAGATGTTTTGAGCTGGCCTTCTAGGCTTTAATACTTGTTGTCATTCGGTCTTGGGAAACATATGTCATATGATTTTTTTTCTTGTCCTCATATTACTACTTTTTGGTCACAAGTATGGCTTATCATCAAACAGATTCTTCCAATACAATCAGAACTCTACTGATATTCTTATTTTTAGAGCTCTCGCCATTGAAAACTCCTTGACCACCTGGCAAAAATCCTTACTTAACATTTTGCTAGCATTTACTATCCAAATGATACTACATAATTGGAAATCTGCAGACCTATTGAATGTCACATTCTGGTGGAATACAGTCCTCATGATACACCTATATGAAGTTAAAGCAGCAGAATTCTCCAACACACAGAATATAGTCAACTAGTCTTTAAGCCCGTTACATTAACAGGTGCTAGAATTTGTCTGTCTGTCTCTCTCCCTCCCACTGTCTTTCGTTCTGTCTGTCTCTCTCCCTGGCTCCCTTTGTCTGTCTGTCCCTGCCCCTTTGTCTTTATTCCTTTCTTTCTGTCTCCCTCCCTCCTGCTGTCTGTCTTTCTTTCTATCTGTCTCTCTGCATGCCCCCTATGCAGCAGCAGAATTTCTTTCCCACTTCCTTGTGCAGCAGCCACAGCAACATTCCCTCCCCCTCCATTTCCCTGTACAGCAGCACTTCCCTGTTCAGCAGCAGCATTTACATCCCCCACTTCCCTGTGCAGCAGCTGCAGAATTCCCTCCCCCTCCATTTCCCTGTATAAAAGAATTTCCCTCCCCCACCCCACTTCCCTGTACAGCAGCTGCAGCAGAATTCCCTCCCCCTCCATTTCCCTGTGCAGCAGCATTTCCCTCCCCCACCCCACTTCTGTGCAGCAGCATTTCCCTCCCCCCTACTTCCCTGTGCAGCAGCCGCAGCAGCATGCATTTCCCTCCACCCCACTTCCCTGTGCTGCAGCAGCACTCCCTCCCCCTCCATTTCCTTGTGCAGCAGAATTTCCCTCCCTCCACCTCACCTGTGCAGCAGCAACAGCATTCCCCCCCACTTCCCTGTGCAGCAGCTGCAGCAGCATTCCCTCCCCCTCCATTTCCCTGTGCAGCAGCATTTCCCTCCCCCCACCCCACTTCCCTGTGTAGAAACAGCAGCAGTATTTCCCTACTCCTTCACGTCCCTGTGCAGCAGCAGCATTTCCCCTTACCCCCTTCCCTTCCCACGGTCTGGCCTGCTCCCTTAGTCTCTTGCCGGCGCTCCCCCCCCTCCCCTTCCCTTGGTCTGGTCTGCTTTATTTTTAAGTTAAAAGGTGCCGCCGTGGCTCCTCTCATGATTGCCGCCTGCATCGGAAACCTTCTCCGGTGCAGGTGCGGCTCTTGAGGAACTGCGGCGGCGGCGGCTGTTAACTTAAAAATAAACTTCGGTCGGTAGGGCCATATTTCCTGGATGAGGACTTCATGAGATGGAGAGCAGGGAGGCCAGCGCTTTTCAATTTCTCTGGCAGCCACGGGTACAGCTAAGCACACATGCGCACTTCTGCCGGCCATGGACCTATGGATCATGGATCATGCAGGTAAGAATGCACTTGTGCGCTTAGTGTTTTATTATAGTAGATAAGATAAGATTTGGGATCCCATAGTGAACTTTTCTTAAATGCCAATGTTATTTCCACCACGACTTTCATTGAAATTATACTACACACTTCACTATATTCTGACTTGAAGTCTCCCTACTACTCACATTACAATGCAAAACACCCCTCTTGAACAGTCCCCCATCTGTACTTATTGACTGAGCAAGGTACTATTCTCTCCTCCCTCTCCAGAATTTTCTTCTGACTCCGTTGGAGTCGCTGTGTGTGATTACAGAATTCTTATTACATGTTTACTATTTGAAAACCTTATTTGTCCATTTATGTTCTTGAACATTGGCAACTACCATGTTTGTTCTAAATGTTATGTTCCACTTGTTTAAAAATTTCAATAAAAATATTTGAAATAAAAAAAATACTTATAATATGATAATTATTAACTATCCAGAAGCTCCTGCCGCTGGATTATTTTATTTTCATTTCGGTAGCAGCAGTGGCGTACCTAGGGTATGTGGCACCCGGGGCCCATCATTTTTTGACACACCCCCCTATGTAAAAAAATATTTTTTGTAATGACCATGAAACAGAATAAATGGTCAGAATAGAAACAGGCAGTGAAAATTTTCTTATATTCCAAACATAACATAACATAAATTATGTCTGAATTGTCATGACATCAGAAGTACATATGGAGTAGTTGCAGGTGATGCTTGGGACAGTTCTGATTGTGTTAGTTCGGTTTTATGTGTTTTTTGAATAGAAGGGTTTTTATTTCTTTTTGAAGGTTTTGCAGTCTGTGGTCGATGTCAATTGGTTGTAGAGTTGCAGTTGGGGGTCGAGTGTTGCAGCTCGAATGGCTAGGAGGTTGTCGAACAGTTTTTTTCTTTTGACGTTTTTGGTTGGAGGGTGTGTGAATGGTGTGTGAGTTCTCCTATGTCTGGTTGAGGTGGATTTAATTATTTAGCTGAAGAAATTAGTTCCCCCCCCCATTCCACACACATTAATTCTCTTCCATTTTTGTTCCCATTATAAAAAACACTGATAAGTTCCCAGAAAAAAAAATACATTAAAATAAGAAGTGAAAACAAAGGCCCCTACAGATGAGAACATAACATAAGAATAGCCTAACTGGGTCAGACCAATAGTCCATCATGCCCAGCAGCCCATTCTCATTGTAGCCAATCCAGGACACTAATACCTGGTCAAAACCCAAAGAGTAGCAACATTCCATGCTACCGATCCAGGGCAAGCAGACACTTCCCCCATGTCTTAATAACAGATTATGGACTTTTCCTCCAGGAATTTGTCCAAATCTTTCTTAAAACCAGCTACACTATCTGCTTTTACCATAACTTCTGGCCACTTCATTTTTAAGTTTAGATCTTTCCTTTCAAACAGAGACCTTGCTAGATGTCAAATACAGCACAAGGTAACTTCACATGGACTTAGCTGTGCAGGAAATGTGAATCTCCTCATACCATATAGTGCAAAAATGTGCAAAGGTCTGTTTTTTTCTTTCGATCACTACATAGCCTAATGCCACACAAGCAGCGCTGTTACAAACATATTCTGTAGGTCAATGCTAAGGATAACAAAGTTTCCTTCCTTGGACCAGAAGGAGATACTGATAAACCACTGGAAGAGATCCCAACACAACACCCAAAGACCCACTCAGTGTGTGAACCAATTGAGTGGAGTGGACTAACTGGGGGGTGGAAATGGGCCCGGAGTTTGCTCAGCAGAATTTCCCAGACCACCTCTTCCTCTCAACACATTGACACGCTGCCACCACCACCACCGCTAGAAACACCTCACTGGGTAGGCCAGCTATGCTATAAACTTTATAAAACACATTATTATATTTTCTTATAAAGCACATATTTTAACTGAACTCTCTGACATCCTCAGCCTTTCCATTCACAAAAATAGAAGGAAGAAAAGTTCCCATTTCCTGCTGTTTCATGTCCCCGGCCTATACAATATTTTTTTTCTGCAGACCCTTCAAAAGTCTGACCAAATCCTCGTTTCACTTGCATTATAAAGTACTGAGGATGCCATCTCTCCCCAATCCCAGGTCCTAAAGTCTAAGACAGTAGCGCAAACTAATGCTGCCAGATTCAGGAAAAAAAATTTCGATTCGATTCAGCCTATTGAATTGGTTTTTCAATTCGATTTTCCTGCCCAGTTGGGTGATTTTTTTCAAAACTCCTGGTGGGTTTTATAGCTTTTTCACCCCCTTTGGCTTCTCCTAACCACACTGGCGCTGTGGTGTAAATAAAATAAAGAAACAAAAAGGACTTTTCCTCTCTCTGTTAAATCCTAGCTCACGTTTGCAGTCCAACACCAGCTCTGTCAGGATACACATTTCAAATCTGACATATTATAATCACAAAACAGAAAATAAAATTAATTTTTCTACCTTTTGTTGTCTGGTTATATTTCAAATCTTGTTGGTCCAAGGCTCTGGTTTTCTTCTAATAACTTGCTTGACAGGGTCTCCATCTTTCTTCTTTCTGCGTGCTAACCATCCATCTGCCAATTCTGTCCTCCCTTTCCATTTCCCTTCCCTCCCCAGGAAGTCTGGTACCTTTCCTTTTTTTCATCTCCCTCCACAGATCCACCTTTTCTTAACTACCCTTTCATCCGGCATCTCTCCCTCCTTCCCCACCACCCCAGAGTCCACCATCTCTTCCTTTCTTTTCCCAATTACCCTCCTATCCAGTATCTCTATCCCTCCTCCACACCATCCCTTGTGTCCAATTTCTCTCCCTTTCAGTTCCTTCCCTCCCTAAATCTCATGGTCCATCATTTCTCTCCCTCTCCTCTATTTTCAGACCCATTATTTCTTCATCCCCCCCCCCAAAGTTTGGCATATGCACGTCTCTTTGAACACCCCCTTCCCTCCGTGTACTTCTAAACCAGGGTCCCCCCCAAAGGCCTGTCTGTCCCCCCTTGAAGGCCTGTCCCACCCCCTTGTAGGCCTGTCCCCCCTTGAAGGCCTGTCCCTCCCCCTTGTAGGCCTGTCCCCCCACCTTGAAGACCTGCCTGCCTGTCCCCCCCTTGAAGGCCTGTCCCCCCCCCTTAAAGGTCTGCACCCCCCCAAAGGCCTGCACCCCCCTGAAGGCCTGTCCCCCCCTTGAAGGCCTGTCCCACCCCCTTGTAGGCCTGTCCCACCCCCTTGTAGGCCTGCCTGCCTGTCCCCCCTTGAAGGCCTGTCCCCCCCTTGAAGGCCTGCACCCCCCCTGAAGTCCTGCACCCCCCCTGAAGGCCTGTCCCACCCCCTTGTAGGCCTGTCCCCCCCTTGAAGGCCTGTCCCCCCCACCTTGAAGACCTGCCTGCCTGTCCCCCCCTTGAAGGCCTGTCCCCCCCCTTGAAGGTCTGCACCCCCCCAAAGGCCTGCACCCCCCTGAAGGCCTGTCCCCCCCTTGAAGGCCTGTCCCACCCCCTTGTAGGCCTGTCCCCCCCTTGTAGGCCTGCCTGCCTGTCCCCCCTTGAAGGCCTGCACCCCCCCTGAAGTCCTGCACCCCCCCTGAAGGCCTGTCTCACCCCCTTGTAGGCCTGCCCACCCCCTTGTAGACCTGTCCCCCCTTGTAGACCTGTCTCTTCCCCTTGAAGGTCTGCACACCCCCCCGAAGGCCTGTCCCCCCCCTTGAAGGCCTGCCTGCCTGTCACCCCCCTCCCCCTTGAATGCCTGCCTGCCTGCCCACCCGCCCCACCCTGAAGGACCGCTCGCCCCCCTGGCCTCCCCGCACCACCTATAAAGCAGCACTACCTATGCTCCCGGCCTTGCCGTTCAGTCCCCACCACCCCCGAAGGACCGCTCGCCCCACTGACCTTCCTGCACCACCTATGCAGCAGCCGCAGCAGGATCGCCACGTCAGCTATCCCTGCGCTGCTTAGGCACTGCTTCCTGCGCCGCGTTCCCGCCCCTCCTCTGATGTCAGAGGAGGGGCGGGACCGCGGCGCAGGAAGCAG
Source organism: Geotrypetes seraphini (assembly GCF_902459505.1). NCBI lineage: Eukaryota > Metazoa > Chordata > Amphibia > Gymnophiona > Dermophiidae > Geotrypetes > Geotrypetes seraphini. Next base: position 9,567,273 of record NC_047085.1, read on the forward strand.
CGCCCAAGCAGCTCAGGGATAGCTGACCTCGCGATCCTGCTGCTTGCTGCTTCACAGGTGGTGCAGGAAGGTCAGTGGGGCGAGCGGTCCTTCGGGGGTGTGGGGGGACTGAACGGCAAGGCCGGGAGCACCCCTTCAGGGCTGGCACCCGGGGCGGACCGCCCCCCCCCCCCCCCCCCCCCCCTTGGTACGCCACTGGGTAGCGGCATATTAGACATGGAGTTCTAATTCATGAGTGGCAGTGGCTCTCTCTCTCTCTCTTTTTTTTTTTTTCATTGGGGAGACACCACTGAAGAAGCTAGTGGGTTCTAAATATGGATGGAAATTAAAAAAATAAAAGAACAACTAATAATAATTATTTACAAGTCTTGATGGAGCAACCGCCCTCCTACATCCAGTTGCGCTGATGGTGGCGGAGAGCTCTTGGTAGGCTATGTCTCCAGTTTCAGAATTGCTGCCTTTCTCCTTGGATATGGAGAGATCTGACAGCAAACTGGTATCCTACAGTATGGGGGGGACTGACAGATATTGGCACCTGGACATTCTGCTCCCTCCCCTTAAGGTCCTGTTTAGGCCTGCCAGGGGAGGTGAATTATCCACAATGACCTTCGGTTTCGTGGTCCTCCTCCAAATCAAGTAGGTATTGCCTTGATCTATATCCTTGTCACGAACCTCATCAATGTGACTACCTCCCCCTACTCAGGACTGACAGTAGGTACTGCAGGGGAAGCTCAAATCAGCTCTTCAGCTCCTACCACCCTACCTTCTGTGGTTCCGGTGGCATAGGAGGTGCTGTACCACAGTTCAGGAAAAGCCAGGTCCCAGCACACAACATACACAACCTGATTTATTTACTAGTACTCTTTGGAGTCCAGATCCTGCACTTGGTGCTTTTTATTTTGCCATTTTTGAAACAGCAATATCTTGCAGTATTCTCTCTCAATGCAAGTACAATATGTTGCTGTTCAGTATATAATGAACATAAGAATTGCCACTGCCAGGTCAGACCAGTGGTCCATCGTGCCTAGCAGTCCGCTCACAAGGCGGCCCTTAGGTCAAAGACCAGTGCCCTAACAGAGACTAGCTTTACCTGCGTACGTTCTGGTTCAGCAGGAACTTGTCTTAACTTTCTCTTGAATCTCTGGAGGGGTTTTTCCCCTATAACTGCCTCTGGAAGAGCGTTTCAATTTTCTACCATTCTCTGGGTGAAGAAGAACTTCCTTACGTTTGTACGGAATCTATCCCTTTTTAACTTGAGAGAGTGCCCTCTCGTTCTCCCTACCTTGGAGAGAACATAAGAATTGCCGCTGCTGGGTCCAGTGGTCCATCGTGCCCAGCAGTCCGCTCACACGGCAGCCCTCTGATCAAAGATCAGTGCCCTGAGACTAGCCCTACCTGAGCACGTTCCGGTTTCCCCTATAACAGCCTCCGGAAGAGCGTTCCAATTTTCTACCACTCTCTGGGTGCAGAACGTTCATACGTCCTTACAACTTTTAACTTTAGAGAGTGCCCTCTCGTTCTCTCTACCTTGGAGAGGGTGAACAACCTGTCTCTATCTACTAAGTCTTTGCCCTTCATTATCTTGAATGTTTCGATCATGTCCCCTCTCAGCCTCCTCTTTTCAAGGGAGAAGAGGCCCAGTTTCTCTAATGTCTCACTGTATGGCAACTCCTCCAGCCCCTTAACCATTTTAGTTGCTCTTCTCTGGACCCTTTCAAGTAGTACCGTGTCCTTCATATACGGTGACCAGTGCTGGACGCAGTATTTCAGGTGTGGGCGTACCATGGCCCAGTACAGCGGCATGATAACCTTCTCCGATCTGCTCGTGATCCCCTTCTTAATCATTCCTAACATTCTGTTCGCACTTTTCACAGCTGCCGCACATTGTGCGGACGGCTTCATTGACTTGTCGATCAGTACTCCCAGGTCTCTTTCCTGGGGGGTCTCTCCGAGTACTGCACCAGACATCTTATATTCGTGTAAAAGATTTTTGTTACTGACATGCATTACCTTACACATATCCACGTTAAACCTTCTTTGCCATGTCACAGCCCATTTTTCAAGCATGTTTATGTCATGTTGCAGGTCTTTGCAATCCTTCTGTGTCTTCACCACTCTGAATAACTTTGTATCGTCCGCAAATTTAATCACTTCACTCGTCGTATCAATGCATTTCCCTATCTTTACTCCAATCTTTTTCAGAGTGGTGATGCCTCAATACATAGAACTTCCCCCCCTAAAAAACAAAAACAAAAAAACCCAACAACCCCCAATTATGTTTTTTTCTTTACCACAGCTTAGCCCATACCTCAAGAATAGGGCATGGCTACTGGATAGCTTCACTTTCTTTAGTTGCTCTATTCAGTTGGGCACAGGGGTTGTTTCAAACTTCTTTACAGTGGCATACACTTTGTGCTTTCTTCAATGTAGTTTACTCTTTTGGCAGGACATGCCTTTTACGTTCTGAATTAATTTCAATTTGATCAACTTGCAATGTACTACATTAGCTTTCATCTCTTCTATTTACTACCTCAGATATCAAAGCGGGTTTCCCCATAGGATGTAAAGGAAACTCGCTTGATTTGTTCCACCTCCTCCCCCCCTTCCCGTGGCCACCAGCGCTGCTCTACTTTACTCCCCCCCCCGAGGCCTCAGCACTGCTCCACCTTACCCTCCCCAAGGCCACCGGCGCTGCTCCACATCCCCCACCCACGATTTGGCATCCCCCCCCTCGCATGCCCCCCCCCCCCGCCACAATCTGGCATCCCCCACTCACCCACCCAAACACATTCTCTTACCCCTGTCTGGCACTAGCACCAGCACCAACACACAGGACATGCCGATGCCGGTGCCCAAAGATCTTCCCTCTTCCTTGTGCTGGGTCTTGAGCACATGCTCAAGGCCTTCTAGTTCTCGCTCTCTCCGAGATTCTCGGAGATCTCCCGGTGCCAGATATGGGTAAGAGAATGTGGGTGGGTGAGTGGGGGATGCCAGATCGCGGCGCCGGGGGGATGCCAGATCGGGGGGGGGGGGGGGGGAGCTCCTAAATTGAGTCAAGCTCGGTTTCCAAGGCGCAGATTTTAGAAACATAGAAACATTGAAAAAAGCAGCAGAAAAGGGCTATAGCCCACCAAGTCTGCCCATTCCAAGTATCCCCTCCCCTGAATTTACTCCCTTAAAGATCCCACGTGAGTATCCCATTTTCTCTTAAAATCCGTCATGCTGCTGGCCTTTATCACCTGGAGTGGGAGTCTGTTCCAATGATCCACTACTCTTTCGGTGAAGAAGTACTTCCTGGAGTCGCCATGAAACTTCCCTCCCCTGATTTTCAGCGGATGCTCTCTGGTGGTCGAGGGTCCCATGAGCCAGAAGATATCATCTTCTGACTCGATGCGTCCCGTGATGTACTTATATGTTTCAATCATATCTCCCCGTTCTCTTCTTTCCTCAAGTGAGTACAGCTGCAATTTTTTAAATCTTTCTTCATACGTGAGATCCTTGAGCCCCAAGACCATCCTGGTGGCCGTTCGCTGAACCGACTCGATCCTCAGCACGTCCTTTCGGTAGTGTGGTCTCCAAAACTGAACACAGTACTCCAAGTGAGGCCTCACCATGGCTCTGTACAACGGCATCATAACTTCAGGTCTCCTGCTGACGAAACCTCTGCGGATACACCCCATCATTTGTCTTGCCCTGGAGGAAGCCTTCTCCACTTGATTGGCAACCTTCATGTCCTCACTAATGACCACCCCTAGGTCGCGTTCCGCCGTGGTCCTAACCAAGGTCTCACCATTTAGTACATAAGTTCTACGCGGGTTTCTCTTACCCAGGTGCATTATCTTGCATTTTTTAGCATTGAAGCCTAGCTGCCAAGTAGTTGACCATTGTTCCAGCAACAGTAGGTCGTGTGTCATATTATCAGGTAATAAGCTTTTGCCTACTATGTTGCAAAGTTTGGCATCGTCGGCGAACAGTGATACCCTTCCTCTAAGTCCTTGCGTCATATCTCTTATGAATAAGTTAAATAGAATCGGGCCCAGGACCAAGCCCTGCGGCACTCCACTGATCACGTCTGATGCTTCGGATGGGGTACCGTTCACCACCACCTTCTGAAGTCTACCGCTCAGCCAATCCCTAACCCATGTAATTAGAGTGTCTCTTAATCCTATCGATTTCAGCTTGTTCAGTAATCTTCGATGAGGGACGCTATCAAATGCTTTACTGAAGTCCAAATATACCACATCCAGTGACTCTCCGGCGTCCAGTTGTCTAGTAATCCAGTCAAAAAAAGCTAATCAGATTAGATTGGCAGGATCTACCCTGGGTGAACCCGTGTTGGTGTGGATCATGCAGTTTTGCGAATGTTTTGCTCGTCTTGCAAAACACTTGCAAACCGTGGCACTCATAAACCGAGGTTTGACTGTATATCTATATCTTTAGCAATGAAGCACATTAAGGATAACAGCTACTTCTGCACAATGTACTATCTTGAACAATACTACAGCTGAGAGCATAAGTTTCACCAGACTTCTGCCATTTTATACCAGCATGTACTCTTATAAGCTTCTCAGGAACTGCTGAGCTGGTTCCAAGCTCATATTTAGGAGCATTGGCACTGCCCCATCTCCATGATGATTAGCTGGTAAACTACTTTAGTAACAAAGCCAGTTCCAAACAATTTTTCTACACTGCCTATCTATTCTGATATTCTAAGAACATCCAGTGCTAAAAAAAAATAAAAAAATTTGCCTGCGAAACCTTCAGGATGCTCTGCTATTTCCCTTAGAAGACCATTCCTCTCTTCTTTTTCAGCAGAACAGCCATTTCTTACATTCCAATCTCCGCAGTCTGTTAAACATACTGACAAGTCCTCTCAGTTTACATGGGTACATTTATTCCATCCGAGTGCAAGTTCACCAATGGTTTTTCCTCTTCATTGTCCACTTGACTTCATTCTTTTATACCTTCTGCATCTCTCAGATACTGGTCTCTAATCACACTGTCTCGTTTTATGAACAGTCGTACCACCTTTAGTCTCCAATAAGAGAACCCTCCTTCAGTGTGGGACCTACTGTTAGGGGTAGATCTCTTAGTCCAATTCCTTTCTAAACTATTGGAATCTGCTTCCATTATGTTTTTTTCTGGGACATTAGTTTTGTCTCACTTCTTTCGACTTTACTTTACTTGAGGATGTAGTGAACTTCAAGCATGCCTTACTTATTCTACTTATCTCATACATTTTTTCCTACTAGAGTGTTTTTTCCCAGATTCTTTCCTACACTTGGTACGGATTTTCATCTACATCAATTTTCATCTACTTTATCATCGTTGTTTCTTCCTTTGCATTCCTCTCCAGCAGACCAAGGTCTCCATGCTGTCCATTGCAGAGGAACCACATGAAACAGTGAAAAGTCTAATAGACTCACAGAGCGACCCACTCTGTCTAAGGCTCCTCCTCCCTCCTGCCGGCTGACTTGTTCTTGTGCCGCTTATGGCCGAATGATTGCTGTCTGTCTTGTCCAACAGGTTCTCGAGGAAGGGACCCAGAGTCTCCGAAACCAGGCTTGGTAGAACCTGACCCTGGCGGTGTTTTTTTCTTTTGCCCCGCCGTTGATTCCAGCTTCGCGGACCATGCCATCAAGCTAAGTTTGCTTTTTTTCACCTAGGAGTCGGCTGGTGGACTCCCAGAGCATCTTACTCTGTCTTCACTTTAGCACTGCAGTGTAGTGATTAATTTGAGCATACCGGAGGGGTCCAGTGAAGGTGGAGGTTATTATACCTTCACCAGTGTGTGTAAAGCACTGGAGAATTTTCTCCCTTCGCTTATTATAGTAACATAGTAACATAGTAGATGACAGCAGATAAAGACCCGAATGGTCCATCCAGTCTGCCCAACCTGATTCAATTTAATTTTTTTTATTTTTTTTTCTTAGCTATTTCTGGGCAGGAATCCAAAGCTCTACCCGGTACTGTGCTTGGGTTCCAACTGCCGAAATCTTCATTAAAACCTACTCCAGCCCATCTACACCCTCCTAGCCAATGAAGCCCTCCCTAGCCCATCCCCCACCAAACGGCCATACACAGACACAGACCGTGCAAGTCTGCCCAGTACTGGCCTTAGTTCAATATATAATATTATTTTCTGATTCTAGATCCTCTGTGTTCATCCCATGCTTCTTTGAACTCAGTCAGTTTTACTCTCCACCACCTCTCTCAGGAGCACATTCCAGGCATCCACCACCCTCTCCGTAAAGTAGAATTTCCTAGCAGTGCCTTTCAATCTACCACTCCTCAATCTCAAATTATGTCCTTTGGTTTTACCATTTTCCTTTCTCTGGAAAAGATTTTGCTCTACGTTAATACCCTTCACACTAAGGACTCCTCCTTCGCATATTATATTTTGGACTGAATATTTGGTGCTTTAGACAGAGTGGGCCACTCTGTGAGTCTATTAGACTTTTCACTGCTTCATGTGATTTCTATTTAGTATCTTTTTGCAGTATTTTTTGCTGTTATTGTGTGTCCGTTGCAGAGGAGCATTATATTTTTACTTCCAACTACTCAGTTCACCAACCAAATCAGCTCTTTGTTTCCTCTACATCAGCTATTGAGGAACACAAGAAAACAAAAAACAATGAAACAATAAAATGCAATATGATAGAACAGAGAAAGAACTCTCTCTCCTCTCCGATAGCACATTGTATTAATTCATGCTATCCCAGAGCACACCTGATCCCTCCTGTGTAAATTGTGGATCATAGAGACCTAAAGCTTCTGCATGGTGAATTTTCATCTTAATTCCTATTCAGGATGTTTTTGAAGCTGCAGTTTAGTCCGCAGTGGATCTGTTTTTGATGCGCAAGAGCTCATATTCAACCCCCTGGCAGGGCATCAACTACGAGCTACAGCGGCTCCAATAGCCAACTTGAAATCCGCCCCAATCTAGGGTATTTCCAAACCAACAACCTAGTCTTTTGTGCATACTTTTACATTGCAGTGCTGCTTGGACCACACGTTAGCTCTAGATATTTGCTTTTGACAATCAGTTTTACATAATCTCTTTGAATTAAAGACTTTTGTCTACCTCCCATATGCTTTTTCAGCTTGGAACTCACCATCAAGTGGAGCTGCATATCCCCTGCCTGTCTCCGGAGAAAGCAAACTTGCTTACCTGTAACAGATGTTCTCCGTAGACAGCAGGGGAATGCAGCCACACTTGCCCGCCCTCCATCCCCTCGTTTCCTCTTCTATTGCTAGGACTAAAACTGACAGGCAGAGGGGAGGGGCTCGAGTAGTAGGGCAATCCTGCACATGCTCAGTAAGCTCAAAAGCTTACTATAGCTAGGGGAGAGTACCGACGTCATTAGGCTCAGTCAGAGACTTCACCATTAAGTGTGGCTGTATTCCCCTGCTGTCTACAGAAAACACCTGTTACAAGTAAGCAACTTTGCTGTCTTAATGAAGCAGAAGCTGTACATCTTATCTTTTGAATCAATATTTTCTTCCAGCTTTTAGATGGAACAGAACATTGTAATTCTCTAGACCAAATAGAATGAAGTCCAGAAAACAGTTTCTTATGTAGGTATGAGCATAGGAGCTTATACCAGCTTGAAGCTTCACGGCTTTGAACCCCCCACAATATAACATATAATAGGCAAGCTTGGTTGATCCTTTAATGTATTAAGGGATGAGAAACTAGCCTTAATAGAGTGTTGGAGTTGTAGCCACTTAAAACATTGTGAGAATGGTAAGGCGAATTTCTGCTGTAAAGATTGAAATGACATCAAACATCCTTGACTCATCACATCCTGCAGGGTTCTAAAGCATCCAAATTTTCCAAAGGATCATAGAGCCATTAATGGTAATTGCAGAATTCAGCCATAGGGATATTTGCATGGAGCTTTTAGTAGAAGTAACGAGTAAGTCATCCAAAAACATCAATGCTTGCCACATGGAATTCGTATACCTGTCAAATGGCTAAGTTGGAGTGGTGACATCCGAGCAGATTCTAATTGTAACCAGTCAGGCACCTGACATCACGGTCATACCCTCAAGTCCCACCCATGAGAAAGGACATACCCTAGACATACTAGCATCAACTCCCGCCAACCTTACAATTAATGCCAAATGGACCCCAACACCATGGACAGACCACTACCTACTAAACTTCTGCTTAAACTTCACAACTGGGAACCAGAACAACAAGGCCACAAAGGAAGTGAAACTCGTGCGAAGAAAGACCAGACCAAACCTTTTCTGGAACTTAGTTGAGAATACCCTAACCCCCCCTTCAGACTGCACTACGACTATGCGTTCTTTCTTTCTGTGTCTCTCCCTGCCCCTGTCTCTTTCTTCCTTTCTTTCTGTCTCCCTCCCGCTGTCTATCTTTCTTTCTTTCTATCTCTCTCCCTCTCGCTCGCTGTCTATCTTTCTTTCTGTCTTGTCTCTCTCCCTGGCTCCCTTTGTCTGTCTGTCTGTCTCTCTCTTTCTCTGGCCCCATGTCTGTCTTTCTGTCTCTCTCCCTGCCCGCTGTCTTTCTGAGTGTTTGTCGTTCTCGTGCGCTGCCTTGCCTATCATTCTGTCTCCATGGCCCCCTTCTGTCTTCCCCCCAAAGCAAACCAAGATTGCTCCCTGGCCCCCTTCCCCTCTCCTCCCTCACTTTCTTGTGCAGCAGCATCATCATTCCCCCCCACCCTGTGCAACATTAGCAACATTTCCCCCCACACACTTCTCTGTGCAGCAGCAGCAACATTTCCCACCCCCACTTCCCTGTGCAGCAGCATTCCCCCCCCCACACTTTCCTGTGTAGCAGCAGCAGCATTCCCCCCCCCACTTCCCTGCGCAGCGGCAGCAGCATATCCCTCCCCCCCACTTCCCTGTGCAGAAGCATCCCCCCCCCCACACTTCTCTGTGCAGCAGAAGCATTCCCCCCCCTTCCCTGTGTAGCAGGGTAGCAGCATTTCTTTTTATCGTTTCTGGCCAGCTCCCTTGCCGAAGTTATTTTTGAGTTCAAAGCCGCTGCCGCAGCTCCTCTCACGATCCATGCCTGCGTCGGAAGTCTTGCCAAGGTTTGACAAACTGCAGCTACAATACTAATTGCTGATGGTGGAGTCAACCATTAAGAAATCCTCAGTATCATGGTTTATGCTTCTGTATCACTGGGACGTGAGGGTCATACAATGGACAAATTTGGTCGCCGTCTCTACCAAAATTCTATGTTGGCCAATAAAGTATTGAATTACAACCTCTACATGTCATTCTACTTTAAACATCTTGTAAAGAAGTTGACGGACTAGAAAATATATGGCTCGGACAGCGTTTGATGCATTTGAGATGTCATCCAGAGCATCTGCCATGTCCATGGCTATGAGGCATCTAGCTTTGCTAAGAGTCTCTGACATGGATATTAATCTTCAGGACCATCTAGCCCACTGTTCTTCAACCGCCGGTCCGCAGACCAGTGCCAGTCCGCAGAAAATTCCTGCCGGTCTGCACAGGGCCAGCAAGATCAAGTCGGCAGTTAAATTTCCTGCCGACTGCGGTAGTGTTGGCGGAAGACTGCTGTTCCACCCAGCCTCGGGCGATCAAAACAGGCTGCCGACGTTGGGGCCTTCCCTTTGAGAGTCTCGCCTATTCAGAAAGAGGAAGTTGAAACAAAATAGGCGGGACTCAGAGAGGGAAGGTCCTGATGTCGGCAGCCTGTCATGATCGCTGCCCCTGCCGAGTCACCGAAGAGGGCCACGGGGAAACTGCGGGTGGAAGGGAGAGAGCTGCAGGTACAGGTACAGGTGCAGGTGGAAGGGAGATGGTCAGCGTGGTCGGGAGCAAGATCATGGGGAGCCTTCGACAGTGGCTGTCTCCCCTCCCAGCAGCTCTTGTACTTGCCAAGGCAGTGATTCACTTCAGCAACTTCCTCTTTCTTCAAAGGTGGCAACAGACCCAAGACTGCCTAAGTAAATCGCTGCTGCAGGCAAGTACTGAGAGCTGCTGGAAGGGGAGGAAGCCACTGTTGGAGGTTGGGAAGTTGCTGGATAAAGGGAGAGCTCTTACTGGACCTGGAGGGAGGTAGAAGGAGAGATGCTGCTGGGAGGGGAAGAAGGAAAGGGATAGGAAGAGTTACTGTTAGATAGGGGGAGGAGGGAAGGGAGAAGGAAAAAAGGAAGGAAACAGCTGGAGATTACAGGAGGGGGAAGGGGGGTCAGGGTAGAATGGAGAGATCAGATGAGGGAAAGGGGAGAGAGAGGAATGAGAAAGTAGAGAGAGATTGATGCTGGAAAGGGTGTCAGCACAGAAATGAGAGAGGGATAAAGATGCTAGATCTGGTGTAGGAGAGATAAAAGTGAAGAAAGTAGTGAAGCTGGAATGAATGATGTAAAAAGGTGAGAGGAGGCACAGGCTGGATGGAAAGGGGAGAGGGCCATAGAAAGAAGGCAGATACATATGGAAGGGGGAGAGGGCAGACAGTGGATGGAACGGGCAGAGCTGGATTGAAGAGACAGGGCAGACGATGGAAGGAAAAGAGTGAAAAGAAGATGAAACCAGAGACAACAAAAGGTAGAAAAAAATAATTTTATTTCTATTTTGTCATTAGAATATATCAGATTTGAAATATATATCCTGCTAGAGACATAACTGGGGACTGCAAAGCTCAGGCAGTGCTTCTTTAGCTTCCATCTGGCTTAAAGCTCTCTCGGACCGGGGGGCACTCCTCTAACACTATTCCTGTCATGTATGATTGCAGTATTCTGTTAGCATGATATTTCTGTGTAGCATTCTGTAATAGCTTGGCTTGTTCAGTTTTCTTGATTAGTAGAGGGGTTCTATGTGAAGGGGAGGGGAGACAGGGGTTTTGTTGGTCCTTGCTCTGTATATTTGTATTTATAAAATGACAATTGTACAGAATATTGTTTCTTTTTATACTTTAATAAAATATGTTCAATATAAAATCATAACAATTTGAGGCTTGTGCAGATGGGATCAGATGGTTTGCGGGGACTGAGCTCGCGGAGACGGGGCGGAAATGGTTTTTTTAAATTTCAGTCTTAGTAGTTTGCCGGTACACAAAATAATTCTTTTATTTCTGCCGGTAAAAAGGTTGAAGAACACTGGTCTAGCCAATATTCCATTTCTGGGGGAAAGATCTCTTTGGGGATAGAGTAGAGGCTGCTACTCAGAAGCTCACTCAACATGAACAAAACTGGAGCTCGTTGAATAGATTTAAAAAAATAAGAATTTCCCCATCTAAATTAGCTCCAAGACCAGCTACTTTCTCTTACAACGGACTAATACCCTGCAAAATCATCTTCTTCTAAACTGCAACCTCAGAAGAGACAAAAACAACTGTAACCTTGAAAGTCCCAGATCATCAGCCCCTCAAAAACCAGCTCAGTATTTTTGACGTGCTTTTAGCAAGCATGGCCAACATATCACCTACCCATCCCCTTCCCCAATCTATTAGGGGTCAACTACAGTTATACCATCGACGTTGGGCTCTCATCACAACAGACGCTTGGGTCCTCAAAGTCATCAAAGAGGGTTACTCACTTCATTTTGAAACAGTACCTCCAAGAGAGTCCTCTTTCACATCTGAGAAGGTAAGGAATAAGAGGTATGCTTTCATAAACTGCAAAAGAATACAAAAAGAGGAAGACAGGCAAAAAAAATCTGGAAAAATTAAGAGAGGCTGGTCGTGTAGTCAGGAAAGGAAAGAATGGAAATGGAAGAAAAAATAGCTGACACGGTAGGGGAGATAAGCCATTTTTTAGATAGGAATAAGTGCAAAAGTGGCATTGTGAAACTCAAAGGTGAAGGGAAGGAATATGTAGAAGCTGATAAAGAAAAGGCTGAATTGCTTAAGAAATATTTATGTTCTGTGTTCACGGCTGAAGCACTGGGAGTGGGAGCGGGAATGCAGAAGACAAATGTGAATAGGGATGGAGGAGTAATAGACCCTGATTGATTTTCAGAGGGTTGTGTTCTTGAGGAGCTAGCTAAAATAAAGGTAGACAAAGCGTTGGGCCCGGATTGTGTACATCCAAGGGTGCTGAAGGAACTTAGGGAAGTTCTGGCAACTCCGCTGATTGACCTTTTCAACGAGTCTCTAGAGTCGGGAGTGATACTGGAGGACTGGAGAAGGGCAGATGTGGTCCCTCTCCACAAAAGTGGAAGTAAGGAAGAAGTAGGGAATTACAGGCCGATAAGTCTGACTTCTGTGGTAAGCAAATTAATGGAAACGCTTTTCAAATAGAATGGTAAATTTCTGGAATCCTGTGAATTACAGGACTAGAGGCAACATGGATTCACTAGAGGTAGGTCTTGTCAGACAAATCTGGTCAATTTCTTTGACTGGGTGACCAGAGAATTGGATAGAGGATGTGCACTAGATGTGGTGTATTTAGATTTTAGCAAAGCCTTTGACAGAGCTCCACATAGACGTCTAATAAATAAACTGAGTGCCCTTGGATGGGTCCCAAAGTGACAGGCTGGGTCAGGAACTGGTTGAGTGGAAGGTGAGTGGATATCGCTCTGATTAAAGGGATGTTACCAGTGGTGTGCCTCAAAGTTCTGTTCTTCGGCCTGTTCTTTTTAACATTTTTATAAATGATATTGTTGAAGGGTTGTTGGGTAAGATTTGCCTCTTTGCAGATGATACCAAAATCTGCAATAGTGTAGACACCCCGGATGGTGTGAATAACATGAAGAAAGACCTAGCGAAACTTGAAGAATGGTTTGAAATTTAGCAGCTACAATTTAATGCTAAGAAATGCAAGGGCTGCAAAATCTTGAGGGAACGGTACAGTTTAGAGGGTGAAGATCTTATGTGCATGACAGAAGAGTGGGACTTGTGTGTGATTGTATGTGATGAACCTAAGGTGGCTAAACAGGTTGAAAAGGTGTCAGTGAAAGCTAGAAGGATGCTAGGTTGCATTAGGAGAGGTATGGCCAGTGAGACCTTATTTAGAATAATGTGTACAATTCTGGGGGCTGCACTTTCAAAAAAATATAAAAAGGATGGAGTCGGTCCAGAGGAAGGCTACTAAAATGGTGTGTGGTCTTCATGATAAGGCATATGGGGATAGACTTAAAGATCTCACTATGTATACTTTGGAAGAAAGGCAGGAGAGGGGAGATATGATAGAGACGTTTAAATATCTACATAATATAAGTGTGTATGAGTCGAGTTTCTTTCATTTAAAAGGAAACTCTGCAATGAGAGGACATAGGATGAAGTTAAGAGGTGATAGCCTCTGGAGTAATCTGAGGAAATACTTTTACAGAAAGGGTGGTAGATGCATGGAACAGTCTCCTGGAAGAAGTGGTGGAAAAAGAGACTGTGTCTGAATTCAAGAGGGCCTGGGATAGGCATGAGGGATCTCTGAGAGAGAGAAAGAGATAATAGTTACTGCAGATGGGCAGACTTGATGGGCCATTTGGCCTTTATCTGCCATCATGTTTCTATGTTTCTAGATTGAAACAAATGGCTATGCTGTCTTTACCTCAAAGAGGACTGCACACATACTGTATATCCATATATCCTGCTCACAGAAAGTTTCTGCAATTTCACATAGCTTATCAACAGTTTCAGTACAAAGTTCTGCCCTTCAGCCTGGCATCTTCTCCAAGAGTGTCTCCAAGTGCCTAGTGGTGGTAGCAGCAACTCTACGTACTCACGGATTTCAAGTATTTTCTTATTTGGACAATTGGCTAATAAAAGCTGCCTCACATCAAGCAGTACTTTCCACCTCACAGTTGATGATAACATTTCTTCAACAGCTAGGGGTCGAAGTCAACTTTCCAAAGTCTCAACTTCCCAAAAACTGCAATTCATAGGAGCCCTACTCGATACTGTTCATCTACAGGCTTTCCTACCTTAACAAAGACAAGACACTTTGCTTCACCTTTGTAAACAGGTTTCTCTTCTACAAACCATTTCAGCCAGACAGAAAATGCAACTCTTGGGACATATGGCATCCACAGTCTACATTACCCCTTTTGAAAGACTCCATCTCAGACAAGCTCAGTGGACCCTAGCCTCTCAATGGTATCATGCTCCCGATCCCTTCTCTCAAAAGATTAGTCACTTTATCTCTTTGTCACTCTCTTCAATAGTGGATGGATCTGACCAGTTTTTTCAGAAATCTACTATTTCACATCCCTCTACATCAGAAAGTGCTCACCACAGACACGTTCATGTGCTTGAGGAGCTCACCTGGATGGTCTTCGCACACAAGGTTGCTGGTCTGCTCAAGAAAAGTCATTCCACATCAACCTATTAGAGTAACATAGTAAATGATGGCAGATAAAGATCTGAATGGTCCATCCAGTCTGCCCATTAATTATTCTCATTAGAAACACATGTTTAAGTTAACTTGTCTCTTCTTTGATATTTCTGGGCCATAGACTAAAGTCCACCTAGCAATGTCCTAGGTTCCACAGCTGAAGTTGCTGTCCAGCCTTACTCCAGCCTATCCAACCATCCTGTTGTTTGCAGGTTATCTACTGTAAAGTCTGGCTAGTAACGTCCTCATGTTCCAAGTTAGTGGAGTTCCCATTGATGCTGTCACCAACCCATCCTACACAGAATCATCGCATATGGGACACAAGTTGTACAAGTTTGTCCAATACTGGCCTTAGTTCTTTAATTTATATCATTTGTTTGCTTTCTAATTAAAGATTCTTTGTGTTTATCCCATGCTTTTTTGAATCCAATAACCATTTTCCTCACTACTACCTCCCTCGGAAGGGCATTTTTGCTATCTACTACCCTCTCCATGAAAAAAATTTCCTAACATTATTCTGTCTTCCTCCCTGTAACCTCAGGTTAAGCCCTCTATTTTTTACCATTTTCCCTTCTCTGGAAAATATTTGGTTCTATGTTAATACCTTTCAAGTATTTAAATGTCTGTATCATATCTCCCTGTCCCTCTTTTTATTGCATCTTTCAGCTTGTCCCACTGATTTCCACGTCCCTTATGTTTTCCTATCCAATCAGCTCTTTCTTCAGGTACTCCCCCCATGCTACTAAAGTCTGCATGTTTGAAATCCAGGACTTTGAGGTTTGACCATCCTTCACTTTGGCTGTTATATCAAACCAAAACTTATGATGATCGCTACTTCAAAGGAGGGCCCCCCAACTCGGACTTTAGAGACACTTTCCCCATATTTGAACACCAGATCCAGTATTACTTTTTCCTTCATCGGTTCTGTCACCATTTGTCTGAGCAGAGTTCCTTGCCGGATGCTGATTGGAAAATTCTGGCTGCAGAATCGGAGAGAAGTATAGTGCATGAACATAAGAATAGCCTTACTTGGTCAGACCAATGTTCTATCAAGCCCAGTGGCCACCGTTAGAATAGGCTACTGGGCATGATGGACCATTGGTCTGACCCAGTAAGGCTATTCTTATGTTCATGCACTATACTTCTCTCCGATTCTGCAGACAGAATTTTTCAATCAGCATCAGGCAAGTTGAAATTGCCCAGCAACAGTACCTTTCCTTTCTTCCCCAGCTTTTGGATATCTGCAACAAGATCTTCATCAATTTGCTGTACTTGAGTCAGAGGTCTGTAGACAACACCCATGTAGAAAGAAGTTCCATCTTCTCTTTTCAAAACTATCCATATCACTTCTTCTTTTTCCCAGGCCCCCTGCATTTTAGTTGCTTGGATATCAGTCTTCACATAGAGAGCTACTCCTCCACCTTTTCGACTATCTCTGTCCCTTCTAAAAAGATTATAGCCCGGTATGTATGCATCCCATCCATGGGAATCACTGAACCAAGTCTCAGTGACCGCTATGATATCCAAGTCTGCCTCTAACATTAGGGCTTGTAGATCATGATTTTTGTTGCCTAGATTGCAAACATATGTGGTCATTGCTTTGCAGCTACTTTTCTGTGTCAATTTCATTTTTTGTCTAGTTTGTTTAGTCTCACTGCATGTTTCCTTGCTAAGAAAGGTTTTGCTAATATTATTGTGTACATTGCTATCTTTACTACTGTCACATCTTGACCTTTGCTGGGGGTGACAACTGTAAGTGTCCTGCATACATATGCCACCCCCACCTTCTAGTTTAAATGCCTAGAAGAATGGTCTGAAATTTGGCAGCTAAAATTTAATGCCACCAAGTGTTCCCTGCTGGCAGCCCCTTATGAGCTGATAATTTGCCCCGATCACTTATTGAATGTTTGGGTTTTCCTTTTTCAATGAATGATTGCCTGGTTGGGGGGGTGGGGGGGGCAATTGCTTGCATCTGTGGGCAGCTAAAGGGGTAAGGGTAGTATGGAGATTTATGTGGGATGACTGGTTGCCCCTTGTATTGTACAGTATGGTCCGTATGTTTCTAAATGAAAGACACGTGTGAGTGCCGAGGTTTGAGGGGGCTTTGTAGGACTTGGAGCCGTCTGGTTAGATTGCTTGTGAGAGAGGATTGTGGTAGATGGTTCTTAGAGCCAGTGGCGTACCAAGGTGGGGGGCGGGGGGGGCGATGCGCCCCGGGTGCCAGCCTTGAGGGGGTGCTCCCGGCCTTGCCGTTCAGTCCCCCCACCCCCGAAGGACCGCTCGCCCCACTGACCTTCCTGCACCACCTGTGAAGCAGCCCGCAGCAGGATCGCGACGACAGCGATCCCTGATGTCAGAGGAGGGGCGGAACCGCGGCGCAGGAAGCAGCGCCTAAGCAGCGCAGGGATCGCTGACGTCGCGATCCTGCTGCGGCTGCTTCATAGGTGGTGCGGGGAGGCCAGGGGGGCGAGCGGTCCTTCGGGGTGGGTCGGGGCATCAGGCCTTCAGGGTGGGACGGGCGGGCGGGCAGGCAGGCAGACTTTCAAGAGGGAGGGGGGTGACAGGCAGGCGGGACAGGCCTTCAAGGGGGGGGACAGGCCTTCTGGGGGGTGTGCAGACCTTCAAGGGGTGCAGGCCTTCAAGGGGGAGGGACAGGCCTTCAAGGGGGGGGCAGGCAGGCCTTCAAGGGGGGGACAGGCCTACAAGGGGGTGGGACAGGCCTACAAGGGGGTGGGACAGGCCTTCGGGGGGGTGCAGGCCTTCAAGGGGGGGGAAAGGCAGGCAGGCCTTCAAGGGGGGGACAGGCCTTCAAGGGGGGGGACAGGCCAGCAGGCCTTCAAGGGGGGGGGACAGGCCTACAAGGGGGGGGACAGGCCTTCAAGGGGGGACAGGCCCTTCGGGGGGGTGCAGGCCTTCGGGGGGGTGCAGGCCTTTAAGGGGGGGACAGGCCTTCAAGGGGGGGGACAGGCCTTCAAGGGGGGGATAGGCCTTCGGGGGGGCTGCAGACCTTCAAGGGGGTGCAGGCCTTCAAGGGGGGACAGGCCTTCAAGGGGGGGACAGGCCTACAAGGGGGGGACAAGCTGCAAGGGGGGGGACAAGCTACAAGGGGGTGGGACAGGCCTTCAAGGGGGAGGTGCAGGACTTCGGGGGGGTGTAGACCTTCAAGGGGGTGCAGGCCTTCAAGGGGGGGACAGGCCTTCAAGGGGGTGGGTCAGGCCTTCAAGGGGGGTGCAGACCTTCAAGGGGGGACAGGCCTTTGGGGGGACCCTGGTTTAGAAGTACACGGAGGGAAGGGGGTGTTCAAAGAGACGTGCATATGCCAAACTTTTGGGGGGGAAGAAATAATGGGTCTGAAAATAGAGGAGAGGGAGAGAGATGATGGACCATGGGATTTAGGGAGGGAAGGAACAGAAAGGGAGAGAAATTGGACACAAGGGATGGTGTGGAGGAGGGATAGAGATACTGGATAGGAGGGTAATTAGGAAAAGAAAGGGAGAGATGGTGGACTCTGGGGTGGTGGGGAAGGAGGGAAAGATGCCGGATAAAAGGGTAGTTAAGAAAAGGTGGATCTGTGGAGGGAGATGAAAAAAAGGAAAGATACCAGACTTCCTGGGAAGGGAAGGGAAATGGAAAGTGAGGACAGAGTTGGCAGATGGATGGTTAGCATGCAGAAAGAAGGAGACCCTGGCAAGCAAGTTATTAGAAGAAAACCAGAGCCTTGGACCAACAAGATTTGAAATATAACCAGACAACAAAAGGTAGAAAAATTAATTTTATTTTCTGTTTTGTGATTATAATATGTCAGATTTGAAATGTGTATCCTGCCAGAGCTGGTGTTGGACTGCAAACGTGAACTAGGATTTAACAGAGAAAGGAAAAGTCCTTTTTGTTTCTTTATTTTATTTACACCACAGCACCAGTGTGGTTAGGAGAAGCCAAAGGGTGTGAAAAAGCTATAAAACCCACCAGGAGTTTTGAAAAAAATCACCCAACTGGGCAGGAAAATCGAATTGAAAAACCAATTCAATAGGCTGAATCGAATCGAAATTTTTTTTCCTGAATCTGGCAGCATTAGTTTGCGCTACTGTCTTAGACTTTAGGACCTGGGATTGGGGAGAGATGGCATCCTCAGTACTTTATAATGCAAGTGAAACGAGGATTTGGTCAGACTTTTGAAGGGTCTGCAGAAAAAAAATATTGTATAGGCCGGGGACATGAGACAGCAGGAAATGGGAATTTTTCTTCCTTCTATTTTTGTGAATGGAAAGGCTGAGGATGTCAGAGAGTTCAGTTAAAATGTGCTTTATAAGAAAATATAATAATGTGTTTTATAAGTTTATAGCATAGCTGGCTTACCCAGTGAGGTGTTCCTAGTGGTGATGGTGGCAGCGTGTCAATGTGTTGAGAGGAAGAGGTGGTCTGGGAAATTATGCTGATCAAACTCCGGGCCCATTTCCACCCCCCAGTTAGTCCACTCCACTCAACTGGTTCACACACTGAGTGGGTCTTTGGGTGTTGTTTTGGGATCTCTTCCAGTGGTTTATCAGTATCTCCTTCTGGTCCAAGGAAGGAAACTTTGTTATCCTTAGCATTGACCTACAGAATATGTTTGTAACAGCGCTGCTTGTGTGGCATTAGGCTATGTAGTGATCGAAAGAAAAAAACAGACCTTTGCACATTTTTTGCACTATATGGTGGGTGTATGAGGAGATTCACATTTCCTGCACAGCTAAGTCCATGTGAAGTTACCTTGTGCTGTATTTGACATCTAGCAAGGTCTCTGTTTGAAAGGAAAGATCTAAACTTAAAAATGAAGTGGCCAGAAGTTATGGTAAAAGCAGATAGTGTAGCTGGTTTTAAGAAAGATTTGGACAAATTCCTGGAGGAAAAGTCCATAATCTGTTATTAAGACATGGGGGAAGTGTCTGCTTGCCCTGGATCGGTAGCATGGAATGTTGCTACTCTTTGGGTTTTGACCAGGTATTAGTGTCCTGGATTGGCTACCATGAGAATGGGCTACTGGGCATGATGGACCATTGGTCTGACCCAGTTAGGCTATTCTTATGTTATGTTCTCATCTGTAGGGGCCTTTGTTTTCACTTCTTATTTTAATGTATTTTTTTTCTGGGAACTTATCAGTGTTTTTTATAATGGGAACAAAAATGGAAGAGAATTAATGTGTGTGGGATGAGGGGGTAACTAATTTCTTCAGCTAAATAATTCAATCCACTTCAAACAGACATAGGAGAACTCACGCACCATTCACACACCCTCCAACCAAAAACGTCAAAAGAAAAAAACTGTTCGACAACCTCCTAGCCATTCGAGCTGCAACACTCGACCCCCAACTCTACAACCAATTGACATCGACCACAGACTGCAAAACCTTCAAAAAGAAATAAAAACCCTTCTATTCAAAAAACACATAAAACCAAACTAACATAATCAGAACTGTCCCAAGCATCACCTGCAACTACTCCATATGTACTTCTGATGTCATGACAATTCAGACATAATTTATGTTATGTTATGTTTGGAATATAAGAAAATTTTCACTGCCTGTTTCTATTCTGACCATTTATTCCGTTTCATGGTCATTACAAAAAATATTTTTTTACATGGGGGGGGGGTGTCAAAAAATGATGGGCCCCGGGTGCCACATACCCTAGGTACGCCACTGCTTAGAGCAGCATTTTACACTGGCATTATTACGTTGCAATTGCATGTATTCTACTGCGATGCCCCAGGACACAGGTATCTTTTTTCTATAGTTGTTTGAGGATATGGTAATATGAGTTGAGGGGAGTTTAATGAGATGCATTACCTTTTAGGGGATTGATTGTTTTGGTATGCTTGAAGGAGGGGATAGTGTGAATGTGTGTGTGGGGGGGTGAGATGGTGGGCCCGATCACATGAAGGCATGACTCGCACTTTCTGGTTTGCAACGCAGAGCAGAACGAGCCTTGCTTGATGAGGAAGGAGGGACTTGAGGAGGAGGGATGGCTGCGGGGGCTGGGAGGAGAACTGTATGGTGGAGAGGAGATTAAGGGAGGAGTGGGGTTTCAGGGAGGTTGGGCTGGGGGGATGCTATGGATTTTCAGAATGTAAAGCTCCTGCTGTATACTGTATGATTTATTCTTCTCTGGTATCTATACTTCCACTACTCTCTGTGGAGAATATTTCAAAGTTTCATGGTGGTACATTAGTACATGAACGTATAACATGGGTTGTGCAAATTTGTTTTCTGCTTTGTCTAAAATGGCAGCTATCTTGGGTGAAGGCTGGGTACCTGAGATGTTCTCTTGGTTGGTCTTTATACAGTTCTCTTATGAATATTCTCTATTTTCTCTTTTAAATTAAAAATTCTAACTTGGAATGTGTCAGGGATAATGTCACCTAGTAAAAGAACTAAAATCCTCTCTCAACTCAAACTTCATGCAGCAGGTATAGCGTGTGTGCAGGAAATGAAACTGACAAGATGCAGAACACCTTAAACTTAGAATAGCATGGGTGGGACAGGTCTTTTATTCATCTAATCCCCAGAAGAAAGGGGGGGGGGGGGGGTAGCTGTGCTTGTTCAAAAAGGTTTTATGGGCCAGGTTGACCTGATTCAAAAAGACACTTATGGCTGATTTAAATTGTTGTGTGTACAGACTCCCGGTTTAGCTTTTTACTTACAGTATATGCTCCCAATAATTATGAGCATGCTTTATTTTTTCTTTTTGTAAACTGGTACAGTTATCTCTTCAACAACCTCAGTTGCCAGTTGTCATGGCTAGGGATGTCAATCAGGTTTTAGATCCTTTGCTGGACAGATCCTCTTTGTGGCATGGGACTACATTAAGCTCTCGTAAAAGGTTACCCTTTTTATGTGAAGCCCTTGGGTTGGTGGATCTGTGGTGTCTTTTGAACCCTATGGTAAAGGACTACACTCATCTTTCTCTGGCCCATGGTACTATGTCTCGAATAGATTATATACTGATATCTCAACATCTTTTTGTTAGGATTGTTAAAGCAGACATAGGCCCCATGATCGTGTCAGTTCATGCTATTTGTGGGGTAGAATTTGACTTAACCCTCTCTCGCCTGTCTGTCAGTGGCGGTTTCCTTCCTATTTGAATCAGGACAAACATTTTCAATCTTATTTTCTGACTAAATATGAGGATTATGCTGCTAATAATGAACAACATACAGATAATCCTGTATTACATTGGGAAACCCTAAAAGTAGTACTTAGAGGTGATATTATCCAATACATGATTACGTGAGCCTGATGTATTTCTCAGGGCATAATTAATTTAGAGAAACAACTTCGCAAAGCAAAAATACAATATCTCCATAATCCTTCGGCAGGCACAAAGGAAACATATTTGGCCACTCAGGCGTCCTTGAATGCATTAATACATGAACGTACCCAAAATAAATATTTGCATAAAAAATTTACTTTTCACTGGTTTGACAATAGGCCAGGAAAATTGTTGGCCAGGATTGCAAAATCTTAGCATGGCGCTGCCTATGTGTCAGCGATTTGAGATGCCAATGGGGTCGTGCATAATGAGATGACTGAAGTTGCTGGTATTTTTTTTTTACTCTTTATTTATTCAACTTGTCAAATTTCAAACAAGCAAATCAAATACTTGTATATAGATTTGCAAACATTATTAACAGAAAATTTATAAACCCAATTCCACTTAACTCAGTGATTTAGGATATTCCTTTAATTCAACCTATTTAGTCCACCATATATTGAGAGAGATTTTAGAAAAATATTAATGAATGAAAAAAATCTTATTCAACCTAGGAAGTGGCACTTATCTGCAGTTACCACAGCCATTCATGACAAGTTATACATTTTCAGCTATGGACCCTACTTGCTCTTTTGATTCTATAAATCCTAACAATTGTTTAGGTTCAAAAAATAGATAACTCTTATTCTGATGGTTAGCAAAATATTTTACAGGAAATTTCAGGAAAAAATTTGCTCCCATGGCTAGGATTCTTGGCCTCAATGCCAAGAACTCCTTTCTATGCCTCTGAGATCTTAAAGACATATCTGGAAATATTCACACATTAGAACCTAAAAACTGATCATTTATTTGACGAAAATACAGATGTAATACATATTTTCTATCACTTTCCAAAGCAAGAGTTATTAGCAAGGTTTTCCTTTCCGTTATGACCTCTGAAGAGTTTTCCAGAAAAGTTGTTAAGTTAATATCCTCTATTTGCCCCTTGAATCTCATTTGGAGTAGACATTTCCATAGGTCTCTTTATTTGAAAATAATTAGTTCTGACTATAGGTGGCAAACTTTCTTTAGGAATAAGCAAAATTTCTTTAAAGTACTTCATTGCCATCTCCATTGGTGAAATTAATGGACATTTAGGAAAATTAAGGAGTCTCAGATTGTTTTTCCTTAATTGGTTTTCAAAACTTTCCATTTTCCTAGCAATAAATGTTCTTTCCTTTACTAATTCCAAATCCAAAGTTTTCATTTCACATATTTTTGTCTCCTGTTTTCTATCTTTTTACTCATATCTTTAAGGACCAAACCTTGTTGCTCCACTTTAGAATGGATAGTCCCATAGTTAGTATTTAAAGTAGAAAAAGACAATTTGAGGTTTGCGTCCATAACTGAAATGGCCTGCCATAAAGCCTCCATGTCTATTTTTTCCGGCTTCTCCAGCACCCCAAATGTGATGTTAATTCCACCCGAAGCTCCTCTCACCTCTGCTGCAGTGTGGGGTAACTGTTGCTGTTCTCTAGCCTCTCCAGCTCTTGATGGTGTTGGAGCTACCGACCCTCCTTTGCTGAGGCTCGAAATCTCCCAGGACATCGATTCCTCAGACACTCCCAACACTGAACTGCTTCCGGGTTGCAGTGGTGGCTGCCTTTGCTCCGGGCTTAACAATGCCCGAGTCTGTAGGCTGAGTTCGCCCGACGAATTCAGGCTTGCCCCTGAAGTAGATGCTGCAGATTCACCCCATTGGGCAAATGCTCCTTCAATTGTAATCTGCACCAAAAGCGGTGCCGCTGTCGCCGCCGGAGGGTTGCCGCAAAGGGCTCCTTACCTCTTATCCATGACTAGGTAAGTAGAAATGCTGTAAAAGAGATGCCGGCCGACCGAAAAAGAGGGAGCCTCCTTCTCAGGCATCCGCTTCCGTCGCCATCTTGTTTCTCTCTCCCCTCTGAAGTTGCTGGTATTTTTCATTGTTTCTTTAAGAGCATGTATGCCAAACCTACCTTTAATTGAAGGCCTAATGTTCTATCCATTCCCCTCCATCCTTTATATATTTTTTTTAATCTCAATGTATTTTTTATCACCTCTTATACCTTCCTCCTCCCCTGTCATGTCAGTCTTAATAATAAATGTAACCTCCCCCCTCTTCCACATTTAATTATCATTTGGTGGAATTTCTTTTTAAAAAAAATATTTTTATTGACTGTAAACAGTCTAGATAATTTTGATTGGGACAGTATATCAAAGAAATAATAAACTTGGAAACTTAGATTATTTAGAAGATTTCGGGCCTGCTCGTGCCTGGAGGCAGCACATAGTGGTACTAGCTTAATGTCCCCTTACAGCAATAAGAATTGCAGACAGCCATTAAGAGATTGTGTAACATCAACAGCACTGGGCCTTGATGGCTATATGTCATAATTTTATAAAGTATTGCTTCAACGCTTTGTGCCCCAATTGTTGTCCTATCTATGACCAGGTGATAACTGGATGGTTTCCAACTGGATCTAATGTTGCTTATATAACTGTGATTCCTAAGCCTAGGCCTATCAACCCCCCTTGTAACATCATCATATACCAGCACTTGTAAATGTTAACCCTAACCACCTACACACAAACTGTTGGTACTATTATTAATGATGACATTAATCAGATGCACACTGCTATTCTCTTCAATTCGTTGTATGTACAGCTCTATTCATTGTATCTACAGCTACTATTTATTGTATTTTACAGTTTCTATTTGAATGTAAACCGCCTAGAATGTCGCATGATTGCTGGCGGTATATAAGAATAAAGTTATTATTATTATTATTATTAATATAATAAAACGCTAGGCCGCGCATGCGCAGTCCTATCGCATGGGTCCGTTTTACGTGAGAATGTACAGCATCTCTAGATAGGAGTGGCATGCGCCCGAAACACTCTCTCTCCTCCCCCAAGATGGATGTCGGACACGGCGGCTGTCAGCCCGTGCTGTTTTTTGAATCTGCCCTGCTCCTTGCCTGAAGTCCTCTCTCCTCCCCCGAGGCTGATGTCGGACGCGGCGGCTGTCTCCCCCGAGGCAGATGATCTTATGGGAATCAATGTTCTTCGCTTTGTCCTGCTCCTTGCCTTACTTTATTTTTAAGTTGAAAGACCAGGCAGCGGCTCCTCTCAGGATCCCCACCTGCGTCGGAAGTCCAATGCAGTCGGGGATCTTGAGAGGAGCCGCCGCCGCCGTGTCTTTCAACTTAAAAATATACTAAGGCAAGGAGCAGGGCGAACGATCTTCAAGCAACTCAATCTCCGTTCCTCCGGGAAGGGGGGGGTCTGGGAGTAGTAGGGAATCACGGCCATTCAGCGCCCCCCACCGAGGAGCCCAGTAACTTTCCGCTGTCATTCGCTGCCCCCCCTCTTCCCTTACCGCGGGCCCGACTGCCGATTTAAGCAGCGTGTCCAGCAGTCTTCACACGCCTGCTTCGGGCCTTTCTACTGCCCTGATTTGCTCCGGACGTGCCAGAGTAATCAGGCCAGTAGAAGGACACCGAAGAAGCAGTGTGTGCTGCAGTGTGTGAACACTGCAGCACACACTGCTTGAATTTGCCAATGTGTAGTCGGGCCCACGGGAAGGGGGGGGCAAGAAACTCGTGCCCACAATTTGTAGTCACGACTGTGGGAAGGGAAAGAGGGTAGAGGAAACGCTAATGCAGGCACAGGGAACTGGTGTGGGGGGAGGAAAATGGAAGGGGAGGGAATGCAGCTTTGCACAGACAGAGGGAGGAAGGGAGACAGAAAGACAAGAAGAAAGACACAGGGGCAGGTGCACAGGGAAATGGTGTGGGGAGAGGGAATGCTGCTTTGGACAGACAGACAGAGGGAGGAAGGGACACAGAAAGACAAGAAGAAAGACACAGGGGCAGGGGCACAGGGAACTGGTGTGGAGGGAGAAAATGCTGCTTTGGACAGACAGACAGAGGGAGGAAGGGACACAGAAAGACAAGAAGAAAGACACAGGGGCAGGTGCGGGACAGCGGGAGTCGCGTCAGGAGGGATGCGGGATGCCGCAGAGGGAACTTTTCCAATGGGTGCAACTGGGCGGCTGTCGGGAGCCTCTGATCAGGGGCAGAGCAAGGTAAGTGTATCATAGGGATAAGAAGGAGGAGGGGGGGGAGAAAAAGGAAGGGACGCCTACTGCTGGACAGGGGGAGAAGGAAAGAGGTGCTGATGGACGGGGGGGTGAAGAAAAAGGAACGGAGGCCTAATGTTGGACAGGGGGAGAAGGAAGGTGCTGCTGGACAGGGGGGGAGGTAAAACAAAGGGAGAAGGGGTGCTGCTGCATAAGGAGACCTGTGAAGGGGTGGTGGTGGACACAGGGGAGGTAAAAGGAAGGGAGAATGGACAGGGGGAGCAAGCAAGGGGTGGTGATGGACAGCCAAGGAAAAAGAAAGACAGAAAGAAAGCAGCTAAGGAGAGAGAGAGAGAGAGAGAGAAAGAAATAAAGAGAGACACACACACACATATTCTAGCACCCGTTAATGTAACGGGCTATAAGACTAGTTTCATTAATAAATGTGGATTTGAAACTGTTGTCTCAAATTTTAGCAGACCGGCACTCTGCTATTCTCCCATATCTTATATGCGCAGAGCAAGTGGGATTTGTAAAAGAGAGGCAATCAGTAGTTAATATGAGGAAGGTGTTTTGTCTATAGCTCATTGCAAGGCTATTTCCATTCCAGCGGCTTCGATAAGTTTGGATGCCGAGAAGGCGTTTGATAAAGTATGTTGGAATATTTATTTCCTCTTCTGCAGTATATGGGGTATGTCAGGCTGTTTTTTTCCAAGCTATTAAGATGCTTTATCATGACCCGGCAGCATCGGTGCTGGTGAATGGTCATCCCACCAACACATTCCCCATATATCATGGAACTTGACAGAGTTATCCCCTGTCGCCCTTGCTCTTCCTATTATATCTTGAACCTCTCCTCCACACAGTGCAGCACAATGGGGATGTGAGTGGAGTGGATCTGGAGGGTCAACGTGTCAAGATCCTGGTTTTATGCAGATGACATTTTGTTGGTTCTATTGCAGACCTGTACAGCCCTCTTTGACTACTCTTTCGGGTCTTATTGACGAGTTTGGATTCTGTTCGGGTTTCCGGCTTAATAAACACAAATCGATGATTCTTCTTTTGGATCTTTTGGCTTGTCGTGATGGCAGGGAAATTTCCCTTTACAATGGGCTGAGGATGGTATTTGGATACCCCGAGATCTTTCTCAGTTGTATGATCTTAATAGCGCTCTGCGCCTGCATCATATGGAACAGAAGCTTGCGGTATGGAAGGCACTTCCCTTAACTTTGTTAAATAGGATAGCCCTCTATGACATGTTGTTATTGCCACATTGTTATATTTGTTTCAAATGCTGCCTTTATTCCTTAAGGCGTGAACTAATAGGCATATGGGTTTATATGGAATGATAAAAAACCTATAGTGTCTTATGAAGTGGCAGCCTCTCCAAGAGATAAAGTGGGATTGGGACTTTTGAATATTCAAGTTGTTGCGGTTGCATGTCAGCTTTGACACATTAATGATTGGTTCCGGAATCTCTTTCAATTCTCGTTTACATCAGCGGATATCGCTATATTGCGTATGTTTCATTTTAGCTCCTTATTTCATGCCTCTTTGAAGCATCTTCGTCATGTATTAAATGTGTATCTGGTGTATGTGGCTAAGAGAGGGGCTTGGCGGTGGCTATGTGCCTTCCTGAAGATTTGTCATACTAATTCGCCCTTGCTTCCTATCTGTGGGAACCTGGATTTTGAGCCTGGAAGAACTTCTCGAACATTTCAACATTGGGCAGCTAGGGGTCTAACCTATATTTTCCATGTGCTTGAGGATGATGGTTCTATCAAATCTTTTATGGATTTACAGACTGAATTCGTGCTGCCTGCATCTGATGGTTATGCATATTGGCAGTTGCGACATTAAAGTATGTTCGTGAGCTGCCCCATTCAACTAGGACATCTGATTATCTTGACCAATTTAAAGAGGTTCTGTGTCTTGGGGTGTAGACTGATATACCTTTGCGCTTCTATCATTGTGGATTACAAGAACTACTGCCAGAGATTAACCACTCAAAACCAGAGGCTCGTTAGACGCTTGATGTAGGTGTAGTGATCTCGGAGGGTAGCTTTAAGCAATATCTTTCCATGCTGTCTACTTTGCACTTACCAGTACCCCTTTGGGAAATTAGCTATAAGATGGTCCTACACCTATATATCTTGCTCACCTGAGCCCATAAAATGGCCATTCGACAGGACTCTGTTTGTCCAAAGTATGGTCATTCCGTTGCCACTCTGGGCCACATGTTTTATATATGTTTTATACCTTAGAGCAGGGGTAGGGAACTCCGGTCCTCGAGAGCCATATTCCAGTCAGGTTTTCAGGATTTCTCCAATGAATATGCATTGAAAGCAGTGCATTTATTTATTTAATTTATTTGTTCAATTTTCTATACTGTTCTCCCAGGGGAGCTCAGAACGGTTTACATGCATTTATTCAGGCAGTTTTTCCTCTCTGTCCCAGCGGAATCACAATCTATCTAACGTACCCTGGGGCAATGGGGGGATTGAGTGACTTGCCCAGGGTCACAAGGAGCAGCGTGGGTTTGAACCCACAATCTCAGGGTGCTGAGGTCAGAGCTTTAACCACTGCGCCACACTCTCCCCCTAATAGATCTCATGTATATTCATTGGGGAAATCTTGAAAACCCAACTGGAATACGGCTCTCGAGGACTGGAGTTCCCTACCCCTGCCTTAGAGGAAAAGAGGGACAGGGGAGGTATGATTCAGACATTCAAATACTTGAAAGGTATTAACATAGAACAAAATCTTTTCCAAAGAAAGGAAACTGGTAAAACCAGAGGATATAATTTGAGGTTGAGGGGTGGTAGACTCAAGAGCAATATAAGGAAGTTCTTTACTGAGAGGGTGGTGGATGCCTGGAATGCACTCCCGAGAGAGGTGGTGGAAATGAAAACTGTGACGGAGTAAAAAAAAAAAAAAAAGCTTGGGATGAACACAGAAGATCTAGAATCAGAACATATAGTAAATATTTAAGAACTAAGGCCAGTACTGTGCCTTATACAGTCTGTGTCTGTATATGGCCGTTTGGTGGAGGATGGGCTTGGGAGTGCTTCAATGGCTGGGGGAGTGCTTCCATTTCTTCATCGTTTGCTTTGGTTTTGCCCAGGTGGACGATAGTACCAGGCCCATCTTTATTTCGGACTCTTTCCTTCCCGGTATTGTAACCCATAGCGATTCCAATTTGTTGGTCATCTCTGCTGTGTCCACTCTGGTTGAGTGTATGCTTTCTTTTATGTATAGGGCTATTCCTCCTCCTTTCTGACCTGACCTGTCCTGGCGATAGAGTTTGTACCCCGGTAGTGCTGTATCCCATTTGTTTTCTTCATTCCACCATGTTTCGGAGACCCCAATGATGTCTATGTTCTCAGTTTTGGCCATGACTTCTAATTCCCTCATTTTGTTCCTTAGGCTCCTTGCATTAATATATATGCAATTTAGGTCCTGGTATTTTTTTGTCTTCATTTCCTTTCGCTGTGCTTCGAACTTTATTTTCTTCACTTGTGCTGCAATCCTTTTATCCTCCTCTTCTGGGTTAGTCAGCTCCTGTGTTTTGCCCGTTGTTTCTTCCATTTTTTCCCCCCTTAGTATCTTCGCAGGATACCTTTTTCCGAATCGTCGACCCTTGGTCGTACTGTCGACTCTTTCCCCTTCTTCTGGGATAGGAATTTAAAGGTGATTGGTTAGGGGGGGACTGGGATGGAATTTAAAGGTGCTGGGGGTATGCAAAAATGATGATTGATTGGGGGGGCTGGGATGGAATTTAAAGGTGTCAGGTATATATTAGTATACAATTTGGTTCAGAATGGTTTTTTTTCTTGTTTTCCTTCCCTAAATCTGGGGTGCATCTTATGATAAGGTGAGTCTTAAGGAGCGAAAAATACGGTAATTATACTGAGCTGCAACTGCAATCTTTTTAAATCCTAACAGCTGTTTGAAGTAAATAAAAAGAAAATTGATAGGGACTAACAGTTTACCAAATCTGATACTTTGAAGAAGAATTCCTTGTTTTAAATCTACAATATTAAAAAAAAACATTTTCAAATAGCTGATAATGAATGTAGGTAATTAAGTAGTATTTCTGAATAAGAACATTTATGGCTTTGCTGCTGCATGCAGGATACTGTTCAGTGCCAAAGAGTGGTATGGATGGTGCAAAAGTTCTGTATCTTTTTTGAACACTTTCCCTTTACTGCTAAAGCAAGATTTAAAATAGGGCATTGTATTTGTTTTGTGAGCTAGCCTGGGAGTATTGAGGAGGCAGTGTTCACAGCCTGGTGGCAGCTGGAGAAGAGGGAGGAGAAAGTCGCTTTACACAGTGGCTAAGTTTAGGCTGCAACAATATTGGGCTCTGGTAAGTGGCTGAGGACTGTTTTGAGCTGGAAGTAGAGAATGACACTGTGACAAAATTCATCACCGTTCCCATTCCTGCGGGAAACCATCTCCATGTCATTCTTTAAGGAGAGAGGGAAAAATCAGAGTATGAATGGGCATAGTCACTGACCCTTAAGCCTTGCATTGAAGAATGCTGGTGTAGTAAGACTAAGGTTGAGATAGACACGGGATTGTTTCCAGCCACTGACCCTCAAGCCTTGCATTGAAAAATGCAGATGTAGAAGGACTCAGGTTGAGATAGACACTAAAGAATGACATGAGATTGTTTCCTGTGATTATCCGCAGGGACGGGAACAGTGATGAATTTTGTCACCAAGTCATTTTCTTGCTGGAAGTCCAAAGGAGCAGAAGGAAATTTTGGATTAAAAAAATCCAAACCTTCTAAGAAAGTATTCACATTTCCAAGGTGTACTACCCAAGAAGTATAAAAGACAGGACTGGGGCACATACCCCTATGAAAAGCCAAAGTACAGGTACCAGAGTGGCTAGTGCACTAATAGGAGACTGTGTAGAATCATCTCTTACCTTGTAAACGACACTGATATAGTGTGAGAGATGCTGAATCCCCATCAGGTTCCTTAATTTTTGATCCACTAAAATAAACTTGAGTGAACCAGGAGCATGAAAGAAACAAATTAAGTAATGGTTAGGATCACTCAAAATGCTTTCTTTTTCCAATTTTCCCAACAATCCTAGTTCACACTTTCATTCTTTCCCATATAATGCTAGGTTTCTCCAATCCCTTCCCATGCAAATTCCATATCTTTATGTTCCTCCTATCTATCAGATTGTTTTTCTCATCCCTTTCCCCAGCAGCCCCAGGTTACCTTCCCTTCCCTTCTATGCATTGTCAGGACACACATTATAAGCTTTTCAACTACAATAATGCGAGGTCACATTCTTATCTCTCCCACAGATCCTCTTATTTCTCTACCAGATCACATTCCCATCCTTCCCCTTACAGTGTCAAGTTACCTTCTCCCTGGACTCCCTGGTCACCTTCCTATGTCAGGTTCCTACAATATGAGATTATCCTCCCTTTCCCTACCCTGTAGTGTTCAGGCAACCTTCAAATTAAATGCTAGACTAGCTTTGTATCCTTTCTCCCTATAGTGCCAGGACACCATCCTATTCCTTCTCACTGCAAAAGCAGGGCACTTTCCCATCCCTTCCCCTGCATTGACAGACCTCTCTTTTGTTCCTCCCAGAGGTAATGATAGAGCTGCTGTCTCTGCACCCAGAGGTTGTAAGATCAAATCCCAATGCTGCTCCTTGTGACCCTGGGCAAGTCACTTAGGGCTAGATTCACTAAGCAAACCAATCGTGTACCGATCGGTGTGTAACCCGATTTTTACTCCGGCCTGATTCGCTTACCTCTGTGCCGATCCGATTCCGATCCGTGTATGCAAATGAGGGGAACGGCATGCAAAGTAGGCAGGGATGCGATTCACTAAAGAAATCTTGAAAACCGACTGGGCTGGCCGATCAACACAAAAAGCGACTGCTGGGGATCAGTCGCGAACGTCCTTTCTGACTGTCCTCGGCCTGAAATCCCAGCCTTGCTGTTCTGCTCTCTGCCCCTTCCAGCCGAGCCCTGCTCTTGCTGCCCCGACTCTCCTGCTCTCTGCCGCCCGTTCCCCGCAGTGTGAGCCCGTGGTTTAAAGCAGGGCTGCACTGTGGGGAAGGGCGGCAGAGATCAGGAGAGTCTATAATTGCCTGCTTTTAAAAGTCCCCTGCTATAATGTAAGGTACCGTGTTTTATGGTTTGTAGGTAAACGTGAAAAGACTATCATAACCTGGAAAGCACCTCTTCCTCCCTCCAGAAGCAGGGGGGGGTGGGGGGAGGAAAGCTTTTAAAGCACATCACCTCAGATCAGTTGGACTCTTTTAAAGTACAGCACTTCACAGTGCATACAGCTACCTCTGGGATGTACATTACAGCCTCAGATTTCACCACTGAACCACATGGGAAGTTCGGACGTAGGAATGAGAATCATTCTCACTACTCAATTACAGGCAGATAACCTAAGATAAACAAAATGATTGCCAGTGACTGATGGAGGGCAGAGGGTGAAAGCCAGATGCATCATCACACAGTCACGGGCTCCAGTATCCTCTTTAGAGTGACAGCCACCCACCCAATTAATAGAAGGGGAGGGAAGAAACACCTTGCAACAAAAATATAACATGCAAATAATAAACCCAAAACAGAGCAGACATAAAGGGGAAAGAGCGCAGGGCTAGACCACTGCCCAGCCGCAGAGGGCGCCAGCGGCAACTTTTCCACACAGTGGCCAACTGTCCACCTCCCGCCACCACGAGCCCTCCTGGCAACATCCTGCTGAAAACGTGTTAGCTGTGGCTCTTCACGGCAGGGACTTGCCAAGACAGTGAACTTGTAGTCAATGAAGGGGAGAAGGCTGCTGCCACTGGGGAACGCCCTTCCCTGGGAGAGCAGGAGAGTCGAGGCCAGTAAAAAAATAAAAATCGCAACCCAGCAAAAAACGGACATCAAACGCATGCGCAGACTATCTACAGGAAAAGCAGATGGTCTGAGCATGCATCAGGATCACACACTAGCGATCCGTGCGGTTGGAGGGGTGCGTTCCTCCGATCGCCCTCATTTTAATTTTTTTGTTTTGTGAATTGGTCGGGCCTGCACGAATTGGGCACGGATCAGGCACGGAGAGTCAGGTTAGTGAATCTAGCCCTTAATCCTCCAGTACCCACCTCTTTGAATGTCAGCTTTGAAATGCCAAAGCCACAAAAAGGTGGTATACAAGCTCCTTTTGTTGTGGTTCTACAAAGTTAAGGTGCAAGAATGTCTGTTGGATGCTTGGTGGAATCCCTGTGGGGTGCACCAGGGTTCCCTGCTATCTCTGCTATTGTTTAATATATTTTTTACATTCATTCGGTTTTGATGTGAGAAGCAGGGATTTTTGATTATCTAGTTATGGCAGATGACATATCCATTTTGATTTTTAGCCATTCAAATTTAGTACTTTCACATGGAAATGTGGAGTTTAAAACACAAAATTGAATACTGAGAAAAAGTTCCTTGATAGTACAGTTAGATCATTTATATTCGTGCAATTGCCACAATTAGTTCATAACAGATTACATATTAAGAATGTTAGAATAATCGATCTAGAATCATGAGTGCCCACACTATTTTGACTTGCGACCTACTTTTAAAATGACCAAGTCAAAATGATCTACCAACAATAATTTTAAAAAAACACAAAGCACACTGTACGCAGAGAAAATGTTAATTATCAATTTATATCTTGGGGGGGGGTTCAAAGAGGTCAAGGCAGAATGACTTTAAAATATGCAATGTCACCTCAGTAACAACTATACAAAAATAGACAAATATACCCCTCCCATTTTACTAAACCACGATAGCGTTTTTAGCACAGGGATCTGCACTGAATGCCCGCGCTGCTCCCAATACTCATAGGCTCCCTGCGCTAAAATCCGCTATTGCAGTTTAGTAAAAGGGGGCTATAGTGCAAAATATAGACAGCAGATATAAATTCGGACACATTTTTGATCACTAAATTTAAAATAAAATCATTTTTCCTACCTTTGCTGTATGTGTGATTTCATGAGTCCTCTGGTTTCACTTCCTTCTTCTGAATGTAAATCCAATACAGTGGTACCTTGGTTTACGAGCATAATTCGTTCCAGAAGCATGCTCGTAATCCAAAGTGCTCGTATATCAAAGCAAATTTCCCCCATAGAAGATAATGGAAACAAAACGTTTCGTTTCACAACCCAATCAATGTAAGGCTAACTGCGCCTACCACTCTGTCTTGGGTCATCATTTTCCTCTGTAATCCTTGCACACCTTTTCCTAGCCTGCCCTTCCCCCCCAGTCCCACTCCATCGTGCTCTGGTACACAGAAATACTATCACCTTCATCCAAAACCTATGTGATTTCCTCCGGAATGAAACCCACATTCTGCATGCCTTACAATTCGACCTTTCCGCCGCTTTCGACGTTGTCCATCATGACATCCTCGTATACCAACTCTCTGAAATAGGTATTAACTCCACAGTCCTCGACTGGTTCTCAAAATTCCTACGCTCTCGTTCTTACGCTGTCAACATGAATGGCACCTCATCCTCCCCCTGGAAACCGTTATGCGGTGTCCCACAAGGTTCACCTCTATCTCCCATCCTTTTCAACATTTATATGACCTCTCTAAAACTCCTCCACCTATCCCCCTTTAAACTATTTACACTTACACTGACGACATCCTCGTCCTCCTGGAGACTGATTCGAACCTCACCAACCTTTCTGAGAACATAACCTCCAGTATAACAAACCTCCAATCCTGGGCCCGTACTGTTCAAATGAAACTAAACGAGTCCAAAACAAGACTCCTTTGGCTTGGTCCAAAACTTAAACAACTACCCTCCTCCTTCTCTCTGCCCTCTGGATCCACTCTGCAGCTTGAATTCTCAAGCAATGTTCTGGGCATCATTATTGATTCTACTCTGTCCTTCAAAGACCACCTAAATTCTTTGGTAAAAAAAATGCTTTTTCAGCCTTCACATGCTGAGGAAAGTTAGATCCTATTTCCATCAAAATCACTTTACCGTCCTGGTCCAATCCATCATCCTTTCCAGATTGGACTATTGCAACTCCATATATCTAAGCCTAACTAAGAAAAACCTTCATAGACTCCAGCGGATTCAGAATGCCGCGGCCAAGCTGATTTTCGCAAAAAGTAAATTTGACCATGTTTCTCCGCTTCTATCCAAGCTCCACTGGCTACCGATAATCGCCAGGGTCCATTTCAAATGCGCCTGCCTAGCTTTCAAAATCCTACATGGGATCCTCCCTCCATGTATCCCTCTCTCTTGGAACTCCTCAAACCCTAATACCACCAGATCCACCCAAAAATTAAAACTATCCTTCCCCTCATTAAGAGGCATCTCTCATAAAGGAAAACTAGGGACCTCCCTTCCCTTCAGAATCACCGAACTCTGGAACAACCTTTCCTCCCCTCTACGAAACATGAGCTCTCTCCAACTTTTCCGCAAACAACTGAAGACCTGGCTATTCTCTAAAATCTGACACTCTTCCATCTCTGGCATCCAAGCCCTTAAAAAACTCTTCATACTTGGTCCTCTAACCTTCATTTTAGTTCCTTTCTCTCCTCCTCCTGTAAACCTCTACCTTCCTTTTTTTTTTTTTTATGTTCAATATTTTTTTATTAATATTTTCATAGAAAATAACAGAACCAAGGCAAACAGTAACTATAAGCGAATACATGACAATGCAGTATATGTCAGACATGAACAGGCTTTACAAAGTTATGCTAAGTTATTGCCAACATAACATTGATTAATCAATCACCCTTGCAATACTCGAGTACAGGTAACCATATTTTCTGAAAATTTGTGAGGGAATTGGTTTTCTCAGCTGCAATATATTCATACTTGGAATAAAGACATACTGTATTCCACCACATATTAAAATTAATGGAGGTGAAATCTTTCCAACATGAGAGAATAGTTTGACCGTTAACAACAATAATGATTTGAGTAATTTGGCTTCATATTTATCAAGATGTACTTGTAATGCACTAGCTCCAAATATAACAATCGCACATGACAGCTTATCAGTAATAGGAAGTAACTCACAAATCTTAGACCAAACTGCTTCCCACAATATTTGTAAGTGTGGACAATTGTAAATCATATGGCTCAACGTACCAATGTCTTTAAGACAAGACCAACATCGGTCAGATACAGAATCCTTCATTTTTGAAAGCTTAACAGGTGTCCAATAAGCCCTGTGGTATAAATAGAGGACCATTTGTTGTATAGCTGAGGATTTGTAATTTTAAGGCTCGAAAGGACATCAACCAATTATCAGACCAACCTGTATGATCAAGATCTAGTTTGGTATCTAAAGCCCATATATCATATAGAGCAGAAGAAGGTACATACTTCTTATTATCCCAGGACAAGCAGGAAGCATATTCTTGACTAATGGGTGACGGCACCGACGGAGCCCCGGTACGGACAATTTTAGAGTGATTGCACTCTAAGAACTTAGAAAGTTCTAGTAGGCCGCACCGCGCACGCGCGAGTGCCTTCCCGCCCGACGGAGGCGCGCGGTCCCAGTTTCTTAGTCTCTTCTTTCTGAGGGTGGAGTGATTCCTCTGGTGAAGAGGATCAGTCTGTTGCAGATCCCCTCCTCTAAACCAGATTCCACATCTTTTACCTCTTTCTTAAAAGGAGATGTGTGAATCTCTTTCTATTCCCTTGGAGTGCTGAGTCCAAGGAAATCCAAAGCGTTCCTGGCTGCACTAGACTTTGACCAGCCTCCAAGGGAATTTCTCAAACTCCCTCTCCACGATATCTTGAGGGAGACCTTTTACAAAAACCTGGAGACTCCTCTGACCATACCGGGAGCTCCTCGTAAATTGGACTCCTTGTACAAAGGTCATCCCCCATTCCTGGCTATCGACAAACCTCAACTCCCACATGAAGTCTCTTTTAGTAGAATCCACACTTAAAAAGTCAGCTGGAGCTAGTGTGTATGCCTCGGTCCCTCCTGGCAGAGAAGGAAAGGCCATGGACAAATTTGGCAAATGACTATATCAGAATGCCATGTTGGCTAATAGGTCAGGGTATTATGCTTTTCATTTTTCCTTTTTATTTAAAGCATCTCATTCAAGATCTGACTGCTTTTGAAAAGCTACCTCCCTGACCGCAAGAAATCTGCATTTTGCCACTGTTCTTCCTCTCTTCTTCAACTGCGGAAGTTCCTGGTCAGGTCAAATCTATGACCCATTTGAATGACCTTCTAGAGCCACGGCCATGTCTGTTGCCATGCGCTGTTTTGGCATGGCCTCAGAGTCTCTGAGCTCGACGTTAACCATCAGGACTCGCCTAGCTAACGCTCCCTGCTTAGGCGATGAGCTTTTTGGAGAGTCTATGGACTCCACTACCCAAACAGCTGTCTGCCCCATGAAGACTCGGTGGGACACTCTCTTGAAAATCAAGAAAAAGACTCCCACCTGCCCGGCCTTTTCGCCAACCATCGGCCTACCAACGCGCTATGTAGCTCGTCCTTTACCACCAGCTACTCAAACAGCCTAGACGTCAGCGTCAACAACCAACGACAACCTCCTAGGCCGCACAGCAGCAACATGGTGAAGCCTTCTCCACACAAAGTCTACCCAACCCTTTTGACGTGGTTCTCCAGGGCATAGCCGTATTCCGCCATCTGCCATCTTCCCATCGACCCATAGGAGGACGTCTTTCCTTTGTTACAATCATGCCGTTGGGTAGATCATCACATCGGATCAGTGGGTCCTCAACATCATCTGCCACGGCTACTCTCTCAACTTTCAGACACTTCCTGCCCAAAGTCTGCCAAGAGAGTCTGCTTTGCACACCCCTCAATCTTACCCTCCTTCTTCAGGAGGTTCAATCCCTCCTTCTTCTGAACGCCATAGAGGAAGTTCCTCTAGATCAGAAGGGGCAGGGATTCTACTCCCGTTATTTTTTGGTCCCCAAAAAAACAGTAGTATCTCAGACCCCTTCTAGATCTTCGCGATCTCAACAAATGCTTGGTCAAAGAAAAATTCAGAATGCTCTCTTTGGCCACTCTTTACCCTCTCCTCACTCAGGCGACTGGCTATGCTCCCTCGATCTCAAAGAGGCATACACTCATGGTCCCCGATCACATCTGGGCCTCCAGACAGTACCTCCGCTTCATGATCAATCACTGTCATTACCAGTACAAGGTTGCTACCCTTCGGTCTTGCTCCTCTCCAAGATTGTGGTGGCTGCTTTTCTATGCTCTCACCACCTCTCAAGTCTTTCCTTACCTGGACCGACTGGTTATCAAGGCCTCTCTCCTCTCAGACAGTGCTCCTTGCCACCAACCAGACCATCCTGTTTCTATAACTTCTGGGGTTCGCTGATCAATTCTACCCAAAATCTATCATCTCATCCCCACTCAGAGACTTCAATTCATAGGAGCGACTCCTGGACACCGTCCTCATGAGAGCGTTCCTTCCGTCCAACCGTCTTCAGACTCTTCAATCTCTATGTCAGCAGATGCTTCACAACGCTCCATCTCTTGCCAAAGCAAATGATGATACTCTTGGGTCACATGGCCTCGACAGTTCATGTCACCCCTTCGCACGTCTTCACCTGCGCACTCCTCAATGGACCCTTGCTACCCAGTGGTTCAAGCGACGGATCCTTGCTCACGACACGTATTTGTGACATCATCTCTTCGTCAGTCTCTACAATGGTGGTTGATATCCTCCAATCTCTCCAGCGGTCTTCTGTTCCATCTACCGTATTTTCGCGGATATACGCGCACCCGTGTAAAATGCGCACACGGGCTATAGCGCGCAGAAATCACGATGGATATGCTACAAAAACTTTTGTATACCGCGCTCACGGGCTATACCGGCATGATTGCCCGACGCTCCTTTCGCCACCGCCCTGGACTTTCCCGTGCGCGCTGTCCCGACCTCCTCCGTTCACCCCCCTGACTTCGTGCAACTGCAACTGACTTTCCGCTGCGCTGTCCCGACTTCCTCCGTTCACCCCCCCTGACTTCCGTGCACTGCCCTGACTTTTCCGTGCGCTGTCCGATCTCCTCGTATCACCCCCCCTGACTTTACGTGCACTGTCCCCCTTGAAGTCCTGTCCCCCCTTTGAAGGTCATGTCCCCATCCTGATAAGCCTGATGCCCCCCCCCCCCGAAGTCCGATACATCCCCCCCCGGCAGGACCACTCGCACCCTCACCCGAAGGACCGCCGACTCCACAACAATATCGGGCCAGGAGGGAGCCCAAACCCTCCTGGCCACGGCGACCCCCCCTAACCCCCCCCCCGCACTACATTACGGGCAGGAGGGATCCCAGGCCCCTCCTGCCCTCGACGCAAAACCCCCCTCCCCCCAACGACCGCCCCCCCCCAACCTCCTCCGCCCGTCCCCCAGCCGACCCGCGACCCCCCTGGCCGCCCCCCACGACACCCCCACCCGCCTTCCCCGTACCTTTGTGTAGTTGGGCCAGAAGGGAGCCCAAACCCTCCTGGCCACGGCGACCCCCCTAACCCCACCCGCACTACATTACGGGCAGGAGGGATCCCAGGCCCTCCTGCCCTCGATGCAAACCCCCCTCCCCCCCCAACGACCGCCCCCCCAGCCGACCCGCGGACCCCCTGGGCCGACCCCCACGACCCTCCACCACCCCCCTTCCCCGTACCTTTGGTAGTTGGCCGGACAGACGGGAGCCAAACCTGCCTGTCGGCAGGCAGCCAACGAAGGAATGAGGCCGGATTGGCCCATCCGTCCTAAAGCTCCGCCTACTGGTGGGGCCTAAGGCGCGTGGGCCAATCAGAATAGGCCCCTGGAGCCTTAGAGTCCCACCTGGGGGCGGCGGCCTGAGGCACATGGGCCCAACCCGACCATGTGTCTCAGGCCGCGCCCCCAGGTGGGACCTAAGCTCCAGGGCCTATTCTGATTGGCCCACGGCGCCTTAGGCCCCACCAGTAGGCGGAGCTTTAGGACGGATGGGCCAATCCGGCCTCATTCCTTCGTTTGGCTGCCTGCCGGACAGGCGGGTTTGGCTCCCGTCTGTCCGGCCAACTACCAAATGTACGGGGAAAGGGGGGTGGGGGGTCGTGGGGGTCGGCCAGGGGGGTCGCGGGTCGGCTGGGGGGCGCGGTCGGAGGTTCTTGGGCGGGGGCGGTCGTTGGGGGGGGAGGGGGGTGTTTGACGTCGAGGGCAGGAGGGCCTGGGATCCCTCCTTGCCCGTAATGTAGTGCGGGGTGGGGGTTAGGGGGTCGCCGTTGGCCAGGAGGGTTTTGGGCTCCCTTCTGGCCCGATATTGTCGGGAAGTCGGGGTCCTTCGGGGTGGGGGGTGCGAGTGGTCCTGCGGGGGGGGATGTATCGGGACGTCGGGGAGTCGGCCCGGGCAAGAGGGCTTGGGCTCCCTCTTGCTACGATCGTGGATGCGGGTGCGGGTGGGAGCGCGTGCGAGCGGTCGTTCGGAGGTGGGGGTGCGAGCGGTCCTGCTTGGGGGGTGAATCGGGCGTCGGGCGGGGTGGGAACTATGTTTAAAAACTTTTGTATACCGCGCTCAGGCATATAACGCGCGAGGGCGTATGCGCGGTAGGCTAAAACGCGTATAACGCGCGCGTTATATCGCGAAAATACGGTACCTCTCATCAACCTTGTCATACCCACGACGCCTCCCCTTATGCCTGGGGAGCTCATTTAAACGAATTCCAAACTCAAGGCCTTTGGACAGCCCAGGAAATGAAGCATCATATCAACTTCCTGGAACTCAGAGCGATGTTTTACGCTCTCAAGGCTTTCCAACATCTTCTCTTTCCTCAAGTCTTCTTGCTATGCACAGACAATCAGGTTGCGATGTACTACATCAACAAACAGGGTGGAACCGGCTCTCGCCTCTTGTGCCAGGAAGCCCAGAAGATTTGGGCTTGGGCGACAGATCACCAATTGTTCCTGAAGACTGTCTACATTCAGGGAGAGCAGAATTCCTTGGTGGACAACCTCAGCAGAATTCTCCAACCCCACGAATGGACTCTCGATCAGTTGACTCTCCAGTCAATTTTCGATCAATGGGGCACTCCTCAGATAGACCTCTTTGCAGCTCCCCACAATCATCAGCTGCCCCACTTCTGCTCCAGACTCTACTCTCCTCATCGTCTGGCAGCGGACGCGTTTCTTCTGGATTGGTCCAATCTGTTCCTGTATGCTTTTCCCCCTCTGCCTCTCATGTTG
This sequence comes from Geotrypetes seraphini, assembly GCF_902459505.1. Lineage (NCBI taxonomy): Eukaryota > Metazoa > Chordata > Amphibia > Gymnophiona > Dermophiidae > Geotrypetes > Geotrypetes seraphini. The sequence goes on from NC_047085.1 coordinate 9,608,106, forward strand.
CGAACCTTGTTCAAGCTCCAGAGGGAACAAGCCACCATGATTCTCATTGCTCCACGGTGGCCCAGGCAACATTGGTTCTCCCTTCTACTTCAACTCAGCTCCAGGGAACCTATTCTACTTCCACAGTTTCCTTCTCTGCTTACACAGCATCAGGAGACCCTTCTGCATCCCAACCTTCAGTCTCTGCACCTGACAGCTTGGTATCTCTCGGGCTGACTTCGAATGATACTCTTTTGTCTCAGCCCGTTCGTTCTATTCTGGATGCCTCCAGGAAACCAGCCACTCTGCAATGTTACCATCAGAAGTGGACTAGATTTTCTTCCTGGTGTCTTCTTCATCATCATGATCCTGCGTCCCTTGCGGTGGAGACCTTGTTGGATTACCTTCTTTCTTTGTCTGACTCTGGCCTCAAGTCTACTTCCATCAGAGTCCACCTCAGTGCTATTGCGGCTTTTCATGAGCCAGTTCATGGAAAACTCCTTTCAGCTCATCCTTTGGTTTCCAGATTCATGCGGGGTCTTTTCAATGTGAAGCCACCTCTCAAAGCTCCCCCTGTAGTCTGGGATCTCAATGTGGTTCTCTCCACCTTAATGAAGCCTCCATTTGAACCTTTGGCTACAGCTCCTTTCAAGTTTCTTACTTGGAAAGTGGTCTTCCTTATTGCTTTAACCTCTGCCAGGAGGGTCAGTGAGCTACATGCACTAGTTGTGGATCCACCTTTTACAGTCTTTCATCATGACAAGGTGGTTCTACGTACACATCCAAAGTTTCTCCCGAAGGTTGTCTCTGAATTCCATCTCAACCAATCCATTGTTCTGCCTGTTTTCTTTCCGAAACCTCACTCTCATTCTGGAGAACAGGCTTTCCATACTTTGGACTGTAAGCGGGCTTTAGCTTACTATTTGGAACGTACTAAGCCCCACAGATCATCTCCTCAACTTTTTTCTGTCCTTTGATCCGAATAAATTGGGACGTCCTGTTTCTAAACATACGTTGTCGAATTGGCTTGCAGCATGCATTTCATTCTGTTATGCTCAGGCCTGACTGTCACTGGAAGGTTCTGTCACGGCCCATAGAGTTCGAGCTATGGCAACATCTGTAGCTTTCCTACGTTCCACTCCTATTGAGGAAATCTGCAAGGCTGCTACTTGGTCCTCAGTTCATACTTTCACATCTCATTATTGTCTGGATGCCTTCTCCAGACGGAATGGACACTTCGGCCAATCTGTTTTGCAAAATTTGTTTTCCTAATGGCCAACCTTCCCTCCATCCCTCTTTTTGTTAGCTTGGAGGTCACCCATCAGTCAAGAATATGCTGCCTGCTTGTCCTGGGATAAAGCACAGTTACTTACCGTAACAGGTGTTATCCAGGGGCAGCAGGCAGATATTCTTGCGTCCCACCCACCTCCCCGGGTTGGCTTCTTAGCTGGCTTATCTTAACTGGGGACCGCGTGCCTCCGTCAGGCGGGAAGGCACTCGCGCGTGCGCGGTGCAGCCTACTAGAACTTTCTAAGTTCTTAGAGTGCAATCACTCTAAAATTGTCCGTACCGGGGCTCCGTCGGTGCCGTCACCCATCAGTCAAGAATATCTGCCTGCTGTCCCTGGATAACACCTGTTACGGTAAGTAACTGTGCTTTATGGAGAATACCAATAGGAGGCTTGACCAGGTTGAAAGAGGAGAGCTGATGACCATGTTAGTATGGAAGGTGCAGTTGATACAAGCTTGGTTGACTTTAAATATGCTCTAATAGCATGTTGCAATTGTAGCCATTGATATTGTTGGGAAGGTTCCAGACCATAGACAGAACAGAGTGTATGAAAGTCAACAAAACCAGTGGGAGACAGCAGATGATGAAAAGCCCATAGCCCACGTTTCCGCCAAGACTTCCATTCGATGTATTGACCCTGTATCTGCACGTGAGGATTTCTCCAAAGGGGTAAATGCAGGGTAGAATTCCATTGCACAGGAGCAAGGCAATCCACTGCTCGTATAGCCGTCCGAGTGGAAGCCAAAATGCGATGTTTCTTGATCCGGCTGTCAGGAGTAGCAAACGATATATAATGTAAATAGTACGTATCAAATAACTTGCGTTCCAGAGCAAGCCAGGTCGGAACATGTAGTTCAGATGATATTCATAGAGGCTAGGGAAATTTACTCCACCATTTTCTTTAGAGCATTTCAGCTTCTTCAAGGCTATGCGAGGCACTTTGTTGTTCCATAAAAATTGTACCATCAGAGATTCAAACTTCTTGTAAGCAGAGGTAGGTAGTAGGAATGGTAGCATAGACAATACATATGTAAGCTTGGGTACCAGAACCATCTTTGTGGCATCAAGACGGCCCCACCAAGATAGTTTCAAAGGCGACCATCTGCTGGTAGTAGAACTTATTATCTGGAGAATATAATCAACATTATACAACATCGTCTCTTCGAGTGACGTTCCAAAGAAAACACCCAGATATTTCATTTTGGTGGGAGTATATTTAAGATGAAGATCAGCAATAATATCACTGCATGGAAAAGCACCAAGTGGCATAATCTCTGTTTTAGTTGAGTTGAGTTTGTATCCCAACACCTGTGAATAAGACTTTATACACTGCAGAACAGATGGTAGAGACTCAACAGTGGTATAAATTTGGATGTCGTCTGCATAGGCAGACAATTTAACTGCGAAGTCCTCTATTTCCAGACCCTTAATGGAGGGAGTAGATCTGATGCTGATGAGAAGGGGTTCCAAAGCCAGATTAAAAAGAAGCGGTGACAATGGGCAACCTTGTCGTGTGCCTCTTGTCGGTGTAAAGGCAGTAGTAAGCACGTTGTTGATCCGAAGTCTAGTAGTTGGATTAGAGTAGAGCACTTTGAGCATTCGAAGAAAAGTTTCCGGAAAGCCGAACCATCTCAGGGCTTGGAACATAAATGACCATTCCACACGGTCGAACGCCTTCTCGGCATCCACTGCCATACTCACAAAGGACGACATTGTAGACGGGACACATGACAATATATGAGAGAAGAGTCTGGTATTATCACTAGCTAATCTCCCCTTCATGAAACCATTCAGATCAACACTGATGATTTTAAGTAAAACAAGCTGTAATCGGCCAGCCAGGACCTTGGCAAAGATTTTTGCGTCCACATTTATTAGGGACAAAGGTCGATAATTTTGGACCAATAAAGGATCCTTGTCAGGCTTTAGCAATACTATTATCAATGCTTCTGTGATGGAACCAGTAGCAGAGCCTTGAGAGATGAGATGATGAAGGTAAGACAGTAGAATAGGCAGAAGGATGTTTTGGAAGGCAAGATAGAACTCTACCGTGAGACCATCCGGTCCAGGTGATTTGCGCTTGGCCATGGATGACAAGGCCTCTTTCAGATGTTCCAACTGTATCGGTGCATTCAAGACCGTAATATCTTCCAAATCTAACTTGGGGCCCTCCAGTCCATTTAGAAAATCAGCAATGGAATTCTCATCAGGAGAGTCTGTGGAATAAAGATCCACATAAAAGGAACGAAAAGAGTCACATATTTCCGATGTGTGGTATAATGTGTCGCCAGCAGAGGTACTTATTGCCGGTATGGAAATTCTTTCTGCTTTTACTTTTAGGTAGTCAGCTAGTTGGTGCCCTGCTTTATTCGATGTGGCATAGTAATGTGCAGCTTGTAGAAAGACTTCAGAAGCCGCAGTTTTACTTAGTTGTAAATTGTAGTCATACCTGAGTTTCCTCAATTGCTCTTGCAAAGGCAGATTCGATAAGTCTGCTAAGTGAGCCACTTCAAGACCAGCTATTTCATCTTGCAGTAATTGTAGTTGCTCTCTGTCCATTTTGCGTTTTTTGGATGCATAAGATATAATGATTCCTCTGATATACGATTTAAAAGTATCCCAGGTATTTTGCCAAGAGGTCTGTTCAACCAGGATAATATCAAAGAATTCTAAAATATGTGAGCGAACACAGTCAATAAATGGTTGATCTGATAGCAAAGCTGAATTAAAACACCAAATACATTTAGCCTTAGGTGGAGCAATACCTTGAAGTGTCAAGAGAATTGAAGCATGGTCAGAGAGTAGTATTTGGTGGATCTCAGCAGTTGACAGTTTATCTATTAAGGAATGGCTAACCAAAAAATAGTCAATCCGTGAATATGATGAATGAGGCGGTGAAAAGAAGGTGAACGCCTTCTCGTCAGGGTGCAATAGTCTCCATGGATCCAACAACTTAAACTGACACATCATGTCCTGGAGTGCCGAACACGATCTTGATTTTTTATAGCTCGCTCTTGATTTCTGATCTTTATCAGGGTTAAGTATTAAGTTGAAGTCTCCCCCTAAAATGCAAGGTTGGTTCCCACAGCTCAGAATCTCAAGCGCCAGGGAATCAAAAAAGGATGGACAGTCCTGATTAGGAGCATAGATATTAATGAGATGAAGAGTTTTATTTGCTATAGTAATGGAGAGTTTAATCCAGCGACCTTCTGTATCTGAAGAGGAGGAAATTATGGTGAAGTCAGGTCGTCGTCTGAGCAATGTTATAACTCCATTCTTTTTCCCAAGCGACGGTGATATCAGAGGTGGGTAAGCCCAAGAGGGTGCAATTTTGAGTGCTTCAGCTGTAGATAGATGAGTTTCTTGGTAGAACACCACATTGTGAGCCCACCGGGACAGAGAGGGAAAATGCTTGAGTACCTGATTGTAAAACCGCTTAGACAACCTTGATAGGCGGTATATAAAATCCTAATAAAAAAAAAAAAAATCTGGATTATATTGGTTGGTATAGTTCAATATTTTGCGTCTTTTCACTGGATTATTGAATCCCTTCACATGTTATAAACATGTTATAGACATAGGTGAATGTCAGATGGTGAGAACAGTAATACATTCAACAAATTAGCAAGGTGTATAAATGGTCTGACAGAAGCCAATAACATAGCATTAATACTGATAGGTAGCATAGCATCAACTCTCCTGAGTCTTAGTATCATTAATATCAGAAACTGCATAGCCATAAACAACAACATTAACATAGCAAGTACCCCTGTGGGTCTAAAGACTGACGATATAAGAAGCTCAGTAGGCTAGACTCCGGTGGCTAAAAAGAGTGGTGGGAAGACGACCTAGAACATAAGAAAATATTAAATCAGAAAACACATAGAACAGTGCATCTAATTAACAGTGACCACCAGAAATACACAACAGTAAATAACATGTGGCTAATGTGATCCCTTAGGAGGCATGTGGCTACCTCAGGTTTTATCAATAGAGGTAGGCTTTACACTTTCAATGAAGTCAGCGAGCTCTGCAGGGCTGTAGTAATCTTTGGTGGTATTATTGTGTGTAACCCTCATACGGGCGGGATATAGCATTCCAAAGCGGGCTCTAATATTTTTAAGTTGGGGTCTATAGGAAAGTAGAAGCTTTCTTTATTTTGCAGTTTCTTTAGTTAGATCAGGTAATATGATTAGTTTACTGCCCTCAAAAGTGATAGGAGCGTGCATCTTAGCATGCTGCATAATCTTCATAACTTGTTGATGCCGCAGCATTGTCATCAGGATGGGTCGGGGATATTTTTTGTGCAAGTCATTAGGCTGCAGGAGACGGTGTGCGCTGTCGAATTCCAGCTTGATATCATCGTTCATCTGTAGTATTTGTGGCAGCAACGCTGCTAGGAAGTCCACCAAATCACAGGCTTCCCGCCCCTCCGCTAGGCCCAACAAACGAAACCCATTCCTCCGTGCGCGGTTATCCGATTCTTCCAGCGAGCGCTCTAGCAATGCAATGCGAGCGGATTGCCTTTGTAACTGACGAACGGAGTTTTCAGTCACAGTGACCCTAGCATCAAGGGCATCAGTTCTAGACCTAGCCGCTGCTAATTCTTCATTTAAAACAGCAATATCTGATTTTACCTCCGTGATTTTCTGCTTCGTTTCTATCAGCAGCTCCTTGATAGACTGGAGCTCTTCCAAGATGGCGGCCGAAGCAGTTTCATCAAGCTTAGCAGAGCCGTTTTTCGTGGGTGTTGAAGGCTCAGCGCTTTTTCTTTTATTCGGCTTACTTGAAGCCATATTAAGCCAGGTATTAGGAGTAGTTATGGCCGGAGTTGGGGCGATAAAGCCGTTCCCTCGGATTTTCAGCGAGTCAGCCCCCCGGAGCTCGTGCCTATGGCGTCTTAACACATCGGGCTCTCTAGCGCCCCCAAACCTCTACCTTTCATTGTAGTTCCTTTCTATCCCATCTCCTGTAAACCGTGCTGAGCTCTACGAACGTGGAGATGATGCGGTATACAAACCTAAGGTTTAGTTTAGTTTAGCCTGTTCTCTGCCTGTACTCACAATGCCCAACTTCACCCCCCAGCCTGTGGGAGCAGTGCAGATCACCTCGTGCACTTACTGTCTTTATTAGCCATTCTCTCACGCGCCATCTCAGGCCTGTGTTCCCTCTCCTTCAGCGCAGGATCCATCTACCGCCAGCAGCCCCAGTCGGTCTTCTTCCCGGCTCAAATGTAGGTTGATCTGGCGTCCCCTTCCCAGATCCCTGAACCACTTTCAACCTGTACTGCCGTCTGGTATGCCTCAACTGCTTATGCACCCACAGAGCCAACATCCAGGGAAGGATGCTCTCCACCAATCAGAGGCCGTTGAAAAGAAGGGTGTGAGAATTTGAAGACTGGCTTCAAAGGGAAGGTGATGGGAAAGCGTGCATGCGACTTTTCTTTAGTTGACCACGTTAGGAAATTCGGCGCGTCTTTCAACTCTTCTCTATGGTTTGGAGGTTTACCGAGGTAATGCTCGTTTTGTGAGTCACAGTTTGCTGAAGTGTTTTGCTCGTCTTGCAAAACACTCGCAAACCTCGTTACTCGCAAACTGAGGTTTGAATGTATTTCTTTCTTTCTGCCTCCTGCATTTTTGCCCTCCAGACTAGTACTGCCCAATTCACGATTTGAATCAATTCACCAAATCACTTCGGGTGAATCAAATTGATTTAAAAACAAAAAAATTGGCCTCCCGATTTGGTGACTGACCCTCTCCCTCGCCCCCTAAAGCAGGAGCAGCAGCACTGCCTCTTGCTGGATGACCGCTGCCGCTCCTGCTTTAGAGGGCAAGGGGGGAGGGTCAGTCGGAAAGTGCTGGAGTCCAGGTTCCCCACTGGCCTCCCGCTGGTGTCCTGCTTCCCCCCTGGCATCCCGCGCACCCATTTACCTAATATCAGCAGCCTGCAAAGAAGATCGCCGGTGCTAGCGATTTTTGCAAGCTGCCATAGGCCTTCGGAGCTGTTTCCTCTGCCGCGATCCTGCCTCTGATGTCAGAAGAGGGGCGGGACAGTGGCAGAGGGAAGACATCTCTGAAGATCTATGGCAACTTGCAAAGATCGCTAGCACTGGCGATCTTCTGTTCAGGCTGCTGATATTAGGTAAAAGGATGCGTGGGAGGTCAGGGGAAACATGCAGTCCTTCGGGAGGGTGCAGTCCTTCGGGGGGTAGTACAAGCCTTCAGGGGAGACAGGCCTTCAGGGGGGAAAGGCAGGCCTTTAGGGGTAGGGTGCAGGCCTTCAGGGGGGACAGACCTTCAGGGGAGAGGGGCCTTGGTGTAGAAGTACACAGAGGGAGGGAAGGGGGGGTTAAAAGAGACATGCATATGCCAGACTTTGGGAGGTAGAAATAATGGGTCTAAAAACAGAAGAGAGGGAGAGAGATGGTGGACCATGGGATTTAGGGAGGGAAGGAACAGAAAGGGAGAGAAGTAGGACACAAGGGATGGTGTGGAGGAGGGATAGAGATACTAGATAGGAGGGTAGTTGGGAAAAGAAAGGGAGAGATGGTGGACCCTGGGGTGGTGGGGAAGGAGGGAGAGATAGATGCTGGATGAAAGGGTAGTTGAGAAAAGGTGGATCTGTGGATGGAGACGAAAAAAAGGAAAGATGCCAGACCTCCGGGGGAGGGGAGGGAAGGGAAATGGAAGGAGAAGACAGAGATAGAAGATGGATGGTTAGCACGAAGAAAGAAGGAGACCCTGGCAAGCAAGTTGTCAGAAGACAGCCAGAGCCTGGGACCAACAAGATTTGAATATTGACCAGACAACAAAAGGTAGAAAAAAATAATTTTATTTTCTGTTTTGTGGTTACAATATGTCAGATTTTAAACATGTATCCTGCCAGAGCTGGTGTTAGACCGCAAACGTGAGCTAGGATTTAAGAGAGAGGAAAAGTCTTTTTTGTTTGTTTATTTTGTTTATACCAGAGCGCCAGTATGGTTAGGAGAAGGCAAAGGGGATGAAGAGGCTATAAAATAAACCCACCAGGATGTTTGAAAAAAACACCCACTTGGGCAGGAAAATCGAATCGAATCAAAAAATCGATTCAATAGGCTGAATCAAATAGAAATTTTTTTTCCTGAATTGGGCAACACTATTCCAGACCTCATTCCATTCCCCAATCAACATTTCTCTCTGTCCCTCCATGAGTCCAACTTTTTTCTTCCTCTCTCCCTGCCCCCTCCCCTCCCCTTTCTTTCTTTCTCTCTGCACCTCTTCTTTCTTTTTGTCTCTCTTTCTCTCTCCCTGCCCTCCAAGCCACCGCCATTGATTTAAGCCACCTTCCCCGACACCGCAAAAGCCAGGCCCGTGCAAGCACCGTGCCCACAAGCCTTTCCTCCCTCCCCCTCCCCTCCCCCCGACGTCAATTCTGACATCTGAGAGGAAGTTCTGGGCCGGATATCAGAATTGACGGGGGGGGGGGGAGGGGGGAGAGTTGGCTGTGGGCCCAACACATGTACGCACCTGGCCTGGTGCTGGGGAAGCAGGGAGAACAGAACACAAAGGCAATGTGAGTCTGTCGCGGAGCCCGGGATGGGCTCTGTGATGGACTCACGTTGCCTTTGCGATCTACTGGTCGATCGCGATCAGCCAGGCAGCGATTGGCTAGCCAGAACGTCCACTCGACATCAGAATTAACGTCGGGCGGCGAGAGTTGGTCGGCCCTGCAGAGAAGAGAAGCAGAGAGATCAAAGAACACGGTGCCGGCCTGTTCCCCGATGGCAGCGGTGAGAAGGGAAGGGAAGCAGTTGGGCACCCCTGCTCTAGACGAGCCGCGAGCCACACTCTAGGAAGAACAGTGGAGGGTGACCAGCTATGCGGACCGCCCCCCCCCTTGGTACGTCACTGGAGCAGCAGCGTGTCTGGCTGGCTCGTTCCATTCAAAGCCGTGGGTGGCGGCTCCTTGCGAGATCCGCGCCTGCGTCTGAAGCCTCTCTGATGTTGTAATGTCAGAGAGGCTTCCGATGCAGGAGTGGATAGCGCAAGGAGCCTCCAACCCGCGGCTTTGAACGGAACGAGCCGGCCAGACACGCTGCTGCTCAAAAGGAAAGATCCAGTCCAGACTGCGGGCCGCAAATAAAACCTGGAGAGCCACATGCGGCCCGCAGGCCGCGTGTTTGAGACCGCTGCTCTAGAGGCTAGGTTGTTCAAATTCTCATGTTTTCTTGATAAAGTATTATATGGTTTAGCACCAAATTATCTATATGATAATTTTTTATTTTATAATTCTCTAAAACTCTCAGAAAAGGAACTTTATTTTCTTTATTCTACTACCTGCGAAAGGCAGTAAAATTCAAGATTAATGGATGGTTTATTTGTATTTCAAACTGCTAGATTAGGTAAGGAAATTTTGAATATTCTAGCAATATGTCCAATATATAAAGTTTTTAGAAGAGACATTAAACATTCCTTTTTTCAAAAATTTAAATAGTATCTCCTTTTAGATTTTTGTAATTCCTGGATGTTCCAGTTTCTGTATAATCCACTTATCCCCTCTTCTACAAAGCCGCACGACAACAGCCCTGAAGCCCTTTATATCTCTATGGGCTTCGGAGCCGTTACTTTGAGGTAGCCGCTAGCACAGATTTGTAGAAGGGGGGTTAGATCTGCAAAGTAAAAGTGGATTATAAATTCTGAATTATATATTCCCATTCCTTTTCAATGCATTCTAATACATTACACTTCAGTTTTCTTTGTCTTGCCCTTTCTCCAAGAACCCAGAGCAGTTCAAAGCAGTGTATAAATTCAAGATTAACATAAACACAATAAAATTCCTATCCCATTAAAACCTCCTAAAAAGCCTATCCCATAAACATGTCCTAAAATCAACAATGCACACCTATAGTGCAAAAATATATACTGTTAACTAATAACAACAATAAAAATGCATAACTATTTTAAAAATCACTATAAACAAATCTGAAAACTCCTATAGTTAAAGTTATCTGTAAGGGTGGTAAATCAGGTGGGTCACCATAGGCACTGCACCTTGTGAGGGCCAGGCACACACAGAAGCAACATCATCAGTTGTGTGGCAGCCTGCACTAAATATGCTGTCTGAACACATTTCCGCCCAACCCAGCAATGCCACATCACATTCCCATTCCTTTCTCCCTGGTGCCTGATTACTGTGTCATCCATTAACTTGACAGTTCACTGAAGGATCACATAAAGTGGTGAGCCAGAGAAGATACTTCTTTCAGTGCTTCTGGGCCTTTTATCCATGCAGTGATTGCCCTCCTAACACGTGTGAGTATGGAGACAACCCCTATGGCAGTTGGCTCAAATCCTCTAAATCCAAGATGGCAGAAGCACAGCCCTCCAGCCCATGCTTACCACAAGAATTAACATTGGAGGAGACTTTCACAGTGGTAACCAATGTGGTGACATTGAAAGATATGGAAAATCATGTCTGGTAGAAAACTTGTATTTCTTGGGACTCCCTAAAACCACTAAAGAACCGGAACTGTGGGTCTTTCTGGATACGTTGCTGCCTGTTTTTGCAGCTGCCCAACAACCTGTATGCAGTACTAATTGAGTGGGAGAAGGACCCAGCACATTTCTTGAACTTTGTACGGAAAAAAAGCAGTGTTAAGGGCAGTGCAGCAGTAAAGGCAGCTGGAAAACCAGGGTGGAACTCAGGATATTATCTATCTGTTGGCTTCTATGTAGATTTGTTTAGTTCAGACTCAAACTTGGCTGCGTTGGGTCATCACATTTCAAATACAGTCAAGCCCTGATTCTGCACCTGGGTTCAAATAAAGTAATCATTTTTGGAATTTCTTTGCCTTTAGCATCCCTTTCTTGATTGTGACCACTTCTTTGTTCATTATATTATTTATGAAGACATTCTGTCTGTCTCTTATATGTACAAGGGTGAATCAAAAATTAAAGGCAGTGGTTAAATTACGCTATAACTGAAACAGAGCTAGCAAAATGCAACACATGTACTTGTACATTGCCTGTTGGATAGTTTGTCCACGCACAGTGCAGCGTGCGGCCTTTAGCCATGTGACAACCACGAGGTCAGAAACATGGATGCTCCATTACAAGATTGCACCATCGAAGAACAACATGCAGTAGTGCGCTTCCTTTGGGCAGAGGGAGTGAAACCAGTGGAAATTCACCGTTGGATATTGACTCAGTTTGGACATAGCACCATGAATCAATGACAGGTTTATGAGCGGGAAAAAAGGTTTAAAGCGAGAAGAACAGGTGTAACCGACAAAGGTTGTTCTGGTCGCCCATCAACATTGTGCACCCAAGAGCACATTGACAGGGTGGATGCCTTAATTAGAGAAGACCAAGGGATAATGGTTTCTCAGTTGGCTGCAAATTTGGATATCAGCTATGGAACTGCATTTGCCATAATGCATGATGACTTGGGATACAGGCAAGTCTGCGCACGATGGGTTCCCAAACAGCTTACTGATCTACACAAGCAAAAGTGTGTGGAGGTTGTGACCCAGTTCCTGAGACAGTATGAAAAAGATCTGAGTATTCTGGAGAGAACTGTCACCAGAGATAAGACATAGGTGCATCACTATGAGCCGGACAGCAAAAGACAAAGCATGATGAAGTAAAGGAAGCAGTGGTCATCTGGCATCAGGAGCAGCTGAATAATCTCTCCACAAGAATGCTGAAGCTAGTTGAATGATACAACAAATGCATCTATGGGGACTATGTAGAAAAGTGATATATTCAGTTGCTCACAGTTACTTCTATTAAAGCTGTTAAATGTATTTTGCCTTTTATGATTTACCCTCGTATATAAAGAGCAAATAACCTGAATTGTTAAAAATGAGCAGGTTGTGAATAGAAATAATAAAAGGAATTGTAGGGCAATTAGCATGAATGCTCTTTTCCTTTAAAAACTGTTCTTGTATAACAATTTATAAATTGGTTTAAGTCCATTCCTACTACCACTCCTGGGCAAAGCCAATAGGTTGTCCAATAAGAGATTTGGCGGTTCCTGAATTGCTGTACCATCTCTTCCCTGCGTCTATTATTACGTCCCATTCCTTGGGAATGCACCTGGGCCAGGAGCAGCTGTGTGGCAAGAGTGGACCCTCCCTTTCTTCAGTATTTCACTGAGGCTGATTCACCCCTGGTCTCACACACCTCTTTGGCCAACCCTGTTTCCAGAACCAAGTCCAGATTTCAAACAAAGTGATAAAGATTATCCAAGCGATTTAACCAGTCAAAGTTAGGACAACCTTTGGTCAGCAATCCAGCTAACAGTTTGAATATCATTACTAACCAGATACCTGTAACACGTTCTCAGCTCATTGGGGAGAACGGGATAGAAAACGAATTAAATAAATATCCTTGGGTTCATCCAAGTTCTGTCCATGGACCTCTGTCAGCTGGTACCTGTCCCATACAAAATCTAGGGCTCTATCATCTTCTGCTACTTAGAATGTTGGACCTTGAATGGAGAAAACCACTGAAGTTCTGTGCAGTACAAAGCATGACTCAGCTCAGGGAGCAGAAGAGGTGAGACTTGGAATAGTTGATAATGAACTCTAATAGCTCTAACACCTGAACAGTTCTGCACATAGATTCTTGTGCTCCTTCCTTTGATGTACTCTTGACCAGATAATCGTCTAGGTAGAGAAATACATGCACCCTCAGTCTATGTAGTGATGCTGCAAATACAGAGAAGACTGTGGGAACTGATGCAAGACCAAACTGCAAAATGTGGAAGTGGGAATGATGTTTCCCTATTCAAAATCTAAGATACTTCCTGTGACTAGGATTTATCTGTATGTGGGTGTAAGCATTCTTCAAATCTAAAAAACATAGCCAATCCTGTTCCTCAGTCAGGGGAAACAGGTTGCCCAGGGAAACCATCGTGCATTGCCATAAATTTTTATTTATTTATTTATGTAATTATTTTAATTATTTGTTACAACAATAACAAATACTTATGAACATTCACAGAAGATCTGTATAGATAAAATGCAGTAAAACATATAAGGAAATCAATCAGCTATGATCTAGTCCACATTATATTGGTCACCAGCTTTTTAACAAAAAAAATATAAACCAATTTATTTATATTTTACCATCTTGAAAGGCATAATTGTGGCTTATTTTCTATATAATTTCAACATCCTCCTAAACTGAAAAATCACCAATTAGAAATTAAACTTTCAACAAAGGTTTTCCTTTAATAAATCCTTCCATACCATCCAGCTATCGCCCAATTGCAAATATCCCTCTCCTAACCAAGATGCTAGAGTCCATCATTTCTTCCCAACTCTCATCATACTTAGAGAGATTCTCTATTCTTTTACCCTATCAATATGGCTTTCGTCCTAACTTCAGCACCGAATCCCTACTGTCTTCCCTGATTTCAAGGGTTCAACAACTTCACTCTCGAAACAAGTTCGCCGTCCTCCTACAATTTGACCTTTCCACTGCTTTCGACGTTGTTCACCATGATATTCTTGTTTACCAACTCTCTGAGATAGGTATCAACTCCACAGTCCTAGGTTGGTTCTCTAAATTCCTCCGCTCTCGTTCTTACATTGTTAACATGAATGGCACCTCATCCTCCCCCTGGAAACCGAATTGTGGAGTCCCGCAAGGCTCTCCACTATCCCCTATCCTTTTCAACATCTATATGTCCTCCCTAAAACTCCTCCACCTATCCCCCCTTGAAACAATTTACACTTATGCAGACGACATCCTTGTCCTCCTTGAGACCAATTCGAACCTCACCAACCTGTCTAAGAACATATCCTCTTGTATAATGAACCTACAATCCTGGGCCCACACTGTGCAAATGAAATTGAATGAGTCCAAAACAAGACTTCTTTGGCTCGGTCCAAAACTAGATCACCTACCCACCTCCATCCCACTACCCTCTGGCTCCTCTCTGCAGCTTGAGTTCTTGAGCAAGGTCTTGGGCATCATCATTGATTCCACATTGTCATTCAATGACCACCTCCAATCCTTGGTAAAAAAAATGCTTTTTCAGCCTTCACATGCTGAGGAAAGTTAGATCCTGCTTCCATCAAAAACATTTTACCCTTCTTGTCCAATCCATCATCCTCTCCCGATTGGACTATTGCAACTCTATCTACTTAAGCCTAACTAAGAAAAACCTCCACAGACTCCAACGGATTCAGAATGCCGCGGCCAAGCTCATCTTCGCTAAAAGTAAATTTGACCATGTCTCCCCGCTCCTGGCCAAGCTCCACTGGCTTCTGATAATCACAAGGGTCCACTATAAATGTGCCTGTTTAGCTTTCAAAATCCTATATGGTATCCTCCCTCCCTTTATCCCTCTTTCTTGGAATTCTTCAAACCCTAATACCACCAGATCCTCTCACAAATTAAAACTATCCTTCCCCTCGCTAAAAGGCATTTCCCACACAGGAAAGTTAGGGACCTCCCTCCACTTCAAAATCACTGAGCTTTGGAACAACCTTACCTCCCCTCTTCGGAACTTGAGCTCTCTACAAGTTTTCCGCAAACATCTGAAAACCTGGCTTTTCTCAGAAAATGTAAGTCTCCCTCCAACTTAGGAATCAAGGAAACTCTTATATCTTGGCATCCCAAGTCCTCAAAATTTTCTTCACACTTCTACCTCTAACCCTCTGTTGTAGTTCCTTCCTATTTCTCCTACTGTAAACCGCGTCGAGCTCTACGAAAGTGGAGATGATGCGGTATACAAACCTAAGGATTAGATTAGATTAGATTAGCTGGACTGGATCAAAATAGACATATGAGATAAGGCATTTACATGGAAATTTTAAAAAGAAGGTAGCCCCAACTGCCAAAACCTTAGGCTTTAGCTGGCCATAAATTTGTTCAAGGCCATTAGGTCTAGGACGGAATGGTATCCCCTTTTTCTTTGTGGGAAGGGAGGAAGAGATTCTTAGCCAGTGGAGAGAGGGAAAGAGAGATGCAAAACTATGGGGGCCAAGGAGAATTCAGGGTGCAAGTGAGAGGGGGTGGGATTTAGAGGGAGACAGAACTGCAGTTGGAGTGAGAGAGGGTGGAACCTTACAGAGGAAAAGGCAGGAAGGCATCTCAAGCCTCAGGATAGGAGAATTCTACACAAAACACTACAAATAAACTTTACAGAATTTTGAAATATTGTGCTCAGAATTTTCAAAATGTTTGTGTAAAATTCCACCAGGTGTATCAGTTGTACACCACATGCCCTCTACCCACACCCATTAATTTCAAATCACTATCATATCCTATGCAATGCTAGGTCACCAGGTTGTTAGAAATAAGACCCTCCTATGACAAATAAGATGATAAGACTGGAATACTCTCTTCAATTCCTTTCTCTTCTCTTACCTTTTGATTCTTGAGGCTCTTCAGCACACCGGGTTCAAGAAAAAAAGAAAGAAATTAAGTTTTGGTTAGTATGGGAAGTTTTTATTATTAGTCCCTTATAATGCCATAATACCTTCCAAACCCCTTACCTATCCACCCCTGCAATGCCAGGTCACCTTGGTATCCCACTTCCTACAATGATAAGATGCTATCCCATCCTCTCTGCCTGCAACTCTAGGTCACCCTCCCACCTTCCTTTCCAGTATCTGATCATTTCCTTCTTGTACCTATAATGTCAGGATACAATTCTATCCCTCTGCCTGCAATTCTAGGCCACCTTTTACCAATAATGCTAGGCTGCTATTCTTCTTTTCCTATTTTTCACTCTGCATTTTAGATCACTTTTCTATCAAGCCAGAACATATTGCCATCTCTTCCATTACAAGGGCAGACCATCTACCCAGCTTTTTTTTCCTGCAACACCAGACCATCATTCCATGCTGTCTCCCAGGTCACTTTCCCTCATTTCGACATGGCTGTACTTAATCACCTCCCAATTTCTTTCATATTGTAAAGAATTTAGGAAAGTGTATAAATGATTTCTCCTTGTAACCAGAAAAGACAAAAACAAAAACCCAGGATCTTTTAGTATGAAGGGCTTGTCTAGATTTTAGGCAGTATCCCTAACTGGGCTTTGTCCCTATATCTGAACCTAGTGCCTTTTAATCCTTTCTATGCCTAACCCCTTGATTTAATCAGTAGCTTCTCTGAAAATAAGGAGAATCCTGTTCTTATACCTCTAAACAGAGAAGTACTTATTGGAAGTTTGTGTTGTAATGGGAGTTCCTTATCCTCCTGCCTAACCAGTCGATACAAGTGGGTTGTTCCCCTATCCAGTAACTGGAGGTAGAGAACACTGACTTTTAGTGATGCCATCCCTTATATAAGGATTAGTGGACATTGACAGTATCCTCTGCCTCCAGCATTTGGTTGCATTCTTGATTGATGCAGTTGAAGGTGGTGATTAGGGCCCTTGGAATGCAGGTCACAACCTATGTCTTTTACAGGAACCAGAATCTGGAAAAGGGCTTTCAGGTTTGGTCCATAGATCTTTTGTTGACTGAGCTGAGGGAGAGAGCTGGTGCCAGGTCCAGTCTGTTGACCTCTTCTAGTTGGCTAGTTGTCCAGATGGTGTGATATAGCAGAATTAGAAAAGGTTCAAAAGAGTGATCAAACTGATAAAGGAGATAGAACTCCTCTCATATTGGGAAAGGCTAAAGAGGTTAGGGCTCTTCAGATTGGAAATTATATGAAGTAAGGAATAATGGGAAACTTCCCAAACATATAAACTGCTCTTCTCGAACATAATATCCCTTGAACAAGCCCAAGCCCTCCTGCCCCGCGGCACCCCCGAACTCCCGACACGATCAGGGCAGGAGGGAGCCCAAGCCTTCCTGCCCTGCCAAACCTCCCTACCCCCACCCCTCACTAAAATATGGGCAGGAGGGATCCCAGGCCCTCCTGCCCTCGACGCAACCCCTCCACGACCTGCCCCGATCATGTCGGGGGTTCGGGGCTGCCGCGGGGCAGGAGGGCTTGGGCTTGTTCAAGGGATATTATGTTCAAGAAGAGCAGTTTATATGTTTGAGAAGTTTCCCATTATTCCTTACTTCATATAATTTAGATGGAGCTCTTGTATGCTTATGCATGCATGTGGCAGTAGAGCTCCCAGTGAAGTAGGAGGGACACAGAAAAAGTCTGGCGTGAATTCCTTCTGCATATGGTTCACAGCCATGGGGAGATAATCCACTTGTCCAGAATGACACACCTATCTACTAGAAAAGATATTATCAAGGTAAGGACATAATCTCTTTATACAGGATGCCTTGGGGACTTCATATCACCACCGCGAGAATGAGAATGTCCCAGATTCTTCATAGTCAATTATAGTATGAATGTTTTATGAGGAACAGTAAACTCAGACTTTGAATGTTTCTATTGGTCATTTTCAATACATGGAATATAGTTTGTATATTTTTATTAGCGTCGGTAATTTTTGTGCGTCTTCAATAAAACATCTAAACTCGGACTAAAACATCCTAACGAAATTGCCCCTCCACATCTAGCACACATTCTATATCCAATTCTCTGGTCACCTAATCAAAGAAATTAATCAGATTCATTTGGCATAATTTCTCTTTGGTGTAATCTAGTTCAGTGTTCTTCAACTGCCAGTCTGTGGACCGGTGCCAGTCCGCAGTAATTTTCTGCTGGTCCACAGGGCCAGCATATCCATCGGGCAGAAGAGAGTGTTCTTCAGCCGCCGGTCCACAGTGCGATTAACGCGGCGTCTTCGGACCAGCTCCGAGTGCTGCAGTGCACAAAGCCATGGGAAAAGGCTCCATGCGTTGTGCATCTGAACCAGAAACCTTCTCTCTGATGTCGCAACGTCAGAGGGAATGCTTCCAGATGAGGCGTGGGATGCGCACGAGGAGCCGCTGCCCACAGCTTTGCAGCACTCAGGGAGCCCAAAGATGCCGAATTGATCGCACCGTGGACCGACCCGAAGACAACCGGGGGCAGGCCAGAAGGCAAGGCACAGCATGGAGGAAGAGAGACAACAATAGTAGGGGGAATGCTTTAATTTTTTTATATAGTGATTGATTTACATCTGCTGTCTGTTCAGGAAGAAATGCATTTATTTCTTTTCCTCTGGGGTTGTACTGCTTGCAGAGTCTTGCATCTTAGGGTTTGTTTGTAAATATTAGTACTTTTAGTTTTTGATCCTGCATTTGCATGGGGTTATTTGTTTTCTGGTAGGAATGAATGTTGAAAAGTATGCAGTATGCTTTGTGTATTTTAATTGTGTGCTTAACCATTATGTGTTGTTAATACGATTATATTGTGTGTGTTTATATATGAAAAATGAATGGAAAAAATAGTGTTACAATTAGTACTATTATAGGGCGGGGTCTGGGGAGGAGATTTGGCAGAGATCGGCGGGGTCTGGCCCACGACTTAGCCCAGTGTTCTTCAACTGCCGGTCCATGGGATTGGTGCCGGTCCACAAAATAATTATTTTATTTCCGCTGGTCCATAGGTGTCAAAAGGTTGAAGAACACTGACCTAGTTGTCTCAGATCTTGTAACCCATTAAATTCCAGGTAGTTTACTATTCTTTCCGTCAGCAGAGCTTCCATTATTGTTCCAGATACTGATGTGAAGCTTACGTTTTTGCGTCATTACATCATTTTTGACGTCATCATGGATGTTAATGTGTGCTGTTCTCACGGGTTCTCCTAGGCGTTATTAAACTCCTGAGACGCCATTATTATCTCTAATCTATTCCTTAGCGATTGTCTGATTTTTACATGCTTTGGAAGCTATAAGAAGCAATGGAGCACGACAACCTTCATATGAATTTTTTTGAGCACTTTTTGCACCCGCACTTTATATTCAACTATTCATCATATATTGTGATGGTTCTTGGGAGTCTATTAATTTTATTTTTCTTATATTTTTTCCTTTTTTTTTATTTTTCATTTTTTCCTTTCTCCCCTGGTGTGATTTATTTGGGATTTTGATTAGATTGATATCAAATAGGGCTAAATGATGTATGGGGCAGTTCTCATTTAGAATTATGTCTGGTGCTGGTCATCCATTAGTTACTACCCGAGCCCATAATCCCTCGCTTGTATGCCAAGGGCTCATACTGATGTCCTTCATTATTTAAAGAACTTCTGTAATTGTTTTGTACTTTTTCTCAGTTCAAACATTTCCTCCGAGGGATTAAGAGTGTCAGCCAATTATAGAATGGATTCTAGATTGGACATTATTGGCTACTACATTGTCTATAGGGTTGTATATTTTTTTGCTTGTTATGATATACTTAACACATAATTGACTTTGGATTGGATCATCATTTTAATAGTTGCTAGTTGCCCTCCCCCCAGGTGATTTTCAATGGTGACCATCTGTGTGTTAAATCTTTTATCAAAGATAATAGGTAATCAGTGTTTAATTGCTCTGTTTCCTCCAGCGTTGGACCTATGAGAAGACCTAGATATTTCAATTTGCAAGAGTTCCAAATAAAACCAAAGGATTCAATGGTTTGCTTATCTTTGATGCAATTCAGAGACATTATTTCAGATTTGGTCATGTTTAATTTATATCCAGAAACCTGTGCATACTGTTCAATAACATGGATGACACGAGGGACAGATTCAGGTGTTACACAAAGCATGACATTGTCTGCATATGCAGAGAGCTTGAGTTCACCATCAGTGTATTTGAAGCCATGGATATCCATATCCATCCTGTTGGCCGCTAATAACCATTCCAACGCTATGTTAAAAAGTAGCGGAGAAAGTGGGCATCCTTGGAGAGTACCCCTGGTGGGTTTGAAGGGATCAGAAAGGTGACCATTGATGGAGGTTCTTGTTTGAGGGTCAAAGTATAATACAGATATCATATTAATAAATTGTGGAAGTATAGCACAGTTACTTACCGTAACAGGTGTTATCCAGGGACAGCAGGCATATATTCTCACATGTGGGTGACGTCATCTACGGAGCCCCGATGCGGAAGCATTTTCAAGCAAACTTGATTGAAGATTTAAGTTTGCTCTGCTGCTCCACGCATGCATGCCTTCCTGCTCCATTAGGGGGTGCATCCCCTCGTGGTCTCCAGTTCACTTAATTAGCAAAGAAGCCAACCTCGGGGAGGTGGGCGGGTTGTGAGAATATATGCCTGCTGTCCCTGGATAACACCTGTTACGGTAAGTAACTGTGCTTTATCCCAGGACAAGCAGGCATGATATTCTCACATGTGGGTGACCTCCAAGCTGACTGAAAAGGGATGGAGGGAAGTTGGCAATTTAAACAAATAGATTTCGTAAAACCGATTGGCCGAACCGGCCATCGCTCCTGGACAGAGAGTCCAGACAGTAGTGGGAGGTGAAGGTATGAACCGAAGACCACGTGGCAGTCTTGCAGATTTCCTCAATAGGTGTGGACCTGAGGAACGCTACGGAGGCTGCCATCGCTCGGACCTTGTGTCCTGTTACTCGACCATGCAGCGTGAGACCAGCCTGAGCGTAGCAGAAGGAGATGCAGTCGGCCAACCAGTTGGACAAGGTGCGCTTGGAGACTGGGTGACCTAACCGGTTTGAGTCGAAGGACAAAAACAATTGTGGGACTTTCCGGTGTGACTGAGTACGTTGGAGGTAAAAGGCCAACGCTCTCTTACAGTCAAGAATATGGAGCGCCACCTCTCCGGGGTGAGAGTGGGGCTTGGGAAAAAACACAGGTAAGACAATGGACTGATTGAGGTGAAAATCAGACACTACTTTAGGCAAGAACTTTGGATGGGTGTGGAGTACCGCCTTGTCGTGATGGAATACCGTGAAGGGTGGGTCCGCTACCAGAGCCTGTAACTCACTAACCCGCCGAGCGGACGTGAGCGCAAGCAGGAAAATTACCTTCCAAGTTAGGAATTTTGGATGGCAAATGGAGGTTTCATTAGTTGAGCCAGAACCACGTTGAGGTCCCAAACCTCCGGAGGGGGTTTGAGAGGAGGGTGGACATTCAGAAGACCCTTCATGAAGCGAGAGACTAAGGGATGGAGCGAGAGGGCTTTCCCTTCCAGGGGCTGATGAAAGGCCGCAATCGCACTGAGGTGTACTCGAATGGAGTTGGTCTTTAGGCCGGAATGAGATAGTTGAAGTAAATAGTCAAGGACCAGAGGGACAGGGACCGACACCGGGTCCTGGCTGTGGGAGGAGCACCAGGTTGAGAATCTGGTCCACTTTTGGGAGTAGCAGGTTCTCGTCGAGGTCTTTCTAGAGGCCTCCAATATCTCCTTGACTGATTGAGACACGGGGAGAGCAGTCAGGGGGAGAGAAACCAAGCATTCAGATGAAGAGATTGAAGATTGGGATGTAACAGCGAACCCTGACCCTGTGATAGTAGAGAGGGAAACAGAGGCAGAGGCAGTGGATCTCTGACACTGAGTTGAAGTAGAAGGGAAAACCAAGGCTGGCGTGGCCAGCGAGGAGCAATCAGGATCAGGGTGGTTTGTACTGTTTTCAGGTGGACAAGCGTCCGCAGTATCAGAGGAAATGGCGGGAATGCGTATAGGAACCTTCCCTCCCAGTCGAGGAGGAAGGCGTCGGCCTCGAGCCGGTCCGGGGAGTACATCCGGGAGCAGAAGAGAGGCAGCTTGTGGTTGTGGGGGGATGCAAATAGATCTATTTGAGGCGTTCCCCAGTTTTCGAACACTTGTCGTAGGATCTGAGAGTGCAGTGGCCACTCGTGTGGCTGGAGGAGGCGGCTGAGTCTGTCAGCCAGACAGTTTTGTTCTCCTTGTATGTACACCGCTCGAAGGAAGGTGTTGTTGGAGATTGCCCATTTCCAGAGGCGCAGGGCTTCCCGGCAAAGGGACCAAGACCCTGTTCCCCTTGTTTGTTTACGTAGTACATTGCTACCTGGTTGTCGGTTCGGATGAGAACCACTCGGTCGTGGAGCAGATGTTGAAAAGCTACAGCTGCGAGATAGATGGCCCGAAGCTCTAGCACGTTGATGAGGCAGCGACGGTCTTCTGCTGACCACATCCCTTGAGTGCGTAGGCCGTCCAGATGGGCTCCCCAAGCATACTCCGACGAGTCCGTGGTGAGTATCTTGCTGTGGGGTGGGGTGAGGAAGAGCAAACCTTTGGAAAGATTTGAAGAGTCGTCCCACCAGCGGAGCGATCGTTGCAAAGAAGGCGTCACTGTCACGGGGCGGTCGATCGGGTCTTGACGCCATTGAGAGGCCAGGGTCCATTGAGGAATTCTCAGATGGAGGCGGGCGAAGGGTGTGACGTGGACGGTGGAGGCCATGTGGCCCAGAAGAGTCATCATCTGCCGAGCTGATACCGAGGTCAGCAGGGAAAACCTTCGACTCAGGCTTACTAACGCCTCTAGATGCGGAGGGGGGAGGAAGGAACGGAGGCGAACAGTGTCCAGCGTGGCCCCGATGAACTGTAGGGACTGGGAGGGGCGTAGTTGGGATTTTGAGAAGTTTATCTCGAACCCCAGACTTTGTAGGTAGGTAATAGTCTGTTGGGTCGCTGAGATAACCGCTTCCCTGGACGGGGCTTTGATCAGCCAGTCGTCCAGGTAGGGGAATACCTGGAGGCCCTGGGAGCGTAAGGTTGCTGCGACCACCACAAGGCACTTGGTGAAGACCCGAGGTGACGATGCTAGGCCGAAGGGAAGGACACGGTATTGTAGGTGCCAGTACCCTACCTGAAAACGCAAGAACTTGCGGTGAGCGGGGTGCACTGGGACATGTGTGTACGCCTCCTTCAGATCGAGGGAGCAGAGCCAGTCGCCCTCGTCGATCAGGGGGTAGAGGGTCGGTAGGGAGAGCATCCGAAATTTTTCTCGTATCAGAAATTTGTTGAGGCGTCTCAAGTCTAGTATTGGGCATAAGCCTCCCGTTTTTTTCGGTACCAGGAAGTAACGGGAGTAGAAGCCTTTCCCCCGTTGGTCGGGGGGAACCTCCTCCACTGCTCTCAGGCGAAGCAGGTCTCGAGCTTCGGAGAGGAGTAGGGGTAGCTGCGTCCGGTTGGGAGGGCAATTCCTTGGGGGGTTTTCCGGAGGAATGGTCCGAAAGTTGAGAGTATCTTGATGAGATCACGCCAAGGACCCATGCGTCCGACGTGACTTGTTCCCAGCGAGGGTAAAAGGCTTTGAGGCGACCCCCGATGGGAAGGAGGCTTGGGACTATGGCGAAGGGGGCCCGCCCCCTTCCGCGTATCCCGTCAAAAGGACGGGGATGGTTTGGTAGTCGCAGGTGGTTGGGACTTGGGCATGGCCCGTTGGTGGGCTTGCGGACGCCTGGGTGGAGGCCGCGAGAAGGCAGGAGTGGATTTTTGTGGGTAGCGGCGCGGAGGGGCCCTATATGGCCTGGACGCGGGTGGTTTGGGCTTTTGTCGGACGAGGGAGGCAAACGAGCGTTCGTGTTCGGAGAGGCGTTTTGTAGCCACCTCGATAGTGTCATCGAACAGTTCTTTTCCCACGCAGGGGAGGTCAGCCAACCGGTCCTGTAAGTTGGGGTCCATGTCGACCAGGCGTAGCCAAGCTAGTCGGCGCATGGCGATAGCAAAAGCTGCCTCTCTGGAGGAGAGTTCGAAGCCATCGTAGGCCGCGTGGAATAGATGGAGGCGTAGGTTGGAGAGGGATTCCAAAAGTAGGCTAAAGGCTCCTTGGCGGGAGGCCGGTAGGTCAGTCTCAAAGGCTCTCAGTAGTCCAATGAGGTGTTTGAGGTAGGATGTGAAGGTGAAAGTGTAGCTTTGCACCCTAGAGGCCATCATCGCATTTTGATATAGTCTCCTGCCGAACTTGTCTAGGGTTCGGCCTTCTCGACCTGGGGGGACCGCCGCTGAGACCCGGGAGGGGTGAGCCTTTTTTAAGGAGGATTCTACTAACAGCGACTGGTGGGAGAGCTGTGGTTGTTCAAAACCCGGAAAGGGTACTGTACGGTACTTGGCCTCCATTTTGGAGGGCACGGCTGTGACCATATAGGGGGTCTCCAGGTTCCTGAAGAGAGCCTGTTGGAGTATCGGGTTAGGCGGTAAGCGAAGGGACTCTCTGGGTAGTGATGGCATATCCAGTTCCGCTAGGTACTCTTTAGAGTATCTGGAGTCGGACTGGAGGTCTAAATTCAAAGCATGGCCCATGTCCTGGACAAAGCGTGAGAAGGATGGTCAGGATGTTCCCGAGGCCCCGTGGGGGGTCGGTGAACGAGACCTCCGTCGGGTGGAGAAGGAAGGGGAGGCTTCCCTCGAGTAGCGAGGTTCCTGCTCCGATCCAAGCTCCGAGACCGGGGAAGTACTGTGAAAGCGTTCCGGGGTCGTGGATCTCCGACGTCTCGAGGAGCCCCTCGGAGACGATGCCGGGATTCGGGGTACCGATCGATGTCGAATCGGTGACCTCGACCCGGACTCCCTTGGTGAAAGCCCGAAACCTCGGATCGGAGCCCCGGTCCGAGGGGGAGTTCGGAGGATGCGTGGGTTGGAGAGTGATAACTCTGCCACCTTTAGCGGTCCTGTACGAGGTGTAGGTGAACGGCCTCGTAGAGTGGGGGAACCCCGGGCCTTCTTAGAGGTACGGCGGTTCGAGGTTTCTGTTGGTTTAGCCCGACGTTTTGCCCTGTGGCGGTCTGTGAAGGGAGAGCGCCTCGGGTGCCTCGGCGAGGAGTCCGAGGAGGATGAGATGCGGCGAAGTTTGTGCACTTTTCCCCGAGGTGGCTCGACGCGAGGCTCAGGCAAGTCTGGCACATGCGGGGTCGAGGTTGAGGCAGAGGCCGGTTGTAGATGGGCCATTGCAGCGGACAGCTCTGACGAGATCATTGCTCGGAGTAAGTCCTGGAAGACGGGCATGGACAGCATCGAAGGCATGTCCCCTGCCTCGGTGCACTCCACCGGGGGCGACCTCGTATCAGAGTATTCCCGTGTGGTGGAGGCACGGCCCGAAGGCTTGGAGGGCTTCGTCGGGGCTGTAAGCATGGGATTTCCGCCATGTGTCGCCGGTGTCCCCGAGGTTGGTTTCTTCGCTGGTACAGAACCTGAAGAGGGGACTTACCTGGAGCCGAGGCTTTCTGTTGTCCCGAGGACTTCGGAGTCGAGTCTCGAGGCGATGCCGAGGTATTCGGGGCCGAGGTCAAGGCCGGGGCCGAGGCCGGGGCCGACCTCGAGGCCGAGGTAGAAGGTTGGTCTGGGGCGAAAAGATCCGCCATGCGGGCTTTCCTTCGACGGAGGGCCCGGTTCTGGAAAGTAGCGCACTGGGGACAGGAGTCGGTTGGATGAGCGGCCCCCAGGCAGAGGATGCACCGGCGATGCGGGTCTGTGATGGAAAGAAGCCGCTCGCACCGGGTGCACTTTTTAAAGCCGGTCAAAGGCCGGGACATAGAATCGAAAGTGGCCGCGGCTCGAGTAGCCACGCGGCCACGGGGACCCGGAAGCCTCCAGGTCGGTCAAACGAAGCAGGAATCAAGTTGAAGAAGAAAAAATTTCGCGCACAGCGACTTAAACGATGAAAAAACAAGAAAAATCGCGGTGCTAGAAGGCAGTTGGGGCAGAGCCTGAAAAAACACGACTTCTAGGCTCAGCAGAAAATTTTGAACTGGAGACCACGAGGGGATGCACCCCCTAGTGGAGCAGGAAGGCACGCATGCGTGGAGCAGCAGAGCAAACTTAAATCTTCAATCAAGTTTGTTTGAAAATGCTTCCGCATCGGGGCTCCGTAGATGACGTCACCCACATGTGAGAATATCATGCCTGCTTGTCCTGGGATAAACCAAATTTGCGGAGAGTAGCATATATAAAAGTCCATTCTACTCTATCAAACACCTTTTCAGCCTATGAGTGCTAGTTTTTGAGCAGAAGATTGGCTGGCCGCAATAATATTCAAAACAGTATGTATGGGTGTTATTAAAAGAGTGTCTGCCATTGATAAATCCAACTTGATCCGTTGAAATCAGGTGTGGAATAACTCGTTGTAGTCTAGTCGCAAGTATCTTGGCAAAGATCTTGGCATCTACATTAATCATAGAAAGTGGCCTGTAATTAATGACGTGTTGAGGATCTTTTCCCGGTGTAGGGATTACATTACATTACATTACATTAGGGATTTCTATTCCGCCATTACCTTGCAGTTCAAGGCGGATTATAAAAGAATTATCCAAGATGTATTACAACAAGAACTTAGAAAAAAAAATAAAAAATTGGTCATTTTCAAAAGAGTAAGAAATGGGTAAGGTTATTTGTTTGGGGTAGTTGGCTTTAGTGAGAGGTGGAGTTTGAGACTTGCGATATTATTTAGTTTTTCAGAGTTTTCTTGAAGAGTATGGTCTTTATTTCTTTTCTAAAAGTCTTGTAGTCGAGGGATGCCGCCAGTAGATTGGTGATTTGGTTGTCTAGTTTGGCTGCTTGAGTGGCCGGGAGGCCATCATATAGTTTTTTCCGTTTGACCTCCTTAATTGGGGGGATGAGAATGGGGTGTGAGTTTTCCTATGTCTGGTTGCGGTGTTGTGGATGAGGCGGTTATTCAGGTAGTTTGGACTGTCTCCATATAAAGTCTTAAATAGTAGGCAGTAGAATTTAAATTGTATTCTTGCTGGGATCGGAAGCCAGTGCGATTGGAGATATGCTTTTGTAATGTGATCATGTTTCTTTAATGAGTAGATGAGTCTTAGTGCTGTGTTTTGGATAGTTTGTAGTTGTTTTGTTATGGTTGTAGGGCATGGGAGGTAGAGGATATTACAGTAGTCAGGTAGGCCTAGTATTAAGGACTGAACTATGAGCTGGAATTGAGTTTTCTCAAAGAATTTCCGAACTTGTCTTAAGTTTCTCATGACTAAGAATGACTTTTGTATTGTTTTATTGATTTGCGGTTGCATGGTGTAGCATCTGTCGATAGTTATTCCTAGCAGTTTTAGGATGGTTTGTATGGGGTAGTTGATTGCGTTGATTTCAATGTTGGTTATGGTTGGTATTTTGTTGTTTTCTAGGAGGATGAATTTCGTTTTATCTGGGTTCAATTTCAGTTTGTGATCTTTCATCCAGGTTGCTATTGATTTTAGTGTTTGGTATATTGTGTTCATCATGGAGAGTTCAGGTTGATCGAAGGGTATGAGAATGGTAATGTCATCGGCATAGCTGTAGGAGGTTATGCCTTGTTTGTCCAGGTGAGAGCTGAGGGAGGCTGTATAGAGACTGAAGAGAGTCGGGGATAGAGGGGATCCTTGGGGATGATGACGAAAGTTGCTTCTGTGACAGTTCCAGAGGATGAGCCTTACGAGATCAGGTGTGCAAAAAATTGTTGCATGTGTGGGGCTAGTATGTTTTTAAAAGCCTGATAAAATTCATCCGTAAACCCATCAGGGCCCGGTGATGTATTCTTAGCCATATCAGCAGTTGTATTCATGATCTCAATTAGTGTGATGGGAGTAATTAGTTTTTCGCAGTCTGAAGTGGGTGAAGAGGGCATGTCAACTCCATCTAGAAAAGTGTGCAAGGCTTCTGTGTCATCAAGTTCAGAGGAATACAATTCTTCATAATATGCTTTAAATTCTTGTAGAATATCAGATGTTGTAGATAACGTTGTCCCCGATAGGAGAAATTAGATTAGTGATTGATTTCTTTTTGCTTTTCTTCTTTAAATAGGTTGCAAGAAGATGGCCGGATTTGTTGTTATCAGAGTAGTAGTTTGCCTCCGTTATAAAGACTGAGTGAGCTGCTGCTTTACGTAAAATGGAATTATGTTTAAAGCAAAGTTTTTGGAGATCTAGAAGAATGTTAACGTTCTGAATGTCCTTTTAGTGCTCAAGCTCCTTGGATTTGATGTCTTGCTCCAGAGCACTGTTTTCAGCAGCCTGAGTCTTCCTAAGTTTGGAACTAAATGACACCTCGGATATACGCCTTGATGGCATCCCATGTCGTGATCCAGGTGGTGTCCTCTGGGTTATTGAACAGGAAGAAGTCATTAATGGTAATGTGTACCTTAAATTCAGCTTCATGAAGAAGGCTGGAATTAAATCTCCATTGCTTAGGGGCAGACACTTTAGTAATGTTGTTTAGAGTTAGAGTGATGGCAGCATGATCCGAAATCGAAATTTCTTCAGTGGTGGCATCCTTTATGGATGAATGGAGAGAATGACTGATGAAGAACATATCTATTCGTGAGTATGTGAGTGTGGCAGGGAGTAAAAAGTGAATTCTTTTCTAGACAGATGGAGGAACCTCCAGACATAAAGCAGATCCAAGTGTGTCATTATGTCTATAAGGGTAGACCAGGCCTTAGGTTTCTTGTAGGTTGCTCTCGATACTCTGTCTACAATGGGGGTCAGAATCATATTATAATCCCCGGCTACAACATGATGCGTGACATCAACTGTTATTAGGTTGTCAGCAATTTCTTCAAAGAATTCTGGTGAGTCTGTTGTAGGAGCATAGATATTGGTTAATGCCATTGTAGAATTATTTATGTTCAGGATAATTTGTAAAGCAAAAAAAAATTGGCAGTATCCTGTATGCAACTCTCCAGATGATTCACTGGCTGTAAATAAGTAAGTAATAACAATAATAAATGAGACACCTCAGTACGGGCCTAAATTGAAACATTGATGGCTTTCCTGGCCCTGGGCAGAAAACTCAAAGGTTTTTGTTTTTTTTCCCAATAGTTTTTATTGAAGATTTTATAAACAAACAAAACATTGCATTAAGAAAAAATAACACGCATGAATATCAACAACTTGCAGGAATAATAAGCAGGTGAAAAAGTGCATGGCATGTTGCATAACAAAATATCATATATGACATATTGCAGAATAAAAGAAACATATGAAAAACCAGGCTCATTGGTATACACTATCATCATAAGACAATATTTTAGACCATACCTTGTGAAAAGATGAAAAAGTGTCATCCTTTCCGCTACTGCCTTTTCGTATTTAGCATAAAGACAGACAGTATTCCACCATTCATTATAGTTCAGGGAGGAAAAGTCTTTCCAGTGGGACGATATAGTTTTAAAAGCAATCAATAATAAGGCCTTAAGCAATCGTGCACTGTATTTATTCAATATTGTACTTGTTGTTATTCCCCCGAACATTATCATAGAGTAGGAGAGGCTGTCTGCAATAGGGAGTATGTTACCGATTGTGTTCCAAATTTCCGACCAATAATGTTGAAGGAGTTTACAACGGAACAGCATATTCATTACAAGACCAACATATATTGGAAGTAGATGAAGAGACCTTAGAAAGCTTGTATGGAGTCCAATAAGCTCTATGATAAAGAAACAAAGTCAATTGTTTAGTTGCCGCGGTTTGTGGTGAGCTAGAAGAGCTGAGCCAAAGTTCCCTCCAGTCAGTCACATTAAGGGCAAAGGACGTGTCTCTGGACCAGATATATAATGCATAAGGAGGTGTATATATCGATTTCTTGAGGAGCTTGTACCAGGCTGAGGCTTTGCCCTTGTTTGAGCTGAATAGCGCACACCATTGAAGAATTGAAGGGGTAGCTGCAGAGAGGGAGACTCTATTCTTAAGGGATTGAAGACAATGGTGTAACTGGTGCCATTGAAAAAATTGGGTAGAGGGGAGATGAAACTTGGCTATAAGTGAAGCAAAGTCTGTTAATTTATTATCCTGTAGTAAATGAGTAAGAGACCAAATACCAGCCTTAATCCATGTTTTCCATTCTATATGCCATAACCCACAGTTAGGGCATATAGAGCCATAGTTGATTCTTCAGCCGGCAGAGCAAAGAGGAAGGGAACCGCCATCTTCCCTCCCTGTCCTGCCGACCCGATCACCAGAGCCTACTTCAGGGCCTTTGGCTCCGCCCCCAAGGATTGCCTACCTCTTCTTCAGCCCTTTGGAAAGGGCGAGCCAAAGGCGCACCGCCGTTCAGCGTGCACCTTTGCGGAAAGCCGCGCAGAACTTAAAAAAAAGAAACTCTGCTCTTCATTTGTTGGACGGTGATCAAAGAAGAGACGTTATTCAGGATTCTACACACTGTACCTCACCGTACTTAACTGTGAGTTGGGTGAGAAACTAAGATAAGGTTTTTGCACTCTGCATTCAACTTTATAGATTGTTAAACGTGTGTTTGATTTGCGTAGTGAGAGCTAACTCCCTTAACATAATCATTACTATCTGGAATTAGTTACTTTTCAAGAACTCAGTAATCTGATTAGTGTCAACTAAATAACTTAGAAATTGAGAGTGATAGGGAAACCAACATAGCTACCACAACAGGAGGATGACACATTAATCTGCAAACATGAATTTCCTATTGATTCTATTGATCTATTTAATAAGCGGTAGCATTAAAGATGTTAATTCACTCTATCCAATCTGCACTCAATCCATGATCCTGATCTATCTATTAGGCTCATAATTAACCAACAGGAAGATAGAGTAAATCACATTAATGTAATCTCAAGTAACGGAAGGCATCAACGTACCCTTAAAAAAAGGACAAGGGAAGTAAAACCTATCAGAACCACTACAACTACCAAACCTATCACATCCGCTTCTGTTCCCTGTGCATATCTTAATACTAGATCTGTTAGGAACAAAGCTTTTTTAATTAAAGATTGGATCATCAGCAAGCAAATAGCCTGTCTTTTTCTAACGGAAACATGGCTATTGTCTGAAAAAGATCCAATAATAAATGATATTCTACCAAACAATTTTAAAATTCACATGCTAAACCGTGATCGAAGAAGAGGGGGAGGATTAGCAATTATTCTTAAGGAAGGATTTGAACTTGAACTATCGGATTCCAAAATGACCAATCAGTTAGAAATATTAGCCTGTAAAATTAGCAATAAGGAACTAGAAAATTCCATTTCCTGCATATTATTTTATGTCCCACCGAAAAGCTGGCTAAAAGCTAGAGAGGACTTTTGCGAATTTGTTCTACAAAATTCAATTACTCCTTTATATAATATTATTGCAGGAGACATAAATCTACATCTAGATGAAGAGGGCAATCCATATGTGAAAGACTTTAAACACTTTCTATCTTTTCTTAATTATAATCTCCCTTTACCTACACAAACACATGAAAAAAGCCATCAGTTAGATGTGGTAGTTATGTCCACAAAGGAGATTTTTAGACCCTTCCATCTCTCTATCTGATGGTACCTGGTGTCACAATATCTGGTCCGATCATTTTACTTATTTCAATTTAACTTGGACTCATTTAAAATCCAAAACACATCCAAAGATAAATAGAGAACATCTCACAAAGGGTCATATCAATCCAGAGGAATATTGGGTCACAATATGAACTACAAGCGGAGATAGGAGAAGGGGTTGATTTTTGGGACCACTGGTTGAAAACTAGCACATCCATTTTAGATAAAATTGCCCTTAAATGAAATAGCAAAAATTGCTCAAATAAATATAACAAATGGTTTGACACTGAACTTCTAAAAATGAAACAATTAGTAAGACGATTGGAAAGAATTTGGAAAAAAACGGGAAACTTGTCAGACCGGAACAACTAGAGATCCAACATAAAAATCTACAAACAACTGATAAAAGAAAAACGTAAAGAGGGGCATAATCGAAAGGGACGTCCAACTCGCAAGTCATCCAAAGCAAAAAACAGCCTAGGACACATTTTCGAAAAATACATCCAAATTTTTTTTACTTTTGAAAATCGTCTTATTAAACGTCCTGCAGATCTGATCGTCCGAGTCGCTAAATCGTCCATCTTTATACCACATTTTCATCTAACTTTTCGTCCAAGTCCAAAACGTCTAGAACAAGCTCTGTTGGACGTGGGAGGGGTCTGCAAAGTGATGGACTGAACACTCAGACATGCCACCTAAATAGTGGGGTACCTTACAGGGCACTGCTGTGAACTTCACAAAAAGGGTGCCATGTCTTCTCCTCACTATAGCTCCCTTATAGGTTATGGTGAGCTCCCCCAAACCACCTCCAGAATCCCCTAGACCCATTTATCTATCACCCCAAAAGCCCTTATGGTTGCAGAAGCCACTTATATGCCAGTGAAAAAGGGTTTGGGGGCTGGTGCACATGTTTAAGTATCAAAGCAGTGATTACAGGGGCTTATGAGCATGGGTCATCCTCTCTATGGGTCCCTAACCCACCCCCAAGATGACTTAAGCTGCCTCTGTGCCGGATGACTAGGCTTTCCTATGCCAGGCGGCCAGGTGATGATGGTCTGGAGGTAGAATTTTAAAGATGTGATTAATGATTTTTATTGGGATTGGGGGGTGGTGATCACTGGGGTAGTGTGTGGGGGTCTGTGTTATGTGTTTTCAGTGCTTATCTAGTGAGTTTAGGTGAGTTTTTGTGACTTAGACCATGGTTTACATGGTCTAAGTCACAACTTCCAAGTTTCGTCTATGCTGGGCTGTATAACTTTCGGTTATACATGCTGTACAACTAAGTCTAAGCCGGCGCACGTCCTGCCCAACTCCCGCCCTCAACACTCCTCCCGAAATGCCCCGTTTAGCTTTGGTCGTTCAGTGGCACTATGAAGGCCTAGGTCGTTTAGAAATACGTCCAAAACCCGTTTTTAGTATCGGCACTTGGATGTTTTTCTCTTTCAATTATGAGCCCCAAAGCTTTTTACTCAGCCAAAATCAACTCATCTAATACTAGCTCAAATGGAATCAGTACAAAAGAGCTGTTCAACTTGGTTATGAATTTATTTGACACCACATGCTGCACTCAACTCATGCATAATATTAAACTACCCTCAGCAAATGATTTAGCACAGCATTTCGATTCAAAAATTAAAAACCTAAGAAATAACTGTTCAACAAACAACATAGAAACATAGAAAGGTGACGGCAGAAAAGGGCCATAGCCCACCAAGTCTGCCCACTCTACTGACCCGCCCTATCAAGTCTGAGTGTCTTACTAGGCCTCTGTAGGGATCCCACGTAGATGTCCCATTTATTCTTAAAGTCAAGCACGCTATTGGCCTTGGCCACCTGCTCCGGAAGTTTATTCCAGTGCCCTACCACTCTTTCCGTGAAGAAATACTTCCTAGTGTCACCCCTAAATTTCCCTCCTCTGAGTTTGAGCGGATGTCCTCTTGTGGCTGAGGGTCCCCTGAGTAGAAAGATGTCATATTCTACCTTGACACGACCCGTGATGTATTTAAGCGTTTCAATCATGTCTCCCCTCTCCCTGCGTTCCTCCAGAGTGTAGAGCTGCAGTTTGTTCAGTCTCTCCTCATACGAGAGACCCTTGAGCCCCGAAATATTCCTAGTGGCCATCCGCTGAACCGACTCGACTCTAAGCACATCTTTGCGGTAATGTGGCCTCCAGAATTGCACACAGTACTCCAGGTGAGGTCTTACCATGGTTTTGTACAGTGGCAATATGACCTCAGGTTTCCTGCTTACGAAACTTCTATTGATACATCCCATCATTTGTCTTGCCTTGGATGATGCTTTTTCCACCTGATTTGCAACCTTCATGTCTGCACTGATGATCACTCCCAAGTCTCGCTCAACTATCGTCCTGGTCAACGTTTCTCCATTTAAAGTGTAGGTTTTGCATGGATTCCTGCTACCGAGGTGCATGACCTTACATTTCTTGGCGTTGAAGCCCAGCTGCCATGTTGAGGACCAGTTCTCCAATGTAAGCAGGTCCTGCGTCATACAATCCTGCAAATCATTTTCCCTTACTATATTGCATATTTTGGCGTCATCAGCGAATAATGTTACTTTACCCTGAAGCCCTCGTGTCAAGTCCCCTATGAATATGTTAAAAAGGAGTGGACCCAGGACTGAGCCCTGTGGGACTCCACTGGTCACTTCCGATGTTTCAGAGAAGGTGCCATTGACCATCACCCTTTGAAGTCTACCACTCAGCCAATCTTGGACCCAAGTAGTTAGCGTCTCACCTATCCCCATTGATTTCATCTTGCTTAAAAGCCTGCGGTGTGGTACACTGTCAAAAGCTTTACTAAAATCCAAGTATACTATGTCTAGAGACTCCCCGGAGTCCAGCTTCGTTGTTACCCAATCAAAGAAGCCGATGAGATTAGATTGACATGACCTACCCCTAGTGAATCCATGTTGATTGGGATCCCTCAGATTCCCATCCTCCAAGATCATGTCTAACTTGCGTTTAAGTAGTGTTTCCATGAGTTTACACACTATCGATGTGAGACTCACCGGTCTGTAATTCGCAGCCTCTGCTCTGCAACCCTTTTTGTGCAGAGGAACGACGTTAGCTGTTTTCCAGTCTAGTGGGACTCTCCCCGTCCTTAGGGAAAGATTGAAGAGTATGGCTAATGGCTCTGCCAGGACTCCGCACAGCTCTCTGAGCACTCTTGGGTGCACTTTGTCTGGTCCCATGGCTTTGTTCACCTTGAGCCTTGCCAGTTCGCTGTAAACGTCAGCCGGTGTGAACTCAAAGTTCTGAAATGGGTCTTCCATGCTTGAATTTGATACCAGCTGAGGTCCGTGTCCAGGTGCCTCGCAGGTAAAGACTGAGCAGAAGTATTCATTCAGTAGTTTGGCTTTGTCAGAGTCTGCTTCTGCGTAATTCCCATCCGGGGTTCTAAGGCGTACTATTCCGCTGGTGTTCTTTTTCCTATCATTAATATACCTGAAGAAGGATTTGTCCCCTTTTTTAATGTTCTTTGCTAGGTTTTCTTCCACTCGTAGTTTGGCCTCCCTAACTGCTGTTTTGACCTCTGCAGACCTGGCCCTGTATTGACTGTTAGCTTCTCCTTTCCCCGTACGTTTGTAAGAAAGAAATGCTCTTTTTTTCTCCTTGATGAGATACGAGATTTCATCCGTGAACCATTGAGGTTTCTTGTTTCTTTGTTGTTTATTTACCGATTTTATGTAACGGATAGTTGCCTCCTGTAGGGTCAGTTTCAGGATTGACCACATAGCTTCCACATTATCAGTTTCCTCCTGAACCTGTAGCGTTTGTTGGACGAAATCTCCCATGCGTGCGAAGTCCGCGCCCCGGAATTTGAGTATCCTCGTTTTTGTTTGTGATTTAGGGAAGCCCTTCCTAAGGTTGAACCATATACGAACATTAAATAACTAACATACAAGGAAATGAAATACCAGTGGACATGACTTGGAGTTCCTTTCAAGATTTAGAATGGAATAATTATATCAAATTATATAACAAGTACTCTAAATCGTACTTTGTTTTGGACCCATGTCCCCCAGAAATTATGAAAGCAGATCCATTAGACTTTAAATTATCTTTGCTGAATTATTTAACCGATAACTTAAAAAATGGAAAATTCCTCACTAATAACGGTCATATCATAATAACCCCAATGCCAAATAATCGTAAAGAATCATCAGCATTAGTAACCAACTACAGACCAGTAGCATCTATCCTATTTATTGTAAAAATCATGGAAGGATTGGTACATGCCAATTGATGGAATACCTTGATCAGTTCTCTCTTCTACATGAAACTCAATCTGGATTCAGACCTTTGTTAGCACTGAGACAGTAATTGTGGCTATCTTGGATAATTTACAGTTCTTGTTTAGTAAGGGCCTTAATGCCCTGGTTATGCAATTTGTTATGAGCTCTGCCTTTGACTTAGTGGACCATGGGAACTGTTACAATGCTTAGATACAATTGGTATCAGAGAAGAAGTGTTAGACTGGTTTCGAGGTTTCCTAATGTCCCTCACCTATCAAGTACGCTTAATTACGATCTCTCTGATACCTGGAGCAATCCATCTGGTGTGCCACAAGGGTCACCATTATCCCCACTGCTTTTCAATGTCTACATGTCATTATTAGGTGCACAACTGACCCAGCTGGGGATAAAATTATTTAGTTATGCAGACGACTTTACGATCTTTATCCCATTCGCTACCTCTCTCTCGGAAGTCACTCCTAAGGCAACAGAAGTACTAAACTCGATGGAGCAATGGATGAATGAATTCAAACTGAAGCTTAATTCAGAAAAAAAAAATTTTTTGTAGCTTCGCCACACCCACTTGACACTAAAATATCACTGTGCATCAATAAACTTAGTTATCCCATCCAACCCACTATGAAGGTATTGGGTGTAACATTGGACCAGAGTCTAACCATGAAAGACCAGGTGGATTCCTTAGTTAGAAAGGATTTTTTTACTCTCTGGAAGCTTCAGTCCATTAGAGCATATTTTGATGTTTCATCATTTAGAATCCTAGTACAATCCCTTATACTGAGTCAACTAGATTATTGCAATAATGCCATAATCAATTAACCAGAAGAATATGCAGTTATTACAACTGGTGCAAAATGCAGCAGTCAAGCTAATTTTTGGGTTGAAGAAGTTCGATCATATAACACCTTCCTACCGACTTCTGCATTGGCTACCGATGGAGGCACGTGTGAAATTTAAGTTTGGATGCTTTTGCTTTAAGGCACTATTCGGTTTAGCCCCTAAATATATAACTGACCTCTTCTCTTTCTCAAACAACAGACATAAGAGAAGCTCACAGTCAAATTTTGTTTCCCCACCGGTTAAAGGATATAAATTTTAAAAACACCATCAACATCTTCTCTCACATCAAGCGGCATTATGGGTCAAAGATCTGGAACAATTGCTCACGCCTACTACTTATGGGGAATTTAGGAAACACCTAAAAACATATCCTGAAGTATTTAGGCAACTAACCTGTATAATCCTACTCCACAATAACTGATCTCTAGCGCTGTTAATAACTAGCTTCTAACTTTGTTAATTCTACTTAATTTGTAACATCTTTTAACCATTGTAAACCGCATAGAACTTCACGGTCCTGCAGTATATAAACTGTTGTTATTATTATATTATTATTATGCTGACCCTATATCTTTACCTGAGGATTATGCCATATTGGAATCAGAAAGATAGAATTCCATTTAATTTCTGAGAGATTGTCTATTTCTAGTAAGGCAGATCTAGTCAAGCGTATGATAACATTTGCAACTTTAATGCTAGTGGTAGGCATAAAAGTCGTATAATATAATCGGTCTTTCTCCACCAGCTTGCGTTCCAATTTTAGCCAAGTGGGATACTTCTGTTGATTGGGTTCCAGAAGCCACCGAGAGTCTTGTTTAGTTAAAAAGGCTATGTGATAATCGTACATACTAGGAAAGTTTACTCCTCCATTGTCTCTTGAGCATTTCAATTTCTTCAGTGCTATACGGGGAACTTTATTATTCCATAGAAACTGTGTTAGTTTAGATTCAATCTTGGTACTTGTAGGGGGAAGTAAAAATTGAAGCATTGAGAGAAGGTAAGTTATTTTTGGTGATATCACCATTTTAATATAGTTCAAATGACCCCACCAGGAAAGTTTCAGTGGGGACTATTGTTCAGTTAGAATTTTGACTATTTGGAATATGCGGTCGATGTTATAATTCTGTATTTCTTCAATGTCGTTGCCAAAAAAAACTCCTAAATATTTTAATTTAGTTGGAGTATATTTGAGATTGTGCTGAGCGAGAATGTCCCTACACGTGAAGTTGTTGAGCGGCATAACCTCAGTTTTTGAGATATTAAGTTTGTAACCAGAGATCTGAGCATATTGTTTGATCGTTTATAAAATGTACGGGATAGAGTCTAGTGAAGAATATATCAAAACATCGTCTGCATATACGGACAGTTTGATGGACAATTCATCTAACTCAGGGGTCTCAAAGTCCCTCCTTGAGGGCCGCATTCCAGTCGGGTTTTCAGGATTTCCCTAATGAATATGCATGAGATCTATGTGCATGCACTGCTTTCAATGCATATTCATTGGGGAAATCCTGAAAACCCAACTGGATTGCGGCCCTCAAGGAGGGACTTTGAGATCCCTGATCTAACTGGAGACCATAGATATTCGGGTTGTGTCTTATAGCAATCAGCAGTGGTTCCAGCGCCAAATTGAACAGTAAAGGCAATAGTGGACATTCTTGTCTGGTTCCCCTGATGGCCGGAAGGGGGCAGAGAATACTTCATTAATTCGGAATTTAGTAGTCGGATTTGAATAAACATGTAACAGACATGTCAGCAGACACAATAGATGTTACGTGAAATAGCATAACAACTGTATGTAAGAGAGAGGTGGGCTTAATACAGTACATCCACTGGACACAGAAAGGTGGATCACCAATAAGGCAGCCAACTGAGGAGACATGGTGAGGTGATATTAGCACAAGATGAGCAGGTGATAACAAGCTCACACATGAATTTATATGAAGAGACTCACTGATATGTTCTGTATATAAGGGCTAATAGCTTGTATAACCAGGACAGCAACAAAAAGTCTTGCATACAAACTTTGGTAAACAAGGACAGATATTGTGGTTTATATTGCCACCAAACATATATCACTTGAAGCAGCATGTTAAATCCAACACTTGTAACAAAGAATTGAATTATGTCTAGTATAGAACTTAGGTAAGAATGAGGACTTCAACGCCCCTAATGGTGATGTGAGTAGTTAAGTGAAAATGATACCATAGATTGAACATGAGTTACCAGAACATCAATAATCAGGAGCACAGTGAGAGGATAAAGATAATAAAAGAGAAAAGAAAAGAAACATGCCAGAAATTAACAAACGTTCCTGCAAGCAACAAAAAAACATTAGGAAGGAAAACCAACAATACCCTATGGGTTAGTGAGCAAAGGAGAAGGACGCTATGGGAACAGGGCAACCAGCTAACATATGATTATTCAAAAAGAACACATGCAGATAAAGTAAGTAGAGTATAAACACAAATAAAAGTTGTGCTTAGTGGAAAACATCATGCTTATACGGGAATTAACCCAGCAACAACTTAAAAAATGAAACGTAGTTGTAACAGAGCAGTATTACCACCCAATGCAGCATAGCTCAGTTCATGTCTTATCAATGGCTGTTGGGGGTCACAGTTTTGATGAAGTCAGCCAGATCAGCAGAATTGAAGTAGTCCTCGGTGGTGGTGTTTGAGTGACCTGCATGCGTGCCAAATTTAGCACTCATGGCTAACATCTTGGGCCTGTAGGAGAGGAGTTGTTTTCTTTTTTTGGCAGATTCCTTGGAGAGGTCTGGGACTAATAGAAGCTTGTTTCCTTCATAGAGAATCGGGGAATGAAGTTTCACCTTTTACATTATTAGTTGTACTTCTTGTTGGCACAGCAGCATGATGACAATTGGCCTTGGATATTTACTGTGCCTCACCACATGTTGTGGGACTCAAAATACCGTGTCAAAGTCCAGCTTCGTGTCTTCAGGTAGTCTAAGGATTTGTGGGAGCAATACCGCCAGAAAATCTGAGATATCACAAGCTTCACAACCTTCAGGAAGGCCAAAGAGGCAGAAGCTATTGCGTTTTACATGATTGATTGAGTCCTCAAGAGCGTGCTCAAGATGGAAGATGTGCAGCGTTTGTTTTTGGAGAAGCTTTATGGAGTCCTCTGACGACTGCATTCTGGTTTCCAGGGTGTCTGTGTATTGTTTCATGTCGAGGAGTTCTTCTTTAAAGTTGGTAAGATCATCTCTCATCTCAGAAATCTCTTGCTTGGTATCAATTAATAGATCCCGTATTGAGCGTAGTTCCTCCATTATGGAGGCTGACGAGGTTTCATCGATCTTGCCATCTGAATTCTTTAGCGGAGAAGAGGGTTCGGTGCTCTTCCATTTGCTAGATTTAGCAGATGACATGCCACAGAGCAATAAGGTGAAAGATATTGCACAAAATATTTGATTTTGCCGGTGTTAAACTCGAGTTTTGTTATAAAGTTACAGGAGCTCGTTCCTCACGCGTCCATACTTGACAATGTTAACTAGCGCCCCCCCAAGCACTAGGTTTTATAAAACCTAAATAAGTTCTGCCCCGTACATCATTTGGTCTCGATAATAAATACTTAGGGCTCCTTTTACAAAGGTGCACCAGCGTTTTTAGTGCACGCACCGGATTAGTGTACGCTATAGTGCGCGCTAGCCAAAAAACTACCGCCTGCTCAAAAGGAGGCGGTAGTGACTAGCACACAGCATTTTAGTGCATGCTATTCTGCGTGTTAATACCCTAACACACCTTTGTAAAAGGAGCCCTTAGTCAATAGAATAAACACTCAGTGAAAAACTTTGAGAGGAAAATAGAGGGACAAAAGAGTGGCTAAAAAAGCCCCACCCTTAAAATTATCAAAGTGAAAATGCTCAAGTGCAAAATAAATAAACAGTTATTTCATTCAAAATTCATAATAAATAAGTTCATGAGTATATCCCAATGCTTTAAAAATCACAGTTCACAGTTCATTTGGTCCGTACATTAGACTTGTCTTGTTAGAAAGATATTTAATTCAAAATGAATTCATGAATAAATCCCAACACATGAACATCACAAATCACAGTTCATTTAGTCCTTTCATTAGATTTATAAGAACATAAGAATTGCCGCTGCTGGGTCAGACCAGTGGTCCATTGTGCCCAGCAGTCCGCTCATGCGGCGGCCCTCTAATCAAAGACCAGCGTCCTACCTGCATACGTTCTGGTTTAGCAGGAACTTGTCTAACTTTGTCTTGAATCTCTGGAGGGTGTTTTCCCCTATGACAGACTCCGGAAGAGTGTTCCAGTTTTCTACCACTCTGGGTGAAGAAGAACTTCCTTATGTTCGTACAGAATCTTTCCCCTTTCAATTTTAGAGAGTGCCCTTTCGTTCTCCCTATCTTGGAGAGGGTGAACAACCTGTCCTTATCTACTAAGTCTATTCCCTTCAGTACCTTGAATGTTTCGATCATGTCCCCTCTCAATTTTCTCAGTTTGAGGGAGAAAAGGCCCAGTTTCTCTAATCTTTCACTGTACGGCAACTCCTCCAGCCCCTTAACCATCTTAGTCACTCTTCTATGGACTCTTTCGTCATGTACGGCGATCAGCGCTGGTCGGAGTACTCCAGGTGAGGGCGCACCATGGCCCTGTACAGCAGCATGATAACCTTCTCCAATCTGTTTGTGATCCCCTTCTTTATCATTCCTAGCATTCTGTTTGCCCATTGTGTGGACGGCTTCATGGACTTGTCAATCATAACTCCCAAGTCAAGTACCGCCCCGGACATTTTGTATTCGTGTATGAAATTTTTGTTACCTACATGCATCACTTTACACTTATCTACACTGAATCTCATCTGCCATGTTGATGCCCATTTCTCAAGCCTGTTTATGTCACGTTGCAGATCTTCACAATCCCCCTGTGTCTTCACTACTCTGAATAACTTTGTATCGTCCACAAATTTAATCACCTCACTCGTCGTACCAATGTCCAGATTATTTATAAAGATGTTGAAGAGCACAAGCCAAGAACCGAGCCCTGCGGCACGCCACTGGTGACGCTCTTCCAGTCCGAGTATTGTCCATTTATTCCCACTCTTTGTTTCCTATGCTCCAGCCAGTTTTTAATCCATGTGAGTATTTCACCCTCGATTCTATGGCTTGCAATTTTCCAAAGTAGTCATTCATGTGGAACCTTGTCAAATGCCTTCTGAAAATCCAGATATGCAATGTCGACCGGATCGCCCTTGTCTATCTGTTTACTCCCTCAAAGAAGTGCAGCAAGTTCGTCAAACACGATCTGCCTTTGCTAAAACCATGCTGACTGGTCCTCATCAGCCCGTGTCCGTCAAGGTGATCAATGATGCAGTCCTTTATCAGCAACTCTACCATCTTTCCTGGTACCGAGGGCAGACTCACCGGTCTGTAGTTTCCCGGATCTCCCCTCAAACCTTTCTTGAAGATCAGCATAACATTCGCCACCTTCCAGTCTTCCGGAATCTTTCCCGATTTGATTGACAGATTGGCTATTAGTTGAAGCAGTTCAGCTATGGTCCCTTTCAGTTCCTTGATGACCCTTGGATGAATGCCATCCGGTCCCGGGGATGTATCGCTCTTAAGTCTATCAATGTGCCTACTCACCTCCTCTAGCCTGACCGTCAATCCTGTCAGCTTTCCATTTTTGTTTCCAGCACATAGCCTGAATCGAGTGAATGTCTCGGCTTGACAGCTCTGTTTCGCTAACTTCTTCAGAAGCTGAAACATGCAGATAAGTCCCAGTTGGAAACATTTCTCAGAAAAATCTTCTTAAATGACACATTCCAACCTCTGGCAAAATAACGCCGAACTTAAGGATTAGAGCTTTGGCGACTGAAGCTTTTAGAGACACACTGGAAATCCCATGAGCCAATGAGGCTTTGGATGAATAAAGGCATTTGGATTTATCAGATGAGTTGAAGGACACTTTTGTTTAGTGCGCACCATTCTGATTGGGACAATTCCACTTTGGTTCTGTGCTTTTGAGTTTGTGGTTTTGTTTCCCCTGTTTTATTTTGTGTTTTGATCCTTGGGGTACGCCATATGGGTTAACCATGGTTCTGTTTTTTCTTTACTCTGTAGGTCTTGGATTGTAGGAATCCTTGAAATCATGTGTATACTTTGCCTGTGATTCCTATGGTATCTAGTATTTGTAGAAGGATGTCATGGTCTACCAGGTCAAATGCTGCGGTGAGATCTAGTTGTATAATCCACATTTTTTTGCCTATGCTGAGGTGTTGTCTAGCTGTGTCCAGGAGGGAGCCTAGTAGTGTCTCAGTGCTGAAGTTGGTTCTGAATTCAGACTGTGTGGTTTTCTAGGTAGTTGGTAAGGAATTTAGCTATGAGGCCTTCCATTAGCTTGACATATAGTGGAATTGAGGCTATGGGTCTATAGTTGGATGGTTGATCTGTTGCTGTTTTGGGGTCTTTTAAGATTGGGGTGATGATTTTGGAGAGGTCTTGTGGGAAAAGGCCATCTGTGAGGATGGTTTGTATCTATTGCAATGAGGAGAGTGTGGAATTTTAGGTTGGAGGTTTTTAATAGGTATGGAGGGCATTGGTTGAGGTTGCAAGCTGCATGGCTGTATTTTTATATAGTTTGTTAAGGTCAGCCCATTGTATTGTGGAGAAGTGGGATCGGGTTCTATCTGCTGCAGCTGATTCTTTTTCTGCGGGGGGCATTGTGATCTCTTCTAGGTGGGTTGGGGTTCCTGCGAAGTTTGTCCTGGCTGTTGTAATTTTGTTTTTAAAGTATTCAGCTAAAAGGGTGGCTGATCAGCAGAGAGAGTGATACCAGAAATATTGAATCGGGTTTGTGGGCGATTCGTCTGGTTGTATTGAAATTGCCTCTCCCTCGGCACCATCTTGTTCATTGTCCCTGCCTGCCTTGTTGATCCTGCTGGCCTAAAAAATTCCTATCCCTGGATTGAGATCTGGAATCACTGCCACTAGCTGAACTTTTGGTACCATCAGTGTACCCATGAAGATCAACTTGTTTCTGATTACCAGTGGAAGCTGCTCTCTGTTCATCTGTTGATTTGGTCAACCAAGGATACACAGTACCTTGTGAATAATCTTGTTGATAAACAGTATATCAAAGAATAAAGAAACTTGGAGTATGTAATCATCCCAATTGTAGGAAGCAGTAGGCATCCTACTGCTGTCTAACCAATCAAT
This sequence comes from Geotrypetes seraphini, assembly GCF_902459505.1. Classification (NCBI taxonomy): domain Eukaryota; kingdom Metazoa; phylum Chordata; class Amphibia; order Gymnophiona; family Dermophiidae; genus Geotrypetes; species Geotrypetes seraphini. Next base: position 9,651,725 of record NC_047085.1, read on the forward strand.
TGGGACGCACGTTTTTAAAAAAAACACCCCGAGGCAGGCTGACTGTATTGTAGGCATTTTCGTGAGCCTAGGGAGGCATATAAGGCCACTTAAGCTCACCCAAGGCTACTAGGTATAGGCACGGTTTTGCCCAGAAGTGGCCTTAGGTGAGCTTAGTGGCCATAGGCGTCTCCCTAGGGCTGCAATAGGTACCTGTAGATGCAGCCGCTGAACTGATCACAGCAAGGGAATCTCCATGTTGTGATCAGTTTAGCAGGTGCAGTAGGGAACCTGTCCCTCTGCAATTTGGCCAGGAGGAGGGATGCCCAGTCCTTCCTGCCGGAACCCCTGAAGCCCCCCACCCCACCCCCGAATGTCCACAGCAAGAGTGCCCAATTCTTCCTGCCTCCACCCCCCCTCCCCTAAGATATCCCCTGGCAGGAGGCTTGCCTGCTCCCTCCTGCTGTCACACCCTAGAGACATCCCCCGGCAGAGATTTGCCAGATGAACGCATTCCTAGGGAAGAGTATAGGGAAAGATAAGAGAGGAGAAATATTGAGGAATTGCAAAGTAAATGCATTTGTATGTTAAAAAGAGGAGTTTGAACTGTATGAGGAAATGGATAGGGAGCCAGTGAAGTGACTTGAGGAGAGGGGTGGTGTGACCATAGTGACTGTTAGAATATAAGTTGTACAGCAGAATTTTGAACGGATTGAAGAGGAGAGAGGTGGTTACGAGGAAAACTTGTGAGAAGCAGGTTACAGTAGTATAAGTGATAAGGGTGTTGATAAGGGTTTTGATAGTGCTCAGAGAGGAAGGGTCAGACTTTGATGATATTATAGATAATGTGAGCAACATTGCTGAAGGGTTAGAAGGAAAGGTTTGCCTTTTTGCAGATGATATCAAGATTTGTAACAGAGTAGACACTGAGGAGGGAGTGGAAAACATGAAAAAGGATCTGTGAGGGACCTTGGGGTGATAGTGTCTGAAGATCTAAAGGCGAAAAAAACAGTGTGACAAGGCAGTGGCTGCTGCCAGAAGGATGCTGGGCTGTATAAAGAGAGGCGTAACCAGCAGAAGAAAGAAGGTGTTGATGCCCTTGTTCAAGTCATTGGGAGTATTGTGTTCAGTTTTGGAGACCGTATCTGGCAAAGGACATGAGAAGACTTGAAGTGATCCAGAGGAGGGCAATGAAAATGATAGGATGTTTGCGCCAAAAGACGTATGAGGAGAGACTGGAAGCCCTGAATATGTATACCCTAGAGGAAAGGAGGGACAGGGGAGATATGATTCAGACATTTAAATACTTAAAAGGTATTAACGTAGAACAAAATCTTTTCTAGAGAAAGAAAAATAGTAAAACCAGAGGACATAATTTGAGGTTGAGGGGTGATAGATTCAGGGGCAATGTTAGGAAATTCTACTTTACAGAGAGGGTGGTGGATGCCTGGAATGTGCTCCCGCGGGAGGTGGTGGAGAGGAAAATAGTGACAGAGTTTAAAAAAGCATGGGATGAACACAGAGGATCTCTAATCAGAAAATAATGGTATATATTGAAGAACTAAGGCCAGTACTGGGCAGACTTGCACAGTTTGTGTCACTTATATGGTCATTCAGTTGTGGATGTACTGGGATGGTTTAGATGAGCTGGAGAGAGCTGCGACGGAGACTGGAGACGGGAGTGATTCCTGGGGATTGGAGGAGAGCGGATGTGGTCCCTATTCATAAAAGTGGTCACAGGGATGAAGCAGGAAACTACAGGCCGGTGAGCCTCACTTCAGTTGTTGGAAAAATAATGGAAGTGTTGCTGAAAGAAAGGATAGTGTATTTCCTTGAATCTAATGGGTTACAGGATCCGAGGCAACATGGCTTTACAAAAGGTAAATCGTGCCAAACGAACCTGATTGAATTTTTTGATTGGGTGACCAGAGAGCTGGATCGAGGACATATGCTAGATGTAATTTATTTGGATTTCAGCAAAGCCTTTGATACAGTTCCTCATAGGAGGCTGTTGAACAAACTTGAAGGGCTGAAGTTAGGACCCAAAGTGGTGAACTGGGTCAGAAACTGGCTGTCGGACAGACGCCAGAGGGTGGTGGTTAATGGAAGTCGCTCGAAGGAAGGAAAGGTGACTAGTGGAGTCCCTCAGGGTTCGGTGCTGGGGCCAATCCTGTTCAATATGTATGTAAGTGACATTGCTGAAGGGTTAGAAGGAAAAGTGTGCCTTTTTGCAGATGATACCAAGATTTGTAACAGAGTAGGCACCGAAGAGGGAGTGGAAAATATGAAAAAGGATCTGCAAAAGTTAGAGGAATGGTCTAATGCCTAGCAACTAAAATTCAATGCAAAGAAATGCAGAGTAATGCATTTGGGGATTAATAATAGGAAGGAACCGTATATGCTGGGAGGAGAGAAGCTGATATGCACGGACGGGGAGAGGGACCTTGGGGTGATAGTGTCCGAAGATCTAAAGGCGAAAAAACAGTGTGACAAGGCAGTGGCTGCTGCCAGAAGGATTCTGGGCTGTATAAAGAGAGGCGTAGTCAGTAGAAGAAAGAAGGTGTTGATGCCCCTGTACAGGTCATTGGTGAGGCCCCACTTGGAGTATTGTGTTCAGTTTTGGAGACCGTATCTGGCGAAAGACGTAAGAAGACTTGAGGCGGTCCAGAGGAGGGCGACGAAAATGATAGGAGGCTTGCACCAGAAGACATATGAGGAGAGACTGGAAGCCCTGAATATGTATACCCTAGAGGAAAGGAGAGACAGGGGAGATATGATTCAGACGTTCAAATACTTAAAGGGTATTAACGTAGAACAAAATCTTTTCCAGAGAAAGGAAAATGGTAAAACCAGAGGACATAATTTGAGGTTGAGGGGTGGTAGATTCAGGGGCAATGTTAGGAAATTCTACTTTACGGAGAGGGTGGTGGATGCCTGGAATGCGCTCCCGAGAGAGGTGGTGGAGAGTAAAACTGTGACTGAGTTCAAAGAAGCGTGGGATGAACACAGAAGATTTAGAATCAGAAAATAATATTAAAGATTGAACTAGGCCAGTTACTGGGCAGACTTGTACGGTCTGTGTCTGTGTATGGCCGTTTGGAGGAGGATGGGCAGGGGAGGGCTTCAATGGCTGGGAGGGTGTAGATGGGCTGGAGTAAGTCTTAACAGAGATTTCGGCAGTTGGAACCCAAGCACAGTACCGGGTAAAGCTTTGGATTCTCGCCCAGAAATAGCTAAGAAGAAAAAAAAAAAAAAAAAAAAAATTTTAAATTGAATCAGGTTGGGCAGACTGGATGGACCATTCGGGTCTTTATCTGCCGTCATCTACTATGTTACTATGGATGCACAATACCGGGCAGTGCTCTGGGTTTCTGGCCCAGAAATATCTAAGAAAAAGAACAATTTAAATTAAATCATTAAATTATGGAGAGTGTATGTTTGGGAAGACTGGATGGACCATTCAGGTCTTTAGCTGCCATTATTTACTATGTTACTATGTATAAAGAAGTGACAGATTTTGGTGGTCTGTTGGATTTGTGTAGAGAAAGAGAGAAGTCAAAGATGACCCCGAGGTTGCGAGCTGACGAGACAGGGAGGATGAAGGTGTTATCCACTAAGAAAGAGTGGGGGAAGAGGAGAGGTGGGTTTAGAAAGAAGGATAAGTAGCTGTGTTTGGCCATGTTCAGTTTTAAGTGACGTCGGGACAGGTAGGCTGAGACACTGGCCTGGATTCCTGTAGAGATATCTGGTATAGAGAGGTAGATCTGAGAGTCAGCAAAGAGATAGTATTGAAAACCATTGGAGGAGATCAGAGCACCAATGGAATGAGTATAAATGGAGAAAAGGGGCCCCAGGATAGAGCCCTGGAGTACCCTGACTAGTAGTGGGATAGCAGAGGAATATCCACAATTACATACACTAAAGGTGTGATGTGAGAGTTAAGAGTAGAACCAAGAAATAACAGAGCCCTGACATCCAAGTGAGGACAGTATATCAAGGAGAAGGTGTTGGTCTATATTGTCCAAAACAGTGGATAGGTCGAGAAGGATGAGTATAGAATAGAGGCCTTTGGATCTAGCCAGGAACTTTAGCAAGGGCAATCTCTGTAGAGTGCAGGGGGAGAAAGCCTGATTGGAGTAGGTCAAGAATAGTTAGGGCTGATAGAAAGTCAAGGCAATAACAGTGAACACTACTTTCAAGTAGCTTGGATAAGAAGGAGAGGAGGGAGATGGGGCGATTGTTGGAAGGGCAGGTAGGGTTCAGTGATGTTTTTGAGGAGAGGTGTAATGTTTGAAGGCATTAGGGACAGTTGCAGTGGAAAGTGATAGACTTAGGATGTGTCAGATGGAGGGGATGATGGTAGGAGAGATACTGTTGAGTAGATGGGTGGGAGTTGGTCAGAGGAGCAGGTAGTGAGTTTGAAGAAGGAAAGAAAATATGCAGTTTCCTCTTCTGTGATTTCAGGATAGGTAGAAAATACAGCAGAGACCAAAGGAGGGTTGACAGAAAGGACTGGGGAATGGAGATGTAGAGGTGACTTGGTTGAGAACTCGAGATTAATTTTGTGAATCTTGCCATAGAAGTACTTAGCCATATTCTGGAGGGAAAGTGATGGAGGGGTTGGAGGCAAGGACACTTTGAATAGAGTTCAGTGTGGCAAAGGGGCAGCAAACGTTGGAGCTGAGAGAGTCACTCAAATGGGTGTAGTAGTCTTGTTTGGTAAGTGAAAGAGCAGACCGAGATGAGGTCAGGAGGAATTTGAAGTGAATGAAGTCAGCATGAGTGCAAGATTTGATCCAAAGACGTTCAGCAAACTTGATGTAGGAACATAAGGAGTGGATTTCTCTGTGTTTACTGCCTTTATCATGAGGGCCTTGTCCCAGGTGTGATCATATAAAAAAATTGTTAACCTTACCATTTAAACCTCCTTCAGAATTGGCATAGAGTTGAGTTGTTCAGTAATCCAAGACCATGAAAAATAAAGGAAAGTAAGTTTTGGTTAGTATCATTCTGCATGTTATGAATTTCTTTACTTTTGCCTGAAATTCCATGTCACCTCACACCATTACCCCCTGTCTTGACAATACCATGTCACCTTTCCATCTCTTCATGTAATACTAGGATTGCTTCCTTCTTTTCCAAATGCAATGCCACAATACCCTCCCAGTCTCTCTGCTACCCCTTCCCCTTATACTGCTAGGTTACATAGAAACATGATAGCAGATAAAGGCCAAATAGCCCATCTAGTCTGCCCATCTTCCCATCCTACCTTTAATGCTAGAACACCAGCCCAACCTTTCTTCTTCAAATCCCTGTTCATCCTCCCAACATTTCTCCCTCTAGGACTCTACCATCCAGGGTAGGAACTGAATAACAGGGTGCCAAGATCAAGGGTTTTTTTTTCTAATATTTCATAGAGTCTGCTTAGGACTGTTATAAGCAGATTTAAATAAATAAACAAACAGAAAGCAAGCAACTAGTCATGTGGCAGTTCCGTTCAATCATGATCTCTCTACCTCTCATTCCTCCCACTCCAAATTTGTTCCCTGGTTTTTCTAGCTCTTAAACTTCTCCATTCCTTTCTTTATTCAGCAGAGCACTGTTGATGCAAAACACACATCAGCTGACCATGCAGTGGCGTACCTAGGGGGGGGCGGGGGGGGGGCGGGCCGCCCCGGGTACCAGCCCTGAGGGGGTGTTCCTGGCCTTGCCGCTCAGTCCCCCCCACGCCCGAAGGACCGCTCGCCCCACTGACCTTCCAGCACACCTATGAAGCAGCCCGCAGCAGGATCGCGACGTCAGCAATCCCTCAGCTGCTTGGGCGCTGCTTCCTGCGCCGCGGTCCCGTCCCTCCTCTGACGTCAGAGGAGGGGGCGGGACCGCGGCGCAGGAAGCAGCTCCTAAGCAGCGCAAAGATAGCTGACGTCGCGATCCTGCTGCGGCTGCTTCATAGGTAGTGCGGGGAGGCCAGGGGGGCGAATGGTCCTTCGGGGTGGGTCGGGGCATCAGGCCTTCAGGGTGGGGCGGGCGGGCGGGCAGGCAGACTTTCAAGGGGGAGGGGGGTGACAGGCAAGCAGGCAGGCCTTCAAGGGGGGGTGCAGGTCTTCGGGGGGGGTGCAGACCTTCAAGGGGGTGCAGGCCTTCAAGGGGGGGACAGGCAGGCAGGCCTTCAAGGGGGGGACAGGCCTACAAGGGGGTGCAGGCCTACAAGGGGGGGACAGGCCTTCAAGGGGGGACAGGCCTTCAGGGGGGGTGCATGCCTTCAGGGGGGGTGCCGACCTTCAAGGGGGTGCAGGCCTTCAAGGGGGGGACAGGCAGGCAGGCCTTCAAGTGGGAGGACAGGCCTTCGGGGGGGTGCAGGCCTTCGGGGGGGTGCAGACCTTCAAGGGGGTGCAGGCCTTCAAGGGAGGGGACAGGCCTTCAAGGGGGGGACAGGCAGGCAGGCCTTCAAGGGGGGGACAGGCCTACAAGGGGGTGGGACAGGCCTTCAAGGGGGTGCAGGCCTTTGGGGGGGTGCCAACCTTCAAGGGGGGGTGCAGGCCTTCAGGGGGGGGGACAGGCCTTCAAGGGGGGACAAGCAGGCAGGCCTTCAAGGGGGGGACAGGCCTTCAAGGGGGGGACAGGCCTACAAGGGGGTGGGACAGGCAGACCTTTAAGGGGGGACAGGCCTACAAGGGGGTGGGACAGGCAGACCTTTAAGGGGGGATAGGCCTTCAAGGGGGGACAAGCAGGCAGGCCTTCAAGGGGGGGGACAGGCCTTCGGGGGTGCAGGCCTTCGGGGTGGGTGCAGGCATTCGGGGTGGGTGCAGGCCTTCGGGATGGGTGCAGGCCTTCAGGGGGGGACAGACCTTCGGGTGGGGGGTACAATCCTTCGGGGAGGGTGCAGGCCTTCAGGGGTGGGGTTTAGGCCTTCAGAGGGGGACAGACCTTCGGGTGGGAGGTAAAGTCCTTCGGGGGGTGCAGGTCTTCAGGGGTGGGGTGTAGCCCTTCGGAGGGGGGACAGACCTTCGGGGGAGGGGGGTCCTGGTGTAAAAGTACACAGAGGGAGAGAGGGAAGGGGGGGTTCAAAGATACGTGCATATGCCAGACTTTGGGGGTTAGAAATAATGGGTCTAAAAACAGAGGAGTGGGAGAGAGATGGTGCATAATGGGATTTAGGGAGGGAAGGAACAGAAAGGGAGAGAACTTGGAAACAGGGGATGGTGTGGAGGGGGGATAGAGATACTGGATAGGAGGATAGTTGGGAACAGAAAGGGAGAGATGGTGGATCCTGGGGTGGTGGGGAGTTGAGAAAAGGTGAATCTGTGGATGGAGACAAAAAAAAGGAAAGATGCCAGATCTCCGGGAGAGGGAAGGGAAACGGAAGGGGAGAACAGAGATGGCAGACGGATGGTTAGCACGGAGAAAGGAGACCCTGGCAAGCAAGACAACAAGAGCCTGGGACCAACAAGATTTGAATATTGATCAGAGAACAAAAGGTAGAAAAAATAATTTTATTTTCTGTTTTGTGATTACAATATGTTAGATTTGAAAAGTGTACATGAGACAGCTTGAAATGGGAACTTTTCTATTTTTGTGAATGGCAAGGCTGAGTTCAGTTAAAATATATGCTTTATAAGAAAATATAATAATGTGTTTTATAAAGTTTATAAGCATTGCTGGCATACTCGGTGAGGTGTTCCTAGTGTTGGTGGTGGTGGTAGCATGTCAGTGTGTTGAGAGGAAGAGGTAGTCTGGGAAATTCTGCTGAGCAAACTCTGGGCCCATTTCCACCCCCAGTTAGTCCACTCCACTCAACTGGTTCACACACTGAGTGGGTCTTTGGGTGTTATTTCTGGGTAGTTGTTTTAGAATTTCTTCCAGTGGTTTGTCAGTATCTCCTTCTGGTCCAAGGAAGGAAACTTTGTCAACCTTAGCATTGACCTTCAGAATATGTTTGTAACAGCGCTGCTTGTGTGGCATTAGGCTATGTAGTGATCGAAAGAAAAAAACAGACCTTTGCACATTTTTGCACTATATGGTGGGTGTATGCGGAGATTCATTTCCTGCACAGTTAAGTCCATGTGAAGTTACCTTGTGCTGTATTTGACATCTAGCAAGGTCTCTGTTTGGAAGGAAAGATCTAAGCTTAAAAATGAAGTGGCCAGAAGTTATGTTAAAAGTAGATAGCGTAGCTGGTTTTAAGAAAGGTTTGGACAAATTCCTGGAGGAAAAGTCCATTGTCTGTTATTAAGACATGGGGGAAGCGTCTGCTTGCCCTGGATTGGTGCACTCAGCAGCAACAAATACTAGTTTTGGCTGGCTCTTTCCCCGCATTTCTCCTCTCTTCCCCACGATTTAATATCCAGTTCAGGCAGTAAGTAAATGCATCGGCAGGGGGGGTCTGGTAAGTCTTGGGGGCTGGGGATGGAAGGTGAGAATCAGTTCTGTAGGCTATCAGAAATTTGCTTAATTATCTACTCACACAGAAAAGCAGTAAAGTCAATAGGTTCTCTGAGTGGGAACAACCTGTTTGATCTTGCACTCTTGTGATTGACCAATTGTTTATCACTGTTTAATTTATCACATTGATTAATTTGAGCACACCTGAGGTGTCCTATGATGGTGTGCACTGCAGGCAGAGGAGCCTTATTGTGTAAAGCACTGGAGAATTCTCTCCTCTCGCTTACCTCTACGCTGAGGACACCCTGCTTCAGTATAATCATTTATATGATTTATCTTATAAACATTATTACGTGGTCTTTTCCTCAAGTGCTGAGACATCAGGTTGTTCCCACTTGTAGAACCTATTGACTTTTACTGCTTTTCTGTGTGGCTTTAACATTTTTGCTATTCAGTATACCTAAACTATTATTCAGTAGAAAAAATTTGGTTTGTTCAATCAAATCCTGTGTGGACATTGGACTTCTATGAGTGAATGTTCTGCTTGATTGAACAAACTAAATTTTTTCTACTGAATAATAGTCTAGGTACAATGAAAGTAAATAGCAAAAATGTTTGAGTAGATAATTAAGGAAATCTTTTTCATATTGCTTGCTTATGGACTGGGAAAAAAGACTGTTCAAGCAAATGTCTCCAGAACTGCTTTAATGGAAAAATGTGATTTTTTTTTTTTTTAAGTACTTTGTGAAATTTATTGTTGTTGTGAAATTTATTGTTATACTTTGTTTAAACTTAAAAAGCGGTGTCATTAACAGTGAATCTAATCGAAAAATCGATTCAACAGGGTGAATCGAATCGAATGAAATATTTTTCTCTGAATCGGGCAGCACTATTGGCTACCATGAGAATGGGCTACTGGGCATGATGGACCATTGGTGTGACCCAGTTAGGCTATTCTTATGTTATGTTCTCATCTGTAGGGGCCTTTGTTTTCACTTCTTATTTTAATGTATTTTTTTCCTGGGAACTTATCAGTGTTTTTTTATAATGGGAACAAAAATGGAAGAGAATTAATGTGTGTGGAATGGGGGGGTAACTAATTTCTTCAGCTAAATAATTCAATCCACTTCAAACAGACATAGGAGAACTCACGCACCATTCACACACCCTCCAACCAAAAACGTCAAAAGAAAAAAACTGTTCGACAACCTCCTAGCCATTCGAGCTGCAACACTTGACCCCCCAACTCTACAACCTATTGACCTCGACCACAAACTACAAAACCTTAAAAAAAGAAATAAAAACCCTTCTATTCAAAAAACACATAAAACCAAACTAACATAATCAGAACTGTCCCAAGCATCACCTGCAACTACTCCATATGTACTTCTGATGTCATGACAATTCAGACATAATTTATGTTATGTTATGTTTGGAATAATGGTTACATAAATGAGGTTCAATAAAAGAAAATTTTCACTGCCTGTTTCTATTCTGGCCATTTATTCCATTTCATGGTTATTGCAAAAAAAAAAAAAAAAAAATTTTACATGGGGGGGGGGGGGGGTGTCAAAAAATGATGGGCCCCGGGTGCCACATACCCTAGGTACGCCACTGTGACCATGGCCTTTTTCAAGTACATTACAAAGAGAAAGTCAATCTGTTCTGCCACATGTCAGCATTTTGAAAATTGGGATCTCATGCTGTCTTAACTGTCCTGTGCCCTTTTTCAGAATCTCGACTTGATAGAAACATAGAATATGACGGCAGAAAAGGGCCACCCACTTCATTTCTACCTGATTATGACGCCCTAATTCTTCCTATGGCGTCCCTTGTAAATGCCTGACAATCTATAACTGTCACCCTCAGACAAGCTCTTGCACCTCCCACCTCTTCATCACCTATCCCACTCTCCACTATCTACCCCCTTTCTACCCCGTCTCCTTTTCCTCTTCTCGTCTTTCTTCTCCCTCTACTTCCCCCTCACCCCACCTGTAGATTTTCTTCCTGCTGGTCTACCTTTAACCTCCCCACTTCTCTTTCCCTTTCACACACTATTGCCTCTCTCAATCCCTTCTCCTCCTCCTCCTCTCCTCATTACCTGCTTTCCTGAGTAAGCATCTGACTTCACATCTAATCCTACACCTCCTTCCTCTCCTTACCTCTAGCCTCTCTGATGGCTTTGTTCCTCTTCCCTGGAAGCATGTCTTTGTCCATTCTCTACTTAAGAAACCACACCTTGATCCCTTTCTCCCATCCATCTTTCGCCCGATTTCTAATTTCCCTTTGTTCTTCAAGAGTCTCAAAAAGCTTGTATTAATCGAACTTTCTCAACATATTCAGCAGAACAACATCCTTCACCTATTCCAATCAGAGTTTAGGGCAAATCACAGTACTAAAACCCTCTTTCTTGCTCTGTATGATTGTAACCTCACTTCCCTAGATCATTATACCTGTTTATATCTCACTTGATCTCTTCTCTACTTACTTCATTGTCTCCAATCTATTGGTATCGCTTATACTCTTTCCTGGTTTTCCAGTTACCTTACTGACCACATCTATCAACTCACCTTCAATTGCACTCAATTTCTCTCCTTCTCTTTCACTATGGTGTCCCTCAGAGCTCTGTCCTTGCCTCTTTTCTTACGATCATTCAGGACTACTCAGACACAGCATTCTGCTATGCAGATGATATTCAAAATGTGTATGTTTCTGATCTCTCAGGCATTTCCCATTTAAGCAACTGTCTTTTCCATGTTGCTCACTGGCTTAATAGCTATCTCTTTTTTCTTAAGTCTACTAAATATGAATCTAGTCTTCCCTCAGCTATCTCACCCAAGTATATTCATAGAAACATAAGAAGCGCCATCTCCGGAACAGACCCTAGGTCCATCAAGTCAGGCAATCCGCACACGCGGAGGCTCCGCCAGGTGTACCCTGACATAGTTTTTGTCCCCATATCGCTCTAAGCTTCTCGTAAAGAGAAATGCATCTAGCTTACCCTTACCCATGTCACTTCATGCCACTCATAAGGAGATGTATATCTAACTTACCCTTAAATCCTAGAATGGTGGATTCCGCAATTACCTCTTCTGGAAGAGCATTCCAGGTGTCCACCACTCGTTGCGTGAAGCATGATGGTAGATAAAGGCCAAATGGCCCATCTAGTCTGCCCATCCACAGTAACCATTATTTCTTTCTCTCTCCGAGAGATCCCACGTGCCTATCCCAGGCCCTTTTGAATTCAGACACAATCTCTGTCTCTGTCTCCACCACCTCTTCTGGGAGACTGTTCCACATATCTAACACCCTTTCTGTAAAAAAGTATTTCCATAGATTACTCCGGAGCCTATCACCTCTTAACTTCATCCTATGCCCTATGCAGAGTTTCCTTTCAATTTAAAGAGACTCGAATCATGTGCATTTACATTACGTAGGTATTTAAATGTCGCTATCATATCTCCCCTCTCCCTCCTTTCCTCCAAAGTATATAGATTGAGATCTTTAAGTCTGTCTCCATATGCCTGATGAAGACCACATATCATTTTAGTAACCTTCCTTTTTGAAGGTGAGGCATCCGGAATTGTACACAGTATTCTAAATGAGGTCGCATCAGAGCCTTATACAGAGGCTTGAATATCTCCTTTTTCCTACTAGCCATACTTCTCCCTATGCAACCTAGCATCCTTCTAGCTTTCGCTGTTTGGCCACCTTAAGATCATCACATACAATCACAATCAAGTCCCGCTCTTCTGTCATACACTTAAGCTCTTCACTCCCTCTGGTTTTTGCAGCCCAAATGCATGACCTTGCATTTCTTAGCATTAAATTTTAGCGGCCAAATTTCAGACCATTCTTCAAGCTTCGCCAGTTCTTTCTTCATGTTATTCACACTATCCGGCATGTTTACTCTATTGCAAATCTTACCTGACAACCCTTCAGTAATATTGCTTAGAAAAATGTTAAAAAGAACAGGCCCAAGGACAGAACCTTGAGGCACACCACTGATAGCATCCCTTTCTTCAGAGCGATCTCCATTGATCACTACCCTCTGTCACCTTCCACTCAACCAGTTCCTGATTCAGCCTGTCACTTTGGGACCCATCCCGAGGGCACTCAGTTTATTTATTAGACATTTGTGTGGAACACTGTCAAAGGCTTTGCTAAAATCTAAATACACTACATCTTGTGCACATCCTCTGTCCAATTCTCTGATTACCCAGTCAAAGAAATTGATCAGATTTGTCTGACATGACCTACCTCTAATGAATCCATGTTGCCTCCAGTCCTGTAATCCACAGGATTGCAGAAACTTGACCATTCTCTGTTTTAAAAGTGTTTCCATTAATTTGCTTACCACAGAAATCAGACTTACCAGTCTGTAATTCCCTACTTCTTCCTTACTTCCACTTTTGTGGAGAGGGACCACATCCGCCCATCGACAGTCCTCCAGTACCACTCCCAACTCTAGAGACTCGTTGAAAAGGTCAGTCAGTGGAGCCACCAGAAGTTCCCTAAGTTCCTTCAGCCACCCTATGATGTACACCATCTGACCCCATTGCTTTTTCTACCTTTATTTTAGCTAGCTCCTCATGAACACAATCCTCTGAAAATCGATCAGGGTCTATTACTCCTCCATCCCTATTCACGTTTGTCTCTGCAGTCCCGCTTCCAGTATTTTAGCTGTGAACACAGAACAGAAATATCTGTTAAGCAATTCGGCCTTTTCTTTATCAGCTTCGACATATTCTTCCCCTTTGAGTCTCATAATGCCACTTTTGCACGTTTTCCTTTCACTAATATATCTAAAAAATGTCTTGTCTCCCCGTTTTACCATGTCAGCTATTTTTTCTTCCATTTGCATCTTTTTTTTTAGGTCAAACTGTTTATTGAGTTTTCAAATTACAGAAAAGCAAAAATAAAGATGAAAGGTGAATACAATTCATGGTGCAAGTCACATCCATAAACAGAATTGAGGGTTGTATGAATAAAATATAATACTCTAGTACATTATCAACACACACTGATCCCAATTACATTACTCATGCCCTAGGTGCATTGTCTAAGACAGGGGTCTGCAACCTTTAAGACATAAAGAGCCACTTGGACCCGTTTTCGAAAAGAAAAAAAAACTTGGAGCCGCAAAACCATTATAAAACAAATCTAACACTGCATATATTGTTTCTTATCTTAATGCTATATACAGGATCACTAAATTGAAAATAAAATCATTTTTCCTACCTTTGCTATTTGGTGATTTCATGAGTCTCTGGTTGCACTTTCTTCTTCTGACTGTGCATCCAATCTTTCTTCCTTTCTTTCAGCCTCCTGTATGTTTCCTCTCCTCCAGACCTCATTCTCTCCCCCAACTTTTTCTTTCTGTCTCCCTGTTCCCCCTTCTTTCTGTCTCCGTGCCCTCCCCCAAGCCACTCGGTTTGCTGCCACCGCAATCGGGGAACAGCCCCCAAGCCACCGCCGTCCCAAGCTTTCCCTGCAGAAGTGTTGCGCTGACCAGCATTCCGCTCCCTGACGTCAATTCTGACGTAGGAGAGGAAGTTCCGGGCCAACAAGGCATTTCTCCTCATTCCATCCAGCCTGAGCCCCATCTCTCCTTGATCCAGCATTTCCCTTCTGTGTCTGTCAGAATTACCATTCCACCTATTTTCCAGCATCACCCTTCTTTGTGTCCATCTCACTATATCCCTATCTCACCACTTTTTCAGAATCTTCATTTGTCTCTGTCCTTGTCTTTACCCCATGTTCACCATTTGCCCTTTCAATGTCTTTATCCCCCCCCACTTTTTCAGCATTACTTCTATGTCTCTATTTCACCTCCTCTTCATGTCCCCTCTGTATCTCTATCCTTATTCAGTAGGTCCTGCTTACCCTTTCTCTTCTTTGTGTCACTATCTCCATTTTCAGCTTTCCCTCCTTTTCCTTTGTTAATGCACCCTGTAGCCAGAATCTTTCTACCCTCCCTCCACTCCGGCCCAGCCCAGTATGAAATATTTCCTTTTGTTTCCCTCCCCTCTCTCTTCTCCTCCCTCACCCACGAGTCCTGCATCTGGCCCTCTCCCTTCTACCTGCACCTGGCAACACCCCCCTGCTCCGCGGCTCTCTTCAGCAACTCGTCAGCAGCAGTGATCAAGACAAGCTGCCGACATCGAGGCCTTCCCTCCACGAGTCCCGCCTTTGTGGAAAAAGGAAGTTGAAACAAGCGGGACTCGCAGAGGGTAGGCCCCGACGTCAGAAGCTTGTGTCGATCGCTGCTGCTGAGTTGCCGAAGAGAGCCGCGGAGCAGGGGATGTGGCCGGAAGCAGGTAGAAGGGAGAGGGAGATAGGAAGGCTGTAGATCTCCGGAGCATGACACCGACCCCGGCCAGGATGATTTCTTTTTCAGGCGTGCATCTTACAAGTCCGGCGTCGCAGCGGGAAATAGCCATGCTGAGTGAGCTCAGCACGTACACAGATGAAAGCCTTGCTTGCTGATTGGTCCGGCGGCACGGCGGGACGGGGCCGCCGGACCAATCAGCAAGCAAGGCTTTCATCTATGTAGTGCTGAGCTCACTCAGCGTGGCTATTTCCTGCCGCGACGCCGGACTTGTAACTGCATGCCTGCGTGACACACTACCGGAGCCGCAGCAAAGGTGGAAAAGAGCCGCATGCGGCTCTGGAGCCGCAGGTTGCCGACCCCCGGTCTAAGAGAATGACTATTCAAGCAAGCAAATATACAAAAGCATGAAGATACAAGGGTTATACATTACAATGCATAAGGAGAGGCTGCCATATAGCCAGGAATCTAGGCATGGAGTTAGTTCGTTCCGCATATACTTTTTCGTATTTCCCTGTAAGGCAGAGAGTATTCCACCACATATGGTAATCTATTTTAGTAAAATCTTTCCAGCAAAACAACACAGTCTGTATAGCCAGAGATAACATAATAGTAATTAAACGAGCCTTATCAGAGTGCATGGGTGCAGTGATCGCTTGTGACATTATGATAAGTATAGGATAGGTCAGAGACTCTTTGATATCTAATATGTCACATATAATATTCCACACTTTATTCCAGTAATCCTTTAAGAGTGGGCATGAAAAAAGTAGGTGCTCCATAGTACCATCAGAGGTAGAGCAGGACCAACATAGAGTCTATTCTGTGTGACAATATAGGCGTCCAAACCGCTCTGTGCAAAAGAAAAAATATGGATTGTAATAGGGAGGCAGAGCGAATGGATTTGAAAAATATTAGCCATAGGGACACCCAATCTATTGCATCGGAAGGTAAGTTGAGGTCGCTACACCATTTCACTTCCAATTCCAAGGGATCAGAAAAGGAAGCTCTTTGTAGTAGATGATACCAGGTAGAAGCTTTGATATTACCATCAGGTAGAGAACGTAAAAATTGAAGCATACCGGGGTCCGCTGACTGTAGACCTTCTTTCTGAACTGAGTGTTGCACACAGTGTATTAGTTGAAGCCACCGGAAATATTGAGACCCAGATAGACCGCAATCAGTCGACAAATCTGAAAAAGATGTCCATGTATCTTTTGTTCTAAGATCTTTCACCAGGTATACGTCACATTTCTGCCAGTCCGTCCATGAGATAGGTGACTCCGCTATCCTGAACCTATCATTGTTCCATAAAGGCAGTATGGTGGAATCCGACCATCGAGACGAGAAAGCAGAATCAGCGCTATCAACCGCTAGTTTATAAGCTACCAGTATCTTATCCAACTTGTCCGATTTGGAGAGAGTGATACCAGCTAAGTATCTAATGCGTCTGTCCCCATATAATGCGCTTTCAACAGAGAGCCACACAGGAGGATCACAGGTATTGGGCTTATGATAACCCGATGTCCACTGTTTCAGGATGAAGGCATGGTGGTAATGTAGAAAACTAGGTAAGTTCACTCCACCCAATATACGAGGTGCTTTTAACTTAGCTAGAGCAATGCGCGGCTGCTTGTTTTTCCACAGGAATTTAGTTAGCATAGAATCCACTTGTTTGTAGAAGGTGAGTGGTAAATGAAAGGGTAAAAGTAACATAGATAAGATATAATTAACCTTGGGAGCAATCATCATTTTGATCGTTTCCACTCTACCCCACCACGTCAGTGTGAGCGGGGACCATTTGGAGATGGAGGATTTGACAATGTCTAATATGTGTTCCACATTGAGGAGAACGGTTTCTTCAATACTCGGGCCAAACAGCACTCCCAGGTATTTTATGGATGTAGCTGACCATTTCATTCCATAAGTATTTATATCAGATTCCACTGCCGGGCAATTGAGAGGCATCACTTCGGTTTTACTCATGTTGAGTTTGTACCCAGAGACTTTCGCGTAACGTGCTATGTCCGATAGTAGAAACGGAAAAGATGTAGGTGTTATATATAGTAAAATATCATCTGCATATGCAGAGAGTTTAATATCTTGCTCATGTTCATGAAGTCTGAAACCAACAATGGCAAGATTGTTACGTATGGTCTGTATCAGTGGTTCCAGTGCAAGATTAAATAGTAATGGGGATAATGGGCATCCCTGTCTGGTGCCCCTATTAGGATAGAAAGCATCAGATAATGTACCATTAATAAACGTTCTAGTGGTGGGCTTTGAGTAGAGTACTTTTATTTTAGTAATGAAATCCTCCGAGAAGCCAAACCAGAGTAAGGTGTTGAAAAGAAAAGGCCATTCAATACGATCAAAGGCTTTCTCTGCATCTAATCCAACCGCTAGTAATTCTTTTTTCTGTAGTTGTGTTTGAGCTATGACATGTGAGAATGTTCGAGTATTGTCACTAGATGACCGGCCGTTGACAAAACCACTTTGAGTTGATGGTATTAGTTTAGTTATGACTCGCTGCAGTCTATTTGATAGTAGTTTAGCATATATTTTTGCGTCCACGTTTATTAAAGAAAGTGGTCTGTAGTTGGCAAGATGACGCGGATCTTTACCAGGTTTTGGCAGCACAATTATAGTAGCTTTGGTGAAAGAGCCAGTGACCTCACCCAAAGAAATGAGATGTTCAAGAAAAGGAAGGTAAAACGGGATCAAGATCTCTTGAAATGCCTTATAAAACTCGACCGTCAGGCCATCTGGTCCGGGTGATTTCTTAAGAGCCATTGATTGAATGACTAGGGATATTTCAGACGGTGAGATCCTCTCATTAAGCTGTTCATTATCAATCTCATCCAAGGTGGTGTGAGGAATATTTGCCAGGAACTCGGAAATCAGTTGCGGGCTACTTGAATCAGCAGTGTATAGTGATTTGTAGAATGTCATAAATGCTTGGGAGATGGCCTTAGGTCCTGTGACTTCAACTCCTGATTCCATTTTGATGGAGGCAATGTTAGATTTTGCCTCACGTCGTTTAAGAAAATTAGCCAATAAATGGCCACATTTATTATTCTCAGCAAAGTAAGATGCAGATTGTTGAAATATCGCATGTGAGGCTTTATTACTTAAGATTGAGTTGTAGCGGAAGCGTGTTCTGTTCAATCTTAGCAGGAGGTCTATGTCCCAAGGTGTTTGTTGGTGTTGAGATTCTAGGCTTCTAATTTCGTCTTCCAGTATTTGTTGATCTTCTTTCAATTTTTTACTTTTATGGGCAGAATAGGTTATTATGATACCTCGGATGAAAGCTTTATAAGCATCCCAACAGCAAGACCAGGAAGTTTGTGCAGGAGTATTAAGCTGGAAATATTCTTGTGTTTTAGACCTTATCAACTCACAAAACTGTTCATCTTGTAAGAGAGCATTGTTGAAACGCCATTGCCGAGTTTTCTGAGAAGAAACATTGCCTTTTAATTGAATTGTAATGGCCGCATGGTCTGAAATAGTGATTGGTAGAATGGATGCATCCGTGATGGAAGAACACAAAGATTCGCTCACAAGAAAAAAATCAATCCTCGAGTACGAAGAATGGGGGGGGAGAGAAGAAGGTGAAGGCCTCTGTGTCAGTATGTAGGTGTCTCCATATATCCAAAAGGTGAACATCAGTTATGAGATCCTGTAAGGCGAACCAAGCTTTGGTTTTCTTATATGTGCAGTTTGATTTTCTATCTATACTAGGATTCAAAACCAGATTGTAGTCTCCAGTGACAACCAGATTGGCCGTGGATTCATCCAGAAGAGATTCATGCACAGAATGGAAAAAATCTGGTTTATCCAGATTCGGACCATACAAATTGAATAAACAATATATCTCACCAGCGCTATTAATTGTGATTTTGACCCAGCGACCATTGAGGTCATTTGAGGAGGAAATGATGGAAATATTACTGGATCTCTGAATCAAAGTAATAACTCCACCCTTTCTATCAATGGCCGGAGAATAATATGGGGGCATGGCCCATGGGAGAGAAACCTTGGCTGAAGCAAAAGCATCTAGGTGGGACTCCTGTAACATTATTACATCAGGTTTAAGATTATCAAGGTATGTTAAAACTTTTTTCAACTTAATTTTGTTATTAAGACTCTTTGCATTTAAAGATATAATTTTAAGAGACATTGCAATTATGAAAAAGACATATGAGCATGAGACAATGATAAGCAGATGTAAAAAGCGACCAGCAATACAAGCTTATTCTGTGAGACCAGGAGTGAGAAAGGAACCACATCAGTATATGACTCATAAAAAAATAATAAACCAGAACTAGTAAAAAGCACCGTGAACTGAGAAGAGTGACAAAACTGTCACTGCTATGTAATAACCATGTGAGTGTAGCTGAGGGAGCCATAATGGCAGACAGAACCCAACGTGCTCTCATTAGTGTCAGAATTCAACATACAGACAGTTGTTAACAGCATAACATTGCGCTGGCAAGAGCTAATAGCATCTCATTAATCTCATATAATATAATAAAAGGCTGTAATGTGTAGTGCAAACAGAATAACATCATCTAATACAGCAACATGTGAGAAACCATATTATCAGACATTCAAACCTGATTGATTGGGGTAGGTGAATGCAGTTCAATAAATGAAGCCAGCTCTTCCGGGTTAATGAAGTCCTTGGTTGTATTATTCAGTGTTACTCTCATGCGAGCTGGGTAAAGTAAGCCAAATCTTGCATTTAGAGATTTCAACTGTGGTCTGTAGGAGAGAAGCAGCTTGCGTCGGCGTGCAGTAGTTTTACTCAGGTCAGGAACAAATAAGATGGTGGATCCCTCATGCTTGATTGGAGCTCTGATCTTTGCCCGCTGCATGATCTCCAAAACGTGTTGGTATCTAAGTAGCATGAGTACAACCAGTCTGGGGCGACGGTCTCCGGCTGAAGAGGAGGGTACCCTGTGGGCTCGCTCAATTTCAAATTCCCGGTGGAAAGTAAGATCAAGGAGCTGAGGAATTAAAGCCTCTAGGTGTTTAATAAGTTCACCATCTCGGCCATTCTCTGGAAGCCCCAGGATACGGATGTTACATCTTCTAGACCAGTCGTTACTATCTTCCAGGTCTCTCTCCAATGTAGCAATGCGGGTGGCCTGCTTCCTGAGATCCTTCACCTGCAGTGTGCTAGCCTCCATTTTGTTTTCCAGTGTGTTCACACGTGCTTGGAGCTGTGTAAAGTCAGCAGACAGGCTCGTTATTTTTTCATTAATTTCATCTGTGCATGCCTTGGTATCCGTTGCTAGTTCTTTTAGCTCTCTCAATTCAGCTAAAATTTCGCGGCTCGAGTCACTGGCGGATGAAGGGAGTGGCGTTTTCGACGGGGAAAGCGGCTCAGACTTGTGCCGCTTCCCGACTTTTTTATCGGACATCCAGCGAAATTAGCAGACTGAGAGAAGTGAAAACCGAGGATGTTATGGTTACGGCGACTGTAACCACGCTCCGCTGCGCTTCAAATTTTGATTTAAGCAGCCTGCTTGTGTAGGTGTGAGAAGCAGCGCGGGAGCACAAGAATCAAGCCGCCATCTCGCTTGGGCTCAGCCACGCCCCCCTCTCCATTTGCATCTTTGCTTTCCTGACTACAAGACCAGCCTCACTTAACTTATTATCCCAAACCAAGAGTTAAAAAAAACCTTCTGGGCAGATTACAATTTAAAATCTCCCCTTCCACTCATTCAATGACAATCACACCTGTCAGCAAAAAGATTTTTCAAAATTGTAGGTGTCTTTTCTGATTCAGAGCTTACCTTTAAACTGCAAATAGATTCAAGTTATTTGTTCCTCATTCTTTGCTCTCCATTGTCTCTGCATTGTCTGTCCTCTCATCTCTTCCTCACAACTGGGCCCCCTCATGTTCAATCTTGTCATGTCCTGTCTTGACTACTACAATTCACTCTACTCTGATCTCTCCCCTTATTTCTTTAAACATCTTCAACTCATTCAGTCAACTGCCGTTAAACTAGTACATAATGCCAGTCATTTTGATGACGCCACACCCCTCATGAACACTGACTTCCTGTAATGGTTCATGTCAAATACAAAATTCTCTTGTTTATCTCAGCTACCTTATCATACCTACACATCTCTCTATTTTGCTGATCAGAATCTATTCACCACTCACCCTCTCTCTGCCCTCTATTCTTCATCTTAAAGTCTCAAGGAACTTGCCTTTAGATATATTGGACCCAAATTCTAGAACAATCTGCCCCTTCCCCCCTATCAGACACCAACCATCCATCATATTATTCAAGAAACTGCTTAAGGCTCATATTTTCTCAGAATCTTTTCCCTCCCCTCTTACCTTCTCTTCCCACTCTCTCTTCTCTGAGCCTCTTTATAAAATTAACTACTGAATTGCCTATCATCAAGACTAATATGTGGTATAGTAAATGGCATTAAATAAATACAGTTCTTCCAAAACAGTGTGCACTATTCTTCTATAAACTAGGTGCTAGCTTATTGAATTGCCTTTTAAGGGAGCAATCTACATAACATAACATAAAAATATATTTATATACCACAGTACCTTTAGGAGTTCTATGTAGTTTACAAAAGAAAATTGAGAGTGACAATAAAAACAAATGACCAAGAAATTACAAAAATTCCTTAAAATAAGTAGGTTTTGCATAAAATTTCCTGAACTGCTGGTAAGAGAAAGAGCTAACTAAAAGATTTACAAACTTTAGAAATAAGCAATGGTGATTCTTTTGACTTTTTAATTATAGGCGTAATAGCAATGTGTCCATCCTTTGCTGGAAATTCTCTTAAATCCAACATATAGTTTAGCCAACTATAAAGTTCAATCTGGAATTTTAGTTGTGCTGAGCACATTAATACTGGAGGAGAAATGTCTAATGAACAGTATGATCTCACGTATTTGTTATAACGTTTCCTAAAACAATCCCAATTAGGGTTTTTAAAAGATGTCCATGACAAATCAGAATAGCAGGCGTCCTTTAAAGATGTTACGTCTAGGGAATCTATATCTGCAATGTTTACATAGAACGCTCTCAAATTAATCACTTTAGATTCCAAAAAATGGGCTAAATCTTCTGAAGAAGGAAGAGTTGCTTGAGGAGTCTGAAATGATTAATATTGAAAATGGAAGAAACTAACCTAAATAACTCTTTCATATTAATGTTTAATCCGACTTTAGCTGAATAAAAAAAGTTACGCTTTTCTTTTAATATCATTTTATAAATATGCACCTCGTTTCATCATTTATCTCGGTTAACTTCTGTTTTAGTTTTACACCATATTCTTTCAAGACATCTGATAAAAAGCTTCATACCGGCAAGCTCTCTATCATGCCATCCATCAGATTTACGGTGATGCTTACTGAGTATTTGTTTTGGAGCTATTTGTGAAGGGTTTCTTCACTAAATATCTTCCAACAGGAATGAAAATTTTTAGAATCTGTTAACGAGAATTTAGAGTGATAATGGGACCAAAATTCAGATGGATTGAATGGACCTCTCAAAATTTCCCTTTTAGATAAATAATTGTGTACAGTATGAGAAGGTAGCCAATTCAAACTAAAACAATACGTAAAATGATCAGACCAAATGGTCAGATTCCAGGCACCATGAGTTAAATAAATGTTAGGAGAAACAATATCTTTAAATGACAAAGTCACTAAGTCCAAATGATGGTCTTTTTCATATGTTTGAGTGAAATTAGGACGCGTGTAATCCAAAGAAGATAAAAACAACTTCAACTCCTTTACTGCAGGATCATCTTCTAATTCCACAAGCAAATTGCTATCTCCTAATAATATGTTGTGAACTGTAGATGCAGAGTTATACAATAGAAACTTTAAAAAAAAGCATCCCTGGCTTTAGTCCAGCTGCCAGGCGGAATGTAAAACAATATGCAAGTGAATCCTTCAAAAATTGACTACTTACTTTACAAGATAAAATTTCTAGATCCTTATTTTGCTTAGAATCTAACATTGTGGAATCAAAACTATCCTTCAGAACAATAGCTAAACCACCTCCCCTTCTATTTTCCCAGAGACAGGTGGCAACAAGTCTATTATAGGATCATTATCTGAAGTTAATCAAGGGCCTCTTCTATCAAACTGCGCAAGCAGTTTGTAGTGTGGTGAGCCGCACTGAATGGCCCGTGCTGCTCCCGATGCTCACAGATTTCCTATGAATGTCGGGAGCAGCACAAGCCATTTAGTGTGGCTCTCTGCACTAAAAACTGCTAGCGCAGTTTGATAGAAGAGGCCCCAAGTCTCTGTAATAAAAAAAGCAACCTAACTGTTGTTCTTCAAGCCAATCTTTGATTAAAGGTGCTTTGTTCCTTACTAAGAATAAGCTCAGTAGCCCGTTCTCACAGTGGTCAATCCAGGTCCCTAGTACTTGGCCAAAACCCAGGGAGTAGCAACATTCCTTGCTACTGATCCAAGGCAAGCCGTGGCTTATCCCATGTCTTTCTCAATAACAGACTATGGACTTTTCCTCCAGGAAATTGTCCAAACCTTTCTTAAAACCAGGGACGCTAAAGGAGAGCAGAAGGACACCACAGCAGGCGCAGAGGACACAGCCAGGCAGACACAGAAAACAGTCACGGCAGACCAGCAAGCAGGCAGCAATGGAAACAGCAGACAGAAGCAAGATGTTCAGCTACCCAGTTTTCTGCACCATCTGGGAGGCAGTCTTACGTATGCGCTCGATGCAGAGAACTGGAGAGCCTGAAGAAACAAGTCAGACTCCTGGAGGGCAGAAAACTGGAACTGGGGCACTTCAAGCAATGGAGGAGGAAGACAGAGAACTTCGAGACAGAGGATACAACGAACACCAAGACAGAGGACACCATCGAGAAAGAAGTCCGAGAGCTGGAGAAGTTCATAGAGGAGGTATACAGGGAGGCCATGGAAAATCACCAGCAACAGTGGAACTGCCGAAAGACACCTACAGAGAGTGTGGGCCACCTGATAGACAACCACCACGAAGAAATGGATGACACAGCAGCGAGAACGAAGGATATGGGTCTGCAGCAGGCAAGATGGACATACACCAGGGACACGGACCTGCGGCTGGAGAATCAAGAGAAGATAGAGAGCACAGATTCTGGCCGGATCCAAGATGGCTACCGTATGTTTACTGTGTTGAGGACGCCATCGATTCTCAAATATACCTACATTAAATATGCCGAAGAGACGGGGCAGGAACGTCGGTGGTGCCTCCTGACGACTGACTGCCCCTTCGTTAGCGATTGATGAATTGCTTTGGCGTCTGTAACAGGAGAAGGAAGCGTCGGGGGCTAGCCTGCTTGGGACACCGCCGGAGAGTAGTGCGACGGTGAAAATCTTAGGGCTCGACGTTACTCTAAGCCCCGACATGAGGACGCCACCCCATCAGCCACTGCCTTAGGCAGCCAGCTCTCCACGGGACCAGAGAGCACCCGAAGAGGTAGCCCTCTCGTCTCCGGAGGCCAGTGTGTTGGAGGGCTTGCCATTGGAGACAGCTCAGAGTGGCTTGCTCACTCTGGAAGGACCTGAGACCGGGACAACCAAGGCTGGGGGAGTACAAGACTCTATGGAGGTAAACCAAATTTTGGAACAATCTTTCACAGCACAAGCATACTTTTTTACAGCAATTAAACCTCCAGAAGTCACTCTTGAAGCACTATGGGATTTGGTGGTGAATTTGGGAAACTCCTTAAATCCTCAAATTAAAAATTTGGATAAGGAACTTAAAGAACAGAAAGAAATAAAATTGATTAAACAAGATATATCTCAGTTAAAAGTAGAAGTACAAAATACAGATAAAGAGCTAACAGTAGTAAAGAATAATCAAGACTTACTGGTTAAAGATAATGTGATTTTAAGGAGGAAATTGGAAGCTCTGGAGAATAATGGTCGAGCTAACAACTTGAGGATTATAAATTTTCCTAAGATCCTATCAATCTCCCCTCGAGAAATGCTGAAGCGTTACTTCACGGAAATATTGGAAATTCCTGAAAGCTCTTTGCCTCCTCTTACAAGGGCATATTATCTTCCTGTTAGATCCCAAGTTAAAGAAAAAGAAAAAGTTGAGGAATACTGGAACAATCGGATAGAGAATTGGCTATTCCAGCCACTCTCTTGTTGTCTGTGGCTTTGGCCCCAGACAAGGATTGGATATTAAAACTTTTCTTTAAAAATAGATCCAAGGACTTCCTGGGACACCATATCCAGATATTTCCTGATGTCTCTAGAGAGACCCAAAAAAGAAGAAAAGAATTCTTAATTTTGAAACCTGGAGTGACTCAAATAGGAGGTATTTTCTTTTTGAGATATCCATGCAAATGTGTTGTTAGATACGGTTCTTTGAAGTATATCTTCACAGAGCCATCTCATCTGATAAGTCTCCTCTCAATGAAGCGTCTTGAGAAAGGAATAGCTGCGCCTAATGAAGTTTAGCTTTCTGTACCGCCATAGACATACGTTTTTCCTTAGAATGTTCTTTGATTAATTTTGCTCTACTCTTTAAATCTTGGTTCCAGTTATAGAGGACTAGTGTGTGATCAAATGAGTCTATTTTATGTATTCATATATTTCTAAGTTTTGATGTGTTTTTCAATTCTGGAAAATAAGTTAATTTGGTGTTTGATCGCACTTTTCTGTACAAGATTTATATGCTTGGTAAACATTATAAAATTGTATAAATAAATAATTTAAAAAAAAAAAAGAGAAGATAGAGAGGACAGCAATCGTCGTGGGGGACTCCATCATCAGACAAGTCAACAGCCACATAGCAGGAGGAAGACTGGATCGGCTGGTGACCTGCCTACTGGGAGCCAAGGTAGAAGACATAGTGAGCCGCATTGACAGAATCATCGACAATGTGGAAGAAGAAGATACAGCGATGGTGATCCATGTGGGGACTAACAACGTGAGCAACAGGAACTACAACAGGGAAGTACTGAAGGACCAGTTCCGGATGCTAGGAAGGAAGCTGAAGACCAGAACGCAGAGGGTAGCATTTGCGGAGATCCTGCTGGTATCCAGGACAGATGAGAAGAGACAGATGAAGCTGCAAGCAATTAAAACATGGATACGGCGCTGGTGAGAGGAAGGATTCCACTTTGTGCGCAACTGGACGACATTCTGGGGAAAGAGCAAGCTATACAGGAAGGACGGACTCCATCTCAGCAGAGACGAAATAAGGCTACTTGCAAGTAACATCAAAAGAGAAGTTGAGAAGTTTTTAAACTAGGAAGAAAAGGAAAGCCAACAGTCGACCGAGAGACAGAGTCAATGGTTCAGGAACCATATACCCGGAGGATACCGTGCAGGAAGATAGAGGGGAAAATTCACCAGAGGATACCATACAAGAAGATATAGGGGAAGGCCCACTGGATCACAAGCAAGACAGATTTGAAAGGGATACAAGAGGGAAGGAAATGCAAGAAAGAAACGGGTCATAAACTCAAGTGTATGTACACGAATGCAAGGAGCCTAAGGAATAAGATGGGTGAATTAGAAGCTATGGTACAAAAAGATAACGTTGACATCATTGGCATCACAGAAACATGGTGGACTGAGGAAAACGTCTGGGACACTGTGCTACCAGGATACAAACTATACCGCAGAGACAGAGTGGCTCAAAAAGGTGGGGGCATTGCCATATACGTCAAAAAGGGAATTGAATCTACTAGAGAGAACACACCACAACTGATGAATAAGTTAGAGTCTCTATGGATCAAAATTCTAGGAACAAATGGACTGGCATCTACTACCGACCCCCAGGGCAGTCCAAAGAAATTGATGGGGAAATGGCAGACGAGATTAAGCACAACTGCAAGGGAAGCAACGTAGCTATCATGGGTGACTTCAACTATCCGGGGATAGACTGGAACCTAGGCACCTCCAGCTGCACTAGGGAGACCAAGTTCCTGGATACTGTAGGCGATTACTTCCTGGAACAACTTGTCAAGGAAAATACGAGAGGAAATGCAATTCTGGACTTAATTCTTATGGACTGCAAGGACCGGCACAACATGTAGAAGTAGAAGGGACGCTGGGAAGCAGCGATCACAATATGATCCGTTTCGACATGGATGCAGGTGAGAAACATCGGTCCAAAACGATGGCCACGGCGCTGAACTCCCGAAAAGGGAATTACGAAGGGATGAGATTCATGGTGGGGAAGAAGATTAAGAAAAGGATAAGCACTGTAAAAACAATAGAGCAAACTTGGTCCCTTTTTAAGGACAGAGTCACCGAGGCACAAAATCTATATATACCACATATCAACAAAGGATCCAAAAGGATAAAGAACAAAGAACCAGCATGGCTCACTGTAGAGGTGAAGGAAGCGATCAGAGACAAGAAAACTTCGTTTAAGGAATGGAAAAGGTCAAAAATGGATGAAAACTGGAATAAGCACAAACAACATCAACGCAGGTGCCATAAGGCAGTAAAAGGGGCCAAAAGAGACTACGAGGAAAAAATAGCCAAGGAGGCAAAAAACTTCAAGCCGTTCTTTTGATATATTAAGGGGAAACGACCCGTGAGGGAAGTGGGGCCGTTGCATGACCGTAGAATAAAGGGAGTACTAAAGGAGGACAAAGAAATCGCTGACAAACTGAACACATTTTTTGCATCTGTATTTACCGAAGAGGATATACACAGCATATTGGAACCCATCAGGCTATATGCTGGAAACGAAGACAGGAAACTTACAGGGTTGACGGTCAGTCTAGAAGAGGTATGCAAGCAGATTGATAGGCTTAAGAGTGACAAATCCCCAGGACCGGATGGCATCCATACGAGGGTCATCAAGGAACTATAGCTGAACTGCTTCAGCTAATAGCCAATCTGTCGATCAAATTGGGAAGGTGGCGAATGTTACGCCGATCTTCAAAAAAGGTTCGAGGGGAGATCCGGGAAACTACGAACCAGTGAATCTGACCTTGGTACTGGGAAAGATGGTAGAGGCGCTGATAAAGGACCGCATCATTGATCACCTTGACAGATACGATCTGATGAGGACCAACTAGCACGGTTCCAGTAAAGGCAGATCTTGCCTGACGAACTTGCTGCACTTCTTCGAGGGAGTAAACAGGTGGATAGACAAGGGCGACCCAGTTGACATTGTATATCTGGATTTTCAGAAGGCTTTCAACAAATTCCACATGAACGACTACATCGGAAAATTGCTTGCCATGGAATCGAGGGTGAAATATTCATGTGGATTAAAAACTGGCTGGAGCATAGGAAACAGAGAGTCTAGATAAATGGACAATTCTCAGACTGGAAGAGCATCACCAGCGGGGTGCCGCAGGGCTCAGTGCTTGGACCTGTGCTCTTCAACATCTTTATAAACGATCTGGACATTGGTACAAACGAGTGAGATGATTAAATGTGCGGACGATACGAAGTTATACAGAGTAGTGAAGACACAGGAGGATTGCGAAGATCTTCAACGTGACATAATCAAGTACGAGAAATGGGCATCGACATGGAAAATGAGGTTCAATGTGGATAAGTGCAAAGTGATGCATGTCGGGAACAAAAATCTCATGCACGAATACAGGACGTCTGGGGCGGTACTTGGAGAGACCTCCCATGAAAGGGACTTGGGAGTTCTGATCGACAAGTCTATGAAGCCATCTGCACAATGTGCTACGGCGGCGAAAAGGGCAAACAGAATGCTAGGAATGATCAAGAAAGGGATCATGAACAGATCCGAGAAGGTTATCATGCTGCTGTACTGGGCCATGGTGCGCCCTCACCTGGAGTACTGCGTCCAGCACTGGTCGCCATACATGAAGAAGGACACGGTGCTACTCGAAAGGGTTCAGAGAAGGGCGACTAAAATGGTTAAGGGGCTGGAAGAGTTGCCGTACAGCGAGAGATTGGGCCTCTTCTCCCTTGAAAAAAGGAGGCTGCAAGGGAATATGATCGAAACAATCAAAATACTGAAGGGAATATACTTAGTAGAGAAAGACAGACTGTTCACCCTCTCCAAGGTAGGTTAGGACGAGAGGACACTCTCTAAAGTTGCAAGGGGATAGATTCCGTACAAACATAAGGAAATTCTTCTTCACCCAGAGAGTGGTAGAAAACTGGAGTCTGTTATAGGAGAAAACACCCTCCAGGGTTTCAAGACAAAGTTGGATAAGTTCATGCTAAATTGGTGAGACTGGACTCATTTAGAGCACTGGTCTTGACCTTCGGGCCACCGCGTGAGCGGACTGCTGGGCAGGATAGACCATTGGTCTGACCCAGCAGCAGCAATTCTTATGTTCTTACCACAACCTCTGGCAATGCCTTCCAGAGCTTAACTATTCTCTGACTATTGGTTTTAAAAGTATTTCCCTGTAATTTCGAGTGTCCCCTAGTCTTTGCAATTTTTGACAGAGTGAAAAATCGATCCACTTGTACCTGTACTGATCTTATTTATTTATTTATTCAATTTTCTATACCATTCTCCGAAGGGAGCTCAGAACGGTTTACATGAATTTATTCAGGTACTCAAACATTTTTCTTGAATTTAAATAGAATTTTAAAATTGGGAGCAGTGGTATAGCTAAAAGCACACACCAAAATATTAAAAAAACATACTGCTAACAAGTATTGGAGGGAGCAACCACAATTATTCAAATAAAAGTTAAATAATAAAAAATAATTAAATTGTGGAGAAAAACAAACCTCAATGCAGTGGTTCCTGGGCCGCAAGGTACCCAAAGGAACCTGTATCATCACTGAAATGAAAAAACTCAGTCATTCAAAACTAGTAGTTGAGAAGGTAAGGAATAAGAGGTAAGCCTTCATAAACTACAAAAGATTGTAGAAAGAGGATGACAGGCAAAATATCTTAAAAAGTTAAAAGAGGGTGGTTGAGTAGTCAAGAAAGCAAAGATACAAATGGAAGAAAAAAATAGCTGACTCGGTAAAATGGGGAGACAAGTCATTTTTTAAATATATCAGTGATAGAAAGAAGTGCAAAAGTGATATTGTGAGACTCAAAGGTGAAGGGGAGAAATATGTAGAAGCTGATAAAGTAAAGGCTGAATTGGGGGAGGGGCCAAGATGGTGGCAACAAGGTGCCGGCATTTTCAGCATTGAAACCCAGAACTGTAAAACTTTACCTTTTTCAGCTGTTGAGC
This sequence comes from Geotrypetes seraphini, assembly GCF_902459505.1. Lineage (NCBI taxonomy): Eukaryota > Metazoa > Chordata > Amphibia > Gymnophiona > Dermophiidae > Geotrypetes > Geotrypetes seraphini. The sequence continues at coordinate 9,681,576 of NC_047085.1, forward strand.
TATGCCTTTGAAACGAAAGGGAAGCGTCCATCCAGACCTCTCTGCGGTGAGTATGTCTACCCCTGTTCAACAAACCATTCTGGATTTTGCCGCCGCCACTACTGGTCCCCGTGGATGTACTCAAGGGCAGTCCAAGTTGTCTCAGGCAGGAGGAGTTGCCAGAGACTTGGAGTTGGAAATTTCCCTCTCTCTCCTAGAAGCTGTTCCACCGCCACACCCTGCTCCATTTGCAGCCCAGTCAGGTGAATCCCATGTAGAGTCTCTAACAGGGGCAGGAGCCGCGAGAGTTTGAGGAGAGCATGTAGTTCTGGGAGCTGACTTAGACACTGGCTAAGAGATATCAAGACCTACGGTAGTGGCCCTTGAGACTGCATTTGGGAAGCTGTCGAGAGGTTGAACTCTTCAGTTGCCAGATCTTCCCAGGAAGCCGCCAATCTTGTGAGTACAGTTGATGGTCTGGGGAAATCTTTGAAAAATACTAAGGAAGAATTTGTTTCAAAAATGCAGAAATAAAAAAGGTTAAGGACAATGTGGAAGACTTGCAAGCTTTAACTAATGGAAAGGTTAAAGAAAAAATTGTGCTCACAAGGAAAATTGAAAAATTAGAAACTATAATTGAAGGTTTTTCAGTTCAAATATTTTATTGATTTTAAAGAAAAAAAGAAAACAAAAAGGTACAACTTGTGATAAGACATGATACAATCTGGTCGCATGAATATGAATAATAATCATATAAACATTCTTGAAACAACACAACTGATTGATTAGTGGTTAACTTGTGTTACAAGACCAGCACAAACTCCAATAACACAATACAAGAGTAAGAAAGAGAGAATTCCCAAAAAGCATTGCAAAATATGTCAGTATATAACTGAAAGAGAGACTCAAAACCTGAATGTCAATGATCCAATTTACAATAGGAGTTGATAGGATTCCATATTTTGAGGTAAATATGGGTGGAGTTATGATTTTCTGCAATAACACTTTCAAATTTAGTAGTCAAACAAACACCATTCCACCATACAAAGTATTCTACCTTTGATAAATCTTTCCAACAGTGTAAAATGTTTTTAATAGCCAGAAATATTAGTACATTAAGCATTATGTTGTGATAGGTCATAATGACCAAGTATAATGATCCTGAAGTGTAGGGGATCGTGTATGTTTAGTATGGAAGAAATAGTGGTCCAGACTTTGTTTCAGTATATGGCGAGATGATTGCAGTGGTATAACATGTGAGACAAGGAGCCTTCAGAATTCCCACACGACCAGCATAAATTAGATGAGTCCTTAGATATTTGGGCACGTTTCATCGGAGTCCAATGGGTTCTTTGTAGAAGAAAATTAATTGATTAGAGGACTGCAGTCGATCGGATTGATTTAAATACGTAGCTTCATCTGCTGCCAGATCTAAATTAGAATTCCAAGCGCTCATCAACTTTGATACGGAGACAGGAGAGGCCTGTTGTAGTAAAGTTTACCTCTGTGAGAGCTAATTGACAGGGTTTGTGGAAGCAAATCAGGCGTGCTATTCAGTTTAGCTGGATCAGTGTCTCAATTGAAGCAACTTATAATGTAGATTTATCGGAAGATCATGAGTGTCCCTCAATTCTTCAAAAGTCATTTAACGTGCATGTCTGATCAAGTCCTGTAATGTCCATATTTCACATTTCTGCCAGATTGTCCACTTCAATGTGGTGCCTTGGATTTTGATATTGTCATTGTTCCATAACAAAATCTTGCCAGATTCCTTCCATTTAGTTTTCATAATGCTATCAAACTGCCTTAGCACTGTGTTTGTAGAATGATAAATAGGGTGGACCTACTGTTTCAGGTGAGCGATTACCGTGTTTCCCTGAAAATAAGACAGTGTCATATTCATTTGGGGCCCAAAAAAGGCACTAGGTCTTATTTTTGGGGTATGCACATGATTATCTCTCCCTTCCTCTCCTTCACCCCAAATATTCCTCTCTCCTTTCTCTCCCCCACATGTGCAGCATCTTTCCTCCCCTCCCTCCCATCCCCCTGTGCAGCAGAAGTTTACCCAGCTTCTATCCTTCCCTGCCTCCCATCCCTTGTGCAGCAGAACCCTTGAGCACCCCCTGCCCCCACCGCACAGCCGAACCCCTACTGACCCTCCATTCTTCCCTCCCCGCCGACCGCTAGTGAGCCCTACCTTCAACCAAAGCAGCATCAGGACGACAGTACTCTAAGCAGGCTGCTTGGCCTTGTTCATTGGGGATTTCACTCTAGTAACGTGGCAGTTTTTCACCATGTTAAAGTGGTTCTACGCACGCATACTAAATTTCTACCAAAAGTAGTTATGGGCTTTCATCTCAATCAGTCCATTGTTCTTCCAGTTTTTTCCCTAAGCCTCATTCTCATCCAGGAGAAACGGCGCTGCACACTTTGGACTGTAAACATATTTTGGCCTATTACATCGATCAGACAGCCTCATAAAACATCTTCCCAACTATTCATCTCATTTGATCCTAACAATTTGGGTTATCCTGTAACCAAAAGGACAATTTCGAACTGTTTGGCGGCTTGTATCTCATTCTTTTTTTTTTTTTGTAATTCTTTATTTGAACACTGTGCCCAAGTTTACATAACATGGCATAACCAGAAAAGCAGAAATACAGTGTATATGGAATGAAACACCCCTCCCCCCAAGACAGTTCCCCCCCAACTCCCTCCCCCTCCCTATCCCATCCCTCCCTCCCCCCCAAAGAACCAGCCAGGTTACCCATTCCCAATTAGCAACAACAAAATCCCCCCCCCTATCAAGGGAAACACCAAAAAAAGGAGAAGGAAAGGGACGGGAGTCCAGACTGTAAAGGAGTCCCCCATGTGATATTAATCCTTCTGTGACTCCACTACAGGAAACTCATAACTTCCCTCCACCTCCAGGAACCTGCCCCAAAGATCCTCAAACTGTCGCCTCTGGTGGGTGAGTAGAGCAGAGAGCCGAAATTTCTCACAGACCCAGCCCAGTTTCACTCGCATCATTGCCACCGTGGGTATCGTGGGGCTCTTCCAATGAAAAGCCAGCACTAGCCTAGCAGCTGTAAAAGCCAGACGCGCCAACTTGTCTTGCGTGTCTTCCACTACCCCTGGGAGTACCCCCAACAAAGCAGTTTCCGCTCTATACGTCAGGTGACATTGCAGAAGTCGCCCCACATAGTGGAACACCTGAGTCCAATAGCCCAAAATGTGAGGGCACTCCCACCACATATGAAAGAACGTACCCCGCAGACCACACCCTCTCCAGCACTCCCCTGTACATGAGGTACCCATCTTGTTAAGCACCACAGGTGCAACATACCATCTCACAAGTAACTTAAGAGCATTTTCCACCAACTGCGAGCCACCGCCACATGGTGTACTCGCAGTGCAATTTGTTCCCATTCCTCCGTCGTATAGGTGAGCCCCAAATCTATCTCCCATGCCCGCATATAAGAAGTCTTCTGATCAGGGTCGGCGTGCAATAACCGGTATAACTGTGAGATGCAGCCCCGACACACCGGATCCTCCAACATCAACTCAAACCTCGAGCGCCTATAAGCGGTAAGGTCCCCCGTCTTAGTGCGCATAACGTAGTCCTTCACCTGTAAGTAGGGGAATAAATCACGCTGCTCCAGGCGAAAAGAGGCTTGGACCTCAGGGAATCCCATGATATGCTCCTCCTGCAACAGCTGGCCAAAACACCTCAGCCCGCCTCGCTCCCACCTGCGAAAGACTCCCCCTTCCCTACCCGGAAGGAAATCCTCCGCATACCGAATAGGCAGAAAATGTAGTCCCCCTCACCTTACCCACCAATTTCCTAATGGCCCCCAACCAAACCCGTAGAGTCCACCTTATGAAGGGATTAGAGAGAGTAGCAATTTCCTTCTCCCGTAAGCCCACCCACGGTAAATAAGAAAGAGCAGTTATGCCCCTGGGACCCCCCAGAAGATCCCCCAAAAGACCCTGTTCCAGCTGAACCCACAATTTGGCCGGAGTCGCATGCCAATCCACAACCGCCCTAAGCTGCGCAGCCCGATAGTATATTTCCAAATTGGGTATCCCCAAGTCCCCCTCCTCCTTAAATTTGAACATGGCATATCTCGCAACCCTGGGTCGCCGACCCCCCCATATAAAGCGCAAAAGAGACCTATGCCAGCGAATAAAATACACTCTAGGAACTTCAACAGGAAGAACTTGAAAGAGATAAAGAAATCTGGGTAGGACCATCATACGCACCACCTCCATTCTGCCCATCCAGGAAAGGTACAAGGGGTCCCATCTATCAAGGTCCTGCCACAAAGCCGCACCCAGAGGAAGATAATTAAGGCGGAACAGTGTAGTCCAGTCCAACCCGAGCTGAATCCCCAGATATCTAATAGGGCCCTTCACCCAACGGAAGGGGACCCTACCTTGCAGTTCCAGAGCCACCTCAGCTGGCACCGAAATGTTCAATATCTCTGTCTTAGACAGATTAGCCTTAAAGCCTGAGATCCGCCCATAATCTCTCATCAGATCTCGCAAAGCCAGAAGCGACCTCTCCGAACCCTCCACTATGGCCAAAATATCATCTGCAAAAAGGGACAATTTATGCTCAACCCCCTGCACCTGTACCCCCTTCACCAGCCGAGAAAGACGGATGCGTTGTGCCAAAGGCTCGATCACCAAAGCAAACAACAGGGGAGAGAGCGGGCACCCCTGTCTCGTTCCTCTATGTAGCTCAAATGGCTTGGAATAGACCCCATTAACTTTGACACAAGCCATCGGGTTATGATAGAGAGTAAGAATCCAAGAAATAAATCGCGACCCGAATCCCATCTGGCGCAGGACAGCCTCCATAAACGTCCAATCCACCCGATCGAACGCCTTTTCGGCGTCCACTGCAACCGCCACCCAAGAGGACCCTGATCTTCGAGCCTCCCACACCAAATTTAGCACCCACCTAATCCCATCAGCCGCCTGACACCCCCCAATGAACCCCACTTGATCCGGGTGAATCAATTCTGGCATATGGGTCGCCATCCTATCAGCCAAAATACGGGCCAAAATTTTGGTATCAATACCTAACAAAGAGATAGGTCGATAGCTTCCACATATAGTTTCATCTTTCCCCGGTTTAGGAAGCATCGTAATCCCTGCCAATCGCATATAGAAAGGCAAGCGCTCCCCCTCTTTTAGGGAGTTAAATAATCTAGCCAATAAAGGTGCAACCAAGGGAGAAAGCTTCTTGTAGAACAGCCCTGTAAACCCATCGAGCCCAGGGGATTTTCCCGGCTTCAAATGTCGTATAACTCGCAATACCTCCTCCACCGTAATATCCCCCTCCAGCCCCTGTGCATCCGAGCTAGACAAAGTAGGCAACCCCAAATCCCGTAAATAGGTTTGGCTCTCAGCCACAGAGCCCTCAAGCTCCGGAGTGTATAGCTCCTGATAAAACTCCCTAAACCGCCGTTGTATTTCTACATCATCGGTAAGTACCATGCCATCGCGATCCTTAATAGCCAAGATGTTACCCCTAGATTGATGCAATTTGACCCTGTGAGCCAAGAGTTTACTGGCCCGATTCCCTGATTCAAAAAATTTAAGCCTCAACTTCTCAAGATTAAATTTAATCGCCTCATCCTCCAACTTCCCAAGAGCCATTCGGGTTTCCTGAAGCCTAAGCCTCAACTGCGGGCCCCCTTGTCCCCGCTTATGTTGGTCCACCAGAGTGCGAAGCGTTTCCCGGAGCTGCAATTCCTCCTGCTGCCGGGTCTTTTTCTTATAGGCTGCTATAGAGATCAACTCACCCCTTAACACCACCTTTAAACTTTCCCATATCGTCATGGGGGAGAACAGATCCACATTATTAAACTCTAGGAAATCATAGATCCCCGTTTCCAACTTTTGCACTATCGCCGAATCTCCCAACAGGGTATCATTTAATTTCCAATACGTATCTCCCCCCCCTAGGCCCTCCCCAGCTCAGATCCATCCATAACGGGGCATGGTCAGACCATCCAATGGTATCTATTTTGGTGTCTATCAATTTTCCCCCCCACCCTTTATCCACACATATCAAATCAATGCGAGTGTATACCTCATGTACAGGTGAGTAGAAAGTGTAGTCCCTACCCATCCAATGTTGCACCCGCCACCCATCCTCCACATTAAGGACTTCCAGAAATCTCTTCATACATTTCCTATCACTCTTAAGTCTATCGCCCCCCTTGCCCGTGGAATCCCATTCCGGGTTAAGGACCAAATTAAAATCCTCCCCCACCACCAAGTGCCCTACCTTAACCGATAAAATTTTTGACAGGAGAATGTCAAAAAAGTGGCCCTGTTGTGAGTTAGGTGCATACAGATTAACCAATGTTGCCTTAATTCCATCAACCGTACCAGTCCAGATAAGCCACCTCCCTCCCTCATCCCTCCATTCCCGATCCGGGACCACCTTCAACTTGTGAGAAAACAGAATCCCCACCCCAGCCTTTTTCCGCTCCAACCTATTAGAGGCCTAAACCCTCACGGGATAATCCCGGAACTGTACAAGTTTTTCCCCTGCTTTTACAAAATGAGTTTCTTGAACAAAGCAAATATCAAAACATAGGCGTTTAACTTCCTTCAATAACAGTTGCCTCTTACGCGGCATGTTAAGTCCCTTGACATTCAGACTGCCCACTCGTAAAACATTAGCCCCCCCCATTCCAAACCATGTCTTTGTTTTGTTCTATTTCTATCATTTAAATTTCTCCAGAATTCTACTGTTCAACGTCTCCCCCTTCTGCTTCTATTCCTTTCTCTCCTCTCTTCTACCTCCCAAAGTATTTAGATCAATGCTGTCTTGTTAAAATGTTTATTTTATTTTTATTTTTCCTCTAACTCTACTTTTCACTTCTCTATTACCCTCCAGGTACTTTAGTTAGATTGTGAGCCTTCGGGACAGTAAGGGAATTTTTCAAGTACCTTTCCTATTTCTAATCTTAATGTATATTTTCTGTAAACCGCTTAGAACCTAACGGATGTAGCGGTATATAAGAAATAAATTACATTACATAGAATACGCACTCAACATCAACTCCCGTCCCCCCGCCATCCCCCTCTGCCACCCATTCTTCTTCAACACCTCCAACAGCGGCCGGAACTCTCGCTGCTTCTACAAAGTGATGGACGATAGATCCTGAAATATCTCCACCTTCAGATTTTTCCAGGGAATAACACCCAAGTCTCTAGCCTTCTTCACCAGACGGTCTTTATCTGGAAAATGATGGATGCAAGCAATAATATCTCTCGGGTAGTCCCCATTCTTGGGACCCAGCGTGCGGTGGGCCCTATCTACTTTCAGGCCCCCAGGAGTGGCAGTAGATGTAGATTCCCCCACATCATCCATCATATACCGGTAGAGCTCCTGCACCACAGCCGTAGCGTCCCCATATTCTGCCGTATCCGGAACCCCCCGGATCCGCACATTGTTGCGCCTCGACCTATTCTCCAGGTCTTCCACTTGTGCACAACAGTCCAATAGATCTTTTTGTACTGTCTTCATCTGGCTAGTAATGCTGAGCACAGTTTCTTCCTGCTCCCCGAGGCGCTTCTCAGTATCCTCCACCCGGCCCAGCAGATCCGCAAAGTCCTGCCGGATCTCCTTCACCGCCTCCTTGATTTTTCCCTTCACAGCCGCCACCTCGTCCTTAATTTCAGCCGCCCACAGTTGTAAATCTGCTTTTGTAACAGCCGCCGCCGCACCAGCCCGCCTCAGCCTCGGGGAAGCACCTCGCTCCGATTCTTCCTCCGACGCGCTGTCTCCCGACTCACGCGCGGACACGCTGGAGGTCCCACACACATGTCGGAGGCCGCCCTTTTCACCTCCGCGATCCAGCGACCTACCGGCTTCGGATTTTTTTTGCGACGGCATCCTGTAGCAAAAAGAGGCAGCTCTCACTCCCGGCTTCGTACTCGCACGCTATAGAGGGCCGCCCACAGCGGGGGAAGGTTGCTCAACGCAGCGGAGGGTCAGAGCAAATTCCCTAACCCTCCATCTTGGTCGGTGACGTCACCGGAAGCCTTGTATCTCATTCTGCTATACTCAGACCGGACTGCCTCTGCAGAGTTGTGTCACTGCTCACAAAGTCCACGCTATGGCAGCTTCTTAAAGGCCAACTCTCCCCCCATTCCTTTTTAGTTAGCTTGGAGGTAACCCTTGTGTGAGAATATGCTGCCTGCTTGTCCTGGGATAAAGCACAGTTACTTACCGTAACAGGTGTTATCCAGGGACAGCAGGCAGCTATTCTCACAACCCACCCACCTCCCCTGGTTGGCTTCTTAGCTGGCTTATCTTAACTGAGGTGACCATGCGCCTCCGTTGGGCGGGAAGGCACTCCCGCATGTGTGGTGCGGGCTAATCGCGAACTTTCTAAACATCGGTGACGTCTCCCATGTGTGAGAATATCTGCCTGCTGTCCCTGGATAACACCTGTTATGGTAAGTAACTGTGCTGTCAGGCTGCTCGGAATTTAAGTAAGTTAAAAAAATTTTGCATTTATGACATTATTCAGACCCTTGACATTCAGAGAGATTAGTTTAACTGACATTTGGGCATAAATAAGCAAGAGACATAAACAGCAGGATCAGAGTCATTGGATGCTGAATGGGAAAGAAATCACTGGATAACAGTATATGAGAGATGATACAATCAATAGAGTGTAGTGTGCTGGTGATAAAGACAACCAAGTGTAGCCACAGTATGGGTTAGAGAGGAGATGACTAGTTAAACCAGCCAGTCTCCCCCCTCCCTCCCCCCCCCCCCAGCATAAACATTCTAAGATATTTGGGTCCAAACAGAGAAAACATTAACAAGAAGCTGTGAGCAGTCCAGGAAAGGAACACTGTGTGTCACAAAAAGGAAGAATGGGTGCACAAGTAACATGAGAAGAACATTCGCAAATCATTCCATACGAAACAAATAGCATAAATAATTTGTAGGAGATATTATAGTCAGCAGGTATTGCTGCCTGAGACGAGGAGCTGCTCTATTGCTAATAAAAAAGTTATGAGTAATTATTATGGGATACGAACAAGAGAATCTGCCTCCACAACTGTGAATAGCAAAAAAACCAACAACAAAGGTGACCAATGGTGTTCAGTCTCTTTTTCCTGTGATTGACTCAATATAAAAATAAAGAGAGGACGGTAATTGCATAGAGAATCAGGGAGGCGTTAAATATCAAATAATAATAATAATTTTATTTCTTCTGTACCGCCATAATCTTATGACTTCTAGGCGGTTCACAGTGAAGAGAGCTGGACAGTCAGCGAATTACAGAATACAAATGGCGAGGATGATACAGTACAGTCAATGAATTACAGATTACAATTAGTAAAATACAATACAGTTACTACAGTACACGTATTTCTCAAGTTATCAGCATGGAGTTAATCGTTTAGAACTGGTAACTGATTAGGAGATAAATCTGTTGAATAGTGCTGTCTTAATTTCTTTCCAAAATGCGACATAGGTCAGCCTAGCTCTGTTGATGTAGTTGCCTAGCCAGGTAAGGTTCTTGATAATCGTGGCAAGTGAAATATATAATAAAGAGAAAACTGCAAGCTACAGGAGAAATGTTCCATGAGAAAAGGAGGTTAATGAGGCTGGAAAAGCAGTGGGAGAGAAACTTCTCTGCCAGTTAATATTAAAGGCAAACTTAGCAATGAAAGCAACAGCCAGTCTCATACAGCAAAGAGTGAGGTATATATAATTATACGTGTAAAGAGAGTGTAGAAGAGGCCTGGTGCAGAGAGTCAAAAAGGAATTAAGTCATAATGAATAGCGGAGAGTTACAAGAAGCATGGTAATCTTTAAGTAATAGGAAGAAAAAGATATAAACAGCAGAAGGAGAAAAGGCGGAGCTGCAGCCCTGTAAGCAATCTAGATGTTGTAGGAGTATTAGACGCAAAAAACACTCCAAAAGGACTGCCACAACCTAAACTAGAAACCACTAAAAGGCAGAATAGTCAAAAGGTTCAGGAGGGGGCCACTCAGGGACCAAACTGAACACCCCACGTAATATAACGTGACAATGGACAGGACAATACCCTGTATTAGGTGCCCTCAGAGTGAACGAGCAGCGACGGGAGACAAGCTCCAACGCTTCACAAGCCATCACAGGGCACCCAATGTGTGCAATAAATCAAAGTGAAAAAATATATCACAAATCAAATAATTAAATAAATAAACTGCAGTGAAAAGTGAAACCACAAAGTGGCCCCAGCCTGAACCAAGTCAGACGACTCCCCAACAAAAATCAAAAACTGACAAACTTAGCTGAATGATGTCAACAACTCTGAAGCGCAAAAATCACAACGCTACAGCCTGCCAGATTCAACCAGCCTGGTTTCGGGTACGAACCCTTCTTCAGGAACCCAAGATGGAAAAAAGGGGAATCAGAGTCAGCTGAAGGGAGAACGGAGCAGCCGGATGAGCACGCCCGCCCGCTAAAAAGCAGACAGACAAGCAACGTCATACACGCATGCACAAATCAAACCACAGCACCATCATACACACACGCACCAATCACACCACAGAACCAGAAAGGGGGAGGGAAAAAGAAAGACCAAAACCACATGCACAAAATGAAGACTAGATGATAGTATGCCATTCAATGCTATCATTCAACCCTAGAGGGCAAAATGCCTGCAGTTGGAAAATCCAGAACTGTTCTCTGAGATTCAGATAAGCTTGCTTATCGCCCCTAAAATCACAGGGCAATTGTTCAAGAACAAACCATGTTAAATCTGCAAACTGATGTCCATGTTCTACACAATGGGGTACTAAAGGTGCAGTCAAAGTAGCAGTGTGGATCCTGCTCTTGTGCTCTTGTGTACCTTCTACTGGTACGTCCAACGTAGATCAAGGCACAGGGGCATGAGATAACATAGATGACCCATTCTGATTCACACGAGGTGTAATCCCTGAGTTGGTAAGGCTTATGGGTGCGAGGATGTTGCCAGCATGAAATAGACAGAGATAAGCTACACATGTCACAGTGGCCACAGGGCTTATGGGCACCCCCAGCACTGACCTGATGCATAGAAGATAATAAGGTCTTTAAATTCTTGGGCCGGGAGAAAGCAATGCAGGGGGCTTCCCTAAACACCGCATGGTGATCCAGGACATGCCAATGTTTCTTGACAATCTCAGCAACTTGATGAGCTTGGCTGGAGAAAGAGATTACACACACTTGATGGTTCATAGGGGTCCTGGCCACCGGAGTTAAAAGGAACTCAGGATTAGCGTAACGTGCTCTGCAGTATGCTCGCTTAATAGTCCACTCGCGATAGCCACGAGACTTAAACCGCTGAGTCAGTAATTTCGCTTGAGCCTTAAACTCCGTAAGAGTAGAACAAATGCGGCGTATCCTGAGGAATTGGCCCACTGGAAGAGACTGTTTTAACCTTGCAGGGTGACAGCTGGTGTAATGAAGGTAGGTAGTGCGATCCGTAGCTTTCCTGAAGACCATTGTCACCAGTTGACCATCAGACTTATTCACCACTGTGTCCAGGTAAGTCACACTGGTGGAATTAACAGACGTGGTGAACTTCAGATGGCCATCCAGAGCATTGAGCCAAGTCAAAAATTCAGTGAATTTAGCAGCGGTGTCGGTCCATATCAAGAAAACATCATCAATATACTGCAACCAAATAGCGATATGAGACATCCAAGATGAAAATATAGCAGTTTCTCCTCAAAGTTGGCAACATACATACGGAGGAGGGTGTTTATGAGCAACTTGAAAAACTGAAGGTGGACAAAGCGATGGGACCAGACGGGATCCATCCCAGGATATTGTCAATCCAAAATTACTTCCTGTAAACTTTGTAGAAAGCACAAAATGCTAATTCAACATATTAGCTTAGTTTAATGCCGTGCCTCAGAGACCGAGTCATCAAGCAAGATTTATATGCTCATCTTCAGTCAAGATCTCGATCATAGGCATCTGGCATGTGCTGACTGCACTAAATTATTTTATATCTCTTTACTTTTTTTAAATATATTTTTTTCTTTTTTTGTAAATTGTTTTGATTAGTTTCTGGTGTATTTGTAATTTAAAGTATTTTCAATATTCAAAAAGCATTGACCATTTAAAACGATAGTGCATGAATTCAAAAGGCACTTGTCTGAGTTGTCTGTTAGCACTGTTTAAAGCCCAACGGGGCCACCCGTTTCACCCTGTATGGCTTCTTCAGGGGAAATACTTGACAGTGCCTGAAACATAAAACGATTAGTCAGATTACAATGTATACTTCTTAAAAAAGAGACCACAAATCTTCAAAGTTTAAATGAGCAACTTACAGAACAGGAAAACCTTAACTCCTCTGCATGAAATTCTCTAAAGAAATGGCGACGCGCTGAAGGACGCCAGGCTATTTATAGTACCCAATGCGGGCCTGCTAGTATTCACGTTGTTTACGTGAATGACGTAAGTGAACAAGTTCTTATGAATGGGCAAACGTATCCAGGGAACGTGCAAAAAAAATTTTTTATCTTCAGCCAAAAAAAGCTAAAGTTATTGGAATAAAACAAAAACAGAAAAAAAATTTGATAATTACTGAATGATTAATAGTAACTGGACCAGTCAATGTCGTCATTCAATCCTGTTGGATGAAGAGTTTGCAGGGTGAAAATCCAGAATGTTTCATGTCTTTTCAACATTAGCGTTCTGTCTCCTCCTCTAGTATTCTTCTTGATGACATCGATAACACATCCACTAAGGTTCTCAAAAGTATGAGCAGCTTCTGTACAATGCTGTACTAAAGGCTCTTTCAAAATTTTCCTTTTAATGTTGGACTTATGTTCACCCAACCGGGTTTTAAAGGGTCTGGTGGTCATACCTACATATACCTTGTTGCAGGGACACGTTATTGTGTATATAACATGGTCAGTTTGACATGTACTAAAGTGATTTAATCTGTAGGTCATCTTATTGAGAGGATTCATGAAACTTTTGGTTTGAACAGAAAAATCACAGTATACACAATGACCACATTTGTAGTGTCCTACGGAAGCAGCAATATTATGTGTCTCTTGAATTTTGGTGGTACTAAAAAATTCCTTAAGGTTTTTACCCCTTGAAAAGGCAAAACGTAAGCGATTGTTGGTAAATTCAGGAAGAGATTGTATGATATTCCAATGTTTTCTGATGACTTTCTTTATTTTCGCACTCAATGTAGAGTGTTTTAAAATACATGTAGAACATGGATCCTCGTTGGTGGTGTCTTTTTGTTGCAGTTCATGCAATAGCAGATCCCTATTATTGTATTTGGCTCTGTTATACGTGTTTTTTATAATATGCGTAGGATAACCTCTCATTTCTAATTTTTTGCTTAAATGTTTTGCTTGAATTTTGAAGTCCATCAGTAGAGAACAGTTCCGCCGAAGTCTTAACATCTGGGAGAAAGGTAGACTATTCTTTAAATGCCTCGGATGGCAGCTATGGTACTCCAGAAACGTGTTTTTTTTTGAGGCACGGCATTAAACTAAGCTAATATGTTGAATTAGCATTTTGTGCTTTCTACAAAGTTTACAGGAAGTAATTTTGGATTGACAATAGATTGTGGATACTTCCGCAGTAATTGTATTTTGGTTTCATCCATCCCAGGATACTAAGGGAGCTCAGAGAGGTTCTGGCGAGTCCTATTAAAGACTTGTTCAACAAATCTCTGGAGACGGGAGTGATTCCTGGGGATTGGAGGAGAGCGGATGTGGTCCCTATTCATAAAAGTGGTCACAGGGATGAAGCAGGAAACTACAGGCCGGTGAGCCTCACTTCAGTTGTTGGAAAAATAATGGAAGTGTTGCTGAAAGAAAGGATAGTGTATTTCCTTGAATCTAATGGGTTACAGGATCCGAGGCAACATGGCTTTACAAAAGGTAAATCGTGCCAAACGAACCTGATTGAGTTTTTTGATTGGGTGACCAGAGAGCTGGATCGAGGACATATGCTAGATGTAATTTACTTGGATTTCAGCAAAGCCTTTGATACAGTTCCTCATAGGAGGCTGTTGAACAAACTTGAAGGGCTGAAGTTAGGACCCAAAGTGGTGAACTGGGTCAGAAACTGGCTGTCGGACAGACGCCAGAGGGTGGTGGTTAATGGAAGTCGCTCGAAGGAAGGAAAGGTGACTAGTGGAGTCCCTCAGGGTTCGGTGCCGTGGCCAATCCTGTTCAATATGTATGTGAGTGACATTGCTGAAGGGTTAGAAGGAAAAGTGTGCCTTTTTGCAGATGATACCAAGATTTGTAACAGAGTAAACACCGAAGAGGGAGTGGAGAATATGAAAAAGGATCTGCAAAAGTTAGAGGAATGGTCTAATGCCTGGCAACTAAAATTCAATGCAAAGAAATGCAGAGTAATGCATTTGGGGATTAATAATAGGAAGGAACCGTATATGCTGGGAGGAGAGAAGCTGATATGCACGGACGGGGAGAGGGACCTTGGGGTGATAGTGTCCGAAGATCTAAAGGCGAAAAAACAGTGTGACAAGGCAGTGGCTGCTGCCAGAAGGATTCTGGGCTGTATAAAGAGAGGCGTAGTCAGTAGAAGGAAGAAGGTGTTGATGCCCCTGTACAGGTCATTGGTGAGGCCCCACTTGGAGTATTGTGTTCAGTTTTGGAGACCGTATCTGGCGAAAGACGTAAGAAGACTTGAGGCGGTCCAGAGGAGGGCGACGAAAATGATAGGAGGCTTGTGCCAGAAGACATATGAGGAGAGACTGGAAGCCCTGAATATGTATACCCTAGAGGAAAGGAGAGACAGGGGAGATATGATTCAGACGTTCAAATACTTAAAGGGTATTAACGTAGAACAAAATCTTTTCCAGAGAAAGGAAAATGGTAAAACCAGAGGACATAATTTGAGGTTGAGGGGTGGTAGATTCAGGGGCAATGTTAGGAAATTCTACTTTACGGAGAGGGTGGTGGATGCCTGGAATGCGCTCCCGAGAGAGGTGGTGGAGAGTAAAACTGTGACTGAGTTCAAAGAAGCGTGGGATGAACACAGAAGATTTAGAATCAGAAAATAATATTAAAGATTGAACTAGGCCAGTTACTGGGCAGACTTGTACGGTCTGTGTCTGTGTATGGCCGTTTGGTGGAGGATGGGCAGGGGAGGGCTTCAATGGCTGGGAGGGTGTAGATGGGCTGGAGTAAGTCTTAACAGAGATTTCGGCAGTTGGAACCCAAGCATAGTACTGGATAAAGCTTTGGATTCTTGCCCAGAAATAGCTAAGAAGAAAAAATTAAAAAAAAAAAAAAATTAAATTGAATCAGGTTGGGCAGACTGGATGGACCATCCGGGTCTTTATCTGCCGTCATCTACTATGTTACTATGTTACTATGTATTTGCCACGCTGGGGGCCATAGCCGTGCCCATGGCCACACCATGTTTGCAAATAAAATTCACCCTGGACCTCAAAGAAATTACGCTGGAGTACCAGGGCAGATAGATCCTTTACAAAGGACTTAGTTATGCGGTGGGTGGAAGGTAAAGCTGCCAGGTGATACTCCACAATTTTCAAAGCCTCAGACTGCGGGATGTTGCCATATAAAGTCTCAAGGTCCATGGTAACAAGTAAATCTGATTGTTGGACCCTGACAGCTTTAATACGGTTAAGGAAATCAGTAGTATCCAGGACAAAAGAACGAGCCCTGGATATTATAGGTTTCAGAAAATGATCCACCATTTTAGATAATGGCTCCAACACAGTGCCACGGAGATACAACGGGTCTACCGGGAGGGTCTTGAAGAGATTTGTGAATTTTGGGCACAGTGTAAAAATAAGAGGTGTGACTGGGAGTCTGAGACAGAAACTTAGCCTCCGCTTTAGTGATAGTATTATTGTCTAAAGCCACTTGAACTATACCCATAATTTCTGTACGAAGAGACATAGAAGGATCAGCTTCAAGTTTCCTATATCACCCAGTATTGGAAATGTGAGCATTCACTTGAGCGAGATATTGGGCGGTGGATTGAACAACAACCGCACCGCCCTTGTCGGCAGGTTTGATGTCAAGATTAGAATCATTCTTGAGGGTCTCCAGAGCAAGGTGTTGGGCCCTAGTGATGTTGGAGTACTGGCGTTTTGGGTAAGTACCTCGAAGACGATCAACGTCATGGGATACCTCCTGAATGGTATCGACTAACAACACTTTAACATTTATTGAGGACCGCTGCCCACTTATGCAGAAAGGCATCCCTAGTGGTAAACATTCCAGGGGGTTTGTGAACCCTTAAACCACGTGGAATATAATGATTCTTAATGTATTCAACTAATGACATACTATGTAAATCCAGCTTAATTAAATCTTTTTGTAAAAAACACCAGGTGTTCTTGTTAACTACAAAATCAGGCATGTTCATATCCTGACCTTCTTGGAACAAAGAGGTTTTGGAAATACAAGACGTTACTTGGTCTGCTGAGAAGCAGAGAGTGCGTTGCCACTCCGGCAGCTCCATGGAGCAAGACTAATTACACGCAAAAAACACTCCAAAAGGACTGCCACAACCTAAACTAGAAACCACTAAAAGGCAGAATAGTCAAAAGGTAGGAGTATAAGAAGCAGGGCATTGAGAAAAGGGAGAGCAAAGTTTATTAATACAGCAAAGTGAGCAAATTCACAGGCCCTAACCAAAGCTTAACAAATTATTGAGCGTATCAACCAGAATGACTGTGTGCCATGAGCAAAAAAAAAGAGCATATATGAAGGACATGCCTGAGAGTCTCCACAGGACGCAATGTATACCGTAGAAGTTCTAGTGGGGAGAGCAGACATGGAAAATATAGCAGTGGTAGCCGGATGAGATACGTACAGCAGGGTACAATCTAGTAACACATAAGCAGAACAAAAGGGAGAAGAGAAATAAGCAAATAGCTAACCATGATTTAAAAATTTATCTAAAAGTATTGGAGAGCCGCATCTGAACAATTATTGTTTACATAACTTACACCATAAGATTGAGCTCCAACATCAGTGGCAGCCATCCCAACCTGAATCTAATCAGTGTTGGAGCGGAGACCGCCATCGCCGGACACCAACACCTCCTACCATTAAACCACGCCAGAGGCCCACAGCACTGAGAGCTGCCCAAACACCCAAAACTGCCCTCAATGCCCTTAGAGTTTCTATAAGCATAGGGAGCAGTGCGCAACACCCAGCGCGGCCCCTGGTGTCACAATCTGGGTGCCATCATAGACAATACGATGAAACCTTCCGCCCAATCTGCAGTGGCAGCGGCCAGAAAAGCAAACTGGATGCTAGGAATTATTAAAAAAGGAATGGTTAACAAGACTAAGAATGTTATACTGCCCCTGCATCGTTCCATGGTGCAATCTCATCTGGAGTATTGCATTCAGTTCTGGTCTCCTTATCTCAAGAAAGATATAGTGGCACTAGAAAAGGTTCAAAGAAGAGCGACCAAAATGATATAGGGGATGGAACTCCTCTCTTATGAGGAAAGGTTAGGCCTCTACAGCTTGGAAAAGAGACGGCTGAGAGGAGATATGATTGAAATCTACAAAATCTGGAGTAGAGTAGAACAGATACAAGTGGATTGATTTTTCACTCCATCAAAAATTACAAAGACTAGGGGACACTCGATGAAGTTATAGTGAAATACTTTTATAACCAATAGGAGGAAATATTTTTTCACTCAGAGAATAGCTAAGCTCTGGAATGCAATGCCAGAGGATATGATAAGAGCGGATAGCGTAGCTGGTTTTAAGAAAGGATTGGACAAGTTCCTGGAGGAAAAATCCATAGTCTGTTATTGAGAAAGACATGGGGGAAGCCACTGCTTGCCCTGGATCGGTAGCATGGAATGTTGCTACTCCTTGGGTTTTGGCCAGGTACTAGGGACCTGGATTGGCCACCATGAGAATGGACTACTGGGCTTGATGGACCATTGGTCTGACCCAGTAAAGCTATTCTAATGTTCTTAAAAATATAGGTTTTTAATAATTTCTTAAATATTAGGCCATCACTGCATAATTGCTTATAGCCTGGTTTAGCATTCCACCTGACTGGACCAGCCATCAAAAAGGCAGACTATGCTGTACTGATATAATGGACCACATCGAACAGCATTACATTTCTAGACTGCAATGAACGCCATGGCTGATACAAATGCAGAACTGCACTGTAGTTCCAAGGCAACTTTTCATATTGAGGACATAGCAGTAGTCACACTGTAAGAAAGAAAGACAATAGAGATGGGTGAGATTACAGTGAGCTCTGAAATATGTGACGAGAAAAAAATGGAGTCCTGATAGCAGTGACAAGAGTACAATGAAAATTCAAGAAATGTAATTAGTTACTGACAGAGGCAGAGAAACAAAACCAATAGAGCATAGGGAATGGAAAGTACAAAGATCATAAAGATTGAGAACACCTACAGAGGAAAGCAAGTTATGACAAGCTGTCTTCACTTGTAACCAGTTCTGGGCTCCTTTGGGAGGACGGGTTAAATAAATGAATAAATAGAAATGCTAAACAATATAAAGCTAAAGATTAAGCATTGTGCAAATAAGTAGACATCATAGATAGCAAGATAGAATGATATACAGTAAAACCTTGGTTTGCAAGCATAGTTTGTTCCAAAAACATGCTTGTAATCTAAAACACTCATATATCAAAGTGAATTTTCCCATAAGAAATTGTGGAATCTCAGATGATTCGTTCCACAGTCCAAAAACTTTAATACAAAATATTGTATGTGCTTGTATTGCAAAACCTCGCTTGTTTAGAACAGTCACTACACTCCCACAGCGTCAGGGAGAGAAGAATTGTGATGATGTGATCTGTGTCTACTGTATGTACTTATATTGCAAGACATTGCTTGTTTATCAAGTTAAAATTTAATAAAATGTTTTGCTTGTCTTGCAAACCAAGTTACTTGCAATCCAAGGTTTTACTGTATATGTAGTAGAAGAGAGAACAGAAATTGAGATGTTCATCTCAGCCTGAGAGACATTCCCCCTCATGCAACTCATCTGCTTCGATTTTCCCAGCAGAAATTTAGCTGCAGTATTTTGTACTATTTGGATCTGCATGTACTTTGTGATGCCTAGCAGTATTGCATTACAGTAGTCAAAGATTGAGAATGCCAGAGATATTACCGTACTATGTTGAACATCACTTGATGGGTTAGGTAGGGTTTTAGTCCTCTGACCCAGTAGAATTTGCAATAAGCATTTTCCACGATGTGTTGGATGTATATCATCATGTCTAGGTTTGGGTCTAAAACACAAGAATACTATGTAATACCACTTATTCAAAACAGTACACATCAGCGTTACAAGCCCTAAAAACTTTAAGGCTTTTGTGGGGCCTCAGAATCGGAGCCTACGCATGACTGTTAGATCACAGACTGAGATGATCCGCGTAGTTATACCACTCCTGCTCCAATCATTGGCTCACTCGTTTTTACTTTTTTAGTTGTATTTGCTTGTTTTTTCCTCGTTTTGTTATATTTTTACCCTTCACTAATACTATGAATAAATTATTACTTCAAAAACAGTAAAGTGCACTTGTTTTCCAAAAATTTGAAAAAATAGACCAAACTTATCTCATCGCTAGTGGTCTTTTTTGTTTTCACCTATTCTTTCCACAAAACGTTTCCTGTACCTTGGATCCCCGGATTCATGACAGCCACCTTCCTAAGAACGCTTTGCTGTACAGTTCAACTTATTTACTGAACAATACCTGGTGTAGTCATTCACCTCTGTCCTCCATCACCCTTAATGGGACAACCTACTCTACACCTCTGGTTACTAATGATTCTATGGACATTCCAGACTTTATTTCATATGCTGTACATCCACTACCTCTTGGTATGGGCAATGAGACATTCCACAAGCTGCTGAACTTTACTGAACTCCATGCCTACATTGAACAACTCAAGAAAACCTCCAAAGAAGTGAATCATACTATCACTTTTTAAAATGGACAGATTGCACAAAATTTGCTACGAGACGCTCATGTCTCAGTTTGGGAACTTTCTTTGGGTATTTGCCCACTGCAACCATGTATTTAATGTTTTAATTCACCCTATCATTATCTTAATTATTGTACAAATTTTGCTATGTATTATTATGATTTTTCTTTGCTGTAAAGTGAAACACATGTACATTTCTTTACAACGCTTATCATACAAACTTCCTTCTAACTTTTAAGGCAGTTATACATGTATTTCCAGTATCTTCTCTGACATTTTCTAATTTGGTTCTAATTTGGTTTTAATTTGGCATGGCCTATTGCATTGCATTACCAGGGTCAGACATAATATTATCCCATACTGCCATACTCTCTTATGACATCTTGGTACCTTTATACCTGAACCTCTTGAAAAAGCTTCCTGCATCCCTTATGCACCATTCATTCGCTCAACGACGGGTAAGATATAAGCATACTGAGGTCCCCCGCCCAGATCATGGCCTATACAACCTAAGACAGAGGTTTGAACTCATAATGGGAACTGTTTATCTTCATAGCTTGGAGATTCTGCAAGACAGGGGACGTACTGTTGGAGGTAAGTGAGGGTACCACAAGCTTGTCCTCATTTCAAAGAATAAAAATAAAAATAAAAAAAATATGGGAGATGTCAGCCTAGCTATCGCTACCATTCAGCATTTTTAGTTGGCATTACTTATGTCAGCGAAGGCCTATGGGAAATTATATCAATCTGACTCTGGCATGGGAATGCAGATAGACCCTGAGGGCAGGGAAACTGTTTTAAGTATCCCGGATATGTTTTAAGTAGCCCTGATTGAATCATGACTAGCTAAAAGGTGTTAATGTCCGATTAAGAGGGTGCTTAGGACAATGGGTCCAGATGGACAGATCAAGCAGATAGCCTGCTTGAATGGAACAAAGAAGCCAGAGACTTAATCCCATCTTCCATGCTTGCAAGTATCACACCCTCCTTAGCAATTAAATTAACCATTGTTTCAAACAGTTTACAAATTCTAAACAGAAAGATACTGGGACATACAATAATTTCTTTATTCAGAATAAGATTCCAAGGTATAAAAGCCTGCTCTCTGCAAAACACATGGAGCTATCAATCTCTGGAGGAGAGGGGTCTCAACTCTCCCTCTCTTTCTCTGTCTATCCTTCCCTTTATCTATGGAACACAAAGCTTAGACCATCCCCCTTTTCTCTCTCTCTCTCTCTCTCTGCCTTTCCCTGAAACTTCACGCTTCCTTCTGGACTCTGTAAGGCAGGGAAACTACTTTGCTCTCTACTTAATTGTAATGCTTAATTGTAATGCTTATAAATATTGCTTTTCTGTAAGACTATTTCTATAATATATTCTTTATGCAATCACCTCTGGCTATGCCTTCTTTATTCTACTTCCTGGTGAGTCATCTGTTAGGGAACTGAACCTGGGACCAGCGTTTGTCAGGACGCCTTTCACTTAACCCCTACCACCATACATTGGGGGGGGCCACTAACAAAACTGACAGTCTTCACTGTCAAAGTCTTTTAAGACACTTAATGTCGTATCAGAATGTCTTTCTGCCGACGCGGCCAGCGTTTCGCAGGAACTGTGTTCATCCGCTGCGTCAGGGCCACCAGGACATTATCAATCAGAGGTTCATTCCAAACGCCGCTTCAGAGTGTGTGCCTGTCTGCAGTCATCATGCTGCCAAGGGGGGCGGTCTAGCCAAACTCCTAGGTTTCTTACTCCTTCCTTGGACGATTTTATAGTATTGCTGTTCAGAGTTAGATGGTAACTTGGGCTGTTCCCACTCCATTTGTTGATTAGAAGTAGTAGCTTTCCGTTGTGTGTGGTGGCTGTCGAGGAATGCAGAAATGGCAATCAGGTATCCCATGGTCATTGGCCTTAATAAAGGCCATCAAGTTACAAGAACGTGTCCAAGCCCAGGCAGTGCCACAGAAGAGGGCGCCTCACCAAACATATTAAGTTTGTTTGAGACATGATCCATGAGATGTGTGGCTTTGCACCATATGAGAGGAATGCCATGGAGTTGCTGAAAGTGTCTAAGGATAAACGTGCTCTGAAGGGTTGGGACTCGCATTTGTGCCAAGAGAAAAAGAGAGGAGTTGAGCAATGTGCTGGCAGCTATGAGAAAAGCAGCTGCTAAGAAAGATTATTTGTGTAAAATTGTGTCTCTCAATAAATGTGTTCTCAGCCTCAAAAAAAAAAAGTAGTTTTGTTTTTTCCCTGTTGGCTACTAGTCCATTTGGTTGGAACTAACCGAAGATTTTCTCTAGGCCCGTGTTGATCTTCCGCTTGGTCTTCATGCCCCATTTCTTCAGCGGGTTGATCAGTTGGATATTGTCTGCGTTGATGTAGCATTCTCATCCTTGTTTTCTGATTAATTTCCGCAGCGGTTGGAGGAAGATGTTGAACAGAATGGGTAGCATGGGTGATCCCTGTGGTACTCCTATGTCTACTTCCTTCCTTCCAGTTGCTTGTAGTCCCCTGCCATTCTACTCTCGTTAGTCTTTTAAGTAGAAAGGAGTCTATCCATGCCATGACTTTTCCTTTGAGGCCTAATTCTCTGCATCTTGATTTTAGTAGCGTGTGCTGGACTAGGTCAAAGACCGCTGAGAGGTCCAGGAATCCCAACAGTGCATCTTCTTTAGCATGATTACTTTTGCCTAGGGCACTCCATTCTCTGCAAACATACAAATGACCCACTAGTTGGCACAGCTTCTTTGCCACTCTAGGGTAATGGGATTTCTCCCCGTCATGGCTCTTTGTGCTCTGGCCACTTCTCCTAACCTAAGTATGTCCTCCTTCATACTTAAAACCTGCCATGTATTCCATTATTCCTACGCACTTCTTTTTCAAATCTCCAAGGCTGCTATGTTGAATTTAATTTCTGTGGTACTATTTTCTATTTCTTCAAACATACAAAATATTTTCTTTCCACATTCCACTTTTTCTGGCTGCACTTTTTTCCCCACCACTATTTCTATCTTCTATTTTGGGGTACACCCACATTCTTGCTTCACCAAAGCCATTAGGACATTAGGACTTAACATCCAATGGAGATGTGCTCACATGGGTTGGAGGTCGTCTCCTGGTAGCCTTTAAAATTTTTCCTTCTGATTGTAAGGTTATTCTAACTTTTCTATTTCTTCATAGCCATCTCCATTCTTTGGTGGCTTTGTTCTCTCTCGCTTCTACACAACCACTTGCAAAGCACCTCTAACGTACGAGCACGTGATGATAGTATGGTGCACTGTTTGGAACTCAAGCTTCGGCACCTTGGGTTGTGAGTTCAGGCCCTGCGCTTCCCCTGTGACCATGCACAAGTCATTTAGAGCTTCTTGTGCCTCTTTCCATTTCTGAAACTTCACTCAGACATATAGTCCTAGTATTGGAACCAAACATCCAAGGTTCAAGTTCCCTTCTGGTATATGCATATGATACATTTTTTCCCATCCCAAAGGCTTTGCCTTTCCTGTCTGATTCTTTTCTACTCACAACTATTTTGCCAGCCATCCGGTTATTCTGGAGTTCACTTCCATGGAACCACCTTTCTTCAGAATTTACCCTTCCTATTTCAATGGGAGCATTTTATGTTTCTATCTGCTGTTTACTGTTTCTTCTGTCACTTCTCACTGGATCCCCTTTGTTTTCTTTCCAGCATATATCGTGAGAGGAAATATTTCTCCTCTATTTTCCTGCTTTAGCTCTGTTCTTTTTACAAGACATTCCAGAGAGGCCCCTGGCAGAACTGTTCCTATGTGACTTCATCTTCAGTCAGCTAGTCTTTCGTTTCAGTTTATTTTGCCATCCATAGTGCGGAGTTTTGGTCCTTTCTATGCTTTTGTTCCCAGTCTTATCCTACAACATTAGTCTATTCAACGGTAACAACCCTTTTGTTTTTCCTTTTTTTCCTTCCCAAGCTGGGAAACAAATTACTTGGAGGGATTTTTCATACGGCACTCCTATATGTGCCATTTTCTGTTTCCATGTCTACTATTTCTCCATGAGTCCTTGTGGCATTTCCCTCGCCTATACTCAAACTCGCCTGCCATTCTGAGGTCAACTCCTTTTTTAGAGCCTCCTTGCACGTTGCTGTTCTTACATGGTTACCCTTTCCTCTTTCTGAAGACGGTTGTATGCCTCTTATTATTCTCATTTCTTTTCCTTCCCTTACTCCGCTTGCTCAGATTGGACAATATATCTATTTTTTGGGTGGAAATCTACATATTTATGTTTTATTTAGAGGTCAACTCTCCCTCCATCTCATTTCATAAGCTAAGGAGTCCCACATGTGAGGATATGCAGCCTTCTTGTCCTAGGATAAAGCACAGTTACTTATCGTAACAGGTGTTATCCAGGGACAGTAGGCAGATTTTCTCACATCCCACCCACCTCCCCTGTTTGGACACATGGACATAGAAACATAGAAAGATGACGGCAGAAAAGGGCTATAGCCCATCAAGTCTGCCCACTCTACTGACCCCCTTTAAGTCTACTGCCACTCTACTGACCCACCCCTTTAAGTCTAAACCCTAGAGACCCTATTCCTTAACTTGACCCTCGTAGGATCCCACATAGGTATCCCATTTATTCTTAAAGTCTGGGATGCTGCTGGCCTCGATCACCTGCACTGGAAGCTTGTTCCAATGATCAATCACTCTTTCCGTGAAGAAGTACTTCCTGGCATCTCCATGAAATTTTCCTCCCCTGAGTTTGAGCGGATGCCCTCTTGTGGCCGAGGGTCCTTTGAGAAAGAAAATATCATCTTCCACCTCGACACGTCCTGTGATGTACTTAAATGTCTCAATCATGTCTCCCCTCTCCCTACGTTCTTCGAGAGTGTAGAGCTGCAATTTGTTTAGTTTTTCTTCGTACGAGAGACCCTTGATCCCCGAGACCATCCTGGTGGCCATCCGCTGAACCGATTCAATTCTGAGCACATCTTTACAGTAATGTGGCCTCCAGAATTGCACACAGTATTCCAGATGAGGTCTCACCATGGCATTATGACCTCTGTACAATGGCATTATGACCTCAGGCTTCCGGCTGACGAAACTTCTCTTGATACAACCCATCATCTGCCGTGCCTTAGATGAAGCCTTCTCCACTTGAGTGGCAGTTTTCATGTCTGCACTGATGATTACTCCTAAATCTCGTTCTGCTGTAGTCCTGGTTAAAGTTTCTCCATTCAAGGTGTAAGCTCTGCATGGATTTCCGCTTCCGAGGTGCATGACCTTACATTTCTTGGCGTTGAAGCCCAGCTGCCAGGTCGAGGACCAACTTTCTAATGTAAGTAGGTCCTGCGCCATAGTATCCTGCGCCATAGTATCCTGTAGATTGCATTCACTTACTATACTACATAGTTTGGCGTTAATGTTACCTTACCTTGAAGTCCTTGAGTCAGATCCCCTATGAATATGTTGAAAAGAAGTGGACCCAGGACTGAGCCCTGCGGCACTCCGCTGGTCACCTCTGATGTTTTAGAGAGGGTACCGTTAACCACCACCCTCTGAAGTCTGCCACTTAGCCAATCATTGACCCAAGCATCTTGCTTAGTAGCCTGCGGTGTGGGACACTGTCAAAAGCTTTACTGAAGTCCAGGTACACGATGTCCAAAGACTCTCCCAAGTCCAGCTTTCTTGTTACCCAGTTAAAGAAGCTGATGAGATTGGATTGGCAGGACCTACCCTTGATGAATCCATGTTGACTGGGATCCCGCAGACTCCCCTCATTCAAGATCATGTCTAATCTACGTTTAATTAGTGTTTCCATGAGTTTACACATGATTGATGTGAGACTCACCGGTCTATAATGTGCAGCCTCTGTCCTGCAACCCTTTTTATGCAGAGGAATGACGTTAGCTGTTTTCCAGTCCAAGGGAACTTTCCCCGTACTTGGGGAGAGATTGAAGAGCACTGCCAACGGTTCCGCTAGGACATCGCACAACTCTCTGAGCACTCTTGGGTGCAAATTGTCCGGTCCCATGGCTTTGTTCGCCTTGAGTCTCGTCAGTTTGCTGTAAACGTCTCCTGGTGCGAACTCAAAATTCTGAAATGGGTCTTCCGCGTTTTGCTTTGCCTTCAACTGTGGACCGTGTCCCGGTGCCTCGCAGGTGAAAACTGAGCAGAAGTATTCATTCAGTAGTTCGGCTTTATCGGAATCCGCTACCGCGTAGTTTCCGTCCGGTCTTCTAAGGCGTACTATCCCGTCTGTGTTCCTTTTCCTATCGCTAATATACCTGAAGAAGGATTTGTCCCCTTTCTTAATGTTTTTTGCCAGAGTTTCTTCCACTCGAAGTTTGGCCTCCCTAACTGCCGTTTTGACCGCTGCAGACCTGGTCTTATATTCTACGTTAGCTTCTCTTTTCTGCGTACACTTGTAGGAAAGAAATGCTTTTTTTTTCTCCTTAATGAGGTGCGAGATCTTGGTGAACCATTGGGGTTTATTGTTTCTTCGCCGTTTGTTTACTGATTTTATGTAGTGGCTAGTAGCTTCGTGTAGAGTTAATTTCAGGGTTGACCACATAGCTTCCACATTACTGGCCTCTGCTTGGTTCTGCAGCGTCCAATGGACGAAATCTCCCATGTGTGCGAAGTCAGTGCCCCGGAAATTGAGTACCTTTGTTTTAGTGTTTGACCTAGGGAAGCCTTTCCTAAGGTTGAACCATACTATGTTGTGGTCGCTGGAGGCTAGCGTATCTCCTACCGAGACCTCTGAAACGCTTTCCCCGTTGGTGAGTACCAGGTCGAGGATCGCCTGGGCCCTAGTGGGCTCTGTTACCATCTGTGTGAGACGTACTCCCTTTATGGAGGTTAATAGCCTCCTGCTGCCGCTAGTTGTCACTGAAAATGTGTTCCTGGCGAAGTAGGTTGTAACCCGGTATAGCCATATTCCATCCATGTGAGTCCGTGAACCAAGTTTCGGATATCGCCACCACGTCCAGATCGGCATTCCTTATTTCAGTCTCCAGTTCTAGAATTTTATTGCCTAAACTATGTGCATTAACATACAAGGCCCTCCATAGCACTGACAATCTCACGAGCTGAAGGCAAGAGCACTCGCACATGCGTAGTGCGGGCAGTCTTAAAGCTTTCTAATGCTTAAAATGACAGTACACTTTAGCACTGCCCATACTGGACTCCATGGATGACATCACTCACATGTGAGAATATCAGCCTTCTGTCCCTGGATAACACCTGTTATGGTAAGTAACTGTTCTTTACAGTAGCTCCACCGATTAACTCACAGAATGATCACCTGTACATGCCTTCAACAACTGTTTAATAAAAGTTTTCACAAGTAAAAACAATACAGATCAGTTTGTTAATCCATATAACATACAGCAAAGAGTGTGGCATGGTGTGGACCTAACGTGGTCCATGTTTCGGTCAATGATAACCTTCTGCTGGGGTCCGATCAAGGTTTCAAGGTTTATTAAAAGTTTGTTATACCACGTAATCTAAAATTCAAAGCAGTGTACAATAAAATTCATTATTTGCATACAATGACACAAAAACAAATGATTAAAAACAGAACATATCATTACTGGGGAGTGGTCAGTAAAAACAAAAATGCAATTGTACCACAAAGCTTCGATATGCCACAAAGCATATGAAAAAAACTGTGAATAGAAACCAGAATATTGAGAGCTTGAAATGCATCAAGAGCATCGGTTCCAAATTTTTAAACAACATCCACACCTGGTTTACACTTCTGACCTTTTCCACACTCTTTTAGCTTCTGTTTAACCATTTTCCTCATTTTATCATAGTCACCCTTGTGAAAATTAAATGCCACTATAGTAGATTTCTTTAGTGATGTCACTCCAGTTATCAGCTCAAATTTGGGGTTTTAAATTTTGTGGTTTTCTCCTCTGCTAAAGTGAGGTTTTGTAAATTTTGTGTTCTGCTCAATGGAAAGTGGTGGTTCGGGTTTAGAAAATCCTGTATCTTTGTCTGCTCAGCTCTGTAGTAAAGTGAGTTTTAGGATTTGGCTTGCTATTGGACCATTTGAATTTGACTAAGGGTTTGGCTTCCATTGCACCATTTGACTAGTGCCTTGAACCAGTGTCTAGCTAGGAGGGCCATTTCCTGGGGTACTTTCATTTTCTGAGACAAAGCCTTGGAACACATGTGCTAGTAACACAGCAACTTTAAGAGGTATGTAATCCTGAATTGTATGCCCCTGATTTTGCTGTAAGCATAGAATCTAATACTTCCCCTTTCTCTTCAATCTTCTACTTTACATTCAGTTAGTAAAAAATAATTTTAAAAAACTCTTTTCCTTTACTTTGTGGGAAATTTGGTTCTCATCTGCTTGGCTCTCTGCCTAATTAAGGATTCTTTGCAAGTGCAGGAAAATTGTGTTAATTATTTTCCAGCCTGACTTTTTAGCATATTCAGCTTTAAAGTCTGATCTTACAACAAGCTTCAGGTTTAAAATCTAGGCACTGTGAGCAAGGGAGGATGTGGCTCCACACAACAAAGATACCAAATCAGAGTTTATACAAGTACTATATATGCATTTTCAATTTATTCAATATCTATCAAAAGCCAACTAATTACAAATGCAGCCTTTTAATAAAGATCCAATCTGAAATAATAAAACGCTAGCCGCGCATGCGCACTCAACTGCGTGATTCCGTTTTCCCTGATCCGACATGTAGGTCCGTGGCCTTGCAGGAGTGCGCAAGCGCGACTCCCCAGCCTTACTTAGCCAGCAAGAGTGCGGATGCGGCGGCAACACAAATCGGAAGACGCTGGACAGACAACCCCTGCCCTCTCCAAGCCGGGACCGCAGCCAGCCAACGATCGCCTCCACAGCCCGACGACTCCCCCCTCCCGCACCAACCGCTGCCGCTCCTGTTTGAAGCGGCCTGATGAGATTCGCGGCCGGCTGTATTGAACCTCGCAGGCCGCTCTCCACATGAAGCACGTTCCCTCTGACGTGATCGCGTCAGAAGGAAAATGCTACCATATGGAGAGCGGCCTGCGAGGTTCAATACAGCAGGCTGCGAACCTCATCAGGCCGCTTTGAACAGGAGCGGCAGCGGCGGCAGAACCATGGATGGACGGAGGTAAGAACGGGAGGGGAAGCCAAAAAGGGGCTTTGGAGCAGGCAGAAAAGGGAGCTATTTTGGTGGGAGGGTTGTACTGAGTGCACGAAGCAGGCAGGCAGGCATTGCACAACAGGGGGAGAGGCAAAGGGGGCTGCTTTGGGGGGATGGTTGTGCTGGGGGCCGACAGCAATCATGGGGGGAACAAAAAAGGACCACGGATCAGGCAGGCATGCCACAACAGGGGGCCAGAGGGAGAGCGAAAGGGGGCTGCTTTGGGGGGAGGGGTGTGCTGGGGGCAGACAGCCATCAGGGAGGGGGGAGGAACAGAAGGGGGGCCACGAAGCAAGCACCCATTGCACAACTGGGGGAGAGGCAAAGGGGGCTGCTTTGGGGGGATGGTTGTGCTGGGGGCCAACAGCAATCATGGGGGGAACAGAAAAGGGCCACGGAGCAGGCAGGCATGGCACAACAGGGGGCCAGAGGGAGAGCGAAAGGGGGCTGCTTTTGGGGGAGGGGTGTGCTGGGGCAGACAGCAATCAGGGAGGGGGGAGGAACAGAAGGGGGCCACGAAGCAGGCAGGCATTGCACAACAGGGGGAGAGGCAAAGGGGGATGATTTGGGGGGATGGTTGTGCTGGGGGCAGAAAACAATCATGGGGGGGAGGAATAGAAGGGGGCCATGGAGCAAAAAGGCATTGCACAACAGGGGGATAGGGGGCTGCTTTGGGAGGAGAGTTGTGCTGTGGGCAGACAGCAATTATGGGGGAGAACAGAAGGGGGCCACGGAGCAGGCAGACATTGCACAACAGGGGGAGAGGGAAAGGGGGCTGCTTTGGGGGGATGGTTGTTCTGGGGGCAGAAAGCAATCATGGGCGGGAAATAAGGGGGGCCACGGAGCAGGCAGACATTGCACAACAGGGGGAGAGGGAAAGGGGGCTGCTTTGGGGGGATGGTTGTTCTGGGGGCAGAAAGCAATCATGGGGGGGGGAATAAGGGGGCCACAGAGCAGGCAGGCATGGCACAACTGGGGGCCAGGGGGGAGGGAAAGGGGGCTACTTTGGGGGGATGGTTGTTCTGGGGGCAGAGAGCAATCATGGGGGAGAACAGAAGGGGGCCAAGAAGCAGGCAGGCATTGCACAACAGGGGGAGAAGGAAAGGAGGCTGCTTTGGCAAGCAGGGGGGCCAGGGAGACAGACAGAAAGAAAGACGCACAGACAGGGGACCAGGGAGAGACACAGACACAAAGAATGACAGACAGACAGCGTCCAGGGAGAGAGAGAGAGACAAATAAAAAACAAAAAATACATACAGACATCTACTCTAGCTCCCGTTATTGTAACGGGCTTAAACACTAGTAATAATATAATTGTACAAAGGAAAAATCTCACAGAGTTTCAAACCATATAACTATCTGTAAAGACTTCTCAACCTATTCTAATTTCATCTTCCTATATGCTATTATGTTAAATGACTACGTGGCAACAACAACAAAAAATCCCCAATGCTCTACTCGGCAAAGGAGAAACCACAAAAACAAAAATTCTTGCACACACAGGTGCAAGAAAAAGTGGAGTTAATGAGCTAGATATGATCAGGTTTATTGAAAATATAAAACCTAAAATATAAAGCAATACAAACAAATACAGTAAAAAAACAGTTTTTTTATATTTATTGGCATTTTTATGTTTAAATATTTTTATTAAAGTTTGCAATAAAGTGCCAGCAAATAATACAAAATGAACAACAAAATTCTCAAATATGTGCACAAAACACACTATTGCCCTAAACTTCCCCCCCTCCCACCCCCACCCCACAAACCCATATTACAGCATCAAATCAAGAGCAGGTGCGAGAGAGGGAAAAAAGGATAATCATAGATTTAAGAGTCTACTGTGGGCACGGGGAATAAGGTCCATCCAAAAGTGCTCCCAGATAGAGCAAAAGCGCCTTCCGAGCTTAGAGTCCAGGTCCCCAAGTTATATATGCTCCAGGGAAGCATGTACAATCATCAACGATCTCCATTGGGCATATGACGGAAGTTAAGGGGACAACCAGTTGAGCAAAATGGCTTTTTCACCAAGGAGTAATGCCCTTGCAAGAAAAGCAGTCAATCCTTTAGGTTTTGGTAATGTAATGATATAGTGTCCAAAGAGTGCTCTTGGGGCCGGCGTCCAACGTCGTCCTTTATTGGCATTTTTAATACAATACAAGCAATATAGCTTTACAGAAATTATAAGAAAACAATCCCAATCAATTAAGCCATTGTTTGTTTGTTTTTTAATTTAACAGACTGGTAACAATCTAATTAAACATAGTCCACAAAACTGGAGAAGAGGGGCAAGAACGAATACTCTCCCAGGATGAGAGATAATTATATAAGATTTAAAGGAAATAAAGCAGTAAATCTTTCTGTTTATAATATTCATAGA
Organism: Geotrypetes seraphini; assembly: GCF_902459505.1. Classification (NCBI taxonomy): domain Eukaryota; kingdom Metazoa; phylum Chordata; class Amphibia; order Gymnophiona; family Dermophiidae; genus Geotrypetes; species Geotrypetes seraphini. Next base: position 9,713,065 of record NC_047085.1, read on the forward strand.
AACATAGAAACATAGAAGATGATGGCAGAAAAGGGCTACAGCCCATCAAGTCTGCCCACTCTGCTTACCCACCCCCTGTCTATGCCCTAATGACCCAATTTCCTTATCTTGACCCTCGTAGGGATCCCACATGGGTATCCCATTTATTCTTAAAATCTGGAATGCTGTCTGCCTCGATCACCTGCACTGGAAGCTTGTTCCAATGATCAACCACTCTCTCTGTGAAGAAATACTTTCTGGTGTCGCCATGAAATTTTCCGCCCCTGAGTTTGAGCGGGTGCCCTCTTGTGGCCGAGGGTCCCTTGAGAAAGAAAATATCATCTTCTACTTCGACACGTCCCGTGAGGTACTTAAATGTTTCGATCATGTCTCCCCTCTCCCTACGTTCCTCAAGAGTGTAGAGCTGCAATTTGTTCAGTCTCTCTTCGTACGAGAGACCCTTGAGCCCCGAGATCATCCTGGTGGCCGTCCGTTGAACCGATTCAATTCTGCGCACATCTTTACTGTAATGTGGCCTCCAGAATTGCACACAGTACTCCAGATGAGGTCTCACCATGGCCCTGTACAACGGCATTATGACTTCAGGCTTTCGGCTGACAAAACTTCTGTTGATACAACCCAATATCTGCTTTGCCTTAGATTACAAATAGAGGCCTTCTCCACTTGATTGGCAGTTTTCATGTCTGCACTGATGATTACTCCTAAATCTCGTTCTACAGACACGAATTACATTGGGCCTTCTTAGGATACAAATGAAATCCCTTTCCCTTCAAGAAAAAACGAAGTTGTTCAGACTCATACAAAACATATTTGTTACTCTGGTAAACGATAAAGCATTTATATGCGAATCTTAGTTGAAAAGGGGCCCCTAGAGAAACAACCTTCTCACAATAAGCTAAGAATTCTTTTCTTCTTATTTGAATCCATTTAGAAACATCTGGGAATATATAGATTTTTTCACCAAGAAAGGAAACTTGTTTCATAGAATAATATAATCTCAAAACAAAATCTTTGTCTTGGTGAAAGACAAATAAGGCAATCAATGTAGCCCTCCTAATTATTTCAATTTCTAATATTTCTAATACCACCGATTAATCTTCCTGGGGAGCCTCATTAGTATCTTTTAACATCTTATTAAGCAAATAAATTTTTTGCAAAGGTGGTATATTTGTTTCCGGAATCTTTAAAGTAGATAGTAAAAAGTCTCTGAAGATCTCTCTCAGTGTTTTGTACTTAGCTAAGGGAAAGTTCAAAATTCTTAGATTTAAATTCCTATTCTGGTTCTCATGATTTTCTATTTTCCAAAGAAGAGACTTATCAAAAGTCTGTTGTTTAGTGGTGTTTCTCAATTCTTGGATATCTCGTTGTATCTACCCTATCTTCAATTCCTGATTTTGTACTGTAAAACTCTAATTGCTTCACCTTTGCTAAAACTTGAGTCATAGGAGTAAGAAAATTTATATATATGGATTGAAGATTATCAATTGCAAACCAAAGTGAGTCCATTGTAACCACTGGAGATTTTGTGAGCGGCTTGAATTTGGGTAAACAGCAGATATCTTGCTCAAGTTGTGGTTCCCCACTCTGGATCATGCTCTCTACGAATTCCCCACCGTTCATTCCCAGTGCTTCCCCTCCATTCATCTGTGTTGACCCGGAAGCCATCAGGACTTCCCCTTCCAGGGTGATTGCAGTAAGAACTCCGTCTCCCTCTGCGATCCGCAGGGCCCCTCAGGACATCGATCTTCCATCTGCAGTCCTCCTGGAACAGGAGGGGGGTCGGGTCCTGTTATGCTGAACGAGACCTCGCGCTCCAGGCTGAGTCAGACCTGGGACTCGGCAACGGAAATGCCCGATGCCGAAGGTATTGTATAAGCTGTTAATGAACTAGATATGATCAGGTTTATTGAAAATATAAAACCTAAAACATAAAGCAATACAAACAAATACAGTAAAAAACAATTTAAAAAACAGTAAAGAACAATATCAAATTGTCTCTATGGCCAAACAACACACCATTTATGAACTCAATTCAATAAGCCCACTAGGCTTAAATCAAGAGGTTGACTTTATACCATTTCTATAAATCACACCACAATGTAGATACGGTGACTTCAATTTCATCTGATTATGAGCCGAACTATGCATTATTTATGGAAGTGATTTTAAATCCACTAGAACTATGAGCCTAATGATGTCCCCCTACAACTTTATTTTAAACGTCCTTTAGATGTAGACCAAGGGCCTGTTTTACAAAGCTGCGCTAGTGGCTGCTGCGTGGTAACAGCTCCGAAGCCCAGAGATTTAGAGGGCTTCAGGGCTGTTGCCGCGTGGCAGCCGCTGGCGCGGCTTTGTAAAATAGGCTGTAAGAGTCTCATTTTTGTAATATTTGTCATCTAGCATACTATACCTTTTTATTTCTCTCTTTTATTCTTTACATATAACATTTGAGTCCCAGTAATTTTTTTTAAAATAATTTTGGTATGGTTCAAATGAACAGATGTCTGACTAAAAAATATTTGCTGGAGTTAAATAGTTTGTTCATTTATTTATTTACTAAGGATTGTTCATTCTATAGATCTTGATATATATTGTATTGTTCTTGGTGTTTTGTATCATCCTAATTTTGGTTTACCTATAATATTTGGAATCCTGCCATTATAGTTGTCGTATAAGTCTGTTGAGCTATTCCTTTTCTAGCAATGTCTCCTTATATCATGTTGCCCAAAAATAAAATTTCTGTATCATTTATTATGGATGTATAAGGCACATCTCATCTCGCCATAAACTATTCATTATGCATTTTGTTTCCGCTACCATTCTTTTGTTTACTGCTCATGGATTCTGCTAGCACTATTTGCATCATCTGTTCCCTGTCTAGATTACACTGCACAATATAGGGCTCATAATCGAAAGAGAAAAATGTCCAAAAACCGGCCTAAGTCGGCACTTGGATGAACATTGTTCAAATACGTCCAAGTGCCGATAATGAAAACGGGTTTTGGACGTATTTCTAAATGACCTAGGCCTTCATAGTGCCACTGAATGACCAAAGCTAAACAGGAGGAGTGTCGAGGGCGGGAATTAGGCGGGACATGGGCTGGCTTAGACTTAGTCATACAGCATATATAACCAAAAGTTATACAGCCCAGCATAGACGAAACTTGGACGTTGTGACTTAGACCATTTAAAACATGGTCTAAGTCACAAAAACCCACCTAAAGTCACCAGATAAGCACTGCAGACACATAATACAGACCCCCACACACTACCCCAGTGATCACCGACCCCCCTCCCCCACCCCCATAAATATATTAATCACAACTTGAAAATTGTGCCTCCAGAACATCATCACCTGGCAGCCTGGCATAGGAAAGCCTAGACGTGCTGCACAGAAGCATCTTAAACCGTCTTGGGGGTGGGTTAGGGACCCATAGAGAGGTGGACCCATGCCCATAAGCCCCTGTAATCACTGCATTGATATTGAAACATGTGCACTCCCATATACACCCCCAAAACCCTTTTTTACTAGCATATAAGTGACTCCTGCAGCCATAAGGGCTATTGGGGTGGTAGATAAGTGGGTCTAGGGGATTCTGGGGGTGGTTTGGGGGTCTCACCATGACCTATAAGGGAGCTGTAGTGAGATGAAGACATGGCACCCTTTTTGTGAAGTTCACAGCAGTGCCCTGTAAGGTACCCCACTATTTAGGTGGGTCTGGGTGTTCAGTCCATCACTTTGCAGACCCCTAGGCGTTTTTGACTTGGACCAAAAGTTGGACGAAAATGTGGTATAAAGATGGACGATTTAGTGACTTGGACGATCAGATCAGCAGGACATATAGTTAGACGATTTTCGAAACAAAAAAAATTTTGGTCGTATTTTTTGAAAATGTGTCCTAGGCTGTTTTTTTACTTTGGATGACTTGCGACTTAGACGAAAACGGACTTAGATGTTCCTTTCGATTATGTCCCGTCATATCTGTTCTTTTCACTTGTACTTCATCTCTTTCTGGTTTTGCATGTCACTTATCATAATCTTATTTCACTTCACATATTATAGTCCACCCATTTCATTTGTTCATGGCTTTTTTTTCACCTTTATACATATAGCATCATCAGTAATTAACTGGTCATGTAGCCTATTTCTTCCTTTAGTATAAACTATTTTTATTAAAAAAGTCCGTTTGAATGGGAAAATGAATACCAACACTATAAAGTTTTGTCAATGTTAAGACCCCTTCATAATTTTCCCAATTGATCTTAAGTATGACTGACCCTCAGAAATGCCACCAGCCACTCAAATATATTTCATAGTGGTTGGATTTATACATTAAATCCTCACCGGGTCACTTTAACTGTACTTTCCAAATTTGTGAATATGGTGATTTTTTCAAAAGTGCAAAGTGCAAAAGTAAGACTTTTTATAAATATAAAGCTAACACTTAGCTTAGCTTAGGTGGTCCATTCCAAGGGATACTATCACCAACATAACTCATAAGGGAATCTCTTCACAGATATGGAGGGCTATGTATGTTAATGCACACAGCTTGGGCAATAAAATTCTAGAATTAGAGACTGAGATAACAAATGCCGATCTTGACGTGATAGCGATATCCGAAACCTGGTTCACGGAATCGCATGAGTGGGATATGGTTATACCAGGGTACAACCTACTTCACTGTGACCGAGTGGGTAAATTGGGAGGAGGAGTAGCGCTATACACTAAGGAAAGCATCAAAACCACCAGAATCACAGATATTAGATACACCGGGGAATCCCTCTGGGTGAACCTGGCCAGAGGGAAAGAAAAATGCCTATACCTTGGTGTGATATATAGACCTCCCAGGCAACAGGAGGACAAAGAATTAATCGAGGACATAGAGAACATCACACTGCGCGGGGACTCAGTAATGCTAGGAGACTTCAACATGCCAGATGCAGATTGGAACACACTCTCCGCGACTACGGGTAGCAGCAAAAGAATATTAAACTCCATAAAGGGTGCACGTCTCAAGCAATTGGTGTTGGAGCCCACCAGGGACCAGGCGTTACTAGACCTAGTCCTCACCAGCGGAGATAGCGTCACGGAAGTCTCAGTAGGAGACACACTGGTCTCCAGCGACCATAATATGGTATGGCTCAACCTCAAGAAAGATTTCCCTAAGACAAACACAGCAACAAGGGTTCTCAACTTTAGAGGTACAGACTTCAACCGCATGGGAGATTTTGTCCATCAGGAGCTACATAAACAAGCAAAATCTGACAATGTGGAGGATATGTGGTCGTATCTGAAATCCATACTACACGAAGCAACAGACCGATACATAAAGACAGTAAGTAAACGCAGGAGAAACAAAAGACCCCAATGGTTCAGTAAAGAAATTTCAGACCTAGTTAAACAGAAAAAAGACACATTTATCACCTACAAACATTTAGGCAGAGAGGGGGCAAAAGAGGACTATCTAGACAGATCTAAAGCTGTCAAAACAGCAGTCAGAGAGGCCAAACTCCGAATAGAGGAAGAGTTAGCACGGAAAATTAAGAAAGGGGATAAATCCTTCTTCAGCTATATTAGTGACAGGAAAAGAAACAAAGATGGGATAGTACGCCTGAAGCAATCGGACGGTAACTTTGCGGAATCAGATTCTGAGAAGGCAGAACTACTAAACCAATACTTCTGTTCAGTATTCACCCGAGAAGCGCCGGGAGTTGGTCCACAGCTGCAGACAGGAGATAACCAGAAAGACCCGTTTCAAGATTTTGAATTTACGCCCAGTAGCGTCTACGACGAACTATCAAGACTAAAAGTAAATAAAGCCATGGGACCGGATAACCTACATCCCAGAATGCTCAGGGAGTTAAGGGAAGTCCTGGCAGAACCATTATCTGTTCTTTTCAATCTTTCCCTAAGCACAGGAAGGGTCCCCTTGGACTGGAAAACCGCCAACGTAATCCCACTCCACAAAAAGGGCTGCAGGACAGAGACAGCAAACTACAGACCAGTGAGTCTCACGTCTATAGTGTGTAAACTCATGGAAACACTGATCAAACAGAATATTGACACAATCCTAGACGAAGAAAAACTGCGTGATCCACACCAACACGGGTTCACCCAGGGTAGATCCTGCCAATCTAATCTGATTAGCTTTTTTGACTGGGTTACTAGACAACTGGACGCCGGAGAGTCACTGGACGTAGTGTATTTGGACTTCAGTAAAGCATTTGATAGCGTCCCTCATCGAAGATTACTGAACAAGCTGAAATCGATAGGATTAGGAGACACTCTAACTACATGGGTTGGGGATTGGCTGAGCGGTAGACATCAGAGGGTGGTGGTGAACGGTACCCCATCCGAAGCATCGGACGTGATAAGTGGAGTGCCGCAGGGCTCGGTCCTGGGTCCGATTCTATTCAACTTATTCATAAGAGATATGACGCAAGGACTTAGAGGAAGGGTATCACTGTTCGCCGACGACGCCAAACTTTGCAACATAGTAGGCAGAAGCTTATTACCTGATAATATGACACACGATCTACTGCTGCTGGAACAATGGTCAACTACTTGGCAGCTAGGCTTCAATGCTAAAAAATGCAAGATAATGCACCTGGGAAAGAGAAACTCACATAGAACTTGTGTACTAAATGGTGAGACCTTGGTTAGGACCACAGCGGAACGCGATCTAGGAGTGATCATTAGCGAGGACATGAAGGTTGCCAATCAAGTGGAGAAGGCTTCCTCCAGGGCAAGACAAATGATGGGGTGTATCTGCAGAGGTTTCATCAGCAGGAGACCTGAAGTTATGATGCCGTTGTACAGAGCCATGGTGAGGCCTCACTTAGAGTACTGCGTTCAGTTTTGGAGACCACACTACCGAAAGGACGTGCTGAGGATCGAGTCGGTACAGCGAACGGCCACCAGGATGGTCTTGGGGCTCAAGGATCTCACGTATGAAGAAAGACTAAAGAAATTGCGGCTGTACTCACTTGAGGAAAGAAGAGAACAGGGAGATATGATTGAAACGTATATGTACATCACGGGACGCATCGAGTCAGAAGATGATATCTTCTGGCTCATGGGACCCTCGACCACCAGAGGGCATCCGCTGAAAATCAGGGGAGGGAAGTTTCATGGCGACTTCAGGAAGTATTTCTTCACCGAGAGAGTTGTGGATCATTGGAACAGACTCCCACTCCAGGTGATAAAGGCCAGCAGCGTGACGGATTTTAAGAGAAAATGGGATACTCACGTGGGATCTTTAAGGGAGTAAACTCAGGGGGGGGGATACTTGGAATGGGCAGACTATGTGGGCTATAGCCCTTTTCTGCCGCTTTTTTCTATGTTTCTATGTTTCTAACATGTTTCACCCTACACGGGTTTCATCAGGGTTGTGATCCCTTGATGAGTGTCCCTCCTGCTCAGGAACTTGGGCAGAATGTGCTTTCCACAGCTCACAGCCAGCAGGAGGGACACTCATCAAGGGATCACAACCCTGATGAAACCCATGTAGGGTGAAACATGTTGGTGATAGTATCCCTTGCATGGACCACCTAAGCTAAGCTAAGTGTCAGCTTTATATTTATAAAAAGTCTTACTTTTGCACTTTGCACTTTTGAAAAAATCACCATATTCACAAATTTGGAAAGTACAGTTAAAGTGACCCGGTGAGGATTTAATGTATAAATCCAACCACTATGAAATATATTTGAGTGGCTGGTGGCATTTCTGAGGGTCAGTCATACTTAATAAGATCAATTAGGAAAATTATGAAGGGGTCTTAACATTGACAAACCTTTATAGTGTATGCCTATTTCTTCCTTGCCATTTTTTTGTTATTCATTCTTTATACTTGTTTTGTGTGGGGGGGGTGGGGGGGGGGAATCCAGTGTTTCAGTTTTCCCCTAGGTTTCTGCTTCTAAACGTCCTGGTCATATTCATCACTTCACAATTCCACTGAGTAACACATCCCCCCTTTTTTCCATTCTTCCATTCCTGTTCTTTGCAGTTCCACTAATATTTGCTTGAAAAAAATATATATAAATATATATATTTTTATTCTATTATGACTCTTAATTATTCATCTATCTTTATCACTTTAACATATATCATTGACTCAGTATGTTCATACTGTTTTAAATATCACCTTTTATAATATATGGTCATCTGATTCACAATAGGTTCATTCACTCAAGGGACCTAGTTCCCTTTAGATATTTTCACAGCCACTTTTGTGTTTTGCAACATGAATAAGGATCATAATACTACACTACTGGCCATTCAGGTTTGTTATTTTCACAGCACGCTTTTACCATTAAGAGCCCACATCTGCCTTAATATATATCATATACTTTAGGCTTTCATCTAATGTCCCATCATGGACACTATACTCATGTGATTTCCACGTCATCACGGAGTACACGTGTTTGTGCATGTTCCTTTCTCTTTTAAGGCTCCTACTCAGAACGTGCCATTTTCCCAGCCTGGTGTATTTTGACAAACCCTTCACATTGGATAGCAACATAATTTTACCAATACATCTTACTTTAGAATTTTATACATCTTTTAGTTGGTACCGTATTTATCTTTTAATATTTGTGTTTCTCGTTTCTATTTAAAATCTTTCATTAGTATTATTTTATCTGTATACAGGTTAGTAACTACATACTGTTACATTCTCTATTTTGTCCTAAGTTATTTTTTGGTCATCACGCATATCAGTGGCTCTTTTATTTGGCTCGCTACCTCTTGTGGTTACGTTTTCTTGGTTTCCCCTATCTTAGCCTTCACTCATGGCATTATTATGGCAGGGTCTCTCATTTTGAGACACTATGGGCTCCTTTTACAAAGGTGCGCTAGCGTTTGTAGATTAGCGCGGGCTAGCTGAAAAATTACCGCCTGCTTAAAAGGAGGTGGTAGCGGCTAGCGCACGCAGCAATTTAGCACACGCTATTCCGCACGTTAAGGCCCTAACACACCTTTATAAAAGGAGCCCTAACTTCCTCCTGGTGGTTATCATTCACACACATTGCCTTACGTATAGCACCATCAAGATATTTTGTTACGTTCGTCCCATACTCACTGGTTTATTTTATTTTAGTTTGAAGGTTTTTATTATAACTAGCATCGTGACCTCTCAAGTTTTATGCACTTTTACCTTTTCATTAACATCTTGTGCTTTTAGTGCCGCAATTAACGCAATATATTATTTCCTTAGATACAGCACATTTTAAAGGCTCACGCTCTCACATTTCACCCCCCTCTTAGGAACATTTTTACATATTTCATTTGAATGGATGGCAATCCTTTATCACTTACTATAGTTACCCCTCACACCATTTACAAATAGTCTCATCTGCACAGCAAAAGTCTTTCTTTTCATGGTTGACATGGCCTTCTTTCTTCATTCTCTTCTTTGTCTTCCATACACTTTTCTTTAATAAATATATCTTTATAGGACCTCTGATGAAGGCATCTTCATTTACCAAAACAGGGTCTGTGTAGGGTCTTACCTACACTTTAACCCAACAGCATTGCCACATAGTACCTTTGTTTCTGGGTTTCTGCACTTCAGGACCATTCTGAACCACATTGCAACCCATATATCAGTTTGGCAATTTGCCATAGAGACAATTTGATATTGTTCTTTACTATGGTATTTTAAATTGGTTTTTACTGTATTTGTTTGTATTGCTTTATATTTTAGGCTTTATATTTTCAATAAACCTGATCAAATCCAGCTCATTAAATGACTATGTGACATAATTTACTAAGCTTCATAGAATTGGTCAAAAGCATTTCCATTCTATATAAGACATTTTCTAGCTACACCAAAGCACAGGAAACAGGGCTACTTACAGGAAACCAGAAGTCATGTTTGTGTGACAAAGACAAAAAAAGCCTTTGTAAAACTGTTTTTACACATACCATTCTAAAATATGAGAACAGCAGAATAACAAAACAGAATAACACAATCCCTGTTTGAATGCTGCACACATTTCCAAACCCACACACACAAGCACTCATTCTGGGGCCCCAGGCATATACACCATACACAATATCTATTATAAGAAGGAAATATCAGATAAGCAAGGCTTTTTAAACTAAAATCTAACTAAATACATTATTATGCAAATAAAACGGTATGAGAACAAAAGAGAAAACAGATAATAAAGGAAACCTGAGCTCAGCTAACATACCCAGAGCTAAGAACAGGAAATAAAGGGGGAGGGGGAGAGAAGCCTTTTGGTTGAAATGCAACATTTTAGATTTCTGCCTTTGTAAATTTCAGTTATATTTAATTCAACTTTTATTATCTGAGTTCCATTAATAGTCCAGAAAGGACTCACATATTTTTTCTTTTTCATCTTCATTGCTTATTCACAATTTTCTGGCCATCTGATTGCTACATACTTTCTTACATATAAAATGCCATTTTCTTTATGTTTGCACATACTAACAAATTGCTTCTTACATACCCATAGAGAGGTCTGTCATTCCCTGCTATTGAGTCACAGTGCCACATCTTCAACTGCTCTAGTAAAAGAGGAGCTTGGGGTTTTAAATCTTGTATTTTTCCGCTCTGTTAAAGTGAAGTTTTGCAAATTCTGTGTTCTATTCAGTGGAAAATAGTGCACTGGAGTTAGAAAATCCTGTATCGTTGCTCAGTTTTGCAGTAGTGAGCTTAAGAATTTGGCATGGCATTGGACCATTTGAATAGTTGCCTTGAACCAGTCTCTAGCTAGGGGACATTTCATGGGACAAAGCCTTGATGGGAACACGTGCTAGTAGCACAACTACTCTAAGAGCTAAGTAATCCTGAATTGTATATCCCTGACTTTGCTTTTAGCACAGAATCTAATACTTTCCCTTCAATCTTCTACTCTACTTTCAGCTAGTAAAAAAATTAAAAAACTCTTTTCCTTTACTTTTTGGGAAGTTTGGTCCTCATATGATTGGTTCTCTGGTGAATTAAAGACTTATAGAAGTCCCATCCACCCTTGGGTTTGCTACTGATAGCTCCAAATTCAAGAATATTTCTCAGTCAATTCCCATACCAACCAATCAAGATGACTTTTATTCAGTGCAATCATTGTAGTGCTTTAGTTCCATGGCACACTATCTGGAAACATAGGGCTTGCTCCATCTGGCTTCAGCTTTTTAGTATTAAGGAGAAGTTCTGTAAACTTAAACAGGAATTAGATGCAATTAGAGCAGCTTCTATCACTCCAAATAATCATATCAATTTGCCACCACTGCCTCAGAGAATAAAACAATCCAGGAATAAATGGATCACAGTAGGGTCAGGTAGACTGCGACATGTGACACAGAAACATCCATCCTCATAATTGTTGCACCTACAGAATTCATTTGCTCCATTAGAGCAATGCAATGCTCAAGAAAAAAGAATTGAGATAGAACTGGAAGCAGTGAAGATAACTCAAGATGCAAAGTACCCATAAAGGAAAAATAACTAAAATCCAATGCAAAGAAATGCAGAGTAATGCATTTGGGGATTAATAATCAGAAAGAACCATATGTGCTGGGAGGTAAGAGGTTGATATGCGCGGATGGGAAGAGGGACCTTGAGGTGATAGTGTCTGAAGATCTAAAGGTGAAAAAACAGTGTGACAAGGTGGTGGCTGCTGCCAGAAGGATGCTGGGCTGTATAAAGAGAGGCGTAACCAGTAGAAGAAAGAAGGTGTTGATGCCCCTGTTCAGGTCATTGGTGAGGCCCCACTTGGGAGTATTGTGTTCAGTTTTGGAGACCATATCTGGAAAAGGACATAAGAAGACATGAAGTGCTCCAGAGAAGGGTGACGAAAATGATAGGATGTTACATAGTAACATAGTAGATGATGGCAGATAAAGACCCGAATGGTCCATCCAGTCTGCCCAACCTGATTCAATTTAAATTTTTTTTTTTTTTTTTTCTTCTTAGCTATTTCTGGGCAAGAATCCAAAGCTTTACCCGGTATTGTGCTTGGGTTCCAACTGCCGAAATCTCTGTTAAGACTTACTCCAGCCCATCTACACCCTCCCAGACATTGAAGCCCTCCTCTGCCCATCCTCCACCAAACGGCCATACACAGACACAGACCGTACAAGTCTGCCCAGTAACTGGCCTTGTTCAATATTTAATATTATTTTCTGATTCTAAATCTTCTGTGTTCATCCCACGCTTCTTTGAACTCAGTCACAGTTTTACTCTCCACCACCTCTCTCGGGAGCGCATTCCAGGCATCCACTACCCTCTCCGTAAAGTAGAATTTCCTAACATTGCCCCTGAATCTACACCCCTCAACCTCAAATTATGTCCTCTGGTTTTACCATTTTCCTTTCTCTGGAAAAGATTTTGTTCTACGTTAATACCCTTCAAGTATTTGAACGTCTGAATCATATCACCCCTGTCTCTCCTTTCCTCTAGGGTATACATATTCAGGGCTTCCAGTCTCTCCTCATACGTCTTCTGGCGCAAGCCTCCTATCATTTTCGTTGCCCTCCTCTGGACCGCCTCAAGTCTTCTTACGTCTTTCGCCAGATACGGTCTCCAAAACTGAACACAATACTCCAAGTGGGGCCTCACCAATGACCTGTACAGGGGCGTCAACACCTTCTTCCTTCTACTGACTACGCCTCTCTTTATACAGCCCAGCATCCTTCTGGCAGCAGCCACTGCCTTGTCACACTGTTTTTTCGCCTTTAGATCTTCGGACACTATAACCCCAAGGTCCCTCTCCCCGTCCATGCATATCAGCTTCTCTCCTCCCAGCATATACGGTTCCTTCCTATTATTAATCCCCAAATGCATTACTCTGCATTTCTTTGCATTGAATTCTAGTTGCCAGGCATTAGACCATTCCTCTAACTTTTGCAGATCCTTTTTCATATTTTCCACTCCCTCTTTGGTGTCTACTCTGTTACAAATCTTGGTATCATCTGCAAAAAGGCACACTTTTCCTTCTAACCCTTCAGCAATGTCACTCACAAACATATTGAACAGGAAGTTCGGTCCCAGCACCGAACCCTGAGGGACTCCACTAGTCACCTTTCCTTCCTTCGAGCGACTTCCATTAACCACCACCCTCTGGCGTCTGTCCGACAGCCAGTTTCTGACCCAGTTCACCACTTTGGGTCCTAACTTCAGCACTTCAAGTTTGTTCAACAGCCTCCTATGAGGAACTGTATCAAAGGCTTTGCTGAAATCCAAGTAAATTACATCTAGCATATGTCCTCGATCCAGCTCTCTGGTCACCCAATCAAAAAATTCAATCAGGTTCGTTTGGCACGATTTACCTTTTGTAAAGCCATGTTGCCTCGGATCCTGTAACCCATTAGATTCAAGGAAGTACACTATCCTTTCTTTTAGCAACACTTCCATTATTTTTCCAACAACTGAAGTGAGGCTCACCGGCCTGTAGTTTCCTGCTTCATCCCTGTGACCACTTTCATGAATAGGGACCACATCCGCTCTCCTCCAATCCCCAGGAATCACTCCCATCTCCAGAGATTTGTTGAACAAGTCTTTAATAGGACTCGCCAGAACCTCTCTGAGCTCCCTTAGTATCCTGGGATGGATCCCGTCTGGTCCCGTCGCTTTGTCCACCTTCAGTTTTTCAAGTTGCTCATAAACACCCTCCTCCGTGAACGGCGCAGAATCCACTCCATTTTCTCATGTAACTTTGTCAGACAATCTCGGTCCTTCTCCAGGATTTTTTATTCTGATCTTTTTATTCTGATTTATCTTGCTTGCGCCAAAAGACGCATGAGGAGAGATTAGAAGCTCTGAATATGTATACCCTAGAGGAAAGGAGGTATTAACATAGAACAAAATCTTTTCCAGAGACAGGAAAATGGTAAAACCAGAGGGCATAATTTGAGGCTGAGGGGTGGTAGACTCAAGAGCAAGGTAAGGAAATTCTTCTTTACGGAGATGGTGGTGGATGCCTGGAATGCGCTACCGAGAGGTGATTGAGAGGAAAATGGTGACTGAGTTCAAAAAAGCATGGGATGAATACAGAGGATCTAGAATCAGAAAATAATTGTAAATATTGAAGAACTAAGGCAAGTACTGGGCAGACTTGCATGGTCTGTGTCTGTATATGGCATTTTGGTAGAGGATGGGCTGAGGAGGGCTTCGATGGCTGGGAGAGTGTAGATGGGCTGGAGTGAGCTTTGACGGAGACTTCAGTAGTTGGAAATGGAACCTAAGAACAGTACCGGGCAGAGCTTTGGAGTCTTGCCCGGAAATAGCTAAGAAGAAGACAAAAAAATTAAATTGAATCAGATTGGGCAGTCTGAATGGACCATTCAGGTCTTTATCTGCCATCATCCAACCAGAAAATTGTTGTTGTTAGGGGATTCCTTACTAGACATCCTGGGTGAAACTTAAACATTGTGAGTTAGACAATGTAAAAAAAAAGGTATAAGTTCCAAAATATTATCCAAAGTGACCAGATAACCACTGCAGACACAAAGTAAAGACCTCCCCCCTCCACACTCCCCCAGTGTTCAGTGATCCCCTCACACCCCACAAAGATCAGAATAAAAAGTACATACCTGTCTCCAGAACATCAGCACCTGGAATAGGAAAGCCTAATAGATTTGCACAAAGGTGTGTTAAATAGCCTGGGGGTGGGCTAGTGAACCATAGAAAGGAAGACCCAGGCCCATAAGCCACTCTAATCACTACATTTATAGTGGAACATGTGCGCCCACCAAAACCCTACTCTACTGCCATATAGGTGCCACCTGCAGCCATAAGGGCTATTGGGGTTGAAGACAGATGGGTATACAGTGCTCCCCTGCAAATTTGAGGTCCGCGATTCTCGGTCCTGGTCATTCACGGTATTTTCCAACCACGAATGAACGGGCAGGAGAGGGCAGCTGGAGTGCCGGCGAGTGAAGGAAATCACTCACGGCATGCTCCGACCACCTCCCTGTACTAAAGTTGGGCCTCACCAATCAGGAGCTGCCTGTCAAAGCAGCTCCTGATTGGTGAGGCCCGACTTTAGTACAGGAAGAAGCGGATGGAGCATACCGCGAGTGATTTCCTTCACTCGCCAGCGCTCCGCCTGCCCTCTCCTGTCTCCACTGCTAAAAAACGTATTCGTGGTTTTTCAACATACGCGGGGGTTCCTGGAACGGAACCCCTGCGAATATTGGGGGAGTACTGTAGTGGGTTTTGGGGCGCGCACCATAACCTATAAGGGAGTTCTGGTGAGATGTTTATCTGGCACCCTTTATGTGAAGTTCACAGCAGTGCCCTGTAAGGTGCTCCACTTCTCTGTTCGCTTGTCATTACAAGGTTGGCTGCTCCCATGTCCAAATTGTCTTGCTCTGGGCTAATGGGACTTAGACAAAATTTTGGTTAAAAATGTGATATAAAGATAGACGTCCTAGTGGTTTGGATGAACAATAGCCTGGATCTTCAGATTTGCGATTTTTGAAGAGAAAAAAATTCTAGAGTCGACATATTTTTTTGAAAATGGGCATTCTCCCACTGCTGGTTTTGGGTGTCTGTTGCCGTATACTCAAATCGTACTTAGACATATTGTCAGGTTAGGATTAAAGTTACTATGGCAAATTGTAACCTGTTAACTGTATATTATGTATGTTAACCTGTAAGTCGTTTTGAGCTCTTTTGGGAGAATGGGATAGAAAACGAATCAAACAAAAAAATAAATACTTAGCATATCTGAATTTAAAAAAAGGTTTAGACAAGCTTCTGCAGGAAAAGCCCATAATCTGTTGAGAGACATGGGGAAGCCACTACTAACCCTGAGATTAGTAGCATGGAATTTTGCTATTCTTTGGGATTCTGCCATTTACTTGTGATCTGGATTAGCCACTGTTGGAAGCAGGATATTGGGCTATATGACCATCATTCTGACCCAGTACGGCTGTTCTTATGGTCATAAGAACATTTATAGGGAAAAAGGCCATCTATCAGAACAGAAATTATATTCTCCCAACATGCAGGATGTCTGCAATGCCTTATACATTATAACAGATGTATGTGTGTACCTGGTACTCTGGCTTCTGTGAAGATGCTACATCCCATCACATTTGGGCCTCCATGACTGCTTTGTGGCCTGATCACTGAGAAAGTGCTTCTAGGTAAGCACATACCACCTACCAATAACCTTACAATCATTAACCAGCTCTTTCTCTCCCCAAAGATGACTATTACTGTACACCAGTGTCTCTCAAACTTTTTTTTAGCTCTGGCACACTACACGGAGCAAATGCTTTTCATGGCACAGTATAATTGAAATTATAAAATTGCAAAACCAACAAAAAAATTAAATTTGAGTTATTTATTTAAAGTTCTTTAAGTTATGCATGGGTAATTGTAACAATGGTGAAACTAAAGTACGGTAGATAGAATAGAATTACTACTCAATGAAATGAATGTGCTTGTTTTTGAGGGTAAATTAACTCAAAACATGGCTCGATAGTTAACAAGCAAACATGTATTTCATCATCCACCTTCTGCAGTCGTTCTCTTTTTTTAAAATTTAATTTCTGTCAGAGCTGAAAATCCAAGTTTGCAAAGATAAGAAGATCCAAACGGTAACAACGCCTTGATTGCTTTGTTCCTCAAGTTAGGATAACTACTGCATAAAAAAGAAAAGTACTTGCTGTTAGTTTTCAAGGGCCAATCAGGTCAAAGAATGATGCCTGTCAGAGTTTTGTCATCTATTCTAGTGTTTTTAAAAATTCTGGAATCTCTCGTGGCACACCACTGTGCTGTGGCACATAGTTTAGGAGACACTGCTGTACTGCAAGCATCTGGGACCTTGTATAAAGTGATGTGCCAACTTTCACATCACTGTCACTCATAACCTCTCTGCTTTTCTCCTTCAGATGATAGAAGCTATCTTCTCAAGTCACACAAGCTGATCAGGACTATGAAAGAGAGGCCATTTGGCATTTGGAAATCTTACTTCAGGTGCCTGAACAGGTCAAGGGAAAATTGCATGTGACATGTTCATGGCCTGCTATATGATCCACAACCTCATTCCTAGTCACAGGCTGCCCGAACCAGAGAGCCTTATGCTGCAAAACACAGTGAGGAGGAAGGAGAGACTGTACAAAATCAGGAACCAGCATCCCTACAAGCAGTGGCTTCAAGGCACATTTCTTGTGTGTAAGTGTACATATATAGTTCAAGTTACCCAAAGTACATCTTCCTTCACCCATGTGTTTAAATGTACAGGGAAAAGAAACATAAAAACATAGAAATAGACGGCAGATAAGGGCCATGGCCCATCAAGTCTGCCCACTCCAATGACCCTCCCTATCTATCTTTGCGGATAGATCCCACATGTTTGTCCCATTTGGCCTTAAAATCTGGCACGCTTCTGGCCTCAGTAACCTGAAGTGGAAGACTATTCCAGCGATCAACCACCCTTTCGGTGAAGAAGAACTTCCTAGTGTCACCGTGCAGTTTCCCGCCCCTGATTTTCCACTGATGCCCCCTTGTTGCCGCGGGACCCTTGAAAAAGAAGATATCCTCTTCCACTTCGATGCGACCTGTGAGGTACTTGAATGTCTCGATCATATCTCCCCTCTCTCTACGTTCCTCGAGTGAGTAGAGCTGCAACCTCCCTAACCGCTCCTCATATGGGAGCTCCTTGAGTCCCGAGACCATCCTGGTGGCCATTCTCTGGACCGATTCCAGTCTCAGCATATCCTTGCGGTAATGTGGCTTCCAAAATTGCACACAGTACTCCAGGTGCGGTCTCACCATGGATCTATACAGTGGCATAATGACTTCAGGTTTACGGCTGACGAAACTCCTGCGTATGCAACCTATGATTTGCCTTGCTTTGGATGAAGCTTGCTCAACTTGATTTGCAGACTTCATGTCTTCCCTGACAATCACCCCTAAGTCTTTCTGCTTCAGTTTTTGTCAAGATCTCGCCATTTAGGGTGTAAATCTTGCATAGATTTCGGCTTCCCAGGTGCATGACTTTGCATTTTTTGGCATTGAAACTGAGTTGCCAGGACCTAAACCAGTGCTCCAGTAGAAGTAGGTCATGCATCATATCATCTGCCATTGAATTATTGTCTGTTGTGCTCTTGTTCACTACATTGCTTAGCTTGGCATCATTGGCGAATAATGTTATTCTTCCTCAGAGGATTTGATAAACCACTTTTCTGTAGTTACAGTCAAAATGGTTTACATATTATATATAGGTACAAATGTGCATAGGTGTTCTAATCCATCATAATTCTAGTCTTTCAAGACTATATAGACTTCTTCATCATATGAGCTCCAGCTCTTCTCAGTCCATGCCTCCTATGCCATCTGATGCCCCTCCAATATTCAGTGAGTGCCTACCACTGGTGTTCAACCTGAATATTCAATGCTGGGCCATTTCTGGAGACCAGTATTGAATATCTGGATTTTACAATGCCAACTAGCACATGGCCAGTTAAGGTGAAATTCAAACTTTTTACACTTATTATGAGGCCTTATTTGCTCATTAAGCCTGGCCATCTAAGTTCCAAATATTAGGACTTAAGTAATAATGTCCCTGGAATGCCCCCCAACATCACCAGAGGTTTTTTTCTGTGCTAACAGGGCATTTTCAGCAGCAATAATTGGTTTAATGACACTGAAAATGACTGGTTAGCCACTGAGACGTGAGTTAACTGGTCACTGGCCATTCCTGGATGTTAACTTGTGCTGAATATGCAGGTAAACCTTACTCCTCAAGTTTTTTACATCCTCATCTGTTCTTATCGTCCCAACTTCCTAGTTCTTTCTCTAAGGTAATTTCATCCATGTATTCTTCTTCTTCACCACCCACAAATTCACTATCAACTCCTTTACTTATATTCATGTGAAAAAATTAGAACACTTCATGAAATATTTAGTTCTATCTTAAGAAATGTTCATATATCGATGTTAAATCTTTTTTTTTTAATCTCTGGAAAAGAAAGTGATGTAATTGCAGGTAAACAACAAAAATTTTCCTTGATTTACTCATGAAACAAAAGATATTCACAAAAATGTGTATTCTAACTGAGGAATAAATTAGGACACTCCCACATTTCCTCCCGGTTCATAGACAACGGCGCGAAAGACAAAGGCGCGCCCGGACAATTGAGCGCAGCGCAGAGGCGTGCGCCGCTCTAAATTACTGTTTTTAGGGCTCCGACAGGGGGGCGTTGGGGGGGAACCCCCCACTTTACTTAATAGACATCACGCCGGCGTTATGGGGGGTTTGGGGGGTTGTAACCCTCCACATTTTACTGTAAACTTAACTTTTTCCCTAAAAACAGGGAAAAAGTGAAGTTTTTCAGTAAAATGTGGGGGCTTACAACCCCCCACAACGCCCCCACACACACCCCTGTCGGAGCCCTAAAAACAGTAATTTAGAGCGGTGCGTGCCTCCGCGCTGTGCTCAATTGTCTGGGCGCGCCTTTGTCCCGGCGCGCTTTTTACCTGACACCTTTCCTCCCACTTAAAGTGGCTCAAATCACAAACAGGTGTATCACATCAGGTGCACATGATTAGAACATCATTACTCAGCATTTTGAAGGAGGTTTACCCTTACTTAAACTTCAGACATTTATTTATTTTTTCCTTGAAATTTTATTGAGTTTTCAATTAAGTACACAATAACAGGTAACAACAGAATATCAATGAGCTTCACAGTACAGCAGTAAAGATATCAATACAGTATAGAAGAACAATTTCCGTTTGCATGCTTACATTCATAGTGAAAGGAGCATAGATAATTATTATAACTTGAGATATCATCATTAAACACTACTAGGAAATAATTGCAGGTATGTTTGCAGAGGAGACCAATGCTTATTAAAAAAGAGTGTGTTTGCAAATTTTTTGCAAGGGACAATTCATATTTATAATACTGCAATACTGACTGCTACCAGTGATGCGAGGAAAGAGAGCTGGCTGATTTCCAATTGGAAAGAATGAGTTTAAGTGCTAAGGAGAAGAGCATCTAGAAGTTTAGCATGATTTTCACATAGAATTACTCCTGGAACGTGAGATTTAAATATTATTAAGGAGAGAGAGAGATATCATATTGAATATCAAATATTTTTGAAACAATCTCCCAAACATCTTTCCAAAATTGTAATACATACGTACATTCGTATATCATATGAAGCAGTGAGCCAACAGTTTGTCCACAATTCCAACAATTGTTGGAAGGGAGGAGGCTTGCCAATGAGAGCTTTTTTGGGGGGGTCCACAGGGTTTTTGTGGTAAAGGATTGGGACATGTTGGCAAAAGCCAATGGTCTTGCAGTTTTTTTTCAGAATAAGGACCAATCTTGCTTCCCCAAAGAGAAATCACAATCTTGTTCCCAGATATGTTGCAGACTCTCAATAGCAAGTCAAGAGCAATCAAAACAGCAGTTAGGGAGGCCAAATTCCGAATGGAGGAGTCTTTAGCAAGGAACATAAAGAGAGGAGATAAATCCTTTTTCAGGTATATCAGTGACAGGAACAAGAACTCAGGTGGGATAGTACGCCTCAGGAAACCAGACGGAGACTATGCAGAAACGGACTCGGAAAAAGCCCAACTGTTAAATGAATACTTCTGCTCAGTCTTCACCCGCGAGGCGCCGGGACTTGGTCCTCAGCTGCAGACAAGGGTTGACTCAGCTGATCCATTTAGTAATTTCGAGTTTACGCCCAGCAGTGTCTACTGCGAGCTGTCAAAGCTCAAGGTTAACAAGGCAATGGGGCCTGACAACCTACACCCCAGGGTGCTCAGGGAGTTGTGTGATGTCTTGGCGGAACCGCTATCCGCGCTCTTCAATCTCTCCCTTAGTACAGGTAACGTCCCGTTGGACTGGAAAATGGCTAACGTCATTCCACTTCATAAGAAAGGCTCCAAGATGGAAACAGCAAACTACAGACCGGTGAGTCTCACATCAATAGTGAGCAAACTAATGGAAACTCTAATCAAACGCCAATTGGATATGATCATGAATGAGGAGAATCTACGTGATCCCCGTCAACATGGATTTACTAAGGGGAGATCCTGCCAATCCAACCTGATCGGCTTCTTTGACTGGGTGACGAGAAAGCTGGATGTTGGGGAGTCCCTGGCCATCGTATACTTGGACTTCAGCAAAGCATTCGATAGCGTACCACACCACAGGTTGCTGAGCAAGATGAGTTCTATAGGATTGGGCGACACGTTGACGAAATGGATTGGGAACTGGCTTGAGGGTAGGCTTCAGAGGGTAATGGTGAATGGTACCCCCTCCGAAACGACGGAGGTAATCAGTGGAGTGCCACAGGGCTCCGTCCTGGGCCCGATCCTGTTCAACATCTACATAAGAGACTTGGCAGAAGGTCTCCGAGGTAAAATAACATTATTCGCTGATGACGCCAAACTAAGCAATGTAGTGGCCAAGAGTACAACAGACAAAAATTCAATGCCCGACAACATGATGCACGACCTACTACTACTGGAGCGCTGGTCTAGGTCCTGGCAACTCAGCTTCAATGCCAAAAAATGCAAAGTCATGCACCTGGGCAGCCAAAATCCATGCAAGACTTACACCCTAAATGGCGAGATCCTAACAAGAACTGAAGCAGAGCGTGACCTAGGGGTGATCGTCAGTGAGGACATGAAGGCTGCCAATCAAGTGGAGCAAGCTTCCTCCAAAGCAAGGCAAATCATAGGTTGCATACGCAGGAGTTTCGTCAACCGCAAGCCTGAAGTCATTATGCCATTGTATAGATCCATGGTGAGACCACACCTGGAATACTGTGTGCAATTTTGGAGGCCGCATTACCGAAAAGATGTGCTGAGACTAGAGTCGGTCCAGAGAATGGCAACCCGGATGATCGCGGGTCTCAAGGATCTCCCTTACGAGGAAAGGCTGGATAAGTTACAGCTCTACTCACTCGAGGAACGCAGAGAGAGGGGAGACATGATCGAGACGTTCAAGTATCTCACGGGTCGCATCGAAGTGGAAGAAGATATCTTCCTTCTCAAGGGTCCCACGGCAACCAGGGGGCACCCGTGAAAAATCAGGGGAGGGAAACTGCACAGTGACACCAGGAAATTCTTTTTCACTGAAAGAGTGGTTGACCGCTGGAATAATCTTCCACTTCAGGTCACTGAGGCCAGCAGCGTGCCTGATTTTAAGGCCAAATGGGATAGATACGTGGGATCTATTCACTGAGTTAGGTGGGGAAGGGTCATTGCGGTGGGCAGACTAGATGGGCCGTGGCCCTTATCTGCCGTCTATTTCTATGTTTCTATCGGCAGGCATTAGCATCTCTCTTTAGTTTTAGCTTTTTCTAAGCCAGTCTGGGTTATTTTTATTTCCAAAGAAAGGCGGAAAGAATACGGTCTATGTTTTTATGGAAGGAGTCATGGAATAGCACAGGAATCACGAGTAAGATATAATTTACTTTTGGCGCGATCATCATTTTTATCGTTTCTAACCGACACCCACCAGGTTAAGTTCAGACATTTAGTTTGGACTGCTGCGGTAAGAGTGAACACCATGGTGAAATCAAAAGAGATGTCTGAGGCCTTCAGAAATAAGAACATAGCAGCTTATAAGTCTGTTAAGGGATTTAAAAAGATTTCAAAAGAATTTGACATTAGCCATTCCATGGTCTAGAAAATAGTGTACAAGTGGAGGACTTTCCAAACAACTGCCAGCATGTCCAGGTCTGGCTGTCCAAGCAAGTTGACCTCCAGAGCAGACCGCAAGATGCTAAGTCTTAAATAACTCTAAAATGTCATCACTGGATCACAGGACCTACAGTAGGCTCTTGCTACTATTGATGTGAAAATGCATGTCTCTACAATTAGAAAGAGACTGCACAAATTTAATTTGCACAGGAGCTGTGCAAGAAGAAACCTTTGCTCTATAAGAGAAACATCAAGCCCAGACTGAAGTTTGCCAGAGAGAACAAAGACAAGCACCAGGACTTCTGGAATAGTGTTCTATGGACAGATAAGTCTAAAATTGAATTATTGGGACACCAGAAAAAAGGAGATGTTTGGTGTATACCAAATACAGGAAAATAACCTCATACCAATTGTGAAGCATGGAGGTGGAAGTGTCGTGGTTTGGGGATGCTTTGCTGCAGAAGGACATGGTCAGTTCACCATCATAGAATCCACCATGAATTCTACCGTGTATCAGAGGGTGCTTGAGGAACATGTGAGACCACCTGTAAGAAAATTAAAGCTGAAGTGGAACTGGACCCTGCAACATGACAATGACACCAAGGACTGGCTGAAAACTAAGAAATGGAGAGTACTGGAGTGGCCGAGTCAAAGCCCTGATCTTAATCCCATTGAGATGCTATTGGGTGATCTGAAATGGGCTGTACAAGCAAGAAACCCCTCAAACATCTCACAGCTGAAAGAATTCTGCATTGAGGAGTGGGCTAAACTTTCCTCAGACCACTGCAGTTATTTCAGCCAAAGGGGGTAATACTAGCTATTAGGGTGTAGGGTGGATATCTTTTGTTTCATGAGTAAATCAAGGAAATTTGTGTTGTTTACCTGCAATTACATCACTTTCTTTTCTAGAGATAAATTAAAAAAAAGATTTGACATCAATATGTGAACATTTCATAAGAATATTTCATGGGATGTCCTAATTTTTTCACATGACTATAAATATTTTCTCTAGATTTTTTCCATTGTCCTCATTCAATTATTTCTACTAGTCTTACTGCATAAGTTGTAGCTTCTGACTGAAAGATTGGTTTTATCTTCCCTCAACAAGGCAGATTCATTTAATGTATCTAATTGTCATCCTATTTCCACTCTTTCTTTCATCTCTAAAGTTTCAGAAAATAATTATTGCTACCCAACTGAACTCTTATTTAAACATAATTAGTGGGTTGCAATCAAGATTTTTGTGCACATTATAGCATTGAAACTATTCCTCTTGATCTGTTTGATTTCATCCACTTGAATTTTGAGAGATCAGGATGCTCTTCTCCTTTCACTCGACTTTGGTCAACCACTCCATTCTCCTTCAATGTCTGGCAGCTCTTGGCTCAAGTCTTACTCTCGCATACTGGCAGGATACTGCCTTTACAATTTTCTCTTCATAATGGGCTCCATCTGAAATCCTATTTTATTTAATGTTATCTTTTTATCTGCAGTACTAATTCCATGCCTGGGCTTCATAATTTTTTTTATATATATGCAGAAGACATCCACCAGAACAAAATTGCTGATTGGCTTTCTGCTAATAGATTAAAATTTAATCCTTCAAACACCGATACATGCTATTTTCTGGTGATTACGTTCCTTCAATGATTACCTTACTCCCCTGACTGATTCCCCGTAAATCTTAGAAGTTACTATTGATAGTAACCTCTCCTTTACTTATCAAATATCAACCATAATAAATAATTCATTCTTTACTCTTCATCAATTTGCATGCCATATGATCACTAATTGATAAAAATACCATGTGAGTAACGGCTCTTCTTTGTTATACTTCATGGTTCACCCTTAACACAAACGTGCAGACTTCATACTGTCCAAAATGCCTCTATTAAGCTTATTTCTGGGGCCAAATTTTGACAGCTTCCTCCCTCTTGTTTAAAGAACACTGACTTCCCAAAGTAGGTATTTGCTGATCATACATTCTACACTGGTTTTCCATCATTTTATTATCCCTTACACTCCCATCTTCCCAACAGTATCTACTAGTTATCCTAGCTATCTGCAGATCAGGTTAAATTCTACCCTGACAATCTTTGCCCCATCTCTTTGGAATGGGCTCCTTCTCTATATTTGTTCTGAAATTTATCCCACTAATTTTAAATGTGCTTTGAAAACCTTTTTACTTTATTAAAGCTTTCCCTTCACTGAAGAAATGTGTTTTCTGAATTTTGCCTCTGGCAACCCTTCCCTTATTTAGCAACTCTCCAGATCAGCATAGGGTTAATCTTACAAGCGGGTATATATTTCATCATGACCAGCAGATGGAGACAGACAAAATTTTGGAACTGTACATATCATGTGACCCCTCCTTCATTACCTCAGTCTTCTCTCAGTCTCCAGCAGGTGTGGTGAGATGTGCCCATCTGTCTTGGTAAGGCTGTTGGAATTTATTTAGGAATTTTTGTCCCTTTTTGTTGCCAGATTGAGCTTGGGTGGACCCTGTTTGGGGGTCCATTCAACCTCAGGGGTGTCAACCCCGGCGGGTCTCAAGCGGGGTCTCTCCCCCCCCTTTCCTTCACTTCCTCAACATTTTTCTAGAGGTGCCTAAACAGTAAACCTTACCCCCTGGTAGTAAGGCATATTGTTTAGAGAGCCAGTAGAGTCTGTTCTGTGAAAGAAAAAAAAATATCCTGAGACAATGCCAGTCTGAAGGGTTGCTTTCCCTTTAAATATGCTGTAAATTACTGTATTTTTCAACTAACCGGCATTTTTCTTTCAGCTTGGTCGCGTATGGAGCAATTGAGCGCTTCTCAGGGGGAGAGGTACACAATTTGGTCCAGGCATGAGGCACTCACGGCTGGCCTGAAAACAGCTGTTCTGGCTGGTGCGGTTGTGGAAGTCTAGTCAGCATCGGTTGCTGGTGTCCAAGGCTCCCCACCGCAAGTGCCTCGCGAGCTGGCAGAACTTTGCAGGGAAGCCGGTCTTTTCCTGCCGCCCATGGAGGGATTTCCTGTCAGCTGTTTTTTCTCTTGGCTGATGCCATCTTTTGCCTGCTTTAGCAGCTGGGACAGTTCAGTCTTCTCAGCCACTACAGGCCCTGGAGGGGCTATTTTTGGTGCGTTTTTTGCCGTTTTTCCTCAGATAGCCCCTCCATCTTGTATTTAGCCTCAGGTGCCTTCTCCCTGTTTTGACATAACAGGGACAGGTTACAGCAGGGTCCCTTGCTGAAGCAAGGAGTCCCATGGGGGCCGCTGGGGGGGGGGTTCCCCCTCATTTTCTTTTTGCTTTGTGTAAAGCATATAGGCGGCCGGAGGTCCTATTTGTGTCCAGGGGGTCTCGGGGGTTTGTTCCCTCCTCGCCCCCTGATGTTTTGACCCCTTAATTATTTTTGTGTCCCCCCTCCTCCTCCCTTGTCCAGGCGCCCACGTACCACTTCAGATGAGGACTTGTTGCCTGAGGAGAGTTTTAACTAATGAATGAGGACCTGGACCCTTGGGGACACCTCCAGGGGGACTTTCTTTTTTCCATCTACCAGTGAGGAAGCATTTGAGATGTGCCTTTTTCAGATGGACAAACTCTAAGATCTGATTTAGCAGATCTCCTCAGTGTTGCGCTTTGAGGAGGCGCCACCTGGGACCCCAAGTGTAGAGGACCCTCTTCTTTGGGGGATTTCCTCTGCTTCCCTCTCTTGTCCAATACATCTGGTTTTTATTTCTAGATTTTATCCTGGTGCAGTGAACTTCACGGAGACATCTTTTCAGTTTGCGTGCTCCTTGGCTTGTTTGTATCCCATCCCGGTGGGTCGCCAATGATGGACGTAGTGGTCTCAGCTATTGCTACGTGGCTTACTGAGCCCGTCAAGGGCAGTTCTGTCTTAACAGACACTGAGGAGCGTAAGTTGGAGACCATTCTTAAACAGAATTTTGATGTCTGGACATTCACCAAGATTATGGTGGTCGTCGTGGAGGCCTTGAGGACAGAGGGCATTCTGATTCATCCTTACCTGGATGACTGGTTGATTCACGCAAAATCCTTCCAGGAGAGCACCTGGGTCACGGCTCAGGTGGTGGAGTTCCTGCAGTCACTGTGATGTGTTGTCAAGTTTCAAATTTATTTAAAATATTTGATATAATCACAATATCCAAATTCAATGCGATTTACCAAATTAAAGATGGAAAAAATAAAAACATTTTCAACAAACAGGACATTAAAAACAATTATGATGTAAAAATACTGTTGAGAAGGAGGGGGAAAAAAATTGGATTAAATACAATTACAAAATAAATGAAAAGGATGGGTAAGGAGACAAAAGGATAAGGGACGATACCCACTTAATTTCTACTTAACAGTTTTCCTTGTCCTGATAAGTTCCAGAAATAAGATAGTGTAATTATAAATAGGTCAGTTAAAGACGTCCTTAAACAGCCAACTTTTTAGTAGGCCTGGAGTATCTTGGGGTGGTGTTTGACACCTCCTTGGGGAAGGTCTTCCTCCCAGAGGCCCGGGTAAGCAAATTAAACTCTCAAATTCGCCTTCCTATGGCATCCCGGTGCAGGATTTCCTCCAAATCTTGGGGTCAATGGTGGCTTCACTCGAGTGAGGTGAGGTGGTCTCAGGCCCACATGCATCCTCTTCAGTATGCCCTGCTTTGGAGGTAGTCGCCCCAGACCCTCAGTCTAGATCATCCTGTTCCTCTGGCCTATGTCACTCATCAGGGAGTCACCAAGAGCACTCATGTGGTACAGGAGGCAGCTCTGCTCATGCTCTGGGCAGAGTCACATCTTCAGGACATCTCGGCCTCCCACATAGCTGGAGTGGAAAATGTTCAAGCGGACTTCCTCAGTCATCACATGCTAGATCCCGGAGAGTGGTGTCTAAGCCACGTGGCCTTTCATTTAATAGTGCAGTCTAGGGGTCAGCCCTAATGGACCTGATGGCCACATGAGTTAACGCCAAAACTCCTCGCTTCTTCAGTCATCGCAGAGACGGTCAGGACGAGGGTCTGGATGCACTGGTTCAACCATGGCCGACAGAGGGGCTGTTGTATTTGTTTCCTCCATGGCCATTAGTGGGCAGAGTGACTTCCATTTCTGATGTCGTTCACTTCTTGCGGGCAGCCAAGTTGCTAAATCCTCCCATGCAACCGTCTGTTCCCTCTTGGGTTTTGAATCTGGTCGTGTCTGGGTTTGAGCTTTTGGGTGCCTGCACATTGAAGGACCTTAAGACGGTCTTCTTGGTGGCTATTACTTCTGCTAGACGTGTTTCGGAGCTGCAGGCTCTCTCTTGTAGGTCTCCCATCCTGGAGTTTTTCTATGAAGTGGGTTGTGTTGAGGGCCATTCCATCCTTTCTGCCTAAGGTAGTTTCTCCTTTTCATGTCAATCAGTCTGTGGTCCTCCCAGTCTTGGGTAGTCAGGCAGGTTCTTCTGAGCAGAAACAGTAGCTCAAATTGGATGTTGATTGAGTCCTTCGCGCCTACATGCAGAGGACCCAGAAGATCAGGAAATCAGATCATCTTTTTCTCCTTATAGCGGGTCCTCGTAGGGAGGATGGCGCTTCCAAGGCTACTATTGCCCGCTGGATCAAGTACACTATTGCTTCCGCTTATCTTCTTCAGAAAAAGGCTTATTCTACCCGTGGGCAGGCAGCTTCTTAGGCTGAGTTTTGCTGGTGCCTCCTCTGGATATTTGTAAGATGGCGGAATGGTCTTCTCTACATTCTTTTGTCAGACACTACCGTGTGGATGTTCAGACACATTGGGATGCAGTGTTCGGTGCGCGTGTTCTAGTGTCGGCCCTTCGGGGGTCCCACCCATAATGGGGACTGCTTTGGTACGTCCCACTTGTAAGATTAACCCTATGGTGATCTGGAGAGTTGCTAAAGAAGGAGAAATTAGGTTCTTACCTGCTAATTTACTTTTTTTTAGCCTCTCCAGACCGGTATAGGACCCCACCCTTTCTGTTGTCGTGTTCTTGTGTGCAGATTTTCATTTTTCGATCGGTTTCTAGTATTTTTCTAGGGCTGGGGAGATTAAGATCAGCGGCTGTGGTTTGACTGGCGTAGCTGGTGAGCTGTGGGGACCTTTGCTATTTGCATTTGTTTCTTTGCATTTTCCCAAAACATTTGTTTTTATTTGTTGATACTTCTGTTCGGAGTCTTGTTTGTTTTTCTGTATATGGTTCTTAGTTCTGCTTGGCTATTCGACAGACTGAGGTAATTAGGGAGGGGTCTCATGATATGTACAGTTCCAAAGTTTTGTCTCATTCTCCATCTGCTGGTCATGATGAGATATATACCCACTTGTAAGATTAATCTTATACTGGTCTGGAGAAACTAAAAGAAAGTAAATTAGCAGGTAAGAACCTAATTTCTCCTTTTTGTTTGAGCTTGTATTTGACCTTTACTTCCCCTTTTTATTTCATGTATTTTCCTTATTAAAGTTAATTATTATTGGTAATGTGAGTTTATTTTTTATTTAGTTCACATTATAATTACAAGAATTATATTTAATTGTTAATTTTCCTTTCCTATGTTGTCTCTGATTTATTTGTTCCCCACCACTGCTTTTTTTAAATTGTAATCTGCTTAGATAGACTAACAACTTTCTGATATATTAAATGAAGTTGATGACAATGATTCTTTGTGCCCCCATAACTATATCTCTCCTCTTGCACTGTGTGTAAGCATGCATGTAAAGTATATAGCTCCTCCCTATCACTATTTCTTTCCCCTCCCACAGCTTTTGATTAAGAGGAGGTGGTTGCAGACATCTCTTGCGACACAAAGCCTGCTACAACCTAGAAAACAAATGTGGACAGGTATGTCCACCTTGTCCCTCCTTAGAACCTTTCCTGGCTTCCTTATGGAAGTCCAGGTACAAGTGACCCTGTGAGGCCAAATTTAAGGGTGGGGTGAAGCAGGCTGAAAATGGGAAAATCCAACTAATTTTCATAGTTGTTGGATGACGGCTTTACTAGTGGTAGTGTCTTGGGGAATAAGAGATAAGGATTTGATTGAAGGTCTGCAGATCAGTCTTGATGCCATATAATACTCTATCAAGGTTGTCACTGAGTTCCTGCAGATTCCCGTCAAAGGCCAGATCCCTCTGCCTTGAGCAGGTTAGTTTTGTTACTAGATGTCAATGGCTACCTCAAGTAATTGATCTTTCTGTTACATCCACCCCAGAGTCTGTACAGAAGGTGTTCGATCTGTACCTGCGAACTGGGTCTTGCAGAAACCCACACACATTGTTTTCTGCTCCACCTACATAGCAGAGGAACACAGAGCCCCCTACAGGTTTTTTCTTTCTGCAAGCGAAGCGTACAGAAGTGCTGTGCTTATTCTTTTATTTTCAGTGTACGTTCATTCTTTTCGGTGGCTTGACCCCCCTTATTCAGGGCTTCTCTGTCTGGGAAAGGAAGCAGTTCGTGAGGAGCTGGACTGCAGCTTCGGATGGACCTGTGGAGCCAGCCAGCTATGTGCCACCTCAAGAGCTTGTAGTCTGTCACCCTGGGAGCAAGCTTGCCTTCTAACCTTATCAGAGGCTTAAACACAGGGTGTATGCACACCTTAGTAAGAGCCCTTGGGATTTTCCCGGTCATGTGTCGAGAGTTTATGTATTTATTCAATTCTCTATACTTTTCTCCCAGGGGAGCTCAGAACAGTTTACATGAATTGATTCAGGTACTCAAGCATTTTTCTCTGTCTCATAATCTATCTAATGGACCTGGGGCAAGGGTGACTTGCCCAGGGTCCCAAGGAGCAGCGTGGGGGTGCTGAGGCTGTAGCTTTAACCCATTGCCATACTATCTCCGAGGGGGGGTGGAGGTTTCGGTCTGACAGCCCAAAGATCCTGAAGATTGGACTGTTTGGAGAAAATTCCTTTCCCTTCTCTCCAGCTACTGAAATTGAACACAGCCCCATTATTTCCTATAGGGTTGGGGGAGTTCTAAAAACATTGTTTTTGGCAGTTTCTGGAAGTAGGTTCAGGTCTCCCACCTCCAAAACCACTATTTTGGGGATTTTAATTTTTTTTCAAATAGTTTCCACGGGCCGATTTTGGCGCCTATTTTTCTGGGGGCAGCCATCATGGATTTTATTGATCTTTTTTACTAGTTCTTTTTTCTGTCTCCTAACCCTTCGATTTTGCAAAAAATCATTAGAGATGAACTTAGCCTCTGATCAGATGAATTCTAAACTAAACTAAACTAAACCTTAGGTTTGTATACCGCGCCAACTCCGCAAGCGCAGAGCTCGGCACGGTTTACAGAGTTAAGAAGGAAAGGAACTACAATAAGGGATAAAGGAGAGGGACTAAGAGGAAGGAGAGGGACAGAATCCTGGAGAATGGGAGGTGATTAGATTTTTGCAAAGAGCCAAGTTTTCAAGTGTTTGCGGAAGGATTGGAAGGAGCTTGAGTTTCTGAGTGGGGATGAGAGGTTGTTCCAGAGTTCTGTGGTTCTAAAGGGGAGAGATGTTCCAAGTTTTCCTGCGCGGGATATACCTTTTATAGAGGGGAATGATAGTTTCAGTTTTTGGGAGGGTCTGGTGGAGTGTGGTTTTGAGGAATTCCAAAAGAGTGGGATAACGGGAGGAAGGACGCCATGTAGGATCTTGAAGGCTAAGCAGGCACATTTAAAGAGGACTCTGGAGTATACTGGGAGCCAGTGAAGCTTGGAGAGGAGTGGGGAGACATGATCGAACTTGCCTTTTGCGAAGATGAGCTTAGCCGCGGCGTTCTGAATTAGCTGAAGTCTATGGAGGTTTTTCTTACATAGGCTTACATAGATGGAATTGCAGTAATCCAGTCTAGAGAGGATAGTAGATTGAATGAGGATGGTAAAGTGAGAATGATGAAAGCAGGATCTCACCTTCCTCAACATATGAAGGCAAAAGAAGCATTTTTTTATCAAAGAGTTGAGGTGATCATTGAAGGAGAGAGAGGAGTCTATGACGATGCCTAGGACTTTGCTTGAAAACTCAAGCTGAAGAGTGGGTCCAGAAGGTAATGGGATGGAGGTGGGTAAATGATCTAATGTTGGGCTGAGCCAAAGTAGTTTTGTTTTGGACTCATTCAGTTTCATTTGTACAGATTGGGCCCAGGATTGGAGATTCGTAATACAAGTGGATATGTTCTCAGCGAGGTTCGAGAGGTTCGAGTCAGTCTCGAGGAGGATGAGGATGTCATCGGTGTAGGTGTAGAGAGTTTCTAGGGGGGATAGATGAAGGAGTTTCAGAGAGGACATGTAGATGTTGAAAAGGATAGGAGAGAGGGGGGAGCCTTGCGGGACTCCACATTTCGGTTTCCAGGGGGGGGATGAAGTACCGTTTAGGTTAACGGTGTAAGAGCGGAAGCGTAGGAATTTCGAGAACCAATCTAGGACTGTGGAGCTTATGCCTATTTCGGAGAGTTGGAAGATAAGGATATCGTGATGGACGACGTTGAAAGTTGCGGAGAGGTCGAATTGTAGGAGAACAGCGAATTTCTTGCGAGAATGGAGTTGTTGCACCTTAGAGATTAGTGAGGCCAGAAGGGATTCGGTGCTGAAGTTGGGTCTGAAGCTGAATTGGTGGGGTAGGAGGATAGAGAATCTTTCTAGGTAGGATGAAAGTTGAGTGGATATGATGGATTCTAATAACTTGGTTAGGAGGGGGATATTTGCTATTGGGCGGTAGTTTGATGGTATGGAGGGGTCAAGGTCGGCCTTTTTCAATAGAGGGGCCAATGAAATATGTCCCATGTCGGAGGAGAAGAGGCCCGATGTTAGGGCTGAGTTTATAAGTTCGGTGAGGGAAGCGATGGCCTGTGTAGAGGTGTTCTCGAATAGGTAGGAGGGGAAAGGGTCCAAGGTGCACTTGCAAGTTTTTAGTTTGAGGCAAAGTTTGGAGACTTGCGATTCGGAAACAAGTTCGAAGATGGTCCAGGATCTGTCGGCTGGAATGGGGGTGGAGACAGGTAAGGTAGGGTTGGGGTCAGTAGAGACCAGGGAGTTGTAGGAGACTGTGGGTGGGAAGGAGCGTCTTAGGGTGGTAACCTATTCATTAAAGAAGATTGCAAGGGCATCGGCTGATATGGACGGTGGGAACAAGGGTGGGTCTTTTTTTGTAGTTAGGGAGCGCCAGATGTTAAACAGTGCACTGATCTGGTTGTTGGATTTAGAGATCTTGTCTCCGAAGAAGTTCTTCCTGGCTTTTTTTAGTGTTGAATTGTAAAGCTTAATATTGTCCCTCCGGGTCTATCTATCAGAGGGGGATTTAGATTTTTTTTCCATTTGCGCTCCAGAGTGCGACATTTCTGTTTCAAATCTCTGTGAAGAGGTAAGTACCAGGGGGCCTTTCGGGGGTAGGAGATGGTTTTAGTGGATATTGGAGCAAGGGAGTGGTAGGTGGACTCTGAGAGGGCGGTCCAGTTGCGCCAATGGGATTCGGAGTCTGTAGGTCTAGGGTTGGAGGAGAGTTGGTTGAGGAATTTGGACCAGAATAGATTGCTCGAGATTTTTTTGCAGTAGGTTATGGAATGAGAGGTGTGGGGTGGGGATTCAAGATGTGACATGAAAATGGGGAGGCAGGTAGTCCCTAGGAAGTGGTCAGACCAAGGGACTTGTTCCCAGCGAGTGTCGTCAATTGAAGTTTTGAAGGCGGTAAGATCGAGGAAAGTGGTGAAATCTAGTGTGTGCCCTTTTTCGTGGGTTGGAGATAGGGTGGGTGAGGGAAAACCTAGTGAAGTAAGGAAGTTGTTGAATTCAGTCGTGTCCTTGCTGTTGGAGTCATCAAGGTGGAGGTTGATGTCACCGATGATCAGAAGTCGTTGAAATTTAAGGAAGGCGTTTGTTATGGCCTCAAAGACAAGGTTGGAGGAATTGGCCCAAGGGGTAGGTGGGCGGTATAGTAACAGGATGCCCAATGGGTGGGTGCGGAGTTCATCGTTGACTGAGGCCAACAGATATTCTAGAGAAGCGTGAGTGCCCGTCTCGAGGAGCTGGACGTCAAAGAAAGATTTATAGAGGAGTGCCAGACCACCTCCTTTTCGATTGGGTCTGGGGGAGAAAAGGCCTTGGTAACCGTGGGGGAGGAGTTCGTTTTGTGTGAATAGGTCGTCTTTGGCGATCCATGATTCTGTGATGCACAGGAATCATGTGTGGATTCATGTGTGGATTGCACTGGACTGCCAATGGAACAGCATCCATGTACCACGTGCCACAACATGTGTGAGGAGGGGGCAGAAGCTGTAGGCTTTCCCCCCTATGGGTCTTCTAGGTTTGGGAAACCAATGTGTGTCCAGGAATTGAGCATAAAATCCTGCCTGGTACCTGTTTTTGGTGATGGCACGAAACAGACCACACTATAACAACTCCAGATGCAGGAAGGCTTGAGGTTTTCGCACTAGTCCCTCTTCCAAGGAGTCTCAATAATGCCAGGCCTCCAGCTGTGCCCCCTCATATTGGGGGCTGGTTGTCGGCATTTTGTCAGGAATAGGAGCAGATCTCCTTGGACCATAGGTACTGGACATCAAAGAAAGGACACAAGATAGACTTTTCTCATCTCCCATGGAGTGGCTCTTGGACATTAGAGCTGCTCCTGAAAGTGGATCAGGCTCTAGGAGAGAACCCATGTCACTCCTCTCCTCCGTGAAGCACACTATGTTACATCGTACCACATACGAAATTCTTCTGCTCATCTTCAAAATAAAACATACGCACTCTCCAGCATTTCTTGATAAACACGTCATCCCCTATTCCTCAACTAGGGCCCTCAGATTAGCAGATCAAAACTTACTAACCATTCCTCCAATCAAAGAACTCTATTATACCAGAAATACAATATTTTCCGCCACAGCCCCTATGCTCTGAAATACTATGCCATCTCATCTCCGTCTCGAAAATTCGCTTGATAAATTCAAAACCAAACTCAAAACATTTTTATTCAAAGATGCATTCCACAATACAAGTTAAAACACTCTTTCAACCATAACAAATTTATTTTTAGACAAAACCGCTGCTATGAAGTGACCCCCACTCTTTGTTGTCTTTTCCCACCCCTCGTACCTTCATTTATTTTTATTTTTCACAATGTAATTATCAACTCTCCATTTTTTTTCTCCCATGTCCAGTTATGTCAATGTCTTGTTTAAATTTCCTTGTTCCCCTTATATATTAACTTTTTTTATATACTGTATATATATTTGTTGCTATGTAAACCAATCAGATACATGTTGATGGTTGGTATATTAAATTATTAATAAACTTGGAAATTTGGACTGGAAACCCATTCTGGATCTCAAATGATCAATGCTTTTTTGAAAATTCCATGCTTTCAAATGGAAACTGTATGATTAATAATTGCAGCAATAACTTCACGGGAATTTCTAGCATCTCTGGATCTGACAGAAGCTTTTCTTTATTTTCCCATATTCCTGGGGCACCAGAAGAATCTGAGATTTCATGTTCTTCAGTAACGTTTCCAGTTTACAACTCTTCCTTTTGGGCTGGCGACGGTCGCCCACACTTTCATCAAAGTGATTGTGGTAGTGATGGTTCATCTCAGTAGACTGGGAGTCCAAGTTCATCTCAATCTGGATTACTGGCTGATCAAGGCGCAGTCCCAGCTGGAGTGTGAGCAGGCAGTGGAAACAGTGGTATCTCTGCTGCCTGGGTTGGATTGCCAGTTTCATGTAGAGCTAGCTAATACTATCTCAGACATGGGAATATAGAAACATAGACATAGAAACATGATGGCAGATAAACCCAAATGGCCCATCTAGTCTGCCCATCCACAGTAACCATTATCTCTTTCTCTCTCTGAGAGATCCCTCGTGCCTATCCCGGGCCCTCTTGAATTCAGACACAGTTTCTGTTTCTACCACCTCTTCCATGCATCTACCACCCTTTCCGTAAAAAGTATTTCCTCAGATTACTCTAGAGCCTATCACCTCTTAACTTCATCCTATGCCCTCTCATTGCAGAGTTTGCTTTATTTTTATTTATTTATTTATGCATTTATATACCACTTATAGTCTAAGTGGTTTACATTCAGGTACTGTAGCATTTTTCCTTATCTGTCCTGGCAGATCTGTCCTATCTAATGTACCTGAGGCAATGGGAGATTAAGTGACTTGCCCAGGGTCACAAGGAGCAGCACAGGATTTGAACCCACAACCTCAGGGTGCTGAGGCTGTAGCTCTAACCACTGTGCCACACACGCCCCACTCCCCACACACTCATGCATATTTATATTATGTAGCTATTTAAACATCTCTATCATATCTCCCCTCTCCCACCTTTTCTCCAAAGTATACATATTGAGATCTTTAAGTCTGTCCCCTTACGCCTTTTCACGAAGACCACACAGCATTTTAGTAGCGCTCCTGTGGACCGACTCCATCCTTTTTATATTGTTTTGAATTTGCAGCCTCCAGAATTGTACACAATATTCTAAATGAGGTCTCACCAGAGTCTTATACAGAGGCATCGATACCTCCTTTTTCCTACTGGTCATACCTCTCCCTATGCAACCTAGCATCCTTCTAGCTTTTGCCGTCACCTTTTCCAGCTATTTGGCCACCTTAAGATCATCACATAGAATCACACCCAAGTCCTGCTCTTCTGTCGTGCACATAAGTTCTTCACCCCCTAAACTATACCATTCCCTCTGGTTTTCGCAGCCCAAATGTATGACCTTGCATTTCTTAACATTAAATTTTAGCTGCCAAAATTCAGACCATTTTTCAAGCTTCGCCAGGTGTTTCTTCATGTTATTCACACCATCCAGCGTGTCTACTCTATTGCAGATTTTGGTATCATCCACAAAGAGGCAAATCTTACCCAACAACCATTTAGCAATATCACTTATAAAAATGTTAAAAAGAACAGGCCCAAGAACAGAACCTTGAGGCACACCACTGGTAACATCCCTTTCCTCAGAGTGATCTCCATTGATCACTACCCTCTGTCGCCTTCCACTCAACCAGTTCCTGACCCAGCCCGTCACTTTGGGACCCACTTTGGGACCCACTCTGGGAGTTTAGTTCAACATGGTCCAAGGTTGTATTTTTCTTCCCAGGCCATGCATACAGAAGCTCCAGAAACAGATCATGAATGTCTTAGCATTCCCAAATCCCACTGCCTGGCATTACCTTCAAGTATTGGGATCCATGTTGACTTCCCTAGAGGGCCAGGGTGCACATGTGGTCTTTACAGGAATCAATCCTATCTTGGTGGTTCTCTCAGTGTCATCCCTTTCAGATGCTACTCCCATGAATGGAACCAGCACAGAGCAGCCTGCACTGGTGGATCCTCAAGCTCCCTTTTCATTGTGATTTTCTCAGTCAGGTACCAGTTCCTATGGAGAACCCCCACTGCTTTGGTCTTACAATATGGCTCTTGAGTGCAAGGTCTTGATGTAATCATTGCCACTCTTTTGGAGTCCAAGAAACCCTCTACTGTGGCAGCTTCTGCCAAGGCTTGGAAGGCTTTGAAGAGGTGATGTGCCAGAGACCAGATGGAGCCATTGGCGTGCTTCCATTCTGGTGGTCTTAGCCTTCCTGCAGGCCGGTCTAGAAAATACCTGGCAGTGGCTTCCCTTAAGGTACAGATGGCAGGTCTTTACTTGCTTTAGAGTGTACAGTTGTTCCAGTTCGCTTAGGGCTCATCCAGATTTGACCAGATTTCTTAGTGGGGCACTTCGCTTGCAGCCATCCTGTGACAGTTTTTTCCTACGTGGAATCTAAATGTTGTGCTGAAGGGGCTTGCTGGAGCTCCTTTTGATTGTTTCTGCAAGATGTATATCTGGACTGCAGTCTTTCCCTCTGTACAGTTCTTTCCATTCTTTCGAAAGTGGTTTGTCTGCCTGCATTTTGCTCCATGCTGCAGGTAGTCCTACTCCATGACTTAGAACGGACCAATGTCTTTCTGTCTTTCTGACCAACTTGTTTGTCCTGACTAGCCAATCTAGGTGCATCCAGTCTGCCCAGGCTGATTCAGTTTAAAATTTTTTTTCTTTTTCTTAGCTATTTATGGGCAAGAATCCAAAGCTCTGCCCGGTACTGTGCTTAGGTTCCACTTCCAACTACTGAAATCTCCGTCAAAGCTCATGTACACCCATGTACACCATCCCTGCCATTGAAGCCCTCCCCAGCCCATCCTCAACCAAATGGCCATATATAGACAAATGCCATGCAAGTTTGCCCAGTACTGGCCTTAGTTCTCCACTATTTACTATAATTTTCTAATTATAGATCCTCTGTTTTCATTCTACGCTTTTTTGAACTCTTGTCACCATTTTCATCTCCACCACCTCTCCGTAAAGAAGAACTTCCTTACATTGCTCTTGAGTCTACCACTCCTCAGCCTCAAATTATGTCCTCTGGTTTTACCATTTTCCTTTCTCTGGAAAAGATTCTGTTGTACGTTAATACCTTTCAAGTACTTGAACATCTGAATCATATCTCCCCTGTCCCTCCTTTCCTCTAGGGTATACATATTCAGGGCTTCCAGTCTCTCCTCATACATCTTTTGGCACAAACCTCCTGTCATTTTTGTCGCCCTCCTGTGGACCGCTTCAACTCTTCTTATGTCCTTCGCCAGATGCGGTCTCCAAAACTGAACACAATACTCCAAGTGGGGCCTCACCAACGACCTGTACAGGGGCATCAACACCTTCTTTCTTCTACTGGTTATGCCTCTCTTTATACAGCCCAGTATCCTTTTGGCAGCAGCCACTGCCTTGTCACACTGTTTTTTCGCCTTTAGATCTTCAGACACAATCACCCCAAGGTCCCTCTCCCCATCCGTGCATATCAGCAGTTCACCTCCCAGCACATATGGTTCCTTCCATTTATTAATCCCCAAATGCATTACTCTGCATTGAATTTTAGTTGCCAGATATTAGACCATTCCTCTAACTTTTGCCGATCCTTTTTCATGTTTTCCACTCCCTCCTCGGTGTCTACTCTGTTACAAATCTTGGTATCATCTGCAAAAAGGCAAACCTTTCCTTCTATCCCTTCAGCAATGTCACTCACAAACATATCGAACAGGATCAACCCTAGCACCTTGAGGGACTCCACTACTCACCTTTCCTTCCTCCGAGCGACTTCCATTAACCACCATCCTCTGGCATCTGTCTGACAACAAGTTTCTAATCCAGTTCACCACTTTGGGCCCTAATTTCAGCCCTTCAAGTTTGTTCAAGAGCCTCGTATGAGGAACCATGTCAAAGGCTTTGCTGAAATCTAAGTAAATGACATCTAGCAAATGTCCTTGATCCAGTTCTTTGTTCATCCAAACAAAAAATTCAATCAGGTTTGTTTGGCACGAATTACCTTTAGTAAAGGCATGTTGCCTCAGATCCTGTAACCCATTAGATTCAAGGAAGTTCACTATCCTTTCTTTCAGCAATACTTCCATTATTTTTCCAACAACTAAAGTGAGGCTTACCAGCCTGTAGTTTTCCGCTTCATCTATGTGACCACTTTTGTGAATAGGAACCACATCCGCTCTTCACCAATACCCACGAACCACTCCCATCTCTAGAGATTTGTTGAACAAGTCTTTAATAGGACCTGCCAGAACCTCTCTGAGCTCCCTCAGTATCCTGGGATGGATCCTGTCCGGTTCCATCGCTTTGTCCTCTTTCAGTTTTTCAAGTTGTTCATAAACACTTTCCTCCATGAATGGCACAGAATCTACTCCATTTTCTTGTGTAACTGTGCCAGACAATCTCGGCCCTTCTCCGAGATTTTCTTCCATGAACACAGAACAGAAGTATTTGTTTAGCACATTTGCTTTTTCCTCATCACTCTCCACATATCGGTTCCCAGCATCTTTTAGTTTAGCAATTCCATTTTTCATCTTCCTCCTTTCACTAATATATCTGAAAAAAATTTTGTCTCCCTTTTTTACATTTTTAGCCATTTGTTCTTCCGCCTGTGCTTTTGCCAGACGTATCTCTCTCTTGGCTTCTTTCAGTTTCACCCTAGTCCTTTCTGCACTCCTCTTCTTGGGTTTTTTTTTTATATTTCAGGAACGCCAACTCTTTAGCCTTTATTTTCTCTGCCACTAGTTTGGAGAACCATATTGGTTTCCTTTTTTTCTTGTTGTTATTTATTTTCTTCACATAAAGGTCCATAGCTATTTTTATTGCTCCTTTCAGCTTAGACCACTGTTTTTCCACTTCTCTTATGTCCTCCCATCCTAACAACTCTTTCTTCAGGTACTCTTTCAGCAGAGACTTGGCAGAAGGGCTGCGAGGTAAAATAACATTATTCGCCGATGACGCCAAACTAAGCAATGTAGTGGGCAAAAGCACAACAGACATAAATTCAATGTCCGACAACATGATGCACGACCTACTCCTACTGGAGCACTGGTCTAGGTCCTGGCAACTCAGCTTCAATGCCAAAAAATGCAATGCACCTGGGCAGCCAAAATCCTTGCAAGACTTACACCCTTAATGGCAAGATCCTAACAAGAACTGAAGCAGAACGAGACTTAGGGGTGATCGTCAGTGAGAACATGAAGACTGCCAATCAAGTGGAGCAAGCTTCATCCAAGGCAAGGCAAATCATAGGTTGCATATGCAGGAGTTGTGTCAGCCGTAAGCCTGAAGTCATTATGCCATTGTATAGATCCATGGTGAGGCCCCACCTGGAATACTGTGTGCAATTCTGGAGGCCGCATTACCATAAGGATGTGCTGAGACTGGAGTCGGTCCAGAGAATGGCCACCCGGATGGTCTTGGGACTCAAGGATCTCCTGTATGAGGAACGGCTGGATAAGTTGCAGCTGTACTCACTCGAGGAACGCAGAGAGAGGGGTGACATGATCGAGACATTCAAGTATCTCGCGGGCCGCATCGAGGTGGAAGAAGATATCTTCTTTTTCAAGGGTCCTGCGGCAACAAGGGGGCATCCGTGGAAAATCAGGGGCTGGAAACTACACGGGGACACCAGGAAATTCTTTTTCACTGAAAGGGAGGTTGATCGCTGGAATAGTCTTCCACTTCAGGTTATTGAGGCCAGCAGCATGCCTGATTTTAAGGCCAAATGGGATAGACACGTGGGATCTATTCACAGAGAAAGGTAGGGGAGGGTCATTGGGGTGGGCAGACTAGATGGGCCGTGGCCCTTATCTGCCGTCTATTTCTATGTTTCTATGTACTCTCCCATTTTATTAAAGTCCGTATGTTTGAAATCTAGGACTTTAAGTATTATGCAGCCGCTCTCCACGTTAGCTGTTAATATCAAACCAAACTGTTTGATGATCGCTACTTCCCAGGTGAGCACCCACTCGAACAGTAGAGATACTCTTCCCCATTTGTGAGGACCAGATCCAATATCGCTTTTTCCCTCGTGGGTTCCGTCACTATTTATCTGAGCAGAGCCTCTTGAAAGGCATCCAAATTTCAAGTTTATTAAAATTTTGATATAAACGCAGTATCAAATATATTCAATGTGTATAACAATAATAAATTGAGGGGACAAATAAAACCATTTAAAACAATGAACGAACAATCATATCCATAATTAATGATACATAAGGAAGGGAGGGATAAACTACAATTGTTAAAAAAAGAAAAAAAAAAGGATTAAGAAAAACATTTAGGGAAGGACAACATCTGATAGGTTATTAGAAAATTTAAAGATAAGACTTGGTCTAAAAAGAAAATTATCTAATCTAAGACTCATATGCATCCTTGAATAGGTAACTTTTTAGTTTGCTTTTAAATCTCCCTACTTCTTTCCGTTTCCACAGACGGAACTTTCCAGTTCACATCTGGCAGGTTGAAATCTCCCAACAGCACCACCTCCTCTTTCTTTCCAAACTTTTGGATAGCCACAATCAGATCTTTATCAATTTGCTGCGATTGAGTCATTGGTCTGTAGACTACACCCATATAGATAGAAGTTCCATCTTCTCTTTTCAGAGCGATCCATATTGCTTCTTCTTCTCCTCAGGTACCTTGTATTTCAGTCGCTTGGATATCGATCTTTACATAGAGTGCTACCCCTCCACCTTTTTGACCATCTCTGTTCTTCCTAAAAAGGTTATATCCCGGTATTTTTGCATCATTCACTGAACTTTGTCTCTGTGATAGCAACAATATCCAGGTCTGCCTCTAACATAAGGGCTTGCAGATCATGAACTTTGTTGCTTAGACTGCGAGCATTTGTGGTCATTGCTTTCCAGCTATTTTTCAGTGGTAATCTCCTTTTTCTTATAGTTTTTTGCTTTATTTCACTTCCTGTTGCAATGCTAAGAAGTGAGTTGCTAATATTCTAATCTAATAGTTGTGAGTCGCACAAACCTAAACAGGCTCTAGGCGACTTGGAAAGGAAAAGGGTAGATAGGGCAGAGAGGAAGAGAGGAGGAAAGGGGAGAAAGGAGGAGGAGACCTAATCGTACTAAGCAAAAGAGCCAGAGCATATGGTGATCTTATAAAATTAATTGTCAAAGAGAAGAGTTTTCAGGTTTTTCCGGAATTGGATGTGGATGGTTTCTGTTCCTATTGTCTCTGTGAGATCATTCCAGATTTTGACTCCCAGGAAGGTGAACATGGATTGGAAAATTCTTCTGTACTTGAGATTTTTCATTGAGGGGAGGTTCAGTTGGATCCTGTTAAGTAGTCTGCGAGAAGCGGACCATGCATCAGATAGGAGTTTGATGAGAGGGGCAGCTGAGTTAGATTATATGATGCATGATGCAAGATGTTTTGAATTTTATTCAGGCTGGGATGGGTAGCCGGTGGCGTTGTTAGAGGTATGCTGAGATGGAGTCATATTTTTTCAGGCCGAAAAAGAGTTTTACTGCCGTGTTTAGAATGAGCTGCATTTTGTATGTAAGGGTGGTGTTGATTCCCAAGTAGACGGAGTTACAGTAATCCAGTTGGGTCAGTATCATCATCTGGACAATGAGGGCAAAATGATGCTGATGGAATTATGGCCTGATGAGTCTTAATTGTTTCATGGTGAAGTGGGTTTTCTTTCGAAGATGGGATACTTGAGGTTCCATGGTTAATATGGAGTCCAGGATGCAGCCTAGAATTTTAGAGGATTGGAGCGTGATGCTTGTTGGTGCTGTTTGTTGGTCACTGTGGAAGTAAAGGACTTTGGTTTTGGAGG
Source organism: Geotrypetes seraphini (assembly GCF_902459505.1). Classification (NCBI taxonomy): domain Eukaryota; kingdom Metazoa; phylum Chordata; class Amphibia; order Gymnophiona; family Dermophiidae; genus Geotrypetes; species Geotrypetes seraphini. The sequence goes on from NC_047085.1 coordinate 9,755,828, forward strand.
CATTTAGCTTTAGTTTTTGAATTGTTGCCCAGATTTGGATTTTTTTCTATGTTATCAGAGATTTTCTTGGTGGTGTCAGCTTGATTTCCTGCCACTAGTATAAGGAGTAGGATGTCATCAGCATATGACATTAGGCTCTTGTCTTCAAATTGGATGTCCCCAAGTGAGCTCATGAACAGGTTAAAATAGAATGGGAGAGAGTGGCAAGCCCTGCGGAACTCCACAGAAGGCCCTCCAGCTGTTAGAGTAGACATCATATTTTTTGACATTGTATTCTCTGTTCATGAGGAAGTCTGTGAGTCAGTTAAGAACAGTATCTGTTATCCCTATCTCTGAAAGTTTTGTTAAGAGCAGGTGGTGATCAGCGGAGTCAAAGGCTGCAGATATGTCAAATTGGAGAAGTAGGGCCTGCCGGCCTGTATATAGTAGTTGTTTAATTTTGGTTATCAATGTTAAGACGAGGAGTTCAGTGCTGTGTTGCTGTCTGAATCCGAATTGCGTCTGATAAAGGCAAGAATGTTGTTCTCTGTACACTTAGTTGCTTGCTTATGTGTGTTTTGAGGAGCTACCAGCAATGGGCCTGTAGTTTGAGGGAGTGGAGAGATCTGTATTTGAGGATCTTTCCCATTTCTTCAGGTAAGTGGCCTTGGTTTAGGGACTTGTTAAGGAGGGCTGAGATCCAGGTGATGATTTCCTCGGGTGCTGATGTGAGGAGGTGGGGAAGGGGCAATTATCTAAAGGGTGCAACAGTTAGATAGTTTGCATATTAATTTTTTTGTGTCAGAGATAGAAAGGGTGGTGAAGGTGGACCAAGTTATTGTTTATTTTTAATATTGTTTATGTATAATATTGTTTATGTTGCAATCTTTACTACTATCACATCTTGCCTTTTGCTGGGGGGTGGCCTCTATAATTGTCCTTCATACATACCCCACCCCCACCTTCTAGTTTAAATGCCTAGAAATATATTGCCTGAATTTCTCAGCTAGAATTCTTTTTCCTGCCATGGTAAGGTGCAGCCCATCATTACAATATAGTCTCTTGTTTTTCCATGTATTGCCCCATCTTCCTATGTACCTAAAGCTTTCTTGATGCCTTTTTAACTCATTTTACAATCCACATAAGTTCAGCCTTTCTCAGGCTAGCACCTCTTCACTGAGACATGGGGATATGTGCCGGAGCTGAGTATGCATACACATCTATTTTTCAAGTGTGTGCATACTTTGCTGGAAATTACAGCTTCTTGCTTCCAACCCAGAGGCACTCATTATTTTGATACTCATATTTATAGAATAAGTCCAGATTTGGGGAGCCATTGTGGTCAGTGCATAGTTTCTAGCCTAAATGGCACCAATTTTTACCATTCCTTATTTATTTCTATATACAGTAGTTTGGGCTATTTATAGATATTTACATGACTTTTTTTCCAGCTTTTTTTTTTTTTTTATTACCAGGCCTGGTAGCTATTACTTAGTTCTAGATAACACTTTGGCTTCCAGATTAGCCAAGCCTACTCTGGTTAAAAGTTGGGTGGTTTGTGCATCTGTTTGCCTATTCAGATATTGGTTTGCATTCCTGTAGTCCAGTGGTTCCTATCCCTATCCTGGGGGACCACCCACTAGTGTGAGTTTTTGGAACTCACATGAATGAGAATATGAATGAGAGATATTTGCATATAATGGAGGTGACAAGTATGCAAATCTGCCCCATGCATATTCATTAGGGCTATCCTGAAAACCTGACTGGCTAGTGGTCCCCTCGGATAGGGTTGGGAACCACTGCTGTAGTCTACGGTACCCAGTATATAAGGCTCCAGCTGTCGCCCTGGTCCTTACCTGTTTGTCATCATTCTGTTCAAATGTTGCACCTATGCTGCCTCCTTAAGATGAAGATACAGATTTCTTAGTTGGTGATGTTGCTAATAGTTTTGCCTAGGGGTATCACTGGACTGCAGTCCACACTGGGGAGCAAATTTTTGCTTAACAAGTACCTCGTCCTAGTCACCTACAGTGCCATTGCTACTGTCTCCACTTCACCCTATACAGGCAGGAGAGTGGTTGCATTGATGCACTACAGCTTTGCCAAATGAAGTGAATGAATGGCTACCAAATAATGTCGTATCCAAATCCTATAGATTATACTTATCATATGCCCCCAGACTTACTTAACAGTGACATCAGATCCAAATATGCAAAAGATGTTGAAAATGAAAGTAAACTTCCAAAATCCATCTCCATCCTTAAACTTGGACAAGTGTTCCGATGAGTAGAAGGAATGAGTGAGAATCCACCGGTTTACCTAAGGAGTGAAGCAACAGAATTTGCGAAAGAAGAGGAAAAAAAAAACTTTTCAAAGAATTAGATCAGCAAACAAGGAAAAACAAGTAGCAAATGTGTATGTATACTAAGAAATAGAGTGTTACTCCAAGAACCATTCATGGATCAAAACCATAAGAATTACCATACTGGGTCAGACCGAAAGTCCATCTAGACTAGTATCCTGCTTCTAACAGTGGCCAAGCCAGGTCATGAGTACCTGGCAGAATCTCAAATAGTAGCAAGATTCCATGCTACCAGACACACGAATAAAGGAGAGGTGAACTGAAATCTAAGGATGAGCAATTGAGAGTTGCAGCTCAGGACAGTGGATTACAGATGAGATGGTTTACAGCAAGTATAGAAGAAACTGGTACAATAGACATCTGTAAATTCTGTAAGGAAAAGTTGAAAATGGTTATTTGCCTTGTACCTAATTATGAATTTCTGGTGGCAGATAATTTCTATACAGAAAAAGTACAGGAAGGTGATGCATCTCATCCATGGGAAATTTTGTAAACATGACAGCATTGATGTACTAGAAAAGCACTGGGATTATGACTAAGAGAATTATGGAAAATGAGGTTATATAAAAGCAATTGAACATAGCAGTAAAAAAGAAAAACACCAGGATGGCATTGAACATAGAGGAGTCAGTCCCAAGTGAATTGGATGGAGAGGGAGAAGATTCTTAAATACCCCAAAGGCAAAGACTAAGAAAGTGCAGCAATATTTCCCATTATATTTAGAAGCACAGGCTTTATTATAAACCATTCCAGGCACATCTGGATAGGTTGTCTAATGTCTATACTCAGAAGGAAGCTCTCTTTGTCATGATGCAAATACTACTAGCTGCAAAGTTGAGAGATTGAGCTCATACTCCATATAACCTGGCTTAGGGGTGAGGTTCATTACTATTATAGTATATGCAAGGCTAGGGTTACTGTGGGTCCAGAAAGAGGAGGACATGTTGAGACATCTGGGCTTTAATTCCATTCAAAGCAATGGAAGTGAAACCTGGATGTTTTAATCCATCCTCCTTTTTTTGGAGCCATATGGTAACCCTATGCAGGCCAAACCCATTTGGAGATATTGCTCCCAGGTGAATCTTATGACTACTGGCTCTGTAGTGCTGCATTACTATCATGTTTTTCTGGGATTAGCTATTTATCTCACATGAACCTTCCAATATCCATCACACACACACAGCTCTGAGGATTAGGTGTTAAGGCATCTGGGTCAGAGAGAGATAAGAATCATGAAATGCTCACTCCTTGAGATGTGATCCTTATGTAGTGTATCATATAAGGTTCTCAAACAAAGTCTGACTTATTGCTTGTGTATTCTTTTTCATATATCACTGAAAGGCCTTGTAGAGTTGAATGAAGGGGAGGAAAGGACTCAAGCTCATACCTGTAGACCTGTTCTGAGATCCACGCAAGAGCTAACCATTAGTATAAGTCTTCATGTAACACATGAGGAGTGTCAGGCTTATGGGTTTGTTACAAGACCTATACATGCATGAACAATCTGGGATGGCATGTGTATTCAAAGTACTACAGCTCAGGTTTCCATGTAATTTGACTGGATTTCAACTGGCACAGCTGCTCTCTTACGTTGTATCCATCAGAACTCCAGCTCACAGAGCACGTTTTCTTTGTGGCAGGGCAGTTTGGGAATAGGCCTGCTGATCTCAGTCACCTATTCTTTCACAGCCCACAAGTTATATAGCAATGTCACAGCATGGATGGAAAGAAGATGGATTTAAAAAATTAAATGATTTCTTGGTAGCACTTGCATTATGATGAGCAGGAGTGGTGCTTAGAAGTTTGGAAGTAAGGACAGTGCCAGGCAGATTTTATGGTCTGTGCCCTGAAAATAGCAAAACAGATCAGGATGGGCTGCTTTGGGCTTCGATGTCAACTTCGCCTGTTTCCTAAAAATGGAAAAGACAGATCAGGTCCAAGCATTTAAATTTTATTCTACCTTGTTGGGCAAACTGGATGAACTGTACAAGTTATTATTTGCTCTTATTTACTATGTTACTACAGTATATGGATGGGGAGCTATTGTGAGGTGAAGTGAAATATGTGCTGACTGTAACACCTATTCATTCTGTGCCTCTTGATGCACATCCATATAATGGATTGTTGGTAAGACTTTTTGGGAGTTTCTCTCATTCTTGTTTTCCATAGATCAGGACCAGAGGGTCTTCTATGATGGTTGGTATAGCATGATATCAACTTGGTGCACATGTATTCTTACTGGAGGTCAGGGGATGTGGTGAGTGGTGTGATGACAATGGTACAGTGGGCAGAGTTCATATGGACTGGTTCATATATTCTGGTGTTGCCAGTGGCATGTTACATGTATGTTGCTATTACATACCACAGTCCCAGCCATACCTTTCAGACACTATCATCTATGTCTGTGAATGGGGAGATGAACTATAAGACCTACATGTCAAAGAGCTATGGACAAGAGCATATGCAGGGCATTGCTTGGCCCAGAGAGGAGGGTTAGCTTGTAAGATCAGCGTAACCACACTGAAGATGGCTTGCCTACAGCATGCTTGGATTGCTCCATGACCCATAGGACTACCTCCAACATATTTGCAATGAAGTAAGGCTTATAGTTCAATGAGAGTGCATTTGGACAAATTAGAGTAAGGAACCATGTCCCAGCAATGAAAGACACAAGACATCTGAGAAACCAAATAGATTTTATTGTGGGCATTAATAGATCAATGTTGGGAGGGACAGGTAATAGAGGGAAGATGGCCACCCCAGGGAAAGGTGGAAGTCAGGTGGCAGAGCTAAGGGACATCTTAGTAGGATATTTGGAGGATGCCAGCTAATTCAGGGATGTTAAGCACAAGTGTCTCGAGCATTCATACTAGAATAAGTGACATTCTCTCCATTCTTTCATCAATGAGCCTTATCCTCTAGTCCATGACATGTAATTGCTGATCCATCTGCTGCACAGTAGCAGCTTGTGCTCCATCTCCAATGGCAACTGGGGTGGAAGCTAGGGTGTGGCCCAGATGCTGCAGAGGATGTTGCATTGGCTGTTTGAGTGGCAGCAACTGGATGTTAGGGACCTTCTCCATATGGGAGATTGTGATCACCTCTTGCTTATCCTCTTGTTCCTGGAATGGCAGATGGGGAAGGGCTGTGGAGAGTTCATAGGGAGGGTTAAAGTAAGAGATGTTAGGGTTCCATAATCTAGTCACCAAGGGTTCCTCATCCTGGGGTGATAAATCTGAGGTTCTTCAGCTTTCTGCTGGACTATTGGATATAAAGAAATAGCAGTCATAATGGAGGACACAGCATACAGCTTGGTGCCATCATAGACTATCCATTATTAGGTGGCCCAATGAATAGCATCATTCCAGCAGGTGGGATATGTGGGACGCAGAGTTTGCTTTGTTGTGAGCACTAAATGGACAGATGTCCCCCTGGTTTCTTAATGTGCTTAGAGATAGGTCAAGTAGGAGAGGGTTTGACAATGTGGAAATGGGATATACAGAAAGGAAGATCATAGAGCAATGGCATTAGATGCAGTAAGGCTTGCCTCACAGACAGCATGGGCTGTGGGGTTGGTGCTATGAATGGGTTGCCAGAGTTGTATGCTTGGTAGAGGTGCTAATGCATGGGGGAAAAGGCATAAGCAGTAAAATGGGTTTGACCACAGGGACTATAGCTCCACTGCACTGTACCATCTAAGTTAAGCCTGGTACCAAAATCCAAGATGTTACGGAGAGCTTGTCGAGGCTCATCTTGCCTGAAGAATATATTCAATGCTGCTCATCTATGATGGCACAAATGATACTGCTAGGTACATCTCCAAACATATCAAAAATGACATTATGTCTCTGAGAGAGAAAATGAGGCAGTCAGATACGCAGGTGGTAATCTCATCAATTGTCCCTGTTGATGGTGAAGGCCTTGAGCAGAGAAGCTCGCATCCTAGAGATGAATGCGTGGATGATGTCATCGAGAATGTTTTAACTTTCTGGGCCATGGGATGATTTTCCAAAGGTTGCCGAGCAGGGATGGTATACATTAGTGCTGCCTGATTCACCGATTTGAATCAATTCACCGATTCACTTTGGTGAATCGATTTGTTTCCTTAAAAATCGGACTCGCCGATTCAGTAAGCCCTGAGTCTCCTCCGGGTCTCCTAAAGCAGCAGCAACAACAGACTGCTCCTGGCCTGCCTGCTGGGACCTTCTCTCTGCAGCATCACTCATGACATCACTGATGACACAGCAGAGAGAAGCCCTGGCAGGAAGGCCACTAGTAACCTATTCAAAGCTGCTGGGGAAGGGGGGGGGTGTCGATCGGGAAGTGCTGCACAGGGGAATGGGAGAGAGAGAGATGGAAAACTACTGCACAGGGGGATGAGATGAATGGAATTCCCTTTTCCCATGTAGAATCTCATTATGCCAGCCATGCCAACATAGAATCTTGCCATGTCACAGTATTGACAGCAATTACCATACACTGCCTGCCGCTGACCTGGAAAACTCTCCATGGCAGAGTCCCCTCTACCGGGTTAACAGCAGGCAATATGTGAGAGTCGCTGCTGATACTGCGACCCAAAGAATCAAACCTCGGAGTACAGGGGAGGAGCGGAAGGAAAGTTGGTGGCAAAGGGGGAGGGAAGGAGTGAAAGGAACTTCAGGAAGGAACATGGGGAGGGAAGAGGTAAGAGGAAGGAAAGTTGGTGGCACAGGGGGAGGAGAGGGAGACATGCATGGTGAGGAGCGAGAATGAAATTGCACATAATAGAGTCGAGGAAGGGAGAGAGAGTGCATGGAGGGAGATAGAGAGATTTGGCATAGGGCACAAGGAAGGGATAGAGAGAAGTGTTGGACATGGAGGATGATGAGAGGGAGAGAGAGATACACAGGAGGTGGAAGGGGAGAAGGAGGGATATGTTGGATCCAGGAGTAGAATGGAGTAATGGGGAGATGCCTGGAAATGGGGTGAGGGAAGAGAGTGGGAGAAATGCTGGACCATGGGGGAGAATGCAGCAGGAAAGAGATAGGGAGATGTCAGGCTATGAGGGTGGGGAGGAGATGCTGGGCTATAAGGATGGAGGATGGAAGATGCTAAGAATGGTAGAACCCTGAGGGGAAGGAGAGGGTTGGCAAGGAAATGGATCAGAGGATAGATATAATAAAGTAGAAATATGATAATGGAGGTACAATGAAGATGAATGGGAATGAAGGGCTGAGGAAGGAATGAGATGGGGAATGGGAGAGAAGATGGAAATTTGATAGGTAGCTGAAAAGTGAAAAGGGTAAGAACGATCAATATATCTGAGGCAGATGTGTTGAGGGAATAGACAGGAGACAGTAGAAAAGACAAATGGATAGCAACCACTTGAAGGAGAATTAGCAGACGGCATGAAAGCAGAAAAAAGAAACTGGAACCAAAATGATGGAAAAATAAAACATCCAGACAAGAAATTGTGCAATTTTTTTTTATTTAGTCCCAATTTTATGGAATAGTTTGCCTATAGAATTGAGAAGGGAAGAATCTTTCCAAAATTTTAAAAGACATTAAAGGCGCATTTTTTTCAAATGGCCTTTTTAAACTGATGGGATGTGAATTTGGGGCTTCAATCTTCATTTATATATTTTTATATTTTTTAGTTTCATTCATTAAATTTTTTATTAATTTAAATTGTTATATAATATTATGTTTTAGAAATGTTACTTTTTTCTTCTTTTCTATTTCTTTTCTATTTAAATGGAGTTCTTTTCATAATTTTGATTGAATTATATTATAAACCGCTTTGATCCTTTTTTGGCTGTATATGCTTCTACGCTCACAGGCTTCCAATCACACACTGCATCACATTCAAGATCCTACTTCTCACCTATAAAATCAAACAAAACCATATCCCCCACCTTTATAGACAAACATTTAATCCCCTACGCTTCAACCCATACTCTGTGCTCAGATTATCAAGATTTGCTTGTTGTCCCTTCCATTTGAAAAATTTACGACACCACTAGAAAGTCTATCTTCTCAGTTATAGCGCCCTCGCTCTGCATATAAAACAAGAGTCTTCTCTTACATTATTCAGGACAAAACTCAAAAGTTTTTCATTCAAAGACGCTTACAATACCTAATCTAGGATCCCTTTCTTTCCCATGAAATAATATTTATTTCAGGTTTTTCAACACAAAATGCTTCTATAGAGGCAAATTAACTCCTAATGTTCTATCCATCCCCTCCATCTTTTATATTTTATCTCGATGTATTTTTTACCACTTCTTGTACCTCCCCCTCTCCTGTCATGTTAGTCTTATACAATATCTGTAACCTCCTCTCCTCCACACTTAATTATCATGTGTTTTTTTTTTTTATTTCTGGTTTTAAATATTTTTATTGACTGTAAACCGTCTAGATAAATTTTGCTAGATGGTATATCAAAGAAATAATAAACTTGATATATAAAGATTTTAATAAACAACAAAAGGTAGAAGAAAAACATTTTATTTTAACTACTTTGGAGGAGCAGCAGGAGAGGAGAGATATGATAGAGATGTTTAAAATACCTATGTGGTGTAAATGCACATGAGTTGAGTCTGTTTCCTTTGAAAGGAAACTCTGCAATGAGAAGGCATAGAATGAAGTTAAGAGAGAGGAAGAGAAAATGGTTACTGGGGGTGGGCAGATTGAATGGGCCATTTGGCCTTTATCTGCCATCATGTTTCTATGTAACTATTTTAAATGGAATATGGATAATAATTAACAAAAACATTGGTTAAATTTTGTAAAACTTGCAGAATTTTGAAAATTTTTTTGCACAGAATTCTGCCAGGATTAAGAAAAGAGGGAGAAAGAGGTAAGAGGGAGAAGTCTTTCATATGGTAGAGAGGAGAGACATGCATGGATAAGAGAGAGAGGGCAGGGAGAAATGGTGTATGGGGAGAAAGAAAGAAATGTTACACATAAGAACATAAGAATTGCCGCTGCTGGGTCAGACCAGTGGTCCATTGTGCCCATCTATCTGCTCATGCAGCGGCCCTTAGGTCAAAGACCAGTGCCCTAACTGAGACAAGCCTTACCTGCGTACGTTCTGGTTCAGCAGGAACTTGTCTAACTTTGTCTTGAATCTCTGAAGGTTGTTTTCCCCTATAACAGCCTCCGGAAGAGTGTTCCAGTTTTTTACCACTCTCTGGGTGAAGAAGAACTTCCTTACGTTGGTACGGAATCTATCCCCTTTTAACTTTAAAGAGTACCCTCTCGTTTTCTCTACCTTGAAGAGGGTGAGCAACCTGTCTTTATTTACTAAGTCTATTCCCTTCATTATCTTGAATGTTTTGTTTTGATTATGTCCCCTCTCAGTCTCCTCTTTTCAAGGGAGAAGAGGCCCAGTTTCTCTAATCTTTCACTGTACGGCAACTCCTCCAGCCCCTTAACCATTTTAGTCGCTCTTCTCTGGACTCTTTTTAGTAGTACTGTGTCCTCCTTCATGTACGGCGACCAGTGCTGGACGCAGTATTCCAGGTGAGGGTGTATCATGGCCTGGTACAGCGGCATGATAACCTTCTCCGATCTGTTTGTGATCCTCTTCTTAATCATTCCTAGCATTTTGCCACCGCGCATTGCACAGACAGCTTCATTGTCATGTCAATCAGTACTCCCAAGTCTCTTTCCTGGGGGGTCTCTCCAAGTACTGCACCGGACATCCTGTATTTGTGTATAAGATTTTTGTTACCGACATGCATAACCTTACACGTATCCATGTTAAACCTCATTTGCCATGTCACAGCCCATTTCTTGAGCTTGTTTATGTCACGTTGCAGATCTTCACAATCCTCCTGCGTCTTCACTACTCTGAATAACTTCATATCGTCTGCAAATTTAATCACCTTACTCGTCGTACCAATTTCTAGAACGTTTATAAATATGTTGAAGAACACTAGTCCAAGCACCGAACCCTGCGGCACTCCACTCATGATGCTTTTCCAGTCCGAGCATTGTCCATTTACCCCCACTCTCTGTTTCCTAGCCGCCAGCCAGTTTTTAATCCACGTGAGTATTGCACCCTCAATTCCACGGCTCGCAATTTTTTTGAAGTAGTTCATGTGGAACCTTGTCGAACGCCTTCTGAAAATCCAGATATACAATGTCGACTGAGTCATCCTTGTCTATCTGCCTGTTTATCCCCTCAACGAAGTGCAGCAATTTTGTCAAGCAAGATCTTCCTTTGCTGAAGCCGTGCTGGCTGGTCCTCATCAGATTGTGTCCGTCAAGGTGATCAATGATGCATTCCTTTCTCAGTGCCTCTACTATCTTTCCCAGTACTGAGATCAGACTCACCGATCTGTAGTTTCCCGGATCTCCCCTTGAACCTTTCTTAAAGATCAGCGTAACATTCGCCACTTTCCAGTCTTCCGGAATCTTTTCTGATTTGATCGACAGTTCAGCTATAGCCACTTTCAGTTCCTTGATTACCCTCGGATGGATGCCATCTGGACCCAGGGATTTATCGTTTTTAAGCTTATCTGCCTGCCTGCATACTTCTTCTAGACTGACCATCAAACCTGTCAGTTTCCCATCTTCGTTTCCTTCGTATAGCTTGTTGGCTTCCGGTATGTTGTGTATATCCTCTTCGGTAAATACAGACACAAAAAAATGTGTTCAGTTTGTCGGCGATGGCTTTGTCCTCCTTTAGCACTCCCTTTATTCCATGGTCATCCAACAGCCCCACCACTTCCTTCGCAGGTCGTTTCCCCTTAATATATTGAAAGAACGGCTTCAAGTTTTTTGCCTCCTTGGCTATTTTTTTCTCGTAGTCTCTTTTGGCCTCTCTTACCGCCTTATGGCACCTGCTTTGATGTTGTTTGTGCTTTTTCCAGTTTTCATCCATTTTTGACCTTTTCCATTCCTTAAACGAAGTCTTCTTGTCTCTGATCGCTTCCTTCACTGCTACAGTGAGCCACACCAGTTCCTTGTTCTTTTTCCTCTTGGATCCCTTGTTGATACGCAATATATATAGATTTTGCGCCTCGGTGGTCCTTTAAAACGGACCATGCTTGCTCTAGCATTTTTACAGTTCTTAATCTTCTTCCCCATAAGTCTCATCCCTTCGTAATTCCCTTTTCTGAAGTTCAGTGCCATCGCCATCATTCTGGATCGATGTTTTGCCCCTGTGTCCAGGTTGAAGCGGATCATATTGTGATCACTGCTTCCCAGCGTCCCTTCTACTTCTACACCTTGCGCCAGTCCTCATAGTCCATTTAGAATTAAGTCCAGAATTGCATTTCCTCTTATATTTTCCTTGACAAGTTGTTCCAGGAAGCAATCTCCTACAGCATCCAGGAACTTGGTCTCCCTACTGCAGCCGGAGGTGCCTAGGTTCCAGTCTATCCCTGGATAATTGAAGTCACCTATGATAACTGCGTTGCCTCCCATGCAGTTGCATTAAATCTTGTCCGTCATTTCTCCATCAATTTCTTCGGTCTACCCTGGGAGACGGTAGTAGATGCCAATCTTTGTTTCCATTCCATTTGTTCCTGGAATTTTGACCCATAGAGACTCTACCTTATTTTTAGTGATAATGGAGGGAAGGAAGGGAGAGATGATGCATGGAGGAGAAGAGAGAGATTTTACCCAGGGCACCAGGCAGGGAGGGAGAGGGTGAGAGTGAGAGAGAGATGGTAGACAATGGGAAAGAATAGAAATGTTGGATATGGCAGTGGAAGGGAAGGTACAAAGATGGCAAATGGACGGTGAGCACAGAAAGAAAAGAAAATGTTAAATTGGCAGGAGACCCTGGTGAGTGTGTTAACAGAAGACAAACAGAAACTAGAGCCTGGGACCAACATGATTTGAATAATAAGATGACCAGACAACAACAGGTAGAAAAAATAATTTTATTTTCTATTTTGTGATTACAATATCAGATTTGAAATGTATATCCTGCCAGAACTGGTGTTAGCAAGTGTGAGCTAGGACCTAACAGAGAGAGGAAAAGTCATTTTTGTTTTGTTTATACCCCAGCACCGGCATGGGGTTGGAGAGGGCAAAGGGGGGGGGGGGGGGTGAAGAGGCTATAAAAATAAACCTGCCTTGCTGTTTTTAAAAACCCCACCCGATTGATCATGAAAAGTGAATCGAAAAATTTTCCTTGAATTGGGCAGCACTAGTATATATCTATCAAAGAAGGGAAGAAGTACCTTCAGCAGTAGACTGGATAACCTAATGAGGAGGGCTTTAAACTAGAATCATTGGAGCAGGGTAAACAAAGCCCCCAGGTAAGTTAAAGCCCTCATGTAAGTGAATCACTAAATACCTTTACACAAATGGGAAAAGGGGGCAATGTCTGGAAAGCTGTATATACCTGATGCTCAAAGTATGGAAAACAAGGTTTGGTTCTTGGGCCTGTTCTTTTTAACATTTTTGTACACAATATTGCTGAAGTGTTGTCAGGTAAGATTTGCATCTTTGCAGATGATACCAAAATCTGCAATAGAATAGATACCACTGATGGTGTGAACAAAATTAGGAGGGATCTAGCGAAGCTTGAACAATGGTCTGAAATTTGGCAGCTAAAATTTAATGCTAATAAATGCAAGGTCATGCATTTGGGCTACAAATATCTAAGGGAACAGAACAGTTTATTGGGTGAAGAACTTTCATCACGAAAGAGGAGCAGGACTTGGGTGTGATAGTATGTGATGTTCTTAAAGGTGGCCAAACGGGTTGGAAAGGCAACAGCATAAGTTAGAAGGATTCTAGAGTACATAGGGAGAGGTATGGCCTGTAGGAAAAAGGATGTATAAGATTCTGGTGAGACCTCATTTAGAATATTGTGTACAATTCTGCATACCTCACCTTAAAAAAAGATATAAACAGGATCAGTCCAGAGGAAGGCAACTAAAATGGCTGATGGTCTTCATCATAAAATATATCTTATATATCTCCAACTCTCCAAAATAATGCCCAACAAATGAGATAAGAGAAGTTGAAAACATGTGAAAATATTTTATTTATTTATTTATTTGATTTTTAGCCCGTCCTCCCAAAAGAGCCCAGAACGGGTTACAAAGTACATCCATAATAATCCAGACAGAGCAGAGATGACATTTTACATAAATTACAATATAGATGACAGTTTACATAAATTACAATATAGACATGACAATAAAACATATGTACTAAGTAGCATCTGGTGAAATTAAGTGACAAAGGTGAGTTGACTGGTTTTGCTATAAAAGAAACATTGCTAACAACATCCATCTTTTTTACAACATTTGTATAGTGAGTGTGCTGAATAAGAGAAGAAACATTTTTGAAATATTATCAGAGATTAGGAAAGTTGGAGAAATGAGCAACACTATAATGGGTGATTTCAATTACAAAATTCACAGGAGAGAGTACGTTTAATCACAAAAATCCACTATACATACTCTATAGTTACTAGTGTAGAGAAGCCCACCTACATTCACACACACACACAATCTACTAAATGCTTAGAAAAGAAGAGCAAAAAGAAAGGCCAATCGTACACACAATCATTCAGAAAACAGAAAAGCAACACATTGAAATGAAAAAGAGTGGAGAAAAAAACCTCAGATGAGCTTCATGGGTTTAAAAATACTCCACTTTCTTAAATCATAAACAAACAATCAGCCATTTCTTCTAATCAGGTATTGCAAAAAATCATTTCAATATTTGCAAGGAAGGATTCAATATACCACAAGCAGATTTTTGTGATTTCAATTACCCCTCTTTATGCTCAACAATTCACTATTGACTGGTTAAATGTTACATCGGGGAGTGCTAGGGAGGTAAAATTCCTAGATGTCATAAATGACTGCTTCTTGGAGCAACTTGTCCAGGAACCAACAAGAGGGGATGCCAGTTTAGATTTGGTCCTTAGTGGAATGCAAGACATAGTACGGGAGTTAACTGTGTTGGGTCCGCTGGGAAACAGTGATCATAACATGATCGAATTTGAGCTGATACCAGGAGTAACGTCACAAAAGAAATGTACTGTAGGGGCGTTTAATTTTCAAAAGGGTGACTATGATAAAAAGAGGAAAATGGTTAAAAAGAAGCTAAAAGGATCAGTTGCAAAGATTAGGACTATAAGCCAGGCGTGGATGTTATTTAAAAATACTGTCTTGGAAGCCCAGACCAAATGTATTCCACGTATCGACAAAGGTGGAAAGAGGAGGAAACGAGAGCCGGTGTGGTTAAAAGGTGAAGTGAAAGAGGCTATTAGAGCCAAATAAAACATCCTTTAAAGAATGGTAAAAGGATCCGAATGAAGAAAATAAGAAGAAACACAAGCACTGGCAAGTTAGATGCAAAGCATTGATAAAGACAGCTAAGAAAAGACCCCACCTCGCTCCCCTCCTCTCCCTCAGCTGATGTTCTGGCAAAATTCTTCAACGAAAAGGTCTCTACCCTGAGATGTTCCTTCCCACCTTCAGTCTCCTACAACTCCCTGATACCCACCGACCCCAATTCTTCCCAAACGGTCTCCAACTCTATCCCAGTCGACAGATCCTGGACCACCTTTGAGCACGTATCTGAATCCCTGGTTTTTAAACTCTGCCTCAAACTGAAATCCTGCAACTGTTCCTTGGACCCATTCCCCTCCTACCTATACGAGAAAATTCCCACACCGGCCATCTCTGCTATTACCAAACTCATAAACTCCGCCCTATATTTGGGCCTTTTCTCCCCAGAAATGGGTCATATTGCCCTGACCCCACTGTTGAAAAAATCTGACCTAGACCCTTCCACACCATCCAGCTATCGCCCAATAGCAAATATCCCTCTCTTAACCAAGATGCTAGAGTCTATCATATCTACCCAACTCTCATCATATTTAGATAGATTCTCTATTCTTCTTCCCTACCAATATGGCTTTCGTCCCAACTTCAGCACCGAATCCCTATTGACCTCCTTGATCTCAAAGGTTCAACAACTTCATTCTTGAAATAAGTTTGCCGTCCTCCTACAATTCGACCTCTCCACCGCTTTCGACGATGTCCATCATGATATTCTCATTTACCAACTCTCTGAGATAGGCATTAACTCCACAGTCCTAGACTGGTTCTCAAAATTCCTAGGTTCTCGTTCCTACTCTGTCAACATGAATGGCACCTCTTCCTCCCCCTGGAAACTGATATGCAGAGTCCCGCAAGGCTCACCTCTATCCCCCATCCTTTTCAACATTTATATGACCTCCCTAAAACTCCTCCACCTATCCCCCCTTGAAACAATATACACTTATGCTGACGACATCCTCGTCCTCCTCGAGACTAATTCGAACCTCTTCAACCTTTCAATCCTGGGCCCACATTGTTTAAATGAAACTAAATGAGTCCAAAACAAGACTCCTTTGGCTCGGTCCAAAACTTGACCAACTACCCTCCTCCATCTCTCTACCCTCTGGCTTCTCTCTGCAGCTTGAGTTCTCAAGCAAAGTTCTGGGCGTCATTATTGATTCTACACTGTCCTTCAACGACCACCTCAATTCCCTGGTAAAAAAATGCTTTTTCAGCCTTCACATGCTGAGGAAAGTTAGATCCTGTTTCCATCAAAATCATTTTACCGTCCTTGTCCAATCCATCATCCTTTCCAGATTGGACTATTGCAACTCTATCTACTTAAGCCTAACTAAGAAAAACCTTCATAGACTCCAGTGGATCCAGAATGCCGCGGCCAAGCTGATTTTCGCAAAAACTAAATTTGACCATGTCTCTCCGCTTCTGTCTAAGCTTCACTGGCTACCGATAATCGCCAGGGTCCACTTCAAATGCGCCTGTCTAGCTTTCAAAATCCTACATGGAATCCTCCCTCCATGTATCCCTCTTTCTTGGAACTCCTCAAACCCTAATACCACCAGATCCACCCACAAATTAAAACTATCCTTCCCCTCATTAAGAGGCATTCCCCATAAAGGAAAACTAGGGACCTCCCTTCCCTTCAGAATCACTGAGCTCTGGAACAACCTTTCCTCCCCTCTTGGAACCTGAGCTCTCTCCAACTTTTCCGCAAACATCTGAAGACCTGGCTATTCTCAAAAATCTGATACTTACTCCATCTCTGGCATCTAAACCCTCTAAAAACTCCTCTTATTTGGACCTCTAACTCCTCATTGTAGTTCCTTTCTATCCGATCTCCTGCAAACCTCTACCTTTCATTGTAGTTCCTTTCCATCCCATCTCCTGTAAACCGTGCCGAGCTCTACGAATGTGGAGATGATGCGGTATACAAACCTAAGATTTAGTTTAGTTTAGTTTAGAAAGAATATGAAGAGAAACTTGCAAAAGAGGCCAAAACTCATAGCAATTTTTTTAGGTACATTAGAAGCAGAAAACCTGTGAGGGAATCTGTGGGACCATTGGATGATCAAGGAGCGAAAGGTGTGCTCAGGGAGGATAAGGCCCTAGCGGTAAGACTGAATTCTTTGCTTCGGTCTTTACGGAAGAAGATGGAAATGGTTTCAAGGGTGATGATGCAGAGGAACTGAAAGTAATCTCGGTGAATCTGGAAGATGTACTGAGCCAAATCGACAAGTTAAAAAGTACTAAAAGAACTCAAACATGAAATTGCTGACCTGCTGTTAGTGATCTGTGACCTGTTGCTAAAATCGTCTGTAGTACCTGAAGATTGGAGGGTGGCCAATGTTATGCCGATTTTTAAAAAGGGCTCCAGGGGAGATCTGGGACATTACAGACCGGTAAGCCTCATTTCGGTGCCGGGCAAAATGGTAGAAACGATTATAAAAAAATAAAATTGTGGAACACGTAGACAAACATGATTTAATGAGACGGAGTCAGCATGGGTTCAGCCGAGGGAGATCTTGTTTACAAATTTGCTTGACTTCTTTGAAGGTGTGAATAAACATGTGGCTAAAGATGAGCCGGTTGATATAGTGTATCTAGATTTCAGAAAGCTTTTGATAAAGTTCCTCACGAGAGGCTCCTGAGAAAATTAAAGAGTCATGGGATAGGTGGCAAAGTTCAGTGGATTTGGAATTGGTTATCAGATAGAAAACAGAGGGTAGGGTTAAATGGTCATTTTTTTCAATGGAAGAAAGTAAACAGTGGAGTGCCGCAGGGGTCTGTACTGGGACCGGTGTTATTTAACTTATTTATAAATGATCTGGAAATTGGAATGACGAGTGAGGTGATTAAATTTTCAGATGACACTAAACTATTCAAAGTTGTTAAAACGCATGCGGATTGTGAAAAATTGCAGGCGGATCTTAGGAAATTGAAAGACTGGGCATCCAAGTGGCAGATGAAATTTAATGTGGACAAATGCAAAGTGATGCACATTGGGAAGAATAACCTGAATCACAGTTACCAGATGCTAGGGTCCACCTTGGGGGTTAGCACCCAAGAAAAGGATCTGGGTATCATTATAGACAATACGATGAAACCTTCACCCAATGTGTGGCAGCACCCAAAAAAGCAAACAAGATGCTGGGAATTATTTAAAAAGGTATGGTTAACAAGACTAAGAATGTCATAATGCCCCTATATCGCTCCAGGGTGCAACCTCATTTAGAATATAGCGTTCAATTCTGGTCTCCTTATCTCAAGAAAGATAGAGTGGCCCTAGAAAAGGTTCAAAGAAGAGCAACCAAGATGGTAAAGAGGATGGAACGCCTCTCGTATGAGGAAAGACTAAAATGGTTAGGACTCTTCAGCTTGGAAAAGACAGCTAAGGGGAGATATGATTGAAGTCTACAAAATCCTGAGTGGAGTAGAACGGGTACAAGTGGATTGATTTTTCGCTCCGTCAAAAATTACAAAGACTAGGGGACACTTGATGAAGATCCAGGGAAATACTCTTAAAACCAATAGGAGGAAATTTTTTTTCACTCAGAGAATAGTTAAGCTCTGGAACGCATTGCCAAAGGATGTGGTAAGAGGATGCTTGTAGCTGGTTTTAAGAAAGGTTTGGACAAGTTCCTGGAGGAAAAGTCCATAGTCTGTTATTGAGAAAGACATGGGGGGGAAGCCACTTCTTGCCCTGTATTGGTAGCATGGAATATTGCTACACCTTGGGTTTTGGCCAGGTACTAGTGACCTGGAATGGCCACCTTGAGGACGGGCTACTGGGCTTGATGGACCATTGGTCTGACCTAGTAAGGCTATTCTTATGTTCTTATGGAACATCACCGGTTGTGCTGTAAGCCTAAATATACATTTTATAAACATAAATGTTTCACTTGAGTACCATGACAGTGAGAATTTGCTAAATTATTAAGCTGAAGCAATTGTCAGTGCTTATAAGCAATGGGGGTCAAAATGACCCCAGGTGTGTAAAGTGGTTGATAATTTAACATATGCATGGAAGAGTTAATGATGTAATAATGTGCTATATAATTAAATTATTATGAGTGAGGAGGCAGAGCTGGAATATCCAGTTCTCTGTAGGCTTGTTGCATCATCAGCAATTTTCAAGCTTCATCAGCACAGTTGAGATTACATTGTCGATTTTGTATCAGGGTTTTGCTTCTTAGTTATCTTGTTGCTTTTGAAATGTTTTTATTATTTATCTAGTATAATGTCAAGAAAGTGTGCGAACTACCCTGACATCTTCTGTTACATATATGAGGAGTATACAGTTAAGTCACAGAAGAGAAATATGACTCCACTCATAAGGAAAGCCTATGAACTCTATTTTGGCTGCAAAATTGGAGATCAAGATAAACTAAACTAAACCTTAAGTTTATATACCGCATCATCTCCACGGAAGTAGAGCTCGGCACGGTTTACAAGAACTTAAAAATGAGAAAGGGTAGGAAAAGGTTTACATAAGTTTATAAATCGAGTGGAAAAGGAAGGGAAAAGAAATTATAATAATAATAATAATAACAGCTTATATACCGCAATACCTTGAAGTTCTATGCGGTTTACAAAGATTAAGCAAAGGTACAAATTGATTGACTTTAAGAGGGGAGGAAGAAAGAGGGTTAATAGGACAGAAAATCCATTTTGAGTAATAGGTAGCCAATGTGCTTTACAGAGGAGAGGAGTGACGTGATCAGATTTTTTTTGTATGACAGATTAATTTGACAGCAATGTTTTGCAATAGTTTAAGAGCCAGGTTTTTAGTTGCTTGCGGAATAAATGGAGGGAGCTCAGGTTCCGCAGCGGGATAGTAAGGTCATTCCAGAGACCTGTGATTTTGAAAAGAAGTGATTTTCCCAGTTTACCTGCGTGGAGAATACCATGTAGGGAGGGGAAGGATAGTTTTAATTTATGGGTGGTCCTGGTGGAGTCAGGGCACGAGGAGTTGAAAGAAAGTGGGATTAGGGAAGGAAGGATGCCGTGAATAATCTTAAAAGCCAGGCAAGAGCATTTGAATTGGACTCTGGAAATCACTGGGAGCCAATGAAGATTGGCCAGGAGTGGGGAGACGTAGTCAGATTTACGTTTTGCAAAAATCAGCTTGGCTGCCATGTTCTGAATAAACTGGAGTCTTTGGAGGCTTTTTTTTGTTAAGCATAGGTAAATGGCATTACAATAGTCAAGTTTGGAGAGGATGATGGATTGGACAAGGACAGCGAAATGTTTTTGGCGGAAGAAGGGTCTTTCTTTCCTTAGCATGTGGAGGTTGAAAAAGCATGATTTTGTCAAGGAGTTGAGGTGGTCGTTGAGAGAGAGAGAGGAATCGATAATGATGCCAAGGACCTTGCTTGAGAACTCAAGGTATAAGGCAGTGCCTGAGGGCAGTGCGAAGAGGGTGGGCAGGTGTTCTAACTTTGGGCCAAGCCAGAGTAATTTTGTTTTTGATTCATTTAGTTTCATCTGTATCGAGAGGGACCAGGGGTGGAGTCTCATTATGCAGGATGTTATGTTAAGAACATAAGAACATAAGCAATGCCTCTGCTGGGTCAGACCTGAGGTCTATCATGCCCAGCAGTCCGCTCACGCGGTGGCCCAACAGGTCCAGGACCTGTGCAGTAATCCTCTATTTATACCCCTCTATCCCCTAGGAAATTGTCCAATCCTTTCTTAAACCCCTGTACTGTACTCTGCCCTATTACGCCCTCTGGAAGCGCATTCCAGGTGTCCACCACTCGTTGGGTAAAGAAGAACTTCCTAGCATTCGTTTTAAATCTGTCCCCTTTCAACTTTTCCAAGTGTCCTCTTGTTCTTTTATTTTTCGAAAGTTTGAAGAATCTGTCCTTCTCTACTCTCTC